>NW_023494787.1:24840745-27240745 GCF_904425465.1 Colossoma macropomum | reverse complement strand
TCAGATCTAAAGCAAGAGTGGCGCTTCTTTTTTTTCCACTCTCTCAAAGATGAACGCTTTAAGTACTTTTTATCTACTGGGGACAGTTTTGGTGGTCAGTTTTGGAAACTCCTGTTTTTTCGCTTATGTTCATTTTACTTACCCTTTCATTATGCAAATAGACCATCTTATATCTAATCTCCTGAAAAATATCTTTTAAAAATTACCTTAACAGATGTTTTGACTGGAAATTCAGTAAATGATGGGTGGTCTCTGACATTTGCATAGTACTGTATACTAAAACCACAGGGGTGACTCATTAATATGACACAGATAAAAACTGCCCTGCATTATTTTGTCTAAAATAATTTACATTTGTTTGAAGACATGAAAGATTTGATTTATCCAAACACCATCTGAGATGTGTGAGAACTGGTCAGGATGCTCACAGCACACAAAAAAAAAATGTAATTTTTTATAATTATTTAAATTTTGCAAGCTTCTGGTGACATCCTGGCAAATATTGAAAAAGGCAATATTGTAATAGCAAACAATATATTGCGCAGCCTTAAACAGTGCATGTTTTTTGTTGAGAAACTCTTGCATCAGAAGAGTCCCTCAGATTTTGTTTGTCCCAGGGCAGGAGGCCGTACGTACGAGTCATGTGTCCAGACTCAAACTTTCACACCACAGGCATTACTTCATCTACCTCTGAGCCTGTGTCATTCCTTCTCAACTTTGTTGTCACACCAGTCAGTCAAGCCCTGTCAGAAGACATGTCTTTAGATCACTGGCACATCTAGGCCACTCTATCCTCTGCTCACACTCGAGAGTGCACAAGAGGAGATAAGATTCACACGACAGCCCATTTTATTTTACTGCACCTCCAAATATGGACGGCAATTCCCACAACTAATTTCACCAGGAAATGAAATGTGAAACCGTCTGTTGAAGTTTACTGCCATCGCTGTGTTTTGGGAGTGCCCTGTTATCAATAGTTTCTGGTTAGATATTGCAGATGATGTCATGGTTGTTTACCTCACAGCTTCCTCTACCCACTCACTCACTTGATGACTCTCGACAGCAGGTCTGCTAACAGCACCAAAAAAGGCCATGTAACATGTGCTTCGTACACCAGGTGAATGAAAACAAGGACCTCTAGCCTAGGGGTTATTGCTGCTGGGTTGCAAGAACTAAACGTAATTTCTGTTTCAAATGAGTTACATGTCCCAGTTTTAATCTTTACATTTTACAGATATCGCCAGTGATAACAAAAGCATGGTGTTATTCAGTATTTATTATGATTACATGTAGCCCATTAAAACAAGTGGAGCAATTGTGTTGTAAATGCATATTCTAAATTTCCAACACTACAGTTGTGATATTTTAGTTTATTAGGCTTTGAATTTGATAACAGATAACGGCACTTTACACATTGCATGTCCACATTGGAGGTAAAAAATGTATCAGCATGTGGGGCTGGAGCTTTCTTTGTGTGCTCTATCATTGTATAACAATCACACAAGGCTGCCATTTATTGTTGGAAGCACTGTGTAACAGTAAAAAGTGACTGAACTGTGAAGAATTTTCTTTATTTCTGTCATGTTCTTTCTGTATGAAATACATGTAATGAAATGCAGTGAAGTCACATTATTAACCATTAAAAGTAGATTAAATGGCATAAATAGCTGCTTTTTTGTGTTGTTCTTAAAGAGTTGTTCTGTATTGTGTCTCCTGTCCCCTTGCACAGCCCAACTGGAGACCCCCTTTTATGAGGAGTGGTGGTTCCTGATCGTCCTAGCACTGTGTGGACTGATTTTGCTGCTGGTGGTGATTTTTGGGCTCGTCTTGCATGGACAGAACAAGAAGTATAAGAGCTGTGGCACAGGTGTGTTCAAAACCACATCATTCGGTCATCAACCTCCTATCCATCCACCAATCTCACCACATACAAGCACTGCACAGCTTACAGAGCCAGCTGAAAACCCATCCACTTACACACTCACAATCTGTTCTCATGCTCCAGCTGCTGCTTGTTGATCTGCTGTCCTGTTTGCCTCGAGAGTTGTTCTAATTGAATGACCCTTTTAAGGTGTCTTTGCATTAGCATTAGCTGTACGTTAGGTGTTGATCCAGGTGCTGTTGTTGCCGTGATGATGATTTGCCAACCGCTACAGGTGCAGCTGTCTCCACGGTGGAGGAATCTGTCACACTGGACAATGGAGGCTTCACAGCTTTGGAGTTGAACAGCAGACCCATCCACGTCAAGAGCTCCTTCCTGAGGAAAAACGGCACCAGGTGAGAACCCAATGCCCATCTCATGTCACAATTTGTTGACTATATAGTCAATTTTTTAAAAATGGATTAAACTTTACCTTCTCAATGAATCAACAGTGATCAGTTGGCATTTTTTTATTTTTAATCTTTCATTTTATTTTTTATTTTTAAATCTCCTACTGTTCTTTCTGGTTCATTATTCCAGGTCCATATCTTTATCACTTACCCATAGCAACAGTTATGAAATTATATTGGTGTAAATTGCTGTTTTCCAAATCTGGTCCTGGAGTACCCTAGTCCTGTATATTTTTTGGCTGAATAATTTACAGCCAACCTGGTTGTCCTCCAAAGGCAGCCTGGTTTGCTCACCAAAGTTCAAAGGATTGATAACAGCCAGATTCCCCAGAGGTAATGGACATCTATTTCCAAAGTTGTTAAATCTGGATCCCACTGGATAGGACTCGGACACTTATGGCTGAGCTTCCGGACCTCTTCTTCTTTCTTATTTCAAGCCATAAACTGAGGTGTTTCAGGAGCCTGCACCCCAGTAAGCCAGACTGTAATCTGTTTAAACGATCTGAATTTCATGAACTTTGTGGAAATCTGTTTTTCAGCATCATGGGTACTCCTACCCCTACCACCCACCAGAACTCAACCTTTTCATTAAAGACTGTGATACAATTCTAACTCTATATGGTTTTATCATGGAGATTTCATTTTGCTGTCTTGTTAATTTGTCTTACGTGATGCATTGAATCATGCCAAAATGGATAATGTCTGGTTAAAGCGACATCTTCCTTTGTCTTTCTCTTCTTAAAGCTGTAATCAATTTGGTCAAATATTAATTCTTTTCTCCATTTAATCATGGTTTTAGAAATTTTTAAATTTAATTCATATAAAGCCTTCAGCTGTGCTCTTTAAGCTAACAGTCTGTTCCAGTTCTTACCAGAGACCCCTCTACCATCTGCTCCTAAATAACTAGAGTATCCTTCGACTAATTTCATGTCTTTTGATTCATATATGCCCACCCGCTGATTAGACTTATTATTGAATGCTTTATTTGTTGTGTTCATTTATACCAATTACTAAACAAGCCAGTTATTTGTAAACCATACAGTGTGAGGATGTTTTATCTCTTCAGGGTTGAGATCCTTGTCCCCAGGTTGAACCGTGACCTTAATTAAGGACTGAATTAAACTTTAACTAAGATTCCTTTTCCACAGAGAGAGAAGTTCTCTCCCCAAATTAAAATCATACTGCTACAAATTTTAAAAGTATTTGAGCAAGATTAATATTACTGTCATACATCATACATGTAAACATTGTTTTCAGCACCTGTCTTTTATAAACAATTCAGCCAAAAGAAAAAGTGAGTGCAAATATTACAACTTTACCCCATAAGCAGTGTTAAATGTACAGACTTAGGAGGCAGATTGACAGTTGTTAAAATGTCTGGTAAGTCTATGTAAAACCAGTAAATAAAGGTCTTACCAGGTGAGCTTTCCAACCTAATATTCATCATAGTAATTATGATTAGTACACACACACACACATATGTAAATAGTGGCAGTGGAGAGGTAACGCCACCATAACCACTTCCCCACACTCACACACGCTGCTCCTGTCCCTGATTCAAGACAGCTGTGGCAAATCAGGGGCAGAGCAGGGACACTTTAAAGACCGTTTGTCTAATGCATGGAGAGAGAAGAGAGAACTCTGAAGTACACACCACACGCCAGAGAGAGACTGAGTAAAAAAAGGGACTAGCCAACGAGCCCATAGGACTCTTTATAGGCCGAGGCTTTGTTTACATGATACCTGTAGTCTGTTTTTGATAAATCTGTGAGTAAAAACTTCTAACAAATTGACTCTCTTAAATTTGTATAAGGGGAACATGGGCTTCTCTCATTGTTTATTTGGGGAGGCTTAGTTGTAAACCTGTGTTAAAACTAAACCTGCTGTCTGGAGGCTGTACTTTAGCCTGGTTATAACTCACTTGAATTATTTACATGCTTTACAGTGGTACTGCCAGTGAGAGAGTCATTACAATTATATGGAAGTGTATTCTTTGACATGCTCAAATCAGTCATTAAAAAACACTACTTGTAAAATTATTTATATTAATTATATTAATTTTATGGATCTAAAACAAGATGAACAGATGCTTGTTCTACATGAGACTTTTAAACTTTTAAAATATACATCTATGTTATATTTCACCCCGTGTGTGCCCTGTTCTCCCCTACTCCAGGATCAGGCTTGGGAACCACTGGCGTAAACTTTGTTCACACCAACTTTATATTTTTTATCTTATGTATCAGTCTTATATAAATAAAGGTGTCAAAAAGGGTTCTTTGGAGTGATGCCTTTCCATTGCTGGTTCTCTAAGGAGGTGATATGCACTATGTCATCCCACCTTCTACTGTCCCATCTCTCTCCTATGGCAGGTCGCCCCCTCGGCCCAACCCTGCAGGTCTGCGATACTCAGATGAAGATATCTGCAACAACTACAATGGTGCAGTCTCCACGGAGTCCACAGCGCTTACAGAGAGGCCTGCAGAATTATCCGAGTCTGAGGTAGAGTCCTGGCTCAAACTCTCACACACACACACACACACACACACACACACACACACCTTCAAACAGACAGTCTGCCTCCTTCTGCGCATGCGTATGCCCAACACAAGGCAGCACTGTGTGATAAGCACTGATAAAAATAGGGTCACAAAATTGTTAAACCTGCAATAAAGGACTTCAGCGTTGTTCAGTATAGTAAACATTCAGATACACAGCAGCCTAAAAATGCTTGTTGTGAAAACTGTTAAGCAATGTGACTCAAGGCAGCGCTCCACAAGAACATGCAAGCAGGTGTATTGGTGCCCATGACATGTGATGACTGTGGCCTGCAGTATCTGCAGTATCTGGATACTTTTTATAAAGTATATGCAGCATATATTTTAAATTAAAAAAAAGGGGGCACCAAAAACTTTGATAAACAGGATTTGCTATACCAAGGTGTCATGGCCCTTAAGACTGAAGCTTTAGATAGGAAACTCTGATGATAAAATATGCAAAATCTGATGATACATGTTTTATTTCCTAGGTTTTTCAGAGAATCAGTCACAAATGGTTAAAAAATGATGTAGGTTTATAAACAATTGCAATGAAGGCTCATTAAAAAAGGCTGTGTTCACTGGAAATACCCAACAAACACTCATGGCAGACCACTGTAAATGTTCAAAATGTCACGTTAGGTTAAATTAATAGATTATAGATTATTACATTTATAGCATTTGCCAGCCGCAGTACACTGTACTGTACAGGTACAATTTGAATATACTCCGAAAGGTACAGCAGTGGTCCTTAGGGTCTAATTGTGTACCTTAAGTAAGTTTTAAAGGTACACTGCCTTCACTTCAAGAGTTCCCTAATTAAAGGTAATGAAAACGTACCCTTGAGTGACTACCACTCCAGTGACAGCTTTTTGAGATTCTAGGTGATAGTAGCTTTAAGACTCTTGCCAGAGGACCCTTATTCATATAACAAGATGTTTCGTCTGGGTGGGCAATCCAACCCCAGTTTCCTGCATTGAATGAGCAAAGTAACCTATAGACCAGGGCTCATCAACTAACTTCTCTAGCAAAGCCAGTTAATGTATGTAAAAAAATGATCCTGTTTCAGCGTTATACATTAACATGAACGAGTGCAGCTTCTGGAGCATTCCTGTGCTGCAGTTTATTTACTTTATTTTTTACTTTATTTACTTATTTACTTCAGTGTCATTGAGATCAACAGAACAGTATCAGATCAGAAAATTAATAATTTTACATATTTTTTTAGACATTTTATTTTGTCTACTACTTTTTATTTATCTACAGAATTCATTTCTGAGAACAAATCACATCAAATCAAAGCTCAACATGAAAGGTCCACCAGAGTGCTTGTCCATCCCTGACAGCACAAAAGTGTGAAATGCTCATTAAGAATAGTCTTTATTGTTGTCTAACAGAATTTGTTATTTTATTAATTTTATTTATTTTACCTTATGAAAAGACAGGATGTTTTTCTTCTGTGAACAGATATTCTTTAAAGCTGTTTTACTGTTGTAAAGAATGTTTTTTTTCTGTTTGTTTTTACAAACAAGAGCCACAATTTTAAATTTTAAAAATATGTTCAAAATAACACAGTCTATCCAGTTGTATTTGATGTATTTTGTTTGATTTTATTAGTTGCATGCACTAATCATTAATTGTTAAGTATGTACAAATAACTGTTATAAATTTGATGTAACTGGACCTCTGAAACTAATTGAACACCCCTGCTCTAGACCATATCACACTGGTTGAGAATTTTGTTATGTGCGATTATAACATGTTTCTGCTCTTGTGATTTATTCCAGGCCACAGACAGCGACTGCGAGGAGGAACAGATCAAGCATTCGTTTGTGAACCACTACATGAGTGACCCGTCCTACTTCAACTCGTGGAAGCGGCAGCAGAAGGGCCTGAAGCAGACGCTGGCCTGCGCCTACGAGGAGTGCGCCAGCAGGGAGGGCGAGGGCTACTATCAGACAGTGGTGACCCAGCACAGCGTTGGGGGTGTGTACACGCCTGCTGGCCAGCCAGCCACTGGCTCACGGACTCCCGTCACAGGCTTCTCGTCCTTCGTGTGACGCCCTGCGGGGCTCGGAGGAGCGGGACCCCTCTGCAGGCCCTTTGTTCAGGCAACGGTGGGCTTGGGGAAAGGCACAAGACTTAGGGTGGGGGGTATTCAGGACATTTCAGCAGTACTTTCACCATGAGCACTACAAGAGACGTATTTGACCGACCCATTTCGATTTAACTTGAATGTACTCTCGTGCCGATCAACGAGCGTGGCGATTAGCGAGAAACAAGAGTCGGCAACATGGAAAATCACTAATCACAGACCTGGAGATAATCACACAGTTTGCAGTGAATGTTACTTGTACGTGTTTTCACAGGCACAGCCTTGGCTGCGAAAGACGATTGAAAGCCATTTTGTTTTATCAGATGGGGATAAAGCAGGGTACAACAGGGAAGTCCTGTTCTCAATCTACAGAAGTGATGATCAGCACTACATTCCCACACTTGACTCTACATGGTGGCACACTCTCACAGTCCAAATGACCATGAAAGCATTCCTGACACTGTTCCCTTTATGACCAACCGCCAGGAGGATTTTACATGGAACACGCGCTCTGTAATTATTATATACTCTAATGTCAAGTCTGAATAATCCGTCACTCACCTTCAGTGTCTCTATATATACATGTTCCACTCGCGAGCGGAAAGCGGAGCAGTCATGAAATTGTAATGGAAATGATGAAGGAGTACTGTTACTGCCTCAAGCAGCAAGTCAGCAGTGGAGTCATTTAGCAGTGAGCAGACAGCGTCTACTCGTATTCCTCACAGGGGCGGCGAGACGGAGCATCCGTCGTGCAGTGATTCTTTGAGTGTCACATTATCCTCACGTGGACCTTTGCCATTAAAATTCTACTGTTTGGTTACCAGGCTTAAGAGCTGAGTCCAGTTTTCCAGGTGCAGGTCAAAGCCTAGTCCTGGACCAAAGCATATTTTCAGAGAAATCCCAGTTGCCTTTAAAACTTACTCCAAGGCTACTTTACATCTGTATCTGGAAAGCAGGTCTCTTTATGCTGGATGAATGAAGAGCATTTTTCCCAATACCAGTCGTTCCCTTCACTGCATACTTTCATGTTTTCCCTGTTCTAAATCTCCATATTCCGCTCATGAAGGACTAAGAAGTAGCCACAGAAATGGTGTGATAGGAGGGACACATAAACAGTGCAGTGCAGGGACTGGAGTTGGGAAATAGTTGAAGCATTGTGTGAGAGGTGAAACTTGATGGCCTTTGGCACATTATTTATAGCAGGGGTGCACAACTCCGGTCCTGGAGGGCCGGTGTTCAGCACAGTTCGGTCATCTTCCTGCTCAAACACACCTGATTCAGCTCATCTTTGAGTAGGGGAGCCACCAAAATGTGCTGGACAGCGGCCCTCCAGGACCGGAGGTGTGCACCCGATTTCTAGGGTTCCCACAGTTCTGGATGTGGGAGTGATTATTTCATTTAAAGAAAGAATTTTAAGAAAATTCATGTTTTTGACACTGTGAAATTTCAGCACAAGACAAAAGAATTTTAGTCACCACTTTCAGGAAGCTGTTCCATATCCAAACTCCATCAGCAAGGACATTTGGTACATTTGGTAAAAATACATTTTCAGACTTTTTCAGATTTCTGTAATCTTTCATTTTGTGTCTCACGTTACAAGGATAACCATTTCTTTCTGATTTTTTTTTCTTGGAATGGGAGCTGAATGATTCTCAAAAAGTCCTTGGATGTGATAGAGATGGAGTGAGAACCCTGTTATTCCAGCACTCTTAAGCCATAAGGACATCATTTTCTGTTCTTTTTCTTTTTTTCAGATTCACTCATCACAGAGCGACTGAATCTTTGCCTTTTTTCCATTTTATATGCTTGAATGGTGTAAATGTGATTTAGGATTTGTTTGTGTTCATGATTTCTTTCTTTTTTTACTGTAATGTTATTACAGAGTGATGCTGCGTCATTCGTCAGTTCATTTCAGTGTATTTTTCTTCAGTTCTTGAAATTGCCAATCACAGTGGTGGACAGAAGAATTAACTGTAAAGGAAAAGGAAATGTTTATGGTTTATGCCTGCCATATCTGTCCCAGCACGAGTGTAATGTCATGGACATTCATGAAGTAAAGACTATTTCCCACTTTTTTAGAGAAATTAAATGTTTGCTGTTCACGTAAATGACAAACTACTGTTTTGTTGCCATCCACAGACACTACATACACCATGCCATAGACGTTCTCTAGATCAAATGCACAATCATACACATCTCCAATCCACTCTACATGAGTGTAATATTTTGGGCTCTTACTTTGAGTGCTTGCATCTGCCTTCTATGAGACTACAGCTGACAGGATCGCGGCCCATGTCTGTCCTATGGTTGAAAGTGATGGATTACAGGGCTGGAATTTTGGGATGACATTTTGGCTTTTAATCCAGAAATTTTTGATATAAGAAATTCAATTAGAACAAGTAAAATATGATAAATACTTAAGAAAATATAGAAATTTGGTATCAAATATACAATTGTAACATATTTTGTTAGGATTGTAGGATTTTTGCTCTCCCAATTTATTTAATAGGAGGAACCATTTTTAGTAGAATGAATTATATTTTACAAATGAAACATGGTAAACACTATTTTCTCAAGTAAAAATTCAAATTTGACAACTTTGTTTAAATTGATTACATGTACAAATAGAACATTTTATTTTTACATGTAAATACAAAATGTCAGCATGTAAAACTGTCTCTAGGAAGAAATTATTTGAATTTTTTTATTTAAAGCAGTCCAATTACATTGTCACCATATTAGATTTCGATTTTACATGCTAAATTTTAATAGTATTGATTTTATTTGCTCTTATTGAATATATATCAAAATGTCAATAATAGCGAAAACAGCTGTCCATATTTAGTACAGAAGCTCTCTGTAAGATGAATACGGAACATGAAGCAAAACGACTCCCACTGAGATCCAAACACAGTGTCCAGTATGTGGCGCTGTACACCCTCAGAGTGATGTAAAAGATGTAAAAAAAAAACAGCTGAAAAACAAGGAAGCGCGCTCGGTTGTCCCCTCTGTCTGAGATTCTCTCAGGAAGGTGAAAGAACTTTTTCATTTCTTACATAAAGAGAACATTCAGAATTCATGTTGCCAAGAATCTGAGACTTTGGTTTATACATTAAAGATGATAAAGAGTCATCTTACGTGAAAGGACGAGTGCTAAAAATAACAGACAGCAGAGGCTCAGCTGGTTTTGTGTTGGCTGACAGAGTTAATGCGGAGTTCGAGCTCCTCTCTTCGCTTCTGGTTCAGGCTGTGCAGTTCAGGCGGGCGCTGACTGTGAGCTGTTTGGGTAACTCTGCCCAATCGGGTGGCAGCCTTGTCCTCTTTTCTCTAATCACCCAGAAGCGGATGTGACAAGATAACTTGTAAAGAGGAGGATTACCACTCTGTAATGTCTTCTGGGTTTCTCAAACGCTAGAGGGCGCTGCTCAGCGATTCCAAAATGGGTTGATATGGAGCATTTCAGCAAAATCATAGTTTATAAATGCTTAAACATTTTTAATATAAAAGAATACATTCATTTCCTGAACACAGAACCGCATAAAACATTTTTACGTCACATTTAAATGTATTCGCTGTTATATATATTATATATGTTATATATGAGCTTTTGAACTCGACTTTTAGGAGTTTAAAACGGCGCCTCATGTACGTTCATGACTTCAGTGAGCGCGAACAGCCAATGAGCTGCTCTGCCCACCAACCAATCGGCACTCAGTAGCAGTAATGCTAGCGTCCTGCTGCCCAAAACCCGTTTGCTGTAGAAACAAAGTACATAGACACAGGTACGTTTTCTTTGCTTTTTTTAGTTAAATATAAGCTTCTACTTTCTAAAATTAAAAGAAAGTTCTGGGCAAGTGATTAGAAACTATTTTAACTTTTAGTTTTTTAACTCCATTCAACCCTATTCATTGAGAACTCGCTCGCGGGCTCGTTTTGTAGGCCTGTTTTGATATAACAGCGTAAATAGGAAGAGGCCACACTGATGTGACTTTTAATTCGCTTACAAGGTAATGACCAGTTAAATAAAACCAGTCACATTTGCTCACTTACATGTGCTCCTACAACAATTTAAGGAATTGGACTGAAGTATACTTGTGAGGAATGCAATCTAGCTTCTACTGTTTAGTCATTAACATGAAGTTGTGTTTAATATCACTGTACGTTTTACATTAAAGCATCCGTACTGCTTTGAGACTGGTTTCTGTTGATGCTGGATATATTAGGAATTCATAAGTTGCTTCTAAGATTGTAGTATAAGGAGTACTGGAATCCATTTGAGTCATTATTTTCACAGAAGTAATCATTTTATTTGAGAATAGATTTACCCACCTCTGCTTCACAAAGCAGGACGTCTTAGAACAGCTGGAGAACAAAAAGGGGAATTCCACCGATTTTTCAGATTTTGAATAATTCGAGATGTAAACAGATTCATTCAGAGTGGTTTGATGTGAAATGGTTCATTGTAGAGAAACTTGCAGACTCTGATTTCTTTACAGTGGTGGTGATAGGAACCAGGGGTTGCTGTGTCTACGCAACTATAATCTACACATCTATCTATGCAAGTATAGCCATTTTATTTACTATCCAAAACCACCAGTGACATTACGTGTCTTCTGAGTTTTTATATGTAATGTTTGCGACGGTAGAATAGTGGAAAATCTAAAAAAATATGTTTATTCGGGGACTATTCTGCCTTACAACGCCATGAATGGATAAAAATAAATTGATTAAGACGTTTCAGGCCAAACCTTTACCACAAAACTATCATAAAACAGTGTCAGACACCAGGCAGTTCATAACCATTTTATGTAATAACTTGCAGACCTCTGGTTCCTATCATCACCACTGTGAACAATTCTGACAGGTTTCTCTAGAACGGAGCATTTCACATCAAACCACTCTGAATTACTTTGTTGAAATCTTACCCATTTAATTATGTGGAACTTTCAAAGGACTGGTGGAGTTCCCCTTTAAGCCAGAAGTGGCGTGGCTATGAAACGTGACGTTCAGGGCTTATGGTCTCGTGACTGCTGCCGCAGTCTTTTTTACGTTAAACCGTAAAAACAGGGGAAAAAAACGAACTTCACTCGACTTCATTTGAGGAACCTCGGTCTGCTGAAGTGAACAAGGTGCGGAGAGTCGCCAGTTACACAGAGAACGAAGCACTGCGAGTTTTACCAGAGGTGAAGAAAAGTAAAGCGATTCTCTGTTCATATTCCACACATAGACACAGGAGTTTCATGACGTCGTGACAGTTTTTGGCTGCAAATTATTCTCACTGTGAAAAAGAAATATCAATACCACAGAAATATAGTAAATTCAGGCAAAAGATTAATATATTTTGGATACTATACAAGTATTACAGATATGTATACATATAAATACACGGGGGGAGCTGGAGTCTGTCCCTGCGGTCATTGGGCGGATTGTGTGTGTCACTTTAAGACGGTGATGAACGTCTTATAAATTATAATAACAGTATTATACGGCACTACAGAAATCTTACTGTTTGTTATGGTATTACTGTAGTTCTTTTTAAAGCTTCATTCATAACTTGCTATTAATAAATCTCTTTGTCACAATCAAAAGCACATAAATAAGAAATATAATGTGAAGATAAGCTGTAATAATGCAAAAAATATATCACCTTATGATAAGCTAGTCATAAAACAGTATTATGCAACGTGTTTACACAGGACTAAGACTAGCTGACTTTGTTTAATCAGTCCTGTTACATATGTAAAAACAGATCTGATATAGCCTTAAGAAATGTTACTGCAACAGGTCAACTCAACACTCTGAAAGACCAGGTATATGCTTAATTAAGTTATCTAGATGATCCTTCGGCCAAATATGAGATAAAACCCGTCTTCCTTATTTAGGCATGTTACTCACCTACTTCCTCTGCCCTGAACTTGAACCCTACTTAGACCTCAATAAAAACCATCTCTCAGCAGGATTTTCTTTAGCTCAGAGCCACAGCGAAACTCAACTATCGGCTGGACAGTTCCTGAGCGTTTGTTGTGTTGAGCGAGAAGAAAATGAGCATTCTGTCATCTCTGTCTGTGACATGGAGTCTAGTCGTACTGGTGGTCACTCTTCTGTTTATGTAAGTATGTCCACTCTTGTAAAAGTTTAACAGGAGCTACATGTGGACCAGGTTCCACCTGTCTGCTGCCACCATGGGGTTTTTGAAATATGTTGTGGTTCCATGTCGGTAAGCAGTGTTCAGTATGGACTGTGTTTTTTTTATCTGCAGTTATGGTGTGTGGCCGTATGGATTGTTTAAAAAGCTGGGGGTCCCAGGACCAAGGCCTTGGCCTTTCTTTGGAACTTTTCTAGCTTACAGAAAGGTGTGTAACTCCACAGATGTAACAGAGCACATAGACGTAGATACTGAGTAATGCTTTTGTCACTGATGCACATGTGTTTGAAATCCATTTTAGGGTTTCTACAAATTTGACACTGAGTGTTACAAGAAATATGGAAAGATTTGGGGGTGAGTAAGATTCAGGTCACAGTCTTTGACTGCAGTTTTTAAAAAGCATTTTGGATATGAAATGAATACACATACAGTACTGTGCAAAAAGCTTAGGCTCCCAAAAAAGTTATGTTAAAAAAATATTGAACAGGAAGCATTTATTTGTTCAGAAAGAAACAAAAAAATTAGAATAAATACAAATAATGTTTACACAAGAAGTAGTGATTTTATGTACGTTAATGTGTTTGTTTAACCATTTCCAAACTCTCCTCAAGTAAAGCCTGGTATTATTTATAGTTATCATCCAATACCTGATTTGGCTAATCAGTGCTTCATTAACTTAAATGAAGCCGCTGGTGGAACTGAACAAATCCATGCAATGGCTGAAGTCATTGAGGAGAAATCTGATACCAAACCTGTCTTGTTACTTTTGACTGTATTTATGTTTATTTGTATTCATTCTAATGTCATATAGTGTTTTTACAGGCACAGCGCCCTGTGGTGCCTTAGGTGCCTAAGACTTTTACACAGTACTGTAGCTATACTAAATATCATGAAAATACGTTGTAAGAATGAAAGATCAGCCAGGCATTCTTAGATATTTCAGACATTCAGACAGACAGATATTTGCAGGCAAATTAGGCAGATATTTTATTAAAAGTTTTTATGCAAAAGCTTTACCATGTGGCGGTTTCAGCAACAACTGCAGACCTGTTTCAGCAGTTTAAGACACTTAGATCTTAACTCTGCTTGTTTTGTGAGGCTCTGCAAGACTTTAATGGAGTACTGCCCTGCTCTAATATGATCGTATGCACATTTCTTTTTTTTACTAAGGATCTATGATGGAAGGTTACCAATTCTAATGGTCTTAGACATTGAAATGATCAAATCCATTATGGTGAAAGACTGTTATTCTGTCTTCACTAACAGAAGGGTAAGTCGCATGAAGCTTCACATACCTGAAACCCACATGTTAATTCCTTCATAAATACTTCCACCACAATTAGGGTGCATTGGGTTTTTTCCATGTCAAATATGCTTAAGTGTAATTAGGATTAAGCTTTTAAATGGCCAGGACCCGGCAGCAGGTCCAAGGCTTCACTACACACTTCTATAACCTAGAAATAACTCAGCCAATTTGCATTGTAGCCCATGTAGCTGCTGAATAGCAAGCCTTAGTATATAATATGGGATTTTAAGGTGTTAAACAAGATGTTGTTAGATTTTTTATGTGTTCAGGAAACAAACCTGGATTTGGTCGGCCCCTTTTCTGATGGGATAACTGTCGTAAAAGATGAGAAATGGAAGCGAATCCGTGGTTCGCTCTCACCATTCTTCACAAGTGGACGACTGAAGGAGGTACAGAGCCTAATTTCAAGTTATCCTGTTTTGAATAACATACGCTTACTAGTTAAACTTGCACAAAATCTCAGCTTATATGATCAGCATCACACCACTCTCCCATCAAAAATGCATTTGATGAAATCTGATTAAATCAGGTGTCCAATCACGTGTAATTTGCTGATCATCCTGATGTGAAAATCCCACAGAACTCTACAGAACAGTAACCTGTTAAAATTGTTACTTGGAAAAGGATGAATTGAATCTTGAGTCTCTTGAATCTTGAATTGCAATATCAAGCTTTTTGATATATTACAGATTTTTCCAATAGCTGACAAGTATGGAGATTGCTTCATTGAGAACTTGAAGAAGAAGAACCCAGAAGATGGAATTAAAATTAAAGAGTATGTGTGTAAAAACACTGCAGAAGGCTTTATAATATTTCACAAATCGGTACTTATTCAGAATTGTGTTAACAAGCATTCAGTAAATAGCAGGCTAAAAACAGGAAGCTGAAAAATTGCACACAATTTCACTTAAAAGTTAAATTGCCATCACACTGTGATGATCTAATTTAATTCAGTTTGCACTGTTCAACCACACACTTGCTACAAACTCCACATTATTATTCCATATCCATTGAGATAATATTAAATATCTGTTTCTGCAGTGTCCTCGCTCCCTACTCTATGGATGTTGTTGCCAGCGCCTCCTTTAGTGTGGAAATCGATTCTATAAACAACCAGAATGATCCTTTTGTTGCCCACATCAAGAAGATGTTTAGCTTCAACTTTTTCAGCCCCATTTTCCTGATACTGAGTATGTACTATTCACTGTTATCAGCTTATTGTATTTAGTTAAAATAATTCAGTACTGTTGGGAATTCTGTCACAGTCGAAGTCTGTAACTAGTCTATGACAGTGACAGTGACTAATCTATGAATATGAGAGTGGATCCCTATTTGTGTTTTAGGGCATTTTTGGTCATGTGTAAGTATGTTGGCCATTTTGGTGTTTAAACAATGTCTGCGATTTACTAATCAGGTCCAATGCTACTGTGTTTGTGCTCAGAGAAAAGAGAGAGTTTTTCGAACACATTTATTTTGATAGGAAGAAAAAACACTTGTCAACGCTTGCCGTGCATGCCACATTATCCTTGATTTGATGAAGGAAATAAGAAATGAACCAAACAGTTTAAGAAAAATATTTGAAAGGTTTTTTTAAATAAAGTTTTTCCTAATATTTTTGGTATTTTGTACAACATTATCAAAGAGCACATTTTACCTAAATAATGATCTGACAGTTTCACAGTTGTTAAAAGCACTTATTGAAACTCTGCTTTACTAAAGCTAGTTCGTACTCCCGACTCATTATTCTTGTGTCCTGTGGCTTCTGTGCGCTGTGGTTTATGTGTGCATGGCAGAAGCAATAAGGCAAGTCAAAATAATCATTTATTTTCTCAAATTTCTGGGAAATTAGTGTATTGTTTTCTTGTTTTTTTGTTGAAAAAATCTCATTACTTTCTCAGTGAGTAATAACATTTTTTTCAAGTTAGTCATTATTCATATATTTATATGTAAGTAAAAATATTGAGAATATAAGTCATTATTGAAATCTAACCAATCAAAGTTTTTAGAGGGAATAAAAAGATTTTTTCTCCTGTCTGGTAGAAACAGGCTTTCATACAAAAAGTATGTGAGCTAAACAAGTTTCTGTTGCGCTGGTCATGTGTTAAACTACTAGACACTGACGGTAATTAGTGTCTCTCCTAGTAAATCTGCCCCTTAGTGTCTAAATCATAAAAGGGAATTCTAGAGTGATTCTGAGAGCAGTACAGTCTCCCACAGTGCACTCGTAATTTCTAGTGAAAACTGAAGATAACAACATGTACCAAAGTGCATTGCAAGTCTCTCGTTACTAATAAACATACAGAGGAACATTAGCTGGTGACTTCAGCCTCGCAAACTCATGTTGGTTTGTTTATCCTACTGGTGAGTAGTGACACAGGCTGATGAGGAGAAAATGTCTGAATTCATTAATTGATTCATGTGTTTTTCCTGCTATTAATTAATTTTGTCTTTTTTGTTGCAGCTCTGTTTCCCTTCACTGCTTCACTTTTAGGGAAATTGGGAATTACTCTGTTTTCAAAATCAAGTATGGACTTTTTCTACAGTTCCCTGAAGAAGATAAAAGACCAGCATAACACAAGTAATAATGTATGTGTGAAATAACTACTGAATGTGTACCTCTTAGCAAAGAGCCACTGTATTTACCTGTATTGCAAATATGTATGTTACAGTCAGACTCTCTCCTTTTAGAAACGAGTGGACTTTCTGCACCTGATGATCCAGAACCAGATTTTGGATGAGCAAGCTGAGAAAGCCTCGAGTGAGCAACCAGTCAAAGGTAAGCAAACTCCCTGTGTAAGAACAATAGCAAACACTGTGGAAATTGAATGCTTCACCTGAAGTCTTTGTTCTTTTTGAGTTTGGTGCTCTTTCAGTGAGAAGTGTGGCTTTGTGTTTTCTTTCCTAGGGTTGACTGACCATGAGATTCTTTCCCAGTCCTTCATTTTTGTCCTGGCAGGATATGAGACCACCAGCACCACCCTCACTTTTCTACTGTATAATCTCGCAACTAATCCAGACTGCCTGAGCAAACTGGTCGAAGAGATTGATGAAGCCTTTCCTCATAATGTGAGCACAAGACTTTACAAAATCCACATAAACTCAACAAGAACGCTGTTAAAACCTTTGAAGTAAGGATTATTTGTATAATCGTATGCAAAAGTGTGGGCACCCATGGTCAGATTAATCCTCTTGCTGATTTACTAAGTCAAATTAAGTGAACACATCCTCTACAGGAAACAAACTTCTCCCAATTTTAATGCACAACTACTGTTTTTTTCTGAATTTAACATATTGGGGGAAAAAAACATAAAATGTAGCCTGTGCCAAAGTAATACTGCTGTTCATATTTTATCTTTTATTTTTTCCATTACGTTAAACTCATAAATAGAAAGAAATAGAAATACAAAGAAATTGTGCACTACATTTGCAAGAAAAGTCGTATTTAAGTTTGTTCCCTTAGAATATGCTAAATTATTTTCACTTAACAATACTCAACAAAACATGTAGTTTGACAGGGGGTGTTCAAACTTTTGCATAAGACTGCATCTATATTGAATGAAGAGAAGAAATGGAAGGAAATAGAACCATAGAAATAGCAAATAATAAAAATATTCAGCAGTGAGCTTTGAGCAGTTTAATAGAATCCCATTTCCATATTGTCAGGCTCCAGTGACCTACGATGCGCTGATGAAGTTGGAGTACATGGACATGGTCATCAATGAGTCGATGCGTCTCCTCCCTACTGCCCCACGTCTGGAGAGAGTGTGTAAGAAGACCATAGAGCTCAATGGGATCACGATACCTAAAGACACTCTTGTTACAATCCCGACTTATGTTCTGTACAGAGATCCACAGCTGTGGGAATCTCCTGAAGAGTTCAGGCCTGAGAGGTAATGTCACTGCATCCCTGTCATACTGCCCTTCTGCTCCAGCTGGTATCTTTCTGTAGAATGACCTAGAGAAGTGTATGCTAAGCAGAGGTGTAGCGAGTAGACTTAATCCACACTCAAGTAAAAGTATTGTTACTTTGGTCAAATAATGACTCAAACAGAAGGAAAAGTGCTTTTCTAAAAAACAATTTAAATGTTAAATAACTTATTAAATTTCTTAAAGATTCACAGTATGTCAATATTTATTTTTTCAGACATCTGATCGGTTTCAGAGAAAAAAGATAAACAGAGAAAAAGAACCAGTAATGCTACATTTAAAAAATACTATCAAAAACTGTGAACACAGTGGTTTTTATTCAGTATTTGGCCTACTGTGTTGTACTTAATCCAGTTAAATAGGACTAATTTTGCTTCCTTTATAATGAAACATGCACTTTTCAGTGTTTTAAAGTACTGATGATTTGCACAGTATTTACAGAAAAAAGCATACTGTATTGTATTGTGACTTGAAAAATATGTGCCCATTTTGAATTTGATGCCAACAACACGTTCCAAAAAAGTTTGAAATGGGGACATGTTTACCACTGTGTTTCATTATCTCTTCTTTCAACAATACTATAAGTGTTTGGGAACTGAGGAGACCAATTGCTGTAGTTTTGAAAGAGAAATTTTTCTCTTTCTTGTTGATATAGCATTTCAGCTGCTCAATAGTTCGGCGTCTCCTTTGTCATTTTTTTCAATGCACCAAATGTTATCAGTGAGTGACCGGTCTGGACTGCAGGCAGGCCAGTTTAGTGCTCTGATTCTTTTAATACGGAACAATGCTGTTGTAATACATGCAGAATGTGGGTTGACATTGTACGCAGTGTCCATGATTTCAAAAAGAATTTAAAATGTCAATTTGTCAGACCACAGGACACTTTTCCACTTCCCCTCAGTCCATTTTAAATGAGCTCCGGCCCAGAGAAGGTGGCAGCATTCCTGGATCCTTTTTATATATGGTTACTTCTTTGTGTTTTAGAGTTTTAACTTGCATTTGTGGATGCAGCGACAAACTGTGTTCACAGACAGTGTTTTTCAGAAATGTTCCTGAGCCCATGCAGTGATTTCCACTACAGAATCCTGTCTGTTTTTAATGCAGTACCGCCTGAGGGCCCAAAGTCATGGACAGCAAATACTGGTTTTTGGCCTTGTCCACTGCATACAGAGTTTTCTCCAATCATGTTATTGTCCTGTTGCCACTCAACCTCCGGGTGTTTTTAGCATTACACAACATTACCGGCCTTTTGTTGCCCCCATCCAAACTTTTTTGGAATGTGTTGTTGGCATCAGTTTCAAAATGGGAAAATATTTTTCAAAAAACAATAGAATTTCTCAGTTTCAACTTTTGATATGTTGTCTTTGTACTATTTTCAATGAAACATAGGGTTTAAATGATTTGCTTATCATTGCATTTTGTTTTTAATTACATTTTGCACAGTGTCCCAACTATTTTGGAAATGGGGTTGTATATAACAATGTATATTGTCATATTGCTCAGCCCTAGTGAAACAACTTAGTAAATCCAGCATCTGTCTGCATAGGAACTGAAGTTTGTTAGACTCCGTTTAATATCTCTATTTAATACATTCTTGATCTTAAATAAAATGCTAAAGCTCCAAAGTCAACAGTGTGACCAATTGCAAAGCAGTGCAGATGCTGTTACATAATGAACATAACACAACATAATGAAATTAAACACAAATTGGAATTAGTATCTAAACATTAATGACAAACTAGATTCCTTTTCTCACAAATATGCTTGAATAGAAGTAAAAGTATTATTATTTGAAATACTTAGGAATGAACAAATCTGTCTTTTTTTTGCTTTACCTAGTTCATGTACCAGAGTAAATGTTTCTACCTACCTCTGATGCTAAGACCTGTTAGGACGCATTAACTGATTTTATGGTGGCTTTTGATTAGCTTTAGCAAAGGGTCAGAAGTGGAATGTAAGGATGAGGACTGGATGCATCTTCTTAGTCTTTTTGGTTGATTAGTTTTGTAACCAGTTTTGGGTGTAAAATGGTACAGAATAGCACGTTCCAGTCATGTGTTTACTCTTACCTGTTATGAAGTAACACATTACCCATTAAATTGTTGTAATCTCGTTACAGTCACTGACTTCATAAGAGCTGATATACTTGTGTTACTCATATGTCTTTAAGAGAACAAAATAAATTACATGCCAGACTTGATATTCAGTCAGGAACAGCACTGTGAGCTAAGTTTACTTCAAGATGGGTATTTTTGAACTGTTTCTACTTTCAAACAGAATCAGCCATTCATAATTTTAATCTTCATAACTGGCTGTGTCTTTTTCAAAAGCAGGAATACTGAGATGTCTTGAAAATGGTTTACTGTAATCAACTGATTCTTTCTGATGAATCACTGAAAAGGACTGTTGGGTTTTCCCTTGTACTGTTGGTACATGCGAGTTTTTTTTGAAAGAAGTAATCAGTATCTAGTCACTGTACCCCAACACTGTTTTTAACACCATGTATATAGTGGTTTGCTTCTTTGCTATAATAAAAAACTAAAACTAGAATATGTGACATCTCATATTTCATGCTTTTATTTTATGAGGTGAAGCTGTGCTGCTAACAAGGGTGTCTCTCTGATTTCTTCTGATTACTGAAGGTTTAGTTCAGAGAATGACATCAACCAGTACATTTTCATGCCATTTGGCCTCGGGCCTCGCAACTGCGTAGGAATGAGGTTTGCTTTGATGATCATGAAACTGGTGGTGGTGAAGCTGCTGCAGAACTTCAGCATAGAGACATGCAGAGAGACACAGGTAAGAGCGCTCTTTCCTTGAAAGCAATAGTTTGGCAAGAAAATCTCATTTACACAGTAATCCGAAATGTAGACATGCTTGGTACCCGTTTGCTTCCGTGGCTAATATAGCTAACAAGTAATGGAAGCTTTTCGTCACAGATTGGCATCATACAAACGGCATGTCTAAATAATCACATGACAATAATCACATTGCGTGATATGAGTCAAATGTGTGATGATTTAAATGGGCTCTTGCATGGTGCTAGCTGGAGGACATTGAAAATGAAAAAAATATTGCTTTAATGCTTTTCTTAGGCATTCAGTGTAGATACACAGTAAATGATTTCCAGCATCATTTTCAGGGCATATTAGCTGTGTTTGATATATCTGAGTTTTTTTCACCTTTTGGCTGAACACTATTCTGAATGACTTTTTCTTGACCTTTCTTGTTTTTTTTTCAGATTCCCATTCAGCTCAATAGCCTCTTTCAGCCGACAGTTCCTGTGACTCTAAAGTTTGTACCAAGATCTCACAAAGAGGAATAGTTCAATCACAGACAGAACCGCCAACAAGAAATATTATTAGAAATCATGATTTTGATCAATATTTAGTGATTTTATATAATGGGAACATTTACCTATTTGTTGCATTAATACTCTTTCAGCTTAACTCTCTTTTTAGTGACATTTTGTAAATGATACTCAGCATATATTATGGTTAAAACTGCAGTATATGGACCAAAGCTTATTGTTGCTGTAGTCAGCATTGTTTATTCTGCCTCTGTAAAACCACAGTCAGGGATTTTAAAATGTGAGAGGAGAAATATATTTTTAATAATAATTTCAGACTCATCTCTGGCTCGACTGAAAAGCTCATGTTTGTACTGTGTGTAAACAGTGGAGTGAAACATCTGTTGTTTAGGGTTGAACACTTTTTCAGATCTTTCATTTCAAGAGTCTGGCAGAAATAACTGTCCTTTTGACAATGAAATTTGAAACTTGAAATTACATTACTGATTCTTGATCATTGCTGTGTGTAGTTTGAATATTTGTTTTTAAAATTTAATTTTTTTTGTACTGCATAAAAATGTCAGTAGAATAAAAACAAAATATTAAAGGGAAGAGAAAAGATGGAATGTAAAAAATCATCCATTGGGACTATGAGCACCAGATGTACAATTTAATGAAGGCAGTTTTGTAGGGTTGTAAGTTTAGCAGTCCTCATTCAAAATGTTTACATGATTGATCTGTTCTCGCTGTCACAGCATTTCCAAGGAGGAACAGAAACTGATCCCATGATCCCATATTCTTTATTAACATGAACATACTTTTCCAGCTCCTCTCTAACAACTCCAGCTCTTCACATTCTCTTTATGTTTCTACCACTCAGTTCCCTAATATGGGTTCCGATCCAATCCCTACATAGTGCTTTGTGACCATCTTGGTTGAAAAAAAGCACAATGCAGATTAACCCCAGTGGCCCATCAGTGGGCCCAAAGTTTTGTTACATACTTCCATAACCTAAGAATAGCTCAGCCAGTTTGCATTGAAGAACCAGTAGTTAATAATAATAAGCCTTAGTATGTGAAAAGCCTGAGATTTTAAGGACTTAATTGAAAATAAATTTGAATTGAATCTGAATGTATTTCAGGCTCATCAGTGAATCCATAGGAAAGAGGTATTCTCTGCAACACAAAATACCAGCAACCTATTGAGGACCCCTCATCTGATGTCCATTCTTGTACATGAAACCCCACCCTTAGTTAACATTACTGTGTTAATTTGCATCCAAAACCCTCACTGGACTATCTTTTAATTTGGTTCTATAAAGCTTTGAATGAGCCCACAAATCCCAGAGTATTTTACAGGCCATGAGTCTGGTGAGTAACTCACCAGAGAGCTTATATAGCAGGTCATTCCTAGAGTGGAAATTAAACATTAAGATCAGGTTCCCAGAGAGACCTTGAGGTGTTTTAACAACTTGAGAAGAGAATACTAATAGAAGTCTGCTGTGACCCCAACGATATACAGCAAATGGGTGTTTCTGACATCACCTGTGCTTCCTTTACTGAGGTGTTGACATTGGCATCACTAGGCCAGTTTTAGATTGAATGTTATTTAAATGTTATAAAGCCTCCTTCCCAAGTAAAAGTACATTATTAGTACAAATTTATTATTCAACCGTCTCACAATATACTATGATAGCAGGGCGCGACCTGGAGGAGGCGCTGCCTCTGCTTGTGCTGCCAGAGATTTAACATAACGTGAAAAGTGGGATGCAGCTCGTCCAATCATATCAGACCTTGTTAGTTGTACGCCAGTCATATCAGACCTGGGGGAGGGTCTCTGCTTTTACTCACTCTGCCAGCAACTGCTGAAGTTGAGTAAACTGTAGACATTATTAAATTTGTATTATAAAACAGATCGTTCCAATGTTCTGACCAGTTGTGCTACCTTGTCGAACCGAGCCTTGTGACCATAAAGTCGCCAGTTCGATCCCCTGACCTGACAAGACATAACTGAAGTGCCGTTGAGCAAGGCACTTATCCCCAACTGCACCCCGGACACTGTGTATAAGGTGCCCACCACTCTGGGCCAGTGTGCTTGCTGCCCCCTAGTGTGTGCATTCACTAGTGTGTATTGTGGGTGTTTGAAATTTCCTTGTTGTGGGATTAATAAAGGGTAACTTAATATTCAGTAATACCAGCCCTGAAATCTATAGGTAGAATAATTTGATAGGATTAGGGTAGAATAATATATGGGTAGAATAATTTTGATAGTGTGTCCTGGATTAACATTTAAAACACAATAAAACCTTTGAAACATTAAGTTACCACACTATAGTAATGATATGCGCATGCTCAGTAGGACCACTCGATGGGTAGGACACTGGTCCTAAAATCTGATTGGCTGAGCCGCCGTTTGAAGCTGTTGTAAAATCCACGATATACGCACACCTATGACCGCATCACACCAACTGAATTGTATATTACTATGCAACGGCATGAAAAAAACCCTTGTGTTGTTAATGGAATAATCTTTGAAGCTGTTTTTTGTTTAAACTGAGGGGCTGGCAACTTATGCACTTAACTAGAACTAGGCTGGTCAGCTAGCTAACAGGCTAAAAGGTAACTGACAGCCTAAACAACTCCATCATTAATATGACATGGTTGAATTAAAGTGCTTACCATGTGATTAACTGTAAAACAGCAGTATAAAAGTCTAAAAATGTCACTTGAATGGATTGTATGCTTTAAATGTTCATGTTTCAGTCAGAAGTAGCATCAAACCCAGACCGGATCCCAAACGGCTCTGTACTCCCTAAATAGTGTGCTACCTATGAAAGAAATTCTAGCCTCTACAGCCAAATAGTGCATCATTTATTGAGTATGAATGGGGCAGAGTCGCAAATGACTGTTTCTTAGATATATTTTACACTGTTGGGGTGCAGGATCCAGTGTTTAAATTTAAATTAATGGTCCATTATGTAGGGAATAGATAGCCAAGCATGAGAAGAGGGTGCCGCTGGGTAGATGCTAAATAAGACTCAGTGGTAATTTGCTGACCAAAAGGTACTTATAAAGTGAAAGTTGTTGCATTAAACAGTGCTGTGTTATCGTATGTTCATTGTTATATGATTAAAAAGTTAAAAAAATTCATGAAATGACCGCGGTATACAGCGATGGGTGACCGAACTTTCTTCTCTTCATTCAGTGGCCCATGGTTGCTTAGCAACGATATCATACTATAAAGGAACTAGCTACATTTCTTGGTGGAATACTTGAATATGTCAGTTATTTTAAAAATAACAAATTATTTTCTGAAAATTTGTGTATTTTATCATATTTTATGTTGGCCACAGGGAAGGGAGTTTTAGTTCAGCTCTAAGAACACCCTTACCCTTAAAATCGCAGTAATAAACGGCCTCTCGTGGCTTATTGCTTTAATATACAGAGTATATTAAATAAAATATACAAAGATGCCCAACTACAGTATGGATTTGTAGCAAATTATGGTGAGTATAGCTGTTGGGTTTTTACTCAGTTGCTTGGTAGCTAGCTTGGTAGTTAGTAGGAAACTGTGACACCAGTATTTGCCATATATTAGGGTTTACAGTAAGTAAATTAATGTCAGTGAAAATGTCACACAGTGTTGATCATAAAACACTTTCTTAGCCCTTAATTCCTCAATTAAGGGCTATGAAATTTTGAGGTGGCAGCTTCATCAAAAGTCAGTCAGATGAGAGGACTTTTAACAGTTTAGAAACAAAAACAGATTGCTTTTATTAATCTGAGATTAATAAAAAATGTATTACTAAACACAGGAAATGAGAGAGGAAGATGCTGATGGAGACTGACAGAGCTGAGGGAGCAGGTTAGTTGTCAAGAAGAAAGCATCGGAGAGTGGTTTAAGCTTTTGGTTAAAATGAATACTATATTTAATTGAACTTATCTGAGAAAATATTTGTTACTATGAGTATGAAATTAGTCACCCAGCTTATTAAGCATGCCTATAGCTTGTTAAACATGTCTAAAGCTGATTACATTGAAACTGAACTGATCTATAATCTGTGTATTGGAATAATATATTTAGGGCCTTGCTTATTTAGCTTATCTAAGAAAGAGTAGATCGCATTGCTTGACTTCAGTACCTTTGCGTGATCTGTCCCTGCTGTAAGTGGATGGATATAGTGTTTAAGTCATAATAACTAGAAAATTCAAGAGACAGATCTACTGTGTGCTAATTCGACCAAATGGCTGTTTTTTTCTGGCTATTGCTACATTAAAAGTCATGTTGACCAGACATTTTGGGGCTATTAAAAAAATTCTCCTGGGGGACCATGCCACTTGACCCCACTTCTCCTGAAGGACCATGCCCCCAGAGCCCCCTAGTACAGGCTTAGCCTCCCTAGCCATAAACCTCTAGTGACACCCCTGGGTGTTGAATGGCCACAATTATGTTATAGTCTTGACACTGTGGCCATCAAAGAGATTTCATCATGTCCCAGTGAAGAAGAGCTTTTATACAGAGTGCTATGCAGAGTCCTGCCTCATACTTTATAACATTCAAAAAAAGAGACTGAATTCAAAATACATTTAAGCATCCTTACAAATCTGCAGAATTTATAAGAGTGGCAGGATGTGTTTTAGAGTTTGAAAAAGAAATGAAAAGTTTGAGAGGTGCTTTTGGGGTCTGCTCCCAGAGCAGTTTGTTTCAGAGCAGTGTCAGCTCAATTTTGGCTTTAAGCTCTAAAACACATCCAAGAAAGAAAGATTAGTGGCAGGTCAATGGGCTGCATGTTCTGTTCATTCATAAAATATTTGAGTGTCAACTGTGATGTAATTATAATGTATTTATACATGTGATGTAATTATAATCTATTACTGAATTCACACTGGCTGACATCGACGTTTTTGCCAAAATAGCTTCCCATGTTTACATGTACCTTAACAAACCATTAACCATTTTCATAATTCTCTCTCTGGGAACCTGATCTTAACATTTAATTTCCAATCTAGGAATGAAGTGCTATATAAGCTGTCTGCAGAGTTGTGGACTAGACATATGGCCTTTAAAACCTTTACTTCCGTATTTATGGACTTCTTCAAAGGTTTAGATAGATAGATAGACAGACAGAGAGATACATAGATAGATAGATATACTACGCAGAAAATAAAAAAATTGAAATAAACTAGACGTAAGTTAAAGTACAAGAGAAATAAAATAAAAGTATATCTATTTGCATATTTACATGGCGTATGAGACAGATTTGTTGTATTTACATGAAAGCAGGCACTAAGTGGTATGAGGTAAACTAAAAGCACAGTGAGTATAGACATAACTAACTTGGAGTTGCATCAATATTACAGTGTAAAGTGCATAGTGAAAGTATCATTACAGTAGCAGTTATAATATATTGCACAGTGTGTATTAATTGGCGAGGAGATACAGTGATGTGGTTCAGACTGCAGGATGTCAGTACTATCTCTGCAGTAAGAAGACACGTTGTAGAGCCGTATAGCAGTGCGTAAGAAAGATCTCACACGGCGCTCTTTAACACAGCGCAGCTGTAATAGTCTGCCTCTGAATGTGCTTCTCTGTTTATCCAGTGTAGCATGCAGAGGGTGTGAGGTGTTATCCAATATGGCTAACAGCTTGTTGAGCATCCTCTGTTCTGCCACAACCTCCAAAGAGTCCAGCTTGACTCCTACAACAGAGCCAGCCTTCCTAATAAGTTTGTTTCTTTTGTTCAGAGCACTTTTGTTAATGCTACTGCCCCAGCACACAACAGCATAGAATAAAGCACTCGCTGTAACAGACTGGTAGAATGTCCATAGGAGCTTAGTGCACACACCAAAAGTCCTCAGTCTCCTCAGGAAGTAGAGACGGCTTTGGCCTCTCTTGTACACTGTGAGAGTGTTACAGCTCCAGTCCAGCTTATTGTCCAAGTGCACACCTAGATATCTGTAGGTCCCAACCCCCTCCACATCAACTCCATCAGTGGTGACTGGTGACAAGGCAGGTTTGGACTTCCTAAAGTCCAGCACCATCTCCTTAGTCTTACTGATGTTTAGCTGCAGTTGGTTCAGCTTACACCAGTCAACAAAGGCCTTCACCAGCTTCCTGTATTCCTCCTCCTGTCCATTTCTCATGCACCCCACAATGGCCATGTCATCCGAGAATTTCTGCAGATGACATGACTCTGTGATGTACCTGAAGTCAGAGGTGTACAGGTTGAACAGGAATGGAGCTAACACAGCCCCCCTGGGGTGCCCCAACACTGCACACAGCCATGTCTGAGACACAGCCCTGCAGTCCCACATACTGGGGTCGTCCAGTCAGATAGTCCATTGAGATGACAGATTCATCCACCTGCATCAGCCGTAGCTTCTCCCCTAACAGCACGGACTGTATGGTGTTGAATGCACTGGAGAAATCGAAGAACGTGATCCTCACAGTGCTGCCTGATGTGTCCAGGTGAGAGTATGTTCTGTCCAGCAGGTAGATAACTGCATCATCCACTCCAATGGCATCCTGGTATGCAAACTGCAGAGGGTCGAGAGCTGTTCTGACCAGAGGTCTCAGATGAGCTAGCATCAGCTTTTCAAGTGTCTTCATTAAGTGGGATGTCAGTGCCACCGGTCGATAATCATTCAGTGCTGTCGGTTGCCTTTTCTTGGGGACACCCACACAAGATGTTTTCCACATAATTGGGACTCTCTTCAGGCTGCAGCTCAGATTGAAGATGCTGAAGTGCTGAAGAACTCCACACAGCTGCTCCGCACACAGTTTCGCACACTAGGTTCAGTGCGATCAGGTCCCGCTGCTTTGCTCTGCTTGAGTTTTTCAAGTTCAATCTTCACCTGATTAGCGGTGAATGTATCATCACTGGACATTCCAGCTGTGGATGGTGGGTGAGAGGCATCCATTGCAGACATTGGTTGCTGATGGTCACAGGTGTGAATGGCTGTGGTGGAGGAAGGTGAGGCTGTGGATGGCCCATGGCATGATTGTGTAGGTGTGTTAATCTGTGTAGGAGACAGACACAAAGGAGAGGAGCCATTGTCAAACTGCACAAAGAACTGGTTTAACTCATAGTTAGAGACAAATTAAAACCTGACCCACTGTGAGAGTTGAAGATGCAAATTCATCTCTTTTTTTGGTAGGGCTGTCTGATAGCAGCTACGTCTGCTTCTTCTACCAATAGAAACATATACTGAATAGCCACTTCATTAAAACCACCTCCTTGTTTCTACTCTCATTGTCCATTTTATTAGCTCCACTTACCATATAGGTGCACTTTATACAACCCCAGTGCGAAAAAAATTGGGACACTGTAAAATGTAAATAAATGTAAATACAAACAGAATGCAATGATTTGCAAATCTCATAGATCGAAATGCCAGGAGTGGCTGGCCTAAAAAAAATTCCTCAAGAGCGCATTAACGACTCTTCCAGGAGGTCACAAAACAACCCAGAAGAACATTTTAAAGAACTCTGAATGGCTCAAAAGAAACAAAATTAAGGTTTTGGAGTGGCCGATTTAAAGTCCTAACTTGAATCCCATTGAGATGCTGTGGCAAGACCTTAAACGGGCAGTTCATGCTTGAAAACCCTCCAATGTAGCTGGAATTAAACAATTCTGTAAAGAAGAGTGGGCCAGAATTGCTCTGCAGTGATGTAAAAGACAAGTTATCGCAAACATTTGACTGCAGTTGTTACTGCCAAGGGAGGCGCAATCAGTTATTCGGATTAGGGGACAATTACTTTTTCATATGAGTGATAAAGGTTTTAAATAAATCTTTATCTTCAATAAATAGAATGCTAATTTAAAAGCTGCATTTTGTGTTTACCTGTGTTGTCTTTATCTTATATTGAAATGAGTTGGATGATCTGAAACATTTAAATCTGACAAATTAGCAAAAATAGAAGAAACTGGGGTAAATACTTTTTACAGCACTGTACTAGGAAGTACAAGTTACTGAATTGTAACGTTTTGGGCCTGCTACTTATGTATGTCTACTCAGGTTGTTGTTTTTTTTGTAATCCTTTTGAGTCATTATTTTCACAGAAGTAATCATTTTATTTGAAAATAGATTTACCCACCTCTGCTTCACAAAGCAGGACGTCTTAGAACAGCTGGAGAACGTAAAGGGGAATTCCACCGATTTTTCAAATTTTGTATAATTTAAGATGTAAACAGATTCATTCAGAGTGGTTTGATGTGAAATGGTTCATTGTAGAGAAACTTGCAGACTCTGATTTCTTTACAAGGGTGGTGATAGGAACCAGGGGTCACCATGTCTACAACACAAATATAGCCATTTTATTTACTATCCAAAACCACCAGTGAACCTACGTGTCTTCTGAGTTTTATATGTAATGTTTACAATGGTAGAATAGTGGAAAATCTGAAAAAATATGTTTTGTTTGGGGACTATTCTGCTTTACAACGAACTGCATGTATCCCACCTTAAATGGATTCAAATAAATGTATTAAGACTTTTTAGGCCAAAACTTTATCACAAAACTATTGTAAAACAATGTCTCAGACACCAGAGTATTCATAACCATTTTGTGTAATAATTTTCTGTGAGGGAGCTTTTAGAGACTTTGAACTCTTCAGACGTCTGGTTCCTATCATCACCACTGTGGAAATTTTAAAAGACTGGTGGAGTTCCCCTTTTTCTCTTATTAGACTGGCGTCTCATTCGGGCTTCACTTATCTGGATAACTGAGAAATCTCATTTTTCAGCTGTTCTTGATCTCGGTGAACCAGTCCTGTCGGAGGCTGTCGCTGATTGGTTAAACGTATTCGTGGGCGTGGCTACGAAACGTGATGTTAAGTGCTTATGGTTTCGTGACTGCTGCTGCTGCTGCTGTTGCCGTGAGGGGAAAAACGTCATTTTTAATGTTAAACTGTAAAAACAGAAAATAAAAACAAACTTCGTTCGACATTTGAGGAAACTCGGTCTTCTTCTGAAGTGAACAAGGTGCAAAGAGTCGCCAGTTACACAGAGAACGAAGCACTTCGAGTTTTACCAGAGGTGAAGAAATAATATATAATATCCATATATATTCCACACATAGACTGTAAACACAGGAGCTTCATGACGTCGTGACAGTTTTTGACTGCTAATTATTTTTTCTCTTGAGAAAAAGAAATATCAATACTACAGGAATCTTATAGTAAATTAAGATACACACATTAAGACACACACACACACACACACACACATACACACACATTTTCTAAGGCGCTTATCCTTAGAAAGGATAAGCTGGATGCTATCCCAGCGGTCACTGCGCGGATTGTGTGTGTGACTTTAAGACAGTGGTGAACGTATTATAAATTATAATAACAGTGTTATATGGCATATATAGAAATCTTACTGTTTGTTATGGTATTACTGTAGTGCTTTTTAAAGCTTCATTCATAACTTGTTATTAATAAATCTGTATGTCACAATCAAAAGCACATAAATATAATGTATTATATTCATAAATATAAAGAAATATAATGATAAATGAATGAAGAAAAGCTGTAGTATGGCAAGCACAACACCTTATGAATAGCCAGTCATAAAACCGTATTATGTAATGTGTTTACACAGGACTAACTTAGGACCTAGCTTACTTTGTTTAATCAGTCCTGTTACATATGTAGGTCAGTTTTTTTACAATAAGGAAAAGCAGATCTGTTGTAGCCTTTAGTGATGTCACTGCAGCAAGTTGACACCTTGAAAGGCCAGGTATATGCTTAATAAGGTTATCTAGATGGTCCTCGGGCCAAATAAGGGATAAGAACCTTTCTTCCTTACCTTATTTAGTCATGTTACTCACCTACTTCTTCTGCCCTGAACTTGAACCTTACTTAGACCTCAATAAAAACCATGAGCAGAGTTTTCTTTAGCACGGAGCCACAGTGAAACTGGACAACTGGACAGTTCCTGAGCATTCGTTGTGTTGAGCAAGAAGAAAATGAGCATTCTGTCATCTCTGTCTGTGACATGGAGTCTAGTCGTACTGGTGGTCACTCTTCTGTTTATGTAAGTATGTCCACTCTTGTTAAAGTTTAACAGGAGCTACATGTGGACCAGGTTCCACCTGTCTGCTGCCACCGTGGGGTTTTTGAAATATGTTGTGGTTCCATGTCGGTAAGCAGTGTTCAGTATGGACTGTTATTTTATCTGCAGTTATGGTGTGTGGCCGTATGGATTGTTTAAAAAGCTGGGGGTCCCAGGACCAAGGCCTTGGCCTTTCTTTGGAACTTTTCTAGCTTACAGAAAGGTGTGTAACTCCACAGACGTAACAGAGCACATAGACGTAGATACTGAGTAATGCTTTTGTCACTGATGCACATGTGTTTGAAATCCATTTTAGGGTTTCTACAAATTTGACACTGAGTGTTACAAGAAATATGGAAAGATTTGGGGGTGAGTAAGATTCAGGTCACAGTCTTTGACTGCAGTTTTTAAAAGCATTTTGGATATGAAATGAATACACATACAGTACTGTGCAAAAAGCTTAGGCGCCCAAAAAGTTATGTTAAAAAATTATTGAACAGGAAGCATTTATTTGTTCAGAAAGAAACAAAAAAATTAGAATAAATACAAATAATTTTAACAAGTAGTGATTTTATGTACGTTAATGTGTTTGTTTAACCACTTCCAAACCTCCCCTCAAGTAAAGTCCGGTATTATTTATAGTTATCATCCAATACCTGATTTGGCTAATCAGTGCTTCATTAACTTAAATGAAGTGTGCCGCTGACGGAACTGAGCAAAATCATGCAATGGCTGATGTCTTTGAGGAGAAATCTGATACCAAACCTACCAAAGATATCTACTACTTTTTCAGGTCTTTAGTTTTTACTGTATTCATGCTTATTTGTATTCATTCTAATGTCATATAGTGTATTTACAGGCAAAAACTGCCCACTGCTCACACAAATAGGGGTAATTTGCTTAATTTACTTAAACAATAAAACAGTTTGCTTAAACCATTAAAACATTTGCTTAGGTCCCTACGATTTTTGCACAGTACTGTAGTTATACTAAATATCATGAAAATACTTTGTAAGAATAAAAGATCAACCAGGCATTCTCAGATATTTTATACATTCTGTGGCAGACAGATATTTGCAGGTAAATTAGGCAAATATTTAATTTCAGGTTTTGTTGCAAAAAGCTTCACCATGTAGTATTTCAGCAACAACAGCTGTTTAAAGCCATCATGCTTAAATGTACATTTCTTTTTTTACTAAGGATATATGATGGAAGGTTACCAATTCTAATGGTCTTAGACATTGAAATGATCAAATCCATTTTGGTGAAAGAGTGTTATTCTGTCTTCACTAACAGAAGGGTAAGTCAATGTTCTTGGTCACATGAATCTTCATGTACCTGAAACCCACATGTTAATTCCTTCATAAATACTTCCACCACAATTAGGATGCATTGGTCAAATATGCCTAAATGTAATTAGGATTAACCTTTTAGATGGCCAGGACCCGGCAGCAGGTCCAAGGCTTTACTACACACTTCTATAACCTAGAAATAACTACACACTTCTATAACCTAGAAATAACTCTGTAACTAACCAATTTGCATTGTTGCCCATGTAGTTACTGAATAGCAAGCCTTAGTATGTAATATGGGATTTTAAGGTGTTAAACAAGATGTTGTTCAATTTTTTATGTGTTCAGGAAACAAACCTGGATTTGGCCGGCGCCTTTGCTGATGGAATAAGTGTTGTAAAAGATGAGAAATGGAAGCGAATCCGTGGTTCGCTCTCACCATTGTTCACGAGTGGACGACTGAAGGAGGTGCAGACCCTAATTTAATAACCAAAACAATCTATCCCAGTTAGAATATTACAACACCATTCCCAAAAAAAGTTGGGATGCAGAAACAGAATGCAATAATGTGCCAATCATTTAACCCCTTGAATGGCCCAATGGGCCCAAAATTGTATTACACACTTCTATTATCTAAGAATAGCTCTGCCAGTTTGTATTGAAGTCCCTGTAGTTACTGAATAATAAGCCTTAGTATGTAATAAGTCTGTGATTTTAAGGTGTTAAACCCTATATAAACTGAGAAATTGTATTGTTTTTTTGAAAAAATATATGCCTATTTTGAATTTGATGTCAACAACACATTTCTAAGAAGTTGGGGTAGTGGCATGGTTACCCCCTGTGCTACATCACTTCTTTTAACAACACTCTGTAAGTGTTTGGGAACTGTAGAGACCAGTTGCTGTAGGTTTTAAGGTGAAATGTTTTCTTTATACTTGCTTGATACAGGATTTCAGCTGGTCAACAGTTCGGGGTCTCTTTTGTTGTATTTTTTACTTGATAATGTGGCAATATTTTTCAAAAGGTGACAGGTCTGGACTGCAGGTAGGACACATTAGCACCCAGAATCTTTTACTACTGAGCCATGCTGTAATACATGCAGTATGTAGTGGCCTTTCCTATATATTGTTCAGCATTAATGGTGCATTTACAGATGTGCAAGTCGCCCATGCCATGTTCAAAAATTCACCCCTATACCATCATGGATGCTGGCTTTTGAACTGTGCGCTGATAACAATCTGGATAATCCCCCTCTGGAGTCCATAATTTCTGAAAAGATTTTCAAATTTTAATTTATCGGACCACAGGACATTTTTCCATTTCACCTCAGTCCATCTTAAATGAGCTGAGGCCCAGAAAAGGTGGCGGTGTTTTTGGATCCTGTTTATATATGGTTTTTTCTTTGCATGGTAGAGTTTTAACTTGCATTTGTGGATGCAGTGATGAACTGTGTTCACAGACAGTGGTTTTCAGAAGTGCTCTTGAGCCCATGCAGTGATTTCCACTACAGAATTGTGTCTGTTTTAATGCAGTGCTACATTGAAAGTTTGAATATTTGATACATTGTCTTTGTACTATTTTCAATTAAATATAGGGTTCAAATGATTTGCATATCATTGCATTCTGTTTTTATTTACATTTTGCACAGGATCCCAACTTTTGGAAATGGGTTGTAAACAATTATTAAATTAGGTGTCTAATCATCCTCATTTGAAAATTCTGCAGAATTCTACAGATCACAAATCAGTAACCTGTTAAAACTTAAATCTTGAATATTTTGAATCTTGCATTACAATGACATGGAGCTTTTCTAGTCAGTCATTCTTGTTGATTAGTTGTGTAACCATTATTGTTTCCTTGTTGAATTTTTTTTTTTTAAATATTACAGATTTTTCCAATAGCTGACAAGTATGGAGATTGCTTCATTGAGAACTTGAAGAAGAAGAACCCAGAAGATGGAATTAAAATTAAAGAGTATGTGTGTAAAAACACTGCAGAAGGCTTTATAATACTTCACAAATCGGTACTTATTCAGAATTGTGTTAACAAGCATTCATTAAATACACTATACTGCCAAAAGTATTCACTCACCTATCCAAATTAATGAATTCAGGTGTTCCAATCACTTTCATGGCCACAGGTGTATAAAACCAAGCAGCTAGGCATGCAGACTGCTTCTACAAACATTTGTGAAAGAATGGGTCGCTCTCAGGAGCTCAGTGAATTCTAGCCTGGTACCGTGATAGGATGCCACCTGTGCAACAAGTCCAGTCATGAAATTTCCTCGCTACTAAATATCAACTGTCAGTGGTATTATAACAAAGTGGAAGCGATTGGGAACGACAGCAACTCAGCCACGAAGTGGTAGACCACGTAAAATGACAGAGCAGGGTCAGCGGATGCTGAGGCGCATAGTGCGCAGTGGTCGCCAACTTTCTTCAGAGTCGAACGCTACAGACCTCCAAGCTTCATGTGGCCTTCAGATTAGCTCAAGAACAGTGGAGAGAGCTTCATGGAATGGGTTTCCATGGCCGAGCAGCTGCATCCCAGCCTTACATCACCAAGCGCAATGCAAAGCATCGAATGCAGTGGTGTAAAGCACCGCCACTGGACTCTAGAGCAGTGGAGACGTGTTCTCTGGAGTGACGAATCACACTTCTCCGTCTGGCAATCCGATGGACGAGTCTGGGTTTGGTGGTTGCCAGGAGAAGGGTACTTGTCTGACTGCATTGTGCCAAGTGTAAAGTTTGGTGGAGGGGGGATTATGGTGTGGGGTTGTTTTTCTGGAGTTGGGCTCGGCCCCTTAGTTCCAGTGAAAGGAACTCTTAATGCTTCAGCAGACCAAGAGATTTTGGACAATTTCATGCTCCCAACTTTGTGGGAACAGTTTGGGGACGGCCCTTTCCTGTTCCAGTATGACTGCGCACCAGTGCACAAGCAAGGTCCATAAAGACATGGATGAGCGAGTTTGGTGTGGAAGAACTTGACTGGCCTGCACACAGTCCTGACCTCCACCTGATAGAACACTTTTGGGATGAATTAGAGTGGAACCCAGAAGAGTTGAAGCTGTTATAGCTGCAAAGGGTGGGCCAACATCATATTAAACCCTGTGGATTAAGAACGGGATGTCACTCAAGATCATATGCGTGTGAAGGCAGATGAGCGAATACTTTTGGCAATACAGTGTAGCAGGCTAAAAATAGGAAGCTGAAAAATTGCAAACAATTTCACTTACTTAAAAGTTAAAGTGCCATCACACTCTAATGATCTAATTTAATTCAGTTTGCACTGTTCAACCACACACTTGCTATAAATGCCGTATTATTATTCCATATCCATTGAGATAATATTAAATATCTGTTTCTGCAGTGTCCTCGCTCCCTACTCTATGGATGTTGTTGCCAGCGCCTCCTTTAGTGTGGAAATCGATTCTATAAACAACCCGAATGATCCTTTCGTTGCCCACATCAAGAAGATGTTTAGCTTCAACTTTTTCAGCCCCATTTTCCTGATACTGAGTATGTACTATTCACTGTTATTAGCTTATTATATTTAGTTAAAATAATTCAGTACTGTTGGGAATTCTGTCACAGTCGAAGTCTGTAACTAGTCTATGACAGTGACAGTGACTAATCTATGAATATGAGAGTGGATCCCTATTTGTGTTTTAGGGCACTTTTGAGTATGTTGGCCATTTTTCTTTTAGGGCTGGTATACTAACGTTTTTATCGTCGTGAACTCCATTTTGGTATTTAAAAATGGCTGTTGTGATTTATTAAACAGGTGCAATGACGCTACGTTTGTGCTCAGAGAAAAGAGTGTTTTTCACATTTATTTTTGTTGAAAATTTTCCAAACAACTGTTCAAAGCATATATTGAAACTCTGAAAAATGAATGTCTTATTTTCTCAAAATAATTATCTGTGATATTGACATAATCACATACTTTAATAATAATTCTTTTTTAGTAATAATTCTTTTTTTGCATTATTCATTATTCTAACAAACAAAGTCAAAATATTGAAAAAAGAAGTCATTATTGCAACCGAATGAGTAAAAGTTTGAACTGGAAACAATGGGGAGGGAATAAAAAAGTGTTATATAGGCTTTTATACAAAAAGTATGAGAGCTAATTGAGTTTATATTGCGCTGGTCGTGTGTTAAACTACTAGACACTGATGGTAATTAGTGCCTCTCTTAGTAAATCTGCCCTGTAGTGTCATAAAAAGGAATTCCAGAGTGATTCTGAGAGCACTACAGTCTCCCACAGTGCACTCGTAATTTAATGTGAAAACTAAAAATAACAACATCAGCTGAACGTGTACCAAAGTGCATTGCAAGTCTCTTATTAGTGAGGAAAATTAGCTAACATTAACGGTGAAAAACTGACTCATGATATCCTACTGGTGAATAGTGACACAGACTGACAGGGAGAAAATGTCTGAAATAATTTATTGATTCATGTCCTTTTGTATTGCAGCTCTGTTTCCCTTCACTGCTTCACTTTTAGGGAAATTGGGAATTACTCTGTTTTCAAAATCAAGTATGGACTTTTTCTACAGTTCCCTGAAGAAGATAAAAGACCAGCATAACACAAGTAATAATGTATGTGTGAAATAACTACTGAATGTGTACCTCTTAGCAAAGAGCCACTGTATTTACCTGTATTGCAAATATGTATGTTACAGTCAGACTCTCTCCTTTTAGAAACGAGTGGACTTTCTGCACCTGATGATTCAGAACCAGATTTTGGATGAGCAAGCTGAGAAAGCCTCGAGTGAGCAACCAGTCAAAGGTAAGCAAACTCCCTGTGTAAGAACAATAGCAAACACTGTGGAAATTGAATGCTTCACCTGAAGTCTTTGTTCTTTTCGAGTTTGGTGCTCTTTCAGTGAGAAGTGTGGCTTTGTGTTTTCTTTCCCAGGGTTGACTGACCATGAGATTCTTTCCCAGTCCTTCATTTTTGTCCTGGCAGGATATGAGACCACCAGCACCACCCTCACTTTTCTACTGTATAATCTCGCAACTAATCCAGACTGCCTGAGCAAACTGGTCGAAGAGATTGATGAAGCCTTTCCTCATAATGTGAGCACAAGACTTTACAAAATCCACATAAACTCAACAAGAATGCTATTAAAATTTGATATATGTTTTTTTTTTTTGCATAATCTTATGTAAAAGCTTGAGTGAAATTAATCATCTTGTTGATTTGCCAAGTCAAATTAAGAGAACACATCAACTCTTTGAGGGCAGTTTAATAGAATCCCATTTCCATATTGTCAGGCTCCAGTGACCTACGATGCGCTGATGAAGTTGGAGTATATGGACATGGTCATCAATGAGTCGATGCGTCTCCTCCCTACTGCCCCACGTTTGGAGAGAATGTGCAAGAAGACCATAGAGCTCAATGGGATCACGATACCTAAAGACATTCTTGTTACAATCCCAACTTATGTTCTGTACAGAGATCCACAGCTGTGGGAATCTCCTGAAGAGTTCAGGCCTGAGAGGTAATGTCACTGCATCCCCGTCATACTGCCCTTCTGCTCCAGCTGGTATCTTTCTGTAGAATGACCTAGAGAAGTGTATGCTAAGCAGAGGTGTAGCGAGTAGACTAAACCCACACTCAAGTAAAAGCATTGTTACTTTGGTGAAATAATAACAGAAGTAAAAGTGCTTTTCTAAAAAATTATGCAAAATAACAGAATTGCAATTGAATATTATTGCGATATGTCAAGACATTATATAATTTCTTTAAGATACATGCTATGTCACAATATTTATTTTTTCAGACATCTGATCAGTTTCAAAGAAAAACGATAAACAGAAAAAGTGCTGTGAGAACTGATAATGCTACATTTAAAAAAAATATTATAAAAACTGTGAATACAATGTTTTTAATTCAATATTTGGCCTAGTGTGTTGTACTTAATCCAGTTAAACAGGACTGATTTTGCTTTCTTTATAATGAAACATGCAGTTGGTCAGTGTTCTAAAAGAACTGATGATATGCACAATATTTACAGAAAAGCATATTGTATTGTGTTGTGACATAATTTATCATGACACCGATATATATTGTCATATTGCCCAGCCGTAGTGGAACATCTTATTAAATCCATCATCTGTCTGCATAGGAACTGAAGTTTGTTAGACTCAGTTCTTTTCTACTTAATACACTCTTGATCTAAAATAAAATGCTAAAGCTCCAAAGTCAACACTGTGACCAATCGCAAAGCAGTTTCTCACAAATATGCTTGAACAGAATTAAAACTATTATTATTTAATCCATCTCTTTTTTTTGCTTTACCTAGAACATGTAGCAGAGTAAATGTTTCTACCCACCTTTGATGCTAAGACCCGTTAGGACGCATTAACTGATTTCATGGTGGCTGTGTAATCAGTAACTTGTAATGGATACTGTACCCCAACACTGTTTTTAACATCATGTATATAGTGGTTTGCTGCTTCGCTATAACAAAACTAAAACCACTAGAATATGTGACAGCTCATATTTCATGCTTTTATTTTTATGAGGTGAAGCTGTGCTGCTAACAAGGGTGTCTCTCTGATTTCTTCTGATTACTGAAGGTTTAGTTCAGAGAATGACATCAACCAGTACATTTTCATGCCATTTGGCCTCGGGCCTCGCAACTGCGTAGGAATGAGGTTTGCTTTGATGATCATGAAACTGGTGGTGGTGAAGCTGCTGCAGAACTTCAGCATAGAGACATGCAGAGAGACACAGGTAAGAGCGCTCTTTCCTTGAAAGCAATAGTTTGGCAAGAAAATCTCATTTACACAGTAATCCAAAATGTAGACATGCTTGGTGACTGAAGTTTGATTCTAAGGCCAATATAGCTAACAAATAATGGAAGCTTTTCGTCACAGATTGGCATCATGCAAACGGCATGTCTAAATAATCACATATGCAAGTCAAATGTGTGATGATTTAAATGGGCTCTTCTGGAGGACACTGAAAATTAAAAAAGTAAAAATATTGCTTTAATGCTTTTCTTAGGCATTCAGTGTAGATACACAGTAAATGATTTCCAGCACTATCTTCAGGGCATATTGTGTTAGCGTTTTTTTCACCTTTTGGCTGAACACTATTCTGAATGACTTTTTCTTGACCTTTTTTATTTTTTTTTTTTCAGATTCCCATTCAGCTCAATGGCCTCTTTCAGCCAACAGTTCCTGTGACCCTAAAGTTTGTACCAAGATCTCACAAAGAGGAATAGTTCAATTACAGACAGAACAGCCAGCAAGATATTTTTTCATAAATCATGATTCTAATCAATATTCTGATCAATATTTATTGATTTTATATAATGGGAACATTTACCTATTTGTTGCATTAATACTCTCTCAGCTTTCAGCTTAACTCTCTTTTTAGTGACATTTTGTAAATGATACTCAGCATATATTATGGTTAAAACTGCAGTATATGGACCAAAGCTTATTGTTACTGTAGTCAGCATTGTTTATTCTGCCTCTGTAAAACCACAGTCAGGGATTTTAAAATGTGAGAGGAGAAATATATTTTTAATAATAATTTCAGACTCATCTCTGGCTCGACTGAAAAGCTCATGTTTGTACTGTGTGTAAACAGTGGAGTGAAACATCTGTTGTTTAGGGTTGAACACTTTTTCAGATCTTTCATTTCAAGAGTCTGGAAGAAATAACTGTCCTTTTGACAATGAAATTTGAAACTTGAAATTACATTACTGATTCTTGATCATTGCTGTGTGTAGTTTGAATATTTGTTTTTAAAATGTATAATTTTTTTGTACTGCATAAAAATATCAGTAGAATAAAAACAACATATTACAGGTAAGAGAAAAGAGGAAATGTGAAAAATCATCCATTGGGACTATGAGCACCAGATGTACAATTTAATGAAGGCAGTTTTGCAGAGTTGTAAGTTTAGCAGTTCTCATTCTAAATGTTTACGTGATTGATCTGTTCTCGCTGTCACAGCATTTCCAAGGAGGAACAGAAACTGATCCCATGATCCCATATTCTTTATTAACATGAACATACTTTTCCAGCTCCTCTCTAACAACTCCAGCTCTTCACATTCTCTTTATGTTTCTACCACTCAGTTCCCTAATATGGGTTCTGATCCAATCCCTACGTAGTGCTTTGTGACCATCTTGATTGGAAAAAGCACCATGCAGATTAACCACTTAAATGGCCAGGGACCACCGGTGGCCCCAAAGATGGGCCCATTACACACTTCTAGAACCTAAGAATAGCTCACCTACTTGGCATTGAAGTCCCTGTTGTTACTGAATAATAAGTCTTACTATGTAATAAGCCTGAGATTTTAAGGGCTTAATTGAAATTAAATTTGAATTGAATCTGGATGTTTGTCAAGCTGATCAGTGAATAGAATATCCATAGAAAAGAGGCAACTCTGCAACACAAAATACCTGTGACCCATTGAGGACACCTTATCTGATCCCATACTTTTGAAAGCAAACCCCACCCTTAGCTAACGTTACTGTGGGATGAGCCCCCTAGTGAAGAAGAACAGCTCACATTTTGTACAGCTGAGTTGGGTGCTGGCAGACTATCCTCCCAACTAAAAGATTAATTTACACCCAAAACCCTTGCTGGACTGTCTTCTAATTTGGTTCTATAAAGCTTTGGAAGAGCCCAGCGATCTCAGAGTGTTTTAAAGGCCATAAGTCTGGTCAGTAACTCAGCAGACAGCTTATATAGCAGGTCATTCCTAGACTGGAAATTAAACATTAAGATCAGGTTCCCAGAGAGACTTTGAGGTGTCTGTTGTGACCCCAGCTATGTACAGCTAATGGGTGTTTCTGACGTTACCTGTGCTTTCTTTATTGAGGTGTCGGTGGGCCGCAATTATGTCGAAGTCTTGACACTGCTGCCATCAGAATGGTTTCATAGAGTTTTAATGGCTCTTGAGTGCTAATGTAGAAGAGCTTTTATACAGAGTGCTATGCAGGGTCCTGCCTCATACCTAATAACATAAAAAAAAGAGACTGAAGTCAAAATGCATTTAAGCACACTTCCACATTTGCAGAATTTATAAGAGTGAAAGGATGTGTTTCAGAGTTTGAAAAAGAAATGAAAAGTTTGACTTTTGGGGTCTGCTCCCCACGGTTTCAGAGTAGTGTCAGCTCAATTTTGGCTTTACACTCTAAACACGTCCAAGAAAGAAAGATACCAGTGGCACGTCTGTGGGTTGTGTGTTCTGTACAATCTTAAAACATTTGAGTATGAACTGTATTATAGCCTCAGCATAGAAGATACAGATAACATTGCACATTCAGGCAAGTGCTCTTTTATTATGAACAGCAGCAGGAGACCTGCCCAGCCCTGTGCTACCCCAACACAAAACACGGGAAGGGGTATCACAGGAGGACACGACATACAAGGAGCGCAGACACTTTCAACACACTGTAACCCAACCTCCTCCTAACAGGCATAGTGTGGACTAATTGGCTAAAACTTGACCCTGTGAGCCTTGACTCCAGCAAAGCTTGTTATCAAAGACTATCCATCAGTTGACTTCCTGATTTCATGCTCAGTTGTGAGAAATTCTAGTGCACACAGCCTTTCCTGTGAAACAGTTGACTTCAGGTCTGTTTTTAGTTACTTCAGAGAAAAAAAACTCTTACCGGAAGCCCGTGTCACATGGGGTGTGAGCAGGGGTCACAGAGCTCAAATTAAGACACAAGTCAAAGATTCATGTCTGTACACTATTTTTTTTTTCTGAACCAGCGTGCTCCTGTCTGCCCTGCCCTCTTACTGTCTGCAAACACATTTCCAATAGAGTTGAGACAAATAAGTAAAATCCAAATGAAAACAGAAAGCATTGATTTTTAAACTGTCTTTTACAGTTTAGTTGAAAGACCCTTGTGAGTAAACACAGTCGGTCGCTGCATCTACAAATACAAGTTAAGACAATGCTGTGCAAAGCAGAAGCCATATATGAACATCATCCAGAAATGCTGCCCACCTTTCTGGGCCAAAGCTTATCCGAGTTGGACTGACGCAAATTGAAAACGTGTGCTGTGGTCTGACAAGTTCACCATTCTATTTCTTTTGGAAATAATGGACGTCATGTTCTCTGGGCCAAAGAACAAAAGGACCATCCAGATTGTTGCCAATGCAAGGCAAAGAAGCCAGCATCTGTTACAGTATCTGGCTGCCATCCAGATGACGTCTTTTTCAGTGATGTCCCTGCTTGTTTTAGCAAGACAATGGCAAGCCACATCCTCCTTGTATTACAACAGCTTTGTAGTAAGAGAGTGCAGGTGCTAGACTTACCTGTTTGCAGTCCAGATCTGTCTCCTTTCGAAAACGCATAGGGTGTTATGAAGCAAAATATACAACAACAAAGACCCTGGAGTGGGCTGAAGCATGGTAACATTAAATATCTTGTACTGTTTTCAAATGACTACAGGTCAAAAAGATTTGCAAATCATTGCTGTCTGATTTTTTCTATACTTTTTCCTATTGCCTCTACTTTTTTTTAGAAGTGAGTTTGTATGTTTGTCTTTTTGTCCACAGAGCCAGGTCATCTGATAGTGAGTCATGCTGATTAGGGAGATCAATCGATTTGGTGGTCATCCTTGTCGTTATGGTCACTGCTATCAGGAGTGTCAGAAGTGGTGCCATCATGAACATCGTGATCATCTGTTGTAAGCTGTAACGGGTGTGACAGTCAGGGTTATCTGTACTAACATTAACGCCAGCATTATGTACGGTCTGCTGAGCCTGTGCAGCACTCTGTTCTGACTGAAATAAATAAGCTTTTTCTGCTTTTTTCCTCCTCAGCGCTCAGAAAACCACATAGAACCTCCTCTCCACACTGTAGTTTGTCACTTCATTGTCCCGCTTGTACCCATCTCTCTTCACATAACAACATGGTGTAGGCTGCACTGATGGTACTGAAAACTTGCTATAATAGCAAATAACATCTATCTGTTGATATTTTGGAACATGTTAATTAAAAGTAATACACAGTAAATTAACCATTTACCGAATTGGTCAAACTGATGCCCCACAGCAAAAAATGTATACAAAATCATCATTTATATCTATTGGGAGATGGCTGTCCCAAACCCTAACCCCTAAAATTCAACTTGTGAAAATAATACTTACAATTTTTATTTTTCCATGTTTTTAAAGTTCCTTTTGACTTCTTTTAAAGTCCTGAAATCAGTGTGTAACATAGAAATTTGTCACCGAAACACATATTTTTTGCAATTAAGTAAACTTTGTGTATATTTAAAAAGATGGATTGTATGTGTGCATGTGTGATGTACAGGCTAGCATTTTTGAGTTGAGTCATGAAGATAGACAAACACTGACAGTAGAATGGGTCGTAATGAAGAGTGACTTTCATGGCACTGTCAACATGATGCCACTTTGCCACAAGTCCATTTATGACATTTCTGCCTTGCTAGATCTACCCTGGTCAACTGTAAGTGCTATTATTGTAAAATGGAAGCATCTAGAGCCAACAACAGCTCAGTCTTGAAGCAGTAGACACTGAATAGGGCTGCCAAGTGTTGAAGCATGTAAGGCATAAAAATCACCTGTCTTCTTTTGCATCTCTCACTACAGAGTTCCAAACTGCATCTGGAAGCAACACTAGCATAATAACTGTGCCTAGGGAGCTTCATAAAATGGGTTTTCATATCTCTCTCTCTTTCTCTCTCTCTCTCTCTCTCTCTCTCTCTCTCTCTATATATATATATATATATATATATATATATATATATATATATATTTGCCTAAGGCTTTTGCACAGTATAAAGACAGCTTGCACAGTTACATCATTAGAATTAATACGAACTTAATCATCCCATAGTCTTATTCATTTCTATCAGCACCCCTGATTTAACATAATGAAGCACCGATTAACTGTATATTGGATGATACCTACAAATAATATTGGGCAGCCATGAGGAGAGGTTTGGAAATGGTTAACTAATTAAGAGACCATTATTAGTCCCACAATGGGGAAATTTCACCTCTGCAATCGACCCCATCCGTGCAGTGAAACACCACATACAAACTAGTGAAGACATGCACTAGGGGGCAGTGGGCACACACGGTGGGCAGCCCTATCTGCAGCACCCGGGGAGCAGTTGGGGGGGCTTGGGTGCCTTGCTCACGAGCACCTCAGTCACATACTGTCGGCTCAGGGATCAAACTGGTGACCTTCTGGTCGCAAAGCTGGTTCCTTAACCTCCAGCCCATGACTGCCCCAAACATGTCAGTGGCCTGTTTGTTAAACAAACAAACTGATATACATCAACCCACTACCATTTGTATGAATGTTATTTGTATTTATTCTCATATTAGAGTTTTTCTGGGCAAACAAACCCTTACTTCACAGATAAATCGCTTTTCTCATGTACCTAAAATGTTTGCAGAGTACTGTATATATTAGTTGCTATACAAAATAGCCAGCGAGCCTACACATGACTTCTGATAGACTTTCTTATGTAATATTATGTGATGTAATGCAATGTTGACAATGTTAAAATAGTGATCAATATGAAAAAAAAATGTTTGAATGCTACTTTATCTTGCAACCCCCAAACCCTGCTCTGTTCATATTTATAATCATGTCATTTCATTACTTTCTGTGATCTAGCTTCTAGAAGCATTAAACACTTTAGACGTCTGGTTTCTATCCCCACTAGTGTGGTTGCTCTAGAACAGAGCATTTCACACTAAACCACTCTGAATGACTTTGTTTGTTTAACATCACTTTTTTCTGTCTGAAATTCTTCTAACTGTTCCTTTAAGCAAATCCATCAAGGATAAAATTATTTTTTAATCCTCTACTGAATTCACACTGGCTGAGATTGACGTTTTTGCCAAAACAGCTTCCCATGTTTACATGTACCTTAAAAACTAGTAAAGCTATTTTCATAATTATCTGATGGTAGCAACATCAAGACTTTTGACAAGCTCTAGCATGATGTTGGCCTACTCACACCTCCATACTGGAAGCCCATTAGCTGAATAGCTGGGGTCATAGCAGACTCCTATTAGTATTCTCTTCAAAACACCTTGAGGCCTCTCTGGGAATCTGATCTTAACATTTAATTTCTAGTCTAGGAATGACCTGCTATATAAGCTGTCTGCAGAGTTATGGACTAGACGTATGGCCTTTAAAATACTTCCGTATTTATGGACTCCTTCAAAGCTTTATAGAGGCAAATTAAAACATGGCCCACTGTAAGAGTTGAAGATGCAAATTCATCTCTTTTTTGTTAGGACTGTCTGAGAGCACCTGTTTCAGCTTCTTCTACCAATAGAAACATCTATTCTTCTGTATTATCTACAATGTAGAGTTGTCAAAATAGATGTCATGTTTTAATATAATGATTAATTATTATTCTGATACATTTGATGTATTTCCGAGTGAAACATGGTATCAGGGAGGGTCTCAGAGCTAGCTGATCTTTAGAGACTCCAGACTCCATTGATCAGTGTAGAACAGTCTGGCCTTTTGATTTGTTTTCCATCATGTGTGGGCAGGTGTTTGTTAAAATGATACCATAGTGAAAACATTTGTGAGCTGGAATAAGTACACCTCATCAACCTCTATTAACAAAGGGTTCAGACAACATCATAAAATACTAACATTGTAGGAACTTTTGTCAAGATCATGTAACATAGAATGTTCCGTTAATGTTACTCAGAGTACGTGGTTGTTACACTTAGAGAGTAGACATAAACCCATAAGGTCATATTGGTGTCCTTACAAACCAGTTTTCCAGCTTAAAATCTATAGATGATTCACCCAGCATTTCCTGGAACTATGAAATGTCAACATACTGTATCTGGGCGTGAAATCTGCATTACTCAAACAGACCAACAGGGGCTGTCATAACACTGAAAAACTTTGCAAAAGTTCAGGCATTCCTTTTGATATATAGCATGTCTGCTGCTTCACAGTCAAGCATTTCATAGTTTTGTTAGCAGCACTTTCTCAAATAAGCTCCTACAGATCACATGCCAATGTATGTTGTGATTGCTCTGATCAGTCATTGTGTGAGTTGAGCATTCTGAGCACAGTGTTCACACTGCTTAAGAAATGTTTTCATGCAATCTGTATGATCATGTGCTAATAAGAGGGACTATAAATATGTATCTTTCTTCTCTGCTTGGCCTTCTGTCTCAAGCACTGTGAAAAGCATATTCTCACCTTTACATGCAAAGCATGTTTAGATCTGAAGCTCTGTGTTGCAAACATACTGAACTTTTCAAATCATCTTTTTTTTGTTTTGTGCTGAGTTTTGTGATTTGTCAGATCAAATCATCAAGATGATCTAGCTCATCAAGTATCATAACCATAAAATCATAGTTTATTAATGGTAGTGACTATCACAGAAGCTTTGTAAACCATTTAGAAAAACGTTAAGTGCAATTTTTACAGTACTGTGTAAATGTCAGAGACCACCCTTACATTTATTTAATGAAATAAGTACAAGTCATTCATTTTTCAGTGTCAGGGGAAAAACAGAACACATATTTAATAAAAATTACAGAAAGGTCTCAACAATTGAATAAAATATATTTTTTCAGTATTTAGTGTGTTCACCCTTTACCTTTATTACAGCTTCCATTCTTTATGTGTGACTTGCTTTCAGTTTTTTAAGGAAATCTGCAGAGATATTTTTCCACATCTCCAAAGTTCAGTCTTAAAGGTTGGTTGCATTTTTTTGCTTCTTACAGTCTGGATGGTCCCAATTTCAAATATAGACTCATCAGTCTATAAACTTTACTTCACTCATGTCAGATGTCCGGTTTTGATGTTCAAGTGCAAATTTTTCTCAGTATCAGCTTCTTGTCAGCTACACATCCTTTCAGACTCATAGCTCTAAGTTGTCTTCTTACAGTGGAAGAAACACTTGTAGGTTTGTTCAGATCTGAAGTGAGAACGAAGCTTTATTTTCTCCTCTCTCTCAAAGAAGAAAGCTTTAAGTGCTGTTTGTCTGATGGTGACGGTTTTGTTGGTCTACCAGGTCTTGTTTGGAGTTCGTTTTTCTTTTTACATTTTAATCATTAATTTTAATCACCGTCTTCAGTACCTTTAGTAAGGAAACATAACTGTACTGTATTCCATTGCGGTTATATTTTTTAATTGTACACACTGCCCTGCAATGGACTGGCGGCCTGTCCAGGGTGTTTCCTGCCTTCTGCCCATTGACCTCTGGGATAGGCTCCAGAAGGATAAGCGGCTTAGAAAATGTGTGGGTGTGTGTGTGTGTGTGTGTGTGTGTGTGTGTGTGTGTGTGTGTGTGTGTGTGTGTGTGAGTCCATACACCCTGTCTTGTCTTCAGCTTGTTCCATATTGAAACACCAGGTTATGAAAAGGTATAAATACATACAAACTTATTTTAGGTACACAGATGGACCTTAAAACCTTTGTTGTACCTTTGAGGGTGCATTTACATTGTTTGTACCTTCATGAACATGAAATGTACCTGTGAAGTACCTTTTTTCTGACAGTGTCTGCAAGTGGATTGCATTATATCTCATCTCAGAAATATCTCCTTTAGGCGTTTTAGATGCACATGAGAAAGATATTTGTAAGGCACATAAGGTGTATTTGGGTAGAGTTAAAGTGACATTAAGTGCACAAATTAAATACTTATAGATTCACAGCACACTTAGTGTTGGAGCTGCTGTGTAATTTCCTGTTCAGTATGTTTCTTGCTTTTTCTGACACTGAAAAATGAGTAACTTGACCTTGAAGGCTGTGAGTGAAGTCTATATAAACAGAAAGGTGGCCTCTGATTTCCGCACAACACAGTATACGTGTAGAATATGCCTATATGTTATTTATACAAGTGACATCAACATGTAAATAACAGCAGAATGACCATCACCTGATTACTGAGTTTTTATTGACTGTTTTGGCTTTGAACAGAGCAATCCCTGTTTGTGCCATATAAATGAACTCTGAACTCACTGAGCCTCTTATAACAACAACTTAAAAAAAAACAGCTTAATGAATACTGTAGGTGTATGGCAAAGGGAGCTTCAGTCTGAGTAACAATCATAGTGTGTCTATAATAACAATTGTGTGTCTATAATAATAATTAATTTACTAAAAGCTGGATACATTACAGAAATGATGTGAATGCGTAACTTGATTTATCACTCCTAAAGAATGATTATTGTTCTGATGTCAATTAGCACACTGTTTGTTCAAAGGTATCCAGACCTCCCCTCTAATTAGTATATTAAGGTGCAGCCATTGCACAGCAATAGAAAAACATGCCAATAGAATGGGGTGCTCTGCAGCAGCTGCACACAAGCCTAAAGTCATCATGCTCAGTGCCAAGAACCAGCTAGAGGGGTATAAAGCCCCATAGCATTGGGCTGTGGAGCAGTGGAAATGTGTTCTCTGGAGTGATGAAGCTCCATCCAACACCTTTGGGATGAGTCGAAGTGACGTTTGTAATCCAGAACATCAGTAGCTGATGTCACTTATGCTCTTGTGGCCCTACTGAATAAACCCATTGAAGCAATTATGTGTTTCTGTTGGTTCCCAATGGTTTTGTAGTGTGTTTTGGCTTTTATAATGAGTTAATATCACAATGTTAAGGATCTTAATGGTTTAACAGGTGACCAATGGCTGAATCTAAATGTATTTGGTGGTTTTCCAATGGGTTCTAAAGGTATTTTACAGGGAACTAGTGGTCTAAACTGGAAACCATTAAGCCAATTCCAATTAGAAAGCAAAACCATTAGGTTTTAATCCTTACGGTTTTGTATAGTCCTTTTTCTGCAGGGGACTGAATGCAATCAAATCCTCACAGCAATATTCCAACACCTAAAGCCTTTCCAGTAGAGCAGAGTTATAAAATTATGCCTTTAACTTTGATTTTGCTTTGACTTTGAACATGCATCATATATGATATTGTAGACATGAAAATGTGACCATTTTTTCATTAAGTTACTGTTAATGTCTAAAGAATTCAGACAAATCATGGAGCTCATGTTATCTGTTTGCCCACTATCTCTTGCCTGGTGTTTGTTTGGATTCTATTGCCAGCTTTATCCTGTCTCTCAAGGCCAGCCCAGCCCCTGTGTTGGGAAGACATGATGCTGGAGGCAAAACAATACAAATGTCCATAAGGAAAACCTAAACCAGACTGAGGAAAGGATTTTCAACTGTGCAGGAAAATTCTGTTCACCAGTTTTAAAACAATTTCCACCAAAATGAGTTTTCTGACCAAAGGGGATTCAAACAGTAAGATGGGTTTCTACATTATGTTTCTCCTTTTTTATAGATGTGTTAGTCCATAACTGCAAATCCCTCAAATCACATGAATACAAGCCAAGAAAATTATGTAAACAAACACAGACTTGTCCAGACTGGTGATGCTAAGAGCAGTTTGTGGAGATCCTGCCCACTTCCTATGTATTCCTATATAGCAAAAAGGCTAGAGGGCACATGATGTGTCCTCAATGAATCAGTTTCTAGTCTTTCATGCAGGTATTTTAATTTTGATTCTGCTTTGTTTTGGGGAAAGTAGAAAGATGCACTAAATAAAAAAAAAAATCAATGAAAGTGTACTAATCTCTTTCTGTTTATCTACAGTGAAACTTGAGTTGGGTTTGATTAAACACATATCTGCACAGATCAATCAGGCCTGGCTTGGTACAGAGCTACCAGTTAGATTTTTTGTCCTACTACATCACCATCACTGGTGCATCACTATAACAGAGGCCATCAAGGTGCAAAATACAGGGGGTCCTGGGGGGTACCTGAACATGAACTTTTTACTGTTATCCATTATAAAAAAAAGGCCGCTCAAACACAATTTCAGTGAATGATCAGCAGGTTTAACCTGCTTTACTATGAACAGAAAACTCTGTGTTAATATTCTTAACTAACTAGAAATGCAGCACTGATCTGCCTCAGGGTGGTGCTGTAGCAAACTGGATCACTTAGCTGGCTTTTCATAGCCTAGCAACTATGCTCGGGATATCTCTGAAAAAAACTTTACAGTATGCCACAGCATATTTGTAAATCTAAAAACTTGCCCAGATTTCCAAGGTTTTGGTGGAAAGAGTGAAGTGTTACTCATTCCTCAAACCAAAGACAAAAGAGGAGATTTGTAAGATCCCAATTGATGTGTAGAAGAGCGCATTACCAATCTAGAAAAGACTTCTTCAAAGAAACATCTGATACTCAAATGCTGTGAAATCAACCATAGCTACTGTGGGTTGCAGCCGGTAAAACCATTTGGCCTGACAGCTGGTTTTTCAACTCCTCGTCTGACTACTCTTGCTGACCACCAAGGCAAAGCCCGGTTTAACTCGAACAAGTCCAATAGGCTTGTTCAACTTAACTCAGCCCTGGGCAGACTGATCACTGCCTGGCTTTGTTCAGTGCTTGCTATTTAGATAATGGGTTTGTCTGAGTGCAATGCCATTGTTATATCAATCCTGCTAATCAGATCATAGCATTCAACTAGCCCATCTGAACACAGCATTCAATTAGCCAATCAGAACACAGCATATGGCAACCAGTAAGACTTCAGTTTGAAACAGCCATTCAGAAAACAAGATTAAACTACAGGACTGCATTCATTGAAGTGTCCAATGCCAGGCCAAAGAGCTACAAGAGTATAAAATGCTCTAATGAGAGGAGACTTTAATTAATTAAGTAATTAAGCAAACAATCGATCAATAAATGTCTGAAAATAAGCACTTTGCTTATTCCTACATAAAACTGTACATGTAAATTTCTTACATTGGAAGAGCTGTTTATTTTTGCTGTCACCTCTGTTTAACTGTCAGTTCAGGGTAATTTGTGAAACAAACTGCTGAAGTCTGCATCCCAAGTGGCCTCTCTGGAAATCAGCAAGAAATCTACATTGCAGACTATATAAATGCTAGTCAGAAAGCCCTATAGTCCCATAGACTTTCTCCTGCACATGAAGTCCAAAACTCTGCATCACATATGGTAATACAGTCACTGAGCAGTTCACACTCACTGATTCTGTCAATACCAAAAAAACAACAAGTCACATAAATGTAGTTGTAAAGCATTAAAAATCTGACATTGGTGTTGAAAAATTCATAGTATTCTGTGTTGAGAAAAAATAGTATTAAAAAAGAACTTTGACTGTTTACAAATTACATTTTTGCACAAAAGTTTCATAGGGTTCATACATTTTGGACTGTCTTGAGAGTGCCCTCTTAGTGCAAAAGAGTTCACCCATTTGGAAATCTGATATATGACCATATATGCACATATATCATAAAAGGTCAGGCATATATTTTAAAGTATATGTATATACATATATGTAAATATCAAATATTGGACAAACATCCCTGTACAGTTATCATTTTTACTATCTGTTTGCTTTATGTTTAATCAATGTTAAATCATTTAAATGTGCGAGGAAACAACATTTCCTTTTTTCATGTTTTAATGTTATAATGTTTTTATTGCAATATGCATGGTTTAGAGTTTAGTTACGCAGCTATTATACAAATTTTCACTATGTGGATGAAAAAATATGCATAAAACCTTTAAATAATAGGTATAGCATTATGTAACATTTTTGTTATTTATATATATATATATATATATATATATATATATATATATATATATATATATATATATATATATATGTGCTAATACATGCGATAAATTTGAAATCCACATATTGTCATTCGTCAGATTTCTGTATGGAAACTGACTGAGAGTTCCGCCTGACTAGAAATTACTAGCTACTACAATTTGACTTTGGGCAATCTGCACAATACATTCATACTATACACAAATTGCTGATTCTGTATTTTTGTATCACAATGAACAAACATTGAAAGGATGATATCACTTTTTATTGCTGTTCAAAGAAAAACAAACAGATCATTTATATTCATACAATACAAAATATACAATTCGCGAATTATTGTACAGAACACATCAGGAACCTAAAAATGAAAAGTGTTTAATGTTTGAGTTCCTGAATTCTCAAAGCGATGTACACAGTCCACAATATGTAACGATACAGTATCATACGCCCACCATTTACTTCTGATGTGGTTGGTCTGCAGGAAGTAACGAAACTATAAGACACAATGTTGTTACTCAGCTCACTACTGACTGCGGACTGAGTGGGAACTTCCAGGTTTGAGTTTAACTGAAACCACGTAATCCGCGGTGAAACTCCACCACCGTGTTTTGGGCCTTTCTTGTTCTTTCTCTGTTTATAAACAGAGAAAGCGGGGAATGGTCAGTGGGACGTGACGTCACTTTTGAACACGCTATAAGTAAATGCGAGTTTTCAAATAGCATTTATTTTTGAACAAAAAGTACTTAATGTTACATGTGACAAACGTAAAGTTGCACCTGTAGCCACATTATGCTAATGTAACATCTATTAGTTATATTTTCGTTGCCACATGTAACGCACGTGTCGTCCTGTTCCAGGAACTGCAACACCGTTAACCGTTTGTTTACCACAGCAGTCAAAGTCGGGCTGTAGGGGGAACTTAACGAGCTCCGCTTAAAGAGCAAAATCAGCCTGAGACAGCTAAGGTTATGTGGACGGAGACTTAGCTGGATACCATGGTATTTTTATTGGGTCGATTAGAATCTTCGAGATCCAGTTGGTGACTTTGCAGTCCTCCGTGCGGCCCGGCGAGCTCCAGCGCTGATCCAGGCCGCGTATTGGCGCTCACCATCTCCATGTTGTGACTAGCACCAACAGCAACAGAGCGAAGCCTGCCAGCGCTCTGCCACCGCGTTGAAAAATTCCCGTTGAAGTTTGCAAGAAAGATGGCCGATTTTGGGGACGACACCGGGGCCAGAGCCCTGTTAGCCCTGAAGTCTGCGCCGTGTAGCCCGGTCAGAGTCGCGGTTCCCCCGGCCTACACGCTGCCGTCGAGCGCGCCCGGGGTCGCGGCCGTGGCGCTGAGTCCTCCGCCGCAGGCCCTCGCCCGCCTGGAAGGCCGGGACTTCGAGTTCGTCATGCGCCAGAGGACCGTGACTGTGGGCCGCAACTCCTCGCACGGCTCGGTAGACGTCAACATGGGCCACTCCAGCTTCATATCGAGACGGCACCTCCAGATAACCTTCGAAGAGCCCAACTTCTACTTGCGCTGTCTCGGCAAGAACGGCGTGTTTGTGGACGGTGTTTTCCAGAGGAGAGGCGCTCCTCCGATTCAGTTACCGAGAGAGTGAGTTAAGTTACCGTTACGAAAACGTGTCGGCTGCTAAATTAGTTAGCTAGCTAGCGAGTTGGCTAGCTGTCCTGCTGTCTAGTGTACAAGGCAGCGAGACCGTAACGTCCACAAATGTGACGTGACAACTCTCCGGGTTAGATGTGGTTAAATTTTACGTCATATTTGTGCACTCTAAGATGGCTTATCTTGAGAAGTTGACACCAACTCTCTTATTCCTGTCGTGTTTGCCTTAAAGTAGTATTTAAAGTCGTCCCTCTGCTCGCCTGACAAGAGTTTCTGTTCCAATACGCCCAGCAAACCCTTGATCCCTTCAGGGCTGTAATTTACTCTAACTAGGGGTAGTTACTGTACAAACATAAGTTTAATTCTTGTGTACGTTTAAAGGCTAAACGTTTAACTGTAGAGTAAAACTGGGTTATCATGACTCAAATTAAAGGGCAGACTCAAAAGATTGGGGCCCAGCCGTTGCCTTCCTAATGCCTTTTCAAAGCAGGCTTAAAGATGGCCAGCTACGTTAGCTAGTTAAGCCTCGGATGGGCCGGATTAAAAGCCGATTTGCTTAAGATGTTATTTTCTTAACTGTTGCAGCTTTAGCATGTTGTGAAACGCTAAATAAAGATCGTAGCGCGTATGCAGATAAGCGTACACCAGAGGTCGATATGCGCCCAAAACAAAAAACATGATTACTAAGCGTAAACGCCGCGTACTTTGTCAACAAGGCTGTGAGGGGTGTGTAGTGCTCTGATTGGAGCCTGCAGCAGAGATCCACCTCAGCATGGTGTGGTTAGACAAGCCCCACAAGCCCTAGACATGACACCTTTCTGGAGTGGCCTAACCACCTTATGGGCTTTAGAAAACAAACCAAATAAAGGAACAATGGCAGCAGTAACGTACACATGCTACACCTGTAACCAGCACATACTAGACCCAGAGAAAGAAGCTCGATTTGCATGTGGTTGTGACCCTTTGGTGCAAAAGCTGTTTTTCAAAGCCAAAGACACAACATCTGTTTTTTAAGAGCATTACAATTAGGCACTGATTTGCAAAACTGCAGTGAACACTAGGTATAATCTTTTGAAAACTGTGTTTCTTACAATAGATCAGTGTCACTAAGAAGTCTTCCGATACAGAATCAAGGCAGGGCAAGTTTAATTATAAAGCACATTTCATACACAAGGCCAGTTCAGTGTACTTTACGTGAATAAAGAGAAAAAAAAAACACCAGTTGGAAATTAAAGTGCTTAAATGTCTAAAATAAAATAAGAAAAACAAAAAAATAAAAAGCACACTAGACCATATTACTCAAGTCTTTTCCAGTAGTGTAAGTGAGGAAAATCACCTGGAATGTATTAATTAGTCTGTGCCATAACATTGCTAGCATTTCACCTGCAGCAGAGTTGTTTAATCCTAGGATAACAGTTATAATTGAGTATTTTCCATATTTGAGAAAAATCAGAGTAACTGCCTTTTACTGGATAAATGGCAGCCATAACCAGATTACACTTTGAAGTAATCTTAAAAAAAAAAGCCTCAGAAGCATTAATGAATCATTGGGATAACAGTGTTAGCATTTAAAGTCAGAATTTCATCCTATCAGAAAAGATTTTAGCATTAGAGATTGCATTATACTGATACTGAATCCTTAAGTATCTGCTGATATGGAAGCAACTGGATATTTCTTCGTAACAAACTGCTGAACTTTAAAATGAGCTATTTTTCACTAAAGCCCTTCACTTAAGATGATCATCTAGAAGTAGGTGATCGTGCCACAGGAGGAAATACACAGCTAAAACACATGGCATCATACAGTGTGCCTCCTGCTATTTCAGGGTAGATTTGCTACAGGATTGAGTTTTATTACTCTTTTTTGTAATTCAGTTTCCGTTCCAGCATTTTCCTGCTGATATACTTATCAGATCAGAGTCAGCTCTACTCAGGATCTGAATTATAATAAGAGGCTTCATCACACTATGACATGTTTGACTTCAAGAAAGATGCACGTAATGAGGTGAAGAAGTGTTTGTCTTGATTTAGATTTAGAATTTCACAACACAGCTGGAGGTGTCATTCAACACGTGCTTGATTCTGTGTGGTGTGAAATGTACTGAACAACAGTTGAAGCAGAGATTAATACCTGTGGTAAATGTACCGGTGCACCACTGTAAAAGAGGTGGTCTTCCAGTCTGTATTTTACAGCTGATAGGCATTTCTGATGGCAGACAAGTAACAGTCAAAACAGTGGATAACCTTTCATGGTCTAAAACGGACAGTTCTTACATTGTGACCATCATAACAATCTTACTATGTTGTTAATATGAATGTACCACAATATTGATTGGCAGAAATGTGGTGCAAATATGTAATTCAAATGTTTTGTAAGACATAAAGAAAATACGTTACAAACGATGAATGTAAATTCAGTTTTAAAAGAAAATGAAAATTTAAGGTAACTGTCTAACCCATTACTAGTTTATGATATTATCACGGTGTTGTATTTAAAACCTGTATAACACAAATATACATATAGTGTTCTGACTTATTTTCAGTAGAAATGTTGTGGTGGTGGTTATACATTGTAAGTCTTCCATTTTTGGACTGTACAATGACACAGCAGTCTTCATAAATTTATGGAATAGTATTTTTTTAATTATTGTAATGCGTTGATGATCTAAATTACTCTTGCAGTTTCCGCAGGCTAACCAGATGTTCTGATTGAACACAAACTTAAATAGAATCAGTGTTGGACTGAAATACTCTCTGACGGATGCCTTTAATAGCTTTTGGCATGTTCCGTCTGCTTTATCAGTGCAGGGAACAGATCATGGAGCTTGTTGTCATGGAGGTTGCAATGGCTGTTCCAACAGACGGCTATGAAAACATGGTCTGACAGACTCGACCCGTGTTGGGTGCATGCCAACAGGCCCTTCAAAACAACTGTACTGTGCACACTGCAGCATTAAATGTGGCTTCCTGGTCCAGCAGTTTTCTAAATAAGCCATTGGTAGTGGTGCAGATTTATTACTTTTCCTGCTCAGTTTTGTTGGTGAGGGGGATGTTGGGGGTGGGGGTACTCTCTATGCAGTTCCAGACAGGGCTGTCAGGATATGATAAATCTGTATACTTTGATACTGATATCATTACAGTGGTTAATACCAAACAATGCTAAGGAAAAAGTTATACCCTTATGATCTGAACACATTGCTTGTTGGATTAAACACTGAAAAATTTTCAAATTGTTACAAATTAATTAATGTCCCTGAATTTCTAATTTGATTTCTTCTTTACATCAATACAAAACTCTTCACATATTAAACAAATCAAATGCATAACTAGATCATTTAAAAATTAAGTGAGCCAAAGAAGAACAATATAGCCACACGGTAAAGTGTAAAGAAAATATAAATACAGAATGTTAATTCTATAAGTATGAAGTCCCGTATCATAACTACAAAATGCTATATCTCTGTTTTTGTCTTTTAAAACTCTTCACCTTTATTATTTATTAAGGCTAATGACCGTCCTTTTTCGCCCATCTGAGTCAAATTAGCATGCACAATTTAATTCACCTGTAGACAACAACGTAGTGTTAGCTTTAAATCACAAAAAAGTAGTAATATATATATATATATATATATATATATATATATATATATATATATATAAAGTATATGTGTGTGTGTGTATGTACACCTTTGATTAAATGTGCAACACTAGCTCAGAACAGCTTTTAGTAAACTTGTCAAAACGTGTACGTTTGCAAGAATGTGCTTTGCTTGAGCTAAATCCTTTTAAAAGCAGTGCTGGACATCAACTATGTACTTATGCCTTCACAACATCTAATTCAGATTATCAGCAGTCACTGCCATGTTCTGAACACTCTGCATGTGCGTGAGAAGCCTTTAGCCATTTTTTAAAAATCATGTGAAGTAAACCACAGAGTAAAATTGTTTAGGGAAAGTTTGGGTGTGTGTCGGTCTATGAAAGCCAGAGGATCATGTGTACAGTCATTTTATGCATTGCATTGTTTTTGTCAGAAACCAGAAATCTGTCATTTGGTTTGTCTCTTGGTGGGTATGAAGGAATATGAAACATAGCCAGTGTGGTGTCCATAGGATCAGTGCTGTTTTCTGTAGAGTGGTATTTAGGGTAAGTGCAGTCTTTCTCAGATGTTTAGGAAGTATGCACACTCTTGTCCAGTCACAAATCAATGCCATGTATTGATTTACCTTTCTTAGAGCCTCCGCAGAGTTTCTTGAGGTGGACTATTAACACTATATGGATTATTAACACTACGTAAAGCTTAAGTCAGTGATAGCTGAGAAGGTTGTTCAGAGAGTAGTAGAACTTTCTGAAGGGCTGCATGTGACCTGTGATGTGACAAAAAACATGGATACATAGCATGATATTTGTTCTTTCTGTATTCCATGACAAGATATGACCACTGCAACAACATGCAGTAACTAATACAAATGCTTGATCTTGAGAGCGCCTGAGTGGCGCACCCATCAAAGTGTTGACCCTGTCTCTGCGAGACAATCCGCAGCGATGCTACAGCAGTCCGTGGTTGCGATTCCAAGAGAGCGTAAGGGGCCTTCCTCTCTCTGGGTGGATGGCCCACCCTCTGCTCCATCACAGCGCAATACTAGCCAGTGCGAATGTCTGCTAGTTATGTAGCATATCCTCCAAGCGTGTTGAGCTGTTCAGTGATGTGTTAGTGAAAAGTTGTGGTGGCACATAATGTCACAGAGGAAGCATGTGCTAGCCTTCACCTTGCTAGCGTCATGTCATATTGGAGAGCTAACTGGTGGAGAAATTGGTGGAATCTAAATTTTAATAAAAGCTTGATTTTGTGAGAGAAAGACAGTCATCTTGATGCTTTATTATAGGTAGTTTTATATAAACAACTTTGGGAAGCACAAAAGTTTTAGTCCTTTTTAAAATGGTCCTTTAGTTATGCAGGGAGTTCAGTCACTGTTAATGCTGTATGTTCTTTATGCTAGCTCTTTGAGTTTTGTCTTAATAGCTATGAGTCTACATGTGTTAAGCTGGTTTCTCATGCATGGATTAAGTCTAGTCTTGGAATAAATTGCAATGCCAATTGTGATTCACAATTGAAAAACCTTTATAGTCTAGGCGTAGGCCTAATCTAGGATAGGGAAACTGACCCATTGTGGCATATTGTGCATGTTGTAAACCACCATAAAAGATGTGAGAGGATCAAAACATGTAGGAATTTTTAGATTTGGTTATTCGTGAGGTTATGTATGTGATCAAAATTATTTCTAGTTACACAGACAAAGAAAGCACATTACTCCATTTTTCTTGACTGTGTAACTAGACTATAGTCTTTGTCTTTGTAACTAGAAATAATTGTGAGTTTAATGACATTTCATTGTTTCTCTTGCCAGGTGCACGTTTCGTTTTCCCAGTACGGCGATAAAGATTCAGTTTACTGCGCTGTACCTCAAGGAGACACTGAAGGAGGAGGCTCCCATTTCCCCCGTGAGACCCCTCTACCCACAGATTTCCCCACTGAAAATCAACATTCCTGAGAACGACTTCAGAAATATGATGAGCCCCCTGCCTTCACCAACAGGAACCATCAGGTATGACTGAACTTGAGAATTAACCAGGGTTAGACTTGCCATGTTTTGGTTTACTTATAAAGCGGAATAGACTTGTGGTCGCTAATGTTTTCTGAACGTGAAGTCTAATCCACTCCTTACACTGCATATGTACAGTGTAGTGGCCAATTGCCAGAGCATAAGGGCAGTGCAAATTCATGATTTTTATTCATTTTTGCATTCATAAAGACAGATATTGCACCATTCAGTGTGCACTTAATTTGTTTCCATATAACATAGCATTTTTAATATTTATGTACATGATGATGTGATTGCGGTAGTCTCATATTTATCAGCTGATCTGTTAGTGTATGTTATCTCAGAATGGTACATCTCAGATAAAGACGTCAATTATTAAATTGCATTTATTGTAAATATGGCTCATCTGACTGACTAATGTAATGTAAATGCATTTGTGATCTTTGTAGTCTCAAACATAAACAATTATTCTCGCACTTTGTTCATTTTTGTCCTTTTTGTACACATTGGGCCTCATTCACCAACCTTAAAACCCACTTATGCAGTTTTCATGAAGATTCTGACATTCACCAGTGTTTTCTTATTTGGGGTTTGTTCTTGGGTAAGAACAGAATCTACACACTCTTGAGCGCTAAGGTTCAAACAATTCTGCAGTTTAAAAACACGTCATAAATCTGACAGACTTTTTCTTAAGACCTTTTTCAAAAACAAATTTAAGCAAACATTTAGAAAGACATTGGTGAATGAGGCCCAGTGTTGGTCCCTAATAAGACAAAATGGATGAGAAATGCACAATGATATTGGATGCATATCAATATTGGCAAATAATAATAAACACATTACCAGCATTCAGACAGATGTTTAGATTTGACCACTATTTTAGACCAATATATGATGCCTTATTTATTATACACGAGAAGAACAGAATGCTTAGCTGATGTTAAACTACTGTGCTAAACTTAATTAATTTTACTGCTTTGATAATTCTCTACAAATAAATCTCAGAGTTTCCCACAGGAAAAAAAATCTGGGGGGGGACACCGTGGGGAAGTGGGGGAATTTCTTTGAACGGTGGGATATCCAAACTCCGAATATAGCTTTTGTTAATGTATTTGAGTATTCAAGTAAGACATCAATAAGTATATGTTGAACTTTCCATATTTTTTTGTTTTGAGATGCTAAGTACCTCATAGACTTGTCTCAATTGAAGTCTCAAGTGACGATTCAAGTTGTGGAAATGACCACAGGGATGAAGAGTGAAGCTTTTGCTTCAGTGGCACAGCGTGCCCTTGTTTGTTCATAACAATAAAAAATAGTTACTTTTTGGACTTGAAACAGAATAAAATGGAAATTGGATGTTGTTAAAATGGAACAAAATATAGCTGGGTGACCATCGGTTTATTTTTTTTGGGAGGCCTCCTATGTGTTACATTTCTCTTTAATGCTACCCCAGTTAGATGTATTCCCAATTTCTGCATTTTATTAATGTTTGTGTGCCTGCATCGGCATTGGCAGATTTGTGCATAAAAAACACTGGATATCAGCTTCGGCCCACTATTCCCATAGTAGTGCATCCCTATCATAGATGTATTTTCAAAGTAAGGCATTTGTATTTAAAATGTGCTCTCTTTTGGGGATCATTCATTTTTGACGCAAACAGATTGCAGATTGTGACTTTAAGGGCTTTTTTTTTAGTTGTTCGGCTCCACATGGTGAAGGAAGTGACTCTGCAATAAATGTACTGTTGTTTCTCCACGTGTTTGCAGTGTTTAGTTTACCCATGAGAGTGTGCAGAAGGGAAGTCTGCCCCCGGCGGCCCCTCTGCGGCCCTGCACCGCGTGTGGCTGTGAATGTGAGCGGCCCATGTGTGCATGCGTGCCATATATGGCGTGCGCTGAGCTCTGAGCTCTCTGATTGGTGGGATGGAAAGTGTTGTGGTTTGGTGTTTTGAGCCACGGATAGTTTCCTTTTTCTGAGGGCTCCTACTAGCCTGCCCCTACCCTCCCCTTCTTGGCCAGCTTCTACACCCAAAACAAACAGCATGCATGCTCACTATCCTTCCTGAATCCTCTTCCACCCCCCTCGGGCCAGAGCGAAGCTTTGCTTTTATTCAGCCTGTCTAACTAGTTTTCCACTGCTGAGCATGTGCTTTTCAGTGTTTTTCCTGCTCGAGACGTGCTAGTAGGGTTAGAGTTTTTCACGGACAGTAGGGAGTGTAGGAACACTTCCTGGACCTTCTGCCTGTTGGACAAACAGCAGATGTGCTGAAGGCTTCAAATTCCACACTCGTGGACATGTGCAAGTCATCTCATGAATAGTACAAGCTGGCTTTGAACAACTCCCATTTACAGTAAATTCAATGACTTATGATCCCTCCTTTTGTACACATTTGCCTTCTTTTTATTAATTTGGGGCTCATTCTACCAGTAGATGTTGTTTTTAAGCAGTTAAATTTCATGCATGACGTATTTGGCACTTCACAGTATCTATAGTCAGAACCAAATATTTGGAGCAAATTACTCTGTGATTTTGTTCTATTGAATGAGTTAATCATTAAACCATTAAAATGGTCTCCTCTGTAAATCATTAGTTGAAATGACCTTTTGGAACTCTGCAGTTATTGAACCTTACCTCATATTACCTTGTATAGTAGCCTGCATGCAGTATTAATAATATTGCAATAAGAGTGATTCTACTATGAAAAGTCCCAGAGCTCCATTCAGTGAGGTGCATGTGCTGTGAATGGCTGTATGATTCTCACACACAGAGGTCATATGGGGGACTTCCTCAAATGACTCAGAGTCAAGACTTTGTGTATTTCTTTGCTGTTGGTTTACTTTAATAGTGTTTTCCCCCCTTTTGGCAGTATGTGGTACCAGTCAAATCTTTGGACATGTCTGTGTGAATATATGCTTTTGTAGTCTTAAGTGTAGCCTAACAGGCCTATGCTGGTAACATAATCCACTGATCGGGTAACCGTGTGGTAAAGGGCTAAACCGGGTTTTCTTCCGGCCATTTTGAGACAGGCCCTAACCACGAAGCAGATGCAGGAGCAACCACAGTGATTGTGTCTGAGTTGGAGCATAATCTTTGTCAAATAAAGGACATGATAAAAGTGAAATTTGGTAAAATTTGTGGTGGTCATCTTTAATTTGGCCATGAAGCTGTAATTGAAACTGTAATTAACTGTAAATGTCACACAGACATTTTCTTCTGAAGCCATGGTGTCTGTGGCTGCTTACCCAGATGCTTTTTTGTCTGTTTTTGCCTGATGTCCAGTTGTACAAGAGTTGAAACATGACTGTGTTTCCCCCAAGACCTGAAGCTGTTTTGTCTGATGTCTGAAATCTGACACTGTGGTCTGAGGTCTGTGGTATGGGCATGATATCCGCACCAACCCCCGCCCCCTGAAAACCATCCCCCGAGTGTGTTTAACCAGCAGAGCTCAACAGCTGTGTTTCTGAAACAATCTCATCCTTGCGTTAGGTACAATAAACGTGTAGAATAGTCTCATCACTCAGCATAAATCAGTTCAGTTAACTCATGCTGTATACTAGTGGTTTGCATTAAATAAATCAACAAGTGAATAATTTTTTTTTTATACTGGTGGAAAATGGCTTCTTACAATTACTGGGGGCACCATGGTAACTGTCACAGGCATACAGTCTAAAGGCTTATTGTGAAATGGTTTGAAAAAATAGTTTCTAAAAAATATTAATAGTTAAGTTGACTGTGCATATGAAAGAATTTATTTCTAAAGCAAAATGTTTACATTTAAAAATGTTGGGAGAGCATTTTAAAATGTGCATATATATATATATATATATATATATATATATATATATATATATATATACTTCTCTTTGTCTTTATTATGTGAAATTATGTTTTGTTAATTTTCTAAGTGAAAATAAGTTAACACATCCTCTGCAGAGAGCAAACTTAAATATGTATTTTTTCTGCACATTTTAGTGCAGAGCTTCTATTTATTTGCTGTGTGTAGCATAAATAAAAGCATGTAAAAAAACAAAACATAAAATATACAATTAATAGTAATTACAATTACTTGCAAAGATTCATGGCAGACAGTAGTTCATTTTGTGTTGTGTTTAAACCCCTGACCGCTAGAAAGCAGTGTTGTAGTTTGTCTTCAACCATTAGCCTTTTTTTTTACTCCGGTTTTATGCACATAGTAGTGTGTTTTTATACTTTGACAGTTTTCTTAAAATTAGAGTTTAAAAAATCGCAGTATATTGCCTTGCTTACAGTATCGCAGTATATTGCACTATATTGAATCGTAACCCCTGTAACATGATGCGTCTTGTATTACCAAGTTCTTGCCAACACATAGCCCTCATGTTAAATCCATCAATGACTGTGCGTTAAAATGAGTTGCCTTCAAAGGAAATACATTCTATCTAGTGTGTCCAAACTTTTGACTGTTACTGTAGATATTGGCAATTTAGATCAGACTTTAGTGTTAATCTACTGTAACATTTTTCATCAGTAAAAGGGTGTTTATTTTGTCTGGAGTCTTTGTAAGAGCTTATTACAATCAGGGCCAGTTGTTATGAAAGTGCTGCCTCAGGTCTGGACTTCAACCCCCCATGCTGGCTGTGCCTTCCTCCAGACAATGGCCTTCCCCATGGAGCTCTGCTCTCCACCCACAGCCAACAATAGAGGCAGCAGCACAACAACTCTGACCCTGCACTCCATTACAGTCTGCTGCTCTCAGGATGCCAGCCATAAAATAATGGAGGAGGGGCTTTTTTCTACCAGAGGAAGTGGATTAAGAGCATACATTAAAAGCACACACTGGTGGGAACTGTTACAGAATCTCTAGAGTGAGTTAAGAGTTAAATGATTTGCTCACAGATCCAATAGCAGTGGTAAGAGGAAGGGCAGGGACATAACCGACATCCCTTGGTATACGGCAAATGGCTTGAGCTGGAACCCCTCCATTTCTAAGAGTGGAGTCTACCGTTTCGTTCACAACACAAGGGTACGCCTGCGTTATGGAGAAATCGCTAAACTGTTGACAGTGAACAGCAGTCTGAAGATAGTATCTGGCAGAATGTGTCCAGATCCCACTGTTCTCCTGAGCTGAAATGAAAATGATGATCTCAAGCACTTGGAGAATGTTCCAGGGCTCCCTGTTACCAGTTGGCTTATAAAATCCTACAATTTTAATGGCTGCAGAGACATCTACTGGCCATTTGAGCACTTTTTTTCCATGAATGCCAATAATTAAAAAGACAGAAATTACTAACCATCTAGAATGTTCTTGCAGATAAAATAATGTTTTCACTGATGCAACAAAAGATCTGTGGGATGTCTGAATGGAAAATATGCCTGGAATGCCTGGAACTGGATATAACTGCTTAACATCTAATTAGTTTTGGGTTGTTTATAGCCTTTGGCCAATATTTGGTGCCAGTTGGATGGTGCATTAGCTCATGTTTGAGATGAGCAAGCAGGCTTGGCAAAGAAGTGCAAAGAGCTCATTTTTTTAACCTTTTGTTGAATTGGAGGCATATTTCATGCAGAATTACTTTCACAGCCAAGATAATTCATTTGTTTGATCTTATGTGCTGTGATTCATACTGATAAATGTAGTATATCTGAAGTACCATTCCCACTTATATGAGCATACGTTTTATATATCAAAACTGTATTTTTTAATTTGTTATTTTTTAAACACTATTTGAAAACAGTATCTTCTGTTTGCATTGTGCAAACATTTGATGATAAATGGACTAATAGAAGTGGCCCAAAATTACTTGGAATAAAATTTTGTTACATTAAAGAATGGTTACAAAATAAAATGCACATAATTGTCCACTTACCCCAGATGTATTCCAAATTTGTTTCCTCAATTTACAACCTCTTTTCCAAAAAAAGTTAATCAGAATGCAATGATGTGCAAATCATTTAAACCCTAGATTTAATTCAAAATAGTAGAAAGACAACATATCAACAACATATCAAAAATGAAATGGGAAGTTTTATTGTTTTTTGAAAAATATATGCCCATTTTGAAATTGATGCCAGCAACACGTTTCAAAAAAGTTGGGACGGGGTGACGAAAGACTAGTAAAGTTGTGTAATGCAAAAAAAAAAAAAATCACCTGGCGGAACATCTCACAGCTAATTAATTGGCAACATGTCAGTAACATGATTGGGTATAAAAAGAGCATTCCAGAGAGGCCGAGCCTTTCAAAAATAAATATGAGGAGGGGCTCACCACCCTATGAAAGACTGCACGGGTAAATAGTGCAATAATTCATGAATAACGTTTCTCAACATAAAATAGCAAAGAACTCCTCATCTACGGTACATAATATCATTAAATAACTCAGAGAATCTGGAGAAATCTCTGCGTGCAAAGGACAAGGGCAAAAACCAATACTAGCTGGCCGTGATTTTCCTGCCCTCAGGCAGCGCTGCAAAGTGCAGAAGTGCAGCGGCCAGACAGTTTGTGGCATGCACACTACATTAAAAGCTAGTGCAGGGGTCGCAACCCAAATGTTAATAAGAGTCATAAGAGTCAGGTGAATGAGAAACTGACTTCGGCTTCACGTTTTTTTTAGTGTTTAACAGTTTTTCGTCGCAGATTAAACATATCAGGAAACCAGCTGGAGTGATTATAAATGTCTGTTTGTCTCCAGATGATCTATGTTCGTCTCAAATCTTTCTTTTTGCCTTTTTGTTAGCTACTGTCTAGGTGAACTATAGTTATAGGCTAAATTAACTCCAGCGTTTAAGATCATTTATTGTTAAAACTATGTTTGAACGATCAGCAGAGCTTTATTTTACTGCAAAGGAGGAGCTGAAGGGTAAAACCATTACATTTCCACCCGTTTTCTGTCTGGTTGTTCTTGCTGCCAACCAGAAGACCATGGAGCAGGCGATGTCAAAGCTTCCACCCAACTCGGAAAGGACGAAGTGAACTCTATCACATCTTTTATTGCCAAGGACTTGCATCCATTCTCATCATTGAGAACCAGGGCTTTCGCGCTATGTTGCACACTTTCGAGACGAGATTCAGCGTCCCGTCTCAAACATATTTTACTCACACAGCGACCCCCATTCTCTACAACAACACCAAGACCTAAGTTATGAAATCACTAAAGAAAACACATAGAATGGCTGTAATCTGCTGTGTGGACATTTGCCACAAGATCTTATTTCACCATAACTGTGCATTTTATCGCGGATGAGTGGCAGCTTGCGTCTCATGTGCTCCAAACAAGCGTGGTGAATAAGAACCGTCCAGCTGACTTGCCACATCGCTTCTGTTTGGTTTATTACTAAAAGATATTGGAAGTAAATTCATTATGGACTATTATAAATACTTTGCTTTAAAAGTACCAAGTTGTCACACAGTGAGAAAAAAGAAATCCTGTATAGAAAAAAGATGCATCAAGATGCATTGATAATCGTTTTATAATCGCATCGCAGCCCTCTGAATTGTAATCGAATCATGAGGTGCCTAGAGATTCCCACCCCTACTGGGTGCTAAACTGGCCTACCTGCAATCTAAACCTGTCACCACTGAAAACATTTGGCACATTATGAAGCAAAAAATATGACCAAGGAGACCCAGAACTGTTGAGCAGCTGAAATCCTGTATCAAGCAAGAACATTTCCCCAGTTCCACCCACTAGTTAGGACTCCCCCAGTCCCACCTGCTCTAGGAGGGCGAAGGCAAACACAAGTTTCCTCCAAGTCGTGAAGCCAGCCACCACATCTTTTTGAACTGCTGCTAATGCATCATCATTGGACAGCTGAACGTGCTTGAAGGGGAACACTAACCGCCAAGTCTGTTACGTCAGCTAACAGACGCCTGTGCTGGCTAGCATTGCGCCGAGTTATGGGGGAGAAGGAGGGCCATCCTACTCACCCAGAGATAGCTAGGCCTGTTGTGCTCTCTTGGACTCCTGGCCACGGATGGCTGTACACTCTCAGAAATAAAGGTCTGAAACTGTCACTGGGGCAGTACCCCTCTTGTCACTGGGGTAGTACCCTCAAGGGTACATCTCAGTACCTTTAGCAGGGAAAGTAATTGTACCATAATCCATTGAAATGGTATTTTCTAAGTTGTATTGACTCCACACACCCCGTCTCGTCTCCAGACTTATTTTATTGTTCTGTTTTAAAACACTGTTATGTAAAGGTACAAATACGTACTTTTCACCTGGAAAAACTTATTTAAGGTGCAAAACTGGACCTTAAAACCACTGTTATACCTTTGAGGGAACATTTACATTGTTTGTACCATGATGAACAAAAAAATGTACCAGCACAGAACCTTTATTTCTAACAGTGTAGCATCACCGGGGATCCAACTTGCAATCTCCTGATGAGAGGGCCAACGCTTAGACAGTTGCACCACTCAGCAGCCAGAGTGTTGTTAAAAGGAGAAGTGATGCAACACAGTGGTAAACATGCCCATGTCCCAACTTTTTTGAAACATGTTTCTGACATAAAATTCAAAATGGGCATATATTTATCTCAGTTTCAACATTTGATATGTTGTCCTTGTACAATTAAATATTGGGTTTAATTGATTTGCACATCATTGCTTTCTGTATCGGTTTAAATTTTGTACAGTGTCCCAGCCTTTTTGGAAACAGGGCTGTAGCTCTGGACAGTGGTCGAGTTGTAAACAAATTTCAGGGAGGATGATGGATTTAACTGAACAAAGTTAGCAGTACCTCTGGCAGTAATGTCACCAGGTTGGTTAACAAGTCTTGTTCTGTGCATGCAGCTGGCAATGCCGTATTTTTATTTTATTTTTTACCTTCCCTAGTGTTTCCTAAAAGTTTCCTTAAGTCACCTGTCTGAAGCTGAGACTATCGTTTTGTCCTGCAGCAGCAGTTTTAAACTAACTCACATTGGTGGGAGAAATGGCAACCTGGCAACCCTGACAGAAGGCGTGCAAGCTGTACCCAAACTCCACAGCCTAACCAGTGCAAAACAAATGTGCATAAATCTCATCTCTGCATGGGATGAAAATATCGATAATAAATATCTTAAGTGAAATCACATTGTTCCAAAGCCGATGAAAAGGGGGGGATGGTCGTTTTACAAGGGTTTTTTGTTGTGTTTTTTTTGGACTGTGGAAGTGGCATCCCCCTCAGGTGCCCCATTAAATCAAGCTCTGACAGTGGAGTCAGTAGTCACCCAAATCTTTTCCGTTGTTGTCTGCCTCCCCTTTTTGTGCATACGTGTTACACAGGCGTATGAATGCTAGAATACATGTACAATTTCTGTTGTTTCTATTTATAAACACATCTGTAGTTCAAAAGTTCAAGACTGCTAAGTCTGCATGACCTTAAGGAAGACCTAGTTGCTGTTTGAGCAGATTGATGGAATTTTTGGCAATATTTTTAAAAAAAGATTTGGGTGGCTATTGGGTACTACTGGTTGTTAACAATGTTAAGTTCATAGCTCCCGCGCTAAACTAAAGAAGCTAAATGATCGACTACATCTGGGGTAAGGGGAAAACTTTGTAAATTAAATTTTTGCTGAACTATTCCTTCAGCCTACATGACAGTTAAGATTTTTTCTTTCTTATATAAATTAACCATTTCAAATCTGCAAGATCTTGTTTTGACAGTAACAGTACGTAGACATGGAAGTATCAGCATCAGCATTGGTCTGCAGTCTTATCACTGCATACCTGTTAAAGGTTCTTACACTCTGCCACCTCCCCCCCAGTGTGCCCAACTCCTGTCCAGCAAGTCCTCGGGGTGCAGGTTCCTCGGGATACCGCTACGGACGCAACATTACCTCAGACCTGCAGCTGGCCGCTGAGTACGCCGCCAAGGCCGTGTCAGAGCAGCGCACTGAACCGTCGGGGGGAGACAGCCCCAAGGTGAGGGTCTAATTCGCTCACTCCAGATATGCTCACTTCAGATTCACTCTCTTGAGATCTTAAGTCATTTATGCTGTTGGAATTATATTAACAATATATCTTAATGTAAATATGGTTCGGTTTGGTTCAGTGGACCTGCTTGTTTGTCTTGTAGGATGAGTCTAAGCCCCCATACTCATACGCACAGCTGATTGTGCAGGCCATATCATCTGCTCCAGACCGACAGCTGACACTAAGTGGCATCTATGCCCACATCACTAAGCATTACCCCTACTACAGGACTGCGGATAAGGGCTGGCAGGTCAGTTTTAGATCTCTCTCTCTTTATCTCTCTCTCTCTCTCTACTAGTTTTACCGCTGTTGATCACTTCTGCTTTTGGTGTAATTCTTCATTCCTATGTTCTCTTCCCTCTTTTGTTATGTACTGTTAAAAAAATTCCTGACAGTTTTATCAGGATCATCAGTGGATACTTGCTTAGAAAAGTATATCTGCATCAAACAGATGTTTAGATTTGGATGATATTTTAAACTGGTGTTTCATGATGTGTTTATTTTACTCACAAAAGCAGAATGTTTAGACGTTGCTGGGCTAAAATGTCTGCATTTTGCTCATTTTACTTTATTTGTAATCAATGAATGGTATATTTCTCTGTAATGCTAATCCAAGTAGATTTATTCCCATTTTCTAAGTTTTTAATCGCCGTCGTTGTCAGCAGATGTATGAAAAATATTAGGTATAGGTATCATCCCACAATTCCTGTATTGGTGTATGTCTCTGTGTTGTTATTACTTTTTCATTATATTATTTGTGTATTGTTTATCATTTATTAATCTCTTATTCCCAAAATACTTTACAAATATTGAATAAAATACCTTTTATACCCCATTTACCCCCCATTTACACTATATACTATAACTTAATGCGTCTTGAGCAACAAGACTATATCTGGATAAGGCCAAGCCACATAAAAATGCAAGTGTAAATGCACTTCAAAGACTCATTTAAAACAGATACAAATCCAGTCACTCAAACCACTTCAGGAGGTGGTCTGAAACGCGTTTGAGCCATGTTATAGCAATCTACACACATCCATCTCTCCAAGACACTTTCGACAACCCAAACCCCTCCTAGTACAACCAAAACTCCTCCCCATGCAATTTGTCACTGAGCATGTGATCCGAGTGTGCAAGGTTCCCCTAAGTTTGAAGAAATGCATGACAGCATGCAAACTTACAAATTTCGAGGCAGAAACAATCGTTAGCTTAGCACAGGAAGATGCTGAATGGATAATTTAATTGGTAATTGGTTGCTGTGTAAGAAGTGGATTTGCATATTCCGTCCCACACAGCAATCATATTTCAGTCCAACTAACCGAAGATGCATTGGACTACCAAATGTAAATGCATGTGGCTAAAATCTTAGCAGGAAACAATCACGATACCAGTCACATGAAGTGAACAGATGTAAACAGGGTGTTAGGTTATAATATTTAAATCTAAAATGTAGGTTGTTATTATTTTATATATAAAATAACGATAGTTATTCTAAACGTTTTTTAATAGTTGTGTATATTACTTATGTTATATTTATATTACACAATCTGCCACACTTGATACTGCTAATAAACTTCTGGCTGGATCAGATGCAGCATGTTAGATGTAGGTAGAAAAGGAGGTTGGTTGCATTTTTAAGTGAAAATAAGTAAATAACACATCCTCTACAGAGAATACACTTCTGCACATTTTAATGCACAATTACTGTTTATTTGCTGAATTTAACATATTGGAAAAAATAAATGTGGCCTATGCAAAAGTTATAGAACATTTTCTATTTTATGTTTATTTTCCTATATGTTAAACACAGCAAATAAATAGAAATTGTACATTAAAATTTGTAGAAAAATGCCATGTTTACCTTTGTTCCATGTCAGAGTATGTGAGTGGTGTGTAGTGGTAGCAGAGCAGTGGGATTATGCCCAGAGTGTGGAGCGGCTTTTCAGAAAGTTGAGCGTTGGTGCTCTCTCTTACTCCGAAATAGTTCAAATACTGCTCCATCCTGCGAGTCAGTGCTTATTTTCCACACTTTCTTTGTCAGTGAGAGCAAGGAGTGGGAAATAGAAAACACTAACACAGAGTGCTTTGAGTGACTCTTTACATAGTCTGTTACCTGTAGAGGATGTGTTAACTTATTTTCACTTAGAAAATCATGATGAAACTATAATACTGAATACTTCATCACTTTACTGATCATTGGCCTGTGTTGATTGACCTGTCCCACTCTGTGGTGATTGCAGAACTCCATCAGACACAATCTGTCCCTGAACCGCTACTTCATCAAAGTGCCACGCTCGCAGGAGGAGCCGGGTAAAGGCTCGTTCTGGAGAGTGGATCCGTCATCCGAGGCCAAACTGGTGGAGCAGGCCTTCCGCAAGCGCCGCCAAAGGGGTGTGTCCTGCTTCCGCACGCCCTTCGGCCCGCTCTCCTCCAGGTGAGGCACCTCGCCCCAGTGTGGCCATACACACCTCTCTGCCCTGCTCTCTTAGTACACACACATACACACACACACACACAGCCTTTGTGAAGGAGCGACTGCTCAGTTCATTCTGTTTTCCCTCTTCTTTTTCTTCTCTTGCTGCTGGTCTTTTTTGCTTGGCAGAACAAAGTAAGTCCCATCAGTGTAAGCTGGTCATTCCCAAGCGATCTGTTTAAGGCTTTTTTAAGGTGTCATGTTGTGCAGCAGTTTCTAATCTGCTGTCTGCTGGCCTTCTGCTGAAATGTGAGTGCAAATGTGTGTGTTTGATGTCAGGCTTGGTGAAGCAGGCTGTGGTGGTTGTTTTAGTCTCAGTAAAAGCTTTCAGAGGCGTAGCGGGCTGTGCGTCAGAGCAGTAAGGGAATGTGTCCGATTTGATTCTGTTTTGCTGTTTTCAGGAGCGCACCAGCCTCGCCCACTCACTCAGGCCTCCTCTCGCCTCACTCGAGCGGCCTGCAGACCCCTGAGTGCCTGTCTCGAGAGGGCTCGCCCGTGTCCCATGAGCATGAGTTTGGCTCTAAGCTGGCCTCTGTGCCCGAGTACAGATACTCTCAGAGCGCCCCGGGTGAGTCTCGCGTAGCCTTTTCACTGCTGATTAAATATACAGGGAAACCACATTATCATTCACATTCAAAAAAGAGATGTATAAAAAAGTTTCATAGATTATCAATGTATTTGGCTCCTTTAGAAATCTGCTTTTTACAGTATGGCCACACAATTGTGTTTGAATAGTTTCCTACAGCAACCGGTGATGGTTTAAAGTGTGTTTATGTTTGTAGGCTTAACACTAATAATGATTGGCTATGCAAGAATCTGACTTGTAGATGGATTTTTGTACACTGTTTAAGATGCATGCAGAGCATCTCAACTAGGGAGCTGCATGATTATATGAATATGCAGAGTATACAGAACTCATCTTATTGCTTGTTTACTTAATCAGGTATGCGAATAAGTCTGTGGTTTGTAATTAAAAAATGGGTTGTGGTTTATTGTAAGATTGTTTTGCTGAAAGCACAATGTAGAACTACAGGGGATTTTGGGACAAAAACAACTGTCTTTGCTACTCATGTTAAATAAAATGTCAAGTGAAGCTGTATGTAACATACAGAAATATTTCTAACAAAAAGATGACAAATTTCTACGATGCCAGTTATCCAATTTAGAGTAATCATTCTGTAGGTTGACTCTTAGTGTGTTAAATGACATTTGGCTAAAATATAAAAAAAACACTAAATCAACCAAACAGTCAGATACAGATCACCTCTTGTACTAGCTGCATGCAATAAATTATTTTTTATTTTAATTAAAGTACAGTATAAACCGATTTCTAATTGGGATTTAGAGTATTATTCATTTAACAATGTGGATATTCAAAGAGGAACAATTGTCAAATGTCCATACCCGTTCTCAGCACAAATAAATTCACTGCTGTGTATTCGCTGAGTGTCCTCAGTTGTGAAAGTTCTTGTGTCTCTGTATGGACCCCAGGCTCCCCAGTGAGTGCCCAGCCCGTGATCATGGCTGTGCCTCCTCAGCCTTCAGCAGGGTTGCCCAAACCTGTGGCCTACATGCCCGCCTCCATCATCAGCTCCCAGCAGCCCATGGCTCAGGCCGTCCATGTAGTGCAGCAGGCCCCGGCAGTCACCATGGTGCGTGTGGTTACCACCTCCACCAGCTCCCCCAATGGCTACGTCCTGGCCAGCACTGCCGCCGCAATGGCTGGAGAAGGCTCCGGAGACCTCAGAGGTACCGGTTTCAGCAGTTCTAACCAGTTTCAACTTGAGTGGGAGTTGGATTTATTTACACTGCTTAAATGTGAGACTGTATAGTTATTCCTCTCTCTCTTTTTAAGGCACTGTGGAAGAGATGGGGGCTCCTACATCCATCCCTGCAGGCAGCCGAGTCATCCAGGCTGTGGGAAGCCACCTAAGCTCAGCCACTAGAGGGCAGCAAAGTTACGTTCTGCAGCAGGGCTCCTTGCCATTGGGCCAGCACCAACTCCCGGTTCAGCCCATCACTCAGAACGGCAAGCATGCTCTCCCCACGGCCAGTGTCTCACCCAATGCTTATGGTACATACATTTATACACAATTTTTATTCTTTACATCAAATTTAGTGGATCAGATCACATACGTGGTGTCTATAATTTCCTGTTTTAGCTTTGTCCTGTAGCTAACCACCAATTATCATCAAGCAAACTGCATGCCTAAATCATCACACACTTGCCTCAAACCACTCAAAGTCACTGAGTTTACTGCAGCCCGCAGTGATGACAAAAACCACCAAAAACATTGTTAATTTATTTCTTGCAACCCATAGCAAGACCCTTGTATTTACACTCATAAACACAATTTAACTTTTAAACATGTTGGGTGAATTGATATCTTACATTGGTAACACAGCTGTTGTAACTAGCGGAGATGAAGTGGTTCTTGAAATGCGACTGTGCTGCTTGAGCATGCTGGGCCGCCGTATGCTGTTATGTCAGGCCGGTACAAAAAGTGGCCTCTGGTATGCTATACACTATAGGACATCCTAGGACCACAGCACCGCGATTCAGACATCAGACACAATGGTTTTGAGTCTTGGGGAAAGAAACCGTCATGTCTCAGATCTCGTACAGCTGGACATCAGGCGAAACAGACTTGGGTGAAATGACCTCGTACAAAAAGGCATAAGACTAAGAGGACCTAGACACCACAGCCTCAGACAGTAAAGTTTGACATTCTCAGTTTTGTGTTTTCTTACTAGATTGAAAACAGTTTTGTGGCAAAACTCAAAATGAATTATTTGCATATACCCTAATGGATTATCTGTAGATGTTCAGTTTATTAATAATATTAATACATGTTGAAAGTCAGTTGATTCTCATTACGGTTAGGAAGAGTACCATGGTTTGGCTTAGGTAATAGAGGTCATAGAGAAGCAGTAGAATGTAAGTTAAATGCAAGATAAGCATAAAGCATTTACAGTTGGCTGCCCAAACTGCAGTTTGGTTTTGTTTTTTTGTTGGACAAGGATTAAGCTTCAGCTCACACTATATAACTCTTTTCTTCTGCATCCACTTCAGTGTTGGGGCCTGTCTCAAAGTTCCTGGAAAAAAGTGTATAAGTAGTAAATTTTAAAAAGTCCCATTTCAACTGTGTCCCTTCCCGTTCTCTTCCTTTGTGTTTCCATCAGCTCTCACCAACCCTCTTCAGATCTTGGCTGCCCAGGCCTCTACCTCTCCTCCAGTCCTGGTGAACAGACCCCCAAGCGTGGAGATGGAGGAACCTGGCCCACGGGAGCCTGAGGCCAAAAGGCCCAAGATGGAGGAGGACAGTGTGGCTTCAGTCCCCCAGCCTGTCATTGTTGCAATGAACCAGGAAACCAGCGACTGAGTGAGTGGAGGAGCAAACGAAAGAGAAGAACCTTAAAGTGAACCCCCACAATAGTGTTAGCCCAAGGTGCCAAGGTTATTGAGGGGAAAAGGTTATTGTTCTGTCTGTTTTCTTCTTTTTTTTCCTTTTACAAAGAACTTTTTTTTGTGAGAGAACAAGTCCATCACGGGTAATGTAATCGTATCTCTCGCAAGAGGATCAACAGTGTGTTCTGATATGAGCTAAAAATGCATTATCCTATTAAGCCTTAAAAGCAAATGCTGACATGGTTTTAATTTTGTGCGTTTCTTTAAAGAGGATTGGAAAGGTCCCTCAGAGATATTGGAGAGCAAGCGTGCGCATGTGCTGCCATGTAGTTCCTCACAAGGTACAGTTGAGCTAGTACTTACTTTGAGTTGGGGTGGGACCAATAACAAAGCAGCTATTTCTATTTGGGAGCACAGGTCTCTCAGAATTGAAGCATTATGTTTTAAGCTCATTGGAAGCTGGGAGTTATCCTGGGTTTCAGTGTCACTTAGTGAGGATTTATTTATCGTTCTTTGTCAACTTGACACCATCTCTACAGAAATTAGATTGTTATAACTAAAATCACATAAAAAAGAAAACTTAGTACATGAACTTAAAGGCCCCATTTTGTCTAGCGGGAGCTCTTTAACATGGTAGTATAAAGTATTTTTCTATGGAGGGCTATTACCTTGCTTACGTAGATGTTATAAAGAGGAATGTCTAGCTCGTGTCACTTTTTGGATTGGTCTGTGTATAGTGCAAATTTAAAACGAACTTGATGAATGTATGTATTTTTGTTCATTTGTTATGGTTCGTGGCTCCCTTTTTGACCTAAACACCTGTTAAGAAATTAGAATGTGCTGTCGTTAACTTTGAATGTTCTGTTTATAAAAAAAAAAAGAAAAAAAGGAATAACCATATTTTTTGAAGTGAAATTCTGTATTTAATGTAGCGCAGACACACGCCTATCCATCCTCTGTGCGCTTAGCCAGAAGTTCATGTATGGCTGAGATTTGCAGAACCTAATCAGATTTGCATTATTCAGTGATGATTAAGCCGCAAGCAAATTGTATATGCTGGATTATTTAACTATTAAGAGGGGCTACTGACAACCAAATCTGTTTATTTCTAAGACCCAGGAATGTAACCTTTTAATATTCACCATCAGAGAGGCTAGATTTCCACTGTCGGCCACCTGTGATGATGGTGGGACGTACTAAATGAATGTTAAACCTTTTCTAAAAGTTCTCAAGACTTTGCAGTTGTTCTTTCCACAAAAAAAAAATTATTTTGGTAACATTTGCAAAGTATTAATCAAACTTTATATTTTTATTAACACAACAGAGCAAATATATAGTGTTTGAATCCTTGAAGGTAGTTTTCAAGACAATCACTAACCAGGTGGTTTTTCGTTTACCACTTTATGGATGCGAAGAAGCACTTCAGGTTGCTTGTAATATTAACAGAGATAGAACAACGTAAAAGACCAAATGCATATCCTCTTCATTAGTGCCTTGGAGGTTTGTAGTAAAGCTTCATGCTCTACTACTTGCTACTTGGAAGTTGGAACACTGAAGGTTTTTTCCCTCTTCAGGTTTAGAAAGACAATTTTACACTGTACTTTCTATCAGGTTTAAACTAAAAATAGAGCCATACTTCGGTCGGCTCTGGATCCATGTATTGTGATGAAGAAAATAATTTAATCAGTAATAAATCATGCTGCCATATGTATTTAATCAGGCTGCATAAACCTGTCTAAAAGGGGCAAATTTAACAGATAAATATAAAAAAAATACATATAACGTCCCACATAGCGAAGAAAGAGTGAGAAGAAAATAGTCAAGAAATCAAATTTCTAATGTAATATTTTTCCTCCTCTTTTTAGCTTATAATGTATTCTGAAATGTTACACGCTGTAGTTAAAATGACGTAATTAGAGATAGATCACACGCTTAAACCACTGAAACTCCATTTTAAGTTTAGTTATTAATTTACCTCAATGTTAAATTCAGCCATTTGATTACAATGGCTAAGCATTAACAGCTGTAATTTAAGTATTCGAGGTGGGAGAGGGGGGATTTTTAGGTTTTTAAACCTCTCATGAAAGTGAAAGAGAAATGATATGAATAAAAAAAAAACAAGCACTTGGTTTGTAGAGTTAAGTTGCATTTCTCTTTAAACCCATTGAATGAACTTTTCACTGCCTAAAAATATTTTGCATACATTTTTTAACAATCTATAAGTGTCTCAATCAGCGAGTTATAAGATAAATATAAAGTATTTTTGTCAACTAATCTGATGTATTCGATTTGTGTGCTTTTTGGTGTTTTTGCATATTAGCTTATGCAAGTGTTTATACACTAAACATTTATAATTTAAAATCAAGTCTAATGAACTGATGCACGTTTTCTTTCACTTCTGTTATTAGTTCTTGCTCTGGGTTTGATCTCTGCCCACTGTGTACAAAGCAGCCTGTGTTAGTCCTTGCTCAGAAGCGTAGTCTTTATAAACCTTTGTTATAAAGACTGTCATGTGTTCATTAATAATTGTCTGACATTTTCGCACAACCCCATGAGAAGTGGTGAAGGAGCATAGGATGTTTTGTTTCTTTCTTATTTCTGAAATGCATTTAAAGACCTAAACAGGAAAAGCTGAAACAAGGGCATGCCCATGTCACCATCAGTTCTCTGTTTACTAGCAGAGAGGATGATAAACTTGCATTGTATATTTAATCAGTGTGATCATAAAGGGCCTTTTGTTCTATCGCTGTTCTACATATTCTGCTGCTGCACAAAATGCCAGCCTACAAGTTGCAGAGATTCCTCATGATTGGCTGAAACTGAAAGAATATACATTGGCTGAAAAGCAGTTTTGAAAAGGGCATCGTCTCCTTTCTTTTTTACCTATTTTTGTCTGGTTTTTTTTTGTTTTTTTTCATTCATGTAATTTCATTTGAAACGTTTAACTCTTGCAGTCCTACTTGTCTGTATTGTATTGCCTGGTATTTTGTCTCATTCTGTAGTTTAGTTTGGATTTGCCTCTCATCTTGATTACATTAAAACTGTTTTAATGTAATGTTTCTCTGTGCACATGTGCAGCTCCATCTGTCCTCTCACTGCCTTGTGGAAAGCTCTAGAACATGCTGAAAATGTGACGACAGCCTATTAAAAAGGTTTGAGCTGTCAACTGCATCCTGTTCAGTCATCATTTCTCTAGACCAGAACACAAACACATTTGTAGATTTCTCATTAGGATTGAGTAAAACTGTGTTTAACGGTCAAAACTAAGTATGACTAAATATGACCTTTGCTTTTATGACAACTTAATTTTTGGGGCTCACAGAACGACAGTAAACTCAACAAATGATAACGATCTGTTACCTCAGCCAGCGTTACACCCCGTTCCTTTTTACCTCATATTTTTCAGAGTGAGCTGATACCAAACGTCCTAAATTCATAATGTTAAGAGAGAGAAAACTAAACGTTTATGGGACATCTGGGAGCCCCCATCCCCCGTCAAATTGAACCCTATTGATCTGTTTCTTCTTTGGCATGTTTTATTGCCATGGTTAGATTCATCATTGGTTAAAAAATGTGTACATTTGAGCATACAATCTGAAAAATGCTTGATTTGAACAGGTCAATAACATCAACATACCTAATATCAATAATAATGATACAAAATCAAAATATCACTCATAATAATTACTACACAGAGGAAACCATGCAGTAACATGATGGGTAGATCAGTTTAAACATTGTTAATCAAATCACGACACTTTCATGAATCAGATGTGAAGCAGTTTGTCATTTCAGGCTGTCAAATCTCCATTTCCTTCCACAGCCCTATGTCCAAAAAAGTTGGGACGCTGTGCAAAATGTAAATAAAAACAAAATGCAATGATGTGCAAATCATTTAAATTCTATATTCAATTGAAAATAAAACAAAGACAACATATTAAATGTTGAAACTGAGAAATTTTGTTTTTTGAAAAATATATGCCCATTTTGAATTTGATGCTAGAAGTACATTTTAAAAAAGTTGGGATGGGGCAACAAAAGACTGCTAAAGTTGAGTAATGCTAAAAAAAACACCTGGTGAAACATCTCACAACTAATTAGGTTAATCAGTAACATGATTAGGTATAAAAAAAAGCATCCCAGAGAGACTGAGTCCTTCAGAAGTAACGATGTGGAGGGGTTCAACACTGAGTTTCATAAAACTGCAACAAACTCGGGGGTTTCATCATCTACAGCACATAATATCATTAAAAGATTCAGAGAATCGGTAGAAATCTCTGTGCAAGGGACAAGGCAGAAAAATGATATTGGCTGGCTGTGATCTTCAGGCCTACAGACAGCACTGCATAAACCAGACATGATTCTGTAGTGGAAATCACTGCATGGGCTCTGCATGGAACACAGTTCATTGCTGCATCCACAAATGCAAGTTATAGCTCTACCATGGAGCAACATATGCTGCCATCTAGATAATGTGTTTTTCAGGGAAGGCCTTGCTTACTTCAGCAAGACAATGTCAAACCACATTCTGCACGTAATACAACAGCATGGCTCCTTAGTTAAAGAGTCCAGGTGCTGAACTGGCCTACCTTAGTTCAGAGCTGTCACGCACTGAAAACGTGGCATGCTATGAAGATCCTATCCAGATTTCATGATGATCAGCTCTCTTGAGTGTTCTTGAAAGCATTGTGCATCTGACTAAATGAGAAAAACAGTTTGTCCTCCATGAGGTCCTAAATGTTCTTTGCAACCTGAAAACACATGCCAGCACAGAAAAAACATGAATTATGAAAGCCTTGGTAAGTAGGCACACAGTGTTTATTTGTACCTAAAGGTACAAGTTTAGCAGATGTGATTAATCAGGGAAATAACTAAACCAGGGCTGCACCAAGTCTGGCCCACCAAAACGTTACCGTAACCCCATCCCTAACCGAATGAGATAACAAGCAAAGTTTATACCATATATAATTCTGATTTTAGTTACAAAAATGGTGTAGTGTTAATCTTTTTCATTTGTATATTGTTCTGTCTTTTTGGGTCTCGGCCCACCACAAACATGCACCTTGGCTTCCCAAGACAAGAAGTTTGTGCAGCTCTACACTAAACTGTACTGTATTCCAGCTAGTTATAGGACCAGAACTATAACAGGGGTCTGTTATTGGTTCAAATATTATTGTGGTAAAGATAGTTAACATCAAAAGTTATATCAGCGATTGCAAAATCCCAGACTGGAAACTAGATTTAAGGTCTGAATGTTAAGAACCTCTGCTACAGCTTGTTGTTATTCAACTACAGATGAGAGGCTATAAAACAGCAGAATGTTTTTCGGCCTAACATTTTGTTCCCTTATTTCTTTTCTCTTTTTTCGGGATTTATTGAAAATGTTCTCAAAGGTACAATCAAAATTTTACATGAGAACATCTGAGTAAATGTAACTAGTACCCACCTCTGGTAATATGCATCTATAAAATGTATGTAATATCTGTAAATGTATCTGTAATATGTAGTAAACATTTGTATTTAGAATGTAGCATGCATCTACACGTCATGTGCATTCTTACTTAGGGAGTAGCAGAGCCATGTAGAGAGATATTCGGATATTCGGGAGAAAAATGTTCACAGGACAAAGCGTATCAGGTCCTGAACATTCTTAGTTACCACAGGGTGCGATGGAGGTGACTTTTCGAAAACCCCATTTGTTCTGGCCATAAAGAAATCGAGCTTAGACCCAGAGTTCCTAATATGTGCATAAGAGCATGGTGCCGACTACAAAATGACGACATGACTAGAGAGGAGAAATACTGCTCAGCAGTGTCTTCCGGGCTTGTAAATCATTAGAGGGCGCTCCCGAGCCGGTCCAAAATGAATGGGTTTATACAGAGCATTTGCGCAAAATAATAGTTTGTAAATGCTTAAACATTTTTAGATATAAGAATTCATTTATTTCCTGAACACAGAACAGCATAAAACATTTTAACACAGCTGTTATATTTTTGAGCACTTTTGAGGTATGTGACTTATATAAAGTTGCCTCATGTACACTTGTGACGTCAGTAAGCACAAACTGCTTCACTTAGCCAATCAGCAGCAGCACTTGCTAACCAATCAGCACTCAGTAGCAGTAATGCTAACCATTCAGCACTCAGTAGCAGTAATGCTAATGTCCTACTGCCCAAAACCTGTTAGCTGTAGAAAAAAGGAAGCATACAGGTAAGTTGTCATTGCTTTTTAGTGAAATACATCTTTCTACTTTTTAAAATTAAAGGAAGGTCCTGAACAAGAACTTAGAAACTGTTTAACTCGTTTTTAGCTGTTTAGCTCCATTCACTTCATTCATTTAAAGACTCGCTCGCGAGTGCCCTCTGGTGTTCAATACATGTTTCTGATATAACGGGAGAAATAGGAAGTCGGCAGAGTCCCCCATCAACCGGCTCTGTTAGTATGCAGAGGTGAGGACAGAGCCAGTGTTTTTTTCCTCATTACACATTCTCTGGTGATGACTTGAGAACTGTGGCCTTCTATTCTAAATCTAAACAGAAAAAACGCATTTTCCATATGTTCACTGCCAGTTTGGCGCCGATATGTTAATAGACCACTGTAGTCGTGCGTCACTCTGTAGTCCTCGCTATGCCCATATTAGGAACTCCGGGTCTAAGCTCCTTTTCTCTATGGCCAGAATGAATAGGGCTTTCGAAAAATCGCCTCTATCGCCCAGTGTTAAATGAAAATGTTTACAACCCGATACGTTTTGTCCTGTGTCAGTAGTTCACTACTCCCCAACACTGATAGATACACTGTGATTATTTTTACTATAAAAGTGAAAGTGCATCATAATTAAGGCTCATATAATGTAAACAGTAACAACTGAGTAGCAACTAATATTTACTATTTTATTCCTCATAATAATACATACCATAAATAATATTAAAACTGTTGTTTTGCACAGCCCAAATAAAATTCTTTAATAATGATCAGACGTGTTCCTTTTGCTCAAATATACAAAACCGATCAAATTCAGGATTATGTGTTTTCTCATGATAATACATGGGCCTATAGATACATGCCTGGTTATTGGTTAAGCTCCCCACCGGGGAATTTGAATGTTATATCTGTAGATGCAGTAAGTCTGCCACTGAGGCGTAGTCTGAGATCCTGAGTCCACCCACCACCCCCGCCCCCAGTTCCTTATTTCAATTTCTGGAAGTTGGCAACGCTAGCTGTAAGAGGAGGTCAGGTGATGATGGAGCGACACACACAGTCCATCTCCTGCTCAGGGAATTACACTGGATTTATTTTACTTCTTTTATAATGACTTCTTCTTTCCTGAAGTATTTTTTCTTGGTTTTGCAGTGACAGTGTAAGAAAAGCAAGAGCAGTGTGGATGCTGACAGGCTAGTCTGTTAACTGTATGGCATGATATTTTTTCATTTCAGACACAGGTATCAGTACTGAAGTACTGAGTACCAGCTGATACTGACACAATATTTTTTCTTTATAAAGTAAAAGTTGGCTGTCAAGCTTAAACTACTCAAACATTCTGTTACCCCACAGAAATAAACACACAGCTAATGACATCACAGTGTGAGTGTGTGCTATTTCAGGCTAGATTTGTTATAGGATGGCTCAGATTGACTTTTTTTCCCTTCAGTATCCGATTTAGCATTTTCTACTGATATCAGCCTGATACCCTTCAGTACAATCTACAGAATGGTATTTTTGGTTGAAGATTTTAAAATAACTTTCATTGAATATAGGTCTACAATTAGCGACAACCATCCTGTGCCTTCAGTCTCTTTTCAGTAAGGATGCCTCACTTCTCTTCACAGTTGAGGAAGTAAGTATCTTTAAAAACTCAAACATCTAACATTCTGATTTATTAATTAATTTATTTATTGTGACACTGAAAATCATTTTCTGCTTCTGTCTAGTCTGCCACATTGGAGATGTTCACACCACAGAGTATTTTAAGTGGTTGTAAGGAGGGCGTGCCCTCGCAGTACAGTTCGGTGAAAGTTACCATGGACAAGGAGATCATAGTGAAAGAGTGCACAGACATCTCTCTTGCCCTCGGTGTGCTGTTCAGGACCTACTTTGTCTTTGGGGTGGAGAACCCTAGGGGTCTTACAAAAACCCTTATGTACCATGAAGCATTTGTATTTAAAATGAAGGAGGAGGGATTCCTTCCATTCACACTGAAACAAGTATTCAGTTCTCTCTGTGAGTAAAACTTTGTTTTGTATCAGCTGGTATTACTTAAATGGGTATGTTGTTGAAATATTTACTTGTGGTGCTGTTAAGGATGAAGGAGTTCTCACAGTTGAACACGCTGATTCATTTTCTGTATGTGATAGTAAGGTTTTAGATAGTAAGGCTGAACTGTTTATATGAATTAACTCAATAAATACAATTATTTGCAAGTATAATATGGTCATCAGTTATTTTATGAAGGAGTTTATGCAGTAACATTTAATTTTTACAAGGATTTTCTATCAAATTTAAAAAAGAGCAAAATAAATTTCGACGAAGCAAAACAGGGTTCTATATAGATGCTATATAAATGTTCCACTATTCTTACAAGCTAAAGAACCTTTTTGTAGTACTATCTCGAACCCTTTTTGCTGAGTGTACTTTGTAGTTCTTTTCCACCCTGTGTTTCTGATGTGATTACTTGTTCGCATACCTGTATACAAATGATAGTTTTATTTCTTTTTGTCTTTCTTCTCTCCTTCTAGAGGCCCAGCACTGATGTGGCTTTTGCAGCACTGTCCTTTATAGAAAAAGAGACTTCATGAAACATGGACTACAGCATGACTGTCCAGCACAGCACCAGGACCAACTATGACACTTAAAGAAAATGGACACACTTTAATATTCGTCAAGGCATCACACCCCTGATGATTTACTTCTGTATAAAGGACTAATGCAATGACACATTACCTTTACAGACTGAAGGGCACAGTGACCACTGTCTGTTTGAACCTGACAGAGATCACTTTCCATATTCTAAATCCTCCCATTGCCTGTTTCCTGAGCAGAAACTTGAAGGTCTGCAGGGACAAATAAGAATCATACGAATCTGTTATCTATTAAACAGCTATCCTTGCTGAAAAAAAGAACTAAGACCAGCATGAATTCCACGCTGGTCTAAACTTGTCTAAGCTGATCTATGCTGGTCTTCCAAGCAGGGATTATAAAAATATTGTACAAATGTTTGTTTTTAAATAAACTTAATTTATGTTACACTTTTTTATTCCAATTTTCCAATGAGGCAATTTTAAAGCCAGAACTACATTTTTGTTTCCTGTTCTGTTGTTATATGTTTATTTATTTATTAAAATAGAATGTAAAATGGTATAATGGTATTTTCTACAGAAACACTGTTTACACTTGGTGAGTCTTTATTATATCAAACATTTCATACACAGGGTAATACTGATGGAATTTACTACATTTGAATTCTGGTACTTTTTAAAGAACCTACACATTTTGTGAGAAGCTACTTAAGAGGACGTTATGATATTCAGACAATCAAAGTCTAATGTCCACTATAACAGACTACATGAGATTAAACTGTCCTGCTTCAGAAGAGAAAACTGAACGTTTTATTTTATTGTAAAGGAAAGGGGAAAGTGTCTGTCTTGGGCATCAGGGTGGTCGGTGGTGTCCTGTACTTTGGTGCTTGTTGTCTTGAAGTCCATTCTAGAAGATGATCTCCATCCTTACAGTCTCAAATCTGCTACTTCAACTCTCACTCTTCTTGGTCCTCCTCCTCTTCCTCAGACAAGCTTGAGGAGATGGGACACACACAGGAAGCAGATGACTTCCTGCTCATTCCGTGAGGGAGCAACATCAGGCCTGTAAGAACCATCATCATCCTCAGTGAAGGAGTTGTATCTCTTCCTGCTTTTGGTCTTCATTCATTCTGCACCTCTTTTCAAAGTTTGAGCCTCGTGTTCTCCTGCTGGTATGTTTTGTTTGTGCTGGTTCTCCTGCTGATTTTCACCTTCCAGCTCAGCCTTCTTAAATGCTTTCGCAAAGTCAGCAGATGGGGTCAGCTGAGTGTCCCCTGAGAATTTTGGGGCTCTTGTCACTCTGCTGCACAGTGGAGGAGCTTAGCTGCACCACTTGGACCAGGTGTATGGCATCGGTCTGAAGGTCCGCAGCTGACCAATCTGCACTCTTGGTCTGCTGGCTGGTGCAGCCCGCTGTCTGGCGCGGTGGGGACACGGCTGAGGAGGAGGGCTCGGCTGAAGGACGGGTGATGGAGGAGGAGCCGGGGGGATCTTCATATCTTCATCTTCAGCAGGAATGGAACGTGGCTTCAGTGGAACGGTCGCACCCTGTATTGAAAAGTCCAGTGAGCTCACTTGTGGTCTGGGCACAGGAGCTGCAGCCTGGATGAAGATGGACTTCATGGAGCTTCTTGATAGCTGGGGCTTCCTAACAGCCTCACCAGCGAGCGTTTCACCTGCCGTTTGCAACACATGGCATTTCGCAGGAGGACCAGCGTTGATGCCGATGCCTTGACAAACAAACGAGTTTCCAGCTCCACTCTTTACAGGCAGTGGTGGAAACTTGGTGGACCCTGGCTTCTTTGGAGGGTTCTTCACGGTTTTCTGTTCCTTCTCCCAAATGTCGGGGAAAAAAGAACCGCTGTCCTGTCCACCAGCAGGTGCATACACAACCGGAGGGCCATCATGAGCATGCGGTATCACTGTTATTGGCCCATGAGAAACTTCTCTATACAGCAGGTGTGCATAGCTGCTCTTCTGGTAGTTCTTCTCCATTACTGTACCTTTTTTTCCTCAGGAGAATCAAGAAAAAGAATTCTGGGGAAACAAAAAACTTGCTTTCAGGTGTGCAAGTTCAATTTCTGTTTGATTCTTTTTTTAAAAGAAGAAAAATCTGTTGTGAAAAAAATGCGTTTTAAAGAACGAGCTGTAAACAGTGATAACGGTCCGCTCTGATGAAGAGTCAAATGCGAAATGCTCTGGAATGTGCAGAGTGAACATTTAAATACCCCGGCTTTCCCATTATGACGTCATAGTTGGACACGCCGCATGAGTCATTGATTACATAATGACCGAATAAGGCAATCAGCCGCGATTCTCCTCAGACCGGGGCATAAGTGGGCGGGGCACCTGTCAATCATTTTCCAGTCCAAACAATCAAATACAACACTTTCGATGTCAATCACTTTTCTTTACCCAATCACCAACTGGAGTTTTCTGTCCATCATTTTTTCGGCTGATTTTACAGTTCCTCCAGAAGAGGGCGGTAACTATGGTGCGATTGGTTAAAAGCAAATCTATTGAAAAAACAGTGATGGAAAAGGTGCTGCATTGAGCAGTGACAAAATTATATTCTTACAAAGTTATATTCTTATATATTTATATTTTTAGACAATTATATTATATTAGACAAACTAGCTAGCTATGAACGTTACATTCAAGTGTGTATAGACCACTGTAGTCGTGCGTCACTCTGTAGTCCTCGTTATGCCCATATCAGGAACTCCGGGTCTAAGCCCCATTTCTCTATGGCCAGAATGAATAAGGCTTTCGAACAATCACCTCTATCGCCCCCTGTGTTAAATAAAAATGTTCAGAACCCGATACGTTTTGTCCTGTGTACATTTTTCTCCCGAATAACACTGGATCCTCCGAATTACGAGGTCGTTAAAGAGCCGTAATGCTAATATTGCTACATGCGAGCCAAAGCTACTGGGCATCAATTTGATGTCACTAATGCTGGCCTTACACCAAACGACTTTTCAAGCGATTTCACTGTCGCAGACAAACAACCAATGTCGGAATAAAATCATGAGAGTCTTGTTAGAGTCGCGTCGCGCTCGCGTCATCTCGATCGGTTAGTGTAAGGTGGTCAAGATGGCGGTCTTAAGTCAGTCTTTTTCTCGTCTTGACGCTACGACAAAATCAACCGTGTTCAATATTGTCGTAAGTTTTAAGTCTTGGCTCATGCAAATAGTGACGCGCCAGGGGCGCGCGTGAGAGCTTACGGGCGAGCGCGTGCGTGCGGCGCGGTAGAAAGAGAGAGAGAGATAGTGAAAATGTACGTGTGCCTCCCTGAAATCTCTGTTAAAAAGGCAAATCTGCTCCACATTAATACAAAAATCATATTTATTCAAAATGTAAACTGACTGCTTTAATATTTCAAGTTCACTAAGCGTAACAGTGATGTAAGGAAATGTGCAGAGGACTTTAAGAACGGCATTATTCAAGAATCATCGATTTTTTTCCCTTGCTTTCTGTTACAATTTGTTTTTATGGTTTAGTTCATAATATCCAATCAACAGTGCTGGATCGCTGTATGTTGTGTTGATATGTAAATCTTTATATCAAATTTAAAGAGTATCTGCACATTTTACAGGTTAACTAAAAAGATTCTGGGTGATGATCTGCCAGAGTATACAGCTCTACAGTGAACTGCTCTGAGCCGTGCTGAGCCAACGTATCTTCCCCAAGTGTTTATCTGCTTGTAAATTTCCACCAGGTGCATGATGGGGAATAATCTCAAAAATCTAGTTGCAGTCTTGTAAATAGTGACACTGCAAGGTTTCTTGTCTTTGCAACATCATAGTCTGAGACTAAAAACCGTGACACTGTCTTTAGGTGTGAGAGGGTGTCAGACTTTAGTCTTTCAAAAGTCTTTACAAAGTCTTCTGAAAGTCTTCTAGTGTATGGTTAGCCTAAGCTACAAGAAACTAAGGCGGGCTGTGCCGGTGCTGTGACGAGCTGTGCTATCAAAATGTGCCGTAGCGCATGATTACAGGCATACCCGTAAATAAAACTTATGGGTGGGATATTCTGATATGCGAAAACTCCTTATCAAAAACACTACCCGTGTTAAAACTACCAGGCTAAATTTAAGCTTTTTTCGCAGCTTCTTGGTTGAATGTTCCCGTTCCACCTTAAACAGTACAGCAGCTGTGACTAGCTATCACAAACATTAGCAAACGAGACAAAATACTGACCTGTTGGTTCTGTGAAACAGCAAAAACAAGTTAAGATTAGCTGTTAAGCGGAAATAGATAAACCTCCTCATATCATGCCTTTCAACCCTCCATGAAGCTGAAGTCAGCTTCTTTTTCGCCGGCTGCTTCTTCATATTTGCTCATATTTGGTCAGAACGTGACTGCTGCGCCATTTAAGGTGGAACGGGAAAAGTCGAACAAAAACTATCACTCGCTGCAGAACCACAAGTCCAAAGGGATGGAGCCGGACCAGATCCAACTCCGCTCACGTCTTCTTTTCATTGATCTAAAATCATCACATTTCTACTGGTCTGTAAATTAGTATGTGTCGCTAACGTTTTTAGACTTCAATTTATTTCATTGGTCTATCCTGTCGCATTTTTATCTGTGGGAAACCCGCAGGTGTTGCTGGTGTTTTTGTTTTTTTTTTCTCGATGTTGCTCCGTCCTGAAGGCCACAACACAGCCTTTATAATCGCTCATGATTCACCACGTTCACACTCATTTGTCAAAACTCGAAAAGCTTTTTTCACATTCCGGTACAAGTCCGTTCTGTAGGCCTACATCTCAAGTGCACTTATGATAGACGAGTTCTAGTTGAAAACACTGAACGTTTTTAAACACTAGAATCCACTTATGACAGGTCAAAATAATCCACATAACTATGTTTTATCAACTACATCCTGGAATTTCATAAGAGAGAGAAAATGTGTGTTATGTACTTTAACATGCACTTGATTACGTTTTACTTCAATCTGACGGGCAAGTATAGCGGGGCGGGGTGGAGTCAGACAAATTAAAACACGACGTAGGAGGAGTTGGATCAGATTCAGCCGTACCCCCTGGACTTCTGGTTCTGCAGCGACGACAATCTCCAAAAAGCTGGCGAATGTCCTGAGAAAATGTCCTCAGAAAAATGTTACCAGCATTAAAATAATAGGATATTCTGAGAGCCTAAATCAGTTTATCAGGGGTGAGCAGTGATATTGAGCTGAGTCTGTACTGAATTAGCCTGAGTGCAGGTGCGTTTGTAAATCCTTTCAAATCAAGCTAAAAGGAAAGATCTATCGTGTTTCAGTGAGCATCAGATGAAGAACAGAGAACTGCACGGAAACCTATTTTGTTGTGACTCATTTTCATCTGCCCTCAGTCTGTACATGGAAACGTACTCTGATAAAGCCTGATTAAGGAGGCTGCCAGTCTAATGACGTGAATGCAGTGCGCAGTAGCTTTAGCTTACATGTAGCAATATTAGCATTACGGCTCTTTAACGACCTCGTAATTCAGAGGATCCAGTGTTATTCGAGAGACGAATGTTCACAGGACAAAACGTATCGGGTTCTGAACATTTTTATTTAACACAGGGGGCGATAGAGGCGATTTTTCGAAAACCCTATTTATTCTGGCCATGGACAAATGGAGCTTAGACCCGGCGTTCCTAATACGGGTATGAGAGCATGGAGCGGACTACAAAATGACGACACGACCAGAGAAACCGGCTCTGACACGACTACAGCGGTCTATATGAAGCCACCAATGAGCGGAGCAGTACAGTCCACGTGACTAAGCAGCGCGACGGGAACAACTGTGGTCATGTGGTTCAGTCAGGACTTAGCATGTAAACAGAGCAGAAGAAGCTGTTTGTAACGGGGAAACTTTGAGTAATACAGATATTCAGACATTAGGCGTCTCTCGTGTGTTTACATTTAGTTAGGATACGTACTTCAGTATGTACGCTCCGGGAACAGAGAGCCTGGTAAAACAGGCAAGGTAAGAAGTTTAGCGAGTTTGCTAGCGCGAATCAGCTGTGTGAGCTTTTATTCGGCGTTCAGAATCACTTCATCGCTTAACTGCGATACTCTTTCTCAAAACTGTCGTTTTTAATTAACGACATGCCAGCAAGTCATGTCTCTTTCTTCAGCTCTGCCAGACCGTCTAGCTGAACAGGATTGAAGGCATAAGCACATGAAAAGGCATATATGTTAATTCATAGTAAGACCGCGTACATGTTTCCTCTTCTGTGTTTAGAATAGCATGACATGTGATCTGGTTAGAAGTGAGTGCGGGTAACAGCCCAGCTGTGTCACATCTCTAAATAAGTGTCACCTTCCAAAGTGGAGAAGATCGTTATTTGACAGGTTTTAGCTGTCCATTTCTTTGATTAGATACTGTTGCATCCTTGTGCAGACTCAATGACTATGCAGTTATCATACCTTTCAGAGAAATACAGGAAGAAGAGCTGCAGAGGTTTTATGGCCGTATATCTAAACATCTTCCGTCCAATAAAGAAGTTGCAGTGGAGGTGGTCGATTCTCTGCAGAGGCTTCATTTGATCGTTTCTGCCACAAAATATGCCAAAACGTAAGTTTATAAAAGGTGCTTTGTAACCAAGGCTTAACATGGGCTTGAACATTTTCATCCGGCTCCCAGACTAAGCCTGGTCTTGGACTAAATTGCAGCACTAAAAGTAAATCAACTTTGGAAATACGTTTTAGTCCACGATTAGGCGCAGTCTAGGTCTGGAAAACTGTCTCTTTGTGTAAAAGAAAGCCAGCATTGTTCGGAGGAATGCACTGAGGTGTACTCAACTCTGGAGCCCTGGCTGACCAGATCAGACTCTCAGTTAAAGGGAAATTTCACTGATATTTCGAAATTCCTGCATGATCGAATTGTTAAGATATAAACAGTCATTCAGAGTTTGATATGAAGTGCTCTGTTTTAGAGAGCCAGAATTGCTCACAGTGGTGTTGATATGAACCAGACGTCTGAAGCACTGAATGCCTCCAAAAGTTCCCTCACAAAAACTTATTGCGTGAAATGATTACAGATGTGTTGCCAGATGCCTGGGACATTATTTTATGTTATATTTGAGAAAAAGTTTTGTCACTTTTTTTTTTAAATCCGAACATGGTGCATTACATGCAGGGTGTTCTAAGACAAAGTAGTACCTAAAGAAAATTTGATCGAGATTTCATATAGAAACTTAGACACAAGAGTCAGTAAGTTTTTTAATAATGCATCATTTCACATCAGTCCACTCTGGCTGACTTTGTTTACATCACTGCAGTTAAATTATGCAGATTTTGAAACATATTTTTTAATATATTGGGAGCAGTTTTTCACCTGCATTCAGAGGAGAAACGTGTTAATAAATGAATAACTTGTTTCAGCCTTCCAAAAATCAAAAGGAATTCAATGTCCATCCTCCCGGATCACACTGTTGAGGTTATTTTGCCACATAATTAAATAATCTTCACAATAATCTTTCAGATTTTTGTAAGATCTTGTGAAACAAATCCTAAAGATTCTGATGTAAGAGTGCAGATTTCCTGTCCTGTTTGGAATGTTTTAGTGTTGTAAATGCAGTAGTAGTGACTACTTGTTTGACGTGTGAGTCTGCACTTAGTCTCCATTTGTTTGACATATCTGTTGACTTATTCTCCGTTCACCACTAGGCTTCCGCCAGACCTCATTAAGAAACTCCAGACCCTGCTCCGCTCTCCATCATGTCCAGAGCAGTTTCAGATTCTGTCCTCTGCCATCCTGAGAGAAAGCCTGCCCCTCAGTTTGCACGTCCTCTCCACAGAGCTCAGCCAGGATAGCAGAGCACTCAGCTATATGGCCAGTGTGGTGCTCTCCCAGGTACTGTCACTGGTACCACCCTTCATACATTTTCTGTGTGTTTATGGTCACCCTGCTTGAGCTGTGGTTCTTGTTGGTCAGGCTGGGAGCAAAGAGGATCTGCTTCCTCTCTGTCAGCATTTGCTGAAGAGTCTGGAGTCAAGACAATCTGAGGTGCAGGTTCCTAAACATATGCTCCCCATTCTCTCCAAAATTTTCAGCTTCTCCCCACAGATCCTCAGTGAAGGTGAGTTTGTACTGACAGATGTTGGCAGATGTGCATCACCAAGTCAATCTTCCTCATTGTAATCATTTGCCATATGTTTTTAATGTGAGTTTCTGCAGAAATTCAGGTGTAAATATGAATGTGTTTGAATCTAGATCAGGTGAATTTGGTCAGTCGGAAGTTGACTGATTGGTTGCGGTATGCCAGTGTCCATCAGGGAGCCTCCATGTCCTCTGGGGGATTTTTCACCAGTCCTAGAATACGTCAGGTACAGCACAAATACGCCTGGTATATTCATTAATAAAAAGCAAATCTTCAAACTATCAAACTAAATGGCAAAATTAAAGGAATTGTTCATTGAAAATTAAAGGTACGAAATGTTTGCTTTACTCCAAATGTAGTTAATCAACCAAAGCAGCTGCTTATATGATAAAATGCTACTTATATGAAAGAATAGTCTATACAATCTAAAATGTTTTGAGAAATGGACTTATGTTACTTGTTAGGTACAGAAGGTACAGAAGCCTTGCAGTTCCAGTGAAGCAAACTTTTGATACCAAACGTGTCTCTGCCGTTTGTTGTATGTTTGGAGAAAAGGGAAAATTTAGTAGATTTTTCAGTAAACTATTCCTGCTATGAAAACAGACCTAAATTATGTAGGTTACATTTAGAATGAGCAGAGTCTGATCATTCTGGAACAAATTTGTATTCATTTCATCAAATAGTCACAAGCCCCAAAAGTTATGTAGACCAATGCAGTCATATACAAAATTTGGTCAGAATAAATGTGTTGTTGTTTTTCTAAGTAAAAATAAGTTAACACATTCTCTACAGAGAAAACACGTTTGCAAATTTTAATGTACAATTACTGTTTTGTTTAACATAGTGGAAAATAAATAACGTGGCCTGTGTAAAGGTTATGACACAATCTATATTTTAGGGCTTTTTTTGTTAATAATGTAAACTGTTGTTTTATTATTGTTCAGTTAAATGTGCAGAAAAATGCCATATTTAATTTGTTCCCTGTAAAGGACGAGTTAACTCATTTTCACTTGACAAATCAAACAAATGTATTATTTGACCTAGGAAGTTCAAACTTGCAAAACAAAGCAGGACTTAATGGAAATAGATAAAGTAAAACATTTTTTGCATTACAGTTTGCCTTCTAAACCGATGATTTGTTTTCTCACCAGCCAGCCCCAATGACTGAAGTGGACGGTGCAGTGGCCGGAGACTTCTTCACTGTTCTCTGTGTGGGCCAGAGCTATACTGAAGACCAGTGGATGAACATGTACACCTTTTCCATGATCAAGAACTGGCTGCTCACTTATGACACAGAAGGAACCTCCACTGCAGAATCAGGTAACAAGAATAAGAAAGGGTCATTTGGCTAAGCTAGAAAGTTGAGTTGTGATATTCTGTTGCTTTAGTTTCAGTTGTGAATTTTAGACCATCAAGAATTTAGTTGAACTTCTTTTCAACCTTCATAATGTTTGAGAGCAATTCCTGTTACATCATGTAGATTTGACTGAATTTGATAGATGTGTTGTTGACAGCACCCCACACTGCACACTGTCAGTGCCATTTATGGCGTGCAAAATAACTGAGGATTGGGTTTTCACTTTTGCTAGCTCAGCTAAAAAGAACACAGGTCATTCAAACTTCACACCAAGGTAAGCCGCAGGTTTGGTTCGCCCGACTTAAAACCACAGCCGGAACTCCTTTCTTTCTACTCTTGGCCTGCCCAGCCCTGTTCCTGGAGAGTTTAGTTCCAATTCTAAAACTAATACACCTGATCAAGCTAGCTTTAGGAGCATCTTACTGTTAGAGCGAGGTGTGTTAGATTATGGTTGCAGCTAAACTCTGCTGGGTAATCTCCAGTTGCTGGATTGGGCATCCATATTCTACTCACATTGAGACCTTGTCTGTGCTGTGCGATTAACCCTTGTTTTTCTTCCAATAAATTAATAACCAAGCACCACAATCAGCGAATAACTAAGGGCTGCACTTCCACCAGTTGTTTTTAGAACTAGTTGCTTGATCGCAAGGCATGTCAGATTTGACTTTTTAATTCTTCACTTGCAATTCTGTGTCTAGCTAAGAAGCGTGAATACTCCCATTTTGTGTTAAGCATGATGTTTGTGATGAAAGTTGATGTACTGGATTGTACTGTTGGTGCAGATGACCGCTCTGAAGTGGACAGCTCAGTGATGTCCATGGTATCAGCCACCTCCTCGTCTAGCCGACTCCTTCCCCCAAAGGAGCGGCTCAGAGAGAAAGCTTTTGAGTACTGCCACCGCCTGATTGAGCAAAGTGACCGGAGTGAGTTACCCAACACATCTCTAATAAAGATAATTTTATAGTTTTGAATCAAATTTGTGCAATCACTTTGATAATCATTTAATGTTTCATTACAGAGGCTCTGAAGAGAACTGATGCAGAGCTACAGAAAGCAGTAAGCCAGATCAAAGCACCTTGTTTTTGCTTTTCAATCACAACTTCTTCCACAGTCTGGTTACATGAAACTAATGGTACAGGATGATACAGAACAAATGTAGTATTATGATGCCTCACAGCACGTTATTAGTTTTTCTTGGCGAACAGGCTGGACTATACAAAATGCACCAGCAAAACAGTAGTGTCATATTTACATTTAACATCTGCAAAAATAAACTATTAAGAAGTAGCAGGGGAAAAATCATAGCATGATGGAATGACATCCAGTCAGATTTTTGTTAATATACTCTATGTGGACAGAAGTATTGGGACACACCTCTTAATCATTGAATTCAGGTGTTTCATTCAGTCCCATTGCCACAGGTGTTAAAAATCAAGCACCTAGCCATGCAGTCTGCCTTTACAAACTTTTGTGAAAGAAAGGGTCATTCTAAAGAGCTCACTGAGTTTGAGCATGTAATAGGACACCACCGTTGCAACAAGTCAGTTTGTGAAATGTCTTCCCTCCTAGATATTCCACGATCAACTGTGAGTGCTGTTATTGAAAAATAAGTGTTTAGGAACCAAAGAAACTCCACGTAAAGTTACAGAGCGGGGTCACCAAGTGCTGAGGCGCATAGTGCATGAAAGTCGCCAACACTCTGCTGATTCAATAACTGTTTACAGACTTTCTTTCTAAAGCACGGCATTAACATCAGTACAAAAATTGTGTGCCAGAAGCTTAATGGCATTGGTTTCCATGGCCAAGCAGCTGCATGCAGGCCTTATATCCTCAAGCGCAATGCGAAGCGTTGGATGGAGTAGTATAAAGCACACCGCCACTGGACTGGAGCAATGGAAACTTCTGTGGAGTGACAAATCACGCTTCTGTATCTGGCAGTCTGATGGACGAGTCTGGATTTGGCGAATGCCAGGAGAATGTTACGTTACCTGACTGCCTTGTGCCAAATGTAAAGTTCAATGGAGGAGGGATAATGCTATTGGGTTGTTTTTCAGGGGTTGGCCCAGAACCCCTGGAACAGTGGGAACAGTTTGGGGACACTTTTTCGTTTGGCATGACTGTGCCCCAGTGCACAAAGCAAGGACTATAAAGACATGGCTGGGTGAGTTTGATGTGGAAGAACTTGACTGGCCCTCATGGAGCCCTGACCTCAACCACATCTAACAAAAATTCTTGTAGAAAGCTTCCCAGAAGAGTGGAAGCTGTTATAGTTGCAAAAAGGGAACCAACTCCATATTAATGCCTATGGATTTAGAGTGGGATGTCTTAAAAGCTCCTGTAGATGTAATGTGTAGGTGCCCCAATATTTTTGTCCATATAGTGTACATTCACTGGTTAACATTGTTTACAGACTTTCTATATTTGATTAAAGTATTTTTTGATCAGTTTTCTAGAAACCCTGACAATCAATGCTCAGAAACAGAAATAACAAAATGAAGCTCTCCATTTCAGTGTTCCAACCCCAATATAACATTCCCAATATGGTAAGAACAAAATTTAAAAAAGTGTTAATTCTGTTTCTTTTAAATTTGCAAAGGGTGCACACAAGAACTGCTGTCAGGGGTTAATACATAAGTGATAAGCTAGCTCAAATTCTTGCTGGGGTTACACAGAAGGGAAAATAATATTTATTTATTATTTATAACATTATTTTTTCCCTTGCTTTTTCCTTTCCCTCTTGAATTCTTTGGGAGTTGGAAGATCATATAAACCAAGTCTTCTTCAAAAGATTTTTTATCTAAATTTATCTATTTATGTATTTATTTATTAATAATTAAGCATCATCATCCCCCTAATATCATGCTGAACTATGAATGCTCTTGTTTTTCATTAGAACAGATGTAATGTGTATTATGTTTGTTTGATGAATGATGTTGTCCTTTGTCCAGTGCCTTGTGGAGTCAGTGGCCATAATGGACATCATCTGTAGTGAGGATGCCTCCTACGTGTATCGTGCCTTCCCCTGTATCAAAGCACTGTACGGCAGGCTGAGTGCGGACCTGGCCTTTGCCCGAGCACTGCTGCCCATAGCTCAGTTCTACCTCAACCACAGTGAGTGTCCTGCAGTCTGAAAGAGCTTTTTTTCTGAAAACTAGGGATTTGACAGTATCAGCACAAAAAATTACAGTTTGATTATGTTTGAATGTGGATCTAGAGACTTCACACAGTAAGTTTGTTTATGTATTATATGTAACCAGGACTTGGTTTTGGGGGAAAACGATGGGATGCCATCCCTGCAGTCAAAAAAAATGACAAAAACTATGCCCCCTTTTCCATCCTGTTTGGGTCTCTTGAGATCTTTATTGTTTTAAGATCTTTATTGTTTTAAGATCTTTATAATTTCTTTCCATCCATCTGTGAGATTTATACACTACTCCAGTTCTTCATGTCAAAGAAACAAGTTCTGATCAGGGCAGAGCCTGCGCACCTACAGAAGAGGTGGACGTAGAATCACATGCTTTCACTTTGCATTGGTTATGCTGTGAAGCGCAGCGTGTGCCATGTAGTGCCATCGCCTTGCCAAGTTTGCGTTTTCCTGCCAAACTGGCCTAATTTGCTGTTGCAGAAGAAAATGATGAATTTCAGCGACTGTCTGGTGGATTTTAAGCAAACTTTGGCCTGGAGGTGTTTGCTGGACCTGGCAAGCCTGCCCACTGTAAGGAACACTAAAAACACAGCATGTCTTACAGTGTTGAGGGTAGAAGCATTTTGTCAGAAACCAAAAAAATAGCTCTGAATAAAAGTGGTGTAATTCAAAATCCAAGGCTGAAACATTTTGTGTGTATCCTAAAATACACATAAGACAGTTCTGATAAAACGAATACATGATTATACAAATGGAAGACATTATTTTATATAACAAACTATTCTTTGTCCTACGTAAAGAAATACAAAATGGCAGGCTAATGGCACTATAAGACAGCATGTTTGTAAAGGGTGTTTTTCAGTTGTCTGTTGAACCCACCACCCACCCTGAAAGTGTTTTTTACAACTCGACTATTGTGTGTAACTGAGAGAATGTGTGTGTTTTCAGGTGAAACTGCTGCTGTGGATTCCGAGGCTGTTTTCCACCAAGTGTTTACCCGGTTCCCCGCGGAGCTCTTCAATGAACCAATGCTGGCCTTTGAGTTTGTGCACTTCTGTCTCCACAATGTGAGCGTCCTGCAGGAGAAAGTGGCGATCTACAGGCATAGCTTCCCCAACCTGCTCAAGGTGAGCTCTCTTCTCCAATAAACACAGCTGATCCAAAACTTTAACAGTGGGTAGAGTGTTGTGCAACACTTTCCCTCCATTCTGTCCTTTAGTTCTTGGCGTGGAACAGCCCAGGTCTGATCTCTGAGTATGTGGAGCTGCTGCCCTCTCTGTTGGCGCCTGAGACAGCGATCGAGCTACTCCACTCGCTGCTGGATCTGCCCTGCCTGGCTGCTGCCCTGGACCTACAGCACAGGTAAGCTGCATGCATAGATAATCAAACACACTAAAAATAAAAGAGTGATTTGGTGTGATGCTTGTGATCTTATGTCTTCTTTTTTTGTGCCTCATGATGTGACTTGAAAATGCACAGCCGGTTTATACTAGGGGTTAGACTGCGGTCCTGGAGGGATGGTGTCCAGCACAATTTGGGAGTTTCCCTACTCAAACCCATCTGGCAATTAACAGGGGATCTGAATCAGGTGTGTTTGAGCAGGAAGATTATCAAACTGTGCTGGACACTGGCCCAGAACCAGAGCTGCGCACCCCTGGTTTACACTATTGAAGCTCTATTTCACAGAACAGAATTTCTCAGTTAGCCTGATAAGCCAAAAATCAAGCTTGTACAATAAGACAAGAAATAAGGGACGTTCATATTGGAAACTTTTGGTTTAGGTTATCCAGCTGAGAAATCCTGCTTTATGAAATACCCCCTTAGGAGAATGCCTCACTGTGCAGTTTAGCTTTCACTCTGCGACCAGATGCACCTCGTTCAGGTCATTAGTTGATCATTCAGCCCTGTGAATTTGATCATTTGCATACTTAAGTGTTCAAACAGTGTAGTTACTATAGAGGGTAAAATCAATGAAATGTCCATTCTTCATGATGCATTATCACACCTCCACAGTTTTGCATCGAAATATCACTGCATTCTAGCTGTTTAAATAAGCATGTGTGGAATCCCGTTGCAGGTCATCATGTTACCCAGCTCAAGATCGTGCTGTGTGGGACCAGCAGGGTTCCAAGATCACTGCTTCCCTAGATGCCTTCCGCCAGCCCTCTTACAGAGGACTGTTTCTGTACATCCTCAGACCTGAAGCAGGGACTGGGGACACCATTGATAGGTAATTCCTACTGATCACTTATTTAAGATATTCACTGCCTATAGGGTTATTAAAATACATAGTATACATAGTGATGCATCAGTCTGAAAGTGGTTATTCAACTACATAGATTTTGGAGTGCTAGAATCAGCTTTAATAAGATTCAATAAAATATGCATTCATTTTTAGGACAAAATGAAGTTCTCTTTTGTGTTTTCTTAATAAGAAAAAGTCTTAATGTATTTTTTTGTTGTCTGTTTCCCACCACTGTGTAAATAGTTGAACAGCATTCAACACACTTGGCCATGGCAACACCAAGAATTAAACTTGCCTCTGTGCATTTTTTTAAAATAATTCTGAATCTTATCAAAATAATCTTATATGGTCATGTTTTTCGATTTCATGATATGGTAAATGGGTTCCTAAAGAATCAATATATTTAAAATATTTAATCAAGATTTTTACACCTGTAATTGCTTGCTTGTATGCTGTTTAAATACTTGTACAATGTTGTCACTCAAATGAGCCAATGGTGTCAAGAAATGTTACTCATATAGCATTTAGTGTAGTTCTGTGGCTGCTTTCTGCTGCCCTCTGACTTCTAACCTCTGACTGTTGCTGCTTTCTTATTTGTGCTCTTCTCCATTTGCTCTGTGCTGCTATACAGGTTGAGCACACTTCATGAAGCTTTGGAGGGCATGGTGGAGAGTCCACGGGTCGTGCGCTGTGCCCAGATCGTTCCTGTGCTACTGCACGTCTACTTCAACACAGTCACTCAGGTAACAAACACCACAAACCTCATAAGAACCAACCTTTCACAAGCAGGCCAGTTCAACACTACCACTATTTTATTTGTGCCTGTGATCTGCATCTTGTAATGCTTTACTCCTCTGATATTTAGTGGTTCTCAAAAAACTTGACAAAGCAGAATTTTTTATTGACTGCTTTTCAGTTATGGAAAGCCGATGGAAAATGAGAAAATCTATATGTCCTGGCTAAGATGTGCATAGCAAACATTATACTGTCAGAGTTTGGCATTGAGAGGATGTTATGCCATGGCTTGGCTTTCTTTTGAAAAGCGCACATTGTTTTAAGCATGGGCACAACATTCACTGTGCTACCAAGGTAGTGACCCCTTACTAAGTCAAGCTAAGTCAGGTAATTTGTCATAATGATGATATTGAAATGATGATTTTCATCATATCGCCCACCTAGAGTTGTTCTTTCGTCTTCTTGTTTATGTGCTTAGACGGCCGATGAGAAGCTGATAAATCAGTTGCTGCTGGTCCTGCTGGAGAGAAGCAGCCTCCTTTTCAATATAAAGAACTTCAGCACTGAAGTGCAGAGGTTAGTCAGTTCATGGTTCAAATAATATGAGGCTTTGGCCCCATCGTGGATGGATTTTCTGGATTTATCTTGTCATAGTGAGTTTTTTTGTAGTTCTCTGACTGCTGAATATTTGTTGTAGAGTGTTCAGCACACACCTGCAGACCCTGTGCAAACTGCACCCTCCGCTGATTGTGGATCAGTACAAGGAGCTGCTGGACTTTGTCAGCACAACTACCAGCATCTACAGTAAAGAGAACTTCTACACACATGCGGTGAGTGAAAATCAAGCCCTGTTCATTCATTCTGTCTATTTAAGCATTCTATATTGCTTGCCTTGAGGTGGTAATAGGATGTCTATGTGTGCAAATGTGCAGGTGTGGGTAATAGGAGAGTATCTGTCAGTGTCCTATGACTCTCGCTGTACTGTGGAGCTGATCACCTCTTTTTTTGAGGGGCTGGAAGCAGTGCTGTTTGAGATCACACAGGTGCGTCAGTCTTCCAGCCCCCCATGCTACTCTCCACGCCTCCTCACTGTGCTGATGACCGCACTGGCCAAGCTGGCCTCCCGCAGTCAGGACCTCATCCCTCGGTAGGACTGTTTAGCCCTTTTTCAGTATTACTCATGTATGTCATCTGCGCTGACAGTGGGGCTGGAAAGTTTGTGAACCTTTTAAATTTCTGAGAATTTCTGCATGTCTTTTGACATCATCTTAGTAGTAAAAATAACCAATGAAACAAACCTTTTCATTAATCTATTGAACACACTGATACAAGGTTAAATGTCTGTGTTAGAAAAAAATATATGTAGGATTGAGTTTAGCATAGAAGATAATTAAGAGTCAGGAGGTGCATAGACCCATTAGGACCCATTTACATCATCCTCTTCAGCATCAAAGTCTGGTCTTCACCATATATATTTGTGGGTGCCTTGGTCAAAGGAGATCTCTGAGAACCTCAGAAAGTGTCATTGGTGTCACCAGTTACTGAAAGCATAGGTTCACGTCTTCCAACAAATACATTTAATGTTGAATCACTTTGTTCAGTAAGTGAATTAAACAGATTATGTTTGAGTCTGTTTTATTGGGTTGTTTGTCTGTTTTATAGTCACATTTATGCAGAAACAAATAGAATTCTAAAGGTTCACAAACTTCTTTGCACCACTGCTCTGGCCATCAAAAGTTTGCTAATACCTTGTTTTGGAACTTATGAACTTATTAAATACTAGCTATGTTTATTTTGAGGAAAACAATGTCGTGTATATTTGTGACTGTACTATTTCGGAAATAATGCCATTCCCCAGACGTTTGATGCCTTTTTGTGATGACCACACTCATCAGCACTCAGACTGTGCAGGCATTTAAACCACCATTTACAATACTTTGCAAAAGAGAACCGTCTAAACTTTAAAGCAAAACTTGCTCATCAACACTTTAATAAACTTGAATCTGTATATACACAAAGAATTAGTAAAAAGTTTTTTTATGCTAACAAACACCCTTTATTTCATTTAGTACTTAATTTGTTAAGGTAATTTGTTAAGTTAATTAAAAAGTGACCATGAATATCAAATATTCCATTGAAAATTTAAAAACTTTGGGCAGTATAGCTCAAATCATCTCATTCTGTACTGCAACACAATTCTCTCTCTGTCTCTCAGGGCATCACTCTTGCTGTCTAAGATGCGTTCGTTTGCGCGCAGTGGGCCTGTAGCTGTGTGCTTTAGTGAGGAGGACACTGAGGAGATCATCACACGAGCCCATGAGCTCATCAACCTGCTCAAGCTGCCCAATGTGGCCCAATTTGTACTGGCCCCGTCGACCCATGGAGACAGCCCCCGCTGGCACAGAGACACTAACGCTGGCCTGCCCCAGCGCATGAGAGCCATCAGTGGCCTCCTGCACAACCACTCCAACTTCCTGCCTGCATAGATCACGGCCCAGCACAGAGAGCTAACGGGAGCTGGACAAAGGAAGCGTGCACAGTAGACGTGTTGATCATGTGCACTGTGCACTCAATTGCAATTATAAACACAATGAAGCTCAATCAAAGTAATTTACTGAGATTTTGGGAGAGCGATCATGAAACCTCCAATCATTCATTAAACATTCACAATGCAGGACGAGAGAGTGTGTCTGTATTGATTTAACACGGCCCTTGATTTGATGAGGAACTAATGCTGTCAAAATTAACTCAATGCAATGCATTTACACGAGACGGCAAGTTAAGCTGTGCAACAGCCGAAAGTCCAACATGAAAGGAAAATCAATTGAAGCACCTTTGACACAGTGCAATGTTTACTTATTGTCCCAATGTGGTGATACGATGGATAAAACAAATAGACTTTTTCTTAACATTCAGGACCACAATCTTTACAAACACCATCTGTATGATAAGTCATTCAAATGTTATAGTCATTCAAATAGTATCATTCAGGAAATTGGACAAGATCATTCATAGAGGGTATCAGAAATGTTCTGTAAATGATTGAGCTTTAAAGTGCCAAAGTTTTTGGGATGCCGAACATTCGTCTCACACTTTATTTCAAACTATAACATAGTCCTGACCTATAAGAGTGTAAAGGGAGCTGCAGTTTGGTCCTCTATATCTTTCATATTAGCAGTTAGGACACTGAAAAAGTGACAAAGTGACAAGCACAACAGTAATCAGCTCAACACCAAGCACTAATTTTAAGGTTTTGAGATGTTTGTAATTATGAAGTTTTGAGAAGCATCCTTGTAGATTGGTCACTGAACTGCAAGATTGGGTTTGTTCTTCAGAATGCACATTTTTTCACATAATATTCAAAATTCAAATTTCAAAAATATTCAGAGTTGGCAAGTAATTTAACAACACAATTTCATACAGCATGTAGTGCAAAAGAAAGATGAAATTCTTCAACATAAGTTGCTTACAAGATTTCAATAAATTAAAGTACTTAAATGCATAGTTAAAATTCTAATCCGACTTCATGAACTGATTCAATAACAGTTACTTAAGTAAATGCTATGAAGAATGGAATGAAATCAGTCACAAAAATTTGTCCTCAGTCACTTACTACACTTTCTGTAAACACTGAACTCTTGAAAAATTTGTAGGAAAAATCAAAATATATATTAATAAACTGAGTTGTGAAACTTTTTTTTTCAATTTTCAAATTACATTTTGCAGCAAATTCCTCTATACAAAAATAGCTACTGTCAAAACACCACAATTCTGTTAAAAACTGCAAAGGCAACTTGTGATCAGATATAATTATATTTTTGTAAATTAAATTACTGGCTGGTTGTCAACAACCTAAATCTAAATATACTATATGAGACCCGATATGAGGATGAGCTAGCGCTGTTCCCCAGGGCCTCAGTCCGTCACCTGGACGTCTTCATGTGGCTCCCTGTTGCATACAGGTACCTCCAGATGGCGTAGTAGTGTATGCCAGCTCCTACAGCCACAAAGACGTGCCAGATGGCATGAGCGAAAGGGATGAGGCCATCGCTCTTGAAGAAGACCACTCCCAAGCAGTAGAACACTCCACCCATCGACAGCTCCAGCACGCCCTCTCTGTTAGGCTGACAGCATAGAAAAGAATAGAAAGCATCATCCTACATCATTTCCATAATGCTCACTGGTTTTTGCTTTCATTATTAGTCATTTCAGCATTTTTGACTACTCCTTTTTGTGATACAAAAGCTAATAAACGTTTGTACGTTCCCTTTATTAGATACAATAGAGTACGTAACAGTACTGTATGCACTGTGCAGGTTATCAAAACGTTTTTTTAGACAACTGCTTAGTTGTGTAAATGGACTGCTACAGTATGAACATCATGGCCAATACATACAGAAATGCCTTCTCTCTTACCATTGACAGGAGTACAAGTGCAGGAATGGCTCCCATGACAGTGTAGCAAAGCAGGTCCAGGATCTTGTTCCTAGGAAACATGTTGGATTTAGATTGTATCTGCACAAAGGTTTTCATGCAAAGCCACGGCTAATTTACTAGAGAAACAAAAGACAATAGGACTCTAAAGTCCAGTGCAAAACCCGTAATACTCAGTGGTCACTTAATAAATACACCTACTACACATACAGAGCATTCACAGGAGGGTCATCCCTCAGGGTCAGAAAAAAAAGAAATCTCACATTCCCATCCCCCTTTTAGATTTCTATTATCAATATTTCAGTTGAACAGCTGAGATCAGTTAGAGATGGCTGTACTGGAGTTCTTAATGTCAAACCCAAACAACTTAATTAGGGCAAATGTAGAACTTTGTTCTACATAAATAAATTGGCATTCTAATTACAGAATAAAATGAAAGATTATTACTTTATTAGTTTGCCTGCTGGCTGTATCTAATAGGCTGGAACAGCTTTGGTGCCAAAATATGTGCATCAAATTAAAATAAAGTGTAAAAGCTATGGCAGCATATTAGGTGGAAATAATGGAGAGACCACTATGTGCATCTTCTGAGCTACATGTATTTTTACATCTGGCCACCTTTAGGAATATCAAAACAAACATCACCAATGTGGATTACTAAATAAAATTAATAAAAAATAAATAAAAATAAAATTCCACTGATTTTTCAAAATTTCTGCATAATTCCATCATTAATTCAGTCATTCCGAGTGGTTTGATGTGGAATGCTTCATACTAGAGAAACTAACTCAGAACTGTTCACAGTGGTGGTCGTGGGAACCAGACATTCAAAGCTTTTGATGCCTGTAAAAGCTCCCTCACAGAGCTTACATGAAATATGATTATAAAATAATTATGGATACATGTCTTGAGGATTGAGATGCTGTTTTACATTAGCTTTGAGAAGTTTGGGCCTAAAATGTTTATTTTTTCAAATACATTAATGGTGAAGAGGTACATGCAAGACACTGTAGGGTAAAATAGTCCCCAAAATAATATCTGAAGACACGTGTAGCCTCACTGGTGGTTTTGTTGGATAGTCAAAAAAATTATATTTATTATTATTATTATATTTATATTGTAAACACTGTAATCACAACCACTGTAAAGAAATTAAGTACGTTTCTCTACAATTAACCGTTTTAAACCAAACCTTTCTCAATGGTAAAACAAAATTTAGACTGTGCAAAATAATGGCACATAATATTTTATGTTTTATTTATTTCCATTACGATAAATTCAGCAAATAAATATTAAAAATTTATAAAATTATAAAATTTATTTATAAAAATTGTGCCCTAACATTTGCTGAAAAATGCTGTATGTGTAGAGGACAAGTTTCTCTTGTGTTTTCCTTTTTCTTGTCAGTACAAGTGCACTGTTTGTGCAATTGTCTCTTTAAGGGTATAGTACTGGGTTTATTCTGTTGATGAAGATTTGATCAGATACAGTCGTATGCAAAAGGTCCCTGGTTAAATTAAATTCTTTTTGGATTTTCTAAGTGAAAAAAAGTTAACGCATCCTCTACAAGGAACAGACTTTTGCACATTTAACGTACAGTTACTGTTTATTTGCTGAATTTGTCATATTAGGAAAACAATTAAACAACATGTAGTCTGTGCAAAAGTAATCATACATAATATTTTATGTTTTATTTATTTCCAATACGTTAAACTTAGCAAATAAACAGAAATTGTGCACTAAAATGTGCAGAAAAATGCCATTTTCAAGTCTGTTCACTGTAGAGGATATGTTAACTTATTTTCACTTTGAAAATCAACAAAACATGTAACTTGATGGGGATGTTTAAACTTTTGCATAGACCTATATCACTACTGTGTCCGTGCCTTTATATAGGAAACAACATACTTTTCATGGAAAAAGAAGACATAAGCAGAGCCCACACAGGCCATGATCCACACCAGCCAGCGCATGTGGGCCGCCCAGGGGCCCAGCTCCCTCAGGTTCAACCTGCACACAGCACAGACATCAATTACAACCTCACAACAAACACTCACATGCAGAATGCCTTTCTTCCTTTGGCCATCCCAGTGATCAAAGGACCCATCATAATGCCTTGATGTAACAACAGGTTGCTCTGAGAAGCTGAAAACAAGCCTACTGAGGCACTGATACCACTTGTACTCACCAGGGGGCGTAAGAGGCAGCTATGAAGAAATAAATCACCATCCGGTCGCACATGTGGAAGCGCTGTTCAACCCTCCTGCCAAAGGAAAAGCATAAAGGGAGGATTTCAGTTATGGCCTTGCTGGCAGGAGCACAGCCTTCACCAGTTTTTCGCATCTGTGCTGCTGGTCTAATGAAATGATCAAAATCTCTGGCTCTGGTTTTAAGCCACAGACTGAACAGTAGTACAAACCACACAATACAAAAAAAAGGGCTGGGCTGTATCCAAAAACATTGCACCCCATAAAGTGAAAACCAGACCAGCACTCACTTCTCTGGATTTCTGTCCGTTTCTCTTGGCAAGCAGACAAGTCAAACAACGGCATGGTGCAGCAGACGGTTATTTTCTCGCATGCAAGAGACAGATCTGATCTGCATGAGGAATATATCTGAGAAGCCCAACAAGACCTGACAGGCCCATGTGAGTCAGTCAATCTGCATCGTAAATGGAGAGTCAAAGGAACCGTCTCGGGTGGCTGCTCTGATGCAACTTGACAAGTGAAGTCCTACAAACTTCCCACGGCTTTCCCAGCTAATGTGTCTCTCCATAACAAATAAATCATTGTAAAAAGCATAAAATCAAGGAACACTGAAATATAGTGAAGGGTGGTATCGTGGTGGCACAGCACACCCTAAACAAAATAGCACTGGTTTATGTCTGGAGGAGGGCATTAACTACTTCAACCCCATTGCCTGCCTGCTGTGGGCGTTCAAATGAAGGCTGTAAACCGCATAATGGATGAGAAAGTATGCAAACTGTGACGAGTCAGATTTTAAGGAGCCCTGTAGCAACAACTTAAAAATAACTCCAGTTTTGATATATATAAGTTGGGAGAACGTATAATAATCAACAAACTCAAGTACATAAAAACAGCTTGAGTTTATGTGAATATCCTTGTATTTTTAAAGAGACATGAATATGTTTATTTTATATATTAAAAAAACTTTAAACTTTTTTTATTAACTTATACACTACTGTCCAAGAATTCACTCTTCATTTATTTGATTTCCAGCCAAAACAGCCATTATGTTCAAGTTATTAATTTTTTTAGTGTTAATAGAAAATCGGAAAACACATGTTTAACAGAAAATTCAACAACTAAATATAATATAAGAATTTTCAGTATTCAGTGTATCAACCCTTTGCCTTTATTACAGCATTTATCCATTTCGGGAGACTTGCTTTTCCTTTGAAAGGCTTCAGTTTTTCAATAAAAATCTACAGATATTTTTCCACACCTCCAAAGTTCGGTCGCATTCGTTGCATTTCCTGCTTCTCACAAACCGAGTAATCCCAAATACAGGGATGTTGAGGTCTGGACTCTGGGCTGGCCAGTCAATTGTTCTGAGAACAGCAGCAGCTTCTTTGTTTGATTTGCAAATGTTATTCTTCATTGGTCTATTTCCTTTTGTCAGTAACAGCTTCTTGTCAGCTACACATCCTTTCAGACTCATAGTGTTGAGTTGCCTTCTCACAGTGGCAGGATGGTCAGAAACACCTGTGGATTTTTTTAAGATCTGAAGCAAAAATGGAGCTTGATTTTCTCCTGTCATTTTCTCAAGTCCTGTTTATCAGATGGTGACAGTTTCGGTGGTCTACCCGGTCTTGCACAGTTGTTAGGGGTCTCACTTTCTCTACAGCTTTTAATCTTTTTGGAACTCCAGTTTAGCCTATTTTCCTTGGACGTTCTTAATTTCCTTCCTTATGCAAGTGGATTATCTTATCCCTAATCTCCTCAGAAATCTCGCCTGAAAAATGAATAACTTGTATTGCATGATTTTTGCACTTGCTGACTCTTTTTAACTAGGTTGGGACAACTTTTTTTAGCATGTGCTTTACTGTGTAGCAGACTTTCTCTGGAGCTGGAGGCCCAGATACGTGTATAGGTATTTTTCCGTATTGTATTTCATAGCACCGGTGCATATACAGTAGGCTGTGTGTCACAGCAGTCATTCTAGTATGATGCATGAGAAACAATGAACTGTTCAACCACAGAGTGAAACCACTACTATGAGAAAATTGTGCCATGCTATTTCTCAAAGCAAGGGTACATTAAAATTCAAGTTTTCTTCTGTTTACTGCGACACTGTTACCTTGACATTTAAACACAGCCTAAAATAAATACCCTTACAGCTATCTCCTCACCAGTGTCATATGACTTCTTTGTTTTCAGTACACACATTTGCGAAGTGGTCAAACACGCTCGGTGGAAATGCCGATTGGCACCTGTACTCATATTCCTAGAAAGACTGTATGACTGAACATGAGTACAAGGAGAAATGTATAGACTGTTCAGTCATCCTACCATGTCAAAATATTAATTGTTAGGTCCCAATTAGGGTTTTTGGAACAAAGTGGTGGACCAGCTACTTAATGTGGCAAATATCACATCTACAAACGTGTTATCATCCAAATACAGTAGATAAATCACACATTTAATGTCAAGAACAAATAAATTCCAGGATGTGGCTCTAAATAAAGAACATCCAGTAAAATAAAACACAAGAGAGCTTTTAGTTAGTTCATTGCACCTTCATGTCTGAAGGCAGTTTATAATGAACATGTGTTTGTGAGAATGTCTGTGTGTGGACGCACAATCATTCGTAGATCCCCCTAGGTATGCACAAACAGGCCATGGCCCCTCTGTTTGCACATTCTCAGGAACTGAAAGCTGATGCTAGTTGAGATCTATTGTCCAAAATAAGTTTGTTTATGAAGTGTTCCAGCATTCACAGCTGTATATTATGCAAAAACTCACTGCAGGTGACTCTTCTTCCAGCTCACGGTATGGAACATTGTGGACATGATGAACAAGCCAGACAGTCCAGTGCCGTATAGCCACGCTGTGATGCTCTCCCATTGGTCATCAGACAGGAAGTATAACAGTGAGCTGCCTAGGATGCTGGGAATGATCCAGAGCTAAAACAAAAAAATGTTCATCAGGTTTCATGGATTGTAAAAGGAATACCACAAAGCCCAATATCATTTGAATATAATTTACAAACTGTGTTCCTCATTTCACAACAGGGAAAACAAAAAGGTTCCATCCACTGGTGCTGGTGTAGTCTGAACACCCATGGGCACATCCACTACAAAGAACAATCTTAAACATGCCATTTGCATTGGAAAAAAATAAAACATAACAATATTATGTAACAATACTTTTACACAGGTCACATTTTTGTTTTTTTTTCCCAGTATCTTAAACTCAGCAAATAAACAGTAATTGTACATTAAAATGTACAGAAGTGTGTTCTCTATAGAGGACGTTCACTTATTTTAATCAACAAAACATAATTTGACCGGGGTGCCCACAACTTTGCATTCGACCATAAATGTTTTGCAAAGAAAGTTTTTATAAAACCAATAAACCTAGTACTATTCTGTTAAATATACTAATCACTGTTGTGATGAATTTCTTTATAATATGTCACAATATGCTTTTCTGAGCCTATCAATATATCAATATCAGTACTTAAAAATCACTTTGCAAGTGCAAATTTGCACAACTGGAAAAAAATAACATGCATAATTTGTCATGTTTAATTGGATTTACTGCAGCACAGTGTGTGAAATGCTGAATCTAAGTAATTGGATTCATAGTTTTTAACAGTATTTTTAAAATGTAGCACTACTTTGTCTGTTCTGACTTATCAGATGTCAGAAAAAATAAATACTGTGACATCATGTAGCATAAAAAACTTGTCAATCAATTATTAGCAAATTTACCATCTTAGCATATTTGGTAAAACTACAACTTAAGGGTGTAACAATTTCAATACAGTATCAAAAAGTGAAATGTTCAAAACAGTGTACTGAAATTTAAATTTACTGAACAATACACCCCAGCAAACAAAAATGTATTAAAAGCTCTAGAGAAAATGGGACTCTCAACAACTGTGATCGCAAGAATTCAAATTCAACCAATCCGTACAGTCTTTGCAAGAGCTCGCAATTTTGTCTAATCACTGCATTATTTCAGTGCTAAATGTGTAAATGTGTGAAGTGCTTTCAAAATGAAGTGTGCAAATTCTATGCTACGGGAAGCTGCAGTCTGATGTCTAAGCTGAGCTGGCCACATTTATCGTGACTGTCAGTTCAATTCTGATTGCACGTCCGTGTGAACGCTCCTTTGAGTCTTTTGCAAGAAGTTGCTCTATGTGCTGTGACTGAGCCTTTTGTAGTAATACAGATGCTGGACGTTTTTGCACTATGATGACTGATGCAAAGCACATCGGTCACAGTGCTAGTGGATGCTCTAAGTACTTCATTTTAACACATTTACTCCAATTTCTTGATGTGTATATCGAAAAAATGTGCAGTTGGCAGAGTGTATATATGGATGATCTGTCAGTGCTTTGTTGCTGTAGCTTATTTTCATTACATCATTTTAATGTAAAATTCAAAAGTGTTATATTTTTAATATTGAGTCTGTTGCTTTGCATGTTCTTGAGTCTAGAGGTACACTTCATTTCCTATTTGTTTTGACAGAAACTAACTAGGCTACATTTGAAACAAGTTAATTAAATATCTGACTCATAATCTCCACAGACATCTACACTGCAAGGTGAACAAAGCACCATTTCCTCATTCCAAATTTCAAACTTCTAAAGAGAGCGTATCTGAATCACTCCCTCGACTATAACACCAGCAACAGAAGTGAACATTTGTCATACATAAACTCAGAAGCTTGGCATGTTGATAAAAGAGGTCAGAGAGGATTTGCTGTGTGGTCGGTGAGCTCTGTGCGCCAGCCATGCCAGATGTGCGACAGTAACGCGCGGGGAGGATTAGAGAGTAGGATGCTCTCCAAACGGCAGCACTGCACCAAGATCACAGAAACATGCCCATAAAAACAACTCACCAAGCTCCAGCAGAGTCAAGAGGAAATAATCTCTGAATTTGACCTGTTCCTGAGAGTGAATTTGTATCTTCATCGTCAGACATTTCTACTAGATTCTGTAATGTGAGTATTTTATAATCAGATGATCACAGCAGATTTGACAGATAGCACTTCAGGGCTTCAGTATATCCACTAATCCTGTGGCAGACTTGATCTCTATGACCTTTTCTCTGTGCCTGCGCAATTCCCTCCACTACCACCACCATCAGCAAACCCACCTACATGCAAAGCAGATGATAAGAGCACTGGCTACTTACTCCATGAGTGGCACAGTTAGCTGCATGCTCGTACTCAGTTGGCTGATATCTTTTGCTGGATGGGACACGGTTGTTCATGAATCTGAAACAACAAAGAACAAATGCATTTGTACTCATCTCACAGCGGTTGAGCTCATGATCATGTTATATTTTATACTATTCATCATTTAAGATTTGCCAGTATGCTAACTGAATAATCTAAAAGGGGTGTAAACTGCATTGTTGCATCATTATACATCAGTCTGAAGATGGTGACTCAACTGCATCAATTTTGGAATATTATAATAAATTATAACATTATTAAATACAATTTTTCTTCAATTGATTTGACTTGTATCTTGTGTGTTCCTCCCTTTGCACCTTTACTTTTGGCCACGGTAAATTATTGAGCTATTTTCAAATGTTCAAAGCCAAAATAAAAGCTAGGTATACTCTTTTTATTGTCAATGTGGCAATCCTGCATGAACAGGAACTTCAGTCATAGATTGAAAACTCTGATGCTTGCCAGAAATGGAACTCCTCCAAATCTGATGGCAACGGTTAAAACTTCCTGTACCCAGAACCCTCCCCATTGGAAAAAAAATATATATATAAAAAGCTCTCCTTAATATTTCTGTAGTTTCTCCTAAACAACGAGATCAGATGGATTGACAAAGACTTTAGCTTAAGTCTCTCCTGCTACTCATCTTTATCTGCAACTAAACACTCATCTCTTCACTATCTCTCCTGCATCTCATGTTTCCTTTCAGTCTAATGCTGTTTCTCCTCAGGAATTTTAGATTCAGCGTTAGGTCTTCTGAGCCCCCAAAGAGCAACAGTACACTTTTCCTCCGGGTCCGTGCTTCAAGTGCAGCTTGGTTAGTCCCTCTATCCTTCAAGACTCATGGAAGACAAGCACCACGACTCTTCTCTGTCCTGCGATGGAAGGAACTTCCACTGGCTGTACAAACAAGAGTCTCTCGCTTTCTATAAACACTGACTGAAGACCCATTTCCTTGAAAAGTATTTGCACTTCAATGAAATGTCTTATTTCTATATTGTTCTGATTAGATATCAGAACTGACACTTCACATCTTAGCTCAAGGGTATTTGTGGACTTCTTTGTTGTAGCTAAGGATACACAAGTAAATATAAAGTGTTATAAAGTGTGTTTTGTTATTAAATCCAATTGAATCATGGTGAAATTAGACTGTTGTGAGATTAGATATTTAAACCCCCCGATATGTATTATAGCTTTCAGATTAAAGGGCTCTGACCAAGGAAAACTGAATATTTCTCACTTTTTAAAGGGCTTATATCCTACATTTTCTTGTATTTTTTCCATTGAGAATACATTTTAAAATGACCATTTTCTAACCTCTCTTTATCCTTTAGAATTAAACAGGCTGTTTTTGTTACTGTGAATTAAAGACTCATATATGATAATGAGTCTGTTCTAATTGGCTGCCACTCCCTAGAACTTCAATATGAGCTGAACTGCTGTAGACTGAATAGGTTATAGGATATATGTAGACTTTGTTCTCGTGACATCACAAAAACAATGATCTCAAAACAGGCTGATTTTTGCAGCATAGTTTCCATATGTGGACTGTATGAATGGTATGTTTTCAAACTTTAACAGTGTTTATATATTATATACAAAATTACAGTAACAAAAACAGTAAACAGCCTGTTTATTTGTGATAAAGAGAGGTTGGAAAACGGTCATATAAAAATGAATTATGAGCATTTTTAGTACATAAACCCACACAAATGTTATAAGTGTTTTAAGGAAAACATGTCTCTCAGGTCTTATTCTCTATAATTAAGCTCAAGAGAAGGATGCTACTTGCAGTACAGTTATCTGCCCCCACACATTCCAACATTACAACATCACAAATCTCATTTGTAAACCAGCCATACCATTTCAGTGCCAAACTAAACAGAAATCCTGTGCCAAACACTTTGGAAGCTTTGTGCTCTGACTGTGTACAGTCGTGAACATCACACACAACTCGGAACATAATCAGACTGACAAAAAGAGGCACGAGCATCAGGCCCTGCAGCGAGAATCAGCGAAGCAGGCTTTTTCCGAAGGACAAAAATGTGGGAACTCTGGAAGGCCTGGAGGGCCTGAAATTTCCAGACAAAGCTGCAGCTGCAGCTGAGGCGGCGCCACTGGTTCTCAGGTGGTGCAAGTATAAGTGATTATTGACCTGCAGGGGCAGATCGCCTCCAGTCTCATCTAATGAGTCATGTGTATCCTCCCTGAATCATTGATTTAATGTCTCATTTGAATTACATGAGTGACTGCATATTAAAGGAGACTGCGAAGCGCTGTTTCTCCCTAAAGAGTACAGCCCTTTCAATATTAGTCATTATTTCAAATAGAGATGTGTTCTGTGAGAAATATAGAGGTAAACAGTAATACATGATGCCAAGAGCAAAAGCAAGTCTCCGTATGATGCCGATGCGTAACATTATTCGAATCCTGATCACGTTATAGGAATTTTTTCCAAGCTTCACGGTTGCCTAGCAGTCGCAGCGACCGGTAATAGCAGACCTAATCCTGTCTGGAATCCGTGCTCTTTCATGCCACTCAAATCGAGCCACTGATGTATTGAGCAGTGATGTCATGGTTGCCATGCCAACCAGGAGCTTGGGGATTTTCTTTGTATTTTCTGTCAAAACGCCCTTTTATCAGCATGATTTAATTACTATGCTTGGGTTGTCATTGTGACACGAGGTGGGCAAGACCAGATGAGGTTTACAGCAAATAATAACTCACACTAACAAGAGTCTCAAATGAGGCACTCAGAAAACTGGGAGAATGAATTGAATTTCTGGTGGTGGTAGCTCAAGCCAGACTGTTTAGTCTCTGATGCAATCTAATCAAACAACAAATCTCTTTCCCAAAGACAAAGACAGGGTTATATAAAGAGCTAGCATATATCTGGGGCTATTATGAAACATGCTTTTGTAACAACTGTCAGTCACTTTTTACCTGTGTTTAAATTATACCCTGAAAAAGAGCATCACTGCCCAGAAACATCTGCTCCAGAATGTGGATTGCAATTAAAAAACACAGCGCTGATCCAGGTGTGTGGTGTGAAGTGAATGTGAATAATTTAATCATGCTAACTGAATAAACATGAGAGAGGAATTTCTCATGCAGAAGGCTGAAGAGCGTAATTACAGGGCATATTCCTGCGTTACGGTTTTCACACCATCAGCTTGTGTCTGTCGTTCTCAACACTAAATACCCTAGAAGACAACATTTTGTGCCTTTTAAAATGGATGTATTCATAAAGTAAATACTAGGCATTGGCAAGAGTTTGTGACCACTGTGCGATCTGTATTAAGAAGATTACATCTACTAAACCCAATTCCAAAACCCCAAAAAAACAAAGAGTGGTGATTTGTAAATCACTGTATGTGACCTGTATTAAATGAAAAGAGTTTGAAAATAGTATATTTAATCTTTTACCTTACCAAATGAAATGAAAATATGGTAAAAATATTATTTTGACAAAACAGAACACATTCCAAAAAAATTCAACCTAGGAAGACGGTGAAATGATCAAATTTAAGTCTAGGAACACTGGGAAATGTTCAAACACACCTTAAACAGGCGATGCAATCATGCTCAGATATAAAAGGAGCATTATTGAAAGGCTAATCCTTTTATGAGCAAGGATGGGTCAAGGCTCGCCACTTTGCCAAAAAAAGTGTCAGCACATAATCTAACAGTTTAAAGAACAGTTTTAGAAAGATAGTTGTAGGCATGCTCTATATAAAAAAATCTTTGCTTTAAATGTTTGGGTCAGTTGCTCTTTGGTGTGAAGGGAAGAAATTCATTTGGGATTTTTTTTCCTCACTGAGTTTAAAGAACAGTAATTTTCAATGAGCAACTGCAATCATTTTAGGCATTTCATCCTCTTCAGCGCATAATATCATCAAAAGATTCATGGAATTTGGAGAAATCTCTGTGCATAAAGTGCAAGGCCGAAAAGCACAACTGAATGCCCTGCATTAAAACCAAACATGCTTTGGTGACAGATGCCATCGCATGCGCTTGGGAATATTTTAACTAATTGTCAATAAAGAACGATTGTTGCTTCACCCACAAATGCAAGTTAAAGGTGCACTATGCACAGCAAAAGCCATATATTAACAATATCCATAAATTCCACTGACTTCTCTTGGCTCAAGCTCCTCTGAAATAGACTGATACATAATGGAAACATGTACTGTGGTCTCACGTGCCAACCTTTCAGACTGTTTATGGAACTAATGGATATTGTAATCTCTGGGCCAAAGAGGAAAAGGACTGTCTTCACAGTTACCAGTGAAAAGTTCAAAAGCCAGGGCTTCTGTCGTGGTACGCAGGTGTATTAGTGCCCATGGCATGAGTAACTTCCACATCTGTGAAGACACCATTAATGCTAAAAGATACACACACATTTTAAAGGAAGATTTGTTGCCTTCTAGACAACATCTTTTTCAGGGACACCCATGCTTATTTCAACATGTCTGCCTGAAGTCCAGATCCATCTTTCATTGAATTGAATTAAATGAGTAGTTGTTGTTAAAAGGAAAGGTGATGGAACACAATGCCCCTGTCAAAATGTTTTGTAACATCTTCAAAATCTGAATAATTTTATTTCACTGAGTATTTTCCACAGAAGAGGAATCTGTCTTGGTGAGTGCACATATCTATGACATGTAACATATTAAAACAGACCAGACAAGTCTAAACAGACTATTAACAAATATTCAAAAGAAAATGAGATATTATAATAAATAAAACTCAAATCAAATCAAATGAATAATAAACAGATAATTAAAATGAAATAGATTAATGAGAGAAGAGAGTAGACATGAAGAGCCTGTGTGAAAGGATCCAAAAGAGATGAATATGTGAATATGTACATATGTGTGGGGTCTGTGGAAACATAAAATCAACAATTATTTACAGTTATTTGAAGATTTGTACAGTTGTACAGTTGCAAGCACTATATTTGGAATAAGTGCATATTTACAAAACAAAACAACAAAGATCATAAAGTAACGCAAACATTATTGTGTTTTTGTACTGTTTTCCTTTTAATACAGATCAAACAGAATTTACTAATCAATGCTTTCTGTTTGTATTAGCATTTCACATACTGTCTCAACTTTTCTGGAACTGAAGGTTGTACATGATGGTGTCCAATCTGAATATTTATGTCAGGACACCTGAGATATAAAAACTAGACCTAAGGCATAGCTTTACTGCTAGTCTAAGAACTGGCTATATGATGCAAAAGAAAATGTGATATATAGGATAGAGTGTATGACTGTTCCGTTAATTTGCCACTATTCTACTTAACTTATACACTATTATAGTTCTCATTATACAGATGTACCACTGTGAGAAGATTCATACATTTGCTGGAACAATATTTTGGAATAAGCATGCTCACTGACTCATGAAGGCTAATATGATTTTGGAAACCCGGTAGTACTAAAGTCATTTTGTTGGTACCTCAAAAGTATTGAATTTTGGTACCCAGCCCTACCTGCAAGGTATATTAGGACAACAAGTTTGTGGAGCATTTCTATTGGTGCATTCGCCATGAAATGTTCACACAGTGTACAATACGCCCTTGCCTATTGTTATGTATAAACAGTTGACAGTGATATGTACAAAACCACACAGATGTGCTTTCATGTACCCTCTGTAGGACAGCACACATCTTTGATGGACTGGCCAAAAAGTAAGGTTGCTAAAATTAACCACAACAAGTTACAGATGTTTAAAAAATCTATCTGTAATGCATTGATATCTGCCTTGGCTTCAGTATAAGAATGCATTAAAATGAAAGCAGTATGAGCAGTGTCAGGTTCAAGGCTGTGTCTGTGTCAATATGATACACAGTGAGCACTGAACTGGCTCAGTAGTGGCTAGTGATGCAGAACAATCTGGCTGTTTGTGCCTCACTGTGCCTCCATAGACGATTAATAGAGCTGGCCTGGGGTTTGAGCCAAAAGTTTCCTTTCAAGAATAGTCCAGTTGAGTTACCTAATCACACATAATCACTGCCTCTGCAATCACAAGTCCCAGTTACAGAGCTCAATCTCAGAGCTAAATTCAGCTTCATTGTTATTTCTGAAAGCATTTGCACTTGTACTTATGTAATAATTGAGTAGTTAAACATTGTTATATGAGTTTTGTTTCTTTAACCTTTGCAACTACCCATTCTTGCACAGGGTGGACAAATGCATTAAACTGTCATTTGCAACATTTTACATTTTCAAACCTTAGGGTCAGTTACCAATGTGGTACTATGCCACAGTATGGCAGCTGAAGTTATGTAAAGCGGGAAATGCCCCAGTCCTGGGCCTCCAGCTGAAACATTTCCACTCTCCCGTCCTGTTCTGTTACTGAACCCAGTCTCAGCCCCTGAAGGCCCAGCCACATTAGTTAATTAGTTTAATCAGACATGATGAGGACCAGGCCATCCTGATCAGCATGAGCAGGACTCTGTGTGCTAAGCTGCGCACAATGGCAACATCTGCGCTCGCCAGCTTACTAATGAGCTACAATACCACACACAATGAACCAGTGTTAACAAATAAGGTGAGGAGTCTAATATGCTCACAGTGCAGTGGTACATCTTGGGCACCATATACATATTTAGAACACAAAAATATGCATTTGTGCTTAAATCACGAGTAGTGGAACTGGGGGCCAGTGTCCCCGACCAGATAAGATCTAAGTCTGGACTGAAAAGGATTTGCAGTGGTGAATCACCATCTGCATTACAATTTAGTCCAAAGATGAGACTTAATGGCTAATTCCACCCATTTTTCTTCATTTCAGGAAAATTAAATAGTTAAGATGTAAACAAAGCCATACAGAATGGTTTATGTGAAATGCTCTGTTCTAGGGAAGCCTGCTGAGTCAGACTTGTTCACAGTAATGGGGATAGGAACCAGACGTCTAAAGAGTTTAATGTCTCTAAAAGCTTCCTGACAGAAAGCTGTAACATGAAATGGTTGCAAATGTTACCTGATACCTGAGATATTGTTTTATGATAGTTCTGAGACAAGATTTTGGTCTAAAACATATTTTTTAAATCCATTCATTTGATTGAACTGCACTGATTGGTGTTGTAAGGAAAAAAATACTCCCCAGACAACTTATTTTTTAAAATTTCCCACTAATTTATCACTGTTAACATTACATAAAAAATCACAACACACACGTAGGTTTAGTCATTGTTCTGGATTGTAAATGAAATGGCTATGTTTATGTTGTACACATAGCGACCGTGGTTTCCATCATCATACGTTTCTACAGTGCACCATTTCACATCAAACCACTCTGAATGACATTGTCTACACCTGAATTATGCAAAAATTTTGAACAGTTGGTGAAGTTCCCTTTTAATCCATGTATTTGAAACCAGCTGTAGGTTTTATAGGCCACTAAAACACATACATGCAAATACATACACACAGATGATGTCAAAGGTCTAAAGGGAGTAACAGAAGGACTATAAAGACCTTTGCATGGCCACCCCTGAAAGACTTTTAAAGGTAGCGTAAACAATGAGAAAGTAAATCTCAGGTAATCTGATGTTACTGAACGGAAAACGCAGGATTCAACAACTTTAGTTACTTGACCTCTGAGGTATTTATCTAAACAAACTGATTCAAAGGTCTGAGCTGAAGGTCAAATTAAATTTGTTTCACAACTTCATACGATGCACTAAATGTCAGACTGACATGGATGGCTTTTTGGTTACTTTTTCCCCAACTGACTATTAAAAAGTTATTTTTTCATTAAAAAAAATGTAATTAAAATAAAAAATGGATCCTTCAGATATCAGTGCATTACACCTACTCTAAAGCCCTGCACAGAGGAAAAGAAACTGGAGAAAGTGGAACAATCAACAAAGTTTTAAACGTTAACACACCTGAAAAGTGCCTCTGAAAGATCACATCGAGGCCACTACTGAAAGAAATGACAACTTTCTCAACCCATTGTCAGACCAAGAAGGGAAAATTGCCTTTGGCAATAAAAATAAAGTGTTGCTTGTCCTGAAGGAAGCTTCCCCCATCCTGTCAACATCCTCTACAGGGACTGGATCTCAAGCAAAATAAATCCACTCACAACCAGCCAGATTATTCAGTTTTACTAGCCTATTAGAGATCAGTATTCTTCAACCCACTGAATCATACATAGGCTATTTACAGTAATATTACTATTCCATTGTCTCATACAGTATCACAAAATGTCTTCAAGTTAAGAGAACTAGTCTTTTCAAAAAAGGAGCATTTATTCTGACAGAAGACAATCCCATGTGTATCTGAGCTATCTGGAAACCTGATTTCTTTCTTGTTTCTCTGCTTTTGTCCACTCTGATATATGGCCCTCAGTTCTACAGAGCAGATTCTTCACATTTTTCACTGAATGACTTTTTTATGGAGTACTGTAGTGGAGTCCCCTCCTGGAAACGGACTGAAACATCATCAACAAGCAATAAACCTGTCGTCGTGATGTTATAATTGAGGAATAAGCGGTTAGGACTGCAGACAACACTCTGTGTCCTTAGTTAGAGCTTCTGGAAACAGTTTTATTACCTGACGACATGAGGTGTTCATAAATAACCTACAGCGGCGAGCAGACACCACTGAGTAAAAGTGATGCTAACTTCACTCAAGACACTACAATTCACACAAGACGGGTTATAGCCACTATCGTGACTGACGAAGAAGAACACAAAAAAAGAAAATGAAGAAGAAAAAGAAGACACCTTTAGCTCTCAGAATCCAATTTACCTTCCATACTTGGTCTTCTTAAAATCCATACTGTGTACATTTGAACATGTTAGCTCTCTGTCGAGTCTGTCTGCTGGTTGTTTCTGAAAAGGCGACTTAGCTCCGGATGTTCACTCCGTCCAGCCGCCGGACGGAAAGCTGCCACACGAGAAGACTTTCTTTCGTCTCAAACTACCTGAACACGGTCGTAAAGAAACGCTAATGCCCGGCAGCGATACTATCCGCTCCATTTCGCGAGCGCCGTCTTGAGCAGGGTTGATAGATAAGGCTGTAGTGAGTCGCCTCCCGCCCCTCCGCACCCACCACCTACCTCCCCCCTCCTCCCCAGGTCAAACAGTGAAGTCCTCACAGCAAACATGCTCTCCATCATCACAGCGCAGCGCAAACAGCCGGCACTTCACATCAAACACTATCAACTGACCAAAGGCGAAGTTTCAGCAAACTGCACAGCGCATAAAGCCCTGGGACACAGTGATCTAGGTGATATTGATCTGGATGGAGAAAGTTTTACGTTTGGCAAGGCTATTTGTTTACCTGGCTATTCGTTTATGTGTTTATTTTTCACTTTTATAATCACTTGCTTTCCTCGAGATTCCAAACCCTTCTGAGGATGAGTCCCATTTGTACACTGTGCGGTTCAAACGTTGAACCTTTGCTGTGTTTGGATGTTGGAGTTAGGACTCAGCGTCTCCCTCCACAGAAACTGGGAGAGAAGAGATCTTTAGCCTTTCTGGAGTCAGTGTTTCACAGACATTTATTAGAAATCAATTCTATGTCGCACAGACAATAATTAGATCTACATAACTGTTAAAGGTGCAGATGATGGACTGATTAAAGCAGACGCGCCCCCTGTTGGCCAAAGCCAAACATCGACATGTGAACGCACAGTACAGTAGTATAAAATAGCAAAACAAAATTCGACCTAAGATTCAACCAAGGCATTCTGCGAAATCAAATGTTTCGTTAAAAACGCTTGCCACCTCTCATATATTCGGCATTTTTCATGTACATATGTAATAGCACGTACAGTATTGTGCAAAAGACAGAGACCACTTATTTCATTTTCACATAATAAAGTATTAATTAAGTGTTTCGGTTTTCAGCATTAGGGGCAAAAGCAGAAATCACATATTTTACAGATAATTACACAGCAGCCCCCACAACTAAATATAATACATTTTGTTTTAGTATTTAGAGTGTCCATTCTTTACCTTCCATTCTTTTTCCATTCTTTTCAGGAGACTTGCTTTCTATTTTTTTAATCTGCAGGGATATTTGTCCACAACCCCAAAGTTCAGTCTTCGAAATTGGTTGCATTTTCTGCTTTTGACAATACAAAAAATCCCACACTCATTCAGTGATGAGGAGTGGTCAGTCTTGTTCTGAGAACACCAGCAGCCTCTTTGTTTGATTAGCAGATGCTGCTTTTGTTGCCTATTCCCTTTTTCAATAACAACTTATTGACAGCTACACATCCTTTTATTAAATATTATACAAACCCTGTTACAATATTATATAAACCCTGTTTCCAAAAAAGTTGGGACACTGTACAAAATGTTAATAAAAATAGAATGCAATGATGTGCAAGTCATGTAAACCCTATATTTAATTGAAAAGAGTACAAGTTAACATATCTAATGTTGAAACTGAGAAATTGTATTGTTTTTTGAAAGCTGTATGCACTTTTTTAATTTGATACCAGCAACATGTTCCAAAAAAGCTGGGACAGGGACATGTTTACCACTAAGGGAACTGAGGAAACCAGTTTCTGTAGTTTTGAAAGTAAAATGTTTTCCCATTCTTGCTTGATATAGCATTTCAGCGGCTCAACAGTTCAAGGTTTCCTTTGTCGTATTTTTGTTTCATAATACGGCAAATGTTTTCAATGGGTGACAGGTTTGGACTGCAGTCAGGACAGTTTAATACCCTAACTCTTACTATAGAGCAATGCTGTTGCAGTACATGCAGAATGTGGTTTGACATTGTCTTGCTGAAATAAGCAAGGCCTTCCCCGAAAAAGACGTCATCTGGATGGCAGCATTTGTTGCCGTAATGTATCGTTCAGCATTAATGGTGCCTTCAGAGATGTGCAAGTAACCCATGCTATATGCACTAATGCAAGCTAGGTGGTCTTTAGCCCGAAGGACACAGTGTCTATAATTTCCAAAAAGAATTTCAAATTTTGATTTGTTGGAACACAGGACACTTTTCTCCTTTGCCTCAGTCCATTTTAAATGAGCTCAGGCGGCGGTGTTTCTGGATCCTGTTTATAAGTGGTTTCTTCTTTGCATGGTAGAGTTTTAACTTGCATTTGTGAATGGAGAGGTGAACTGTGTTCATAGACAATGGTTTTCAGAAGTGTTCCTGAGTCTGTGCAGTGATTTCCATCACAGTATCATGTCTGTTTTTAATGCAGTGCTGCCTGAGGGTCCAAAGATCATGGCCAGCCAATATTGGTTTTCAGCCTTGTCCCTTGCATATAGAGATTTCTCTGGATTCTGTTAATCTTGTCTGTTAATCTATGTACTGTAGATGATGAAATTCCCAAGTTCTTTGCTATTTTACATTGAGAAACAGTATTCTTGAATTGTTGCACTATGTGCCCATGCAGTCTTTCACATAGTGGTAAACCCCTCTCTGGGATGCTCTTTTTATACCCAAGCATGTTACTGACCTGTTGCCAATTAACAAACGGGTGTGTTTTAGCATTACACAACTTTACAAATCTTTTGTTGTCCCTCTCCCAACTTTCTGAAACATGTTGCTACTATCAAATTGACAAAGGGCGTATATTTTTCAAAAAACTACAAAATTTCTCAGTTTCAACATCTGACATGTTGTCTTTGTACTATTTTCAATTCAATATAGAGTTTAAATGATTTGCACATAATTGCATTTTGTTTTTATTTCCATTTTTCACAGCATCCCAACCCTGTTTTTGGAAACAGGGTTATAAATGAAGAGTGATCTCTAGCTTTGGCACGCTGTTGCACATTACAGGTCAAAATCTGCTCTGGGATAAAAATCAAACATTGTTGGAGTCTCTAGCACAGATGGTTGTCAGATCAGTCTCCTTACCCTGATGGCAGACTAATTAAGTTCTTATCACACATCAAATCATTCTGTAGGTTCATATTTTATACAAGCATTCCCAAAGCAAGAGTGGAGCTTGATTTTTACCTCGCTCTCAAAGATCAACGCTTTAAGTACTGTTTATCTGATGGTGACAGTTTTGGTGGTCTATCAGGTCTTGCACGGCTCTTAAGAGTGGCATTTTCTCTATACCGTTTTGAGCTTTGGAAATTCCTATTTCTTCAGTTATTTTCCTTTGACTTTTCCCTTCCTTATGCGAGTGGCTTGTCTTATATCTGATCTCCTCAGAAATATCTCCTGAGAAAAATGAATAACATGATTAAAATGATTAGAATCATGATCAAAACACCAGCCCTTGTGAGATGGTGGTATATGTTGAAGTTAAATTAACACACTATTAACACACACCTGACAAAGCCCACTGAACAGCAGCTAGAACTCAAAAACACCACGATATTTCGGTGAACTCACAACTTTAATGTATTGAGAACAATGAAATGTGAATATAAGCCCTGTACAACAGCCAATATCTTTACCTTTATACATCTTCATTGCAGGGCTACATCAGCTGAAGGAGGTGAAAAAATAACAATGTTCTTCCCTGATTTCAAACAATAAGAAAGCCAGTGTCCATCAACAATAGAAATCTGATGTATCTTGTTTATCATAGATGTAATTTTTAGTATAGGCTCTGAGAACAGTAGTACTGGGCTTTGGTGTTTAGCTGAGAAGACAGTGAAGTGAATTTGTTATTTTTAGTCAGTGAACTGAACTTTGGTGAGTGGTTTTTAACAGACTGAATTGTTGTTCTCCAGCTGAGTTGGTCCTGTATACATAAAATTTCTCAGCAGTGGGTGTGTGTCTTCCACTTTTTAAATGATATGACACACTTAAACAAGTAATGCTTTGATATACTTCAATTCAGTTCAGCTCCAAGCATTCAATTAAAGTCTGATCCAATATGATTAAGTTCATTTCATTTCAAAGTGTATTGAAACACCCTGTGTTCGTTTTCAAATGTGGCTCCTTGAAGTCCGCATGAATGAGAAATCATGCATTTTCGTTTCATTTTCATGCATTCAAATGCATTTTCCCTCCATACTGTGATATATTTTAGAGTGAATCACAGTAACTGTAAACCATGATATTGAGTCTGTAACGTGGCTTAAGCAATAGACTATAACAGCTGTATAAAAATGAAAGAGTATTAAATATAAAGTATGGGATATTCCAGTGGCTTCATGAACTTTTGTTTACACTGAGAGCTAGACTCAGGCATATTTAGTTCATATAGATTAAGCAGATGGTTTAAAACACAAGCATTTCCAAGGGGATCGCTTTATATCTCTCACAGAGGACATCCAAATGACTTATATTTTGAATAATTTTATTATTGTTATAAATATGTGATAGTTGTGCATGTTATCATATAGCATTTTGTAATGCAGAAACTTAATTTAATTCATGAGTAGGTTTTGTTCATTCAGTTACCAGTGCTACGATAATGCTAATTTCTGCTAGTGTAATTTGTAATATTGCGTTAGCACCAAGCTAACCATTGGGGTAACTACCTGGGGGCAGGGGGCCCTTGGTGGAGGGAGGCCCATAGTGTCTAGGAATACAATTTTTTTATTGGGCCCCTCCAGGCTCGGGCTGCCCATCAGGAGTGCCTGGAGACTTTTCCAGACTTTCAGCCTGACCTGTCAGTTGGGCTGTCCAGGTCAGTTGTCCTAAAGATTAACGAAATAAAGCACAGCGCATCCACTTCCACTATTATGTGAACAAAACCCACCCCCTGCCCCTCTGCCCCCGATCTCTCTATTTGTTGTAGAACTAGCTGGCAAACACTATAATAACTATAAATAAACAAACAAACAAACCATTGTGATTTGATGTGTGTTAGTTAAACCATTTCCAAAGCTCTCCTCAAGGAATTCCAGTATTTCACACACACACATCATCTAAACTACTCATCCTTCTGGGTCACGGTGGGGTGCTGGAGCCTATCCCAGCTGTCATTGGGCGGAAGACAGGATACACCCTGGACAGGTCGCCAGTCCATTGCAGGGCAGACAGAAAGACATACACATTCATACCTAGGGGCAATTCAGCATGTCCAATTAGCCTGACTGCATGTCTTTGGACTGTGGGAGGAAACCCACGCAGACACAGGGAGAACATGAAAACTCCACACAAAGGACCCTGGTCACCCAGCCAGGAATCAAACCCAGGCCCTTCTTGCAGTGAGGCGACAGCACTACCCACTGCGCCAACAAGCCGCCCTCCAGTATCACAGTTACTATCTAATACCAAGGTTACCAAATCAATCCTTCATTAAATGAGGTGCTGCTACTAAAACTGAACATTGGCTGGAGTACAGCAAAAAGTCAGGAACCAAACTTTTGCTAATCTGGCTTTATTCATCTAACAAACAGAATAAACATGCATATTGTCAATTTTCAATTCATTTAACGTAATTTTCGTATGGGTGGCCCATTATTTTTTTATAATGGGGCCCTTAAGATCCTATTTATGCTACTGAAGCTAACAGTAGGCAGTTCAGTCTAAACCACAGGCATTTGAAGCTTATAAGAGATAATTATCTTCTTTACTCTGTATATTTGTATATTTAAAGTTACAGTACAGTAACTTCTTTAGGAAAGATTTGACCTTAAAGTCTGTCTCTAAATGTTAGTGCAGGAGCCTGTTAGCTGAGTTATCTGCTGAGCCTATTAGCCATTTAAATATCTCCAGTTACAGAGAATATAGAACATACTTAAAGCTGCAGTGTGTAAGTTTTTGGTAAAAATTAAAAAGTAAACCCTCTCAAAAAGAGGTTCCAGCTCTATGTTTAAGTCTCAAATCAACATTATACTAATGAAGATAAGATGACAATAGTTGATAATTCACTTACATTAATGGAAGCTGTTGTTCACCAGGTTTTGAGGAGTTCTCTTTGAACACTCTTTCAGAGTGCTTACAATCATCAGATTCTGCTTGGGGAAGAAATCCGACGCACAACAAATGTTACAAAATGTTCATCTGCATCTTGCATGCAATTACACATTTCCACCAGAGAGGTCTCCAAATCCCCAAAACTTACAGTGTAGTTTGAAAGAGAGCCTGTTAAAGTGGAAATCCACCAATATTTTAGAATGTCTGCATAATTCCATCACTGAGGTATAAAGTCAACAAAGCCCTTGGCACACCCAAAACACAGGATATTTTGGGGATATTTTTAGGGGTATTCAGGGTTGATTTTTTCCATTTCTCTTTAGAATTGTGTGTAAAATACACCACTGTAATGTTTCACTCACAAAGCTAAACAAAAATATTAAACTGTAAAACAAGAACAGAAATGTTCAACTTTACCAGCTGCAATCTAAATGCTGTTTTCCGGTAAAGTATCAGCTTCTGTTCACACGTGAGCCCTCCCAGTAATTTGCTGGGTATTGTACTAGATCTTGTGCAGGTAAATTGTTGCGTTAACTTTACCAGAATTTTGACTCCAGCTTGAGTTCACATTGAACGCCTGCCCGTTTAATGACCATCAAATGCCTGTGCATATGTGAAATGGGCTTCAGATAGACTATATGGACAAAAGTACTGGGACACCTACACATTACACCTTCAGGAGCTTTTATGACATCCCACTCTAAATCTATAGGCATTAATATGGAGTTCATCCCCTTTGCAGCTATAACAGCTTCCACTCCTCTGGGAAGCTTCCTACAAGATTTTGGAGTGTGTCTATGGGAATTTTTGCCCATTCATCCATAAGAGCATTTGTGAGGTCAGACACTGATGTTGGACGAGAGGGCCTGACTCACAATCTCCGTTCTAGTTCATCACATGCCTTTATGGACCTTGCTTTCTGCACTGGGGCTCAGTCATGCTAGAACAGAAAAAGGCCTTCCCAAACTTATCCCACAAAGTTAGAAACATACAATTGTCCAAAATGTCTTGCTTTGCTGAAGCAATAAGATTTCCCTTCACTGGAACTAAGGGTCCTAGGCCAACCCCTGAAAAACAACCCCATAACATTATCTCTCCTCCACCAAACTTTACACTTGGCACAACGTAGTCAGGCAGGTAATATTTTACTGCTTCATGGCTAAGCTCCTAGGTGATTGTATTTCACATTAGCAGTACTTACAGTTGACGGGCAGATCTAGCAAGACAGGAATTTCACAAACTGACTTGTGGCAGAGGTGACATCCTATGACAGTGCCATGTTTAAAGTCATTAGTATGACTCATTCTACTGCCAGTGTTTGTCTATCGAGACTGCAAGGCTTTGTGCTTAATTTTAACTTACCGACCTTTTTTTTTACAACAGTGGTGATAGGAACCAAGTGTCGCAATGTTTATAGCACAAATATAGCAATTTTATTTACTGTTCAAATATACCAGTAAACCTCCACATGTCTTATACAAGAGTTTTATATGTAATGTTGATAACAAACAAACAATTGTAAATTAGGAAAAAATAAGTTTTCTTGATTGTACTTTTTTTTTCTTTATGCACTGCATGTAGCTCTCCACCTTGAATGGATTTTTTAAAATATAATTTCAGACCAAACCTTTTCTAAAACTATCATAAAACAGTCTCAAAAATATCTACCTTAACCATTTTGTGTTATAGCTTTAGCTTTTAGACAGTCTTACTAGTTTTTAGCCACTTTCCTTTTCAAGCTGACCCGCCCACAGGCTTGCAAATCAATGTAACTGTATGAACTATTGAAAAAACGTTTCGTATCAAAAAATGATATGGTATTGTATGCTGTTCGGTTTTCTCATGCAAACCGATTTTTCGTTATACCCCTAGTTCTCAGAGAAAGAACAAAGTAGAAGCAGTAACTTAAGTTAGCTTCTTATCTGTCAATTTTATGTTACACCTTAAATGGTGCCACATGCATACTGGCACCTGCAAATGCTGTGCCATTTAAGGTGGAACAGGAAATTTCAATAATAAGCTGGCAAACAGGAAGCCAGTTTTAGCATCATCAACCTCAAATCCAGAACCAAACCACTAAAAGCCATAGTCGGTCAAGGTTTGAAATTGAAGTGAACTGAATTTCAACATGAGCTCATATACGTTAGCTAACAGTGATTCGTCCAATCTGTCCCATGACGCTTCTCCACTGGTGTGCGGTATAGTTTATTCAGTAAAACCACCAACATCACCAGAAAACTGAATGGCCCAACGAAGCTAGAATCTCTGTCTTTTTTTGGAAGGTTCTTGATCCAGTTTTCCCTTTCCACCTTAAATGGTGCAGCAGTTACATTGTGGTGCCATTTAAGGTGAAGCTGGGAAATTTGAACAAGAAGCTGGCAAATAGGAAAGCTAACTTCAGCTTTGTGGTCTACAACAAGCTGTAGCGTATCGTTTGATCCAGCAGCGTAGGCAGACATAAATCATTGGGTAGTCCTGTGAGAAGTGGCTAAGCTAACTTGGTAGACACAATTTCCAAATGCACGGACCCAAAGAAGACGACATGACTTAAAAACCTAAACCTAATCATCGTCAGTAAAGCATTTGGCCACGGAAGGCATCCAAAATGTTTATTCTTAGCTACCTTTGATAAATGTTTGCTTTAACATTTTCACAAAGCCCACTTCAGCCCTTGTAGAAAAAGCGCATTGTAGGTACCAAATTTACAGAAAACTGATTACAATGATGGTAGAAATCGACATACTTTACAGGACAGAACCTCGGTTCAATCTTTCAGATGAAAATTGGAGCTTCAGATTCAAACACGGGCACTCATAATGAGCTGAGCTTGCAATTGCGGATAGCAACGGCTGCTGTGCAGTGATTGGAGGGCTAAGAAAAGAAGGCAGAGCTGTGATTGGCCATAATTCTGTGACAGTGCTCACTGAAAACAAATCAAAATTTATTATCTTAAAAAGTCGCCTTAATAAATATTCTTCCCCATTTCATTGGTTATTCCTGTTATCAATGTTGGTAAAAGGAATAAATAAATCTCATTAAAAAATAAAAAACGGCCTGTTTAACTCAAAAGTCATTAGTGTTTAATTACCTGTAACTAAGAATCGTTGGGTTTTTGTAGAATTAGCCCTTCATATCTACATAGGGAGCGGGAATTACTTAGGTCCCTTGGGTTTCAGCCCACGTTAGCCCCTTAAATTGCTACTGACAGAGCCTCTAAAGAGTCATTACAAAAAAAAATTGCAACAACATTGCGTTCCCTTGCAAAATTTTGGCTTTCTCACGCAAACTTTTTGCTTTCTCTTGCGATGGCAAAAAATATTGCGAGGGAACGCAATGTTATCAGTGTAAGTTCAGTGTAACTTCGATGTTATTACTTTTTTAAACCACGGCCCCCTATGGGCTATAGTGTGGTACAGTACGGTTTTAGACTCAGCCAACCGTAGTTTAAATCTAGTTTGAATGCGGTCTCAGGTCTACGTTCCGTTTGACATGTCTCGCTCTCTGTGTCTGTGTCTTTAAATCTCACGGAGCTGGCGCATGCTGAACTGACTGCGCACTGCGCATGAGGAGGGAGCAACACTGAGAGAGAAAAACAACAACATTCATTGGGAGAAGAAGGGTGGAACTCAATGACTCTGTGAAGTGATCAGGGATTTTGGACCTACCGTGAAAAAACCTACCCGCATTTACGGCTATTTCAATTTCGACTGAACTTGTAGATGGTGCCGTGCTCATGAACCTGGCCAGTCAGAGCGGAGAGGCCGGCTGCAGCCAGCTCCTCTTCGCCAACTTTAATCAGGATAACACGTAAGAGTGAAGGGAGGGAATGGCTGTGGGGATCGGGGATGGATGGGGGGCCTTCCCCTTCAGCTCCTTGCCAGAGGAGCTAGCTGCGAGGCTGCGTCAGCTAAAGTTAGCTAGTTTCAGTTGGCATTTTATTATGGCCTTTACCCAGTTAATTAGCGCCAAGCTCGGTAACGTAGTGTTGAATTGGTCTAACCTAAGTTTACATTTTACTTCGTGCTAAAAGAGGCTGTATGACTGGGTTAGGTAACTCCAAAAAGTTGGCAGCACGTTAGCTAGTTAGCTAGCTTGCATTAGCACCTGCGCCAGTAAACTGTAACGTACGATCTCATTGGCACTGCCTCAGCAGAAGAGCAGAGGCCTGTTTTTCTTTTCCTGAAACGTTTACTCACAAGCACGTTTATTAAAAGTCACGCAGACGAATGTATGAACGTTAACGAGACAAGCAAAATGTGCGTTACGGTTAGATAGATAAACATGTAAGCTAACGTTAGCTGTCATCTCCGCTTGTGAGCTGAGCTACACACATGCCAGCTAACGTTAGCTTCTATAAGCTAGCTACATGAATTCACCTGAGGACTGTGCTGTTGCTGGATGTGTGTGCGGTCCGTTAGCTCACTAGCTACATACTGCCTGCTTATCAACTTTGAGTTTGTGGTCAGCTAATGAAGTTAGCTAAAACGTAGGTCTACGGACATGGACGTATTTTAGTGTATCCAGGCCGATATCGCACAGACGCTTCGGTAGGTTAACTAAGTTTAGTGAACGTTAGCTGGCTAAATTCCCTTTTCCCAAATTTACCCGCAAGCGCTAAAGCGATTAGTCAGCCCTAATTTGTTTGGCAGTTTGTGGTTAACTTAGCGGTTAGCGTGCTAGCTATAACATGTAGCTAGTAGCTAAGTAATCTAGCTAGATAAGGCAAGTGAAAGGTAGCACGTTAACTTTATAATAAAAATATCGTTTAACACAAACGTTTAAGTCAAATTGTCATGTATTGCGAAGGCAGCGTTGTTCTTTGTTCGTCTTTTTAAAGGTTAGACGTCATTGTGTTAGGAAGATTTTGCAATCAGTTTGTGTAACGTTACATGTCCGCTGTCAACAAGCTATTGGTGTAGCCAGGTCTTTAGGTTACTACTATAGAAAACTTTTTTAAACATGTCCTCTCTCTCCCACCTAGGTCCTTAGCAGTTGGTACTAAATCTGGATATAAATTTTTCTCTTTGTCATCGGTGGACAAATTGGAACAGATTTATGAATGTAGTAAGTATCTCTCCTGCTATTTGTTCTTGACAGCATACGAGGGCTGTACTTCACAAATGTAGTTACAGTTGTTAGATCCAGAGCTCCTTCAAATGATGTTATTACAGTCGTACAACTCTGTTTTCTTGTCATTTTCATGCATGGCAGTTCTCTCTTTGTAACACTGTTTGTGGCGCATTGGGATTCCTACACGTAATTATTACGACACAGTTTGACTGTATAGCATCTTCAAAACGATACTGCCAGGCCATTCACCTTGAGTTTACATTGTATTAAAGGTGCAGTGTGTAAGACTTAGAATAAGAATAGACATAGAAAGAAGAATCAGTGGTTGGTGCTGTTGCTGGCTTACTATTTTGTGTTGTAAGAAGTCTGAGAACTTTTGACAAATGGAGGATCGTACTTATTATTTAGCAGAAGAGAAAGTGAATCCTTGTCGTCAACATAAAAAAACGAAATTAGGACAGGCAGTGACAGAACACCTGACGGCCACCGTAGGTTTTACTGCATGCTTGTAAATGAAGGGGTGAAGGAGGGGTAATCAGGTGGTTGCAACCTGCAGTCTCACTGCTAGATGCCACTAAATCTTACACACTGCACTTTTAATTGCTTTATCTGTCTTGTTTCCTGTAGATGATGTGGTACTTGTCATCTTTGTCATTTTTTGCTTTTACATGACTTCTGAAAAAAACATTTGAGAACATTTGTCTTGTTTGTTTTCTGTAGCCGACACAGAAGATGTGTGCATCGTGGAACGACTGTTCTCCAGTAGCCTTGTTGCTATTGTTAGCCTTAAGGCACCTAGGAAGCTCAAAGTGTGTCACTTCAAGAAGGGGACGGAGATATGTAACTACAGCTACTCCAACACTATACTGGCTGTAAAACTGAACAGACAAGTAAGTACAGATACATTGTGTCTTTGCATACTTTTTGTTGCTATAAAGGGTTTATTTTCCATTTGTACAGTTTCTTAGTTCCTCTATTTACTATTTCTGTACTGTGGGTGCCAGTGCATACCGTCAGGCAGTTCTCAGTTCATATCCTCATTTTAAAAATTGTAAATGGGTTTAAATTTGTGGGGTTAACAGGCTTTCAGACAAACCAGGTGGAACTTATTGTGTACAAATGCATTTGTATGTTATTTATTTATATTGTATATTGTGTAATGTGTATATGTAAATCTGTTATTGTATCTTCTTTTTCTTTTTTCTGAAACAGAGATTGATAGTATGTCTGGAAGAATCACTGTATATCCACAATATCAGGGATATGAAAGTACTACATACAATTCGAGAAACTCCTCCAAATCCATCAGGTTTGTAGATAGCTGAGTTTTTATCCAGCAGATGGTGCTGTAGCTTCAAGACCACAAGTGTTGTGTATTTTCAGAAGTGTTGCTAACGGCATGACAAGAGGCCATTTTCTGGCCAGTGAATATGTTGAATGTATTAGTTTCATATTGGTCTTTACATGTAGGGACTTTATATGAACACTTTTTAGCTGTGCCCCCCTGTTTCCTGATACACTTTGCTGGGCAGCTTAAAGTACTGCATTTCCTGCCTGCCTTCTCACATTTACACAGACACTGTAAGTTCTTGTTTCACAAGCGAACAGTGAAATGAGTACTTCATTTCCATATTGATGCTTTTGGAACTGAAACTTTCTGGCTGGTTATAGGAGGCCTAAATATGATGTGACACATGGTTAATCATATTTATTACAGAAATGTGAAAATGTTTTTATGGCCTTTATGTTTTTGATAGAACATTTAAAATTGTTTGTGTTCAATTACAGGATTATGTGCACTTTCAATCAGCAATGACAACTGCTATTTGGCATATCCAGGAAGTGCAACAATAGGGGAAGTGCAAGTTTTTGACACTGTTAATTTGGTAAGTTTCAGTGAAATGTTTTAATTATGACCTCCACCGTCCAAAATGGTGAATTACACTGAAATGCTGCCATTTTTCCTTTGCAGAGGGCTGCTAATATGATTCCTGCTCATGACAGCCCACTAGCAGCATTGGCATTTGATGCAAGTGGTACAAAACTTGCCACAGCTTCTGAGAAGGTACTAATTTTTGAGCTTCTTCTCAGAGTCAGCATTATGAACCAAGGATATAAGTAGACTTTTTAAATTAGATTAGTTGTTTTATTTATGATCTTTTAGCCTCTAATAGGTTTTCTTTTTTTAATATAAAATTGTCTTATTGTGCTGTTGTCTAGGGCACTGTCATCCGTGTGTTCTCCATTCCAGAGGGACAGAAACTCTTTGAGTTTAGGAGGGGAGTGAAGAGGTAGAAAACACCACAAAGCAACTCGGCCTCACCCTCAAGAAAAACCAGTCTTGTAGATTGTAGAAAAGATAAGTTTAATTAAAGTGCCCGAATGAGTAATACTTAAGGCAGAGATGTACATTCAAATTTTTTTTTTTTGTTGCTAGATGTGTGAGTATCTGCTCCTTGGCCTTCAGTATGGAGGGACTTTATCTGTCTGCCTCTAGCAACACGGAGACGGTTCATATCTTTAAACTGGAGACACAGAGAGAAAAGTAAGTGTTAAAATAACTTCTACTGAGAGGAAGAGTTTACCCAGCTGCAAAAATGTTATTGTGAAATCCTCTGTCCTGACCTTCCAAAATATTTTTTTTGCAATCTGTTAACACCTTGTTGTTATAAGAAACTTGTTCATAATTTTATAAATACATTTATTAAAAAAAACATAATTTTGTTGCTATATTGTTTTGATTTAGTACTTGGTGTTGGCAAGTATTGTGCTCAGTTGTTAAGGGCAGTTTGTAAACGGCTCTATTCTTCCACACACAGGCCACAGGAGGAGCCCACTACTTGGACAGGGTATTTTGGGAAAGTGCTCATGGCCTCCACCACATATCTGCCTGCGCAGGTGTCTGAAATGTTCACGCAAGGAAGGGCCTTCGCCACAGTCAGACTGCCATTTTCAGGACACAAGAACATCTGTGCACTTGCCGTGTAAGAATGATTAAAAACCAAAAACAATTCAAGTAGCACAACATGGAGCATTTTAAAATTATGATCTTTTTGTTTAGAATCCAGAAGATTCCACGGCTTCTGGTGGCAGCAGCAGATGGCTACCTTTACCTGTACAACCTAGACCCACAGGAAGGGGGAGAGTGCACACTAATGAAGCAGCACAAGTAATGCCTGAATTCCTGTTCAGTGTAGTACTACCTGTTTTTAAAAAAAGCACATGGTGATATCACATTTGCAATGAAAGATTGAGTTTGCAGTTATTTTGGGACACATGGCTTTTTTTTTATTTATTTTTGGTTTTTTTTAAAAACATATCTGTAAACATTCAATATAACCATTGTTTGCCAGACAGTTGCAAAGAAAAATAGATTTTTTTCAAAATTGTAAGTTGTGAAGAATATACTGAAAAAAATTGCCATCAGTTGTATTTCTTTTTTTGGTTGTCAAAGTGTGAACATCATAAGTAATTATGATTGTTGCCTACAGATTAGATGGAAGTGCCGAACCTGCGAATGAAATCTTAGAACAGACAGCCCATGAACGTCCACTCGTGGCCCAGACCTACAGTGCTGCTGTTGCCAAAGGTAAGAATTGTTTAACTTTACATTAAAGCTTTAACTGGGCTAGAAATTTTGGTCTGAACTCGAATGTAGTCAGAGAACTTTTTTTTCGAGCCCAACCTGACCTGAACCATAGCACCAAAACTTGAGCCCGAGTCCACTCCAAGCCAGTCACAATTCTGTCCAAAACTGATCCAAACGTGCCCATCATCACCTAAAAGTGCTAAATAAAGTCTGATCATATAATGCTGGGTAAGTTGTTGTGATTTGAATGGTGATTTGAATATGAAATTTGAATCTGCAAGAATTTAAGATTAAAAGAGCATAAAAGAGCAAATAATGTTATTTATGTTGTGACTGTGACTAATAGAAAAAACTGGAAATGTTGGTATGTTTTGTGTTCATTTAGCCCACACTGTGTAAGCTTCAGATAGAAAAAAAAATCAAGACTAATCAATATCGGCGTGTCATCTGTTGACCAATTTGGCCAAAAATGGACATTTGCCATAAAAATCATGATCGGTGCACCTACAGCTAATGTAACAATATAATAAAACAGCTGTCTGTTTACATATAAACAATAAAAATAATTTTAAATATATTTATCGATGAACGTTTTTAAACCAAAATATGCCAAACTTCATTATGTAGAACATGTTACATATAATACATTGAATATGTAGCTGGTTCTGTCAACCATTCTCTTGCAAGTGGGTAACTCCAGCATGTCAGATAATAAAAGATTTTAAGGAAGAGTAAAGTAAGGAGACTAAAGCAGTGGAAATGCAAAGTGAAATTAGGCTGTGAGAACCCAAAGGTAAAGTTTGAACCCAGTCCAAGCGCAACACACACTATGGAAATTACCAAAAGCCCAAAGTAAGCAGTGTGGTCCTGTTGGTTTTGGACAGATATTTCAACGTTCATTCATTGGACATTCATGCCTTTGAGACTTCACGTTTGCTAACATTTCCTAACAGTTGAACATTCGGGTTCTCTGATGACAGGTTACTCTGAGGATCAGGGTGCAGTGGGCGGGGCTGGGGTGGAGGATGATATGAACGCCCTGCATCTGGACGAGGAAAATGAGCAGCCCCCCCTAATCCTGGAGACTGACTGAGAGATCCCCCCTCCCTCACGCCATGGGGCAGGAAATAGATGACGGAGTGACATTTCAGAGGGGGGCGACTTTCTTCCTCCTCTGGTGCTGCTATGATCATGTGACCTGGTGGAGAAGGGATTAAAAGAGGGCATTTTTAAAGCGAGCCTAGCTGTAGCCTCATTCTGTCTGTTGTTACATATAGATGTTTCTCTTTCTTTTCCCCTTTTTGTGGCTTTTTAAAATCTGGTGAATTTTGATGCCCAGATGTACCTTTAATATAATACTAAGTAAGAAAACCGAGCTACAGCCATCACGTCTCGTAGCTTTGCATGTACATGTGCCAAGTATAGGAGTGCTAGACATAATTTGCTCTCGTGTCGATGGTTCCGATATGTTCAGTGGACATCCTCCTCTTGAGCCTTGACAGACGCTTAACGTGTGTGTGCGTGTGTTTCTTTCTTAAAAACTGCTTAACTGGCTTGATACGCCTGCCATGCCACTGCATACTGTGCAGTGTTTTTCCGTTGTGTCGGAAATGTGGGGTGATTTCTGTCCCATCTGCGTCTGTGGCTGTTCTAGCGCCGAGATGTGAATATCGTCCTCCATTAGCAGTGCTTAAGATGCCTCCATGTTGCTTTGACAGACTAGTCACGAAAACTTTGAAAGGTGACCTTGTCTGTCTAAACAAACAGTATTCACAGGCTGTACTTTTCTGAGGGTCATCTTTAGTTTTGGCCTGAATAACACAAAGAAGCACTTCTTGTTTTTTAGACCAATATCCACACTACCTTATGGACCATTTGGTTATCCAATTAGGCACAAACAGGTTACAAGTCTCTGCGTCACCCCAGTGTCTTGCCCTACCCTGATGTAATTGAATGGAAGAATTTAGTGTCACTAAGGATATAAAAACAGCATTATTTTCATTTGAAATTGAAATGAAGGTGATTTGATGTGTTGATTTTGGCTGACGTTAGTGTGGAAACACTGCCCTGTGATATTATGTAATAAAAGAGGCTCAGCAAGCCAGCCATTGTTTGGTTTTCAGCTTAATAAATGAATTGTACTGAACTCATCCTCCCTCTCCCAGAGCTACTGTCAGTACCTAATTGACCGATATAACCAGCTTCACCTTCTTGTTTAGGAGAGGAGCTTGTATTTTGATCACACTGTTGATGAAAGTTAAAAAGATCCTCCATTGCACGAAGGAAAAACTGTGCAGCTCACTGTTTCCAGACAGATGTGGAAAAAATTGCAGACTAGATGGTATGAGTCTATGTTTGTGGCATGTTCCCATGGACGTCCCACTGGACCGTCATCTATTTAATAAACACGGCTGAAGCCTAGGTCACATGGTCTGGCAGCTGAGACAGATCAGGTCAGTGGTGCTGTTAAGTCTCAAGGGGTCCCAAGTTCTCATGAGAAGTAAAGAGGAGACGAGGGCTTGTGAATGTGATAATCAAACGTTCTAGATACATAATCATCTCCAGTATGTCCAGCAAGCACAAAGTGGAGACGGAATTATGTACTCGGCACCATTCAAACAAGACGGAATTCTCAAACGGAGCAACCCAGAGGCTCCCAAATCTCCAATTTCTATGCATGATTGTCAGTTGAGCATGACCTGATGGTGTATACCAGAACAAATAATAATGTTATCTGATTGACTTTCTTCATCAGCCATTGAGCTCTGACAACTGTAGGCCACTATAATTTTTTTTAAATGATTTTTGTATAAAATGTGAATTGTTCCATATAAAGATAAAATAAAATCTCCGGTTGAATATATCATCAAAGAGTTTGTTTTAGATATGTCCACATCTTATCCCTTTATTCCCTCATCCTGTCAATGCTGTCAGATATTTAGGCATGTTTTAAAGACATGATTTATTAAAAATCAGAGCACACAGTAATAAAAAGCATTCTATGACCAGCATATTCAATTGAAATGCACTACAGCATCAAATACCAGCATGGTTTGTCCAAATCCCATTACCTCAGTTTTATGAGCATAAAAGCTTGCTATTTCAGAACTGCTGATTAACAATTTTCCATACAATGATTTGAAATGTATTGCTGTATATTTGCATAGAAGCAGCAAGGAGTTGATATTGTGGCCAACTCTTTTTGTAGGACACCCCGTAGTTAGACAATCTTCAGGTCTTTCATAGCAGATTCAAGGGTCTGTGTAGGGAAAACAAAATGTTTTAATGATCTTGTGTTACGAAAGTGTGGTACTGTTATGCATGCATCAACAGCAATCACTAATCATAACAAGAGAATACGATGAGCTTCACCTTTACATCCCAAATGGCCATGCCGCCATCCATTCCAGTGGTGCAGAACTTGGCACACTTAGCTTTGCCACCCTGAAGAATTGAGATTTGGCTACGAGAGACAGACCGATACAATTAGGAACACAGAGTGTTTTGTGTGTTAAATGTCCAGACATGACAGCAAGCAAACTCTACCTGATGCTGTTTTTGTGCAGGGACTCCAGCACAGCCTCTTTGGTATCAGAGGTGGCTTTCTTGTCCAGGTTCTGGAAGCGCTCCCTGGCTGTCAAGCCTTTCTGAGTACTCTGCTTGGGAACATCCAGCTTCCCTCCGAAAGTCACAGTCCCTTTCTCACCATCGTAGACGAACAGCGCAGGGTAGCAGTCATGGCCCTGAAACACATTCGATAATTAAACTACAGCTTTTACAGTGTAGGTCAGGAAAATAATGAGTCGTGAAGGTCACCAGCACTTACCGCTGCCACTAAGCTGTTCTCAGTGATGAAGGTCACACAAAGCAGAGGAAGGGTCTCTGAAGACAGACTGGTAATTCTGATACAATAAGAGGAGAGATTACATTATGAATGTTATGTAAAGGCACTGGCAGGTACAGTCACTCCTGATTCTGTGGACGTTATGTTTTGATCTCCTTCAAAATAAATATCTTATTCGCATGTTGTTGATTAGCTAAAATATGTTTGATGCCCAAAGTTTGCCTCTTCAGTTTTGCCCCAAGCTACAAGGCTAATGTAGCTAACGAGTAAAGAAAGCTTAGGCAAAAGTAGCACAGGCTACATTTTATGTTTTTTTTTATCCAATATGTTAAATTAATAAAATAGATAATAAAGAAAATGAATAATAGTAATAATTATGCACCAAAAATATGTAGAAGTCTGTTCTTCGTATAAGAAGTGTATGTATTTCAACCCAAAAAAATAACCTTTTCTGCTTATGTGGTTGCTAATGTATGACTTCTCATTATAAAAAAGACAAAGTACAGTAGTAGCTCCCATTTTGAAGCCTAAATTTTGTTGCATTTTTGTCCATTAATGTAGACAACAGTATGTCAGAATATAAAGGGAAATTTGTGTCAATATGAATTTTAGCTGAATGATTGATTTAAAGTTTTTTTTATAAAACAACCTTAAATTTAAACTGACCTTTTTTACCTTTTTAGTAAATATTCCTGGTCATTTTAAGCACAGTTCATCATATCATGTCATTACTATTTTGGGTGTTGATTGCATTACTGTGCACCAGTAGGTGATGAAAAATAATATCATGTTAACCAAAAATATTAGCTCCCCCAACACCGTGTTTCACTCAGAAGTGCATCATGGTACCAAAGTAAAATGCTTTATGATTTTCAGTTCACGCTGATTTTAAACTTACATGTTAGCTACTTTAGCCACATAGTTCCAGAGGAAAACGAAACAGGTAATCATGTGTTGGTTCAGCCACTACATTTTTGTAAGGGAAAAACTGGGTAAATTAGATTTTTGTGCCTTTAATTTAAGGACTGAAGAACAGTATGTTGGGCCTACTAGTACACTACAGGGATATACATATTATTTGCTGGTGGTGTGGCAAAACATAACTCACACAGCAGTCTTGCCTCCCTCAGCCACAGCTACAGTGCTGTCATGGCTGGCCCAGGCCACACGGTTCCCACTCTCAGAGAAGCAGACCCCGTGCACCCAGCCGGCAGTGCCAGTGGACTCAAACATCACCTCTCCGAATGGCATCTTGGAGCCCCACGGAGTAGGAGCAGGCTTCTCCTCCACCTCTTTGATATAAGCAGAGAAAATCCTGGAAGGAAATACAATTTAAAGACAATGCATCACCCAAAAAGATGTAACAAACAGTGGGTGCTTAGTGTGATCATTTGCTAATTTATGTAGTGATAACTAGCACCCTATAACTTTGTTTTGTGTGTTATTTTTAACAGTGATTCATGTTGTTATAATCTCATATGAAAATTGAATATATTGGAATATGCTGCTAAATATAAAAAATACAATATGAATGTATTACATAATATAAAGTACAAATATATTGTATCTTCATGCCTTTAGGTCAGTGTATTTGTAAAACACATGGACAGCATATGTGGTTCATCCCAACCTGCACTTGAAGTCACATGAGCCAGCAGCCAGCAGAATGTTGTTGGGATGCCAGTCCAGGCAAAGAATAGTGGAGCGGATGGGCTTCTTAATGTGCTTACAAACCCACCTGGAAGAGCAAGATTACCTCAGTTACTCAGTTCCCTCTATCACATGATGCTACCAAGCTGCGGGGGTGAAGGCTAGCACATGTGAAGTGCCACCACATCTTTTCCAACTGCCGTTAACACAACGTCATTGAACAGCTTGGAGAAGAATGCTAACTGTCAATTCTGTTACGTCAGCTAACGGATGCCCATATTGAGTGATGAGGCGTGAGGGAGGCCATCCTACCCACCCAGAGAGAGTGCGGCCAATTATGCTGTTTTGGGCCCCTGACCATGGATGGCTGTGGCATCGCCAGTGATTAAACTCACCATCTCTTGACAATAGGGCCAATGCACAGCTTCAATCTTAAAATATATATGGAAATTTACATTTAAGCAATAATCTAATGTATGTGGCGTAAAAATGTGCAAAGATCAAAGCCTTCTTTCAGAATGTGCTATTGACAGAGTGTGAGACTCATGAAAATTGTGTATAAATCATTTGCACATGAATGCTAAGAATTTACCAAATGTAACAAGTTTCGGATATTCATGTTTTTTTGTTTTTTTTTATAAATGAGGCTCTGTATCTTTCTCTTTCTTTCTTATTATTAACACACTAATTGCCATACATCAGAATCATAAATGTGAGGATTACTGATACCTTTACTGAAACATTTGCATATCACAAAATATCTTTAAGCCAATAGGTGTGGAAATTGATAAAACACTACTAGTAAAATAAATGCATTCAGTGTCCCTATGAATCCTAGGAATATGACATCCTGGCAATATACACTCACTGAGCACTTTATTAAGTACACATACCTTGTATCTAAACTCATTGTCCATGTTATCAGCTATATGCATATATGTATGTATGTATATAATTTTATAATTGTATAATTTTATTATGTTTCAGTATATCACAATGATAGACTGCTCTGCATGTTCTGCCACATTATACTGAGCAATTTCAAAATGACAGACAGCCCATCTGCCTCTTAGGCGGATTAACTCATATTAAACCTGCTGCAGCAGATGAGCCCCACTGACCACCTACAGCAAACTGGCTAATGCTGCAGATCAACCAGAACAGCTCACCAGTCATTCTCCTGCTCAAAGTAGCAGACGGAGATGAGGCGCGAGCCACTGCCAACTGCAAACTTATTCTCTTTGGGGGACCATTTCACACAGCGGGCAGCACGATTGATCCTGAGGATGACCAGAGTGGGCTTCCAAACATCCCCCTTCAGGGTCCACACATAGGCGTTACGGTCAGTGCCACAGGTGACGATGCGGTTGCTCTCCGGAGCCCAGTCGATACCTGCCAGACAGAGGAAGCGTGACTGTTAAGATGTAGCTTGGACTCACCTTTGTAGGTTTATGATTTAGACCATGACAGCACAACTCACCAGTCACCTGCCCATTGTGCTCCTTGAGCACATGCGTTTTCGTCCAGCCATTTCCCTCCTTTTTGTAGATATGAACGTCATGGTTATTGGGACACAGTGCAATTTCTAAACAAAGCAGAAATGCAAAGTAATTAGAGAATACATGTGTTTGCCTTGTGGAATATGCTTACTTCTTAGAAGTGTAATGTTATTTTGATAATTTTGCTGCACTATTTAAATGTAATTATATAATTACTTAGTTAATAACATAATTAGCTTACATACTGAAATACATCTACATTCAATTAACATTCTACATCTATATGCTTCCTTAAATTTCAAAATATGACAAAAAAGGGCAAAAATATGAAGGATTTTCTGTGCTTACATCAACATGCCAGAAGCAATGGCAAACCATGACTATTAAGTGCCAGGCAGGGACCTTTATGCTAATGCTAATGAAATGCATTGGTCAGCCTTCTCATATTCACAGTTTGTGATTAATCTAGGACTTCTAGAAGGTGTAGAGCGAAGTTTCTTCTCATAAAATTGGTCACACCCAGTATATATAGATCAAAACATGATTAGTTGATTCCACTGTCAGTTCCTAATTAAGTTATTGGTTATTCTGACACATTAGGCCTTCAGTTCAGCTCCTGAAGCCCTAACCAATGGGGGAGCTCACTCGGCTATATCTACTGAGATACTAGGGGAAAAAATTCTGTCTAGACACTTTTCTACTAGCCGTTTTAAGAACTGTTTCCAACCAAAACTGTAGGCCTAGAGGGCTCTGACGGTTCCCTTTTGGCCAGGAGTAAGAAATTAGTAATATTTACAACATGCTTTTGTTATTAATGATGATAACTGCAATTTCTAGAGGTTAAAAACTGAAAAATCTAATGTATCCCATTTCATCCTTAGCCCAAATGCAAATGATCAGCGAAGACATGTTTGGTGTCTAAAGTTTGCTTCTTTAGTTTTGCACTGTGGCTAAAAAGCAAATGTAGCTAACAAGCGATAAGAGGAAGCTTATATTTACCAATTAGCATTATGCAAACTGCATGACTAAGTAATTTCACACTTGCCTCAAACTATGTTGAATAGTTAAATAATCTCATATAGCCTTGTTTGTGTGGTTTCTGACACTTTTTTCCCTCAAGCCAAATCCACGTTAATAACTTCTCCGCTGCTTCCAAAAGCAGAACAGCTACAAGACCTGATAACATCCACTGAAGAATGCAGCAAGAAGATAAGAGCCTGACAATTCCCAGAAGAAATCTGATTGGGTCAGAGCTTCTCCATTCTGCCAAAGCAGATGTGCTCCATCATTTATAGTCTTGTCAGTGTATGCAAGCTCAGAAGCTTCTTGCTGTTTCCACAGAGCTGCTGCAGACTGTGCAGCCAGCTCATTTGCTGTTCAGGCCGTGCGGTCTGCTTAAGACATCACACATTAGCAACAGAGCACCATTCATGGTAAAACAGGAAGTGTGTATGTGCATGTGTGTGTGTGTGTGTGTGTGGGAGGGGAGGGGTGGGATTACTCATTACTGCTTCTCTCATCAGTGGAGGGGAAAAAAAATGAGCAGGGTGGCGACAGAGAAAGACACTGCGCTGCCCTTTTCTCCATTTATCCTCAGTTTCTGCTCACTTTGAACAAAGGGGCAACTGTTCTTGACCTGATTTTTCTCTGTTTGATGGGTTTTCACCAATTCTTTTTTCCTCCCAAGCTGCTTAATTCTAGCTGCGCTGGGATGACTGAGAAAGCACAGGGAGGGGAGCAAAAAAACCTGACTAATCCAAGTTTGAAAGTCTTGTTTGGCAGCGAAGATAAAGCACCGTGGACTGTGGTTCTTGGAGAATGGTGAACTCAGCAGAACCTTGTATTAAAACAACAACTGGCTCTCAGGGATTGAATGGTACTTCACTTGTGAGCACACGGCACATGCTTGAGACGGTGATGTACCATCTATGATGTTTTGCTGTTCTTTGTGGAGATGAAAAAGGCCCTCTTTATATTGTTTTTTGATCTGTCATGTAACTATGTGCACTAATATTTTTAGTTTAGGAACTTATGAATAATATGTCACCAAAAATCTTCATCTTGTGATTCCCAGAAGTGAGGGCCTGAACAAAACCGGCCTTGTTCTTATATTGTGCCAAAAGCAAGGACAGCCTAACTTCTATCTGTTTAGAGCTTCTACATCACGAATTGCTTTAACAGTGAATTAAGGATCAGGACCGAGTACATAAATCTGGAACGCATATGAAAATCCAGCAGCTTCCTCCTGAGTCCAGAGGAAATACCTGGAGTTACCTGGCCTGAGACCAGATGTTCCAGTAAACAGCCTCATTTCAAAATCAATGTCACCACCAATTGCCTTAGCATATGTTCTACCTGTATGCAATGTGTACAGACAGTTTCTATGGTGAGTTTAACATCTTTTAAGATCCCACACCATTCAGAGATGCTGCAGAACAGCTGAACTTACGAGTGCGATCCTTGTTCCAGGCATGGCAGCTGATGGGTTCTAGCAGAAAGCTGTGGTAAGCCATGGCTAATGTCTCTGCAAATTAGAAGCATCAGGAGATCAGGAATTACAGTGCCTTCTTATACCCTGCAACGTTGTAACCAACTGTATCAACCCAACAAAAAAAGACTGCTCATGCTCCTGTGCTTCCGCAAAGAAAGAGCAGCAGCTCTGAAAAGAGAAGTTTCAGAACTTCCTCATTTAGTTGACTCTACAATGTTTGATTTGCACATAAACACAATTCCTCCATGTCTAGTTCAAATTTAGTTTCTGTCTAAAAACTCCCCACTGGCCTTCGGAGCTGCAAACTTCCTCTTTCTCTCACTTTTGCAGTAAATTAAAACCAGACCAGAAAGGAATGTGACATGAGGTCAGACACACTGGTGACAACTGCAGAAGAAAAACACATAAAACACCTTTTTCATCTTTCAGACTTTCCATTGAGAGTGCACTCCCAGCTCAAACTCTCCACCAGTGGAACTGGTTTCATCTGTAAAAACTTTTACAAAAAGAAAATATGCTGCTACCAAAGCTTAAAGATTCTATTTATAGTGGGAAACACCGTTATCACATTCCTATGCAAAGATGTAACGTTACTTCATGTGAGTAGAGTTTCACAACACTAGAAGTCATATACCAGAACCCGCCCTGCAGCCTAAAATCTGCTACGCTTCGGATAAACAAGAAGAGATCTGTTATCCTACTCACCCTGGAAATGGTTAAACAAAACGTCCCTGAGGTGTAGCGGATAAGATGTGGAACAGAAGCCTGAGTTCGTGGACTCTGAGCAGTCAACACAAACGCTGGCTTGGCTCTCAATGAACTGAACTATTTCCTTAGACCTTTATATACATAAAAAACTGTTCTTCCCCCTTCCTGTTTGAGACACATAACCACTTCCTTGTGTGGGCGGCTGTCTGCTAGTGAGGCCAGCCTTCTGCTCAACTCCCTTCAACATCCTGCTCAGAGTCATGTATAACATAAGCTCCTCTCATGAGCCTCCTCTGTGTGTGGATGTTAATATGAACAAACATACTTGGGACAACTTCCCCAATGTGAATGTTTGTACTTTCCCCATCAATAGCTCAAATGTTTCAAGAATTTGCTAGCTGTGCATTTTAAGCCATGAGGAAACATTTGTTTTCCTCTGCATGCTACAATAGCATTTGCTATCATTTAACACATGTACTGAACCAAACAGAGAGACACACACATGAGACTACATTCCAAAATGTTGTGTTGTATACTTCATTTATTTCTAGCAGACCATTTACATAAAATTCTCCTTTAATTTAACGCCACTCTGGTTCCCCTAAAGGACCAGAACACCAAGATCAAATGTCAGACTGCTGGAGCACCAGCTTTGGCATAGAATTAAAAAAAGAGAAAAACAAAAAGAAAAGAACAGAAAAAAGAAAAAAAAAACCCAACAAAACAAAAAAAGACCCTAACCCCCATTTTCCATTAGTGTTTTTTTTTCCGTTTTAAGAGTGTCACGTCAGCTCACACCACTGTTCAGTGCTTTTTTTTCAGTTAAAAACTTTCAGAAGTGTTATCAGAAATCTCGTTAGTCTTCAAGCTGCATTGCTTGCGCTGTGTCATGCTAGTACAGAGTGAGTTCTTTTACATGATCCTTAGGCCTTGAATAGAGGACTCTAAAGTCTGGGGAGACAGAAAAGATAAAATAAAATGAGACAACAAGTTCAAAGCAAGTTTCCAATGCAAGACAGAGACGAAACATATTCTACTCTAAAACCAAAACGAACAACTCATTATTAAAACAATGCTCAAGGGGAGAAACAATCAAAACAAATAAAATTACAAACCTTAAAGTCCCATATGGTCATTGCGCCATCGATTCCTGTAGTGCAGAATTTGCGACAATCTCTTTTGTCTCCTTCATATATAGACACTTGGCTGCAAAAGAGAGGAAAGTGCTCTGCTCATTTGTACAAGCAGCATTGAACACTAAACATGCAAAACCAACTACGAATAAGACATTTTTAACCATTAACGCTGAATGTTTTCACCCCATTTAACCATCTCTTACGCACGTCTTTGAAAGTTTCCCCATGTCAAACAACACCTGCAGCCAGTGTCGAAAACCAGATAACATTCAGCATCAGGAGGAGAGCCTAAGACTTACGTGATGCTGTTCTGGTGAAGGGTTTCCAGAGTGCTATTGCGGTCCTCAGTGGTGGCTCTCTTGTCCATGTTGCGGAAGCGCTCCATGGCAGAGATGTTGCGCTGGATGCTCTGCTTTGGAATGTCCAACTTGGATATGAAGGTCAAGGTTCCACCATCATCAAAACTGAACAGCATTGGGCAGCAATCGTGACCCTTAAGAGGAAAAACAGTACAAACTGAGACATGGCATCCCCACAGTGTCATGAGAATCATGGTTGTCTGTGCACTACAATGTAAAGTGTTCTTACTGCTGCCACAATATTGTTCTCAGAAACAAAAGTCACGCTCAGGAGAGCAAGGAATTCCGTCTTCAGTTGGCTTGGCCTGCAAAACAAAAAGCAAGAGTCCAAAGTAGCCCATTAAAAGTAGCCAATGTGTGATGAACCACACTGCAAACTTTAAATTCAAACATTAAATAAGTGAGTTGTGCTAGATCCTCACGTTGAGCTTTTTGTAGGGTCCACCACAGTCACAGTGCTGTCATGGCTGACCCAGGCCAGTCTGTTCCCACTGGCTGAAAAACAGACACTGTGGACCCATCCTCCGCTACCTGCCCCACCAAACTCTGCCATCACCTGGCCAAACGGCATCTTGGACCCCCATGGAGTTGGAGCTGGCTTCTCATCCACCTCTTTGATGTATGCAGAAAATACCCTTGGAAAGAGATACGAGTACCAAAGTTAGTGCAACGTTTCTGATAAGGAAGACCACCCTGGAGCATGGCCCAACATGTTACTGCCATGTCTCAATGAAAGTCCACCAACTCACTGAAACCCAGTAGCAGCTCGTTCAAGTGCATCTAACATTTCCTCAGACATAAAGATCTCTTGGTATGTGATGAATTAAAGTGTTACAACTTAGGTGTGCTGTTGTAATTACACATAGCTATTTTCATTACAACAAAAGGGAAATACATTCACTTATCTATTCAATATCCTAACGGAAATAGCGGGTGCAAATGTGTACAACATTCCAGTTCGTGGTTAAGATACACAAGCATTTTACCTGCATTTGAAGTCACATGACCCAGCTGCCAGAAGTACATTGTTTGGATGCCAGTCAAGACTGAGGACAGTGGAGCGGATAGGCTTCTTGATGTGTTTGCTCACCCACCTTAAAGACAAGGAAAGCTCATCATTGCACACAGCAGTTTCAGTGCCATCTATTACCAACTGAATATTCCAAAAATGTTTGCTAAAAGTGAGAATAAAAATCCATCCAGAAAGCCCCAAGACATTACTGTATTAGACTTACCAGTCATTTTCAGACTCGAAGTAGCAAACAGATATGAGGCGAGCTCCACTGCCCACTGCAAACTTGTTCTCCAGTGGAGACCACTTCACAAACGTGGCAGCACGGTTGATCCTGAGGATGACAAGAGTGGGCTTCCATACGCCGTCCTTCTGGCTCCACACATAAGCATTGCGATCTGCTCCGCAGGTTACAATCCGATCGCTTTTGGGAGCCCAGTCAATCCCTTAAAATGTTTGTGCAATAATTATATTTCATATCAGGATTAGCTGAGTCATGTTCCCAAATGTTATGACATAATCTAAGACTGAGTGATCAGATCAGAGCTTACCTGTGATGTGTCCATTGTGTTCTTTTAATTCATGGGCTTTCACCCACTGATTTCCACTCTTCTTGTATATATGAACCTCATGATTGTTTGGACTGATAGCAATTTCTACGGAAAACAAGACACAAGCAAAATGAACCATTCCTAAAAGTAACACAGTAAATACCATACAACATGTTTATAAACTCCAGGATGAATGAATTCGTTACTTACGGGTCCTGTCCCGGTTCCAGGCATGGCATGTGATAGGTTCCAAGAGAAACTGGTGGAGTGACATTTTCTTCTTTCAATTTTTTTTTGCAACCCTAAATGAAAAATAGGCCGTAGTTATTTGAGTGTTATCAGAAGGAAAAACCTAACGTTAACTGTCTCACCTGATCAGTCACAGGACTCGCCATAGTAAAATAAACGAAAACTCTACGTTAGTAGCTTAGCTAGCTAACCTAGCTAGGTGTGCAAGTTAGCAAAATCTAAAGGCACTGAATAGCTTATTAGTACTATTATTACTAATACTATACTATTATTTAGTACTATTTCTCGTCAGTTTAGTCCTCGGATTAAATACAACGATGACATGATGAATTGGAAATATATTCATTGGCAGCCCAGATAACGCTAGCTTCAAACAACACTCCTGAACTTATCGCTATCAAGTTGAATTTTAGCTAATGTTCGCTAACAACCCTAACATTTCTCACTTAACCGGCAGAACAAGAACTTCAGTCAAGGACCACTTCTTGGTTTCAGGGCGTGGATCAATATCAGCTTCTAATGCTATGGCTAGCTAGCCAGTGAGCTAAGCTATTGCTAGCGTAAAGTGAGTCAGTCTGCCAGTGTCGGTGGGCTGCTAAGGGGCTGGCTAACGCCTAGCAATCCTTCAAATCCCAAAGCTAGCTGAAGCTCGCTAGCATTAGCTTACATACAAGCTAGGAAGCTAATTGTCAAATCAGCAGCGATGTTCTAGGAAAAAATAAGCTTCACTTTTTAAAAAGATAATTGATAGACTGACCGGTTTAAAACACTATAAAAACAAAAAGAGCTGGTTAGGCTGTAGGGGACATGGTCCTGTTTCCTGAAGCTAATTTCATTATGAAGGCCTCGCTCTCTGAGCCGACATGCCGGCTCCCTCCGCTCACTCACTACCGCAGCCCTCTCTCACACACACAGCGGCGCCCGAGGCCTCTACCGCTCCGCCACATACCACACACTCTACCTGGAGAGAGGTTCTTGTGAAATATCCACAAACGCCTCGCCGCTGCTTCGCTTTTTCGGACGGACTTGAATTCGCGGACTCTGGACAGTCGACACGAATCCACTCCGGCTGCTCCTGATCTCGGCCTGTCCAGGAATCCGGGAAATGGCAACGACACTCCGCGTAGACGCACCTCACTGCGCATGCGTACGCACAGAATCGAAAAGGAGGGAAAAGCGTTTTAGCTTTTAATCCAGCCGCAGTATTTGATACCGAAAATTTAATTTGAACAAGTCAAATCTCATTAGTTCTAGAAAACGCTAAATCGGATTCTAACATGTCAAACTACCAACCGAACCTGCAGGAAATGTATTTCACCACGTAAGAATGCGGTTCTCACATTAGCTCTCACTTTAATGACAAAATTGGTGTTTTCCTGTAACCTCTGTGTGAATTCTGTCCCGAAAACGTCTTCTCGATTTTGATTACGTCACTGTGCACCTGTGGGTGGGGACCAAAAATTATATATACTGAATAAAAATATAAACGCAGCACTTTTTCCATAAAGGATTTTAGTGAAACCAGGCAAACCAGCTGGGGTGTCAAACAGAATTCCCACACCACCCAGTTTGCAAACGAGTGAGGGCAGTTATGTCCCACACTTTAGTATTATATCCGGCCCACATACTGCTGTGGATTGAATGCAATGACTTTGTTAACTTTGACTCTCTGTGACTCTGTTAGCCACAAATGATTTTAAACCAAATTTGAATTAAATTGCAAACTAGGATATTTAGTAGAGTCCATAATATTGAGGCAGATTGTGATGGACTACCTATTTTTCAAATACCACCTTACGTACTGCCCAAAGTGATCCAGATCTGTTTCACGACATCTGAGCCACTTTTGGCTCACATACAGTGTGCCAGTGTCAGCGCACAGGCAGCATTGCCATATCTCTGCCATAACTGACACAGATCTGTTTTAGGACATGTGGGCCAAATAAATACGTATTAATGTAGGCCATGTTTGGCTCCGCTGCAGTTTGTTGGGCCGACAGCGGACCAGCAGTGCTATGTTTGCCAGAAGGTGCGCACACCTGCATACTAGATGCACTACCCTAAGCTACGCCTCATTCTTTCAGCAGTCAGTTCTTGACTGACTCTCAGTTCTCCCTAATCTACACATAAACACAGCCTGGCGGTTAGCCTCGCCTTCACAGTAAGAGTCCTCATCAGAATAATAAAATTATAATTAATAAATAATAACAATTTAATACAGAATAAATGCTGTAAACAGGCTAGAATCAACTTAAATTTAAACACGCTACAATATTTTTGTTCAGTATATTAACCAATCAGTCATTCCCACCACTCCTACCTATCATCTTTCTGATATGATAAATGTAAATATGTCACTGTAGGGAAAATGGGAAGCCTCAGCTCCTGCGTTGCTGCTCAGCTGACCGGGGAAGGCTGCTGGTGTTGCAGTGGCCATGGAGCACATTGGTACATACTATTTAGGTTGGAATTGACATGGATTTTGGAATGTAGCCTCAGTGTCCATCCTGTCTCCTGTCAGTCTTTTTCCATTTCTGTGTCCAGTGTAGGGGACAAACAGTTTCCCAGACCAGGCTCTACCCTCCCAGTCTCCTCCTCTGCCTCCTCTCTAGTCTTACCTTGTCATTAGTGTTTCCACCTGTGTGTAACCCCGCCCCCTCTCCCTGTAATTGTTCCCAGGTTATTGTTTTTAGTCTACTAGCATTTATAGCCCTTCCATTTCCACTGGTTTTATTATCAGGTCTTGGTTTCTTTGTGTGTTGTGTGTATTAGTTATTCTCAATGTTTTGTTGTGTTTATTGGTGCAAAGGTGCCTTTTAGGAAGAAAAGGAAAGTGAATTCTAATGTTTTCTAATCTTTGTCCACTTGATAGGAAAACATGAAAGCAATATGAGACTTGTCAGCAGCATGTGAGTAACAAACTACACATACATATTCAGGACCATTTGAAATACACTGCTTTACTCATAAAATGTCAGGACATGGATTGGTTAGTTGAATTTACCGTCCGGCTATCTGATTGGCTAGAACAAGATTCTCCCAACTGGTTGATGCCTTTTCAAGACAAATGGGGCACAGTTTGTTCAAAAAGTTGTCAGATAGGAACAGATTGAAAACCTGAAATCTTGATCAGATGTCTGGACCCTTTTGAAGGCTATTCAGCAGTACATTTATTTCCTGACAGCCAAAAACAATGTTTATTCAATTTCTGGTAACTGTGCTACAGGTTGTCTAAAGTGACCACATTCCTTAACACTTCAACAAGAATAGTCAGGCTAAACTGCTGTAACCCATACTAGGACTTGCCGGTTGCTGGCATTTGCCAGCTCCTCATTTGTGGTCACATGTAAATGTGTTGTTCAATGTTGTGACATTACAGCCATGATGTATTTCAAACAGAATTTTTTGAAGCTATTCTGCTTTGATGTGCAAATCGGGGAGTTTTCTCTAGGGAAGAACTTGTCCACCGATTTTGGTTTTGTTCATGTTGGATGTAAATAAGAACACAGAGGTCATGAAACAATAGCTGGCACGAATTGTTTTTGGTCTCTTCTAACTTTTTTAATTGCATATTTAAAAAAAGTTCACTATTACCAGTAATTTAACATTTAGACGGTGTTATTACTGTCTGTGGATGGACTGTTCACGTCTGTCCTCGGCAGAAATCAGCACTGATATCTCAGCATCATCATGTGGTGTCTCCTAGTGGGAAATTGTTTTTTCTGATAAATTGAAGGCCACTTGAAGGCAGCATTAGTTTCCATGTAGAGAGATATTTTGAAACTTTAACAATGTTTATAAAGAATATCAGAGTGAAGCAAGAAAATGCTTCCATAATATGGCCATTTTTAATATTTTGATTAAAGAGTAACAAACTTGGCCTAACCTAATGAGGCACTGTAGTACTTTCAGAGGAGTACAGTGACATGCAGTCTAAATCATCTTCATGTATCATGTATGTGAAGTCATTTTTGAGGAATGTAGCGTGAACTGATTGCAACCCCAATCATTTCCAGTGTTCAGTTCTAGGAATGTACCAGATATGAGTCTTATTAGCTTTTCTCATTATTTGTCTATATTTGACTATATTTGATCTTCTCCATTTCATACCCTCTACTGGTAGTTCTACAATTAAATGAACACGGAGCTCTGCTAGTACCTGTGCAAGAGCTGTATAAGCACAAAGACATCTCTCTTTTGCCATTACCGAATAATTAAATAAGACGAGGGATAATACTTGCTTAAAGTTTATTAAGACTGCAAACAAACTCAGACATGAGCTCATGACAGGAGAGTGACAAACACAGGTGTACTCTCCATCGTTGATATGAGAGTGCAGCTTCCCCCAGTCATTCCCCATTACTGAAGGCCATTTCTAAAGAGATTTAGACAAGCTAGATCAATTACACTCATTACATTAGACTAACACATTAGACTTCATCTAACATTAAAAACACGTCAGACACACAGAAGAACATTTAGATTACTTAAGACTTTTACAGTGTAGTTTTAAGACTTTCGTGTTCCTCAATAATCCCATCTGCTGTAGAGAAAGTCTTCAGGTGGGGAATGAGTGCTGGTTTGTCTGTCACTCTAGGAAAAAAAAACATGGAATGAATGTCAAATTCCTGCACCCCAAGACATTCTACTCTAAACAGACTAGGCTGGGTTTTTCCCGAAAACATCTTAGCACAAAGATGATTCTTAAATGGTAGAGCGAGTATCACACTGAAAACTCTCTCACTAACACTTATGATCATTTGAACACCAAGATGCTTTTGGGAAACTGAGTCCTGATATCAATTTGGGGAAAAAATAAAAATAAACTGAATTAGCATTGATGCTAACCTCCTGCATGGGTCGGACCTCTTACTCCTCAGAGGAACTCTTGGATGTTTTAGTGACCTGCACAATCTCTACATTAGTGAAGCCTTTGCTCACAGAAGCTCGGTTCCTAGTGCGGAGTTTGTTCAGCGCCATCTCTGCCATGCCTGCTCTCTCCTCGGCATCGTCAAGCTCATGCACAGTCTTTCTGTATTTGGATAGACTTGCATTTGCTTGCTCCTCCTGCAACAACGTTACAAACATCTTAGGCCAGGAAGGCATTTAGGCAAGCTGTCTTTATTACCAACATGTAATACATGTGCAGTGAAGGCAAAAAAGGAATGTACTCACAGCCTCCTCTATCTGCCTTTTGTAAGACTTCAGTTTGTTCTGCAGTTTCTCTACAAGCTCCTGCATGCGCTGGTTGGTTTTGTGGTCTTCTTCTGTTTGGAAGACCAGCTCCTTAAGGCGGCGCTCGTTTTTACGCAGCGTCTTCACCGTCTCCACGTGCCGCTTCTGCTCTCCATCAAGCTCACTCTCCAACTCTCTAACCTGCTCACAGTGAAGAGCACATCACTTCATGTGTTATGTATGAGTGCAGTGACACGGGAAGGTGTTTTAAGTTGGGGGTGCTGAAATTTTAAGCAGCATCTACGTCACATACATGAGTGTAAACCAAATTTCAAAAAACTTAGGACAGCAGGTAAAATGCAAATAAAAACAAAAACTGTATTTTACAGGTACTTAACAGAAAACAGCAAAAAGAAGAGATATGTAATATTTCACCTTGTTTTAACTTAACTTTTTATGTTTGTTAATTTTTCTAAATATATGCTAATTCCACTAGTAAGTTGATGCCTGCAGCACATTCCAAAAAAGCTGGGACAGGGCAATGTAATAATAATAATAATAATAATAACAATAATAATAATAATAACAATAACAATTATATATTATTTTATTTATATAGCACTTTTCATGCCAGCGGCAGCTCAAAGTGCTCAACAGACAGGTGATAAAGCTTAATACAAGAAATTATAGGTATTAATTTAGAATTATATAAGAAAATGACAGATCAAATTAAAAGATTAATACCATGAGACATAGAGTTTTAATTAAATGCTAAGTTAAAGAGATATGTTTTAGATGCTTCTTAAAAGTGAGCACTGAGCTTGACTGTCTAATAACAGGTGGAATTGAGTTCCACAGTTTAGAAGCATAATATTTGAATGAGGCCTCTTCATGTTTTCTGTATTTTACAGAAGGTATTTGCAGAAGGTCCGTATCTGCAGATCTAAGATCATGTGCTGGAACATAAACAGATAGACACTCTGTGATGTAAGCAGGCGCTAGGTCATTTAGAGTCTTAAAAACTAGTAGCAGAACTTTAAAATCTATCCTGATGTAAGACTGGGATGTTTGTAAAATGATCAAAATACCTGTTTTGGAACTTTCCACAGGTGAAGCTATCATGATTGGGTATTAAAGGAGCATTTGCCAGTTTGTGAAAAATTGTGCAAACAGTGTGCAAGTTTAAGGACTATCAGTGTTAACGTTTCTCAATGCATAATTGAAAGGAGTTTAGGCATTTCGCCATCTATGGTCCATAACATTATTAAATGATTCAGAGAATCCAGACAAATCTCTGTGCATAAACGGTAAGGCTGAAATTGAATGTCCATGACCTTCGATCCCTCAGACAGGAATGCATTAAAAAACAACATGCTACAGTAATGAATATAACCACATGGGTTTGGAAATACTTTGGAAAACCCTTGTCAGTAAACACAGTTTGTCGCTGCATCTACAAATGCAAGTTAAGACTCTACTATGCGAAGTGGAAGCCATATATCAACAACATCCAGAAACACCACAAACGTCTCTGGGCTAAAGCTAATCTGAGATGCACTGACACTAGGTGTGTCGTGGTCTGACGAGTCCACCATTCAAACTGTTTTTGAAAATAATGGACATTATGTTCTCCAGGCAAAGAAGAAAAGGTCCAATCCAATTGTTACCAATGCGAAGTTTAAAAGCCAATGTTCGTCATGGTGTGGTTAATTAGTGCTCAAATGGCTCAAATTTCTGTGTGGGTCTGTAGTGAATTTTTTTCTGTATTTTTATTTACCTGTGGTCATCTTCATCCACAGCCTAGAACAACCTGTAGCTAATAACAAAAAATAAAGCATGGGATATTCCAGGAAATTCATTAACCTTTCATTTTTGGCATATACCCATTGACATGTGGCAGTTGTGTGCTTTCACTGAAAAATTAACGGAGTAAATTACTTTTATTTATCTGATAAACACCACTAAATTCTTTAATAAATGCTTAAAGTTAAAGCCTAACTGTATATATTATTGCATGGGCCTGTTAGCATGTTTACCCAAGCTCTGCTAAGCTGGTTAAACAAAAACACGTTCTTGTGTAACACTTATTTAGTACACATTTAAGGCTTCAATTTCTAAGATGAATTTGGATATCTGTATATTTGAACTCCACTCCTAGTTTGTGTTTTTCCTATTTGTGTTCTCTTTCAGGACAGAAACTGTTGTGCAGGGTCTTTAAACAGTCCTGAAAGTAGGGGGTGCTGTAACACCCTAAGCACCCTCACTTCTCACTTCCCTGTGTGAGTGTGTGCATGAAATAAAGTGATCAGAAGAGAGAGAGAGAGAGAATCCAAGAGAGAGAGAGAGAGAGAGAGAGGTGTTTGGGGCTCACCCTGACTTCCAGTTTTTGGATGGTACGTTTGCCAGCTTTTAATGCGAGCTCTTCTGCCTCCTCCACTTTCAGCTGCAGTTCTTTGATCGTCAGCTCATTGTTTTTCTTTATCTTCTCTAGATGGATGCAGTGGTCTTGCTCCTGCCGGAGTTCTTCTGCCATACGAGTTGCCTGGGAAAGAGATGAAAAACCCACTAGAGTCTTTTTTATCTGGTTCACAGGTATTTGAATGACTGTGGAGATGTTCTCAGGGATGAGTCCAATACTAACATCTGTGATGGCCTTCTTGGCTCTTTCATCAGCTGCACGGAATTCACTAATCAGCTCTTCATTCTCGTTGGAGAGGCGTGTCAGGTCTGCTTCCATTTTACGCTTGGTAACAATTAGACTTTGGTTCTGTGGGAGAGAACATGCGTGATGAATATACTAATACACAGTGCTTTACAAAATTACTCAACCCATTATAAGTCACCACATTCATGCTGGATTACAAATGAAACATACAGAGATTATTCCAGCCAAAATATTTTTCGCAAAGAAATGAGCTTCCAAAGTGAATTTTCAAAGTCAGTATTCATTATTTGTCAGCAGAATTTTAAAAGAAAAAATTACAAACTGAAAAATGCTGCTTGCATAAGCGTTCAGCACCTTTAGACTGCAACTCTTCTACTGCCCTGTTGCCACAGTTTTAGGAATAAATGGTCTTAAACGCTGGAGTTACTGTAGCCTTTATCTGCTTATTCACCAACTTTTGGCCTAGCTAGCTAGTAGCTAATGAAAAGGCAAAGAGAAAGATTCAACTGATTTATTTGCGTTTATAATCATTCCAGCAGCTTTCCTGATTCATTTAATCTGCAATGAGAAACTGTCAAACACAAAAGTCGCAAAGCTGAAGTCAGACTCTCGTTCACCAGCTTCTTGTTCGAATTTTCCTGTTCCACCTTAAATGTGCAGCAGTTACATTCTGGCGCCTCAGGCACTATTTAAGGTGGAGCAGGAAAATTCAAACAAGAAGCTGGTGAATAAGAAGCTGACTTCAGCCTCGTACAAAAAAAAAAACTTTGAGAGACATTTTACAAAAACTCTTCCACTTTTCCAACTATTCCACAGCAAAGTTTCCTGCCCGAGATGCGAGAAATGCAGCTATAGCTCAGCTAAAGCTTAAAGCAGAGCAAAGTATGTCTGCGTTTTCATTTCTATTATTTTTTTTTGCCTATACCAGCACATCAGCACATACTGAGACATATTTACAGCCAAGATGGTACAATGAACATAAAATGTTGTGGCTACCAAGGTGGTTTGATTTTTTGCTGAAAGGACAACATGGCTCTTCTTAACATTTGGGTTGCCGACCCCTGGAGTTGTTATTATAACCAACTTTTGCTGCAATAACAGCTTTCTACCAGTTTTACACAGTGTTTGGTAGTGATTTTCTTGATGGCAGATTTGGTCTTTCAGGTTGGTGGGATGATGCTTTTAGATCGCAATTTTCAAATATAGCCCAGATTTTTGACTGGATTGAGATGTGAAATTTGACATTTACACATCTGAACATTTACCTTTTCTTGTTGAGCCACTCCTGTGTTGCTGTAGCTTTACTTGGGTACTTGGGATCATTGGGCCTTATTCACCAATTGTTCTTCAGAAGAAATTTCTTCTTAAAACACTCTTACATAGTTTTCATGAAGATTCTGACATTCACCAGTATTTTCTTATTTGGGATTTGTTCTTAGGTAACAACAGAATCTAAACACACTCAACAGCACAAAGGTGTGCACAATTCTGCACTTTAAGAACACCTCATGATCATCTGACTTTTTCTTAGGACCTTTCTCAAGAACAAATTTAGGTAAAAACTTAGAAGATATTGGTGAGTAAGGCCCATTGTTTGAAGTTTCTTCCAACCTTTAGATTTTGAACAGACTAAAGCAGTCTTGTCTTGCTTTGCGGTATCTCCCTGTATTTTGCGTCATCCATCTGTACTTCAATGTTAACAAGACGCCCAGTGTCCACTGAGGAAAAGCATCCCCACAACATGATGCTGCCATCATCATATTTTACTGCTGGGATGGTGTTTGTTGAGGAATGGGCAGTCTAAGGTTTGCACCACACTTAGCAATTTGAAGTTTTCACCAAAAACCTCCATTTTGTGTCTCATTTGACCATAAAACATTATCCCACATATTAGCTGGGTTAGTCTGATGCTTTCTCTAAACTCTAGATTGATTGTGATTCAGTCACCACCCCATACAGGCCAGTGGTGTGCACAGCTCTTTATATCATTGACTGGTGCACCTTCACTTCAGTCTCAGCCACTGAACTCTGTAATATCATCAAAGTGATTGATGGCCTCTCTGTGGCTTCCCTCACAAGTCGCCTTCTTGCTGTGATACTAAGTTTTAGGGACAGCCTTGTCTAGGCAGTGCCTGGGTGATGCTGCTTCCATTTCCTTACAGTTTATCCAACAGACTGATATATGAACATTTGGATATTATTTTGCATGTCTATAACTTCCTTATAATGTTTTTTATTCTTCATTTTCACAACTATCATTTAGATTCACAGTCTAATCAGCAGTACTTAAATTAAGGGGGTCTTTTAGCAAGAAAAGATGAACTTTTGTAATGATTCACAGGTAGAGGCCAACTTTAAGCTGACTGTGTCCTCATTAGGACAATAAAAAATCCTCATCTGTGTAAACTTGGAGCTTCCACAGGACAGCGGTTAAATATTTATGCGAACAGCATTTTTCAGTTAGTCTTTTTTTTTTTGTCATAGAATATTTTCTTACATAAAACCAGTGTCACTCTAAGTTAATTCATTTTGAGGGTTGATCTTTTAAAAATATGACACAGCACAAAATATTAAAGTGTCATTTGTAATCCAGATGAATCTGATGACGTTTAAAGGAGACCTACTACTGGGGTCTACTAGAATTGATTCACATGCTTCAATGTTCCAAAAACACAGTACTTTTCTTATACTGTACATCTCTATTAGCCCTCCCCAATAAGCCCAGTGTGCTCTGACTGGTCAGTTTGCCCACCGCCAGAATGGTTCCACCCCTACATGTTCCACCCATCTTGCAGTCTGCAGACAGACCTTTCTCTCCTGAGCAACTGTAAACACTGGTGTGGCTACTTTTCCAATGGTGTCGGTTTGAGTTTGAGCCTGTGTCTGATCCTGAAAGACAGGTCAGCGTCTTCTCAATACGGCTACAAAACTAAACACACTCTTTGCGGCCTCCAGTAGTTGGTGTGCCAAGCTTGCAGGTAGGCGGGCAATAAGGATTGTGTTATAAGATTGCATCATCTTGTAATAAAGGAAAAAGGCTGGAATTCCAGCAAGGCCTTTCAGGCAGCTGAGAAAACTGGATTCTGTGGGAGAGAGTTACTCCCTCTGGCACGTACTTTGAGCTTTGTAACTTTGTAGACCATTTACATGCACAAAAATCTATATAACACACTAAAGAAAAGAAACTGGAAAAGCATAATATGTCCCCCTTAAAGGGTTTGCAGCTTGTAAAAACGTGTAAAAACTAAAGCTATATTATTGTTGTTGTTGTTTGTTTCTTGTACTTGTTGTTTTAGCACTAATAACAACAACAACAACAACAACAACAATAATAATAATAATAATAACAGTGCTATAAAGTATGTTGTACTATACTATATAGTACTTATCACTGTTATTTATTATTATTAGTTAAATATTTATTATAGCACACACCATGTACAACATTCATTTTTGCATTATTTTTATTATCATATATTTTTTCAGCAGTGAACAGTGCTCTGTTGCAGCACGTGGCGTTTACCTGCACATTGAGCTCATTATGGCGCTCAGTAACGTCCACCAGCTCCTGCTCGATGAGTTTCCTGGAGCGCTCTGAGGCTTCCAGAGCACTGCGCACCTCCTCCATCTCTGTCTGCAGCAGGCAGAGTCGTCGTTCCTGCAGGCTGTACTGCTCTCTCAGCTCCTCATGCAGTCGTGCATCTTCATCCATCTGCATCTGCATATCCTGCCAGGCAGAGAGAAGACGAGAACATCTGCTCAGATTCAAATGCTTTAAATGGAGCTGTAATTTGTTCATCATCGCTATACTACATGCTATAATACCCAGAGTTGGGTAGTTGGCTGAATACCGAATACACTGTTCTCGATGTATTCAGTAATGTATTCTTTCACAATACATAAAGGTAACATGTTCACTATACATTTAGAATTAGTTTTCTTGATAAGGGACATGGGGAAACTCCGCTGTGGTCACGTTTACTTAACCCACACTATCCCTCACTGTTACTATTTTTTTTTTCATGTAATTCACTGTTAATGCTTTTTGAAAATTTACCAAAAAAAAGTTCCAAAATTCTCTCTTTTTTCCCTCTCATCACCTGCTTCAGTCCACTGCTGCTCTCACAATTCCCCGAGCATGACTGCTGCATGTCTCAAGAACTGAGACACTTGAAAGAACCGTCTTAAAAGCTCTGTACTCCTATCTTTGTGTTTGGTCAGTCTTTATCAATCTGATGCCAAATAAGCCTCTAAAGTTTGCAACCTCTTATATTAGCATCCTGTAACATTACACTACCTTTTAATTCAAGTTAAGAACTCTCTTCTGATGTTGTGTTTGCCAGTGTTGTGCCGAATTCTGACTCTCCAGCAGAATCTGACTTCCCTTCACATGCACGCACGTCATATAGGCACATGAACGCTGCAGATTCAGAATCGCGATTTCAGTTATTTACACATAGAAACATAGAAATCACAAGTGTAATCTGTAGCATCCATATGCCTCTGTGACGCACATGTATGTGAAGCGAAGCAGGATTCTGTATGCTTCAGCTCGCTGACAAATGCACGTGTACATGATGGGGACTCACAGCACAATTTGGATTTATGACAGTGGTGTAAAAGTGAAATACTCTCCCCAACTGTAGGGGGATCCCAAGAGCAAAAAATACCATCACTCACATAATGGTGTATTAACAAAAAATCTTACATAGTGCAGCACAAGTAAAAAGATATATATATATTACAATGCTACCCTCATGCCTCCCCAATGCTTATTTCAGGCCTGTGGGAAACAATGGACCTTATCAAGAGTTTATCATTAAGTGCAAGACTTACTTTGATTTGCTGTTGCAGCCTCTTGAGGGCTTTGACCAGCTCACTGTTGTTCTTGTTAGCATGGTCCAGCTGGATCTCCATCTCGTTCAGGTCAGCCTCCATTTTCTTCTTCAGTCTCAAAGCCTCGGCACGGCCTTTGGCCTCTGCCTCCAGGCTAGCCTGCAGTGACTCTATGGCACGCTGATGGTTTTTCCTGGAAAAAACCATGACAGTTAAGAGGTGAGTATGAGATAAAGCGGTTCCATCTTTCTTATTTTTTCCAGAGTATTTTAAGTGTCATTTTAATCAATAACGTAACTTGGTGCGAGGATTCTAACCTTGTGATTTCAAACTCTTCCTCTTTCTCATGAATTCTGCGATCAATATCTGCTTTGACCTGAGCCAGCTCCAGCTGGACTCGGACCACCTTACCTTCCTCAACCTTCATAAAAAGATAGAAGAGAGCAGTTGTACATACACACACCAGGCTAGAGTGCTTAAAATCAGAATTACTCATCTCAATACTAAGACAACAAAATACATATACAGTGGTTCAGTGTATACAGATCCTTCGTTATACCTCCAGAGAGGCTTCTGCCTCCTCCAGGGCTATTTGCAGCTCATCCCTCTCAACTTCCAGCTTCTTCTTAGCTTTCTGGAGCTCGTGAACACTCTTTCCACCCTCACCCAGCTGCTCCATGAGGTCTCGGATCTCATCTAGAGGTCAAAGCATTCAGTTTGTTCAAACTTACTTATGTTATTTGACCAGGGGCGTCCAAACTTTCGCATAAGACTTGTGGATAACAATAAATGAAAGTTGCAATTAGTATGATCAATAAACATTAGCATAATGATTACCGTATTAGCATGACAAGTTACTAAGGTGCTAACTGCACATCCTCCCATTCCTTCTGTGAAGTGTTTTTATTAAGTAGTCTTCACAGAAAATATCATTTTCATAAAAGTTATTAACAAGGGTTAGCTGGGGTAATTCATGATCATGTCTTATTAGCATGTCATCTTACCAGAAAGGGTTTTGTTATCTTTCTTAACAGTTTCCAGGTGATCAAGTGATTCCTCATAGGCCGTCTTGAGTTTGTACACCTCCGTCATGTAGGAGCGGCATTCCTTTTGGGAATTCTCCAGCTCAAGCTGCAGCTCCTCGCACTTCTGGCTCCACTCCGCAATCATCTTGTCGAAGGTGCGCTGCTTCTTGTCAAGGGCAGCAGCAGCAGCACTGGACTACAATGAAGAGAAAAAGCCCCCACTCTCAGCTAACTTGGAAGAGAGCTATCAGAAATGTATAAATTGTTGTGGGAAACCATTTACTTGATTATGGAATAGAATGTTCTATGAGTAAGTAGTCTTAACCTTCTCCAGGTCAATAGTCAGATCCTCCACTTCTCCCTGAAGTCTTTGCTTGACCTTCTCAAGGCTGGCTGCACGAGCCTGGGCTGCTTCTGTAGCTTCTTCTGCCTCCTGGAGCCGGAGGGTCAGCTTACGCCTGTAGGAGAAAGGCTCTCTTTTTAATATCAGTTTTTTATTTGCATAGTAATTCTCCTATGGAGAAATACCTGTGAACAGTGCTTGGGTTTTATGTTATCTAAATCATGCATAAAGCATTCATCTGCTTACTTGGTCTCCTCCAGCTCCTCGGTTTTGTGGATGGCATCAGTCTCATACTTGGTCCTCCAGGTAGTCACCTCAGAGTTCAGCTTAGAGATGAGCCGCTGCATTTCCGTCTTGCCTTCCTGCTCTTCATCCAGCTGCTCCTTCATCAGGTCCAGGTCATGCTGAGCATTAGCCAGCCCAATGACAGCTGCACTTCGAGCCTGAATTGGGATAAAGCTAGGTTCATTTTCAACACACCAAGTGCTTCTGTACTTGAGTTAAAGTAAAAATAATCTTTGTTAAATATTACTTGAATAAAAGAAAATGTATTGTATCGGTTTTCATAATTGAGTAAAAGTACAAAAGTGCTTGCTTGTGGATGTACTTAACCATTTACTGCATGAATATGAAATACATATAAAAATGATTTTTCTGATTCAAAATGGCACAATTAATAGAAATCTGAAAAAGTTTTGGAAAAAATATTTTTGGAGTGATACTTTGCATTTTGTTGCCATATGGCAACAGTACGTGATAATGAAATTGCAAGCTGCAATTCATACAATGTGAGGAAACCAGTCCACTGTCATTGGACATTGGCCACTTTTGTTATCCTGGCTTGAAAACAAAAAAAACATGGACATAACGTCCATCTAGCAGAAGTATTTGTTTAGAATACAGAAAGATATGAAAATTATGGTATTGATAAAATAATCAACTTGGAATATAAAATAGTTAGAAAAACTATTAGAAAGTGTCCAGTGTGTCCAATTCAATTATTCTAATTGTATGCAGCGCAGATAGCAGTTCCATTATTGCATGCTGTTGCCATGTGGTAACAATTATATTTTATCATTTTAGGTAAAACCTACAGCACGTCAACTGCAACAGACTGCAACAAGAAGGCTTATGATCAGATAAAAGTATATCATTTTACACATAAAGACTTCAGTTTCCCAAAAGAATTTTATGATGTTAAGGACAATAATAGGCAAAAACTTATTGTTGCCATATGGCAACACAATGCAATAAAGGTATATAGAGATGTTGTTTGTATTATATAATATTAATTAACAAGTTCTATTATAGAGACAGGTAACATTGATTAACAAGTTCTATTATAGAGACAGGTAACATTGATTAACAAGTTCTATTATAGAGACGCTTGTGACTGTAGATGTGAAAAAAGGTCTTTGTGTCTCCCGTCATGCAACCATAGGAAAGAAAAATCACCTTCATATTTCTGTAGTTTCCCCTAGTCAACAATGAGACTTTTGCTTAAGTCTCCTGCTGCCCAGATATTTCTCCTGAGAAAAAGAGTAATCTCACGTCTCCTCTGGAGTTTTAGTAGATCTCAGTAAAGTCACACATGCTTAGATTTGCCAAGAAAATAACATCCATCTTTATCTGCAACTGAACTATAGAAAGGAACTCCACCATTTCTCCATTTCCCAAGGAATTTTAGGAGAAACACCATTAAGACTCCAACCCGTCAGATACATTTGAGCAATACAGTATTCCTGTTTAATAGAACCTGATCAATACCTTTGTACTTTTGACTCCAGTAGAAATGTAGATAGAATACTTACACTGTTATGCAAGAAATAAATTACCAAGTGTATTTCTACTTTTACTAAAGCACAGAAGTATCGTATTATGTCCGCTATGTTCTGATCTTCTGCATGTTCAGAGTTTATTGTTCTATCTTTCAATAACATTCACCTTTGACTCTTCATCCACCTGTCTTTTCAGCTCATCATTTTGAGTGGTCAGTGAAGCCTTGATCCGTGTGATCTGGTTGAGCTTACTTTGTGCCTCCCCGAGTTCACGGCTAAGATCACTGTTCTCGGCTGAGAGAAGATCATAGAGACATTTTATTCATATGATTTATTCATAGCATGAGTAATGCTAGTAATCTTAGCTCCGGGCAGGGATGTGCTGTCTCTACCTGACAGACGGATTTTGAAGGCATTGAGCTCAGTCTGGGACTTCTCCATCTCTGCCAGTCTGGAATTAGCCTCTGCTAGGCTGTCCTCCAGCTTACGGACATGGACCTCAGCGTTTAGCTGTGTGTTCAGAGGAGTCAGTCAAACTATGGTGCATTGATCTTGAGCTACAGTAAACAACTAATACTATGTCATAATAAAAGATAATCATTGCTGGGGTACGTATTGAGAAATCACTGCATGGGTGATGTATTGCTGGTGATTATCTCTCACCTTGGATTTCTGCACTGACTCCACAGTGGCATTCAGATCATCAATCTCCGCCTTCATGACCTGCTTGTCTTTCTCCAGCTTGATGCGGACTCTCTGTAGATTCTCTACTTGCTCAGCCAGCTCAGCCATGGCGTCTGAATGCTTCTTCCTCAGGGCAGAGGCGGTGGCCTCGGACTGCAGAGCCGCCTCCTCCAGCTCTCTGCGGAGCTTCAGGAGATCAGCTTCACGTTTCTTATTCTGCTCAATCTACACATGTGGAAACATATGTGAAACATAGGGGGCAGTCGTGGGCTGGAGGTTAGGGAACCTGCCTTTTGATCGCCGGTTCGATCCCCTGAGTCGACAGTACATGACTGAGGTACCCTTGAGCAAGGCACCTAACCCCCAACTGCTCCCCGGGCGCTGCGGATAAGGCTGCACACCGCTCCGGGCAAGTGTGCTCACTGCCCCCAAGTGTGTGTCTTCACTAGTGCGTATGTGGTGTTTCTCTGTACAGATGGGTTAGATTGTGGAGGTGAAATTTCCCCACTGTGGGACTAATAAGGGTCACTTAATCTTAATCATATATATAGAAAATTTTATATGTATGACCACTTGACAGACCCTTGGGCAGACATTTTGGGGCTCAAGAGGAAAAAGGGCATAAATGAAACTTTATAATGTAGCAACTACACTTATCAAGAAATCAAGGAAAAGGCCAGCCAAAAATACTAGCTTTACTACCCAAACAGGTATTTGAACCACGATCACCAACATACAAGGCCTTAACATTACCTAATATGCTATCCAGGGGTCATTACTAGACCCAGTTTATTAGGGCATGTGATGTTTAAAGGACAAACATGCACTCTTAAAAAAGATGGTTCTTTAAGCGTTCTTTAGTCAAGAAAATGGTTCTATATAGAAACATGAACACTCAAAGAACCCTTGGCATGATTTAAGGGTTCTTTGCATCATGAAAGGATTCTTCAGATTGCTGGAGAATATGCTGTAGATGGTTTAAAAAGGGTTCTATATGGCACCAAAAAAGGTTCCACTCTTGTTACAAGCCAGAGAATCCTTTTTGGTACTATAAAGAGCCATTTTTCCAAGAGTGTGGACAAACTCAAGTATTTATCTACATAGATATACAGTCGTTTATCAATCTGCATTTAACAGCAAGTCAACCTTTGAGCAGCTAAAGTAATGCAAATGCTTAATGTTAGGGCTAACCAATATTACCAAAATATATTGGTATATATTTTATTATACTAAAATATATATATATATATATATATATATATATATATTACACTAAATATTACATCACGGCCTGGGCTTTTAATGGAAGGTAATGAAGAGATTTTATTCCAATTTTGGAGCATTTCTATTGTCCCATTCATCATGACATTTTTACATGTAAAGGGCATCTGTTGAGCTCAAGTTACTCAGAAAACTGAAAATCATAGAAATTAGAGATACTTTTTTTGGGACAGTGACAGTAAAAACATTAGTTAAATTAGAAAGTTATGTTGTGTAATTGAATTTAATATGCCAGTAATATTGTGTTTCATTTTCAAAATAAATGGACAGTGTGCAGTTAATAACTTCTCATTTGCCAGTTAGCCTGAACAAAATCACAATTAGCATGTAGTTTTGTCTCAAATGAATTATTTCAAATGCATGTGTGTGAAATCTTCAACACAAAAGTACAAATAGAACAGTGACAAGACTCATGTCCAAAGCAAATAAGATTGATTCAGTCTCCACACCCAAAAAAGAGAGCTTTTAATTGCACCTGGTTGGACAACTTTCCTGGTTAGCAAAGTTGGATGCAGCCTTCATTCCTATTGTAGACACCTCTGCCAGCAAAGAGGTTGGGCTGTGCCCCCCATAATTTAGAGAGTGCTCCAGTACGACCAGCAGTCTACAAACAACCCTAATGCTATCTAACTGCTATGAATCCTATCAGCGCCCACAAGACATAACAGATCAGTTTTGAAAAGAATATCCTTCAGTGTGTCAAAATATTGGGTGTTCCCCCAGCACGTCTTATGACCATAGGTATAGTTGTACATCCAAATCATATTCAGGAGAAACGCTGGTCATCTAAATAACTGAAAACTTTACAGAGGTAATGGTTGGATAGGTTGCGGAGCAGTTATTAGAGGGCCAAGAAATTCAGGCAGAGCTTGAGAATGGTGCGTGAAAGAGAGTTTTTTAACATGAAGAATGTAAATAAATGATGAATTTACTCAGTTCTTTCTTGCAACTCTGATAAACTTTGAAACTTTGCCTAGGGCAAGGCTTTGCAAAAAAAAAAAAACAAAAACAAAAAATAGCACTTTGGACATGAAGGGACAAAGAGACAGATTCCTGAGCACCCACAGCTCCCGTCCTCTGCATGTGGTGCCGTTTAGTTTTTACTTGTTTATATATATTTATTTATATATTTTTACAATCAAAAATTTTGACTCTACCCCTGTGTAGAACTGTGATGCCACTAAGCATAGTGGCAAGGTTATCTGTTCCAGTGAGTTGGTCCAACATTCGAAATGTGACAAGTTGCAGTATATAGACAAGATTTCAATTATACGTGCTTACCTGCGCAACAGTGGCACCTCCTGCCTCTTCCAGTCTGTCACTGAGGTCCTCTAGATCCCGGGACAGATCTGCTCGCTGCTTTTCAACCTTAGAAAAGACGACACAGTTAAACTAATGACTAGAAAACAGAACGTGTGGAAATGCACTGGAGTGAAATGAACAGAGTCATATACCTTCGCTCTTATTGCCCTTTCCGCCTCCAGTTCCTCCTCAAGCTCCTCAATGCGGGCCTGGGTGACAGGAAAATATGTCAGTGGAATTGCAAGGGAATAGCAGTCATTTGTTTTCTTGGCATAATCATCTAGAAAGAGAAGACCGAAATAAGGGTGAGAGATTATCAGAATAAAAACCTGGTGCTCTTTGAGCTTCCTGTGCAGAGTGGAGCTGAGAGATTGCTCATCCTCCAGTTTTGCATTCAGATGGTTAATTTCCATGTCCCTCCTGAAATGAAATTGCATTGTTTAAAATATGCTAATGATGGTAAAGATTAGCTAGAGTGTGAAAACTATTGTGCGTACTTTTTGACAACTTCCTCCAGATCGATTTTAGCTCTCTCCATCTCGTTGAGATTGTCGATGGTCATCTTCAAGTCAGCCTCCGTTTTGCGTCTGGCTTTCTCTACCTCTCCTCGTATTTTCTTCTCCTGTTCCCAGTTGTCTTCCAACTAAAGAAACATGATTCTTCTTGTTATAGTGTCTCATTGAGACAATTTCCTTATGTCTTGTTTTTTCAGACTCACCTCATGCACTTGTGTGGTGAGTTTGTTGTTGGTTTTTGTGAGGTGGTTTACTTTATCCTCCTCTGCTTGAAGATCATCCAGAGTACTCTGGGAATGGAAAAGTGGATTGATATGTCTCAATATGGCAATGATCGTGGAATATGGGGGAAGAAATAAACTGTGTGGCAGAGCCTAACCTGTTGCAGTTCTTCCAGAGCCTTCTTTTCCTTTTGGAGTTTGGCAATGGTATCATCTCTCTGACCAAGCTCTGCTGTCAGAGAACGCACTTTGGTGTCCAGGCCCTGGAATGCCACAAGTGAATCTTTAAAATGTTTCTTTTCAAATCACTGTGCTTTTGTTTGCTTTTATTTTTCTGGGTGAATCTATCATGTCTGTATTACACAAGTCTGGAATTGTCAGATTTCCAAAAAAATATTTGACCTGCAGCCCATTTGGTCAGAGTCCAAAAAAATTTTGTTTAATACAGTGGCAAACCTTGACTATTAGAAATAGTCCTTCAATCTGGGCCACACGCACACACACACACACACCCACACACACACACACACACACATTTTCTAAGCCACTTATACTTCTGGGTTGCAGGGGGAGCTGGTGCCTATCCTGGTAGCCAATCCGGGCCATAAATAATTAAAAAACAAGGTAAAAGACATTATCTCTATGACCTCTACACTGTTAGAAATAAAGGTACTGTGCAGGTACATTATCATTCCTTAGGGTACAAACAATGTAAATGTACCCTTAAAGGTACAACAGTGGTTTTAAGGTCCAACTGTGAAAAGTACGGATTTGTACCTTTTCATAACCAAATGTTTTAAAACAGAACAATACAATAAAAAGCTTGGAGACGAGACGGGGTGTGTGGAGTCAATACAACTTAGAAAATATAATTTCAATGGATTATGGTACAATTATGTTCCCAGACTAAAGGTACTGAGATGTACCCTTGAGGGTACCAACCCAGTGACAAAAGGGGTACTGCCCCAGTGACAGTTTCATACCTTTTTTTCTGAGAGTGTATGATAGGGGTGGGCGATATGGCAATCACGAATACTTTCATGATACATGACATGCATCACGATATTTACTTTTTCCAAAATGTAATAAGTTCAAACAGACAAAATAAACCATGTAGTGCCATATATGAAAAATACCTACAACTGCAATGATTTTGATTCAATGTTTTGTAAACTGCATTGCACTAAATCCTATTAAGCAGGCCTAGTTATGCTCACTTTGTAATGAAACATGTAGTTAGTCAGTGTTCTTTAAGTATTGACCATATCCACAATATGCTCATGGAAACATATTGTAACATAATTTATCCCGATAATGCTAAAATGTTGTCAACATGCCCACCCCTACTCTATGATAATACTAATTTCTGCTAGCCCCCCTGTGGGATTCTAATAGTATGTTAGTATTCAGCTAATGGCGATTCACATTTACTTTTATTGACCGTTCTACATTGAATGTGGACATCCGAAACTTGTAAAAACTTGTAAAATTTCGTTATTTTAAACTTGTAAGAAACATATTTACATGTTTTACCTTGTAGCATTTTCTCAATTACTCTTTCAGTAAAGAGCCCTGTTATTGAGTTGCTGCTGCTGTTCTCAATTTCTAACGTGTAACTGAAATGCACTAATCAGGCTACCACCTCTATTTGATGTCAGTGGTGTATCTATGACTTCTGAAAGGCCTAGAGTGATATTGCTTCCCTCTAAGTTAGTCCCACCCATTGGAAATCAAAATGTGATTGGTTGATTCTGCTGTCAGTTCCTAGTTATATTATCTCAGTGATTAAAATGACAAGTTAGACCTTCAGTTTAGTTCCCTGGCTTGGCTGTGTCTACCTAGATGCTATGAAGAAATATAAAATCTCAATTGAACAATTTTCCATTGGGCATTTCCAAATAAAACTTAACAATGAAATAAGAGTAGTACTACATTACTTATTTAGATACAACAAGCATGATTATTATATTAAACTAAAAATATATATTTTTTTTATTTCACAGAAGTCGTTAGGCCTTCTCTGCTTTGTGGTGTCTCCACTGGGTAAATTCAGCCTTGCATTTCACCTGTTTTTCCTTCTCTGACTTTGCCAGAGTAGATTCCAAGCCTTCGAGGTCTCTCTTCAGGTCCATCAACTCTCCTTCCAGCTTGCGCTTCTGAGCACTCAATGCCATAGCTGCACCCTCCTCTTCCTCCAGCCTCTCCTTCATATCCTGAATTTGCTCCTCCATGTTCATCTTCTGCTTCATCAGCTGGTTACAGCGCTCCTCTGCATCTGCTATGCTGTCTTGTTCCTATGAGTGGAAAAAAAGTGCCATCAAATAATTTTCAGCTGAATTCTCTCTCCACATGTATTTTATGATTATATGTTATGATTATACCCTTAAACTTACAGCTGCTAAGGCTAAGGCCAAGTCACTCTTTTCTTTGGAGAGAGTGACTAGTTTTTCGTCAAGCTCTTTGATCTTCTCAGTCATTTCCGCTGTTTTTTCAAGCGCAACTCGTAACTCTTCCTCCTTGGCTTTCAGCTCATCCTCCTGACGAGCTACGTGGAGCAAAGGCTTAACCTAGAAAGAAAGAAAAAATATGATTGAAGGTAAATGAGAAGATAAGAAATGAGCAAAAAAAAAAACCTTTCAAAAGTCTTCAGCCTTATAATTTAGACTCACCTTTGTGTAGAGTTTCCACCAACCCCAGAATCTGAGCTGAAGGAACTTCCTCACATTTCGCTGGATGGCAATGAGAGCAATTCTGAAATAAGAGAGGTCTCTTATGAATGCAAAAAGAGACAAGGAAAAGGCTAAAAAGCAGAACAGGAAAAGTTATATGAGTGCTGACTGACCTTCTCTCAAGCATCTTCTTGAACTCAATTCTCATGAGCGTGCCCCGAAGACGGGCCTGCAGCATGGTCATGATCTTAGCCAGCCGCTCATCTCGCATGTCCTCAAGCTTAGCCAGGACTCCAGCACGGAAGAACACCTACAATGTACATTCAAGACATACTTGATAACATTCTGCATTCAGGTATTAAAACATGTGACACTGTGGTCCAGTGATCGTACCTTGGTGTGTCCGATCCTGTACTCCATATGGTCCAGCCCAATTGAGCCCAAAATCAACTCAGAGGCTTTTTTGTTGTCCACAAAACCTTTTGGGATTACACTGGGGTTCAGGATGTAGTACCTTTGAAAAATGTTAACAGTATACGATTCAAAAGTTTGTAATCACTCATCATCTTAAAAATTGCTGGTATTTTATGCAATTAAAATTTATACTGTTTAAATTGAAATACCCTAAGCTGGAGGCCAGATGTTTTATTTTATATTTCAAGTTTTTTTTGGTAAATCATAAATAATATAGTGCAGCATTTCTTAACCCCTTATAATCCCAGGCTTATTACATACTAAGACTTATTATTCAGTAACTACAGTGACTTCAGTGCAAACTGGCAGAGCTATTCTTAGGTAATAGAGGTGTGTAAAAAAGCTTTGGGCCTACCAGTGGGCCCTGGCCCTGGTTAATCCTGTGCCTCGTAGTATTTGATTCAGCACAGCTGATCCAGCTCATCATCTGATTTTTGACCCCTTTATAGGCTTGAGCAGGTGTGTTGGTGCAGAGAATAAAGAAACTGCGCAATGCTGTGGGATGCCATGAGCTGGGTTCAGAAATGCTGACACAGTGTATCTGCCCTGTGATGGACTGGCAGCCTGTCCAGGGTGTTTCCTGCCTTCCGCTTAATGACTGCTGGGATAGGCTCCAGCACCCCTCATGACCCAGAAGGATATGTGGCTTAGATAATGTGTGCATGTGTGTATAGTGTGTGATATAGTGTAATTATATATTTAGATTAAATTTCTCACTTAGTTATCTACAGATTTGATCACCACTTTTCAAATATGAGGCATTTTGGATGTTAATGTTAGTATAACTTCTTGCTGTTCTACAGTTTTCTCAGTTATTATGGAGCCACCCACAGCTTTGTTCATCATTCTAGACACATCTAATGTTCCTTAGATGTCTGCAACTTCCTACAAAGTAATTGAAACCTATAAATATAAGAATCTTAATAAAATCACTTTATACTTAAAAATGGTACATGCAAGGGATAACATACTTCTATTGCTTAAGTACAAAATGATTTTATTGCTTTTATACAACAGCATAAGTCATGAAACAAGAAAATAAAGAAAGTATTAAAGCAATAAACATTGCATCAAGGAACAATTTTCTAGATACAGATGAAGCATAACCCTAGACAAAAAAGAATATCCAATGGTGATTCACCACCAGCATTGCAATTTAGTCTTTAGTTTTAAGACTAGGCCTAATCCATGTCTGGGAAATTGGCCCCAAATGTGACAAATGTTTCTGCCAAAAAGTAGTAGCCTTTTGTATTATGGCCATTAAACTAAAAGTTTTACATCAGCCTTTTCAATACTTGATTAACCTAAATATTGATTTGTTACAGACAGTTGGAAAGCATTTGACAGCCTGTCTTGTTTGCCAAACTATATTTTGTTCATTTCCAGCTGATTCCAGTTTGTTTAGATGTGCTTTCTCAGGGGCAATGACTGCTTTGAAAATTGAATGTTGACCTGCTGTCTCACTCTTCATAGTATGACCAAATGGGCTGCTGGTCAAATATCTTATACAAGTTTTGTACTATAATCATTTTCTGTTTTGTGTGTATGTAGAAACTTAGAAACAGCTATTTAAAGTTGTTAGTTAGCAACTGTTCCTCAGCAGAATGATGCAGAAAAAATAGCTGTTATACAACTAATCAGATTGTGATCAGAACTAACTGTTGACTGTTGTATAAAAGCATCTACAACAAAATCGGTTTGATATTACTGAAAACAGTGGGTCTAAATTTTTGAAAGGCAGTGTAGGTGTATATTGACCACCTGGGATCTCTTAAAGGGCGGTAATTAGTCACCGTTGCCTAAGACACTGTATGAGAGAGTAATACCTCTGCTTAAACTCAGGGTACTGCAGTCTGTTGGGAAAGCCTTTCCTGCAAATGCGAATTCCCTCCAGGACTCCGTTACAGGCCAGCTGGTGCAGGATTAAATTTGCATCACAAACACCTGGTCAAACACAATGACTTACATAAGCACTCTCAAACACAGGAATGATACTGTTATGAGTGTGTACTAATTACATAGTGGTAAGACGTTCTGTAACGTTCTAAGCAAAAGCATTTGGTCATTTTATGGTTCATGTTTACCAGATTGTTTGAATTCATTGGGTACAATGCAGCGTACAAAGTGGGGTGCCGTGCTTCGCAGGGTGCTCATCAGTTTGTTCAGCTGCTCCTATTGAATGAGATGGAAGCAGGCAGAGTCAGGAACAGAACATTTAATCCTATATTAAAATTGTTAAAAAAATGAGGAACTGGATATTCTAGTACCCTGTAGAAAGCAGATACAGTCTGGAAGGAAGAGCCTTTTTTCTGCTTTTTGGTTCCTGCGGCAGCTTCCTCTTCTTTGAAGAGTTGAGCCAGGAGGGACATGGAAGACTTCTGGTACAAGGCAACCACTGTTTCATTGAGCGGGTCCTTATTCTTTTCTAACCAGCCTGCAATGTTGTATCCAACCTGAATATTTGGATTTAGGAAAACACAGTGAGTAAAATCTCAAAGTCTGTAGAGGTAAAAAAAAAACTACTGTGAAAATACATCTAAGTAGACTCACAGTGCCGGCATAGTGAATCAGCTCAAAGTGCACCTCTGGACCTTTCTTCCCACCTTTTGGTTTGAGGAAGTTAGCAGACTTGCCCAGATGATTGTCATACAAGGATGTCTTGAAAGTGACATCTGTGGCCTTGGGGAACACACACTGCTCCTCGAGGATGGAAAAGATACCCATCGGCTGCAATACAGAAGACAGTTTGGAAGTGAGGAAATGCTGAAAATTAGGGAAGTCTAATATTTTCAGCACAGATTCCTCATAGACTTAAATTTGACTAACCTTTTCCAGCAGGTCAATACAGGCCTGCAGGTCAAGCCCAAAATCTATAAAGACCCAGTCTATCCCCTCTTTCTTATATTCCTCCTGTTCCAGGACGAAACATGTGGTGGTTGAAAAACTGTTGCAGTTTTTCATTTGTAAAGTTGATGCACAGCTGCTCAAAGCTATTAAACTGTGAAAGAGGTGCCAGAAAATAACAACACATTTAACATCTTGGCCAGTTTGAGATGCAAAACTCAGTCTGTTCAGCATAATTGCACAAAAAAATAACAATTACCTCAAAGATTTCAAAGCCAGCAATATCTAGAACTCCAATGAAAAACTGGCGCTGCAACTTTGTGTCCAGTGTTTTATTGATCCTGTTCACCATCCATTTGAACATTCTGTCATAGACGGCTTTAGCAAGAGCTCCGATGGAGTAGACACACTGGTCCTGGTTCTGACCTTTGGTCACAAACTCATTTCCAACTTTAACACGAGGCCTTGTGATCCCCTTTTGCAGATCCCCAGAGTTGATTCCCATGAGGTGGGCAACTTTGTCAGCCACTGAAAGTGCATTGCAAGAGAGTACACCCTTAAACCCTAATGACCCATTCATGGACTCACTTTCATAACTATAGTACTACGTAGAAGCGTTTGGATTACTTGGATCATGAGAAGCCAAAAATGCAACCAACTTCTATGACTGGACTTTTTCACAAAAGGTTCTATATAAAACCATGAACAACACATTCTCTATCAAGCTGGAGAACTATTTCACCATGCCAAGATCCATTTAAGCATGGAAATGGTTCTATATAGAATGCATGGTCTTAAATAGAACCAATCCCTTTACTAAAGAACCCTTAAAGAACCATCTTTTGTGTGTAATACTGTAGATAACTTGCATGTTAGTTTCATAGTAATTTCTGAATAATTCATAGTAGTTACTGAAAAATAAATCTAAAGATTTATTACAAAATAATAAACTTGGGGTTTGAGGATTTAATGCAGATTATTATGATAGCAAATACCCTTGTGTGTAACATTCCATTAGTTCATTTCACAAGTTAAAAACTGATGATGTCTGCTCACCCTCAGTTGTGTCAACATCAGCCTGCTCCTCTCTCGGTTTTTGTTTGAACTTCATGTTACCGAAATGCATTATGCCCCCAGTTAGTTTATAGATGCTCATTTTCTCCTCAGCAGTGAAGCCAAGAACATCAAATGCCATCTTTGAACAGACAGAAAAACAAACATGTGTTTCTATATAACATTTCTTTTTCTTATAACACTGGACAGTATTTTTGTTGGATGCTTCTAATGATACATTTTGGCTTACATCAGTTAGCATTAGTTCTTCACCATCGTCCATGTTATCCACTACAGTAACTCCCTGGCAGATCCAAACATACTGTTTAGGGTCAGGAACCAGAAGGAGAGCCTCTGTAAGGAACCAAGAAATGGTAAAAATCTGTGGGAATGTAAAGTACACTTCATAAGTAATTAGAGTGTTTTAACAGCTTTGACTTTGTACTCCAACACACATGATTTGAAATGAAACAATGACTATGAAGTTAGAAAATGTCAGCTTATGGGCATTTACTTCTATACAGGAATCAAATAGGAATCATAGGAAACCTCTCAAAGAAGATCAGAAAAAGGCCTAAAAGACCTCAGTTATCAGGTCAAGTGATCGACTTGGCCAGTCAAGAATATTTCACTAGTGAAGAGATGCAATGTCTAGGTCTGTAAAAAAACATTAATGCAAAGGATTTTAATCCCTTGGCCAGGGCCTGTCAGCAGGCCCAAAGTTTTATTACACACTTCTATAAACTGAGAATAGCTCAACCAGTTTGGGTTGAAGTCTATGTAGTTATTGAATAATAAGCTGTAATATGTAATAAGCCTGGGATTTTAAAGAGTTAAACTAATAATGTTAAATAAATAGCTGTAAATCCTATATGGTTTACCCAATATACATGTACACACCTTTGAACTATAACCTCAAAGTCATTGTTTCATTTTAGATCCAGTGGATTTGCAACAAAAGCAACAAAACCTGTTACAGACCTAGTACTTACAAATTACACTAAATCATCATGTCAACCCTAAACTACACTTTTATAACCTAAAAATAACTCAATCAGTTTGCATTGAAGTCCCTGTAGTTACTGAATAATAAATCTTCATATGTAATAACCTGGGATTTTAAGAGGTTAACAGTCTAGTGTCTGATAAAATTTTGTCATGCTTACCCAGAAGCTCTGGTTTCTTCCCTGACAGAAGCTGGTAGAAGATGTGATAGCTGCGTTCTGCTGGTTGCTGAGAGATCACACGAGACTTCTCCAGTAGATCTTTAGGCAAAAGCATATTACATATTACAATAATGTTACAAAATGTTAGCCAAAACAGTATGAAATTCAGAATACATTTCAGACACTTACAGCTTTCAATGTCGGCACCAGCCAGCTTAGCTGTTGGCCCAAAATGGATTCGGATAAATTTTCCCTAAAACAAATATGGCAGTTATTCAGGAGTATAAAGTATCACTATATACATTATACACTGCCTGGCCAAAAAAAAGGTTGCACACTCTAATATTTCATTGGACCACCTTTAGCTTTGATTACGGCACGCATTCGCTGTGGCATCGTTTCCACAAGTTTCTGCAATGTCACAACATTTATTTCTGTCCAGAGTTGCATTAATTTTTCCCCAAGATCTTGTATTGATGATGGGAGATTTGGACCACTGTGCAAAGTCTTCTCCAGCACATCCCAAAGATTCTCAATGGGGTTCAGGTCTGTACTCTGTGGTGGCCAATCCATGTGTGAAAATGTTGTCTCATGCTCCCTGAACCACTCTTTCACAATTTGAGCCCGATGAATCCTGGCATTTTCATCTTGGAATATGCCCGTGCCATCAGGAAAGAAAAAATCCATTGATGGAATAACCTGGTCGTTCAGTATATTCAGGTAGTCAGCTGACCTCATTCTTTGGGCACATAATGTTGCTGAACCTAGACCTGACCAACTGTAGCAACCCCAGATCATAGCACTGCCCCCACAGGCTTGTACGGTAGGCACTAGGCATGATGGGTGCATCACTTCAGCCGCCTCTCTTCTTACCCTGATGCGCCCATCACTCTGGAACAGGGTAAATCTGGACTCATCAGACCACATGACCTTCTTCCATTGCTCCAGAGTCCAATCTTTATGCTTTCCTAGCAAATTGAAGCCGTTTTTGCCGGTTAGCCTCACTGATAAGTGGTTTTCTTAAGGCCACACAGCTGTTTAGTCCCAATCCCTTGAGTTTCCTTTGCATTGTGCATGTGAAAATGCTCTTACTTTCACTATTAAACATATCCCTGAGTTCTACTGTTGTTTTTCTAAGATTTGATTTCACCAAACGTTTAAGTGATTGCCTTGAATTGTCATTCAAGATTTTTTTCCGACCACATTTCTTCCTCGAAGATGATGCTTTCCCCTCTGTCCTTCCACTTTTTAATAATGCGTTGGACAGTTCTTAACCCGATTTTAGTAGTTTCAGCAATCTCCTTAGATGTTTTTTCTGCTTCATGCATGCCAATAATTTGAACCTTCTGAAACAGATTAACATCTTTTCCACAACCACAGGATGTGTCTTTCGACATGGTTGTTTAACAAATGAGAAGCTACTCACTGCATCAGTTAGGGTTAAATAACTTGTTGCCAGCTGAAACATAATCACCCATGCAGTAATTATCCAATGGGAGGCGCTTACCTATTTGCTTAGTTATATCCAGGTGGTGACCTTTTTTTTGGCCAGGCACTATATTTGTTTTAAAATCAAACACAAAGATTCCTTACAAATCGAGAAGAATTGTTGTTCCTAGTGGTTTTGGCATTGCCAAATGCTTCCAAGACTGGGTTAGCCTGGATGATTTGATCCTCCAGGGAGCCCTGTAAAAGCATATTTTCACCATTAAGGATCATCTCCATTACTGAACACGAGCAACAACAGGAACTCTTGGCTGATTGGATTTTGGAACCGATGGAGCATCATGTTCCACACAAGAACATCAACAACATTTGCTTGCCTTGGAATCTGGAGCCTGCTTTCCTCCAGTGGCACCCACATTGGCAAAATACTGGATGACCTTTTTGGTGTTCTCAGTCTTGCCAGCACCGGATTCTCCACTAGGAACAAGGATATTTAATGAATGGATTAGAGGAGCGTTCTTTGGATGTATTTTCTTTAATATAAAATGAGCCAAATTGAAAGCCATATTAAGAACAATAATGGTTGGCATGAAGAACTATTGGATACATGTGGAAAGTTACAACCATTCTCTATAATAACTGTTACAGTAAAAACTTACGTGATCAGCATTGACTGGTTCTCTTGCTCTAAATTTAGAGATGATAAGCACAATAAATGAACTTATTAACAGCATATTTTCTAGAGGAATACTTTATATTGAAATGTGTTATGTCTAATTTGTACCACTGAAGTCAGTTTGCCATTTCATCACTCACCCATCATCATGTCATGGTATGCGTTGTCAGAGATGGAGAAAAGATGAGGAGGAACTTCATTGCGTTTCTTCCCCTTATACATCTGAGCAACTTTCGCCCCATAAATTGGAAGCCATTTATAAGGGTTGACAGTCACACAGAAGAGCCCAGAGTAGGTCTGCAAATACAGATGACATTGTTGCATTATTTTTATATTTGTCATACACCAAATGGTTCTATATAGCACCACAAAAAGGTTCTTTGACCCTCTTTCTTGATAGTGGAACCCTTTTTGGTACTATACAGAACCATTTTAAAGGAAAGGGCCATATCCCTATAACAGCTATAATTCATTTTTTGAATATGACCATTTTCTTTACTTCTTTGAATGAAATAGGCTGCTTGTGCCTTTATGACTGATTGATGTTAATGAGCTCTGTTCTAATTGGCTACGCTGTACTGTTCAAAAAACAGCCCAGGCTGAAACACTCATAACTTTAGCATGAATGGGTGGAGCTAGACTGCTACAGGCTGAGTAGGCAGATATATGTATGTGTAATGGTTTTCATTAAATCATAAAAATAATACTTTCTGTTTTTGCAACATAGCTTTTATGTATAGTCATATGTATATGTTTGGGCACCCCTTTTCTTGATTGTCTAGGTGAAAATGAATTCACACATCCTCTACAGAGAACTTCTGTACATTTTAATACACAATTACTATTTGCTTTCTGAAATTAACAGATATGAAAAAAAAACAACATAAAATGTCGCCTGTGCAAAACATGTTAAATTCAGCAAATCAATGAAAACTATGCTGTAAAATGCAACAAAACATGGTATTTGACCAGGGTGTTCAAACTTTTGCATACAACTGTATGTACTGTATGGACTGGTGACAGTAAAAACGTTACAATGCTAAACAAGCTCTGTTCTATAACAAAGTGGATAAAATAATTAATTATATGAATACATTTCTTCTTTATAGATTCTTTAAAGAACCATATAAAACAAGTTTTCCATCTTAGAGAAGAACCATTAAGCCATGCAAAAGTTCTCACGGTATCTATCATTATTGCCTTTACTGAAGAACTATTGACAAACAAATTTTTAAGGGTGTAGTTTGTATTTTTTGTACAACAGATGATTAGAAGACATTGGACTTACATAGATTCTCATGTGGACGTAGCGTGAACGAAGGTTCTCCAGCACGCTGGCCTCATTCAGGAAGGTCAGGTTAGCCATATCGCTAGCCTGATAAAACTTTGGAGGATTCATTTGCTGCATGTCATCCTTCTTTACAGTGACTGTCTGTTGCAATAAAGGCAAAATCAGCTGTGTGGAACTTAAAATAAGATTACTGTCAAGTATTAAATTCAATTTTAATTCCGCAAAAAAAAGCATTTATCATGAACTTTGAAAAAGTATGCCCAGATGGGACAGAGACTGATTAGGGTGATGTTATTTAAAAAAATAATAAAAACAAAACAATACAGTGTACATGTCATGAGCATGACGTAAACATACCATGTTTTTGACTGTCCTCACAGTGACTTTGTCACCGTCCTCAGACTGGATCTCTCCTGAGATGAAGCCCTCCTTCTCATCCCTCACCCAGCAGGACTTCTTGATGTCATAGGACTTGTTCATGGCCTCCAGCCTCTCTTTTTCTAAGGGAGCCAGGAAGGGCATGGGGTCCACATCATCCCCACACTCACCTTTGTAGGCACCTGGCATGGTGGCTCAGTTCCTTAGCACACAAACTGGCCAGTCGAAGAAGGATTTCACTCAGGCAGCTACATCAGAGAAGATACCAATTTAAAAAGATGCTTAAAACAATGGCTCCCTACCCTGATTCTGCATCCTGCACTGTGGAAATGATTCAGTGTTTTAACTTAAGTGAAAGTTAGTAACCTAGTTGCCTTAAGAAAAAAATTAAATTCATTGTACCTCAAAATAATAAGGTAACAATGTAAAACAAATTATTGTCCTATTAACTTACTATTTGAATGAACTCAAAATTTCAAGGCAACCAGATAGTTAAAACATTCAGTCATTTTTACAGTGTGGAGGACCCCTGTCTGGCCTTCATATTTTAATGTTTTCTCTGCTCTAACACGTACTTGAACCTAGGAAAGGCTTGTTAATTGGCTGAATAGTTGGATCAGCTGAGGACTACAATTTGCAGGGTACTCCAACAGCAGGAACCACAGACTTCAAACACTCAACAAATTGTTAGAGGTTATTACAAATGTTTAACAGTTTATTTAAAGAATTCCATTGATTCTTCAACATTTCTGCATGATTCAATCATGTAGATGTAAACAAATTTATTTAGAGTGGTTTGATGTGAAATGGTTAATTGTAGAGAAACTTACAGACTCGTGTTTCTTTACAGTGGTGCTGATAAGAACTAGGGGTCACCATTTCTGCACAAATATGACCAGTGAATTTGCAGATGTGACAGTGTTAAATCTGTAAAAAACACATTTTATTTGTGGACTGTGTGCCTTACAACACCCTGCATGTACCTTTTTGCCTTTAATGGAGTTTAAAGATACATTTGAGGCCAAAACTTTATCTAAAAACTATCATAAAACACTCAAACATCAGGCATCATATTCTTAAGTACTTCATGTAATCTTTTGTTCGGTTGCTTTCAGAGGCATCAAACTCTTCAGACATCTGGTTCCTATCACTGCCACTGTGAACAATCCTGACTTGGTAAGTTTCTCTAGAACGGTGCATTTCCTATTAAACCACTCTGGACGACTTTATTTAATGATTAATGATTCAATTATGTAGCAGTTTTGAAAAGTTGGTGGAATTTTACTTTAATATCAAGCAAATATGATTCAAAATCAAGTCACTCAAAGTTCAATGGTAAATGCTAAATGTTTACTTACCAGAGCACAATACAGAGAGGGAGCATTTGCTGATGTGGATGCCTATTCTGGACAAGCTGTTATATATGAGCAGTGGGCATCCTGATTTGGTCATAACTATTAAGAAAGGCATTACCAGTAGGCTGGCACTGTTCTGTCAAGGGAAAATCAGTTGATTGCTTTGAGTTTAGGGGAACCCACAGCGTGACCTTTTAGGGTATGCACGAAATAAAATCTATCCTTTTCCTCAGAGACATGATGCATTAATAAAAAGAATTTAGCGTTTATCAAAACTGAAACAGAAATTATTCTTCTTTTTTTTGTTCATCATAGCTGAAAAAAATAAAGAAACAAAAATGTATCTCAATTTTTTCAGTTTTTATTCTTCTACACCATTTGTAGAAAAACAGCAGCTGTCCCTTTGTGACTGTTGTGTCAAAATTTCATGATGAATGGACCAACAGAAATGCTCTAAAGTGACTTGGAATAAAATTTACATTAACTAACATAAAATGTTATGAATGTTTTTGCCTTCTCCTGTAAAGCTGCCATTCTGGGCATTTTTCTGGACAGCAATGTTATCCTGTTGTGTTTAATTAAGGTCTATGATTATCTGAAGCAGAGCACCATACAGACTGTTGCTCACACAGGGCTAAAAATGGAAATGATTATGCCCAGCATGTTTGTTTGTGTTATAAAAAGTCATATTTAAATACTTAGATATGCACTATTTAATAATTTAAATAAAAGTCATATCTAAGTGACTGCAGCAATTATATATCTCTTAAAAACAGAGGTCTATTCATGAGCACACTAATCTGTCTTATGGTAATTATTGCATCTATAATAATTCTTAATGAACAGATACATTGAAAGTGCATTGAAAACCATTAAGTCAGAACCATTTTTCTCTAATTGGAAGGTGGTGACACTGTCGTTGTACCACAGCTGCTTTGAAAAACAGAACACGACAGAAATATTTGCCTTTGATATCTTGCTTGTAATGTCAGCATGTTGTGTTAATCCCGGACACTCTAGCAAAATGCAGCTAAACGCTGTCCTCCAGGCAGGTGTGGACGTAAGAGGGGATCATTAAGCGTGGTTACCCAGAGCTGTGAACACACATGCTGTTCCCTGGCTACACTGCAGATATTCTTGACAAGTTCACGCATCATTTAAGCATCCACATTTGGCAGAGGGCTGTGGTGAGGTTATATTTGACTTCTTAATACGAGTATACGGGTAGAGGCTCCACTCTGCTGGGACAAAGCCCAGGATAATTTTACGGCTGCCACTTGCCAAGTGCTGAGTGAAATGAATATACACAGCAAACAATTAGAGGCAGCCACTGATGGAGCTTAAGCCTCTGTATATCATTAATGGATTATCACCGGGGAATAGTCTTATTGCTGGAATTTTCCATGTAAGATTATATGGCAGCTTTTTCCTCTGCAGTTCTTTAGCAACAAGGAACGGCAATCCAGTGTCGTGAACATGGTTTCAGTTTAATTTAATGTTCATTTTATGGTGAACATCTTGATGGCCTACAGGACTGTGCAAAAGTCAGAGACTGACCTTCATTTATTTAATTCCCAGTCAAAACATAAAACGTTAAGTAAAAGTTATTCATTTTTCAGGTGGGATTAGATACAAGATAATCAATTTACTTGCGTAAGGAAGGTGAAAGGCAAAGGAAAATGAACCTAAGTTTAAAACTGGAGTTAAACATTATTAAATTATCATCTCTATATTATAATACAAAAAATGGGACTCCTAACAACCGTATAAGACCTGGTAGACCACCAAAATTATCAACTATCACTATCAGATAAACAGTACATAAAGCTTTCATCTTTGAGAGAGAGGAGAAAATCAAGCTCCACTCTTGATTCAGATCTGAAAAAATCCACAGGTGTTTCTGTCCATCCTTCAACTCAACACTACGGGTCTGAAAGGATGTGTAGCTGACAAGAAGCTGATACTGAGAAACAGACAAAAACAGGGCCGGGTGGGGATCTTTTTTCAGGCGGGGAATGTAACCCAGGCCATACACACACACACACACACACACACATATTGCAAAAGTCTAGGGCAGTTTAAAACCAAGATACGATATACAGGGGGCCCTGTGGAGTTCAGAACCCCCTAATTAACCTCTTGGACCCCCTGAATGTCTCAATATCAAAATTCTTGGGGGTCCCTGAAAATAAACGTATTATTATGTTATGCTGTCCTTTATGGAGAAAACAGATGCTCAAATACAAATTCAGGGAGAGTTTACTGTTTAGCTGCCTCACCCACAAAACAATGAGCCTCTGACTTTGGAATTCTTAACCTACTAGAGATGCAGCACTGATCTGACTCAGGGTGACAATGCAGCAAACTGACTCACCCAATTAGTCCTCACAGCCTAGCAACTGTAACTCTGCCTTTGATATGTCTGAAGAACTTTACAATATGCTGCAGCATATTTTTGAATCTGAAAACTTTCTCAAGATTTTGGTGGAAGGGCTGAATTGTTACTCATTTCTCAAACTGAAGACAGAAGAGGAGATCTCAATCTCAATGTAAGACCTCAATGTGTGGAAGACCACATTTTCAAAAACATTTCATTGCCATTAAAGCTAGCATCAGTTCCGCTATTGCGAGTGAGTTAGCTAGAAGCTAACCAATGCTGGAGTAGCCAGTCAACATAGGACCACCTGAATACTGAATGGGGTATTTCACACACTGTTTAAAACTGTTTAAAACTATTTGTCTTGGCAGTAATACAAAATACAAACAAACATAAATACAGTGAAACATAAGAATGTTTTCTTTTAATCATGAATATGCTGGTTAGAATAAACCAGCTAGAAGAACACAAGTTTGAACTCCAGTCGTTGTATGTATTTGTTAAATTGCATCAACACAGGATCTGCTAATGTTACGATGTCAAACTTGTAACAATTTTTGGTGCTATGTAGAACCATTGTCCATTGGTCTAAAGAACCATTTCATCATGCAAAGAATGCTTTTTTTTGAGTGTTCATCGTTCTATATAGAACCATTGTCTTCACCAAAAAACACTTGCAGAACCATCTTGTTAAAGAGTGTAGCGTTCACTGCTATTAAAAGAGGCACTGCCTTCACAAACGTCATTGTGCTTTATTTTACAGCTGTTGTTGGCCACAGCCACGCTGTACATAAGCGATGCTTTTTTTCTCTCTAACAACTCGTTCTCTACCCAGATCACATCTCTTCCTCTCTCTCTCCACCCTGAGGGCAGTTCCTAGTCCCCCTACCCCTTGCTATGCTGTACTAATGATATGCACATGCTCTGTAGGACCGTTCAAGGGGTAGGACAAATTACTGTCAGAACTGCATATGACCGTTTATTACGCGCATGTTTTCAAAAAGTTATTTTTGACCAGTCGTGTGAGAGACAAGGGCAGAGAGGCGAGCAGGGGATTACTGAACTATCTAGATGGTTGAGCTGCTCTATGCAGCTACATTTTTGTTCATCTTTGCATCTGGCCTGACTGTGTGGGCCACCTGACCGACCAGGCTCTTGGGAAATCTCCTTGGCCTTCTGATGGGCAGTCCAGACCAGGACAATAAATAAGAAAATTTGCAAATCAAACAAAGAAGCTGCTGATGTTCTCAGAACAATGGGTTTTCTGCCCCAGAGCCCAGACCTCAACATCACTGAATGTGTTTGGGATTACTTGAATGGTGAGAAGCAGAAAATTCAACCATCTTTTAAGACTGAACTTTGGAGAAGATTTGACTTTTGTTCTGGAATTCTGAGCTATCAATTTAAAAGGCCCATCTCACTTCCTCACCTTTTCAAAATAAAAGACTTTATTTTGACATAGTGTATAAACACTGATAAAGTCTGAAATTGTACCTTTCATGCCCCAATGTATGCACTCCACATATGAAAACTTAGCTGCAAAAACAGTCTGTTTTGAATGTGTTGTTTTTTTTGGTCATGAAAACCAACACATTTACATATATCTGCCCTTTTCAGCCTACAGCGGTTTAGCCCCGCCCGTTTACACTTAAGTTAAAGAGTGTTTCAGCCGAGAGCACTTTTTGAATGAGCCACAGTACAAGGCAGCATATATATGAACACATATGAGTATCAAAGGGAGAGTAACAAAAACAGCCTAGTGGCAGCCTAGTGGGTAAAGAGAGGTAAGAAAGTGGTCACATAAATTGAATTTGACTGTTTTTGGTACGTAAACACACACAAACATTTAACAGGGAAAAAAATAAAATACAAGAAAAGTGTAGGATGTGGACCCTTTAAGTAAATGGTTGGGTGCAGATTCCAGTATTATAGTAGATGGATTTGAATTTGAATAACCGCTGGGCAGACAAACTCACAGAAAAAGAAAATCCTGCACATATATGAAATATAATGTAGTGAAAGAATTAGGCACTGTTACAGTCAAAGTGAATATCATTATCTGATTTAGCCCCAGTGTTGGACATACTCCAGACTGTTTCTGTAAGGCGACCAGCCTTCATTCATTCATTCATTCATTAAATGTAGCATTGCATAATCTATCCTTAGCAAACACTATAATTCATTTACACTTCACTTCCAGTAGGTGGCAGAGTTGAGCTATTTCGTGATTTAAATGAATTAAAACTGTTAACAAACATGCTTTTCAGTTTTCTAATGTTCGTAAAATAAATCTGGCTGACCACTGTAGCTGTGTGAAATACTGTTTAAGAAACAGACTGAACATCTCACTAAGGTTTAATTATAGCCTGTGAGATGCATTTTTCTCAATAAAGTCATAATCAGTGGTTGTAGCCCTGCAATATTGTAAAACAAGTTGTTTTCTTAGGATCCTGACTCTGAATGCAAGAACAAACAATCCATGAGATGAAAAACAACACTATAAGGCTCTAAATGAGTCGGCTAGGTTTTTATTATTTCAGTTTGAAAAAGGCCCTCCTGTTGCGCCTTATGATGGGGAACTTGCCAAATGAAGCATTTAAATGATGCTCTCTTCAAGAATCAGTGGATATATGCAGCAACTCCGATGTGACTAAAAGCAGCTTTACAAATCCTGATTGTGGCTTTAACACTTCATTAAACAGAGAATAACTTAACAGGAATTATACATTTTGCTGCTGTTTTTAAGTTAGTGCTATTTATTCCAGGCCCAGGAGAAATAAGACTGATCTACTGATCTGTTTACCATATAGAGACTAAACAAAGTCATTTATGCTCATAATTTATTGTGTGACTCAAGCAAACCGACAGGCCCAATACTTACTCCGTGACTGTTGCTTCTGTTTTGCTGTTTAGTTTCATTATGTGGTTAAATGTCGCAATCAATTTGTTAATCCAAATCTTGCGATCAGAGAGGTTTCTAAAAGCTTACAGATGAACTGGCAATGCATGGCTCACTAATCCTGTTCCTGTGAATGTTTAAGCATTTTGCAGACACACACTGTTATGCTAGTGTGCAGTGAAATGGCACTGAATGTTTCCAGGCCTCACCGGACTATAGCACTGCCAAGGCATGAATCATTGTGAGAACGCACAATATTTATACATTTAATACTTTGGAATAGCAATTTCTTTTTGAATTTTAGCACTTGATATGTATAGAAGGCTAATTGTGTCCTGTAATAAAAACTATAGTGTTTTGCTTGTTTGTTTTAAAAGTTTTAGAGGTACATTCCTTAAAAAGATGGCTCTTCAACAGTTCCTTAGTAAAGATATTGTAGAACCATGTAGAACCATGAGTGCTCAAAGAACCATTTGCATGCTTAAACGGTTTGATGCATGGTAAAATCATTCTTTAGATTGATGGAGAATGTGTTGTATTTGGTTCTATATTGAACCTTTTTGAAAATGATTCTATTTGGCATCAAAAATGGATCTGCTGCTGTTACAATGTCAAGCTTGGGGACAATATAAGACTCCTTTTGTTGCTATATAGATGGTACTATATATGCAAATGGTTCTTCCATCATTCCACATTTTTTTTTCTTCAAAAATGCTGCAGAATTTAATTGTTGAGATGTAAGGCTTTTAGAGTAACATCATGTGAAATGGTTCATTATAGAGAAATTTGCCAACTATGTTTTTCTTTACATTGGTGGTGACAGGAACCAGGGGTAACAATGTCTACAACGCAAATACAGCGAGTTTATTAACTGTCTAAAATGATCGGTGAACCTACACGTTTTCTGACTTTTTATATGTAGTGTTGATAATGTTAATTTGAACGGATAATGGTAAATCTGAACAAATTTTCATTTGGCACTGTTTTTCCTTGTGACACCCTGCATGTACTTTTTGCCATTAATGGATTTTAGAAATCTGTTTCAGGCCAAAAGCTTGTCTCAAAATAATCTCAAAACTCTCAAGCATCAGGCAACATATTTGTAACCACTAATTGTGAGGCAGCTTTAGAGACAATAAATGTTTTGGACATCTGTTTCCTACAACCACCACTGTGAACAATTCTGACTCTGTAAGTTTCTCTACAACGCGCCATTTCACATCAAACCGCTCTGAATGACTTTGTTTTCATCTCAATGACTGAACTGTGCAGAAATTTTGAAAAATCAGTGGAATTTCCCTTTAAGTCCCACGCTCTGCTTACCAGCTTACATCTACATCCTTGGATTTGACTGTTCAGGAATGCTTGGGTCAAAATGGTGCATTTTTCTTCTTGATCCGAACCCATAAATGAACCGTAGATTTGTGTTTCATTATCTTATAGTTACGACTGGCGGTTCTAAGCACAGTAATGTGCCAAATCCAGCTGCAATTTGTTATTTGTCCAGTGCTGCAGAATGGACAGTGTAAAAAAAGTTTTCCTCAGGTTAAATTATCAGATTAAACAATTAGGACTGAATGATAAAAAAAATCTAGCTAATGGACTAATACTCTGGCCTTGATCATCTTTGAACAATGTGGAATAATTTTAGATTAGATACATAAATAAAGTAATATGATGTATTAAGAGTCATCATCATCATCATGTATTCAGGCATCATCAGGACACTTTACAAACTCTACAACATAGCGCACTGCAATGTCAGCACTTTCTAAAATACAAAGATAACGAGTACTGTAAATAGGCTGATAAAACTACAAAGATTTAGGAAATGCAATAAAATAACGTCCTTTAACACCTTAATTCCTCTGTATGATCTCCACGGCCGTCATCCTCTTGAAAGCATGCAGCTCTGTGGAGCGCTGCGGACACGCGCTTCCTGTGGGCGAGCACGTACTCGCGTGACGTCAGGACGCTGTCGAGCTCGAAAATGTTAGCGTATGTAGTTAAATCTGGAGCCGACGGAGGGATTTGCTAGACGGAAATAATATAATTTTTCCGTTTAGAAACGCCCGTATAAACCTAACGTTGCTGGAGTGCGGTTTTTAAACACCGAGCCTGGCTTTGGGTTTAGCGCCTGGGGACTCTCCTGAGAGAAAGTTGGTTCGATATTTGTGAGGAGTGATGTCGAATCCCGGGACTCGGAGGAACGGGTCAAGCATTAAAATCAGACTGACAGGTAAAAACTCAACGCTTACACGCCCTGAAATATAACGAGTAACAGTGTTTCTGTGATACCCCCTTTTGGCACTTGTCGATTTATGCAGGGGGGTTTAATTTTACTGGCTGTATTGTTGAGTAAGGTTTCTCGGCTCTTAATATGTGGAGCTCTAACATGCTCAGCTAGCCGCTAATGCGGGCTAGCAGGCAGGCTGAGTCCGGCAGAGACAGTTATGTATCCGCTAACGTTAGTGTTAGCTTAGCCACGGAGGAGTAATCAGTAGACTAACATTCGGTCGATGAGTAACATCACAAAAAGTCATTTGGCAGTTATGTAGTTTGCGGGTATATGTGAAGCATTTGGTTAGCTGTGTTAATTACTGTGGTGTGATAGTTTGTGAAATTGCCAGCATGTCTTGAAAAATGGTGTTTTAGCTCTTTTTAGCTAAGCTGGCTAGCAGTTAGGGTGAGCCCTTTGGCTTGAGTATTACACGTTATAAATGGTAAAGGTGAAAAACTGTTCATGTATATTTTATGATGCCCGTAATTTACTTGATTACTATGTTGGCTGTATATTAACTTGTCAATGCGCTCACAAAAGATCTATCCAAACTTTGTGTTCCTAAGTGATGGGTCTAGTGGAACACCGCTCGCGTTTTAATAGTGTTCATTAATCCAGTGTAACGCACAGTAAGGACATGACGGGGTTATTGCCAGATTAAGATCAGTGGAAGCTGTGGCTTCTGTTCTCTAGATTAGTTATAACAGTTTCCTCAAGGCCATATGAGCGTCTTATTGTCTTAGGGTTCGTCTTTTTTCCACAGAATCTTCCTTTTGTGTCTCTTTTATTTTAACTAAGTTTATCAGAAAAACAAGTTACTGAAAGACCAGAGTCTTAGTGATCCTTTTGAGTTAAAAACGAAGATATAGGGCCAATGGATGTTTCAAACTTTTTTGCCTGAGTTTTAAAGCTTTACTTGTCTAACTGCTTTTTGTAGTATTATCAGTGTCAGTGTGTTTTATTTTTAAACAAAATGATTTATTTGTTAATTATTTGCTTTGAAAAACAAAGTGTGTGCTTGAATTTCAATGAACACATGAGCCTTGTTTTGAAGCACAATTATTTTGTTGCCCAACATGAAGACCATTGTATTCACAGTGCTTGCGGAGTACAAAAGTGCTTTGTTTCATCGCTAACAGTAGCGGCCTGCATGCAGGTTTGAAGAAGATGGTGGCATCTTGGACATCTTAGTGTTCTGTTGTGTTAGAGTCTGCCCTCGTATTTTAAAGGAATTGTTCAGCGAAAAAATCTCATTTACCCAAATTTAACCCCAACATAGTCAGCTGGTGAAGATTTGTTTGGTATCCAAAGTTTGCTTTCTTTTTGAGCTTTGAACTAAAAGCTATGAGACTTATGTAGCTTAAAGGTAAATGAGGTATGTGTCTTTTTTGGGTGATGGACTTTTTTGGAGGCTGTATTAGCCTCATAGCTCCATTGCAGAACTTGATCAATTTCATGTAGAGGAACAATTATGTAAATTTGATTTTAAACCTTTCTTTTAATTTAAAACCATCCCAGTTTTGTGAAAGAGTGTGTTCCTCTGTGTTGGCGTTCTCATTTCGACTCATTTTAAGGGCAAATATTTAGTCAGTGTGTCTTAACAGGCCAATACCTGGTAGTTGTTTGTCCATGTTATGGCTTTACGCTGTCCCACAGTGTTGACATTTAACACCTTTTGCAACTTTTGTCTTCTACCTCCCCCTCACCTAACTTCAGCCTGGGAAATTGTGAATGTATTGTTCTGCTTTTCTTCATCAATGAGGGGTCATAGAAGGGGGGATAGACCACTGTAGATTGTGAAGCACAGTGCTGTGCCCAAGACACATTCCTTCACAAAAGGGGAGATGGTGGGAAGATTGAATTATAGTGTTTTCTGAATTCCTGTCCCTCACTGACACAGAGTGTCTGTTTTTTGATACTGTATGGGAATTCAATTTTACAGTTGCTGACTAGGATGGGAAAATGCAGTGCCTTCAAGTGCAGCAGTATTTTGGATAGGTGTTGCATGAAGAAAAAAGACATTTCCCCTGCTTTTGGAATCCTGGCTGAATTGCCTGAATTCCTTGGACTGTAGAGTGGATTTTATAGTTCTGTTTCTCTGCTGTGTTTATGTCAGCTTGGTTTTTCCAGCAACAGGAAGTGTCAGATTATTATTTTGCATTTATATGCATATTTTTACTGCCAGTCACACAGTGAACATAAATTGTTTGTGAAAGGTTTACTGAAATTAAGAAGAAACACGTCCAGGTCGGTAAACCTCGTTCACAAAAGAACACCTGAGTTGATTTGAACGGGATTGGTGGCCACAGCCTTTTCTGTGAAAACATGTGGCCCAGAGCCTGAGGCAGCTGTGAGTAATTTCATTACGACTAAAAAGGAAATCCTGAAAAAATCCCTCATTCTATTCAGTTTCCCTCCTTTTGCGAAACTCTTGTACTTCATTCCTGAAACAAACAGCCATGACAGCATTTTGGTGATCCGAGAGGTCAATATTGTGAAGTGCTGTTTCTCTCTTTATTGTTGATATTTCTTTGTAAAGGCATTTTCTTTTTCATGTTTTCTGCTGCGCCCTGGAGTGGGTTTCAGCCCTGGGGATTGGGGATTAATGGGGCGGTTTCACAGTTATTGTTGTGTTAATGTACAAGATGGCCTGGATGCAGCTATGCGAGAATGTAAAGCCATAGTTACCAAAACATTCTTAAGTTCTTAAATATTCCTCTCTCTCTCTCTCTCTCTCTCTCTCTCTCTCTCTCTCTCTCTCTCTCTGTCTCTTCCCCCACCTCAGACTCACACACACAACAAGGAAGTACAGTAAGCTCTTAATCACTCAAACTTGAGAGGGATAAAGCACTGTGGCTTGCTTGTCACTGCTAAACAGCTGTGTTTACCTTAATGTGCTAGCCAGATGCGGGCGTCTGTGACCTAGACCTATAAAGTTGCCACAACAGTTAGAAGCTGTTTTTCAACCCTCTGATTAATGACACATGGGCGGTCACAAACAGTATGTTTTCAGAAATTATATTGGGTGTATAGAATCACTTTAAATGCACATTTTTCTGGATAACTGCTATCAGTCAAGTTATTTACGTTAGTCATTTGTCACAAAAAGTGGCAACAAAGTCTGGTTCATTTTTTCTGTATAAAGACTAGGACAGTTAATCAAACTAAGGCACTCTTAAATTGAAACTAATGCTGACGTATCACACTTGTTTGTTGTGGCCTACTAAATATAGTCTTATGTTTGATGAGAAAGGGAAGAAAGGGTGACTAACCATGTGGCATCCACATGTTATGTGTGTGTATGTTAATAATTATCACGCTCTGTAGACTATCTTCTTTTTAAAAGGTAAATGGGATTGGACTGTTGTTTGGAATGTTTGCAGGGCACTCGGAGTGCCAAGAAGTGTTAAATCTGACCTGTGCCTTCAGTTTTTGGGCAGTTTTGCAAGAGGAATTTGCCTGCATTGAATTCATCACCTTAACATTAACCACCTGTCTTGAGCACAGTCCTGAATTGATGAGTGCAATCGATTGTCAGTACCCGATTTTGTTGTCCGTTTGCCCTCTTGAGTATCTCTTCTCATCTCTAGGCCTACTCATTTTCAGTTTCTTTGATAGGATGTTTGAACCTGTTTTAAAACCTCTCCTTCAGTGCTGTCTGAGGTGTCTCAAAACAGACTTCTACGCCTCAGCAGTCTGACTCACCCTGACAATGTTGGAACGGTAAACATTTCGGCCACAAATGGTCGTAAATAATTTCCCAGGTTGACCTGTTAAATGGTCTGCTTGAAGCCATGGGCTGTTTTTATGGTAGATGCTATGAATAATTTATAAAACCTTTGATTTTCACATATGCCACCAGGGATGATTGGGGCAGTAATGGAAAAATAGCCCTTCAGAGCTGTTTCCACACCACATTGCCAGGTTGGTTGGTTCAGTTTTGGAACTTGTTGCTGAATGCTGGGCAAACCGGCAATTAAACTTGCATTAGTATTTTTAGGCAGTTTTTTTTCAGTTGTTTTTGTTTTGGCTGATTACGCTAAAATTTTACTGACCATCTCATCTATAATTTGTCTTTTTGTTCTTTGGGTCTGTATTACAGTGTTAAAGGCATAGGTTGTTGTGATCCTTTGTTATTGCATGTGTGTGTTTGCCTTTTGTGGACTGATCCAGGCTCAGATTAAGCTTAGTATGAAAAGCTGTGAAATGACAAAGGCAAGGCATGTGCCAGGTTCCAGGAAGGAACACAGCAACTAGGTAAGTGGTGGTAAGAAATAGGCTTACTGTGCCTGTGAGGCTGTTTTAGCACGGAAGGGTGGAGGGCTGGGGAATCCTGCTTATTCAGTAAGGAGCAAAGCACGAGTCTACTCTAAACCCCGTCAGTGCTCTCATCACATGCGGCCTGGTTGCCTCCGTTTCTCTCTGTCCCGTTCTCTGTTGCTCATTCAGTCGCTCGCCCCATCCCACACACGGATAGGTCAGGTTCTAGGGAGCGCGTTCATGTTCATGACTGTGTAGGCATTCAGAGCATGCGGCCCCTCTGACATTCCTCTGTGTGATGTTTAGTCCAGCTGGGGGTGGGTCGTGGGGTTGCTGTTAATTATGCAGTCCTCAGTGACTGTCTGCTGCACCACGCTCCGTAAACTGACACTATTGATCAGACCTAGGCTGTTACCCAGCCTGTGTAAATAGATGCTTCTTTGGATTTGGACAACAGGAGGTTTCGGAGGCGATACAGGAGGTATGGATAGTAAATGTATCGATTAAGAAGTGTGGCGAAAAGTGGTTGGTCGTCTGTTCAGCGCAATGTGAATTATCAGTCCTATCCTTTAACAGATGATATGCATTTTAAGACTATTGCCAACTGTTCCCAACTGTGCCCGTCCACAAGACAATATTGAACTAGTGAAATATGCTCACATATGGGCACAGTTCTCTGTAGGTACATGGGTTAAAGTCAAATAAACAATCTACCAATTAATTTGATAATTAATTAGGGGGGTGGAAGATAAACTCAAACTCAAGCAAATTTTGGCAGGACAAATTCAGTTTTCTAGATATTACAGCCATATAATTTAGGTAAAATGCTAGACTGCCAATTAGTACTAAACTAAAATAGTTTCATTTTTTAGTATATGCATATTTTTAATATTTATTTTTTTATTTATTTTCAACCAGTTACAACTCACGAGTGAAAAAAGTGGCAGGAGTGTATTTTGTACATGCTTCTGGTAGTATGACACTTGCTGTGTGCTTTCATTTTGTGTTTAGATGAAATGTGTCTATGGCAAATAATGTCGAAATAATGGCGCTGCAGATATTACAGGTTTTGATAATCAACTGTAAAATCGTTTTCACTGCAGACATTTAGAACTCTTTGTTAACGTTTGAAAGCATACCTCAGTTTTGCAGGTTGTGGGTAATGCCTGTTTGTCACCTCTACAACAGTGGGATAAGTTGGATGCAATAAAACAAGAAACAAAGGATCTGAATTTGATTGTGCTTAATATAACTGTTACCTGATCTGTTGAAATGCCTAATTGACATCCAATCTTGATACTTTGGATTGGTTTGGGACATCCCTATACATCATCATCGTTCAGATTGTTATCGGGTTAGTTACTGCTGATTTAGGTAAAATGTCATCAAATATTTTTTAGAACTGAGTAATCAAGTTTAATTATTGTGATGGTTGCGATATGAACACACCATGAAAAGAAGTGATTATCATGCAAAGCTCTTTTAATAGTAAGTGTGTGCTCACAGTTTATTGTGTTTTAGTGTAGCTCTGGTGCTGTTGTGTGTAAGCATATTGTACTTTTGTCAGGGTTTTGGAGTGCCACTCTTCAGTAGATTAATGTCTCTGCGGTGCACTGTTGAGAGCAGGGCTGAGAACAGCATACAGAAGCTGCTGAAATCAGTCCATCTCTCTGTCTGCATTACAGTTCTTAGCCAGCATCAGCTGATGTCTGGATCTGAGTGTTATTACTCACTTATCATGTAGTGGCTGAAATCACCTCACTTTGGAATCATTACATCTTTATTTTGCCGCAATTCTGCAGTCATGCCAAATAAACCGCACCAGATGTGTTTCTTTGACTGTGTCTAGTTCTGTCCCCTGCAGCCCTGTGTGTAGTGTTCTGTTTGTGTTATAGGCAGCAACCAAATGAGAAAAGTGCAGTCAGCTGGTTCGACCACTACTGTGTTGACTTTTGTAAAGCATTCTGAAAGATACCCGTGTTGATCTACATGGTAAGCTGCAGACACTACTGTGGGGCCTCCAGACAGGATGAAGTGCTCATGTGGAGATTTCAGCCTCTCTCAGCAGCCTGGCTGGCTCCCACCCCGTACACCTCATCTGGATTTAGGTTACTGCCCAGCGCCCAGAGGTCAGCCGCCCTCCTCCCCGCACCACCCCCTCCCTCATTAGGACACACACAGCGCATTAGGCTGCATTCCTCCCCCGCTGTTGTAAACAAGAAAAGCTGTGTGCCGGGATTTTGCACTCACTCAGATTTCCCAACTTACTTTTGTTTCAGTTCAGTGTTTCATATTCGCAAACTTGACAGAAAACTAGGCCAGTTTGATCCCCCCCGCCTTCACTCTCTCTGTCAGTACTGTCTTATCTCCTGTCATCACTGCCCAGAGCAGATCTTCATCTGGGTCGTGTGCTTTGAGTAGTCTTCACTGTAATAAGTGGCCTTCCCATATTGTCATGAACACAAGCTGCTGAAGGGCATATTTCACTGGACCAACAGATATGGCAGATTTTCAGCTTGTGTTAATTCCTGCAAGTCCCCGTCTTGTTTATTGTCGGCATTCTGGAACTAATTAGCTTACTCAAAGCGCCCAGTCCAAGACAGCCTTACTAAAGGCCACTTTAGGGAATGTTGTTTGGACAGGTAATAATGATCATTTAACTACGTCTCGTATCTGAACATCAGTGAATGTATGTCAGCCAAACAGTTACCAGTACAAATAGGCATGTGTGTGTTCATCCTCTGGTTGCTGTAAGACCGCGGCATGTCCGTGTGGAGCTCAGCCCTGTGATTAATGTGCAGCGCACTGGACTCAGAATGTCCTTCTCCACTAACACTGTCTGACTAAACGCATTGCAATGGCATGAGCCTTCTGCTGTAGTTCTTTTGCATTGTGCAGTTTTCCACTTCCGTCTGTTCACCCTCAAGGTGTGTCTCAGGTTTCCCTTGTCTTTTGTGGTTTACTACTAGCGCCCCGGCTGGGTGACTCAATGCTGGGGAAGTCTGCCTGGCCGCAGCTCTTCCGGGGGAAGCTCGCAGTGCACTCACAGTGGGCTGACTGACCCACTGTTTCTCAGCCTGAGGAAATGTCATGTCCAGTCATGCACGCATGGACGTGCGGCGCTCTTAAATAGCTTCCCGACTGACAACGCTCATTTGCGCGCTGCTGGATGGGAATGTATTTTTAAAAAAGCCCGCAGCGCCTTTGCTGCCTTGGCGACCTTACAAAATGGCTCCCTTTAGTGTAATCTGCATGGCTCCACTCGAAGGATTTTCAAGAGAGAGAGGTGGAGGAAGAAATGAGGGAGGAGGGCAGAAGATAACTCTGCGAAAAGCTCATGGATATTTCATTGGTGCTGGGGGGCCTAGCGGCTTGTGTTTCAGCCCCTGCATTTGACAGGGCTTAAAACGACTGTGTGGGATCCGGCCCGTCTCATATCCGCATAGCCTTCCTGCTGCTGTAACTCAAACCTAGGCTGTATTTGAGGGACTGGGGTACATGTGAGTAAGAGAGTGTCTCTGGTTCTGACAGAGATAGCAGAAGAGCAGAGCGGATGAGGCCCAGTTGAGCAGGTAGCTCTCCCCAACCACTGGCCATTGCTCCGTTTGGCCTTGTCGTTCATGTACGGCAATAGTTGACTGATAAGGTTGCAGAAGCCAGCGCTAGAGGAATAGGGAGATTATTCTCTCTGCCCAGCCGGTAGACCTGCCTTATCTCTCCTCCCTCTGCACAGATAGACTCAAAGGCACAGCTGTTCTAACTGCTGCTATGCTTGTATTGATAAATCAGAGTGGTTAAGGGGCTTTGACTTATCCCTGTGTTGAAATTCCTTTTTTTTTCCTTGCAACCATGTAGTCTTTTAACCCACTTTTCATACTTACCATATAAAATGCTTATCTTCAAATGTACATTTCCAGTGGATATCCTAGATCTTTTTTCATTGTATTTTTGATAAGAGTATCACTTTCACTTTGTTTACACCCTCTCATTAGTGAAGTACAGGGTGATTCAAAACGATTCATCTGATTTCAAAATGATTTTCACTTGTAAATCATTACAGAACAATGCAGTAAATTGTAAATGGTTTAAGTGAGCATAAAGTTTATTATGTAATTTTACAAGTGCTCAATATGACCTCCTCCAGCTGTACAGACAACATCAGCGCGATAGTCATATTCATCCCGTACTTAATTGAGCACATCGGGTGTCACTGCACTCACGGCTCTTTCAATGCGATTTCGGAAATCATAGTGTTTTTGAGAGTGGTGGCAGATAAACAGAATCCTTAACGTACCCCCACAAAAAAAGTCACACGAGGTGAGATCTGGTGATGCTGGTGAACGTTTTTTTGGAACTGTTGGTACCAACGACGAATGCTCTGAGCTGTTGATGGTTCACTGCCATACAGACAGTCAGAAACTCTATGATCCCCTAAGCTGTCAGTTAATAAACCAAGCCTGTTCTGTTTCACTAGAGCAGTGGTCACCAACCCTCCTGCTGGAGATCTACTTTCCTGCAGAGTTTAGTTCCAACCTGCATCGAACATGCTCCCCCTCCCCTTACCTAACACTAATGCATCTGATCTAGCCAAACAAGGACTTTTGAAGAGGTTAATTAGTGAGCAGGCGTGGCAGAGTGTGGCTGGAAGGAGACTCTGCAGGATGATGGATCTCCAGGACCAGTGTTGTTGACTGCTGCCCTAGGAGAAATTGAGTTGTTTGACAAAGTTAGGGTACATGACCCTAAACTGGAATGGAAATCTTCTCAAAACCTCCCCCAGTGTCTGCCTGTAGCAGCATAGCTGCCCAGACACCACGTAGTGACTCTCAATAAAGATCAGCAGGCTAAATTTAGAGCAGGAGGCTGTAAGTTACCGTGAGGTGGTCGATGGATATGAGAGCTCATGAGTGGCCAGACTTCCAGCTGTGGCTGAACTGCTGTTTCTGAGCACTGGTTTCTACAGGCTAATCCAGCGTAATGAAATGGTTAAGTCTGATTTCCCATGCCTGATAACGCCATAGCAGACTGTTTGGGCTCCTCTCAAAAAGGCTTAATGAAAGCAGATGGGGAAGAATGTTTGGACAGCCCTGCAGGCCTCTGGACACATGATGGCCAAATAATACTCTGCTTTTCTCACATCTCACATGTGCATGTGCCGTGTGTGTGTGTGTGTGTGTGTGTGTGTGTGCGCGCGCGCGCATGTGTGTGTGTTTGCGTGCGAGTGTGTGCATTTGGGCGGCACTAACTTGGAACATGTTGTCCATGTTTGCTTTGCCATTTGCTCACCAAGAAGACAGGAGTAAAGCAACAAGAAGAGCTCTGTTTAAGGTCCCAGCTGCAGACTGTTCCGCCTGCCCTAAAAACTCGCTTGGAGGAATGTTGCCAGATGTTGGAGGGGTACTGGACAATATCTTGAGCGTCCCTGTTAGTAGACTTGATCTTTCCTTTTTTCCCCTTTTGCTTGAACTAGAGCTGCGTAATCATTTGAAATGTTCATACTGGTATCACAGTGTTACTTTGAATAAAGAGTAACACTGTGTTACTCAAAAAAAAGTAAATGAATTTGAGGTAAAATAATTTCTTTTAGATTATTTTGCGTGAGCTGTAACTTTTAGAAGCCTATACTCTTGAAGATGGTTCTTCAGGAGTTCTTTAGTAAAGATATGGTCCTGTATAGAACAGTGAGCACTGTTCATTGTTGCCAGTGGTTGCCACAAAGCATAAGAAAAGAAAATGTAAATTTCTTCTAGATTATGGAAGCATTTTCTCAAAGCAAAAAATGCAGCAAAGCACAATAATATACAATACACTCTGTAGTTGGGTTGTAATTAGATCTCGTCATCAGCCCAGAATCCCTCTGTTTTTATATCAGTCAGTGCTGATGCTGATGCCCATACACACGCATTTATAAAATGTAAAATCTGGAATTAGATCTACCTGGATTAGCATATTTACCAGGCTTGTGAGTTACCAGTTAAGGTGTGTGGCAGTGTGGTTTTGGAAAGTACAGCCAGACTTTCTACTGCTGATTTGTACCAGAGATGTTATAGGAGACCGGTCACTGGTTGAAATATAAAGAGGAAAGCGTGTAATGCTTGACATGTTGTCTATCATAAGAAAAAGAGCCAATCTGCTTACTGGTTACGAAAAAACACGTTTGTGCATTATTGAGTCAAATGCTACAAACTACTTATGAGGTTTTTGTCAAAATTTATCTGAGACTTCAAATATGTTTTTGCAACAGTAATTTGACCTTCAAGTTTATAGGTCTCTCCTCATTGAAATAGATAAGAGCCTGGATTGCCTGGAAATAACTGCTCAGCAGCGTTGCAAAGATGGCTGCCGAATGAACAGACTTTTTAATAAGCACTTAGTTTGTACTGACGCCACAATTTTGTGCTTCTTTTTCCTTGTTCTGCATGTCTGGAGGAGCCAATCAGTGGTGATATTAAAGTAATGGGGTTTGTTGAAATATTTTTGTTTGAAGCCAAGGATTTCATCAGCTCTATTTTCAGAACTTAGAAACTAGGAGTTGATTTCCTGCCAAATAAACAACACTTATGATGTATTTTATGTTTCGTCTAGAGCTCCAAATATGGGCAACAATTAGTAAAAGTTAGTAACTCAAGTCTGTGTTATTACCAAGTGTTTACATTTGGTGCCTTTTGGGCAACCCCAGCTTGTGCTGGACTGATTGAGCTTCTGATGCAAGTTGTATGAGCTGCCTCTTATAGAATCTGTGAGATGGGCTGGTTTTCTGACTCATTAGGTTATTTCACATAATGGGGAAAGTGTCAGAGAGGCAAATAGGAAGAATGTGAAAAATGCACCCCTTCCAGCAATATTGTTATTGATGTTTTGATTCTGACCTTTGGCATCTGTCTGACTGGCATCAACTCCAGAGATCTGACAGTCCTGACTGTCTGATAAAACCTCCCTCTTGTTGCAAAGTTTCTGCCGCCTTTGTTTCCATGGCTACAGATGTGGTAAGCGGCGTATGGGAGGCAGGGGTGACTTTTCTGCTCGAGTCTTTGAAATAGCAGGTATAAGGTTTTTTTTTTTTTCCCTGTTCATTTCTCCCTGGCTGCTTAACTGGAGGGCAGAGACAGAGCTTAATCATACGAGTGGACTTTGATCTCACACTCATTACTTATGCAGTGTGGCTCTTCCAGTTAATCCACTGGTTGCCTCAGTAACCGTTATTGGGTGTTGATGGACTGCCTGGTGGCCACAAGAGAGATGGAATGTGGAATCCTCTCTCTCACTGTCATGCATCCTTTCTCTCACTCTGTCATGTTCTCTCTCTCTCTCTCTCTCTCTCCCTCTCTCCCTCTCTCTCTCCTCTCATATATTTTTCTTACTTGTCTTCTCTCTCCTGCTTTCTCTCCCCCTGTTGATGCCCCCCAACCCCCGCTCTCCCACGCATGCTGTGATGAAGCTCAGGTCTAATGAGGTGTTCCCTACAGTGAGGGCTGTAAAAGGTGGGGGAGGTGAAGGTGTGTGGTGTCAAGCTCGCTGCAGCATCTACTGTGTTTTAGTTACTCTCTCCCCTCCCTCCATTTCCACAGTAAAACTGCTGTGGCATTTTTGCACCCAAACCCCCCCTCTAACCTTCCCCACCCCCCGAAGCGTTCATTGTCGGGTCATAAATTGGACTCAAGGCCAAGGCTTTGCATGGACCTTTCAATTAGCAGCTGCTGTTGTTGCATGATTAACATTCAGCAGTAGCTTGGCCTCCTAACACGGTCTAGCTCCTCATTTGAATCACAGATAGCACTTTCTCTCTTCATGGTTCTGTACAGCTGTAATGTCGAAAAGGCTAGGGGAAGAGGTGAGCCCTTGCTTTCCCAGTGCATTTTGCTTCCCCAGCCATGTAAGCTTTAGCAAAGGGGACTTGTGTGCCTGCCTTTGATATAAGCATGGGGCTCAGGCCTGAGGGAAGAGGTTTCTTCTATTCACCTTCTTGTTCAAAAAATGTTTTATGGCCCCACTCATCAGATGGGATGGTTTATACTGCACTGTGCAAAGACTAATGAGCAATAATTGTGCTATGTAGTATTTCTACACCAGAGTATGTGAGTGGATTGGACCGGCAGACATTTCTGCTCCTCACTCAAAGCGTTCTGTAATCACTCTGCTCCAACTCCATGCCAGGTTTTCTACTTCCTTCTTACTCATACCTCACTCTCACACGAGAAAACCCGCTCCGTGTCCGCTCCGTATGATTCATTCTTATGATATTTATTTTATGTCTCAGACGTATGGACAAGCCGCTGCACACTTAATTACATTAATTATATAGTTTGTGGCTGTTACTAAATGAAAAATGAGTTAAACATTCTGTGCTACACAGGTGTTCAGAAGGTATAGGCTTGAAATGATTGTCCAATCCCAAACCAGAAATTGGCCGGGGGTAAATAAATGCACATGCTTTTAACACGATCTTTATTATTGCACAGCTAAATGGATGACAGGAGACTAATTGTGTGTAATCTCTGTAGAACTTTGTTGCGGTAGGTTAGAATTTCCAGTATAGGTCTGCTAAACAGCTCTGCAGCGTCAGTGCTGTGTATGAATGGCCATTGCTTGCGAGCTGTTCCAGTCACACTGCTGCATCATTCACGTCACGCAGAGGTAGTCAGTGGGGGGGGGGTGAGAGAACTGTATTGCTCATTTTTACCTTCCATGCATGGAACAACATCTTAATTGAACCATAAACCCAGCCTGAGGACTTGATAACAATAACCTACTACAGTAGACTACATGTTACTTAAGAATGAAGATTGATTGTGGGGCTCCCTCAGCCTGATAAGGAGCACCCACTTAGTGTTGGCCTAGCAGCCTTATGGAACATGCTGTTACGCCAAGGATCGGTAAAATTGATAATGTCAATAATAAAAAAATAGTTGCCTACACATATTGTTATAGATTAGTTGGCTTGACGCCGCTTACAGTTCCCATCTGATGACACCTCACTTCCTTAAAAGAAAATACAGACAACAGACTCTACAGGGCCAAGTCCTGCAAAACCCCAAAAAGTAAAAAATGTGAAAGTTCACTTTTACATCATCTTGTAAATTGTGTTAAACTGATCTCATGTACCACAACAGCTGTCATACAGTAGCAGAAAACACACTGCATCTTTAGCAGAAGCTCAGCATGGTGAGTAACTATGCTACCAAACTGTAATCAAAAGCCAAAAATAGTGTGTCATTGTCTGATTTTCAGCCTGCTCTGTTTTGATTTAGTCAACAGAGAAGTAAACCACATTGGTTGAAGGAATAAGTTGTGTTTTGAAACGATTTGTCCAAATAGCATTGTAAACATATATTTCTTATTAGATTTATCATTAGAGGAAAAATTATTTGTTTATTTGTTCCTTTTATTGTTTTTAACATGGTACACACTCATTAAAATAGTGTTTTCATGAGCATTGATGATCTGTTGCTGATCCCTTGGATATAGTCCTTTTTTTTTGGTAAAGATGAGTTGGAGGATAGGGATGATGTTTTATGTTTGAAAGAGCACTATGCTGGGGAGAAATATAAGGAGAAAAAATGCTTGTATTGTTTTTGTTTTTTAGGTGTTAATTATTCACAAACTAATAAATGTACTTTCTTTTCAGACTGATTACTCTAACCCTAACCCAAAATGGATCAATTAATTGATTATGGAAATTGTTAAATGTAGCCCTAGTATCTAAACATCTGTGTAGTTTGCTACAGGACAAAATCCTTAAGTTGTGCAAGACTCTAAGTTTGGGTAAATTTAGCTTTCTTGCCTGCTTATGTATGTCTGTATGTATGTATTAATCAGTCATTCAGTCAATCAGAATCCTTTTACCCATGTTGCTGTTTTTCTAGTTTAGTGATTTATTTTATTTATATACCCCCCCACACACACACCTTGGTGTTGTGCCATACAGCACTACTCTGTTCAATTATTCAGCTCAGATAATCTGTGATCTTTGACCACTCTGTGATCATGGGCACACAGGGATTATGTTTTATGCATTTATGTCAAATATCCACTTATCCACTGCTAACAGATGTCCTTGCACAAACATACCAACTGGTGATCAATTCCTTGTCATCATTTAACACAAAACAGTTTTGTGGACACTGTTCTTTGAAACAACAGCTACTTATTTTCATAGTTTCAAGTTGCTTAAGGCACTCTTTTACAGTTCAACAGAGTCCATAGCATTGTGTAGAAGTTCTGTCATCTTGTTTAAACTCGCATGTAGTTACTAACAGATATGGTGCAACATGTAATCACAGTTGTGAATATGGGTTTCAGCAGATACCCTAAATTTAAGAACGATAAATAATCATGATGAAATTGAAACTACCGTATAGTGCAGAGGTGTCCAATCTCATCTGCAAAGGGCCGGTGTGGCTGCAGGTTTTCATTCTTGTCAAGCAGCAGCACACCTGATTCCACTTGTTTTAATCTGTTAGTCTGTCTTCAAATGGCTGTTCAGGTGTGCTCCTGCTTTGTTGGAATGAAAAGCTGCAGCCACTCTGGCCCTTTGCAGATAAGATTGCACACCCCAGAGTAGACCCAGAGACGTTATTTGTCCGTTGCATAGACTATTGGTTGTTAATCTAGCTGTTGATGTCACCAGGTGGGTGCATTATGTTCTTTCAGATGAATGACAGTGAATACAAAGGGGCTCAAAAAAAACCCCACCACAATACGTAACTCTATCTTTTGCCAACTAATGAAGACAGTGATATGTTGCGTTAAATTATTTGAGCCAGGGGTGAAGGGATGGCTAATTTGTGGGAAAGGGTAGCGTACAGTAATCAGCTGCTTCTTGTGTAAATGTTTTATTGGCTTGAAGTCTGCCGAGAGATCAGATGTGTGTGTGAACAGTCATATAGAGCAGTGCCCATTGCACCGTGAGTTTATATGACATCCATAAATTTGTAAAATGAGCTGGCGGCTGAGGAAGGTCCTTCACAGAAAGGACACTACTGATGTGTGTTTGTCCACCCACACAGTGACGAGGCCTTCACTGTCCACTGGAGCATTTCCTCGTAGTCAGCATTGTCATGGTACAGTGAGAAATACAGACGATTCTTCACTGTCCTGTGACACTCAGTCATGCACATGTGTTCTTCCTAATGTCTGCATTTTTTTATTTATTACACAGACTAGTAACAAGGCCTCAATTATTACGTAATCGCCCATTGCCCATTTATTTAAACTGACCAGTTGTTTTACAGTGAGTGTAAATTTGGTGCATTTTCATCTGTTAAGTTGAGGCAAATAAATGAATGAAAGGATATTTTCACACATTGTTTCAGACTTTGGCAAATGGAAAGTTTTTTTGTGACATTGTATTTTTTTCATTTGGTTCAGTTGGTTTCACACTGCAATGGCTAAAGTGCACCAAATTACATGTGTTTGCTAATTTCTTAGTTTATTTATTGGAGGTTTTGCAGGGATTCAATTTTTGTTGCTCTCACATTTGCTACCTTTTTGAGAAAAAAAAAAATGTACTTTGAAAGAAAACAACTATATCACAGTCAAAGCAATAACAAGCCTTGCTCGATAGCTGGTTCTTTATTATTAGTTTGTCAATTTCAATGTAACCAATCAGGTAACTGATACAAGATGTTTCACGATCTATGTGCCAAAATCAAAGGCATTGCTTTGCTGTTATTTTATTACTTGTCTGCAGTTGGCAGTAGTTTGTGCTACATAGCTTTATGAGCTTCTGATGAAATTGGCAGATTATGTGGACAGTACAGCACTGATGTGCTGCTAGAAGAAACGGAAAAAACGTGCTGATGCTGATTTCTCTCGTTCAGTGAAGTTAATCACAAAAATGAACTGAACCAGGGTTTCTTTGGAAGTGGACAGGACCCAACTTTGGCCACTGTAGGCTTTTACAGTAATAGTTGAATACAATGGAAAAAAAAATCTATAAGCAGTGTGGTTACTTCTGTGGTTATCGTGATCAGTAACCAATCAATCTATACTTTATATGTGCACACAATGTGCCAAAAATACCTTGTAAATACCTATTGTAATTATATTATTAATTGTAATATGTGTTTTGTAATTATCTCACTGCTTTTGTATCATGTTGTTTTATGTTTAATATGTTTTGTTTCTGTAAAACAGTAGAAATGTCCTCATACTTGTGACCAGCAGTGTCACGGCTTGACAAAACAGATCTCTTATTTTCAGTCTATTGTTTGATTACTGTTAATCTGTGTTGTCTGTTTCACTTGTGCTGGGACACAGTTAATAAGCAACTTTGCACAGTTGTTTCACAGTCGTTAACCTTATGATTAATTGGTATCGGGGAAACTCGGTCCTGATAATTTCTTTTTAGCATGTTCTTTCATTTCTTAGTGTACACCATTTATTTTTGATAAGTAAAGTTTCGCTGTACTGACCACACCTAATCTCACACCTGCCTAACACATGCTGGCACAAATCTTCTTTGTGGTCTGCACTGGCACTACTCAGTACAGTGAATTTAAACGATCTAAAAGCACTGTTTGACCAAATGTTCAATGACCTTTGATATTTTCCCTTTACGTGCTGCCAAGGGAAAAAACAGGAAAGGCCTCTTAGGCTGATAGCTTAAGTCTTAAGATATTCAGGGAGGGTTGCGGTAAAGAAATACAGACTGAGAGGGATGGTTCATTCTGTTCAGATGGGGTGCTGGGGTAGCCCTGAGGTCACTCTTGTGGGCTTCTAGGTGAATATGCCAACCTCTCCCAACAGTCTGAGGAAAGCAGCTTGCCTGGACATACTCCCTTAATGCCTGCACATATACAGAGAACACCATTTATATAACTAAACCATGAATTTCTCTTGTTTAGGCTAGGGCTGAGTATTATAACTTCACAGTACATTTATTTCAGCATAATTCTCATTGAAATGTAAACTGTCAGAATGGTTTGATGTGAAATGGTTAATTGTAGAGAAACAATGATTCTGATTTCTTAACAGTAGTGATGATAGGAACCAGGGTTCATGCGTCAGAGGCCTGCAGCACAAATGTAGCCATTTTATTTACTATCCAAAACCACCAGTGAGTCTACCCAAGTTTTATATGTAATGTTGATGATGGGAAAATAAAATGCTGGATGCTTTAAATATATTGCACTTTCAGATCTGAATAATTATCGGTTCCACTCGTGCATACACATGCCGTGTGGAAGTACATTCATGAATATTGATAGTCATCACTGTATCAATATGCATATCGCCACAATCTTATCCATGGTATATTGCCATATCTATATTTTGAACACAGCCCTAGCATGGGCCATGTTTTTACTTTAATGTTTATATACACAGTAGTGAAGTTTTCAGACATGTCATGACTAGAAAGCAGTGAGTGTTTAATTTAATGATGGATGACTTTCTGATTTTCTTTCAGTATTATGTGCCAAGAACCTAGCAAAGAAAGACTTCTTCCGTAAGTACTCATGCTTTCTTTCTCGTTTTGTTGTGTCTGTTCCACATAGTCCAATGTTTGCCACAGCTTTGTAGATGTTTGTTTTTCCTCTCAGATGCTCAGCAACAAAGTGTAGCTGAACGTTTGCGTTTCAACCCGAAGAGCCTCTTGCACACAGGCTTTTTTGACTGTATCGCATTTATTATCCCAGAATCTCCAAATGATGGGGAGCTTTCAGAACCACCCACGATTGGCTTCTTTATTCCATCAGCTGGGGAATTCACCTCCTCTTTCACTAGCTCCAAATCACATTCCACCCACAGATATTTGGACACGCAGCACTGGGCTTGAAACTTGCTGTACAGTCAGGGCTACACAGAGTAACAAGGCTGCTGTGAGTGACAGACATGACTGTCTGTCCCACTGCCCTGAACCATTCATGGCCCACATATTATGCTAATGACAGAAGTGTGAATGCGTCATATTCAGCCCACATCCATAGGGCTGGCTTTTCAAACCATTGCACTGAGCTCTGGCGTGACAGCGGCTAATCATTGATGGACTATGTGTAAAAGAGAGAGACGAAGTGTGACTACAGCAATGACAAATCTAAGAGTTCTATGCAGCGACTGTTTCTCAGCTCAGAGTTATTCCCTAAGAGGCAAGCTGAGTATTTTCCCAGCTCATAATTTATGCTTCTTTTGTATTCTCGCTGCACATCTGTATTAATTGGAGAGCTCTTGAGCACTTGACCTCTCTTGCTATGTATTCAGGGCATGAGGATTGCCTTATGAATGAGTGCAGTTCATGAATCAAGCTCTAAATCCAAGTCATAAAATGATGCAAAAGGCCCCAGGTGAATTTTCACGCAGTGACTTTGGAAAAGGGTGTGAGGGCGTTTCCTATTCTGCCGTGCTCCACTGCAATAGATTGCAATAGATAGTGGTTCTTTCGTCCTCAGATTTAATCCTTCCGCAACACTGGTTTCTCTTGCAGGGTTGCCTGACCCTTTTGCCAAAGTTGTTGTTGACGGCTCGGGTCAATGCCACTCCACAGACACAGTCAAGAGCACATTGGACCCCAAGTGGAACCAGCATTATGACTTGTAAGCATATTCCTGGCTTAAGTTTAAAATTTGCACTTGCAGTATCATTTTTTAAATCATCTTTCATCTAACCTGTTACAGTTGCCCTCGAGATTGTCCACTGTACAACACAAGACATACAATCACAGGAGTTGAAACTTTTAACTGTGCATTATATACAGCCACTCACATAGCTGTAACAAAATGCTGCATTTTTTAAAAGGGGGGAATTTTTTTCTTTGGGGTCAAATTAGAGCAAAGAAGCAAATGTGATTAATTGCGATTAACTACACAAAAAATCATCACAATTAATTATTCTGAACAGCCTTAATTATTATATTAAGAATTTTCTTCATTTGTGTGATTTTTAGATATATTGGGAAGACCGATTCCATCACTATTAGTGTGTGGAACCATAAGAAGATCCATAAGAAACAGGGGGCTGGCTTTCTAGGCTGTGTGAGGCTCCTGTCCAACGCCATCAGCAGACTCAAGGATACAGGCTGTGAGTGGTCTTCACACGACTCATATTTAGTAGTGCAGTAAAAGGGCCGCAATGAAGAAATATTAATCATTTGTCTTTCTAAATAACTTGAATGTTTTGAGGACTGACCTTTTGGATGTCTGTCATCTCAACAGACCAGCGTTTGGACTTATGCAAGCTGAACGCCTCCGACAGCGATGCTGTGCGAGGGCAGATAGTTGGTACGTAGCAATGAAACGTGGAACTGTCTTGGGGAATACCACCTTGCCTTCTGAAACACCATAAAGTCATAAATTGTCTCTCGACTAAATATCCTTTGCAATGTTCTGTTTTTAGTGAGCCTCCAGACCAGAGACAGGATTGGCAGTGGTGGGCCTGTGGTAGACTGTAGAGGACTTTTAGAAAATGAAGGGTGAGTGGGAGCTCTGCAGCAGAACGGTCCTTTTTTCTTCTGATGGATACACTTGATCAGCACTGCCCCCTGCTGGAAGGATTAGATTTATCTTCACTCACAAATCATATACTGACGGAGAGCCATGGTTTTTGGAGTATTTACACTTCACTGCTTATGTGTGCTTTTCAGGCCGGTCTTTGAGGACTCTGGACCTGGACGGCCTCTCAGCTGTTTCATGGAGGAGCCTCTGCCTTACACAGACCCCACGGGGGCTGCTGGGGGAGGTAGCTGCCGTGCACTGGAGTCGCCCAATCAGGAACAGAGGCTCCAAGCACAACGAATTAGAAACCAGGAGTCTAGAAGTCATGCACACACCCCACAGAACCGGCCGCATGGGCATCAGTCACCTGACCTGCCTGAGGGCTATGGTAAATGAGTCCTGAGTTTGTGCTCCTTACTTCGAAGAAGTTTTGTGTTCTTTTATCTTCCACCAGTGTAATTAAACTGGCTCCAGCTGCCTGTGCCACTGTGAGCTTGTTGAGAGGCGGCTGAGGTGAGGTGACTGAAGTGTGGATAGGCCAAACACATTCACCCTGCTGCCCTGCTTAAATTGCGTTGACCGTACAGGCACCATTAAGATTCTCGGGAGAGTAGCTAACAGCTGACCCCTCTGATGTGGCAGCATGACCCTTGTGCTGTGATCAGTGAACACAGAAGCTGTAATTAAGCCTCAGGCTGGGCACAAAGTATGACCTCTGTTAGCCTGGGCCTCAAGAGAACTGGCCCATCTATGATTTGCTGTCTTAACAGCCTGGGGATCATCTGCTCTCTTCTGTGCCCCTTTACAGAGCAGAGGACCACCGTGCAGGGCCAGGTTTATTTTCTACACACACAGACTGGCGTGAGCACTTGGCATGATCCCAGAATACCACGGTAGGTTTAAACCCCTCATGACCTTTTTCACTAAAGTAATCAGCCCATTTCTTCTCATTCAAACTTACAAGTTCATTATTGACCAACTAACATGATAATCAGTATTCTAACATGATGACCAGTGTTGTGTTGCACTCATTAATAAAACACTATAGGAATATCTGAACACAAAAGATACTAAGAAAAGACATGAAACGGTCAGGAAAAAACAAAATTGGAAAGTAAGGGGTCTAGTCCTATGCATATCTGTTGGTGTAAAACGGCATGGTGATCAGTCCCCTTGCCCCTGCAGGGATCTGAACAGTGTGAGCTGTGAGGAGCTGGGCCCTCTGCCGCCTGGCTGGGAGATCAGGAGCACAGTATCAGGAAGGATTTATTTTGTCGACCACAATAACAGAACCACACAATTCACAGACCCCAGATTACACCACATCATGAGGTAAACACACCACACAGGATTTACACTCGCGTGTTTTGTCTTTGTGCCTCTGCTCATAACACCTGATTACTGACCCCTTTTAATGATCCCTCATTAAATTATGTTTATAATTTGTTACAATCAGCACTCTCCCCTGAATAATTTGAGACCCAAATTAAGATAATGGCTTGCTCATGTTTGGGTTTGTTCATTTTGATTTACATTGTAGCAGTTCATTTTCATTGAGCTGTAGAAGTGAAAATTAACCCAGACGATATGTTAGACGTTCAAAATGTATTATTGATGTGCAGACTAACCAGTAATATGTGTTTGTATAACAGCCAGCACTCTCAGGTGAAGGAGTCAAGCCAGGCTCTGCCGGTGCAGATGGAAGTTCCCGTAGAAGAAGGTGAGGGAGAGTTGCCTGTGCGTTATGAGAGAGATCTGGTCCAAAAGCTCAAGGTGCTGCGCCACGAGCTCTCCCTGCAGCAGCCTCAGGCTGGGCATTGCCGCATAGAGGTATCACGAGAGGAGATCTTTGAGGTACAACATCGTTTTCTACATCACCACTAACTGAAGTCTACAGACGTTTACTTGGATTGCAACATTTTGGAGCTGCTTTGATTTCAATGTTTGTTTTGGTTGCCGGTTGATGTCACTTAAGTACATGCAATGTCCTGTGTGTCTCACAGGAGTCGTACAGGCAGATCATGAAGATGAGGCCCAAGGACCTGAAGAAGCGGCTGATGGTTAAATTCCGTGGAGAAGAGGGCTTGGATTACGGAGGAGTAGCAAGGTGAGACCCTGGATGGATCTCATATCTTTAATTGTGTCATAGTTTCCTTTCCTTGCATCGTTTCCTCATGTCTCAGCTTCTTAATCTGAGAACGTGAGGAAGAGATGCCAAATGTGTTTGACAAATGAGATTGTAACTTTCATCAGCTTTTACTGGGCTTGAAGAATCTGCAGATAATAACTCTAAAATCCTATTATCAACTGACTTTTCACATCAGTGTGCTTTATTTAAATTCAGATACATCAACAATTTAATTGACTAATGCATGTGTTTCCTCGCTCTGAAATGCCTTCTCTTTCTTCAAATCCTCCAGGCGCATTTAAAGAATTGGTATGTCCTTAAAGATGCCAGATTTCATTTGATTGCCAGGTCATGGGCTGAAGGACAGAGGAGGGAGGAATTGAGAAGACATCAATTAGAGTTTTGCGATCTAGCTTTAGTCTTGGCTTCCTCTTCTTCTTTTCCCTGCTTAATAGCTTCCCCTCAGGTTTCCTCCTTCAGACCCGTCAAACTAAATGAATTAAACAGTTTGGTTGTATCTTAGCCAAGCCTATCAAAGAAAAAGATAGAACATCCACAATGTTGCAGGTGCTCTGACATCTGTTCCCAGATGTGACAGGAGGGTTAGATTAATGAACTGTTGCATTGATCCCCAAATGCATTTGTAAGTGGTGTAACTTCTGTGTTTGAAATCTTGCTTCCCAGGGAGTGGCTGTACCTTCTTTGTCATGAGATGCTGAATCCATACTATGGCTTATTCCAGTACTCCACAGACAACATCTACACGCTGCAGATCAACCCAGACTCATCAATCAACCCTGTGAGTTACGTAACCTCCTTTGGCAGAGTTGTTATCCTGAACGTCACTGCCTCTTTGCAAATCACTCTTGTTTAGAAAAGGTTAAACAAATAAAGGGTCAACTCTGGTATTTCCAGCATTTGGAAGTCATGTGTCTCAGGCGGGTGACTGCAAGTCTGGTAAGACTGGGCCCTGTGCTAAGCCTTATGCTATGTTTTAGGACCACTTGTCTTACTTCCACTTTGTGGGACGGATCATGGGCCTGGCAGTGTTCCATGGGCACTACATTAATGGAGGTTTCACGCTGCCCTTCTACAAGCAGCTCTTGGGGAAGCCCATTCAACTGTCCGACCTGGAGACTGTGGACCCTGAGCTTCACAAAAGCCTCGTCTGGATCCTGTGAGTGACCTAGGATCATGTTGGTCTCTAACCATTTATTCATTTATTTAAATTTATTTATTTACACGTGTATTTGTTATTCAGAAAAAAACACCTTACACTATACGGTGTTATGTCATCATACTGTACATTTGGTGGCTCTGTTTTGAATAGAGTGTTTGTTAGATGCTTATTGGATGAGAGCATAGACTAGTTTGCAGCGTGTGTGAGGAATTAAAACCTGAATGACTTTGTTCTCAGGCTTTAAAGAAATACCTCAATGCCTATTTTTCTTTTATTATACAGAGAGAATGACATCACGTCTGTTCTGGATCATACGTTCTGCGTAGAACACAATGCTTTTGGCAAATTCCTGCAGCATGAACTGAAGCCCAATGGCAGAAACATCCCTGTCACCGAGGAGAATAAGAAAGAATATGTGAGGTATGGCAGAGATGCACCCATTGTGATCTAAGCTGCAGCTATAATTCTGCTCGTGTCTGTCTGTCTGAAGCATATCTACCAGCAGAGGGCAGCACTATGGGGGAGTTTGGCAGAGTATTCATGCTTTTTCCACTGTCAGCATGATTGAGTAATCCTGGACTTATAAGCTCCTGATAGGGTCTTTATTTGTAGGTGAGCAAATGCCAGATGTGAGCAATCTGTAAACTGTTCAAGGGCCTGGATTTACGGTTTGACTGTCTTTCTGCAGTGTTCTCATGATTTTCCAATGTTTTCTTTAGACTCTATGTGAACTGGAGGTTCATGCGGGGTATTGAGGCCCAGTTCCTTGCTCTGCAGAAAGGGTTCAATGAGCTCATCCCACAACACCTGCTCAAGCCTTTTGACAACAAGGAACTTGAGGTACAGAGTTACTTAAACACTGAAATAACGGTCTCTAATACTGGAATCTTTGACTTATTTTCACTTTTTCTGGCTGTAATAATTAGTATACTGTAGAGTTGGTCAGTCTTCAGCATGTTTCAGTTAATGCCTTGTGTGTGCCTTTTGCAGCTGATCATTGGAGGCCTAGGAAAGATCGATCTGAATGACTGGAAGGCAAACACGCGGCTGAAGCACTGCGTGGCTGACAGTAACATAGTGAAGTGGTTCTGGCAGGCCGTGGAGTCATTTGATGAGGAGAGAAGAGGAAGGTTGCTCCAGTTCGTCACCGGTTCAACACGTGTCCCTCTGCAAGGCTTCAAAGCACTGCAAGGTGGCTAAGAGATGAGCCATGCACACCCCTCACGCACCTAGTTATACCATTTCTTAACCCTTTACATGGCCCAAAGTTTTATGACATACTCCTAAAACCTAAGAATAGCTCAGCCAGTTTTTATTGACGTCCCTGTAGTTACTGAATAAAAAGTTTTGGTATGTAATAAGCCTGGAATTTGAAGGGGTTAAAGCACTAGACATGAAGTTCCTTTACATGAATTATGTGTAGATAATGACATTTTTTTTATATATCTATAAAACACACCATCTAGCAACTCCTGATATGAGCCAGTTTAAGATGCTTTTGTATTTATCAGTCTCTTTGAACATGAAAAGTGTCAAGTGGCATTTTCAGAAGCCCAAATGAATCAATATTGAAATCATGCTAAGTGTGGCTTTAAGGAACCCTTTATGACTTCCCTACACCACATTCTTTTATTAGATCTTTTATAAGACTTATTGATTTATTGGTTCTGTTGACAAATCGTCTTTTGTTTATTTTGAATAAAGTACTTTGCTCAGTTCATACAACATATTTTAGTGATATTGAACTTGTGAGCCTCAGAATGGTGTACATGTCTTTAACAGTCAGCGTTCCCTTTAGAATGAAAAATGATTCTTGAAGCTTAGTGGTACTTTACCTGTAATGAGACTGGGAACAGTGATAACTAGAATGTATCTTTGTAAGGTTCTACAGGTTCTGCAGGACCAAGACTCTTCACTATCCATTTGATCGATGCCAACACGGATAATTTGCCTAAAGCCCATACATGGTGAGTTAGCCAAATGATGGTGCTATTTATGCAGGTTGATAATAATTAAACATAGCATTTGAAGATGGGGTTGTTTTTGTAAATGTTCCAATTCTTCTTTCTCTCCAGCTTCAACCGCATCGACATCCCGCCTTATGAGTCTTACGAGAAGCTCTATGAGAAGCTCCTGACTGCCGTGGAGGAGACGTGTGGGTTTGCTGTGGAGTGAAATGCCTCGTCCAGCTCGCCAGCCAGCCAGCATTGACTAACCCACCTAACAGCCCCTTCTAGACCTCTCATTCTCCCCTACTCTCCCCCGGGGTTGACAGACTGGTGCCTCCCTGCAGGCTTGAGCGTCACCCGCCAGCCCCTCTCTCAGGAGCACAGAGAGGGGAGCCACTACCCAGGGGCAGGAACTTGCACACATGCACAGCCTGGGTTACTCCCACACAACCTTCAGGCTACTCTAGGTCTATTTATTCTTGGTTCTTGTTGTGAAACGCAAGTTTTTATTTGCATTATTATAATCACAGGTACCAGAAAAAAGAGAGATCAGATCAATGTCCTTTTTTGTCATCTCTCTAAAATCCAGCCTTTTTTTGGTCACTGAAACTGTGGAACATAGTCTTAAGTCTGATTAATTTGAATTTGTACCGCTTAGTTGCAATAATGTGATCCTCTCTGAGCCTGTGGTCTGAAGTAGAGGTCATATTTTAATTGTGGTGAAGATCTTAACCTTTACAGGAGACTCTAAAGGCAAAACCCAGTCTACCTAATATGTTTGTTTAAGGAACACATGGACTGGTTGTTTCATAAGTTGAAATGAATGATATCTACACACAGCATCCCTCACCCTTTTCTGTCCGAGTTCTATTATAGGATGACATTGTACATTTCAGTGGTATCCATTTCTTATGTTTTGTCATTTGTATTAGACATTTTAACTTGATTGCTTGTTGCTTGAAAGGTATTAATGAAAAGTTTTTCCCATCCATACGATCAAGGCCACAAAAGCTTGGCAAGTCTTAGACCTTTTTGGGACCGTTTAATGAAATGGCTACACAGCGCAAGTGTGCGTGTCTCTACTTTCTCTAACAGAAGCACATCTGTTACGGCTCACAGACCACGTACAGGCTAAAGAGGGACAGAAAGCCCTTGGAAATTCCGATGTCAGCATTATCCAGAATAAGCCAGTATTCTCAATGACATGTTTTAATCTTTTAAACTTCTAATCTTTTTGCATGTTGCACAAATTTTTTTTTCTTCTTTTTAGTGTTTTTATTTTGCTGACCTTTTTGTCTGAACAACAAATGGCTCCCTTTGAGAGGTGGTTTTGAGTGATGCCATGTATCAAGTAGTCCATCAGGTTCTAAAAACACACTTTTTTCATCAGTTTCCATCAGTTTCCTTTTACCAGATTTATCCCGCAGATCTAAAGCAGACTACTAGCCGTAGTGCATATTCCATTGCATGGGAGATTTATGAAAAATATGTTTTTTGGAATCATGAATGTTTCTAAGAAGCTCTTATTGTCCTCAAGTTTAATTGGACAATGCTGATTTGTTTTTATTTGTTGACTTAGCATTAACTGTTTGTACCACGTGTACCGCCTGCATTTGTACATGAGTGCTTTCACTCACATTCACCGCAAGACTGTTATTCATGTGTCTCTGTCACTGAAACCACTTTTTTAAAACTAACATTTTTTCTATGGCACTTTCACTAGCACATACAGTAAAGTCATCCCTCATTTTCATTCCGAGCAGCGTGACTTGTTCTCCCCTGTAGGAAATTAAAAAGCTAAAGACTTGGACGGCAGTGCTTTAAATCCCTGTTCAGCTGGGGTGATCCTCTCCGTTTTACGTCTCTTCTCTAGTGTTTGGCTTCAGGCACGTTACGTTTAGGTCTTGGCATACGGATTTAACAGAGCAGTGAGGTGTCTAGGATTTCATTATGTAGTGCTTGATGTGCATGGCACCAGATTATTATTCGTAAAATTGACAAAAAATGAGCCAATTTTTAGTTTTAAGTGTTCTGCAACCACTTGATCCTAAACTAATTATTTATTACTATGTAATGTCCTTTTAAGTATTGCTGCTATTATCATTATTCCCTGTTTTTCAGAAAAGGCCAATTTTCTTGTGAAAGCTGTACACTACTCTCTTTTTATTTTATGTATGAATCAAAGTATTTAAACCTGCTGCTAATTCAAAGAAGCCTGTCCCTTGGCCTGGATTGAGTTAGCTTTGATGTAGGCTGGACCCCGGTGGTCATGTTCATATTTGTGATATATGCAATAAAATCTGACACCTTTATACTCTTGGTTCTGTCTTAACATGTCTTTATTTCTTACATGTAACAGATTGGACAGAGCTTAATTCTGACAGCGTTTGTGTGAACCGAGTCCTTTGTTTTTCCAGATGACTAGAGTGGTGATCTGTTATTAAACTCGGATAAACACAAAAGAGCTGGACATTTAATGTTGTGTAATAGTGGGAATGACTAGTGAGTTTGAGGATGAGTATGGACTTTGCCTGCAAGTTACATTTGTTTTTAAAAACAACTTTTCCAAATGATGTGACCAGTATCATTACTATGTACAATTATAAGGTCCTGAGTGTCATTGTTTATTGGATGCAAGAATAATGTAACTTACAATGTACTAAACATTTCTGAAAAGATTCCATGTAAATAAGATTATATTAAAGAAACTAAATTGAAAATACTTCTGCTCTCCGTCTCTCCTTCTGACCTATATCTCTCTACTGAGAGAATTGTGTTTATCATACAACAGTGATTTTTATATATATATATATATATATATCACACACACAGCCCCATCAGGCATAACATTACGACCACCTCCTTGTTTGCTACGCTCATTGTCCATTTTATCAGCTCCACTTACTATATAGGTGCACTTTGTAGTTCTACAATTACAGACTGTAGTCCATCTGTTTCTCTGCATACTTTGTTAGCCCCCTTTTACCCTGTTCTTCAGTGGTCAGGATGCCCGTGGACCCCCATGGACCCTCACAGAGCAGCTACAATTTGGGTGGTGGATCATTCTTGGCACTGCAGTAACACTGACGTGGTGGTAGTGTGTTAGTGTGTGTTGTGCTGGTACGAGTGGATCAGATACAGCAGTACCACCCAAATTGTACCTGCTCTCAGAAACAAGGAGGTGGTCATAACGTTATGCCTGATCTATATATATATATATATATATATATATATATATATATATATATATATATATATATATATATGCACACACACACACACACAGTATGTAAGGAAAGGTTGCAGGGCTTTAACTACTGAACTGAGAGAAAGTAGTTGGACTGCACTGGGACATTATGTATTACGTGAGCTACAAGCAATAATTGAATGAAAAAAAAAAGTCCTGCATATTACATCCACACTTCATTCAACCTCTGAATGTCTGTTTCTTGATTGTCAGACATGGGCGTCAGTAACATTATTTAACTCTCAATTTATTATAATTAAATAATACTTGTTACCATTATCAAAATCTGATATAATATTCAAAACTTATTTCATAGTCCATTGAAGTCGATGGTCCAGTTATCACAAAACGTAAGTAGTCAAAACATTTGAGAAAACATTGTCTTGGAATGATATGCCATTACTTTCACCATCATTTCAGAATTCAGAATATTTTGGCTATAGTCTCAAAAGTCCAAAGCCATTTTGGTGCCAAGAGTATCTCTTATGAGTCATTTACAAAAGTAAATAAAATTCTTTCTTAGTATTTTTTTTTTTAAATCTCTCAAACACACAAGGACATTTTGCCACTGTTCTGTGAGTGTGTAGGCCATAATATTCGTGGCTTTCAAGCAGAAACTTGTCATTTTTCACAGGAGAACAATAACTAATGGTCTGAATCCTTTAAAGGTGCAGTGTGTAAGATTTAGGAGGATCTATTAGCAGAAAAGGAATATAGTATACAAACCTATGTTTTCATTAGTGTATAATACACCTGTAATTATGAATTGATGTGTTTTTTTTTAGTTTAGAATGATTCCTTCATATCTACATAGGGAGCAGGTCCTCTTCCAACAGGGGCCGCCATGTTGCGCTGCCATGTTTCTACAGTAGCCCAGTATGGACAAACCAAACACTGGCTCTAGGGGTGCACTTCCTATAGCTTGTAGTGGGTCCTGGGGGGGCTGGGGTCCAGCACAGTTTGGTGATTTACCAGCTCAAACATTCCTGATTACACTCATCTGTTATTTGCCAGGTTTAGTAGGTGTGTTTAAGAAGGGACACTACCAAATTGTGCTGGACACTCTCCCTCCAGGACCGGAGTTGTGCACCCCTGCTCTAGAGAGTGTCTTTTGTGTTTTTACATTGAAGCGGCAGCTTGAATTTGGTGCCATTACAGCACCAGCTAGAAGATGAGTGCTGTGAAAAAGTATTTGCCCCTTTCGAATTTCTTCTATTTTTGCATATTTGTCACGCTTTAATGTTTCTTTTAATGTTAGACAAAGGTAACAAGTAAACACAAAATGCTGTTTTAAATGATGATTTCAATTACTGAAGGGAAAATGCTCTTCTGCCCTAACTGGCCCCATGTGAAAAAGTAAATGACCCCTTAGCTACTAAATCATCATCATCATCATCGTCATTAACCGCTTAGTCCAGCTAGGGTCGCGGTGCTACTAAATCAACCAAATTTAATTGACTTTTGTGTTCAGCTTCACTAGGTACCCCCAGGCATGATTATTGCCAGACCTGTTGAATCTGAACATCACTTAAATAGAACCTGTCTGGCAATGTGAAGCAGGCTAGAAGGTTTAGAAACATTTAAATATGACACACTAGCAAAAATAGAAGAAATTGAGTGGGGGCAAATACTTTTCCACAGCACTGTAGAAAGAAGAAGAATCAGTTGTTGCTGCTATTGCTGGCTAACCATTTTGTGTTGTGAGAGGTTTGAGAACCCAAATTTTGACAAATGGAGGAGCGTACTTATTATTTAGCACAAGAAAAAGTAAAGGAGGATGAAAGAAGCGAAAACCTGATGGCCACTGTAGCTTCCACTACACGCTTAGAAAGGGAGAGGTGAAGGAGGGGTATTCAATTGGTTGCAATCTGCAAGACTGACACTAAATCTTACACACTGCACCTTTTAGGAAATGATCATGTCATGAAATGAAATTTAGTGTGAGTTATCGCATTTTCACTAGTGTTCAAAATGTAGAATCAGTTGAAGTATTTGGAAGTACTGTTTTCAATAAAATAAATAATGTTGCATATAAATATATGAAATAATTCTATTATGGTTATCCAACTTCACAACTTTGGACTTTTACAGATTTTGACTTATTAGTCAGGAGCTGTAGAGTCCAGAGTTTATTTAATTAATTAGAGTTAATTAAGAAAGCTGTAAAACTTTGATAATGAAGTTATAATAAAATTAACATTAAGAGTTTCTGTATTTGAAGTGATCAAATGTCGATGGCAAGGAATAGCTATAATTAATAAGAGCGTTGTGATGTTGGCAAAAAAGAGACCAGGAAGCGTATTGGAAAACGTGCAATGCTCTTTATTTAGCAGCCAGCTCACTCTTGCAGCACTGTAGTAATCTGCATGGACGAGGAGGTCGCAAAGGTACTGCTAATCTACTGTGCTCTACACATTTGGATTCAAATGCCACCTTCGTCGATATAGATTTCTTTTGGGCAGTAGAATGTAGTGGGTAACATCTCGCAGCAACGCTGCTGGTACCACCATCTGTTCTCGTGCATGCGCAGACTGAGAAATCCAAACAAAATCAGAGTACGAGTATAGATGCACTGAAATGCGATTACTGAGCTAAAATCCAGCGGATTTCTCGTTTGGAGTATGGTGTTTACATGACGATTTGAATAATCACTAACTGCAAAAATCCGATTATAATCGGATTATTGAGTGCATGTGAATGCACTCAATGTGGAGAAGCAGGCATGCATCTAGCTTGGTGATGCCATTGGGAAGGTAATAATCTACACAGAACTGCTAGCTACTATTAGCTGGTGCTGTCCAATGACAGCCAGCCAGCTCAGTAACCCCAGTTGCTACCATTTGCCTTACTTTTTGCTCCACTATCTACCAATTTGCCAGGTAGAGATGATGAGGGTAGGTAAATAAAATGCATCAGCATGCATCCTAAAAGAGAGATCATGTCACTACTATTTTGAAAGAACTGCACTGGCTATCTGTATTGTTCAGAATCATTTAAAGTTCTGCTACTAGTTTTTAAGACTCTAAATGACCTAGCGCCTGCTTACATCACAGAGTGTCTATCTGTTTATGTTCCAGCACATGATCTTAGATCTGCAGATACGGACCTTCTGCAAATACCTTCTGTAAAATACAGAAAACATGGAGAGGCCTCGTTCAATTATTATGCTTCTAAACTGTGGAACTCAATTCCACCTGTTATTAGACAGTCAAGCTCAGTGCTCACTTTTAAAAAGCATCTAAAAACATATCTCTTTAACCTAGCATTAAATTAAAACTCTACACCTCTTGGTATTTATCTTTTAATTTGATGTGTCATTTTCTTATATGATTCTAAATTAATACTGTAAAGCACTTTGAGCTGCCACCAACATGAAAAGTGCTGTAAAAAAAAATATATTATTATTATATCGTTGTTGTTGTTGTTGTTAAATAGGGGTTGCCATGCTGGTGTTGATGTGGTGCTTTACTAAGTCACATGCAGTCCTCCTCAAAGTGTTCATGCAGTCCTTCTCAAGCAGCCCCCACAGTCACTGGGTTTGTTTCTCATCAAGCACTTCACTGCTGCTCTGACACAAATCTTTCACCATCTCCCTTTTTGCCTGTTGCCTCTGGTCCCCCATAGATAAGCTGGATCTTTGTAGAGTGTTCCATAATTCAAACGAGGGTGAGCCAGAAAGCCAGAAATAGTGCTCATGTAGCTGATTACCAACCCCACAGGTCCCTTGATGACATACTTCAGGCATAAATTCATGGATTCCGCTCCACCACCAAAGCTGCTGCATCTGGCTAGCTTCATCTGGGAGAGCCAGACAAGCGTACCATTTCCTCTTCTTGCCAGTCACAGACTGGTCAATCTCTTTCAGGAGTTGCTCCATCTCTTCCAGCTGGCTCTGCCAATTGCACTTCTGACATCAGTGTGATGTTGCCAAAGAAGATGCTCTGTAGCAATGTGTTTGGTTACAGACCCACCTAGAAAGCAAAGGGGTGTGGTAAGTTCAGATACTTCCACATGAACAGAAGATAATTAAACACTCCTAGACTTGCTGGGTAGTTGGACAGGCACACATACATCAAGGTAGTGCACAATTATCACTAAACGCCTGTATTTATCACCCTATCATCAGGAGAGTTCAATCCCTAGTGACGCTAAAGCCATCCGTGGCTGGGAGTCCAAAGCACAACTGGCCTTGCTCTCTCTGGGTGTCCTGTCCTGTCGCCCCATCAGCACAATTCTAGTCAGCTCAGGTGTTTGTTAGCTGGCGTAATAGAATTGGTGGTTGGCGCTTTCCTCCGAGCACGTTTAGCTGTTCAATGACATTGTGTTAGTGGCAGTGCAAAAAGATGCGGTGGCTGGCTTCACAGTTCTCAGAGGAAGCCTGTGCTAGTCTTTGCCGTCCTAGTGCTGGTAGTATTGTGTGATTTGGTGGAGTCCTAACTAGTTGGTGGAATTGGATATGACTAAAATGGGGGAAAATTGGGAAAAGTAAAAAAAGTTGAAATATTTAACAAAACATATACCTTTAAAATACCTTCTGCTATCTAACCTAGGGTATTTCAGTTTACACTGTAGAGGCTAATGACAAGTGATTCCAAACTTTGGAATGCTAGTGTCTATGCTGAAAATAAATCTTCTAGTACTTCCATTCCTGAAGTTGTTAAATGAATTTCCTATTCTGTCCATGAATCAAGGAAGCAGCTACATCTCATGGAAAGACTGGCACCTTCAAGGTCCTTTTTTAAAGAGTAATTACGAAAACACATTGAAATTAACTACCATCCTTTTCATCCCAAACCTGTAGTTAAGCAAACACAAATCTGTCCCTGGAAGACATTCCTGCCCATTACGAAGTCTCCTCTGCAGACAGTCTGACAGTGATACCAAAATAATACAAAAAGAAACCAAAAGAAAGAACTACAGTCATCCCTCTGAATGAGCTTTGAAAAATCAAGGCTGTCTAATAAGCTGCCTTTTGGACTTCACAACAGTGCATTAAGATAGAGCTGCCTCTAATGCCTCAAACTCTCTCTCTCTTTCAAGCATCAAGGCCACAGCTCTAAACTCATAATTAAATCTGCATTCATTTATTAAATTTGTTTTGAGCACAAATGATATTACATTGCCTGTGACTTAAATTGCTTATTAAGCATATAGCACACCTTTCTGAGCCACTGTCACCCTTGGCTCACTCACTAGGGGAACTGGACCCAAATTTCTGAAAAGCTGCTTTGTGAAAACAGCAGTTGTGAAAAAAGATATACAAATAAAACTTTAATTGAATTGAAGAAAATGAATAGAAGAAGTTTCAAATTAGACAGCCCAGTTTTACAACTGTCACTTGTCTAATTAGTTCATTTTTGACACATGAGCTCAGAGTTAATGTGGTGCTGTGGCTGAGTTTTCATCCAGACCAAACTGGTCTGCTGCGTGGATTAATGAGTTTGGAAAAAGGGGCTAGACAGCGAGTCACACTTTCCTATATCACTCCTCTAAAAGCTCTTTACTACTGGGTATTATCCACACAGAGAGTTATATATTTCCCCTCCCATATTCCGATAAACCCTGCCACCTGAGCTTGGATTGGCTAATACGATCCAGTCATTTCTTATGAATCATGCAATATCATGTCAGAATATGGGTGAAGGAAAAATAATGTACACATCAAATTGTAGGCATCAACTACTGCCACGTCACTGTTAAGCAGCTGTGAAATTTACATCTATGACTGCACAAATGGACACATTTGCATGTTTTACTTTATTATTTTCAGAACATTTGAGAAATAAAGATTGTAGAATTTAATATTAAAATAGCATAAATCATCACAATCAGCAGGTGTTAAATCACAATTTAAAGCCTAGTCCTGGACTACACATTATTCTATAGATCAAAAGGAAAATGTGGTCCAGGACTTAATCCCTGTGTGGAAAATTGGCCCTTCATGTTACATTTACAGTTGTATCAAGACAGGAGGATATCACACATTATTCCTGGTTATTTTATCCTGGATTTTCCTGATGAATAGTCCAAGACTAGACTTAATCCATGTATACAATGTCCACAAAACCAAAAGTTCTCCTGACTCATCACTGTTCTTTTCAACAGTAGCTAGTTTTCCCACACTAAAACATTAAAAAAAGTTACACACTAAAACATTGGTATGTCTTCAACTTTAATGTAGGTTTACCCCTAATATTCCAGTCAGTCATACTTTATCATGCTTAATCCTATAAGAAATTGGACTTGCATGAACAGCCTATAACCATTTGGTGCCCTAGTGCCTTAATCTTGGAATGACCTACAGAACTGGTATTATACAGCCATATTTACCAATTGCAAATATTCACTGCAATTACTGATGCCTTTAAACTGATGTTTGTTTCATGCACGTGTTGTTAAATCATATCAGTTGTAGGCGTTACCATGGTATTCTTTTTATTTACAGGAACCTTCTGGTTCAAGTCTCACTTAAAAAAAACCCACTAACTAAAGTAAAAAATGTCACCTTCAATCATGTGTGCTAAGTGTAGCTGTGATATGATCCTCGCATAACTCATGTAAATGAAACACCACCCTGCTCTTAAGGGAGGTGTTTTATTTGGCAAAATGGCATAAATAGTAAAATGAAATATTTGGACAACAAATACTGCAGAACTGGACACGTTTATTGGTTGTACTGGCTGAACATTGCATAGAAAGTACAACAGAAACTGAGGACATTTAAATTATTCACTCAGGAATTTTATGCTTTGATTTTTTGTTTTTAAAAAATTAAGGAACCAAGCAGTTTACTTCTTTGCTAAATGCATTTAACAGATAGAGTCCAGGGACCCTTTTATTTATTAAATCTTTCATCTACATTTTTTCTCTATATGTTATGCTATTATCCACAATAAGAGCAGCAAGCATGCATGAAGTATAAATTGGAACTGGAACAAAATGACTTATTTTGTCTGTATGTTTCAGTCACATGGATTTATCCTTAGGTGTAAACAACCTCCAAGATTTCTAATACTTATTACTTTGTGTGAAACTGGATATATTACCAACAAAACAATAACATTTTGATGTGGTGGATCATTTTATTCCCAGAGAGAATAAGAGAATGGTACAACTGTCTAGGTGAGCTCAGATATTTGTTCCACTATAAACATCTATTACAAAATCTTAAGTCACCAGCAACTAGCCAGGTTTTTTTATGTCCCAGCCCTATCGTCCATCTTCTGAAGGACTTAAATTAGAGAAGGCCAGATGTTCTTAGCAATGAGGAGACTTTGTTATGTAGCGTATGTGTTGTTTAACCAATATACTTCTAACCAATAAGCTTTTTCCTCTTGTGAATGTTTATGAATAAAATTCTAAGTATCAGGACAAACTGAAATACATATGGTATACATATGCTGTACAGCAGTGGTCACTAACCCTTGGCCCTGGAGATCTACCGTCCTGCACAGTCTAGTTCCAACTGCAATCTGTCACACCTGCTCCAGCTAATTAACGTCTTCCGAAGTCCAGAATTCCTAATTGGAATTCTGAAGAGGTTAATTAGCTGGAGCATTACCTGAGGGGCAGGACAGCAGGTTAGAACTAAACTCTGCAGGAAAGATCTCCAGGACCAGGGTTGGTGACCACTGTATGTTTTGAAAATGTGCTTAGCTGTTTGTATATTCAAGTCTATTAAGAGTTATTGAACCAAGGACAGTGAAGTATCTAACTGATTTTCTGCATGTTAACCACTTAAAATCCCAGGCCTCAAAACCAGACTCTCTGGTCCAAAACCAGACACACAGTAACCCTAGTTAGACATACGTAGGTGTCATGGAGACACAGGAGTACACATTTAGATGCAGAAACATTTTTCCAGATTTATCGAAGTAAATAAATCGGCTTGGCCTACTACACTAGCTAGCTATCACTAACAAACAAGGCTACAGCATTAGCCATTGTAATCCAGCGTAAAGCTACAGCTTGGGGTAGATAACAAGCTGGGAATCATCCTAATGATAGTCATTTTTACAGTGTTTCTGTATGACTGTATCTGTTTCTGTATGTACCTAATTTACCACGTTTTATTACACAAATTAAAACAGATTTTTTCTTCCCTCTTCTTGACAGTGTAGTACTAATATTACATAATATCACTAAATGAAAGTAATAATTACCAGAAATGCAGTAATAGATGTCAAGGCCATTGCTATCTTGACTAGAAAGCCGAGTTTTGCTGGACTGCCATCGGCTGGATGGTAGCCCGTTTGTGTCATACAAGTGTTTGCCATCAAAAAAAAGACTAAAATCTGTTCTGGGTTCATTTTAGAATTTTGACATGCTGTATCTTTTATAATGCATGAAGATGGACTTGGTTAGCTCCCTTGCTAAGTCTAAATTAGCAGGCTTGACTGTTAGCATGATAACAAACTCCAAGATGATTTCTACTCTCATGCACTCACAAGATGTTACACAGAATCATATGGAAAGTCAAGCAAATTTACTTCTCTTGTGAGTATAGAAAATACGAGCAAAAACCACTAACCACTAACTTCCAACCACTATGGATGGTCACTATGGATTTAGTTAGAACCACCTACTATTTGTCTTTGGTGACACTTTTGCACATGTGCGTTTCAACAGCTGGTGTCAGTCAGGGACAGATTAGTCAGTGACTCAGTAAGAGACAGTGACTCTCGATAACTACTTCATTATTAATACATACTCAGACACAATATGCAGTCCTAGTAAACAATGGTCCTTGATCCAAATGTCACCTTTTAGATCACTTTTAGTAGAAAGTCACCTCTTAGATCACTTTCAGCACAAATTGTTGGACTTCTGCAAGCAGCATTTTAAGAGTGAACATTTGAACTGACACGGTTGATGATGTTTCTTTGCTGCAATTACTACAATTACTGCAAACAGCTCTCTGAGTGTTTATTGATTCTCTTATTCAAAAGAAAGATGCCAGTGTAACCTCTTTGTTCTATGCTTTTCCTTTAACTCCACATAAGGACTTCTTGGAAAGAATCCAATTCACAGTAGCATTTTTGTGAATCTCAGAATTGTGCTTTAGGGCTATACTTAGTCTATCCGTTAAGCCTCCATCATCTCCACTGAATTTCATTCTTTTTCCATTCCCAACGATGCACATAATAAGAGTAGTTGAAAGCAGAGGCTTCACCTCTAATGCCTGTCTATAAGAGCTAAAGGTGTCAAGAAATGCCTCCATTAGTTCTCTTGCAACATCTCTTTCCAAAGAGATCTCTCAGGCCTTTGAAATATTTGAAAAATCCTTGATGTCCTTCTAGAGGGAACAGAGATTGAGTTTTCAACGTGGAGCAATATGGGGAGATGCCGCTGATGTGGGTATGTCATTGTTGCATTTGTTACAAAGAGCCCATCATTTTGTCATATGTATGAATGCTTCTAGCAGAGATGGCTGGATAATGCTAGTGAGATAGCGAGCCCCACAGAGCACTGCATAGGCTCTTCCAAGAAATAAATCCTACATGGTCTTTTACATAAGCGCTTTCCTACAGTTCAAAAAGGTTGCAGTAGCTTTGGACCATTATTTTGGCTTAAGACGTCACTTGCTGTACATACTGCATTAAGCTGTAGACCTATTGATTCAAACACTGTCCCAGTGATCCACGTTTGCACTAAAATACTGTCAAATATGTAACAGAAAAAATTGCAACATTTATAAATCTTACTTGTTGCAAGACAGAAAAAGGAACGTTATTGCATTCGAGCCCACAGAGACAAAAAGACAAAAAGACTAGACTTTATATTAAATTAAAATTTTCTTCTATTTAACTTTTTTCCCTTGAGGTCGACTTACGATGTTTGTATGTTTTTATGTGCCAAATTCAGTTTTATATGACCATTTCACAACCTCTCTTTATTCTTTAGAAACAAACATGCTGTTTTTGTCTTAAGTCTTAAAGATTGATATATGCAAATGAGCACTGTTCAGATTGGCTGTGCTGTATTGTGCATCATTCAAAAAGGAAGCAGTTTAGTTTCCACATAGGGAAACTGTATGGACTGGGGAATGAATGGTATGTTTTAAGGTTTTAACAATGTTTACATACTACATCAACCTCTTCTATTCCAAAAAAGTGGTTTTCCATGATATGGGCTCTTCTATAAATGTTTTTTAATGTTATTCAACTTATAAGGTAAATAACAAGCCTTTCTTGAGCAGGTTTGTAAGAGCACAGAAAACTGTACAGCAGGGATGTGCAATCTTATTCACAACTGCCTGGTATGGCTGCAGGGTTTCATTCCAAAAAAAGCTCTAGCACACCTGATTCTCCTTGTTAAATCATTTGGTCTTCTTGAAACAATTGATCATCTGTGCTCCTGCTTTGTTGGAATGAAAACCCACAGCTACACTGGCCCTTTGTGGATATGACTGGACACCCCTGCTGTATGAAATGTGCTGGGCAGAGGTACTTTATGCTCTAAAGCAATGGATTTTAAACTTGGTCCTGCAAAACCACAAAAAATGACTAGATATTCCAACCAGACAATGCAAGATGCCAAGCTGCTCGACACGTGAGGGGATGGCTTGAGATAGAAGAAATTCAGGTGATGAGAGGTTCAGAAAAATCACCAGATTTAAACTTAGGAATATGTTGGAAAATATGTGGAGAAGAAAATTCCAACCACTATGGATGGTCTAAGGACAGCAAGGAAGAACGCATGGGAAGCAGTTCCTTTAAATCACAGATTCCCAACCTCCAGGGTTTTTCAGCAGAATTTTCAACATATTCCCAGAAGTTCTCAAAAGGATTAAAATCTCATAATTTTTCTGGGAGCATCATCACCTGAATTTCATCCTCCTCAATCTATTCTCTCACTTGATGAGTGGTATGGCATATTGCATTGCTTTATTGGTTTTTTTGTATTTTTTCTTCTTTAAATGAACAGAAGAGAATCTTCTTTCAAAAACACATCAAAAACAGTTGGTAAACGTCACTGCATGATGTGCTTCTATGCAGTTCTATTTGACTGCCAGCATTTCGGAGAATTCTTAATTGAGGAGCCATAATTGCTATCATGAGTAACACATTTGATTGATGTTTATGTTTTGAAGCATTTTCAGTAAATTTACCTGAATACATAATGAGATTAATGTGTCTTTATGATGACAAACTGTCACAGAGGTAATCTCAAACATTAATCATCAGATGGGATTAAAAGTAGATTACATTAGTGCACATATGGCAAAAAATATGTTAATCCATTTTAACAGACACTGTATACAGCTATGTATATTGCCCTAGAAGACTTGTTTTCACATTAATACACTGGGATACAGCAATAGAATTTTAAGCTTCTTTCTAAATGTATGTATGCTTATTTGTACCCTAATTGGAATAGGGAACAGATCACTGGGGAAAGAGATTCATAGAGAATCAATATGATATAACGTTGAGTATATGGAAAACCACTCCACATAGATTTTCATTGTTTGGTAGACAATTTTAGGTTCTAATGGCAGCTTCAAATGATACTTTGTTCTGTGAGGGTAACATTATTGCTGTAAGCATCACATTTATTGAATACCAGTGAAATGAATACATGCTTGAGATCTCTGATCTACGTCAGTGGACTGCCGCTCGACTGGTCAGCAATCTGCAGAGCCGAGGAACCGCCCTCCATTCTTTGTCTCTGTGCCAATATCAAGAAGGGCACAGAAGGTGAATCTAGAGATTACAGCATAAATGGAAACTGCAGTGCAATCAATAGTGTCTCTGACCAAAATAACATTACTCACTTCGAGACAACATTCAATATGCTGATCACACTGAACGTCCCTCCAAGCCATATTATGAAAACGAGACACAGAATCAGTTCCCTTTTCATTTTACAATGCCACCAGTTGCACAGGCTGAGAAGTCACCTTTTAGATCACTTTCAACATGAATCCCTGTGTTGTAATTGCGTTATTCTGGATTTGGATTTGGTGCTGAATCTATCTTCTGTTCTCAGTCTGTAGTCTGGGTAACCTAGTGACTGGCACCTAGACTGTCAAAACGCTTCTTTGTTGTTCATTTCGTCTTCTGTTCACAAGTCTGTGACTTAAAGAGGAGAAATGGCTTCTTATCTGTTACTTCAGAGCGCCCATGCCTTTTATCTTATGATAATGTCTTGCTTAAAAGCATATGGTTCTTCCATTTTTCTTTTATCAACAAAGGCCTTTGCTTGGGATGGCCTCTTTCAAATGCTACAAATCCAGGAAATGCGATGAGATACACAAATGCACTGTGGAAGAGCTCTCCATGTTTCCCTTTGAATCTTAATGAAGTGTTTGCCTCTGATATGTAGAGCACTGGAAGTGTTGCATCAGAACTTTACCTGTTTCTCAAGCTGAGCTGGAAGCAGCCCTGACTGGCAAATCTCTGTGGATGTGTTTTGTGGGACTCATGTATCAAAAAGTTTCCATTTAATGTCCTAGTAATTAAGGCGGAACATTTACTGCCAAAGAAAAGATCCCTAATTGAATCATGCACGCTCTAGTGCTCTTACAGAATGTCATTTATCAGACAAAGAAAATGATCATGATGCGTTTCCTTTCCTCTGACCTTGAGGGAAATTTCTGCTTGCGTTTGGAAGGAGAGTGCATTGCGAAGGGTACGAGATGGTCTGTGTGATTAGTTGGGCAATGTAAAGGGCTTGTAAGAGGTCTCCTATACCGCCAAGGTCATTTAGTCCCCACCCAGTGACAATGTCTAGCAGGTGGCCAGCTCTCCATGAGAGGTGATAATTGGCAGTAAATTATTTGTCTTCACCTAGCAATCACTCATCACTAATTGTGCTATTTCTGTGCCAGTATTGACAGACACATTTGAGTCCCTTTATTGTTCATTACTTCCTTCCTCTGATTGTTTTCTTTAATTGATCAGCTTGTTTTTTTAATCCCTCTTTTAATCCCTTTTATTTTCCTTAATTACTTTGGCTAACTGATTTATTATTGGCACCCAATGTGCTTATAAAGTCCTTTAACTGCCAAATGGATGTACTTATGGCATAAATGCATTTGTGGGCCATGTGCATTAATCTGATCTTCTATTTATGGATGATGTGATGGGCTTCAGAATGTTCAAGAGGTTTTTCTAAAACCTGATCACCAAGAAAGGGGATTCCAACAGTAAAATACTGCATATTAATGAGTGACTTGTGTTCCATGCACAGTAATTAAGACATTACCATCTAAAGGTACAGTACTGTGCTATTCATTTTCTGAGGATATAAGAACTTATAAGATATTTCTAAGGAGATTAGATTAGGTTAGATCCACTTGCATAAGGGCAAAAAAAGTCCAAGGAAAATAAATAAATAGATAAATAAAAGCTATAGAGAAAATGGGAGAGAGAAAGACAAAGGAGAAAGAGAGGAGACAATTTACTAGTGTTTCTGTCCATCCTTCCACTGTGAGAAGACAACTCAACACTATGAGTCTGAAATGATATGTAGCTGACAAGAAGCTTTTACAGGAAAAAAGGCAGATCAAACAAAGAAGCTACTGATTATCTCAGAACAATAGACTGACCGTCACTGACTATGTTTGAGATTATTTGGATCAAGAGAAAAAGAAAATCCAACTAACTTCTAAGACTGAACTTTGCAGGTGTGGAATAAAATCCCGGCGGATTTCTTTAAAAAATGTAAAGTAATAAATGCAAATGTGATATTATATTTAATTCCCAAGGCTACTGTGTAATTTTATGTTAAATATATGTTTTCTGCTTTTTTCCTGACACTGTGACACTGTGCTTAATGTCCTTTTTGCCTGCGCCTTAAATAAGTGAAGTGTGGTCTCTGATTTTTGCACAGGGCTGTATGTACACTGTTGTAGCTCCTTTCACTACTTGTTCATTTTTAACAAACTTCACATACAGACAAATAGATTGATCGGTTGATCATGAACATGTGACGCAGGAAATTCAAGACCAAACATCTTGGCTCCAATAGCCCAATGAATCATATTCTTTGTGCACGACTTTGACCCCATAGCATTATTAGCTACCATGTATAATCTTTAAAAACTCAGGGTTTGCCAATTATACAATAATCTGTAAACAATCAAACATAACCTTGATTTATCTATTATACCTCTATACAGTGCTGGTGATTGGATTCTATCTTCATTTATCTATTTGCAGGTGCTGAGAAGTTCATTGGCTTAGTTCATTTGACAATGCTGCTCCATTTGTCTCTGCGTGACTCCCTGATTCCATTTCCATGCAATAAATTTACTCAATTAAAATGTGTACATAATTTCCACGTTAATCAGTTATATCACATCACCACAGTTCTGTTTTTCAATTTACTTACTTTCTGTTTTGTAATGGCCGACTTAAAATGAGGTTCGCACATGAAGCATGAGCCTGGGGCTGTCATGCCTATGTTTTACGGTATGTTAGCTCAGCACTATGGAACACAAACCATTATAGTCTATATTGCCAAGTTATACTTATTATCTAATAATTTTATTTGTTCATCATGTCAGTGGTGTTAAAGCAGTTGTACTGGTATATTATTAATTTAATATGAACTGAACTACATGTTGTCCCTTTAGACATGGTTTCAGCACTAAAAGTGAAAAGCAAATAGGTCAGCTTTTCAATGCTAGGAGTGCAATCTAGTAAGGGAGAGATTGATAATGGGTAGTTTTACCTTGTATTGCTTTGACACTTTACTAATATTTCAAACGTGTTAACATTTCTGCTGTCTTCATTTCTGTTCTCCTCTAGGATCTGTGTCTGCAACATGGGTCAGCAGGTGGTGGGTTAAAGGGAAGCACAAGCATGATTGAACATTACATCTTTGCTATGACATCTGGGTAATGTAAGAACTTGCCATTTGGTGACTTTCTAAGGGGGGAATCCAAATCATAGAGAAATATGACAAGGTACTTTATGTGTTCTTTTAATGTTCATTCAAATGTATAAGATCTATCTTCAAGAAGTCATGTATGAAGGTCTGTAAAAATGCTGTGAAGTAGTGAACATGTTTTTACATCTCACATAAATTATTCCATACACCCCTGTGATGTTCCATGGTTTGCTCCTTTAAGTAAAAAGCTACTGAATGCCACAAGGCGAGTTTTTTCCCTTTGGTGAGACTGCTATCCGGGAGACTACTATGAATGAATCATGTATTTTGGCCAGAAATAATTTGTGGATAGGTTTTACTTTTGCTTAGTTCACTAGAACATTGTAACTGTTATTTTTGACTCCCTGAAAAAGAAAAACATTGAACACATCTTTTTGGACTCCCTGAAAAAACATGAAAATTGTTATTTTTGACTGATTGTCACACACTCACAGGCTTACTTTTTGTTGAGGTATTTTGAACTATGTTTATATTTTATTAATGTGGAAATGATGTACACATTTGAATCAAGTAAATTCTGAGCACCATGAGTCAGATCGTAGGTCCAGCAACACAAGAGCAATGGAGGCCTTTTCAGCTCTCATCATCAGTCTGCACTGGATCTTCCCTGAGGTGAAACCTGGTCCATAAGCTGTTCTCTGAAGTATCTCAATCTGCCTACATCAGATTCTGTTTAATCAAGTGAAGGGGTGTTGACAGCTTAATTTCACTTAATTTTACAAAAAAACCTACTGATACAAAGTATCGTTACATTTTAGACAGAACGCTTCTTTTGAGTCTAAATGTAAGTATGTTGATTCATGTCTCAGTGGGACTATTCAAATTCATGATAAATAAATTGAGTTTTCAGAGCTTTATGACAAGAGGAAATCAAATTTAACAGATAAGAGTTACATTAATAAAGTCATGGTGATCTATCGCAAGACTAAGTTGATGTTTTCTAACATTATGGGTATCATGTTCATGTGGGTGTGGAGTTTCCATGACTGGAAACCTTTTCTGGCAGACATGGTCATGCCATGTTCGGTGTAGCAGGAACAGGATAGATTTCATGTAAATTCTTGTGGAAAGAATTTTCTTGAGGCTTGATTTATAGTGGGGTTCTGTACTTCTCATTTAAGCCTAATACAACAACAGTTTAAGACCTCTCATAGAACCAGTAACCAACACATTAAAGAAATTCATTTATGCTTTGAATGCTGAAAACATCATCCATTATTATTATTATGGTTGCGCATTGCTTTAGCAACGCGCAACTATACTGTTATCCGATTTATATTATTCTTTTTATTATTATTATTCTTATTTTTCTGCCGGATTTTTGCCCCGTAACTAGTCCCGCAGCTTTCAAGATATCAACACTGTTCCAACTCCAGATTGTCCGGCCTGATTGTGTGATGCGTGCTTGTATACAGCTTTTTGATCGGATGCATGGATTCCGTGTGGCAAGGGAATTTTGCGGAATTTTTTTCCATAGAGAATGAATGGGGTGAACATTTGCACGCCAATCTAAGGTACTTCTGCTTGTCCGATCGACAGGCCCCCGAGCATGAATCCACTGTCGTTTTGACCCGCACTCATCCGTTTGTCGTTTTATTCCCTCTTTCGTCTCTCTCATAGACTTACATTGAGCAGACTGTTGGCAGCATGCCACACACCCATCCAAACTCACGCACGGAGCCCAATGTCTCACCCGCTCCCAGCCTAATACTCAGCAGTATCAGCACTCATAATGATTATTTTAAGGTGGAACTGCTTTTAAGGTGGAATTGTACTTAGCTAGCACAAGAACTAATCCACGGTCATACTGACCTGCACTCCTCCTTGTGTTATATTTTCATCCCTCGTTCCTCTCATTGAGTCCAATTCATTTTCGCCACCTTTCAAACTCTAATACTTCTTTACACGACAGTCACCAAAATGCATGTACTCATTCAGGCCAGGTCCCCAAACTCTAATCCACAGACTTCCTGACCTGCACTACTCTATTTGTCGTTTTTTTATCCTGCGTTACTCCCAAAGAGTCCCATTCATTTTTACCACCACTCCAACTCTATTACTTCTTTACCCAACACCCAACGAAATGCAAATACTCACTCAGGGCACTGCTCCAAGCTCTTATCCTCTCATACTGACCCACATTCCTCTATTTGTCGTTTTTTCATCCCTTTTTCCGCCCTTAGAGTCCCATTCATTTTCTCCACGACTCGAACTGTATTACTTCTTTGTCTAATAGGCACCGAAATGCGTGTACTCACTCAGAGCACACCCTCAAGGTCTAAGACATAGCCATACTGACCCACACTCCTCTGTTTGTCATTTTTTCATCCCTCGTTCCTCCCATATAGTCCCATTAATTTTCGCCACCACTCAAACTCTATTACTTCTTTGCCTGACAGTCACCATATTGCATGTACTCATTTAGGGAAGGTCCCAAGCTCTAATGTACAGGCGTCCTGACCCGCAGTCCTCTATTTGTCGTTTTTTCATCCCTCGTTCCTCCCATATAGTCCCATTAATTTTCGCCACCACTCAAACTCTATTACTTCTTTGCCCGACAGTCACCATATTGCATGTACTCATTTAGGGAAGGTCCCCAAGCTCTAATGTACAGGCGTCCTGACCCGCACGTCCTCTATTTGTCGTTTTTTCATCCCTCGTTCCTCCCATATAGTTACATTAATTTTCGCCACCACTCTAACTCTATTACTTCTTTGCCCGAGAGTCACCAAAATGCATATACTCACTCAGGGCACGCCCCCAAGCTCTAATCCACAGCCATACTGACCCGCACTCCTCTATTTGTCGCTTTTTCATCCCTCATTTCTCCCATAGAGTCTCATTCATTTTCGCCACCACTCAAACTCTTTCTTCTTTGCCTGACAGTCACCAAAATGCATGTACTCACTCAGGGCACGTCTACAAGCTCTAAACCACAGCCATACTGACAGCACTCCTCTATTTGTCGTTTTTTCATCCCTCATTCCTCCGATAGAGTCTCATTCATTTTTGCCACGACTCAAACTCTATTACTTCGTTGCCTGACAGTCACCAAAATGCATGTACTCACTCAGGGCATGTTCCCAAGCTCTAGTCCACAGCCATACTGACCTGCACTCCTCTCTTTGTTGTTTTTTCATTCCTTTTTCCTCCCATAGAGCCTCATTAATTTTCGCCACCACTCAAACTGTATTACTTCTTTGTCCGATAGCCTCCGAAATGCATGTACTCATTCAGGGCACACCCTCAAGGTCTAATCCATAGCCATACTGACCCGCACTACTCTATTTGTCGTTTTTTCATCCCTCGTTCCTCCCATATAGTCCCTTTAATTTTCACCACCACTCAAACTCTTACTTCTTTGCCTGACATTCAACAAAATGCATGTACTCATTCAGGTCAGGTCTCCAAGCTCTAATCCACAGCCTTCCTGACCCGCACTCATCTATTTTTTGTTTTTTCATCCCTCATTCCTCCCTTAGAATCCCATTTATTTTCGGCCAAACCATAGCCCTGTTTTTTCCATTGTGCAACAGACACCGAAATGCATGGGCACATTCCCAAGCTCTAATCCACAGCCACACTGACCCGCACTCATCTATTTGTCATTTTTTCATCCCTCGTTCCTCCCATAGCATCCAATTTATATGTTCTTTCACAATAAAGTCCTAATCTGTCTTTTTCTCAACAGCCACCAAAGTACATGTACTCTTTCAGATCAGGGCTCCAAGCTCTAATCCACAGTTGTCCTGACCCGCACTCCTCTATGAGTACTTTTTTCATCCCTCATTCCTCCTATAGAATTCCATAGTAACCGCAGTGCAACCATTCCGCGTTTCCTTTAGGAAATGCACTTTTCTAGTTATTATTATTATTATTATTATTATTATTAAATCATCAATAATTAGCCGTGAAAATTTACCTCCTAAGGGACAAACTCATGTGAGGGTAATAGAACCTTAAAAGTCCACAAGACAGAATCTCATGGACAAAAAAACACAGTAGAGCTGTCAAATAATATCTGCCTTTCAAACACAAGACAGTCACTTTCTTTAAGTGAATTCACTATCTTGTTCTATTGTTCATGATTATGGGACAAAAAAACTAAACACAAAAAAAACAAAATATAAATCAAATGTACAGCACTGTGCAAAAGTCAGAGGGCACCCTTCATTGATTTAATTTCCAATCACAGTGGTCATTAAGTACAAGTTATTCATTTTCCAGTGTCAGGCTAAAAGCGGAAAACATATATTTAACAGAAAATGACACAGAAGCCTTAACAACTAAATATTATATCAACTTTGCCTTTTCTACAGCTTCCATTCTTTCCAAGTGACTTGCTTTTTGTTTTTTCAAAGAAATCTGCATTGTTTTCTCCACAGTTCAGTCTTAGAAGTTGGTTATATTATCTGCATCTTAGGATCCAAATCATTCCAGACACATTCAGTGAGTTGAGGTCAGTCACTCTGGGGTGGCCAGTCCAAAAAAGCGTGCAGCTTAACTTTCTCCTCTCTCTCTTTCTTATGGTGACAGTTTTGGAAACTCTTGTTTTTCCCCTTACTATCCTTTGACTTTCCACTTCTTTATGCAAGTGGATTATCTTACATCTAATCTTGTCATAAATAGCTCCTGAAAAATTAATACTTTCAACTGAAAATTAAATAAATGAAGGGTTGTCTCTGACTATTACAAAGAACTGTATATGGCAGCAGGTGATGCCATTTTAATAAACTTTTAGGATATTGGGTAAGTTGCCCACACATCTTTCTATAGACTTTCTAACAACTTGAACATTAATGAGGTAGCCATCAAGATCAAAAGGTGAACATCACTGTTCACAGCTTCTGTGAACAGAAGCTGCAATGTATTGGAAACTCTGCAACAACATGTTTCACTATGCTGACCATGTTTCATTTGCTGTGCCTTTCGGGAAACAATGTTGCTAATGTGATAGCAGATAACAGCATGACACTGTTTTGCTATAAGCACTGGTATATTGAGTTAAGAAAAAAGGAAGCAACTCACAGCAGAGTTATTTCATTACATTTAGATATATTGTGATGAATATGTCATTCTTGCAGATTCTAAGTTACAAAATATTACATTACAACTAAATATATCATATATACAATATATTATAAAATAAATATTCCATTTTTTTTTTTTTTATTTTTACCCGATTTTTTCGTCTCCAATTCCACCCGCTAGTTAGGACTCCCCCAATCACACGATGCTATCAACGCTAGGAGGGTGAAGGCTAACACAGGCTTCCTCCGAGACCTGTGAAACCAACCACCGCTTCTTTTCGAGCTGCCGCTCACGCAACGTCACTGGACAGCCGAACGCGCTCGGAGGAAAGCGCCAACCGCCAGATCTGTTACGTCAGCTAACAGACGCCTGCGCTGAGTGATGGGGGGAGAAGGAGGGGCCATCCTACCCACCCAGAGAGAGCGAGGCCAATTGCGGTCTCTTAGACTCCCGACTACGGATGGCTGTAGCATCACCAGGGATCGAACTCGCGATCTCCTGATGATAGGGCCAACGCTTAGACGGTTGCGCCACTCGGGAGCCCAAATATTCCATTTTTAAAATATAAAAAGGTATAATGTATTTTAATGCTACATGAAACGTTTTATCTTTTACATATTTAAATCATTGTTTTAAATGTATGTATTAGTATTTATTATGATACCACCGGCCTCTGAAATGTATAATATTGAAAGCTCTTTTCCATGTGATTTGTATAGAACAACTGACTATTTTTTCTTCTAATGTTTCTTCTAAGCTTTTCATTTTTCCTAATCGTTAGTCAAAAGCTCAAGTTCTCCACCCTTTTTAAGAGCCTGAAGGGTCTCATCTACTTTATTTACAACACTTCACAGCTTAACAAGCCCTTTTCTCTGAATTTGCATTTTCTTATTGGATTTACTTACTAATATGCACAATTGTGCTTGCCAGAATTTGCTTGTATGTTTGTTTATCTATTCAAATGTAAAATGTCTTGAACTTAAACTGGTACTGTTTCTTTTTGTGAGTGGTAGACCCTACAAATCGGAAACCTGATCATGAAAGCTGCCAAAGGCAGTAGCAGGGGGTAAGGCTGAAATGTACCTCAATCTGGATCCAGGCACGTATATAGTACACTGTGAATACTGAGACTTTATTGCCTTATATCTCACACTCACCTACACTGTGAAAGATGCTGAGGTCTTGATGATCTACACCTTACATTCATCTCAAGGCCTCGTATTCACTTCTCAGCATCTTTCTGTAACAGACATGTGAAATGCATGGAGACGGTTTTACTCTGAGATACGTACTACAATTGAGTATAAAGATGTGTATGGTTTCCTTGAAATGAATACAAAGAGAACACAGAGAGAATCTTATTTGTTAAGTAATAACGTCTGAATTCAGTTGGCCTTCGATTGTTCTTGCGCCCGCAGTTTTGAACGGTTTTACAGATAAGCCTTAAAGAAGCTGTGATATTCCCATTCCCCTGCCTGGTTGTTTTTTTTTGGGCTCTACTTTAAGGCTGCTTATACTGATGCACATGTCTGATGTAGCAGTCCATCAGTGATGCGGAATCCACAGAACAGCTCTTTGCCAACAGCAAGTTTGGACCTCTCTGTTTCATCTAGCAGTAGCTGATATATCAATGGCATAATATTTGGATTCTGTAAAGACAGGATGTAGATCTAGCATTATGCGACACTGTTGTTGGTATCCTGAAGAAAATCACTTTTGGATGTAACCTTAGGATACATCACCGTTAATAATTCCTCTACAGAGCACTGACTTTAAACTGTCCTTTCCATTCACTGATTTAAATGTCCTTCAACGATGGTACATTTGGAAAATGCTGTACCAGCGTTGACTGTCATCCAAACAACTGCCTGGCTCTGGACAGCATGTCCAATGACTGCACAGGGCCCAAGGACCAGAATAATAGTCTAAAGCAAGGTCTGCTTTCCATACGTGTTCCAACTGCTCACACCATGCTACATATGTAAAGACTTGCCATTCCTATTTGCTTCTCTGTTCTTATTATAGGAAGGACTGGAAAAAAGTCACTATCACAGTTGCAGGATGAAGGTGGTCTGGATTTCTGCAAGCCAATCTGACAGGACTATTAGCCTATATGGATTGCAATTGGATTTCTATTTTCTGTTGAGACTAGATAAATTTCCCTCAGATCATTTTTTGTGCCCTTTAATCTAAAGATAAAGAAAGCATGGCACTTTAATGCTGGAAATAAGATCTGTATAATCACATGCTGCCGGCCAACTGTTACCTTTCTGTCACTGAGTAAGTACAGAAGGGCAGAAACGTGTGAGGAAGCATAATGTACATGACGAAAACAGGAAAGAAGTCGTCAACCATTAACTGATGTCTTAGTTCACAGAGAGCAGTACCTAAATGTATATATATATATATATATATATATATATATATATATATATATATATAGAGAGAGAGAGAGAGAGAGAGAGAGAAAGAGAGAGAGCAAGTGGTATAAAATGTACAGTGCAAGCCCTGTGCTACTAACAGACCAATATTGGTAATACTTTAAATAGGAAAATGGGGGAAAATGAATGTATGGATAATTCATGAAAGGCACTGATCCATGCACACATTAAAAGGGGTGAAAGAAGATTTTTCAGTCTGCTCTTTGGCTGCACAGTTTAACCGTGCATATACAGTAAAGAAAGATCTTGATATGTCCTTTAAAACAGTGTTTGTCTTAAATAGGGCTGTCTGCAATGTATCAGTCATGGAAGCATGAAGATAAACACTGGGGTTAAACACAAGGCTACTTATTTAAACCTCCAAACCTCATCTAAATTTCTGAAAGATCACATATCATTAAAGGGAAAGAAAACACAGAAACCAAGACACACATATAGTGTGTTGTGGTAATAAATTAAAATGTTATTTGATAAAAAAACAATAAAAGAAAAATACAATAAATGTGTTTTAATCGGTTTTGAACCAATCAGCGATCAGCCATCAAAGGATCTGACACACTTGCATTTATAGTATTGCAGCATGTTCAATAAATGTTTACAGGTTTGTTTAAGGTTGGTGTTCTATTGGTGTATTTTATTAAAACAGAACAAGTTTGTAATCACATATCAAAGTCTGTAAGTTTGTTTATCATTTTTAGTTCATTTATTACTTTTGTTCACTCTTCTGCACAACTGTAGGCTTTAGCTATCATTTTAGTAACACATAGCTACTAACCTACATAGCTACTACTCATAGTTCACCTGTGAGAATCACGTTTTTGCCTTTGCTGAGGTCTCACGGCTGTGAATGTAATCTCACTGGTTTTCACACTTTCTCAAAAAAAGGTTTGTTTCACAAATCCTGCATGATGTCATCACAACAACAGCTAACACTGGATTTAGCTATGTACTTGGAGTACTGATTACAAGGGCTGACATTTAAACATGTTACCAAAACAGGTGTGAAACAAAATCATAAATGATAAAATAATGATAAATAATATTTGGGAAAAAAATAATTATTGATTTATTCTATTACTTTTGCTTATTACAAGAACCTATTGAGTACTGCAGTATTGCGGGTAACAGTTAAGGTTTGATGTTCAACTGCTTAGTTGTTGGCTGCTAGTTAGAGCCGTGCTTTTTAATCAGTGACTAGCAGAGGAAAGGGGTAAGTATAACCAACGTCATCAACTTGGCAATATGGCGCCGCCCATAATGCAGAATAAAAATATCTTCAATGTAGCCATTTAGACACTCAGTACTAAACTGCATTTTGGTGTTTTCCTTGCTTCAGCACATCTGATCCAACTAATGGGCTCTTTAACAACATCTTTTAGATTTGAAGAGGGTGCAGCAAAGCACAGAAAGCACTAAAATGTGCAGAGCAGTGGGCCTCCAGGACTGGAGATAGGAAGCACTGTTTTATAGGGTGGCATTATGCTAGAATCCCAAAACGTCCTAAAACTGTCTTCAGAAATATGTTAAGGTTTTTAGCTGTGTGTGTTTTTAAGTGATTACATTTAGTGTCTTTTCCTTTATTAGTCAATACTAAGCTGTAGAAGTAAACTAGTGTACTACAGTGACTCCCCAGAAGTAATTGAACATTTTTGTGCCATACTTAACCATGTATTAAGTTCACTGTGTTAAGAAACAAAATATTAAACCAAGTACTATTTATTTTAACAGTGAACACAAGCTCACCAAAACCACTGCAAGAAGAACTGCTCCAGACTTTGTTTCCTCCTCTGTGCTTTGCAGGACTCTTAGTGAAGTCTGGTTGGAACTCTTCTCCAGGTTTTCTCCACACAAAGAGTCTATCAGTCTGACGTTGTGCTAGACGTGTTATTCTCTGAAACAAATATCATTTTGTTAAACATTTTATGCAGTAACCTAAAGGACGCCTTTAAAATTAGCCAATTTTTAGCATGGTTAGGGTTAAAGTGTCCATATACCTTTTGGGGTCACTTTACATTACTGATGTACATAAAATAAATATTAAAAAGCTTAGCATTTTTAATCTACACGGATAAAAATGAAAACTACCAAAAGATAGATAGCAGGTGAAAAGACGAAACTTCATATACACGGGCAGAAATGTAGCTCCTCTGTAGGACACATGAAGGGCTTCACAAATAGATATACACCATGGTGAAAAGACAGTTAATCAGTGAAATGTAGATTTCACGAATTTCACTGAAACATATATATTGGACGCGCCTTTGCTGACCCTTCTGGATTATTTTGCCTCAAAGAGAGGATTATTTCCATTGCTGAGGTAAAACGTCCCCCGACAGTGTCTTTGTCAAATAAAAACATGGTTCTTATTTCGCTTAGAAGTGCGCGCGCATTTAATTCTTGGTAGACCGCTTTTTTCCTCAAGATGGGCGTTTTCCCCCGGTAAACCCACAGTAGGAAACGAAAGGATTGTGTTTTGGTCAGCTTTGGTCAGTAAGTACTGTGTTTTGACTGATCTTACCGGTAGTTCAGACGGGAGGGAGGCGCGTTCGCTCTCTGAGGTAAAAAACCGCAATCACACTGCACGCGCACAGCAGAGGAGCCTCCGCGCGCTGGAGTTTCACTCCCTGCTCTGATCCTTCCCGCGCTTTTCTCCTCTTCACAGCCACCTCCGGATAACATCTTCATTTTAACCTCTTTACTAAAGACTCAACAGCTCCCTTCTCCACGCTCAGAGGACGGAGACGGCGCCGAGGTGTATGGAGGACATCTTCTTCTACCGGTAACACTTTACCTAACATTTTACGCAGCGTTAATTATTAGTGAAATGTAGTCTGTACGTTGTTTATTTCTTTAAAATTACAACAGAATTGACTGTAACCTACCCTGTCTGTTAATGGTGAACATTTTTTTAGGACTTTTAGGCTCGTCACTGTCTGAAAACGTGACTGGAATGTAACTCGCTCACATTTGGCCAAGCTGTCCACATTTCCTTCAGAATAACGATGCTGCCTGAACCTCTTTCAACTCGGACCTCCTAATAAATTGGTGACTCTTACCTTCTGGGAATATGGGGACACTTGACCGTCTTGCAGTCAGTCAGTGGGTCCAGCTGAATGGCTCCTTGGGTATGTTGGCCAACACTTCGCCGACAGCCCCTCTCCCAGAGCCAGCAGCTTCTCCAAAAGACACCCTAATTACATGTGTTCTGGGAACAGTCCTGATCCTCATGTTTGTGGTCGGCGTGTTCGGAAACGTGTACACCTTGGTGGTGATGAATATCTCTGTCCGCGTCACCGGAACCATGTATGTCTACATCGTGAACTTGGCCCTGGCCGACCTGCTCTACCTGGCCACTGTGCCTTTCGTGGTGTGCACCTATTTTGCTAAGGACTGGTATTTTGGTGACGTGGGCTGTCGGATCCTTTTCAGCCTCGACTTCCTCACCATGCACGCCAGCATCTTCATCCTGACCGTGATGAGTACCGAGAGGTACCTGGCCGTGGTGAACCCTCTAGACACTCTGGCCCGGGCCAGGCGCTGCAGGAGAGCTGTGGCATGGGCCGTGTGGCTTGCCTCATTCGTCCTCGCCCTTCCCACCATGATCATGATCGACTTGAGGAAGCATGTGCAGGATGGTGTGGAGAAGCGCATGTGCCACCCCACCTGGCAACTCACAGCCTACAAGGTGTACCTGACCGTGCTCTTCAACACCTGCATCCTGGCTCCTGGATGCATCATTGGTTACCTGTATCTCAAACTGGCCAGGACTTACTGGCTCTCCCAAACCACTGTGTTCTCATCCAAAGAAATGAATACGTGTCCCAAACAAAAGGTGCTCTACATGATCTTTGGTATAGTTCTCACTTACTGGGCATGCTTCTTGCCTTTCTGGTTGTGGCAGTTACTCAGTATCTATTATTTTGGACCTGGGAAGTTGTCCCGTAGTACAATGGTGTACATAAACTTTGTGGTGACCTGTCTGGCTTATAGCAACAGCTGCATCAACCCCTTCCTTTACACATTGTTGACCAGAAATTATCAGGAGTACTTGAAAGAGAGGCAAAAGAGCAGTGCAGTGTTTAAGAAGCGGTTCCGTCACTCGTCTCAGAGGTCTGTGTCGTCTGGGAGTCACCAGTTTACAAATGTTTCATGCAGTACACAACAAAATGGTGTTCTGGATGCTTATACCAAGCTCTGACATTTTGACATTCTGCTGTTATGAGAAGCAAATGTTCTCATATTGATGATGACATTCTAATAGTTCTGAGAATATCCTCCTATATGAGTTGAGATTTCTGAAGCAACTGAAATGACGTTGGTGAAGCATTATCAGGCCTCGTAAGAAATAGAAAAAACCTTTTACGAGACTGAACATGAATTTGTCCTTGGTTTTGAGCTATTGTTAGAAAACAAAGGCATGCTTATACAGAGAGAGACAAGCAATAACGATGACTTATATGTTTGGAATGAGACATCCAGAGCAAATCATGCAGAAATAGAAAAAAATGAACTGAGGAAGTCGGGTGCCTGTGTGATTTTGAATGTAAACCACACAGAAAATGACAACGGCCACTGAAATTAGTCAGGCGGAAAAAGGGTGGTCTCTTATTCTGGTGAAATGAAATGCCACATAATGGAAAAAAACATATTTCAGATGTGTAGATAGTTCTACTTCTTAAATATTTATTCATGTGGCTGACTGTAGTGGCATAAGTGCAATCAGAGATAATATTCCTCTGCTTTTATAAGAGTGGTTTGGACATTTTGAACAGGTTTTATGGAAAAGTCTGAGCATAGTTTAAAACTGTATTAATCCATGAAATTGGGATCCTCCCTGAAGGTCCTTTTAAAGGCATCAAGAAAGAGAATTACATAAGGTTGAAAAAAAAAATAGTACTTAAAATATTAAAAGTGTGCTCTACACTTGTGAGCCTATATTTAAAACATACATATGCACACCACAGGGGAATACTGACAGAAGAGGGCTGTGTCCGAACACACGTTTTGTTAATCAGTCTCAAATGTTATTTACTTTATTAATGTAATTTACTTTATTAATTTGATCAACGAGGGAGGAGGTGGTGTGGTGGTGATGGTGGTGATGTGATGCAGCTTGTCTTCTCCTCAAATTACTTTTAATTGCTTTCAAAAACCACTGCCAAATAGTGGTGTAATGTGTGCTTTTGAAGCCGAAGATACGAAATAACGATCTTACAAACAACTTTAGACTATTAGCTTATGCTCTTGACATAACTGGTATTGCATTGCTGTGTTTGTTATTATATACACAGTATATTACAGTGTTCAGGATGTCTCCAAAGGCTGTAGGAATTTAGGAGTGAAGTATATTCTGTATAATTTTTGATGTTTTTATGTCTTATTATCTTATATTTCTTGGGTATTTTCTAGAGAATGTTCATGGTAATGTGTACAAGAACAACATCCTAACATTGGTGATATTACTTGTATTGCTCAGCCTAAAATATTCCCAAATGCTATGACATTGTCAAATGTGATTGTAAGTGCTAACTGTTAAAGTGTAGTACTCCTAGTATTCGTAAGTGCTATGATAATGTTAAAAATGTAGCGTTCCTATGTGCTACAATATTGTAAAGACAGATTCTGTTGGAACTCTTTTTCTTGTGATCTTGTTATTGTGTACTCGGCACATTGCATCAGTGAATTAGGCTGAGGTGTGCACTTAATATGGCGTGTTAATATGAATATTTATCATCTGCCATACATAAGTTGATGTTTCTGTACCAAGCAACATAAAATGAACTACAGCTGGCATTTCTTCACTCAGAGCCATTGCTAGCTGGACATTAAAAATTAAAGCACCTTAGAACTTACTGAAAGATTTTAAAAAATGGTACTTTAGAAAAAGCTCAATGTGTTTGTTGTGTCCTTGAAAGGACAGAGCCCCATGGAAAGTAACAATGAGTTCTGCAATGTCCTGCAGTATATTTTAAAAGGTCGAAATCCCTTTAAGACTGTTCTACCCACTGTGTTAGCATTACTTGAGTGCTCCACAGTAGTGTACTCTGTGCAGTGACTAGTCATATCCACATCCACTGTGATATTTTTCAAAGTTACCAGCTCGTAAGTACGAATGCTTGCTTCATCAGTGTTTCCAAAAACTCATTAGTGTAGTATTTCTGGGCGCTCGTGTTCCCTGGAACATGAACAAGGTTTAACTAGGCCATTGTTTCCTATCGGCATTTTATCTAAATGTCCAGTGTGAGCTGAGCCAAACATTCACTCACTGACCAGACCCTCGTAATCACCCGCACCTACTGTTTTACTTCTTGTTTTTACAGGCAGAAACCTTGCTTACCTTTGACCTCTTCTTTCCCAGCCAATCAACTTTAAGTACGCTTAAGTAATCTCTGTTGCTCTGTTAAGGAGATTGGCCAACTCCTGCCCAACTGGACTGTGAGGACAAACATCAGCGATCACTTGTTTGACCCATATGTTCAAAGGCAGTGACGGATTTATTTTCCTGGAGAGGTCCCAGAAAAGGTTCGGAGATCAAGGATGGTTGCAAAGTGGGGCTGGCACCTCTACCAACAGATAACAAAGAGGAAAGGGATGATAATAATCCATCTAGACAAAGTAGAATAAAAACTCAATTTCTCATGGGGGCATTTGTCATGCACAGTCGTAAAGTTTCTCAGGAACCACTTTATTGATACATTTTTTGTCAGTATAATACAGATTAGTGACAGATGCGTAGTTAATGTGGAGCAAGATTTTTAAATGGAATGATAATTCTTGTAACAAATGTGAAATGGATGCCCTCTGAAAAAAAATTTTAGACCTACCCATGAACTTGTTTGACTGTCATGACCTACTTTTTGTAAAGAAAAGTTTTTGGTAATTGAAATGAGGTTTCCATTGTGAGTGTAAATAATCCAGAGACGTCTCATGTTCTTTGTTAAGCCATTAACTAAAATATGCATTCTGGACAAGGAATCAGCAGAATTAAAGTGATTTTTCAATATCTTAATCTAAGAGCAGTATTCACTTTCATTAAAAAAAAAAATCACCTGTGTGTTTGTCTTTGCCAGTGATCTTATCACACCATGTGTAGTCTAGAATTACCAAGGCTTGGAAATCCTGGTCAACATGAAACATTTTTCATTGGGTAGGAAAACTATTTCACAATAGAGCACTCTTATTTCATCAGCTCTTAAGTCTTTTCTGTTTGGGACAAAACCCTTCAACCTTCACATTATATGGCTCAAGTAATTTCATTGACTTTTACACTGAATTACGGTATGAACTGTGATTGCAACTAGGAGACAGTATTCCCTTAGAAATGGACATGTTTAAGTGATTAGTAATAGAAGATCCATATTCTATTAAGGTATCACAACCTGAGAAGTGCTGCTTAAAACATTTATCTAGCACCTTCCTTTACATGTGGCATGGTCATTTAGTAATTGGACTGATGTTTCTGTGAGAAGGTGCAGAACCAAGGCTCAGCAATGCTTGGGACAGACTGACACTGTTTCCTTTGGAAAGGCTCCCATATTTTCACTTCGGGCCCACTTTTATCCACATGGCATTGATCATTATGACGAGTGGTTTTCAACTTATGGTGACCTACTTTAGAATATCTTGATCACTTCACTCATCACACTTTTATAGAGACACGCTGTTGGATCATAAAGGAATGTACCTACTGTTCATATCTGTTCAGACCAGAATGTTTCTAGTTTTCCTTGCAGGAACTCACTTTGTGTAATTTGGATACGTGCCACTCGGAATAAAGGTTTACTTTGTTAGAGGGGGCATCTGAAGGTGAATTCCACTATTTTTTCAAAATTTGTGAATAATTCAGTCTTTGAGATGTAAACAGAGTCATTCAGAGTGGTTTGATGTGAAGTGGTTCATTGCAGAGACTCTTTACAGTGGTGGTGACAGGAATCAGGGGTTGCCATGCCTACAGCACAAATATAGCCATTTTATTTTCTATCCAAAACCACCAGTGAACCTGCACGTGTCTTCTGAGTTTTGATATGTAATGGTAAAAGAGGCATAAATATAAGAAAAAATAAGATCTCTTTGGGGACTGTTTTGCCTTACAATGTAGCATATGTATCCATCTGCCATGAATGGATCAAAACTATTGGACTAAAGTACATTTTAAGCCAAAATGGTACCACAAAACTTTAACCCTTTAATGTCCTCACCAAGAACAAAGCAATGGAACTTTATATTTTGTATTTTTTATTTGTTTGGGGCAATAATAAAAACAATTGGTGAATATTGGTAAATATTCACGTCTAACAAACGGTCGAGATGGCACTTTGTGGCATATATAGTGACTCAAAATGTGCTCTACCAAATAATTGAGCAGAACGTTAAAGGGTTAAAACAATGTGTCAGACATCAAGCAGCATATATCTAACCACTTTATGTAATAACTTTCTGTGAGGGAGCTTTCAGAGGTATTAAACTCTTCAGACGTCTGGTTCCCATCACTTCCACTGTGAAAAGAGAAAGTGAAGATCTCAACCATTTAATTATGCAGAATTTTTGAAAAATCAATGGAGTTCCCCTTTAGGTCTTTCTTTCTGGTTACAAGTATTTAAAAGGCCTGAGTGGATTATGAGATCCATACATCTTTTGATTTATGTGTGCTTGTGTTACAGTTAAGGTTTCTTAAGGTTTAAGGGTCTAAGATTTGGAGTTGAAACAGAGGATGCAGAGGTCAAGAAATCCCTTTGTCAACTAAAGACTAATTAGCAAAAGGGACATGGAGATTGTACTGATCACTAGGCGACAGACATAACTGTCAAACCATATAATGGATAATCTTTCTGTAAAATGTAAAATAATAATAAAAAACTTCTTGTAATTCTTGTCACTCGTTATTCTCACTGCTGCTTCTCTTTATGTAGCAAACACTGCCTTTCTTTTGAAGAGGTTGATGATTTTATGGCTCTCTACAGCACAATGTAATGGACTTTGGAGCCGCAGGATTGGAAGTTATAGTCAATTAATCGTCAATTTACGTACTTTCAAAACGTAGGCTCTCTCAGCGTTTGTTAATAAATAAATTGAATAAATTACTCTGGCTCTCACTTTTTCTCTGTTGGTCTGCTTGTCTTTTTTCCTGCCGTCCTCCATGTATTTTTAAAGAAGACAGTGACATCTACTGTACGGACACAATTCTGTCAGGTCTGCCCAGAGCTCTAATTCTAAGAGAATGCAGTGGTGAAATTTCAGTCTAAAAAATGAACATTTTTGCAGGGATGGAAAATACTGCACTGTATTTCATTACTAAACTGAATTGTTTGGGAAGATTTTTATTAAATTTGAATACTAGTACACCTCATTATATTACCGAGACAAAAAACTTACTGTTTACTTCTTGCATTTTCATTTGGACTTGTTATAAATCTCAAAGGCCAGGATTTTTTCTTGACAGTTAGTTGAGTTCTGATGCATTTTAATTTGTTGTTTTCAGTAAAACATCCAACCAAATTCATATGATTGTAAAATGATGCTGCTTACAACTATGATAATTTCCCTCTGTGTGAGGAACAGTACTGCCGATTGGTTTCCACATCAGCATCACCAAACAAAAAAAACTTTTCATTTATTTGTTTCATTTCAGAACATTTCAGTTCAACATTTCAGAATCAGAATCAGAATCAAGCTTTACTGGCCAGGAATTTGGTTTTGGTTACAGGAGCTCATAGTGCACAGTATCTGACAAACATTTACATGTAATAAATAAAATAAAAAAACATCACTCACTCATACACACACACACACACACACACGGTCATACCTGTAAACCTTACATTGTGCAAAGCATATGTTTTAAGTTAAAGTGCTGAGTGCAGCAGCAGTTAAAGGGTGTATAGTGGCAAAGAAAAGGATAAGTCAGATAAGTGGAGTGATAAGGCAGGTAAGTGAGATGCTAGAAGCAACACTGGTCTGAGATGGTAGTTACAGAGAATAGGATGTTGAGTGTGATACTATATACCAGTATATTTAGAGGTGCAGTTTAGAAACTGGAATATTTTAATGTGTAATGATTAACTGTTCAAGAGAGTGGCGGCTTGCAGGAAGAAGCTTCTCTGTAGCCTGGATGTCCTGATCCTCATTTGGCTGAAGCGCCTGCCTGAGGGAAGGAGCTGGAACAGGTGTTGGCCAGGGTGTGATGAGTCGGTGGAGATTTTCTCTGCACGTTTTCTGGTTCTGGAGGCATGCAGTTCCAGTAATGTGGGCAACTTAACCCCAATTGTCCTCTCTGCAGACCTGCAGTCTGTGGAGGTCATGCTTGATGGCTGAGCTACCCCACACTGTGAAGGATGTGGTGATGACATACTCTATGATGACTGTGTAGAACCGCACCATCAGCTCCTGGGGCAGGTTGAACTTCCTCAACTGTTGCAGGAAGTACATCCTCTGCTGGGCTCTCTTGATGATGGAGGTGATTTCGCTGTCCCACTTCAGGTCCCCGGTGATTGTTGTGCCCAGGAACTTGCAGGACTCCACTGCCATCACAGTTCTGTCCAGGATGGTGAGTGCTGGGAGGGTTGGAGGGCTCCTCCTGAAGTCCACTGTCATCTCCACTGTTTTTGCAGTATTCAGCACCAGGCTGTTGTGGCTGCTCCACCTGATCAACCATTTACTTTTTAATTCTATATACATTAATAATTTTAACTGAGTACAATTTTTAACAGTACCCACACTGCTAGAAATCAAGGTACTGTGCAGGTACATTTTTTGTTCATCAAGGTACAAACAATGTAAATGTACCCTCAAAAGTACAACAGCTGTTTTAAGGTCCAAATATGTACCCTAAGTTTTTCCCAGGTGAAATGTACGTATTTGTACCTTTACATAACCTAACGTTTTAAATAGAACAATACAATGAAAAGCCTGGAGACAAGACGTGGTGTGGAGTCAATACAAATATAATTTTAATGGATTATGGGACAATTATGTTCCCTGATTAAAGGTGTGGAGATGTACCCTTGAGGGTACCAACCCAGTGACAAGAGGGGCACTGCCATACCTTTATTTCTGAGAGTGCATACTTTCACTTAATTATCATTTTTTTGTCGATTTTCCACCTTTGAATTTTTGTAAATGAAGAGGGCTGCAGTTTGTAGTTTCTGTAGTTTGGTGACTTCTAAGAGGCTTGATAACCACATTGATTAAATATGACAAAAGGGTAAGGTGGTTAATTTTACTGTCTTATACCTTCCATGTTTGTTTAGTCAAACATTTGCCTATTATGCCTTATGTAAATGGCACATCTTCATGATATAGAGTACTGTGCAAAAGTCAGAGACAACTCTTTCATTCTTTCAATTTCCACTCAAAACAGACATTAAGAACAAGTTATTTTTACGTGTCAGAAGAAAAATAAGAAACACATATTACCATTAACACCAATCAGGCATAACATTATGACCACCTCCTTGTTCCTACTGTCACTGTCCATTTTATCAGCTCCAAATCCTTGTTTATGTGAAATTTCAGTTTAAATATGTTTTTTCTTATGTACCGAGGCTAAAAAATGAATAACTTGTATTAATGGCTGTTGAGACTTTGAAATTAAATAAATAAAAGTGTCTCTGACTTTTGTGCAGTACTGCAGGTCTATTGCAACGTGACAGTCCTGTGAAAATGTTATGAAACTGATGATTTTGCAAGTGAGCCCTGCGTTATAGACCACTGTAGTCGTGTCGTCATTTTGTAGTTGGCGCCATGCTCTTATGCCCATATTAGGAACTCTGGGTCTAAGTTTCATTTCTCTATGGCCAGAATGAATAGGGTTTTCAAAAAAATCACCTCTATCACCCCCTGTGTTAAATAAAAATGTTCAGAACCTGATACGTTTTGTCCTGTGAACATTCTTCTCTCAAATATTACTGGATCCTCTGAATTACAAGGTCATTAAAGATTCAAAATATGAATACTAAACCAACCCGCTCCTAGTTATAATTTTAATGCTGGTAACATTTTCTTAAAATGTTTTCTCAGGTCATTCGCCAGCTTTTTGTTCGAATTTTCCCATGCCTCCTTACATTCTGAACTGGTGCGCCATTTAAGGTGGAACCTGAAAATTCGAACAAAAGAAACTGACTTCAGCTTCATGGAGGGTTAAAAGGCATGATATGAGCAGGTTGCTCTATTTCTGCTTGACAGCTGAGTAACATTAACTCATTTTTGCTGTTTCACAGAAGGTCAGTATTGTTTTGTCCCTGTTTGTAAAAGCTAATCACAACTGCAGCACCATTTAAGGTGGAATAGGAAAACTTGATAAGGAGCTGTAGAACATTTCGATAAGGTAGCACAACTCACCAGAACTCCATCATAGACAGAGGTCTTTACCCTGCCCGATTACCAACAGGAATCCTAGAGCTTAACATGCACTGTTGTTACAAGATAAACATTATTTACTTCATTTGTGAGTAGTCATAAAGTTTTGGCTTAACCAAACTTTGCTCTTTAAACTTGCTCACAAGATATCTCCTACTGTATTTATGTTTATTTGCATTTATTCTAATGATATGAGTTGATTTTACAGGCAAAAGGACATATAGCCAAGATAAATGTCTTTACATAATGTACTTATGTGCCTTGAACTTTTTGCATTTTCATGTACCTGTTAGCAACTGATGTGGCTTAAATAGCCAAACCCACTAATTGCAAGGGATGGCCACATACTTTTGTCCACTTTTATCAGGCACTCCTGCCAAATCATCCACTGCCAAGAACATCAATGGACCATAGAACCACAGCTGACCAGGTATTATTTAGGTGGTGGATCATTCTCAGCACAGCAGTGGCACTGACATGTTTGTTTTTAGGCTTGGTTGTTCAAAAAATGAACAAAATAATAAATAGCTTAACATATGTACAGATTTAATGAGAGATTTGTAAGAACTACAAATAAAACGGTATGCTGATGTTTGATGCTGAAATGTGAAATGATTTTCTTGCTTGTCTGTTGTTTTTTATTGTTACTGATATATTATTATTTATTATTTACCACTGAATATATTAAATGATTAAGAATTATTATTTTATTGTTTTGTACTAAATCTTCGAATTACAATTGTTTCAAGGATCTGTAATAATCTATGTTTTGTGTTAAACATTCCAACCAATGGACCCTTATGGCATTTTTCTAGGTCAGTTAGTTCTGAGAAGGCATTAAGGGCTGTTAATGTGCGAAGATGAAGTGTATAATCCAAATAACTGTTGTTATGATCAGAAAACAATGTCTTGTACAAAATAACATTTCCTAGTGTTTGTCATTATTATTATATTAATGGCACAAAAGTATATATTACAGTTTTGATCTAGAAGTCAATTTCTGCATTTGACACACAGGTGTTTAAGGGCCTGTTTTTAGACAATGGACAAAGATATTGGTGTTATATTTTGTTAAGGACATAGAGTATGTGTTTGTGTACAGTTGCTCTGAAGCTGGACACTTTCTGAATATTATTTTTTGAAATATAAGAAATGATACAGACACTCTCCCTTCAAGCCAGGCCTAAATTTGCACATTTTCTGGTTTGGGGAGCATCCAAATATTAGTGAATTAGACACATTTTGCAGTAAAATATTTTTATACAACCATCCATTTCACGAAACTAGAGATATCAAAGTTACATAAAAAACATGCTTGCACTTTGTTGTATCTGAGGTGGGGGTATCTCAAAGACTAAGACCTTTGTGGGACTTTTTTTCTTCTACTAAACTAATGTTTATGTTCTATGATTTTGAGTGATTTTAGTTGAACCATTTACTGGCATATGTAAACGATGTCAGGGACTTTAACACACATGCATGATTAGATTCGGACAACTTTCAAAGGACGAGGAGCCGTTAAACGCGGTAGATCAGATAAGAACTACATTTCCCATCATCCTCCTCTCCACACGTTGTGCCTGTTACGTAGCCTGGCTTGTTTTGGCCGTTTGTTTCGATATCCGGCTCCCAAAGCTTGTCGATGTGCTGGACGTTTTAACTGAGAGGTAGGTGTGATGTTTAAATAATCCCTTCATAACGAAACCCTGTTGTTAATCTTTTACCTTAACAGCTGAAATGTGATGAAATATTAATCGGTGTGGCTAAATCTGGCCATCTTCTAAATCCTTTACTAACCCAGACTAGTAGGCTAACGTGCTAGCCAGCCGGACCACTCTTGGCCAACTCGTCTCTTTAGCTTGTTAGCTGCCTGTGGAGCTGAGCTGCGTCCTGTTAAGCCTAGTCACTCAGATTGTTTGCGTTCAAAGTATAAGAGGAATCGCCATGGCAGAAAACTGTCCAACCCTCTGTGCCACACGGCTGTTGTGTCCCTCAACCTCAGTCTCTCGCTGTTTACACTGTTTAGTCTCGTTCTTAGCTTAAGTCGTTGTTAGCTGGCAGTTTGACGACGACAACTAGGTCCAGAAGGAAAAAGTCAGTTAAGGCGTTAGTCGTCCGGCTAGTCACCGTGAAAACTTCTATATGGCTAGCTAAGAGTTATGTAGCAGCTGTTTCGTCAGTTTAAGTGAATATTTTAAGCTAGCTGGTACATTCACTACTGGATAAAAATGCCTTCGAGATTGAAGTAAACCTTACTGTAGTTTTCACGTTGTTGACGTTGATTTTTGCCCTCGTGCTAACAGGTCGATATAAGTTAAATGTCTGATAACGTTCTTTGTAATACAATACTGGGAAAAGTACTCTTTCAGCTCACTTGGTCAGTAACTTGACTACTCGCTAGAACAGCTGTGCGGAGTTACAAAAGATAGTAGTCAAATGAGCTCAGTAGCCTGCTAGTAATAAATTGTATTGTGCTAATCACATTTTTTAGCCATGTTTACATGATAAAATCTTATTGCAATAAATTTCTGTGTTTGTTTCTCCTATGTGTGTCTGCAGGGTCATGCCCCTCTGATATCAGGGCCCTGTGTGTGTGCATGAGTGTTTGTGTGCAGGAGTGAGAGCGAAGGAGGAGGACTCAGGGAGTCTGGCTGGCTGTCTCACTATGGCTGACGGAACCGGTGATGAGGATGTCATTCATCTGGCCAGTTTCAACACACACCGCAGCCAAGGTCTGAGTAGTAGTTGGTGTGGATCACATGTTTGTATATCTGTGATCATATCATAAAAAGTCCTAGTCCCAGAGCTTTAATTGCACTGTGTAAGAATCAGATTGTACTTTCCCTAATAATTTGCTATTAGTTTTACAGCCTACGTCACCTTTTCTTGGAGGTAAAGTGGAGTTCATTGAGTGCATTTTGTTTTATGTGTTTTCCGTAGGTAACAGATCAACAGGGAGGACCTATATAACCATATCTGATGATTCTGATGATGAGCCGGTCACATTTGTACCAAACACTCCTGTTGTGGTCAAAGATGATGAAGATGAAGATGATGACGAAGTTAGCATTTTAGAGGTAGCTGAAACTGGTCATGTTTCACTAAAGCAGTCTCACTGTTACTGCATTCTTCTGTACCACTTGATATAAAGTGGCTGCAGCTTATTACATTTTGTCGACTGTTTGAACGTTCAAGCTGTGTTATTTATTTATGAGGAAACTGCTCCTGCATTTTCTCTTTGTCAGCCACAGGTACCATCTCAGCGCAGCCTGATCCGGCCTGCTGCACAGTGGGGAGGCAGCACATCCCAGGGCCAGGCTTCTGCACCAGCCCCAAACCTGGTGGACCCGCACCTTCCCCACTCTTCTGTAGCATCTGCACAGCCCACATCAGGAAATCAAGCCATTGGTGTCTTTACTACGGACCAGAACGCTGTACCTTCCACATCGAGAGACAATTTTGCGCTCGGACCTCACTTTCCTGCTGGGGGCTCGCTGCCCCGACCTAACAATCCCTTGCCCATTGCTCACCCAGCAAATCGGAGCACCTCTCTTTTTACTCCAGCTGTTGTCGAGTTACCGCCTCAGCCAAGCACAGGTAACCAGGTAGCAGTAGACAGTCTACATAGAACTGAAAGGTACTCTGGGGCTGTAGCCCCTGTCCCCCCTCAGGAACAGCCTGTAGTCAGGCTACAGCCCACACAGACAGGACTGGAGCCTGAGGTGACAGTGCCCCGGCTGGCAGGACAGCAGCAACAGCGACAGTTTACTCCTCCTCTCTCCCCTGCAACCTTTCTGGCACTGGAGCGTGTGCAGCAGCCTGGTTCCTCAGCAGCCAGCCTGCCTCCAGCACCTCAGCACTACACACTTGAGATGCTGGTGAAGAGAGTGGTGAGTCCTCCAACAACATCTCACTTTTAGAGCTCCTCATGGAGACCTGCTTATTTTAATGTACAGGCTTTAAGTGGTCTGGTGTGAAAAAAATGGCGAAGTTTCACTTTGGTTAGCTCCATCATTCAACATGTCAGTAGCCCAGTTGTCAGAGATTCTGGTGCATTGTACTGCTTAAGAACTGCCTGCTTTGACAGGAAAGTCCATTTCATTGTCATGCAAAATAACCATCCACAGACCACCGTTTTAGCGTGATGTTTAAGGGGGCCAAATTTTCAAAATGGGTCTGCAACAAAAACACACTAGTGGGACACAAATGTGTCGGCAATCTTGCAAGGATCTCTGGATACTAGATGTTTCAAAGAAAACTGTTGAATAACTGGATGTAATATCATGAATGACATGTGTTTTTTCATGTGATCACACATTTTCTTCACATTAATGTGAAAAATAATGTGAGGTGTGCAAAAACCACATGTTTATTCATGTGAGAAATTCATGTTTTTTCTTTAAGGGAAACCTTTTTTTTCATCAATACGTAGATTATGGCTTTGTTTGTTCTTGCCATTAACTTGTGTCCTGGGTGATCTGATCATAAGTGGACAGCACAAAGCACAGTTGTGAAGGGAGTGCAGTGTGTCTTGGAGACGCATTGTTATTTGATCACTCGGACCATCTTCGGAGGTAGTCAGGAATGCATAAAATAATGTTTGTGGTTTGAATAATAAAGTGACTCGATGCGCCTTAATCAGCTGCATTATCACAGCAGAGATGAAAGCAGCTGCACAGTTTATTTTTTCATCTCCTGTCGCATTTTTTATAAGCTGTGTTAGCATTCCATGCACTCTAGATCATTGTAACAGCCTTTACATGTACACAAACAAGGACTTGCAGGACATTTTTACAACAAATGTAGCATGAGACTGACATAATAAACGTGTTGTACCCTTCCTCCCGTCGCGAAATCTGATCACTTGGTCCCTGGATACTCATTTAAGACACAAGGAAATGCCAGATGTGTATGGCTATACGTCTCACTGTCCTCTTATGATCCAGTCACTGGAGGCCAATGTTAAGATCAAGTGTGAACAGGGCCTTTCTCACTCTGAAAGGATCAGTCATGACACATGGAGCAGCGAATGGCTTTTAGTTATGTGTTTCCCATTAGATAGATGCGGATGCAACTGACAAAACCCTGATGAATATGGCCAATTTAAAGTGGAATTCCACTGACTTTTCAAAAAGTATGCATAATTCAATAGCTAAGGTGTCATTCAGAGTGGTTTGATGTAAAATGCTTCGTTCTAGAGAAACCGAGTCACAGTTGTTCACAGTGGTGGTGAAAGGAACCAGATGTCTGAACAGTTTAATGCCTCTAAAAGCTCACTTACAGAAACTTGTTACACTAAATTGTTACAAATATGTTGCCTGATACCTGAGACAGTGCTTTATGATAGTGTTGAGAAGGTTTTGGCCTAAAACGTATGTTTAAAAATCCATTCATGGTGGAGGGGTACATGCAGGGCACTGCGGGCAAAAAAAATGTTTTTAATAATTCCCAATATTCTACCATTAACAACATTACACATAAAACTCAGAAGACCTGAATCAGCCACTCACCGTGTTCAGTGAGTTTAGGGACATTTCAGTTGGTGACACTGTTTGAGAAAGAGGCTGAAGAAATTGAAGAGGAAACCTTAACAACACTTCTGGGTTAATTGAGAGAAAAAGAACTGTCTGTTCTGCCGGCTTTTCTTATTGCTCAATGGAGAAGTTGTTTTTTTTCGGAAAACCTTTATTTAACAACTTCATTTTGGTTTAGCTCACCAGTGTTGCCCATATGCTCTGAATGCTAATCAGATTGTGTAACAGAACACAAACTAGCTGGTCTACACCAGAAAAATGGTTGACGTCAGTATTCTTTAGTTTTTAATCTAGGGGAGTATTTCATTGCGTATTTTGTTATTCTTGTTCCATCTACTAAGTTCAGTTCATCAAGGGCCAGATAATTATCTGATATGCACAGTTTGCCAAATATTATTAATCTGTTTCACCTGTATTTCACAGACGGACCTTTTTCCAGACGTGCAGGAGACCTACGTAGCAGAATTAATAGGAGCAAATGACCTGAAAGATTTAAATGTGTAAGCACAAAGAGTTCCACATCCTTTCTCCATAGTGTCTTTCTAGTTTGGGCTGGTTCAAATTGACTGAAAAAGAAATACATGATTTTTTCCCCCTCTCAGAATATGCAATATGCTGCTGGAGAATCCTGATTATCCAAGAAAAGCAATCTCTAGTTTAACTCAGAGAAGTGTGCTCCTTGAGACGAATGACACTGAAACGCAGGTTTGTACTATGCAACTCACAGGCAACATGCACATAATACTTAGGGGTTTTTCATGTCATATATATATATTATATATATATTATATATTTATATATATATAAAATGAAAAACCCCTAATTTATATATATATATATATTTGGCTTGATCTGAGGTGATATGAAAAAATATTAAACTATCAAGGAAGAGCCATTTCTTTAGCAGGGTGTCTATACAAGGTATAATTTCTGAATATTTCAAAGTGGGTAAACCTGTTTTCTGAGTGTCTTTGATTTTCGTTCAGGAAAATGAGAACTATTTTGATTACTCCAAGTTGAAAAGCGTTGGCCCAGAGGTTGTAATGCAAGCAGCAGACCTGCTGATGGGTGACTTCAGAATGCTGAGCTGCCAGGATATCAAATGGGCCCTGAATTCCCTTAAAGGACACTATGCAATCACACGCAAGGTACTGTGCATAGCCATCAGCAGTTTCTCTCAGGGTTGTCTCACTAAATTCTAGAGAAGTGATCTTCCACAGCCAGTGACTGTTCTTGTTGTGTTGAAGGCCTTATTTGAAGCCCTTAAGAAGTGGCAAGAAATGTCCAATGATCCCTCAGGGAAGAGGAAAAAGAGAAAAGAGCCATATGAACGTGCTTTTATTGAATTCAAGTTTGAGCATGGTAACCACACCCTTCACTACAATTATCATTGTTGAGTTAATATTCTGGTGTATCAATAACTATTTGGCAAGCACTGTAGAATTGACTGTTGAATGCTGACAACCGGTCTTAACTTTCTCAGGTTCTTTTAAACTGGAGAGGAAGATGTACTTTTTGGAGAAAAACCGGAGATGGAGTAGGAGCGCCGACACAGCGCTAGAGCCGTCTTTATTGAAAGAACTTCAGTTCTATGAGCAGAAAGCAAAGGAAATGGCTGAGGTACTTTTAGAGAGCCCACTACAGCACACTTTTGACTCCTCATTGCTGGCTTTTCTTCTGAAATGATTGAATCATGAGCTGTACGGTGTGTTTCATTTACATTTCAGCATGAAGATTTTCTTCTGGCTTTGCAAGTGAATGAGGAGCAGTATCAAAAGGTAGGACTGAGGACCTGCTCTACCCATAATGCCACAATCAGGGATTTGTTAGGGCATTTTTGTTTACAGCAAATCTCAATTATTTTCCTTGGCTTGTTGTTGTTCCTTTTCCTTTTTTTACACACTTACACACACACACACACACACACACACACACACACACACACACACACACACACACACACACACACACTATCCGCCTGGGCCACGGTGGGGCTGAAGCTTATCTCAGCAGTCATTGGGTTAAAGGCAGGAAACACCCTGGACAGACCACCAGTCCCCTTTTTTCCCCAAATGTGGGTTCAGTTTCCCAGATGTTTGTAGTATTAAGATCATTTTATCTTGTAGAGAAAGTGTTTGTGATACTCGTTCTACCATTTAACAGTGATATTTGTGCTAAGATGTTTTTGGAAAACCCGTCCGTGCACTGTTGTTGTAGTAGTGAATCAGTTGTCTCCAAACAATACAATTATAAACAAACAAATTAATTGGCGAGTCAATGCATTTAAATCTATTGCATTGTAAGCATAAATTAATGTTAAGATTTTAACATTATTATAATAATATTAATAATTAATAGTAATAATTTTTATGACTAAATCTATAAACCTAAAATGGTATAGTTTGGATCTGGGTCTGTTGTCTCCAGCTAGCTCAATCTAATCCATATTCGCAACATTAGCATATTTTATCTGAAGTGTTTATCTGAAGTGAAGCTTCTGCACTTTTCAGGACGGCCAGCTGATAGAGTGTGGCTGCTGCTGTGGGGAGTTTGCCTTTGAGGAGATGACCCAGTGCACGGATGGCCATCTCTTCTGTAAGGAGTGCCTGGTGAAATATGCCCAGGAGGCCGTGTTTGGCTCAGGACGGGTAAGCCATACTTGCATGGTGAGGGGTTGAGCTGAATGTTGTCAGCAGAGTACTTATCTCAGCTAATACACTTCCTCAGGTCTTATCTAACTAGTAGCTTCTCTGAGGATCCATGTTTGCATGTATGCTTTGGCATATGTGGCATTGTTCTGTAGAGTCACCACAATGAAAGTGGAACAGAACTGAAAGCAGCAAGTCATTTAAGCAACATTGTGTAAAGTACCTGTGAAGGGTACATGTGAAGGACAAATACCCCTTGTTTTTCTTCTTGTGGTAAAGGTGTTTTCCACATCTTTACCCAGAAGTCTTTCACTTTCAAACCTGCTCTGCTATTTTGAACTCAGGCATGTGACCAGATACACATCACAGTATTCTGCTGTGTGGCTTAAGTGTTGAATATTTGTAGCTTAGTCCAATTTTGCGTGGACATTTTCTTTAAAGGGCACATGCCCTTTTATTTTTTTCCCCTTTTTCCTCCCTTAATTAAACAGAATTAATTGGCTGTTTTTGGTTACTGTAACTTAAAGGCTCATATGTTACTGATCTCTGTTCTACTTGGTTATTGTACATTGTGCCTCATTTAAGAAGCAATGTGACAAACACTCCTTATAACTTGGACTATACTTGTGAATGTGCAGGCTAATCTGCTATGGAGTGAATGGGTGGATATATGAAAATACATTGGTTTTTTGTGACCTCACAGAAACAGTTGATTCAAAATAGACTCTTTTTTCTGCTTGCCTTTCATATAGGGACTGTATGGACTGGAGAGTAAATAGTACATTTTGAAAATTTAACAGTGTTTACATTAGGGATGCACTGGTACCAGTACTAGTATTGGGCTGATACCGTGCTCATTTACTCCTACTCATTAAAAATTCACCGATACCAACATTCCGATATCTGCTGATACTGTGTGATGTAAGCTGAATGTAGCTGCTGTGCTAAAGAACAAATGCAGTGAAGGGGGGTCTGCTGACACAGAGAAACTGTACTGACTCTGTGACAGTCAGACACACAGTTGTTGGTCACTTTAAACATTCCGCCTTGGCAGATTTTCACCTATACTGTATGATTTTTAGCTTGTTTTAAACACACAATCACTGCCAATTCCCCAATACGCGTGGAGGCATGTAGGTTAACAAAGCCGAGACGAAAAAGGTCGACATTTGCTACCTAAGTCTATTTGTGCTGACTTTACTCTGTTTGAGTGAATAGAATAGCGAGCTATAAACATTAGTATTTTGTGAAAGAGGCTGTAGAGAGACCGTATTGTCCTTCCATGAACGTCACTACCTGCTTTAGCTTCAGTGTTCAGTGTTACTGTGTTATGTGTTAGTTAGTTAGTTATATGATATGGGTCTCAAGCAGGCTGATTGGGGCTAGTTGTCAATATTTTGGTCATCATTAATTTGCTAATAAGAGTGATGTTCTTTTGCAGTCAGAGCTCAGCTGCATGGATGGGAACTGTACCTGCTCATTCCCCACAAGTGAGCTGGAGAAAGTTTTACCGGAGAACATCCTATTTAAATACTACGAGCGGCAGGCAGAGGAGGCTGTAGCTGCCACCTGCGCAGATGAGCTGGTCAGGTATATCAAAATGCCAGACTGGACAAAACACAAACTCACACATGGCTGCAAGAAATACTTTTCAGTTGGTTTGAGTCGCTAAGTATGGGAATTTTGTTTTCACTTTCAAGGTGTCCATTCTGTAACTTCCCTGCCCTTTTGGACAAAGAGATTTCTCTGTTCAGCTGCCCTAATCCTCGCTGCAGAAAGGTAAGTATGAATTTTTTTTTTTTTTTTTGTCAAATGTTTAAAAAAAGTAATCATACCAAATTGTACCCGGTTGTACCCAATAAGCTTCATCCCAATGTAATTATTCATTTCTGTAATTAAATAACATAATTTTCATTGTGTGAATGCAGCGTTCACATGAACTTTAATATGAAAACATGAAAACAGGATCAAAGCAGTTTTCAGTTCCCAGCGAGAGAGCAGCGTTTGCACTGTGTTCTGGCTCTTCCGTGATTGTAGCCTGTCGCTCTTGTTCATACAGCGTGCTTCATCTCCTAAAGGGTAGTAGTCATTTTCTGTGTGGGTCCCAGTTTGGTATCGGTTTTCTCATTTGAGTCCTTGGGTCAAAATGTTAAGAACCCCTGGCCTAAGCTTAGGGTTAATCTGGGCCTGGGAAACTGACCCTTTCAGTATAAGTTGGGCCTCTATGACAGAGCCCATTGGTGGTCACTAGGTGGTGCTGTGGACCCGTAGAATTGGTCATGGTGGGACCAGGAGCTAATGCGCCTCAGGCCTGCACCCACATGATGAATAGTGCAGGTGGACACCAGACTAATGGAGTTTCTGCACTGGCAGGGCGTCCTCTGCTCGAATGACCTGGGTCAGGCCAGGAACAAAGACACAGGCATTCATCTTGTCTGCTGTGAGCATGCGGTACTCAAGGCCTTAAAGGCAGCTTAGCTGGGGTTGAACAGTTCAGCAGAATCAAACAGATCAATACACCAATAAATCAAAATTTCACAGCCAGTTAAAGGAGAGAAATATGAAACCATACGCAATGGTCTACTTTGCTTGTAGTCTTGTAATTGGAACAAGGACCTATTGTTTAAACATTCCAGTATTGCCTGTGTTGTGCAATCTCCTAAGAGCTGACAGCGTTTGATGAATTGTAAGGGGATGGTTTCATCATGCTGTGTGTGTGTAAGCTGTAGGCGTTTGGTCTGTTATCTGTGTTATGTGTGAGGGGGAGTTCTCGGGAATGTGCCAGGCTGTGCCAGTAGAAAGGGAGCCGTTTCTGTGTGTTTGAGCTACCAGATGCACCGTGTCAAGGACGCTGCATTAACAGCCACTTTCTCAACCCGACAAAACAGAGAGGAATGCTTGGGGGTTGGCGGGGGGTGTTTTCCCTGTCGCTGTCTAGCTTTCTCTCTGCCCCTCTCTTTCTCCCCACCCTTTCTGTTTTTCTTTCTTTGTCCTGGAAACCTTCCTCCGGGCTTTGTTACTTTGAAATAGGGTTGAAAGATAAATCATTCTTGTGTCAAAATTGCAATTTTCAAATCCCATACATACCTTTTTAAAAATTTACACTGTGTCCCTGGGGATTTCAAGCCGCAAAACTGGATTTGCCAGTCTGCTTGGCCAAAAAAAAAACCCAGGTCTGGACTTTAATTTATAGAAAATAATCGCAATTTAAACCACAATCAATATTGGTCAGACAAATCCCATTTATGTATTTTTCCCAAATTGTTCAGCCCTACTTTGAAATCTTTGCCTTCGCCTGTCACACGCTGAGGAGAAAGAATTAACAGAGTAATAGCAGGAGCTCTGCAGTCCACCTAGCATGAATAAAAACAAGGTCAGTGATGACCTAGAGCTGTTTGACTCACAGGGAGTCATTTACTGTAAAAGTGTGTCTTTTTGATATACTTTCTTTATGCGGAGTCCCCTCTTGACCTTGTGGGAGGAAACACTTCAGTCATGAGTTCTCCAGGCTGTTTGAAGTGCTCGTGTAGCGTGTCGTGCATCATAGCTGCTTGGGGTTTGTGTGTGTTGCCCTTAAGGAGTGGTCGTCACGTGTGTGATATGAAATATATGAAATATTCATCTGGTGAGAGCGGGACTCCCAGTGGCCGCTTGATTTGTCATGCTGGTGGAGGACTCCATAAGAAAGCCTGTGATTAAGGGAATTCCACCGTGGCGTGATTGAGTCTGTGTCAGTGTGACAGCTCTTGAAACTCGCTCAAGGACACTCGCCACAGAGCCGTCCTCTGTGTCATCGCTTTATTAACCCACCACCTGACTGAGGCAGAAGGAGAATGCACCTTAGATCTGTGCAGAAACACTGATATTGTCTGGTCTGGTGTATACTAGTGATGTGCATTCTCACTAAATTTTGATATTCAAGTATCCTTGAGAGTTCTCAGTAGTTATTCATGTTGGCCGAGTAGCAGAGGCTTCCTCTTCAGATGAGCTAATGTGCTAACCGAGATAACAAGTGCCACGTTGGCTGCTGATGAGAACTCGTTTTCTGCATGAGGTATTTTCTCCTCAGTGGATGATGGGCCAACATGTTATTTGTCAAAGAAGTATATTTTCATTGTTTTTGGATCTAGCTAGCGTCAGCTAGAGTAGTAAGTGATGGTCACTCTGTCTCTGCCTTCTCAGTTACATCCTTAACATTGCGTCCTTGGGAACACGCTGACCTTCAGGCAGTCATCTTTTGTAAAATTATAATCTAACATACTTGCTCACAAATGCAAGTAAAAAACCATCACGATTCTCTGAATTGCTGGTCTTCCTGCAACAAAACATAATAAATGCCCAAATAATGATTTCATTTTGGCACCTCAAATGGTTAACTTGGGTTCTCAAGTACCTGAGCACTTTCTTAGTGTATACTAGTGATGCACAGTTATATCAGAATCATTTTGGTATTTGCAGACAATTTACTAAAAAATAAAAAGAAATTATCAGCATAAGACAGGTTATATTTGACTGGTGTTTCAAACTGACTGATTTGATGACGCGTTTATTGCTCTCTTGATGAGCAGGACACGTAGGTGGCGCTTGGCTACTGAGCTAAAAGGTCTGCATTTGTTCCCCCATTTTGCTGTGTTTGTAATTAATTAATGTTCCATTTCTCTGTAATGCCAATCAGATGGATTTGGTCCCAATTTCTACATTTTGTAAATGTATATCAGCAGTTGTACATGAATAACATCCAATTTTGGCATCGGCCTAAAGTTCCTGGCATTTTAACCATTTTTATATTTCAGAATCTGCATTTTAAAACTAATACCAGCCAAATGCCTTGATGAGAAAATGTTATATATGAAAAATAAACATTTCATTAACTTTATTTTATCACGTGCAGCTTGCATAAGACAAGTACGTACTAAATCGTTAGGTAGGTTTGCTGATATATTTTTTTTTTTTAAGTTTTAAATTTAACACCCGTTAAGCTACAGATTAAGTTGTATTTACACTGTACAAATTTGCTATCTTTCTGTGAGACTCATTTCCATACATAGCTCTGCTTAGATGTCAGCTTTACCCTCAATGCGAAATGCATTACCAGCCGCTTGGGTACCAATTTTCTCTAATGTAGGCCTACTACATAAGCTCTATTTTAAAATTCCAAACCAGATTAGTTAAATGAATATTAGGATTAGGAATTAAGAGCTTGAAAAGATGTACATTTAAATAACCATATCCATCTCTAGTCTCAATGTTTTGTTTATCGTAGCTTGGTGCCTGCCAGGCTCCAGCCACTCTGGCTGTGGTTTTCCTTGGCCCTGAGTATCAAGTGCTGTCTGCAGTGCTGTCCCTGGGAATCAGTGTCCACTCCCTGGCCAAATCTCGCTAAGTGGCAGCAGAAGGGCAGTGCGTGAGTGTGAGGGCAGGTTAACTCCACCCACATACTGCCTAATGTGGCTAAGTGGCAGCAAAAGGGCAGTGCGTGAGAGTGTGAGGGCAAGCTAACTCCATCCACACACTGTATAGTCTTTAATAAGATCTGTGGGCTTAGGCATGCCAGAGGTCCTCTCTAACTGAATAAATGAAGCACAGACAGGGCTTTGTGTGTGTATCTGTGTGTGAGTGAGGAGAGCATTCTGAGAGTGACTGATCAGTGGTTTGGGATAAAAAGAAGCAAAGTAATTCCCATGACTGAGAAATCCACACGTGATGCAACATTTTGCAAATTCAAACTCTCTTTGAAGCTTCAAAAGTGCATACTAAAGTAGCAGTTCTTACATCTGGTTCTAGGAATACTCTTCCCTGCCTAACATGCTTTAGTTATGCTGCATGCTACACTACTAGCAAACCTCTGAGAATGTATCAGTCATTAGCATCTGAACGAGTGCTGGGTCCAAGCTGTTTCTGCTTATGGGCATAAATGAATTGGAAATTGTCTCTGATGCTTTGCGGTTAACCAACAGGTTCCCAAGACTGTAGTTTTTGTCTTGCATACATTTTTGCTCTGAAAATCATTTTGCCGTTGCACTGCAGGGTTGTTAAATAGTCAAAATGTAAGCTACATGCAAGCTAACAACTGACATCATAAGACTGGCAATATTACCAAAACACTCTGTCAAGTGTGGTAGTAAAATGGCTTTGGCAGTAGGAGGCTACAATTTGTGTAGCTGGTGTTGTTACATAATAGTGTTACAGTAGTGTATACTTATGGGATCCCAGTAGCCTTAGTTTCCTGTACTTTTGGCATCAATTAGATGTACAGGAGTGTTAATTAGCTTGTAGCATGTATGTGGCTATATTTGCATTGCGACTACTTAAAGGAATTATTTGAATCAGATTTGCAGCTTTTCACTTCCCTCAGATGTAGTCAATCAGATGAGTCGTGTCTAATTTTAGTTTAAACTGGAACTATAAGGCTAACATTGCTAACAAACACAAGAAGTCAATTGTCACCCAAATCTTTTTCATAAATATGTTTCCAAAACTTTTCTCAGCCCACTCAAGCCAGATTTTTATTAAAGTCGCATAGACTTGTCGGTATAATTCAGGACACAGTATGGCTTACTGTGAGCTAGAAAAACGAGGGGCTGAACCGTGGAGCCGAACACGGTAGTCAAGTGTCAGTTCCACGGTCAAGTGTGCTGAATTTCATCTCCCCAAGAGAAATCTGGCTCCCCTTTCACATTCACACCCATCATGTGGACACATTGACTCTAGGTTATGTTTAGGATTTTCTGTTGTTTGTATTTATAAACGTACATCTTCAGTTTGAAAATTCAAGATTAACAGTTATTAATAAAAAGAAACTATTGAAATCATGAATGTAGTCCGTAGCATCCATTTATCTGTGTGACGTATGTGCATGTGAAGAGAAGGCAGAATGCTGCACTTATAGTCTTAAACGGCTGCCCGCTGCACTCAGCTACAAGTTTTGTTATATTAATTTTTATAGTTCACGGTAAGTCACGCCGTGTCCTAAACCACATCAGCAACTCTGCACGACCTTAATGAAGACAACTGGGTGATTTGAGCAGTTTAAGAGAAGACTTGGGGATGTATTTCTGGAAGAGATTTGCATCGTAGCTCCAGTGCTAAGTTAAAGAAGCAAAGTTTGCACACAACATATAAATACAAAATATTATACGTTTTTCATAATAGAGAAAAAACTACTTAGACCCAGAGCTCTCTATGAGCATATTGTTGACTATGAAGTGACTTTAGAGGTCTGTGTGTCTAGCAAAATGATATTCAAAGGTTAAGATCCTCCCAGCATTAACTGTGAAGGAGTCTCTGTGGGAGATGCCTTGAGTTCCACGGGTACGTCTGGTTACTGGACGATATTCTTTGAAATTAAATGTGGTTGTATCTGTTTGGTTGTGGTGGCTAACATTGTTTGAATGTCAGCAAACAGTCCATCGTAATCTTTATGACCAACAGTCATCACACATAAGACCCTGTATTAAGGGATGGTAGTAGCTAACATTTAGCAGTCTCAACAAAGCGTAGACATTTGTTTTAACTGTGGATGCTAAAAGGATAAATTTGTCATTCTTTATTCTTTTGGTCAGCCCAGCAGAGGACAGCATCTTTTTGTTTAAAGCGGATTTACAGAGGAGATACTCTTGACACGTTTATCAACATGTTAGGTTTAACGTTAATCTGTCAGGAACTGCCCATGCAGTGGTTGTGTTGTCTACTTGGAACTTTTGATTGGGACAGTCAAGTGAATTTGGCACTTTCTTCAAGAGTAATTGGCCATAGTTTTAAAACTTGCCATGTGGTCCAACCATGATTTATCTTGCAGATAACACACTGCCTTAATATACTTAACATTGTGGCAAAGTATAAATACTACAGTAACATGTAGATCAATATGCTTGCAACACTTCTGAATTTCTGTGCATCATTAACACATACACTCCTTAAAAAGATGGTTCCTCAAGGGTTCTTTAGTAAAGACAATGGTTCTGAACGCTCAGAAGAACCATTTGAATTCTCCAGGGTATATTTTGTTTTTTCCATCTGAATTTACATGACCAAATTGTAAGGCAAATTATTCAGTAACTGCATGAAATAAATGTACATTATGTTTTGTAAAAGTTCTTTTCAAATTAACAGAACGTGTTTTATGATCATACACATTGCTATATGCTTACAATTTACTGCTGAAAGCCAAAAAATCTTAGACGTTCTTTGTATTATTTTATAAAAATAATTTTAACAGAGTATATCACTGAAAAGACACCATCTGTTCATAGTTTATAGCCCAAATTTATGGAAAAATGGGTCAACTTTCAGTAGACCAAAAAAATTGTGAGTTCAGCTTCTTCTATTATAAGGGTTTAAAATTACATTACCCATCTGTTTGACTGGAAAGAAGACAGCTCTCATATGACACCCACTTTTTGAATGTAGCTTATGAAATCTAAAAGTTATGAAGAATATGACGAAGTGTGTTTCGGAACCACCGGTGATCTCAAGGAGTTGAAGAGGTTAAATGGTTCTTTTGGTGAAATGGTTCTTCAGATTGATGGAAAACATGTTGTATTTGGTTCTATATATGGTTCTTCTATTGTCACAAGCTTTACATTATAACAATGGCCAAACACTTTCTAAGCAGGGCTAATTTTTCAATAAGATTGTCTAGGAGGAGAACTGTATTGGTAGAAAGGATGTAGTACATTCCTTTGTCCACTGGGTGGCGGTGTTGATCTTTGTTGGATGTAAGGGTGCCTCACCCAGCTCCACAGCTGCAGTTGATTACATGCGCGCCCCCTCCATCCCCGCCACCGCCCCCACGGCCTGCTCCACCCCACTCCTCCTGCAGAACATCACAGCCAGAGGGGAGAGAGTGAGCAAGAGAGAGCTCTAGCGCGGGAAAAACACCCACTGACACCCACCCTCCAAAAGCCTGGTCTTTGGCTGCCCTCATAACACTCCTGGTAGATTTAGTGCTATCAGTCCAGCCCTCCATTTTGCTGCTCCTCTGGTCTCTTCCTCCTGCATGTGTCACAGGAGAGGGTGACGGGAAATGGAGAGCGGCAGGGTGGCGGAGTGTCATCACGTGGCTTCACTTTCTCTTCCTCTTTTCTGACCTTTTTGGTCCCGCTTCGTTATGCTGCTGTCAGCGTTAAAGCAACAGTTTGGTGAAGAATCTAACTTGCACGAATTCCCCCATTTACTTAGTAAATGTAATAAGCACACAGCCTGTAGTGGGTAAAATGTTGCTTCTTTGGTTTTATACTGGAGCTAGGAGGGTGATAGAAAGTAATAGATGCTTATAATGACCCGATAACATCATGCAAACTGCTACATAGATCATCACACACTTGCCTCAACTCCTGAGTTAAGAAATCCCATATAGACTTGCATAAGTTTCTGACACTGTATGAAATACTGTCATCTAAAAAAGTGGGCAATTACAGTGTGAGCTTCATTTACTTTTTAGCTACATTGGTCTTGTAGTTGCAGTGTAAAACTAAGGAACCAAACAAACATCAAACAGGCCTTGCTGTGCAAAAGTCTTATCCAACTAAGCAAATTGTTTACCAGTTTACCTGAACAGTAACTGTATTTCTTTTTGTAAAAACACAACACGATCTTAGAATAAATGTGAACATTAGTACAGTAACAAGTAATAGGAATGTCTTGTTTTCTAAAAAAGTAGTTATCTTTTGAGTGGCTATCTTTTATGTTTGGTCTCGAGTGTCTCCTCAGTGCCTCCACCATCACGTTGATTTGTTTAAATCCACCACCAGCACTCCTGATCTAATTTAAAGGGGAATTTTACTAATTTAGTTTTTGGTGTTCTGCATAATTCAGTGGTTGAGACATACATAGTCATTCAAAGTGGTTTGATGTGAAATGGTTCATTGATGAGAAACATACCGACTCATATTTCCTTACAGTGGTAGTGATAGAAACCACATGCTGCAATGTCTAAAACACAAATATAGCCATTTTATTTACTATTCAAAACTACCAGTGAACCTACACATCATCTTGAATTACTGTATATAATCTTGATATTGTTGATAATGCTAAAACGCTCTGCATGTACCCCTCCACCATTATGCATATTGTAAATGAGGCCAAATCTTTATCTCTCATAAAACAATGTTTGTTGTCAGGAAGCGTATTTATACCTATTTCATGAACAACTTCCCCTGAGGGATCTTTTAGATGCGTTAAACACTGAACAAATCTGACTCTGTTTATTTAAGTTTATTTAGAATGGAGCATTTCCAACCACTTGGAATGACTTTGTTAACATCTTAACCATATAATTATACACAAACATGAAATAAAGAATAATTTAATGAAAATAATAAAGAATCGTTAGATTCATTCTAGTACATTAGATAGTAAGTATTATTAATACTGCGCTGCAACAAGAAGAGGTTGTGAAGTGGTTAAATGAAAACATTGACATGTAAAATCACTACTTATGTATTAATATTGTATTTGTTCTAATATTAGTGGTTTTCTGAGCAAAAATACGCATCAGTTATATAGCTTATATCTGTGGTATCTAAGACCTTTGGCTGATGAACTGCATTTGAGGCAAGGAAAAAATTGTGCAAATGTAATTTTTCCCTGATACAATTGTTTTATAGCGTCTAGAGTTGTGAACAGCAATGGATCTTGAAGAAAACTGCACGGTGAATGTTGAATCTTTTGGCAAATTCAGTTTCCAAAGGCGCTCTACATCTGCTGGATATTTCAGGACTACTTAAAGATGCAACATTACATTCTTTGCCTCTCTGAAGCTCAGAAGCTCGATTTATTAGGCCTCTTGCAAGCTGCAACAGATATTGAACCACTGAGCCACAAGCTATTAAAAAGCCTCTCAGGATGTGTTGAGAGACGTCTGCAGCCCTGCTGCACTCATGTTGAAGAACATTCCAGCGTGTAAACCTCTGGAATCCCAATACCCCTAGCAGCGAGTGCCCTGCCCTGCCAGTGAGCTTCAGAGGCTTTTCTCCCCCTCCTCCTTCTCCCAAATGGCTCATTTATCTGTGGGGAAGTGTACCCCCGAGCTCTCTCCTTCCTCTTTACTCTAACACATGAGGCGTTGTTTAAGGGGTGAACTCAAGCCCTGCCCTCTTCAGTCCCCCACTCAGCCCAGCCATGGCTGCAGGCAGATGAAAGAGAGTTATATAACTGACACACTTTCTCCGCCTCAGCACCTCCAGGACCCCGCCTCTTTCAGCTGCTCCAGGCCCCTGATTGGCCAGACCCAGATCATTCAGATTTGAAATGTAGTACAGTTTATGTTTGACCCAGAAATTTTTTTGAACTTATTTTTTTCCTCTCAGAAGGATGCACATTTCAAAGAATGCCATTTTTATCTGTGGCAGTTGAGTGCAGTGATGTGGCTTCTCTTTAGGTCCGTAACTTCACATGCAACTGCTCACGAGCTCTCTTTGTTTGCCATGACTTGCTGCCACTGTGTTTCATTTAAGTTGTTTTGATAGCTTGTGTAAGAGTTTTAGACCTTTGTGCAACGTTACAGTAGTTATTATTTGGTTATTACTGCAGTGAAATGAGAGATTGTTACATAGTTGCTTACTTTGTGTCATTTTTATAGCATTTATTTCACGCTCCTCCTTGCTTCCACTCGTTTGTCAGTATGAGCTACAGAAGCTCCTTTTATGGAAACTCTACTGAGCTGTTAATGTTGGTGGGTAGATCTAGTTGAGACATGTTGCCTAACCTACTGGGAGTTGTATGTCTTCTCCCTCACAGCATTTACCCTCAGCCATTCATGAACAACATGAGCCCAGCCCTGCTTCGACACTCCTCGATTTCACAATGAAAAATACCTTTCGTTTGGAGCTCTGTAATCTGCTGCTTTGGCGGCTGTGTGCATTTGTGTGTATGTTCTGTCTCCCCCAGGCTCATACTGGCCAGCACTCCTCTAGAATGTGGAGTTGACTGCGGAGGCAGCAGCCCCCCAATCAGACGCGCCGCTAAAGTGTTCTTCTGCCTTATAAGGTCTGCTGCTGCTGCTGCTTTTCCTCCTATGCGCTAGCTGGGGGGAAATGGTACAGATGAGAAGAGGGGAGAGTGGCAACACTCATCTGTGAGACTTTTCATAATAACCTGCGTATATTTAACGCAGTACATTCAAATTTAGGAAACCTGCTATAGACAGAGCCATGCTGAGTCTACTCTTTATTGTGGTTATGCATTCTGTGGCCGGCCTGCTGTTTTGCATTCTGGCCCAACTGCAGTGGATAAGGGAGTGATCAGAAGGGCAGCTGCTGGGTGCCCTCATGATTCCATAACAGCCCCAAAACCAGCCTCCTTTTCCCCCTCCTCTAAACAGCAGCTGCCCAGGCACATTTATGTTTGTGCAGGAAGCCGAGTAGCGCTGGGGCTGGAGGATTGATCTTTACTTACAGGAACTTGTAACTGAAGCGGCAGCCTGGGCTTGTGTGCTTTGAGATAAAGGGTTTGCCGTTAACTCGGTTTTCCTCTGCTGTTTTTCTAGTTTGCCTCTGCTGGCTACAAACTCCACTTCTCGCTTTTGAAAAGTTGAACTGGCACAAACACACGCACACATCCTGTGCGGTCGAGCTGGTTCCTGTCACTTTGGTGCCCTGGGAGTGCTTGTTCTGTGCTCAATGTCTCCCAGGCTAAAATTTTTCACTCTGGCATTGGTGAAGCGTTCTTTTTTCCCCTCTCTCCAGGCAGCTTTTAGTGTGATTCATGGTATTAAAAACCAGCCTGTGGTAATTCCTCAACATGCCTCTGGAAACTTTTGGCTTAGTAGTTTTCCACTCCCCTTACTCAGACATATAAACTGTCATCTTGGTAGACAAGATGCAGTGAAAATTCAGAAGGGCTAAACAAATGGATAAAGCTAATGGGGCTAATGGGCCTCTAGAAGTTGGGGAAAAATTAGAGCCAGAACTTAAATCTCCAGTGAGTTTTCAGAAGCACTTGAAGGAGCTTTGCCAGTCAGGAAGGCTTGCATCAGCAGTAGGGTTCAGGGCTTGTTCCGGCCCTTCCCCGGCACACTCTGAGCGGTCCAGGAAGTGTTCATTCACCATGGAGGTGTGCTCCTTCACCGGGGTGATGTCAGCGTGATGTCACAGCTGTATTTTTAGTCGCACTATATAAGTGAGGGTGGAAGCATGCTCACAACTCTCAGTCTGATAGTCAGCTGAGCTTTGTGTAGTAAGTACTTCCTTCAAAGTCCTGCACTGTGTTCTACGCTAATCTGAAGAATTTAAGTGTTCTAAATGCCATATCCAGAGCATTATTCTGGAATTACTCTTAACTTTAATCTACAGAAAGCAAGTCCTGTAGTTTGAGCACTGTACTCTGATTTGCCATATGTCCAAAAGTTTGTCAGTACCTTCTGTTTCTTCTGCAGTCAAGGGTATTAATAGTGATTTTGCTCCTTTGTGCTGCAGTAACAGCCTCTGCTTTTCTGGGAAAGCTTTATACTAGATGTTGGAACGTGTGAGGTTTTGATTGCATTCAGCCACAAAAGCATTACTGAAGTCAGCTACTGGTATTCTGGATCACAAACGATACTTCAGCTCATCCCAAAGGTATTGGATGGAGCTCCATCACTTCAGAGAATGCAGTTCCAGTGCTGGGAGACTTTATACCTCTCTAGCCGACGCATTGGACTCGATGACCGTAGGCTCATGTGTGACTACTCCAAAGCGTCCAATTCTATTAGCAGTGCTTTCCTATAGGAAGTATATAAACTGTGCAGGCAAAATTGAACAATTATATCAGTAATGGGTGTCCCTTAAAGTAGCTGAAATGACTAAATATAAAGGGTGTCCGGATACTCTTGGACATATAGTGTATATAGTGAACTGCCTGGATAATGTTGATGAAACAGCTAAAAGCTTTATTGCTGAGAATTCAAACAGCACTACAAGATTGGTGACACACTACACAGAGCACTATTTCTGTAATAGGGAGGGATTTCTGACAGTTTATGTCTGCTGACAGGAACAGATCCTAGATCAGCCCTTCTACTCTGAGATGCTTCATAAATATGGGCCCTGTTCTCTGTCATCGTCCTGGTGATGCTGTGTTACAGTACTGTATTATCTGAGCGCAATGCCTAATCAAAGGCCATGTAAGTTCAGTAGGGAATAGGCTGAATGTTAAGAAATCTGTTTGGCAGGATAAAGGGTTTTCTCGATCCTTGTCGTTTTTATTCCCCTTTCATTTGAGGAAGCGCAGGTTTATAGAATCCTAGATGTCCGGTTCTGCCACACGCAAATGGAATTTTTTTTTCTAAGTAGTGACAGATGAGTTAAAGGGAAATGATTTAGGGCAGTAGGGCAGAAGCGTATCAGGGTTTGTTGGTGCAGTAATAACTAAACTACAGAGGCAACCGAGTTCAAATGTAAATGCTGCTGAGTACAGGTCACACTAAAAAAAAAAAAAACAACAACTCATATCTGACTTCACTCCCTGCTTTAGTTTTTCAGCTCCTAGTCTGTCCCTCCCCTGCTGTGCTGTTCAGCTCCACTAGAGGGTGATACTTCATCATACTACCGCTCAGCTCAACTCCAGACCACCCCTCCCATGTCTGCCTCTCTCTGCATGGCCATTGTTTCAGTTAGTGGAGAAAAGGCAGATACACCCTTTAGCACAGTTTTGAACTTTCTGTTCATTAAAATCGTGTAGGCTTTTATAAAAGAGTACCTATGAATAATGTGTTTATTCTTAAAGATGAGGGATTGAGTAAAACACTTATGAGCCTGTGGTTAAGAGACTGTCGCTTTGTAACCACGTCTTACTGTGTTGTAGGTCAGTTTCCTGTGCAAGAGCTGTCTTAAATAACCCCTCATGTTTGTGCTGAGGGTGCTGTCTTGTCCCATGTCATATGCCATCAGCATTTAAAATTCACAGATGTCTTTAAATATTTATGTTAGCAGCATTTAGCCAAGAGGGGCTGTTACCAGGCAACTCTTGGGGACGGAAGGGCCCTCACTGGGCAGAGGCCACATGTGCTTAGATGCATGTGTGTCTCCAACTGGGCTAGAGAGAGGAGGGGGCTGCTTAAAGTGTGTATAATGGCAACTGTTCTCACACAATGTGTGCTCTTTATCTCTGAGCTCAGAGCAAAACTAACTGCTAATGCTACGCTGAAAAACATGGAAGGTGCCGAATTAAAGGAAGTCTATGACACTTTGAAAACCCTTCCTAAACCTGTAGAACATGGTTGATTGCAATCTTTGAAGAACTGGTAATCATTGATAAGGTATAAGGGAGATGTATGAATGGGTAGAGCTGTAGGGAACGCAGCTGTGTCCAGAGTTTCCGAATATTTCCAAATAATGTGTGAACTGTGTAAGCATTTGCACGCTAGGCTTCACACCTCCAGAGTATGGGGTTTTTTTCGGTAAGCGCCAGGGACAGATGTCCTTTGCAGTCAGCTGAAAGGCAAAGCATTGTGGGCAAGCATGACTAAAATGGAACAGATGAAAATGCTGTTCCTAGGCAACCAGACGGGCGATGCGTGCTGCCTAAGGAGGAGCACAGCCGGAAAGTCGCTCCTTTCTGCTGCAGAAGCGTGCATTCATGCGCTCGCCAGTTTATCAACAGTTCTCTAGCTTTGTTCCTTTGTTTGAAAATGACCGGTTGATGTTCTTCTGTGGCATTAATGAATTCTATTTGGAGGGGCATTAGGGTAACAGAGGTGCACTGAATGACAATTGTGTTCACTGTGCTGTGTGCATAATGCAGCTGTGTGCTTTTATCCTGTGGCGTGTTGACCCGAGCAGACAGTTGTAGTCTAATGGCCTTCCCTTTAATCCCAGAAGAGACCTAGTACCAGCACTACCGGTCTGGCTGAGTGCAGTTTGGACACAATATAGGGAACCCAGGCTGCTTCCTCATGCACAAACATGCTTCAGAAGAATGAGCCGCAGCACAGCTGCCCAATTCACCACTGTATATTTAGATGGTGATGTTAATGCATAGACTTGTTTGTGTTCCCTTCCTCAGGAGAGCTGCCGGAAGTGCCATGTGGTGTGGAAGGAGCACGCGGGAAAGACCTGTGAGCAGGTGCTGGAGAGGGACGAGATCCGGCTGCGGGTGGCTTTGTAAGTGCTTGTATGAAAAAACGCCAGGCAGGGTCCTGCCTCTTAATAATTCAGCAAGTAGAATTGCAGGGGTCTCGCTGACATCATGCCCCACTGGGGGTGGTGATTAACACCATTAACATCTTCAGTGCTGAGTCTACCTTTTTCCTCAGGCACTTCCCACACTTCCTCTGTGAGGCTCCCCTAAACATGACAGCGTTTGGCTAAGTAACCTCTAATACAGACACACAGTTCAGCCAGTTTGGATTGGCAGTGTCTCTTTACACAGATGTAGTGCTCCATTTTGATAAGGCAGCAGAGGTAGACAGATTGTCAGGCCTGAATTATAGAAACATGTTTATTGTATATTTATATGTTATACAGTTAACAAGCATGCTTCACTACCAAAATCATTATACCAGTCAAACCAAGAAATGATGCGGATCCTTGTTTTTCACAATGTAGTCATATAGTCATTATAGTCATTATTAGTCTTTATCTGGCTTCAATCAGTTGGCCCTGCAGATTTGTTATTGGGATTGCTGAAGATCAGTCTATACAGTGCACAGATTCTTTTCTTCTATCAACTTTGGGCTTTCTAATTCTTATTTTTTTGTAGGCATCACTAGGGGTGTAACAGCGCATCCAGGCATTATAATATTGCAATGCAGAACTGTGACAGTGTTCATCGTGGAGATGTGACAGTGCATTGTGGAGAATAGACATTCTACTAATTATGCCTATATTTAATGTAGTTGCACTGTTTGAACACTAAATTATCATCAATCAGCAGCTTACTTCAACTCTCCTTTTAGGGAACAATACAATAACATTTTGTCATAAATTACATCACAGTACACCACAGTATGTTTTTCTGAGCATGTTGTGGATATCATCACTACTTCAACAACACTGACAAATGGCATGTTTTATTAAAAAGAGAGCATACTTGTCCCGTTTTATTGTAGGTAGTTCAGCATAATATGTTTAAATGTGGCACTGCTTGTGAATTTGGTCTGTTCCTGCTTATCAAACATCAAAAAAGTAAATATTTTGATGCATGTCATGTATCATGAAAATTTCTCTAAGGATCTTGATCTTGTACTCTTGCTATATCGCCCAGCCCTAACTCTTCCTGCCTCCCAGCTCTAGTGTCATTAAGAAGTAGTGCAACAACATAAGTCACCATTTATCTTCATTTGAATTTTGTTCAAAAATATCATTATCAAATTGTGAAACTTGTATCGTAAATCAAATTAAATCATGGGCTTAGTGTATTGTTACACCCCTTGTCATCATTGGGCCTGATTCACCAATATCTTCGTAATTTTTTTCTTACATTTGTTCTTGAGAGGGGTCCTAAGAAAAAGTCGGATTCATAAACTGCAGAATTGTTCATAAACCTCAGAATTGTTTGCACTTTTTTGCTCTAGAGTGTGTAGATTCTGTTCTTACCTAAGAACAATCCCAAATAAGAAAACATTGGTGAATATCAGAATCTTTGTGAAAGCTGTCTAAGTGGGTTTTAAGAACAGTCGGTGAATGAGGCCCACTGTTCTCTGATTTTTTTTTTTTTTTATTACTAGCACAGACACAGGAAGTAAAGTAGTATTTTAATAACCCACTCATCACGGCAGACTATGAAGAAATGCTCAGAGTTCTAGAAAGTTATCACGTTATAAATCTAGTATACAATCAGTTCTGTGTCTGACCAAACAGGGCCTAGATCTCATGTGGGAGAGTGACAAGTAGTTCTTTTGTCATTAATTGTTAATATTTGTTAGTATGTGGAAATTAAACTGGTTTGGTGGTTTGTTAAAGTGATCTGGTGGTTTTGTGTTTAAGAAAAACACAGAAAGGTCTCTATAGTAAGTGGCCACTTGGGCCACAGGCTCTGCATCTTTTGTGGCTAAAATGTGAAATGTTGTGGCCAGGGGCACCAGACCGTTGGCAACATCGACCCTTATAAGGAGGAATACAAAACAGCAGAGGCCTGTATAAATATGTTCAGTGGAACTGCACACTATCATGGTCAGTCAGCTTCCTGGTCTGGCCAGGATGTGCAACAGAGCGGCTTCCTTCCTGCCTCTGGCTGGAGGAAGCAGCAGGTCCAAAGACAGAATATCCTGTTTACCCTGAGCCCTTGACACCTTTTCTTTTCCTCCCACAGGAAATGGGCCCACACAGAGATTAAATTAAACACGCAGCTACGTTATTTTCTTAGCAACCTGTTTTCTTACTCAGTGGTCTCCTATACTGTGGTAGCTTCTGCCATGTGATATTTCAGATGCATGTAAAACCTTGTCTTTTTATCTCCCGTGCCACAGTGAGGAGCGCATGACAGCAGCCCGTGTCAGAAAGTGCCATAAGTGTTCCACGGGGCTGGTCAAATCGGAGGGTTGCAACCGAATGTCCTGCCGCTGCGGCGCCTTCATGTGCTACCTCTGCCGCGAGCCCATCAACGGCTACAACCACTTTTGCCAGCACGCCCGCTCACCTGGCGCCCCCTGCCGTCACTGCAAGAAGTGCTCACTGTGGACAGACCCCACGGTAAACCCCTTACACACACACTTCTGTTTGTCTCACAATAATGTGGGAGACCCTTTAAATATGCTCTTTAAAAGCAACAGTAGAGCAAAAAATCAGTAGAACAAAAAAACTTTTATGATTTCCGCTTATTCAAATATAGCCCATGGAGCAAGACATGCTTGGTGTTTTAAGTGTGCTTTTTTAGGCAAATGTAGGCAAAATGACAAGACAAATGTAACTAATAAGTAATGGGAGCTTATCACACAATTGCTGAATTTTTAATTAAGTTGCTACTTACTTGGCCCTGTGTCTTACAAACATATACTGTATAGCAAAAGACAGTAGTTTCATCCATCTTGAAGCCTGATTCGTCTGTACTTTTGTACATTTTTTCTAAAGGTAAATCATGTCATATAGTGCTAAAAAAAGCACATTTCTCAAGGCCTACATTTAATATTATGGGAAAAGGCATCAATTAGATCTGTAGCCAAACTGTTCTTTTAAAGCCTCAGGGAACCTAAAACCATGTTTAAGCATGTTCTTGCAATCGCTCAGTATATATGTACAAAGTTTGCCCTGTGAATAATGTTCCACTGGCCCATGTATTTCGCCAAAAAAATCTTCCCTTGCAGTGTAAACTGGGCAATCCTAATTTTGGGTTGTGTTTGCATAAGCATTACCCTCACTAATCTAACATGGGTAACGTAGCTTGGCCTGTCCACTCAGTTTTAACAGAACTATGTACCCCCATGCTCTCTCTGTTTGAGTCAGAGAAACTTACTGATCAAAAGCTGCTAACTCCTACTAAAACTACATGCACAACTGAGCTTCCACGTTGGCTCATCTGTCTATCTGCCTGATGTCCGTCCGTTTGTTCATCCATTTGTCCAACCAGCCTTTTATTCCAACAGCCAACACATTCCATGTTTGTTCATACCTTAGATGCACATGCAGAGCCTTACCTTCTTTAAAACATCTGGATAATATGTTAGTGAGCTGTGTATGCAACGTGACCAGCATACGTGGAGCCCATTTTGCTTGCTTCTGCCTACCTGAGCTGTTGTATTCAGTTTTGCTTCAGTGGTGTAGCAGACTGGGAGTAATGGACTGATCATTTTTAAGTGTGCTCATTAGAAAATTAACACCACTCCCACACAGATGGATCTGATCAGCTTTTTTTTTGAGCTGCATATTTTCATGTAGTTTTTATCATTTAAACTTTGCTGTTTGTTTAATAAAATGCTCAGTTTTAGTATCATACAAACATTTTTTTATTTTTACACTGTGTTCGCTGGAACTTTAAGCACTGTACTGGTGAGACACCATTCTAGAGATACTACAGCAAGCAGAGAATCTATTCTCTGCTGCTTTATCTTTTTCAGAGCTGCTCTTGAGTTACAGGGGTCCCTCTCTAAGCCCTATTCAATCTCTCTTTTAAGTGCTCATTGAGTCTCTCCTCTCAGGTAAATACTCCTTCTGCCTGTAACCTCTTCCTTGGGGCCCATTACACAAGTGCTGTAACGTGATACACATGGCTGCTGGGCTTCTCCCATTGCCTCAAGTTGTTGAGCTTCTGAATAAACACATCTGGATGTGGTCAGGACCTGTTCCAGCTTTATGATGGCACTGTATACACACCAGAACCCATATAGGACTTGAGTTATGACTCATATACCAAGCAAGCTCTTCAGTAGCGTAACTTATGGTAATGTCCACCGCTGGCCCCTTAAAGGCCAGAAGTCTGTCACATGAATACTGCAGCTACTTGGCCAAATCCTCATGTGCTAGCCTCGGGCTATGTAATGGATAAGCCCACCGCCTGCTGGAGCTCCATTTGCAAATCAGAGCTGAGTAATGACTGAGTACAAATTGCAGGGCTCCTCATGTTTTATTCACACTTGAGCATTCTAATGTTTTAGTCCCCCAGTGGAATAAAAGATATCCAGGAGTTTGTTAAGAAACTCTATTCTCAACACTTTATTTACTTGTATACTGTAGAAGTGACAGGAATTGTTAGGATGAAGTATTTAAAGGTTTAGACATTGTTACCTTATCTGCACTAATTGCCTGATTTATGCAGTAGAATGCGCTCTTATTTTGGCTGCCTGGGGCTGCAACTGCATATAAACTCAAGCGTGGCTTAATCACCTGGCAGCCCACTGTAGCTCAAGTAGAGCCTATGCTATGAGCCAAGTGGCACACTTGAGCTTTTTGTGTTTGACAAGCGAAGTGGAGTCTCTAAGTTCATCAGATGTTCCTATTTTGCCTTTGCTTCTGCTTTAGTGTGACTCGGACGTTGGCAGACGAGGGCATGATTTTGGCCGGGATTTTTTACTGCCCTTTTAATCCTGAATGTGCAGTGATCAGAGAGCTTAATAGCTGTTCATTTTGTGAAAGACTTTTGTTTGTTTTCTCTCTCTCCCTCTCTCCCTCTCTCCCTCTCTTCCTCTCTGTACTTTTCCATGTCTCTCTTTAGCAAGATGATGAGCGGATTATTCAGGAGATCCAGAAGGAGGGTGAAGCGGAACTGAACAAAAAGAGCAGTCAGACAGGTGAGAGCCTTTTCACATACATTCTCTTGACACTGTGATTCCCCCACCCCCCCCATTCAGTTATGTAATTCTGAACTTTCCCCTTACCTGAAATGTAGTCAATCAGGCAAGGTAAACTTGATGTCTTCTACAGGATTATTGTCATAATGAAAGCTTATACCCCACCATTTAGCATTATGCAGACTGCACATCTAAATTATTACATTTTATTATCTGCGACAAACCATGTAGAATTGTTATAATCTTCGATAGACTTGTTTACATAGTTTCTCGCATAGCTGTTCCTTTAAGTGTTTTAATTTAGATCCGTAGCACACTGTCGTAGATCTTGAATAGTTTCTGTATTCTCTCCATCAGACACCACAGGGAAGAGAGTGGGCCCTCCTCCTGAGCCCACCCCTGCTAAGAGGCCTCGGGTGGTGCAAGTCCCAGCCAACAATGCTGCTCCGCAGGCTGCACAGCCTCCCTTGCTCATCCCTCAGGTGATGCTGCCTGGCCCCCAGCGGCTCCTCCTGCAGCCCATCGCCGCCCCCTATGTGCCCCCGCTTCCCAACCTGCCCCCCATCAACTATAATGTCCCCAATGTCAACTTTGACTTTAACATGCCTATGCACTACGGCCCACCACACCGTTTCTTCAGGCCTCTCTGAAGCACCTGTGGTACCGAGAGCCACGGTTGGACTAGAAAGTGTGAACTCCCCAGACTCTAGAATCTTATATTAACAGCCCCTCACTCTTTGTTTTTCTATCACGTTGGAGCCCTTTTCTTAAGAGTGTAAAACTGCAAACTGCAGCGGAGTGCCTATTCGGCTTGCTTCTTCTCTTTTCTGTTAAGTCTTTTTTTTTATATGAAGCACAGAATGTTGAGTAAAAGAATTTCTCCAGCAGTGTGAACTTTGAATTTACTATTTGTATATGCTGTTATAAAACTTGAGCACAGTCTTTTAGTGTACAGGAACCCTTAATTCAAGGTTTTATTTTAATTCGGATCAAATTTAGAGCAAAATCACTGGTCAAAACCTTCCAGCCTCTTGGTATTTCTATTTAATTGTTTAATTGAGTGATTTTTAGGGACTGTAACCTAAAATTACCAATATTATCAACACTGAACATTGTGTAAGGCATTTTCTCTGAGTTTCCTGGATGTCTACTTCATGCCAGGTCTCGTGTAGATGAATCTATCTTTACAAGTAGGCAAAACCACTAATACATTCATGCCCACTTTGACTCTACCATTAGAAAGTTTGAGAAGATATTTAGTTGGAACAGCACTGTTATAGGAAAGAAATATATGCAAATCTACAGCAAAAGGATTTTAGAACGTGGATCATGATGCTTACTTATGTTTCGTAGTAGATGTTTCCTGCTTGAAATAATTTGAATCTTCCATGATGGGAATCTAGTCAAATCGTGGTTACTGTTTTTGACATTTTTTGCATACTGATACATTTGATTGTTGATCTCGCAGTGCTCTGAAAGTGCTTCAGGGTAAACTTCCTTTTGACTAAAAATAGAGTATTCAGTACTTTAATTGTCAAAGCTGCTTTTACATTTCTCACAACATCTCAGATGCTACAGAAAAGTTGGTATTGAGTCATTTAGGCTCTGCACTAATGTGAATAGATCAGTCATTTGTGCCAAGTTACATTTTAGTCATTAACGTTTAGTCACTCAGTTCTTGTTTGTGTTTACTTTTATTGTTACATTGGTAAGAGTGGGACTCATTCACCATCTGTTCTTAAGAAGAAATTTCTTCTTGAAATCCACACAATTTTCACAGAGATGCTGACATTCACCAATGTTTTCTTATTTGGGATATGAACAGAATCTGTGCACAAAGGTGCGAACAGATATGCAGTTCTAAGAACACGTCATGAATCTGACGTAGACTTTGTCTTTAGGACGTTCTCAGGAACAAATTTAAGAAAAAAACTTAATATATTGGTGAATGAGGCCCATTGTCTGTACTACTTTACATCCAATCACGCCTCTGACTTTCAAGGTTTATGATTTTATTTTAGACCAAAAGAATCCCAGAAAAAACGAATAGAGCTTTATTTGTAAAGTTTCTCTGCCAATAGATACTGGACATACTAAAAAGCTGAAGTTCTTGAAGTTACCCAATTCTTAAGTAGTTTTTAACCTGCTACTTTTATACTTCTACTCAAGGTGGTTTTGACAAAGTTTGCTTATGTCATTATTTCACCAAAGCAGTAATACTTTTACTTGAGTATGGGTGTAAGCTCCTCAACCTACCTCTGACTGTGCTAGCGTTTAACTGCGGCTCACACTGCGAACATCCTAGATGGTAGTTAAGTATGACAGGCATTGTTTTCTGTGACGTGTCTCTTGGCCTCCTGCATCCTCAGCAGGGTTTGGCTGTGTGTCTCCAGACTGGGTCTGAGGCCTTACAGCACAGTTTGCTGCTTCAGGCACAGACAAAAAGGCGGCCCTGCATGTCTGCAATGGAGTCTACAGAATCCACACCTTTACCCCAGGGGTCTGGCACTGAGCCCGCAGGCCACCACTTTCGGTAAAAGCTTCTGAGAATTTTATAGAAGAAAGAAGGGAGTAGTGTTATTCAATCTGTTGCTGTATGTCTACAGTAACTAACATCACAACAGGCAGTATTATTGAACAACATTGTCACTATCATATCAAAACCTCATAGACATTTTTTTTAATTAGCTGACATATGAAAACAACATTTACCCCTTGCATTGTGTGGTTGAGTGGAAATGGCCCACATTTACGTGGGTCTTGTTACATTAACATACATCATGGGCCAGTTTCCCAGACCCAGATAAAGCCTCAAGCTAGGCCATAAAAGAATTTCCAATAGTCAGTCCCTATTGGCATAGTCTAACATTAGGCATAAGTCCATCCAGTTCTGGTCCTGGGGGGCAGCAATCTAGCACAATTTGGCAACGTCCTTGCTCAAACACACCTATTTACCTGGTGACTAACTGGGCTGGGTTTCCTGAAAGCATCTTTGCTCATTCTTCAATGCGTCCCACTGAACACTATGACTAGAATGATCTCAACGCTATGATGCTATTGGGTAACTGGGCCCCAGTTTGTTGTGAGTTGAGCCTGTTTGAGTAGGGAACCAGGCCCACCAGGACTTGACACCCTAGTCAAGGTAGTCCATCTTAATTTTTTTTTGTATCACATGTCTAAGATGTTACCTTTATAGGACAAAAGAAAATACATTATTAACTTTCAGGACTGATTTCCTGAACATGGTTTAAGCCTAGTCTTGGACCAAATCACCAAACTAGGCTGGACTCTGGCCCAGGACCAGAACTGGAAACCTCTGATCTAGACGGAGGTATACAGTGATGCTGCTAAGGTTTTCTGAAGAAGGCTTGAGGACAGGATGTCCACACGGAGATACAATCTAACAGCTTGACAGGCTGGTTCTTGATTTTCTGGTACTTGGCACTTGTATTGACCACAACCATGAGGTGGCTCGGTTTGACATTGTGACTTCCATCTGCTGGCTAGGTCACTAGGTCAGGCCTACAGGTGTGGAGGACTGACCGTGGCAGCTTGCTCACTGCCGGAGAGACTTCTGAAACTGGAGATGTGCCTTTTAGCCTGTTAGCCGTTTCTCTCCACTGAGTGATTATGAAAGAGGTTAAATGCCTTGTTAGTAGGAGGCTTCTGCTCAAGGAGACACAGGCCTTGGATTTTGTGGGCCTGCTTATTTGCTGAGATTTATCAGAACAGTTTAATATGTACCATGAAATACCTTCTTCTATAAAAAGTGTTATGTTGATCTATCCCAGCATTCACTATGTGAGAAAAGCTCAGAGATTGTTATTTCCTTTCCTTTTATGGAATCAAGGGGAGTTCAGTATGTCATCATACAGTAAAAATGTAGCAATGCCTGTCACCTCAGTAGCTGTTGTGCAACTTCGGTGTTTCTTTATTGGTTAGGCCACCCAAAGGCTAAGCTCAGCATCTTTTTGAATGTTCCTTGGCATTTTTCTGAGGCTAGCTTAGCTTTTTGGCAATAGTGGGCAATTTGTTTTCTTTCTAATTCACCATACGATTACCTTTTCCTTTTTATGAGCTAAGACAATGACCGCAATGGTTTATACTCCCTCCAAGCAAGTACATCCTGTAGATCCTGTTAAGACTACCATGCGTGGTCATCTTCTTCTAAGCTTTGCTTTGTCTATGGCCAGATGAAGCTAATGTCATTTAAGGAGATGTACCCTGGGCTATTATATCCTACTATAGCCACTAACAGTCATAAGAAGGCTATCAACCCCCCATCACCGTGCCTCAGGGGGTAGTCAAACATAGCATGAAGCTTTCTGATTAGCTTCCTGGGGTCAGTGCCTGTCATGTGATAACTGCAGCTGCTGCCCATATCGCATGAGGTCATTAGAAGAAGGAGCCCCTTTGACTCATACGCACAATAAAGGGGACAATATAAGAGCTTAGCCCCTGCCCTCAGTGTTTGGGTACTGGGTGTAATGTGTATGTGTGCACATAGGCCACTATTTTCATCACTTGCCCCCAGGCTACTGGGAAATGCCACATTTAAAGCTTTTTTTTTTTTTTAATTGAATGAACCCTCAGTTTTACTGCCTATGCGTTGAAATCTTTTGAATGCATTATTCTGTGGCATTTTGAAAATGTCCTCTGCTGTTTTTGCAGCTGAACAGTACAATGCAATAACTTTAGCAGCCCTGTGTTAACCTTTCAGATACGTTTGTGTGACTTAAATTCACAGACAACTTGACTACATTACATTTTTCCTGTTGTTCTGTGCAGGATGTATCACTAGTACCCCATAGTTACAGTTTAAAATGAGTAACCACCTTTAAATTATTTTCAGATCATGTGCAAAAGTCAGAGGCCACCCTTCATTTAGTTCATTTCCAGTCCCAAACGGCCTTTAAGTAGAAGTTGTTCACATTATTACACAGAAGCCTCAACTAAATATAACAAATTAAGTTTTAAATTAAGTTTTACAGTATGTAGTGTGTCCACCCTTTGCCTTTATTACAGCTTCCATTCTTTTTAAGAGATTTACTTTCAGTTTTGCACAAAGAAATGTGCAGGGATATTTTTCCACACCTCCAAAGTTCAGTCTTAGAAGTTGGTTGAAGGTTTTGCTTCTCACAATCCAAGTGATCCCTAACACATTCAGTAATGTTGAGGTCTGGATTCTGGGGTGGTCAGTTCATTGTTCTGAGAACACCAGCAGCTTCTTTGTCTGTTTTGCAAGTTTTCTTCTTTTTTGTCTATTTTATTTTCTCAGTAACAGCTTCTTAGCAGCTGCACATCCTTTCAGACTTAGTGTTGAGTTGTCTTCTCACAGTTGAAGGATGGACAGAAACACCTGTGAATTTTTTCGGATCTGAAGCAACAGTGGAGCTGGATTTTCTCTTAAAGATGAAAGCTTTAAGTACTGTTTATCTGATAGAGACAGTTTTGTTGGTCTAGCAGGTCTTGCATGGTTGCTATGAGTCCCATTTACTCAAAATCTTTTATAATTTTTTAAACTCGTGTTTTTGAAACTCCTGTTTTTTCACTTTGACTTCCTCCTTCTTTATGCAAGTGAAGTACCTTAAATGTAATCTCCTCAGATCTCTTGACAAATGAATAACTTAATGGGTGTTCTGACTAAAAATGAAATAAATGGTTACATTTAAAAAGGTACTGGACATAGAAAGTACTGGACCACACTGAAAGAACAGGTTGCTATAAAACTTGAATAATATTTCCTGACATTATCTTGTTCCTGCTAATTTAACTGTTCCTTTGCCAAAGAATTTTTCATGCATGTGAACTCCGGATGCAGCCCCTTTCCTACACTCTCTCATTTACAATAATTAAAGGCCAGCAACCTAAAATCAAATGTAGTCTACTGAAGTCATGTCCAGCCTTTTTCTCGTGCATTTATAACTCATGCATGGAAAAGCTGCCTGGATCTGATGGAAGTAATTACTGCGAGATGTCTGTTTTCGAACAACGGTCCACCCCCCACCTATGATTTGAGTCTGCATCAGCCTCCCCCTCCGCTGACCCCCCACACACATGCCTTCCTCTTCAAGCTCTTAGTTGCTATGGAAACCTTGATCTATGATGGTAGGCAGGCTTGAGATAATTTAACCCTTTCTGGCTTCTTTTTCTGAGGAGCTGCTCCACCCAAGCGTTACGTGCATTTGTGCTTGTCACCGCCTCACAAAATTACAGTCAGCGCCATAATTATTGGTACCCTTGGTAAAGATGGAAAAAAAGGGCTGTGAAAACATGTCACTGTGATTATTTAGCTCAGTCCCACACTGAAAATATGAGAACAAAAGAGTAAGAAAATAAGACTGAAAGGAAATATTTCTTCCTAATAAAGATTTGTTTTCTTGGCCTAAATCATTTCAACTGAAGATTTTATTTTCTCCTCTTAATTTCAGTGTGAGATTGAACTAATTAACCACAAAGGCATTTTTCCCCAGGACAAAACAGCTTTTTGGCCTGTTTTAGGGAGCCTAAATGAATTCCCTAACTAACAATGTCCATTAAGCCACTATGATGGCTGCATGTGTTGTGTGGTCTGTGGACCACGGCAGTTAACCTTGCTGACATTTTCTTGGCCTGTTTTTGGAATCCATAGTAAAATGGATTAAAGGCCTGCTCTGGTGGGGCAGTTCCTTATTGGGTTAGGACCCCTGGGGGGATGGGGGGGGAGGAGGGGAAATGGCCATGTTCACAACAGGAATGTCTTTTTTGTTTTTTTGGAGAGGGCTACACCAAACAGTGTATTTGCAGTGCACATTTATGAGTTATCAATGAAGATATTTATGGTTCCTTATTTGCAGAGGCATCCACTGAATAGTGTCCCCTAATTGTTCATAATTTTAGGTCCCTCTCAGTGTAATGAATGAGCTTTGTTGTGTTGCTGCAATAACTGAAAAGATGGGAGAGAAATCAGTGTGCAAACTGCTGCTCTAGCAATACAGCAGCACAAAGGCCTCATTGATGAGCGGAGCAATGGCCAGGAAAGCCAAAAACTGCTCCCAGGAGCAATCTCGGACCCTGTGGAACACTTCTCTGCCTCCGACCTCTGGGCTTAAGGGGACTGGCTTCCAAAATAAACTCTGGAAGGTGTAGTCATACATCAGAGAGTTCAGGGGTACTGAAGACTACTGTCTTGCAAAGGTACTATAAGACAAAGCCACGTTAAAAACTAACTCCTCCAGAGAATTACAGCTCAATCAAAACAGCCTTGCTTAGTAATTGATTTTCTACCATCTGGTGAGAATCACAAAAACAAAACCTTCCAGTGTTTAGTGCACAAAATAATGACCAATCCACCAACACAATTTCATATTCAAATTTATTATTGTATTTCGTTTGTACCCATGGCACATGAGGAAAAAGAAACAACCATAATATCAAAACAATATAAAAAAAGGAAGTCTGTAAAGTTTTACAAAGTATAGATGTGGAATGTTTTTTTTTCCTTTTTCCAGTATGACCATATACTCTAGGCTAAGGCACAGTCATTACCATTCCCTTGTATGTAGGAGACTAATTTACCTTAGTAATCTCAAACCCTAATATGCTGATAGACAAAATGAATCTCAATTCTTTTACATTATATGCAAGTTTTCTGTCTGAAAACCGTGTAGTACAAAGAGTTGCAGTTCTGGCTGCCTTGATGCACACATGGAACAGATACAAGAACCAGTTATCCTCGTTATTTTCATATTTAAATGTTTAAGCATCAGTTAAGTTTGCTACCTTATATCTTGCAAGAAGGATTCTGTCACTTTATATGGAACCAGATATGGTTATTGGTGCTATACGATTGTTACAGCACTCAAAACATTTCTAAGAGACACAAGATTTGTTCCAGCCGTGTGCCCATTACATGACCCTTATTACTCCATACCATGTATGAAGGTTTATGATAATGTCTGTGCCTTATAAACTCAAAAACAGAACAGTTAAGTGATACTTTTCCAGTGAAAGAATTGCATTTCCAGATTAAGCCATGCCAGTTACTCATGTGCAGTGAACACAGACCATTCCACTGTGACCCATCCAGATCAAGCAGAAGGGAGGTTTTAATTTACCATAAATATCGTGTTGAACCTGCAACAACATACTTCAGATCGGAAGTATCACTCTTACATCTACACTTAATGACAATCAACCTGTTAGTTGCAGACATTTTGAATTTTAACATGTTTCTCCCTCATTTGATGATTTCAGGACTTTTAACATAAGTTGAGATGAAGGACTGTAAGGTGCCTTCTTCACATACAACATCCAGTTCTCTCTTATTCTTTTACATGGAAATGAACTCCAATGGCACAAGCAGAAATCCAGTACATACTTTACACACAAAATCATTGCCATACTCCAGAGTATAAAATCAAACATTATCACTGCTGAGACACTCATTCCAGTGGTTAAAGAACTCACTTTGATACATTGTCAAGTGTATGGCAAGACGGTCATAATTCAACATTCACACAGTTACCATTAACTGCCATATTGCCATTAATCTGATGACTGGGATTCTAACACTTGGCAATATGGTGGACAAGGGGCTGAGACTCACAGGGTTTGACAAGGCATCAGTATACAGAACATTCTCCTACAATTCAACATATTAAAAGAGAGAGGCTCTTACGATTTGTGCAAAGACAAGGGAAGGGATCACAAAAATCCCACCAAACAGCTGAGGAGATCCAGCAATCCTGTCAGAAAATGGCTCCTCCTGATGTACTGGGTACATACCTTTACTAAGGCCCATTTACCATTTTATTTTAATTCCAGTCAATTCTCATCACATTTAATAGGCAAAGGGCCTTGTATTACCGCAGTGCACCAATTTGGACCCCAGATAAAGCCCCAGGAATTTAGCACTGGCACACATTGAGTTTTAGTTTATGAAGACTGCACAACACTGCTAGAATTTTATGGCACCAGAGCGCTGGAGCACTAGTTTGCGTATCATAGAGATAGCAGAGTCTTCAGGACTTAAACCACCAAAAAAAGAGAGAGACCTTTGCACCTTCATGTTATTCTCTGCTACTTATCGCCCACTTGTGCTAGCTCATGGTGAAAAATTATATTTAAAATGAAGGACGGAAAAGAAAATTAAGGGAGAAAAAAAAAAAGCCACAGTGGTTACTCAAGTGCTTCTAGTACTCCCACATGGTGGAGCTGTCCAGGTCATCAGCATTAGCCTTCAGAACACCAGCGTGGTCGCCCCTCAGATACTTCCCTTCACTCGACTTGATGGCCACTTTGTTGTAGTCGCAGAACTCCAGGAAGAAATCTACTGGGGTATCACTGCTGCTGACCACTGAAGACTCATTCCCAACCATCCAGTACTTCCCAGTGGAATCTAATCAAAAGACAGGGGATATAAGAAAAGGAGATTTTTACAAGTGTAAACTGACAGTACGGAGAATCATCATTGCAGGAAAAGATGGCAAGTGAAAGATGGGCATTTTAACTATTTTTAACCATTTTTACTAATCAGACAGTTTAACATTCATTTTTTTTGCATGCAGCTAGCATAAGAGACTGTCTGAACCTAATTGCTTGAACTTTGGAGATGTATCTTTATGTTTGAAGCATGTGTCATTTAACATACTACCAGGTCTTACATGCATATCATTACTGATGGGTATTGGTATCTGGCAAATACCAGCAGAAAAGGCTGGACTGGATATAAGAGTGGAAAAAAAGAATGAATCCAATCCTGTAATAAGTTTATTCTGAAATATCACAAGCTCACATTGTATGCAGTGCTATTTTTAGCTGTGGATTTATCTGTGGGTTTGATCAAGTTTGACCAGTTTGATCAAGATAGCCTTTATTTAGATGCTCATAAAGGAAAGTGCTTTAAAAAAAAATCAATTAAAAATTTTATAGCATAACAGGTCATGACATATCTACTTTCACAATAACAACTTGCACAACCTTTACTGTACCAATGTGTCCTCATTGTCTTTGAAATATTTCCACAAAATTTACATATACAGCTCCCACTTAGATGTTCTACACTGCACACTCACATGCCTATTTGAATACTGGATTAAGCCAAACAAATACAAAGATGAGTTTGGATGTGCATATATTCAAATCACTACACTGATCCATAGTGATAAGTCAAGTGAAAGTAGCAAAATCAATGGCACCATTCAGGGAAAACTACTAACCTTGGAGGCTGTAGGCCCCATCACGGAACACCAGGCCAAAGACATCGTAGGAGGAGCGGTTGGAGTCAAGGGTACCAGTCACCTTCCTGCAGCCAATGAAGCCATGCTCTCCCCGCAGCACAATGATGGGCCTGTTGATGAGCTTCATCAGGAACTCCTCGGTCTCTCCTGAGGACACAAAAAAGCAAGTAATTTCAGACAAAGAACCACCAAACCAAGAGAAGCAATGCTGAAATGGCCTTCAAAGAAATTCCAAAAAGAGCTTGCTTCTTTGAGTGGTTTCTCTCAGTAAGAGCTGAATTGTTGAACATGGGCTAAAAAAACTAGCAAAAAGGCACATCTTACCTGCAGAATCAATGGTGGCAGCCAGCTGCCCATTCTTTTTGGCTGCCACATACTTTCCATTGGCAGCACGGAGAGTGATTTTCTTCCCACGCCATTCAATATCAAAATAGCAGTTGGCAGACCTGATTACAAAGACATTATTATTAAGAACAGTATTATAGTAATTTAGAGTAGGGGGTGGATGATACGGCAAAATGATAAGATCATACTTCAAGACATTTTCATAATATGCATCACAATTTTAACTTTTCGGGGGTTTGATAAGTTGGTACTGACAAAAAAAAAAATGTTCTAACAAAAACAATTTACTATCAAAAACGATAAATATAAAAGACATTTATTCAACGTTTCATGTACTGCATTGGACTAAATCCAGTTAAACAGGACTAATTATGCTCTTTTTGTAATGAAAGTACTAATGATATCCACCGAAAGGTTTGTGACATAATTTATCGTGACAATTATAATTGCATTATAAGGAATTTATATTGCCCACCCCTAAAACAGAATATATAAAAGCACATAAAATAATATTCTTTAACTGTGCAACAACGACCAAAGTGCAACAATGACCAATTGTCCAACCAGTTGCTGAACAAGTCAGGTCACCTACATGTTTGGATGGAGAGTTAACAAGGACAGTGACTAAGAGTTATAATTAGAGCACGAAGCAGTCATGCCCCAGGCCTGCACCATCCTCATACCCTCACAGATCTCACGCTCACAAGGTCACATGGGAAGCTCATGTAAACCACATTAGCTACTGGTAGGTTCAGGCAACCAAATGAGCTGGATTACCTTAAACATGCAAGTCACTGTTAGAAAAGCAATGAAAAACAATATGAAATCTAAAGAGCAGGGGACATTGCTCCAGCACAAACATGTGCATTGCCATGGCCTTTCATATGTTTGCTTAGCCTTCAGCAGGACCGAAGGGTAATTATCTGAGCAACAGTAGGTCAATGCCATGCCTTTCTCTCAATGCCATGCCTGAATGTTTCACCAGGACTCACTTGGTAGAAGCGGTGCACTGCAGGCCACCGTTAGCGGTGAGCGTCCAGTATTTCCCAGAGCAGGTCCTGAAAGCACACTTCTTCGTTTCCTTACTGATCTCCATCTGAAAGGTCTCCTGATCACCCTCCTCGTCCTGATTGGCAGAGAGGTCCATTCCTGGCAGACAGAAGAGTAGAACACTGAGTGTCATTATTAGCATTAACTCATCTTTTGGTCAGTAAGACCAAAAATCTGGTCATCACTTCTACATGAGCAGAATATGTCCTTAACACAGCCTCAGAAATGCTGATCTCTGAGATTAGTAAAGATTTCCTCTCAGGCTTCACTGGCAACTTGAACGGTGTTGTTTGCCAGCAACTATTCCTGCAGCCCACTTCCCCATAAAAAGTCCCCCCACACTCTACCGCCACACAGAGTTAATCTTCTCTGGAATTAGGGGCTATCACACATGCCAAGATGCTCAACAGGAGACAACAGTCATGACTCAGTCCCAGAGAATGCATCCGGTTTATGGCTAAAAGGTTTACAGGGCCAAAAAAAATTAAAGTCCAATGAAAAGCACAAGTTTTGTGCTGACTGCCTGCACACACATTATTGTGGTGTACTAATATACACATACTGGCTACAGTATATGAGTCATGTAGTTACAGCAATCCACCACAAGGCAATCAATTTCCCCTTTTTAAAGGGGAACTCCACTGATTAAGAATTTCTGCATAATTCAGTAATTGAGATCTAAGCAAAGTTGATGTGAAATGGTTCACTGTGGAAAAACTTATCTAAGAGTTTCTCCATTATAGTGGTCATAGCAATCAGGGGTTGTGTTATCTACAGTGCAAATATAGAAAATTTATTTACTAAGCAAAGTGACTAGTGTACCTATCCATTTCATATAATAGCTTTTTGTGATGTAGCTTTTACAGGCATTAAACACTTTGAATGTTTGGTTCCTATCACCACCACTATAAACAATTCTCTCCTGAAATGGCACAGTGGTGCAAATTCTGCACTAAACCACTCTGAATGACTGTTGAATGACTTAATGAATCCACTATACATAAACATATTAAAAATCATGATCTTCTACTTAATTTGGCAAAAATCTTGCAATTTCTCACAATATTCACACAGGACACTGCATTTTCTCTGATCATATGTACAGAGTAGAAGGCAACCACTGCATCATATACTAAAACACTGGTTTAATCCACCAAGTCTACATGGTCAGAGACTACTTCTGCTTTAGTAATCTGCCCTGCTGTGATTACTTTCATGTTCCTGCTTCAAACCCCCCTACAAGATCGGCATACAGAGGCTGAGTATTACTGCACAGACGCCTGGCCTCTGGAAGGGAAGATTGAGTTTCCACAGAAATATGCGAGCCTGAATGAGCAAGGAAAATAAATGACCACGATGAGAACCACATGGCTGAGAATGGGAGATCAGTGGGGGAGAGAGAGTCACTAAGAACCCAGTTTCAAATCAAAAGGTTATTAGCAAAAGGGGAAAAATGCTTTCATGCATGTTCACCTAGTAACTAACGGGCTCGGCAGCACCTTTTTAAACGCAGATATACCCCCACCCCCCAGTGCAGATGGATTCCTAAGGGCTCTTTCACAGATGCTCAGTTGATCCATCCACACCATGGCAACTGGGCCAGTGGAGCAGGGCTGTGATCAAATGGTGAAAGACCCACAGACCTCAGGGAGATGGCTTAAAGCACCACCAAGATATTTGCTGTTGCACAATGAATGGAAATGTTGGCTTTGAAAAGCACCAGTGCTATTTAGACAAGGCAGGACTTCTGTTCTCCTACACTCAACACAACGTTAGTCTCGTCAGCAGCGTGAACAAACAGGGCTGGAGAACAAAAGCAGTTGGAAAATCATTTCCGCACTCGTGGTGGATTGACAGACTGATCCATGCGGCACCACAGGAGGAAGAGGAGCAGGCCATGGACAAGGGAAAACACCTAATCCTTTCCCAGACAGATGAGCGTTAGTGACAGAGACTGCATGAGCAAGCCTCTGTTTTTTTGTGTGTGTGTTAGGGGAGGCTGCCCTCTCAGGCAGGCCCCATTGTCCTGCTGAGCACGGCTGCCTACGAGGCCAAGCAGCTGGGGTGCACGGGTAACCCAGGCCAGATCTTACCGCCTTTGTTCTCCTTCAAGCACACCACCCTCCACATGCCTCAACCTCACACTACTGCAGTGAATCTATGTCTCCTTCCCCAAACAATACTACAATCTCCACAAAGGAAAAAACAAAGAACTAGAATCCACAACAATTTTTCACAGCTAAAAGCTTAATTTATTAGCAAACTTGCTAGGCTAAAAGTGTTGCCAAGGGTAATACAAATTTAGCAGGGGAAAAGAAAAAAAAAGAAGAAAAAAAAAAAAGGTATTTGCATGTCAGGAGACTGAGAAAGCACACAGATGATTCTACACGAGATGGAATTCCTAATTCGATCCAGATGCTTGAAATTTAGCTCATGGCAAAAAAATAACCTCTTTACAGCAAGAAGATGCCTTGCTCCAGCACAAAAAGAAACAAAGACAGCACACAACAGCCAGCCTCCTCCATTCTGACCTGCAGAGACCACGTGTAATTTGCTGGGCTCTTGGCTCTGGCCCAAATACCCTGCCACCAACCAGCCTCATCCAGCACCATCAGTGCACGTGAACCAGAGCTGAGACTAGGCATCTTTGTCCGGAGGGCAGCACAGCTTGTGCCAAGAGCACAGCAGCCACCCAGCTAGCCTTTCCTAATGCTGCCAGCCCTGTCCGTCATCTTTACAATCAGCTGCTATGGTGGGAGGGGGGTGGGGGGGGTTGGCCATCACATCAAAACATTATGACATCCCTTCACATTTCACTGAGTTAGCAACTCTAACCCATTGTTTCAGCCTCACTGTCTCAGACCTATTCCTCTGGGTGTTACAGTAATGGCCACTTTCACTCCTAACATAATTACTGTTTATTGGATTCTGCAGAACGCAGACGTTTTGGAATTCAGAAAGAAGCATAGCTGTTGATGCTGGAGAGCAGATTTTCTTCAGAGAACAAGTTTCTCTGACACCATCTCAGGAGAATAAAGAGATACAAAATGGACGCTGCTCCTTGGCAATCTGATGGAAAAAAAAATGTGAGGCAACACATGCGCTATTCACAAAAAACTGCAACATGAGACATGTGAATCTCAGCAGAACAAACTGGCTCTCCAGCTGCAAAGACTTTTTTTCCCCCTTTTGCATTCAGCAGATCCACCCATTGGCTTTGACCACAGCCACACAGGGACCACAAAACAGGGAGAGCAGAGAGAGAATATCTATAAATAAGAAAGACTTCTACCTCATTATAAAAGATTGACGGGTATCAGCAATTACCTACATTCAGCTTTCTTTCATGTGTGGAAAGGAAAGCTTGTTTAAAGATCATGCCACCAGTTGGGGCTGAAGTGGTGTGATTCATTCAAACACACCAGAGGCGATCAAATGGTGATCATCTCATCATAAATGGACCATAAAGCACACCTTTATGACACTCTAAAAGGGTAATCAATGCAGACACCATAATACCTTGCCTGGTGGACACATTCCTGTCATTGCCAGCGGTCAGCACTACTTGAGGGTGGCTCTGCTCCAGAACAAAAAGCTCGTCCTTCCCAACCTTGGAGCTCTTGCCGGACTTCATGGTTCCGCTGGGGCCGGAGGGGGCCAGGTACTTTCCGGCGCAGTCCCTGAAGGCCACCTTTCCGGACCTGAACTCCAAGGTGTAGCCGGTGGTCTTGTCGCCTTTCTGGGCCAGGGTGCCATCGTTCTTCAGGAAGCGGTTGTCGGACGTCTGCAGGTGGTACCTCTGGTCCTGGAAGACCAGGGTGATGAGGGAGTCCACGCCCCACGGCACGTCCCTGTCAATGGCTATCTCGTCCTCTTTGTCGCTCAGGTGCGCGTACCTCTTTCTGGTCAGGCTGAAGATGTTGACCTGCGGGTGCATGGCGATGTGCACGCTCCATTTCTCGGCCATGGAGATGGTCTGCGCGAAGCAGGTGATCCTGTCCTCCGTGCCGCCCAGGTAGCGCTTGTGCGGCTCGGACTGCAGGGACCACCGGCCGTCGTCGTGCGCCGTGATGATGAAGCGGCAGTCCTCGCCGGGCGTCTCGCTGTCGCCGGTAACGTTGCCGTCTTTGTCGGCGGCGATGTAGCGCCCGAGGTGGCTCTTGAGGAAGAACATGTTGGAGTCGTCTCCGTTCTGCTCCAGCGTCCAGATCTGCTTCTTCTTCATGCTGGTGGCCGAGGCGTTGATCTTAAAGCCGAACGTCTCGGCTGTGAGGTATTTGTTGCCGCAGTTGATGAGGCCGAACTGGATCTTCAGCATGTCGCTGCTGCTGCTGCTGCTGCCGTTGGCCGTCATGCTGCTGGCGCGAGGCTTCCAGGAGGAGGAGGTGGAGGAGGAGGATGCTGATGCTGTAGCGCGGAGGACGTGCGGGTCTTTGTTTGCGGAGCGCGCGCGCCCTGTTCTGCAGCCGCTCACAGCGCGAGCTTAAACACACAGCTGTAGCCTTTATACTCAGCCGTGACGTCAGGCGCCGAGCCCCGCCCACGCAGGCAAAAATGGATTAATACAGCAAAAAAAATAGTAAAAAAAAAGTATTTATGTAAAAATATAATAATTAAAAAATATATGACGTGCTTTTCCTACTTTAGATGGACACGTGCTGTGTAAATATACAGTGTTTAAACCTCTTTCAGAGATCTTTAGACTATAAACGTGTATAAATATTAATATATACAAAACCAGAATTGGTCACTTTGTGCTAATAAGGCCTGGTGAATTAGTCATATTAAACACAGGACTGTGCCAAAGTCAGAGAGCACCCTTCATTTATTTCCTTTCCAGTCAAAATGGTTATTAAGTACAAGTACATTTTTCAGCATCAGGAAAAAGTAGAAAACATATTTAATAGAACAGGACACCTCAGAAAAGAAATATAATACCAACATTAGCAGTATTTAGTGTGTCCACCTTTATTACAGCTTCCATTCTTTTTGGCAGACTTTTTTTAAAGAAATCTGTAGGAATACTTTCCACACCTTCAAAGTCTTAGAAGTTTGTTGCATTTTTTGCTTCTCACAATCCAAGTAATCCCAAACTGAAAAGTTAGAATCATCGGTCCATAAAACCTTACCTCACATCTCAAATGTCCAGTTAAGGTGCTGTAGGGCAATTTTTCTTTCTGTTTTCTTCTCTCAGTAACAGCTTCTTGACAGCTGCTCATCCTTCCAGACTCATAGTTATGAGTTGTCTTCTCACAGTGGAAGGATGGACAGAAACAGCTGTGGATTTTTTAGATCTGAAGTGAGAGTGGAGCTTGATTTTCTCCTCTCTCTCAAAGATAAAAGCTTTAAGTACTGTTTATCTGATGGAGACAGTTTTGGTCTTGTACAGTTGTTAGGAGTCCCACTTTCTCTAAATCTTCTATCATTTTTGATATTTCAGTTTTTGGACTGTTTATTCATTTACTCATTTTTTACCTTTCCCTTTCTTATACAAGTAGATTATCTTAAATCTGATCTCCTCAGAAATATCTCCTGAAATGAATAACTTGTACTGAATGGGTGGAAATGAATGGCTGGACACTAAATGAAATAAATGAAGGGTGGTTTCTTATTTCTGTACTGTGCAAAAGTCTTAGGCTCCTAAGCAAACTGTTTAAAACTAACTGTCTTGGCAGTAAGTGTGTCTCTGCTTGTACAAATACAATATAACAGTAGAATACACTAAAGTTTCAAAACATGCCATTCACTCCTCAGTCAATACATTCCATGTATAGAAACTGAACTGCAAAAACAGCCCATTTTGAATTCACTGTTTTTGTGATGTCACCAAAACATGCACATTTACATATATCTACTTATTCAGCCTATAGCAGTTTAGCTCTGCCCATCAATACTGAATTTATAATAAGTATTTCAGCCTGAGTGCATTTTAAGGTACAATACAGGGTAGCCAATCAGAGCAGAGGTCATTTACATATATTAGTCTTAAAGGCACAGTAACAAAAATTCTAAGGGGTGAAGAAAGTTTGGAAAATGGTTATGTAAAAATGAATTGTGACTGTTTTCAATACAAAAAAACAGAAATGTTATAAGTCAACCTCAGCGAAAAAATAACATACAAGAAAAATGCAGGATATAAACCCTGTAACTTATTGAAGCACTAATTAGACAAACAAGACAAAGGATATTAACTATAATTAACACTGGGCTGCTGAGGGGAGAGGTCTGGAAATGGTTAAACAAAAACATTGATATACAAAGCCAGTTCCATAAAAGTTGGGACAGTAGGTAAAATGCAAATCCACTTTGACTTGACATTTGAATGAAAACAATACAAAGACAAGATATGTAATGTTTTACCTTATCAACTTCACTGGTTTTTGCAAATATACACACATTCTGAACTTGAAGCCTGCAACATTTTCCAAGAAAGGGACAGGATAGTTTACAATAAGAAATATGTGAACATTGTGTTAAAAGTGTAAAGTTCGAAAGCCAGGGTCTGTCATGGAGTGGGATGGGCTATTAGTGAGTAGCTTGCATATCTGTAAAAGGATCATTAACACTGAATTCAGAGCAACAAAAAAACATGTATCTCCAAATAGTAATGTTACAGCAGAGGGCAAAAACAGTCTTAATTTTTAATGTAAATTAATGTAAAGAGCTGAAGACTTGTATGAAAAAAAAATTCTGCTTTCAGAACTGAATCAAATTGTGTTATCAGTCCCTAAACAATCATGAAACCTTACCAGAAAGGCAGGCGATGTAACACAGTGGTAAACATGCTCTTGTTCCAACATATTTGGAACATGCTGCAGGCATCAAAGCTGGATTGAGCATATATTTACAAAAAACAACAAAGTTCATAAAGTAAAACATGAAATATTGTGTTTGCTGTAGCATTTTCAATTTAATACAGGTCAAGCAGAATTTACTATACATGTTTTTTTTTATTTCACATACTGTCCCAACTTTTTTGGAATTGGGTTTGTACATAAAATCAATTCTCTCTCTCTCTCTCTCTCTCTCTCTCTATATATATATATATATGTATATATATATATCTATATATATATATATATATATATATATATTATATATATATATATATTTGAGTCTGATGATATGATTGAGAATTTTTAGACAATTTCAGTGTACAATCTGTTATCCAAACTAACATCGAGAGGAAACATATTCCTGTATGAAACATATGGGCTCCATTTCACGAATGCAATTGTTTTGTCATTACTAATTATATTCTAGAACATGACAAAAATACCGAATGTTTAGCCCACATCACAGCACAGCCCTGTCAGTAAAAGTGTTTTCCAGTGGGTTGAAGATTTTTGACTTCAAAATGAGGCCTGCTTGACTGACTAGTGAGAGGATGAGGAAACAAAACTCAGCCTGTTTGTCTACACAAAGATCTATTCATAGTCTGAACATGCAGATTGCGGGGTTAGGTAGACACAGTCAAATAAACAGCAGCTCCATCCAAATAATTCTGAAAATACAGCCACCGAGAACTTTGAGGCAAATCAGCCTTTTATGTGTAGATCTTTCTGATATGGATCATGTGGGATTAAGAAAATGTTATGTACACAGTGTGGAACTTTAACAATGCAGTGGTGTTTTATAAAGCACCTACAGCACAGACTGATATCCACTGGGATTTGAACAAGTGCACTTAGACACTGGTGGGAAAGCATTAAGCTCCAAGGTTTGAATAAGATGTTTCAGTCCATAAAGTCCAAAGCTGGTGATCTGAAAGGAGAAGTGGGCTGATGAATAGATCTGTCTATAAGATCAAAATTACACCTGGGTTTCAGCACAGAAATAGAGATCTTGTTTTCCTTGTGTCATGTCAATCTTAACAGGTTAGGTGTGGTCTTGCTTCATTTCACCACAGATAAATATCACATATCCTTGCTCTCATTAATCCTATTTACATATGTAATACATAATATTATTTAAAGTACAGAAGATACTGACTTTTTCAGGCAGAAGACTAAAATAATAAAGATGTGGGAGGTGAACTGTGTCTGTGTGAGCCTGTGTGTGAGAAGTGTATATTAACTATATGGACAAAAGTGTGTGGACACCTTAACATCACATCTATATGAGCTTTTTGGACATACTATTCCAAAAAAATGGGCATTAATATGGAGTGGACCCAATCTTTGTGGCTATAACAGCCTCAAGGAAGGATAACAACACTCCTCTAGGAAGGCTCTCCACAAAATTTTGAAATGTGTGTCAGTCAAAAAGACATTTGTGCGGCCTGGCACAAGAAGGCCTGGCTCGCAATCGACATTCCAATTCATTCCAAAGATGTTCAGTGGGGTTGGGGTCAGGGCTGTGTGCAGGCCACTGAGTTCCTTCACACCAAACTCGTCAAATCATGTATTTATGGGCCTCACTTTTCATAGTCAAGCTAGAACAGGAAAGGGCCTTCATCAAACTGTTGTCACAAGTTTGGAAGCATGTAATTGTCTAAAATGTATTTGTATGTTGAACTAGGGGCTGAGCCCAAGCCCTGAAAAACAGCCCCAGATCATTATCCCTAGTCCACCAAACTATACTTCTGGCAAAATGCATTCAGGTAGGTAGTATTCTAACGGCATCCGCCAAACTCAAATGCGTCCATCAGACTGCCAGATTGTGAAATGTGATTCATCGTGATTCCAGAGAACAAGCGTCCACTATTCCAGAGTCCAGTGTTTGCCTCCTTTACACCACTCCAGCTGACACTTGGCATTGTATGTAGTGATCTTAGGCCTGTGTGCAGCCATCATGAAGCTCCCGATGCACAGTTCTGGTGCTGATATTGCTTCCAGAGGCAGTTTGGAACTCTTTGGAACAGAGGGTAGGCCATTTTTATATGCTAGGTGCTTCAGCACTCAGCAGCCTGTCTTTGCGAGTTTGCATGATCTGCTTCGTGGCTAAGCTGTTGTTGCTCCTAGATGCTTCAATTTTACAATAATAGCCCTTACAGTTGACTGGAGCAGATCTAGCAGGATATAAATTTCACCAACTGACTTGTGGCAAAGGAAGCATACTATTAGCTGTTCAATATGACCTATTGTACTATCAATGTTTTTCTCTGGACATTGCATGGCTTCATGCTTTATTCTGTACACTTTTTAGTAATAGATGTGACTGGTACAACTGAGATCACTAATAAGGAGGGGTGTCTACATACCTTTGGCCATATAGTGTAATAGGCCCTGCTACTCTGACCTGAGTTATCTCCTGTCCCAGATGGTTGGTTCCATTGTTGAAAACTAAAGTCAATTTATTTTGACAAAGACAGACTCTCGTATTAAGGCCATCTAACCTTTTAATCATCAGTTATAGCATGGGATTGCCACAGCGTTTGTCTGGGATAGACTGTCTAAATATAAAGATGTTCTATTGCAGCAGCACATTTCATGGAATATAAGCCTAAAGCATACTCAAAGTTAAGGTTTATGTTAATGCTACACTCACAGGGATAACTGAACGAGTGGCCATCTATCTGCATTTCTTGTGAGAGCTATCTTTGTTCACACTACGAAGCTGCTGCTGTTACCATGGAGATGGAGCTCCAATCTGCTGTTCTGCAAAAATCACAAGGTCTGCTGCAGTAGCATGAGAGAGAAGCTCATTTGAATATAGCCATCAGACACGAGACAGGCCGTGCCACAAGCTTCTCTTCTATTTATGTTTTTAGCTAAGTCTGACGAGCTGAGGCCATCTTTTATGATTCAAGCATTGTGCAATGTGGCCTTTATACACTTTACAAGCATGCTCTCCAAGCAAATGAGTTAGAAACAACACATCTGTGTGTCTAGTTTAGGACAGCTTTAACACATATTTCTTAAACTAGATTACACAAAAATGTGCTGTTAATTAAAGGGGCCATGTCCTACATTTTCCTTGAGGTCTAGGAGTGGGCAATATGTCAACATTTTTATCATTTATGTATTATGATAAAATATCACAGTATGATTTTCTAAGCATATTGTGGATACTGTCAGCATTCAAAGAACATTGACCAGCTGCATGCTGCATTAAAAAGAGAGCATAATTACTCCCAATTGGATTTAGTCCAATGCAATGTGTGAAACATTGAAATCATTGTATGAACAGTTTTTGACAGTAGTTTTTAAATGTGAAATTTCAGGGCATTCCATCTTTTTCTAAACCTCAGAAAAACTAAATATTACAATACACATTTTGAATTGTGAAAATGTCTTCAAATACCACAATGTTATATTTTTGCCATATCTAGCCCTACTTAGGTCCAACCTTTCTTTAGTCCTTAGTCAAAAAACAGGGTGCTTTTGTTATAGTGCCTTAAAGACCTCTGTTCTGATGGCTGCCCTGTCTTGTGCCTCAAAAAGCTGTCTGGGCAAAAACACTCCTTATAACTTCAGCGTGGACGGGGCTAAACTGCTATGGGTTGTAGACAGGGGCATTTTTCTAATGCACAAAGTACAGAGATCTTTGGCACCAGAAAACTGCACCTGTGCTTTTTCCACTGGCCATCAGTCCAGTACCGAAGGGCCCAGTTTTATTTGTTTTGGCACCTGCTGAAAGCCTACTCCAAGGTCATCTCCTTGGTAACATGGGTAGCTGAAGTCAACAACTTTTCACACATGCAGGTGAAGATAGAGTCACTATTACATGGTCAATAAGTGCACCAGAATATAAACTACAAAATATACTGATGTGTCAATTGCTATTTTTAGAATTATTACTCTGTAAAGGGTTGCTAAGGTGATATAAGCTAGTTTGGATGCTAATGCTGATGCTATTAGTATTTTCTTAGCCTACACAGAGCAAAAGTTTTCATCACATTTTCACACTTGACATTAAAACATAAATTGTACTTGAGCAAATGTTTATGAGTGTGGGCACAGAACAGTGCAGTACATTGTTTCATATAAGCCGACAAGTTAAGCTAACTGGCAAGCAAAAGAGCTAATTAGTCAAATCAGATGTTTTACTGTGACCTAAAATGGGCAAAAAAATAACTGATTAAAAATGAAATCATTCATATTGGTTATTAAGATGGTTGCTCAGGCAGGTAGACAATGGACTAGAACTAGAACCTTAAGTTCCATCACTTCCTATTTGGGTCAGTTCTTATTTTTGAATGTGCAGTGGAAAAATGCACTACATAGGTCAATATTTGTGAATGAGTTAATATTTGTGACACCACAAAACTATTAATTTAAAAAGGGCTGCTTTGTACCTTAGTTTTCATATATGGATCATATGGACTGGAGAGTGACTGGTACATTCTAAAGTTTTAACAATGTTTACATACTACATCAAACTCTTATTTTAAAAAAGAAGAAAATTCAGTTTAACATATCATTTGTGAGATTGCACCCATGTTCTGTGTGAGTGTGTAAATATTAGGCCTCATTTAATAAGGACAGCTTTTCTAAACTTGGCTAAAGCATCTGCAAACTAAACATGCTGAGAAAGGCAAACTCCTCAACTAAGACCTGCAACTAATGAGGGTCATGCGTTGTGCAGCAGAGTGTCCGGCATGAGGCTTTGTGTGGCCAAGAGGGCCAAGATGGACAGGAGAGAGCCTGGGACTGGGGCGGTGGAGCTGACTCTGTAGATGCCTGCTGCTGTGTAGCACGGCAACAGCATACAAACCCCTGGATGGCCCAGTGCTCAATCATGTTGAAATCCTCCTTCAGTGGCACTGAGCCAAACAGCAGATTTGTGTGCGGAAATCCTTTAATTTGCCTTTCTCCTTCTGTCTCTTGAGTATCTCTACTCACACCCATCAGATAGGATTCTGCTGTGTCTCCCTCTCTCTATCTCTCTCTCTGCCTCTCTCTCTCTGCATCCAAGCACTGTCTGTGTGTGCTCTGGGGAGGAGATGCAGTGTCACGCATATCGATAGTGTGTGCTGCAGCACTGCGTCAGGCCCGACCTGCCAGCGCCCGTGTCAATCACCCTCACATGCCTTTGCCGCCCAGCCAATCAGACGCCTGCACCTCCGTCATTCCCTCCCTCCGGCTGGGATGAGCCAGGCAGTGAGCCTCTGTGAGCCGTTAGATTACACTGGTTCTTTGTGTGCGCCATGATGACTAATGTCTAACACCGGCATTTCATTTACCTCCCAAACACTGGCTACTTTCTCACAGTCTAACAGATGAGCAAGATGATCTGTCGTTATTGTTGTTCTGTTGTCATCGTGAAACCTTTGTCAACGGATTTGTCTGAACATGTACTATCTGACATCAGACAGTAGCTGAATGCAACTCAGTTCATATTCAGTGCCCATAATCTCCATGAGCCAGCTTTCACCACATCAGAAAAAAGACAATGGTAGAACACCAGGAAACATAGTTCATATGATTCATATCCTCTTACAATATCACACCCTTCACGCAGGCCTACACCTCTAATAACACAATGCCACATACTTTCCATGTAAATTGGTCATATTATTTCGCTGTGAGACAAGTAGATATATGTCATTTATATTTGCATTATATGTGAATCACTTACACACATGCCATTTTAGCTATTTGCATCATGACTGTAACACATTCCTGAATACATGTGACATTAAATTCTACCCAAGCAAAATGGGACAAATAAATGAACAGAAAACATTCCACTAAAAAAATATGTCTCAGATTCAGGATATATATACGCTGATAAAAACATAGATATATCCATAGTTACATACATATATCCATATGCTATTTTTCAGCAACAGAAAAATAGCAGAAAACATTTAACAAAAAATCTTCAAAAAACTTTGCAGTATTTAATGTCTTGCCTTTGCCTTTATTACAGCTTTCATTCTTTTCATGAGACTTACTTTTAGTGTGGGATATTTTTCCACACCTCCAAAGTTCAGTCTTAGAAGTTGGTTGCACTCTTTGCTTCTCCCAATCTAAAGTAATCCCAAACACATTTAGTGTTGTCAAAATCTTGTCTGGTGTGGAGGGCAGTTCATTGTTCTGAGAACACGAGCAGCTTCTTTGTTTGAGTATGTCTTACTCTTCTCAGCAGTGTGCTTAGGGGTCTTTGTCTTGCAGTACAATTCATTTCTTCCCTATCAAACACTTTTCCACACTATAAGAAATAAAGGTACTGTGCAGGTACAGTTTTCATTCATCAACGTACAAACAATGTAAATGTACCCTCAAAAGTACAACAGTGGTTTTAAAGACAGTGTGTACCTTTTCATAACCTGATGTTTTAAAACAGAGTAATAACATAAAAAGTCTGGAGATGAGATGGGGTTTATGGAGCCAATACAACTTAGAAAATATAATTTCAATGGATTTTGGTACAATTATGTTCCCTGACTAAAGGTACTGAGATGTACCCTTGAGGGTACCACCCCAGTGAAAAGAGGGGTACTGTTTTGTATCTTTTTTTCTGAGAGTGCAGAGAGTACTGCATGAGGTGTAAAATTTGTGCTTGTTAGCAGTCTTGATGCCTTTAATCACCAACTCCAATTTCGTTATACACCTATAAACTTTCACTGATCCTCCACCAACCTTGACTGATAATTGAGACATGATTCAAAGAGACTTCCATTGCTTTGGTGGCATGCATACTGTTTTGTGCTACTTCAAAAGATCTCCATTTTAGACTCATCAGTTCATAAACCTTATTCTACATCTAAGATGTCCACTTTAGGTGTGCTAGTACAAGTTGTCTTCTTTTTTGTCTATTTCCTTTTCTCAGTTACGGCTTCCTAACAACTACTCATTCTTTCTTAGTGTTGAGTTGTCTTCGCACAGAAGAAGGATGGACGGAAACACCTGTGGATTTTTCCAGATCTGAAGCAAGAGTGGAGCTTGATCTTTTGTTAACCGAAAGCTTAAAGTACTGTTTATCTGAAGGCGACAGTTTAGTGGTCTACCAGGTCTTACACCTGCTGCTTTTTTGTTTGTGGTCATCCACAACCAAGCTGATATAATGAATGTTCCTCATATCATAAACCATAATTGTTTCCATAACTGTGATCTATGTTCCTTCATACTAATGATGCACATAAAGCTCACTGAGCACTAATATCTCTCCGTGGTAGAGAACTTTCAGCTGGCTAAACTAAAGTGAGTGTTAGTTACAGGACAGACAAACAAAATACATGATGAAACAGCTGGCCGAATATTGTCGAGCACATGAACCCAGAGCAAGTGAGCCCTACCACAACCAGCCTGTTCAAAAACTCTAAGAGCGCAGCATTCAAATGTAATTCAACAAAATATTTGAAATTTCCAAAAACATGATGCAAGTCTAGCAAATTACATGCAAATTACATGCCATTATATGCAAACCTAAATACAGAAGAAAGACAGATCTGGAAGATCATAACAACCAGAATAAACAAAATACATACAGCAGTAATGAACCAGACTGATAACGTGAAAATACCACAGTATACAGTTTTGCTGGCTAAAAATTTCATTTTTAAATATGAGTTCTTTAAATTATTTTAAAATTAGCACCTCAACTGTATTAGCAGGCTGTGTTACTTTAGCTGTGTTTACCAAACCTGGACACTAAAGCTTTTCCATAGGAGAAAATGTGGCCAATTGTTTTAAAGCAATGCATTAATTTCGCCACTTGATTGGCCAGAGGTGTTTCCGCACTTCTGATGACAATGACAGTACGCTGAATCTGATGGAGAGTTGAAAATCCTCAGGGTGCACCTAGTTGTAAATATGTTTTATTAACTAGTATATATTTTTTTTAATGCTCCAGCCATATGTCACAGATATAAACAAAAACTTTAAAATATTTAGTTTTAATGGTATAAAAATAGGTTAGCATAATGTCTGTAGCTGCATTCCATCCATTTCAAAAAATGTTTTAGTGCTGCACAAAATTCATAGATGTGGGCTGTGGAAACTGAAACAGATAATTATATGTTAGAAATATTGAATTTTGGTCAACTTTATTGGATAAATTGCTTGTTGATACCTGAAATGCTGTGGAAACCTACACTCAGAAAAAAAAGGTACTAAGGAGTGGTGCCCTCAAGGGTACAAGTTCAGTACATTTAGTTAGGGAAAAAAATTGCATTACATTCCATTGCAAGTATGTTTAGATATAGTTATATTGTAGTGTTCCCTGCTATTATAGGAGACACAGCTCTCACACAAGTCATGGTGCTTTATTAACCAGCTGTTGTTGGCCACAGCTACACTGTACATAAGAAGAGTTTTCTCTTTACTAACAGCTTGTTTACTACTCAGCTCATGTCTCAAAATAGCCTCCTATATGCCATTCACATACTGATTCTGCCCTAAAGTAGTAAATAGTACGCAGTATGTGGCCAATATAAATTTCTCCAGTACACCAAAAATACCCGGATAACATACTGCTCTGGGAAATGTTTACAATAGGCTGCCAAAGCTATTTCTGTTATATACCGCATCCTAAAATGCAACTCGGCCCATCTGGGAGGACGTAATCACTGAGAAAGAAATATGACCAAACGCTGCTGCACCCAGTGCCACACTGAAGCCACACCAGCTCTCTCTGCTGGTCTTGAGGTGGGTTTGCTGACTTTGTCTATTTAAAAGTGGATAAAACAGTAACTCAACTGAACGATACGATCAGCATTGGCTTTTCAGGCTCTCTGAGTCACGTTGTTTATTATTCTGTCAGACAAGCTCATAATTACAAGTGTAATGAAATGACTCGCAAAAACAGAGAAAAACAGGCACTTTTGGAAATCACACAGATTTACTACACAGACCAATCCACAGCTGACACTTTCAAAGTTCATTTGTAGCTTTGAAGATGGGTAGAAAACAACGTCCTGCTGTCTGTCAATGTATGGGATGTATTTTAAGTCACACAGGCTCATCTCTCAACAAAAATGTAAGCATACACAGCTAGCAGCTAGCAACGGTTGCTAAGCAGTGATCAGAGGGCTGAGGAAAATGGGGCGGGTCTTGAGATGGTCTGATAGGCTCAGTGCTGGATGCTGGCAGGCTAGTCGTGCTCCTGTCCTGTAGTACAGCACACAGCTTGTGTTGTATGTTGGATACCGTACTGTATACTACTGATGAAGAGTAGCAGTATTCAGTATATACTGATGCAGTATGTAGTGTAGAGCACACAGTATGCAATTTCGAACACTATCACTCTCTCTCAGCTCACTCACACTCACATCCCTGCTCTTCATAATAAAAGTCATTAGCAGAATAACCCTGTAACTAAATGCTGAAGAACAAATGATCTAAATAATATAACCCAATAACCTAAAACATGTAAAAATTTCTTGAACATGCTACTGTATTTATATATAATACACAATTCAATTTTTAAAGCCATTGGTTATGAAAAGGTACAGATACACACCTCTTATAACCATCTTAAACAAGCACAAACAGGCGGAGAGGTGTAGCTGGCCTGAGGAGGAGACAAGAGTGTTTTTAAAAGAAATGCTGCCACATTTTAGCATTTACAGAGAGAGATACCCAGAAAAGGCTGCAGCCTTTCTAAATGGAAAATGCTTAAACAGTTCTATATGGATAAGAAATGTAATATTTTGCCTGATGGTTTGGATGAAAAGGGTTATGGGGAAGTCAGGGAGGTCAAAGGGACACAAAGTTGTGACATACATGAAATTAGAGATGTAAACATGTCAAACATTTTTTAACAATAAGCATTTTTGTCAGTAAAAGTCTGAAGGGAAGGTTGATGGAAACAAGCTGCTGGGCAGCAAAAACGATTTTAAGGCATTTTCATGTAGTCTGTAATCTGCACAGAATTTGATGTAAAGATAGCTTTGGGAACACCTTTTGATGAGAGGATGCAGCTGTAAGTGGCTGGTTTTAAAAGTGCCAGATCTGTAAGTCATTTGGACTGATGCCCCATAAAAAGACTTATTCGCATTCACATTTGGTTGGTGTGTCAGTGTCTATTTTAAGATATCCTTCCTCATTCTAGAAGTGTAAAGATAATGTTTTGTTGCATGCTATTTACCGTTACTTACTCTCATATCCCTCCAGAGGTAACACGACAAGTAACACAGTGGTGCATTCACTTTAAAACCCCAGCAGTAGCTTGCTGACCCAAATGCATTTCTCCGAAAAGCTCTGCCCTGTCACCTCCCATCCCTCCTGCTGTGCTCTCCCCTCCTCTTTCTCTCTCCTCTCACTCCCAGCAGAGGCCTAGCTGTCCTGCCATTTCCCACACAGCCAAGCTGATATAGCTGCTTGTCCATGGAGTGTTTGCACTGACTGACTGACCTACATACAATGCAGTGTGCTGCTCTTTTATAGGTCACACATTGCTGACAGGCACATGAAGATTTCAAAAAGACTTAGATAAGCCCAATGGGTAGAGTTCATAGTGGATTTTAGGCTTTTTGCTGACATTGCTACACTTTTAATAATATGGACTATATTGTATTGGATGTTCTGAATGAACTGCATTTTAGCAAAAACGATTACATTGAATGTTTGCCAGACAAATAGATCTCTAACTCTCCCTCCAGAGTAAAGCATATTGCATTTAATCTGGTGTTTAGCATTGTGAGCTCTATTATTAGCAACAGCTGATCTTCAAATAAAATCTTTAAATGTATTTTTACCTGTTACTGACCAGAAACTGGAACAATGGATCCTAGCTGTAGGACACTGACAGGATGTTTGAAGAGGTTCTTAAGTGGAACTGCATCATCTCCACATCCTGTGATTTGTAGTTGTTTAGAAAAACATTCACTATGAACGCAGACATTTACAATTGGATGCTTAACTATTAAAGGGCCCATATCATGGAAAACTGGACTTCCCTTTTTTCAAATGAAGGAGTATGAAGTAATATGTAAACCTTGTTAAAGTTTTAAAATGCAGCATCTGTAGAGGACAAATTTGCAGTGATGTCCTGCATCCCCTGATTAACTGTCTATCTAGCACTGTAAATTGAGATAATAGTTCCTTCTTAAAGGTGAAATCCTCTTCTTGTCATTCCTGGCACAGGTTTAAAGTGGAAAGATTAACAAGATCAAGCCTGAAATGATATACCGAGAAAAGTGAGAAACACGCTATCCTTGACTTTCATTTATGATACGTTTAGTTGTTTTTTAAGGCTCTGAAAATGTCTAAAAGAATATTATCATAAAATAACATCTAAATCTGTATACCTTTCTGTGTGTGTTCTGTGTGTTGGTTTAATAAACTCAGGATGACCACAAGAAAGAGTGCAAAGCACCATGGATACTCCTTGTGATCTTATACCAACAAAGTATCACAGTGACATGACCTTGTGCACATGGAAGTCATCCTCTTCTCACTTATTACAAGAGAGGGCTGAAGTTATCACGCAGTTACATTTGTAACTATCATTCCAGAGCACAGCACAAAGGATGATTAATAGCAACAAGGTCATAAAGGAGCTGTGGTAGCCTTACATAGCACTGGCAAGCCATGAGATGAAGCCATGCTGACTCAGTAGAACCGATGAATGTGCATAGCGATGACTGAGTAACCAACACCCAACATGTTTCACCAGTGTTCAGGATGTATAAATGCTTTACTCCAGGCTGCATGTCATGATGTCTAAACTAATTGTGGCTGCTAGATAGACTTGTAAGCAGTAAAAACTGCATTCACCATCAAGTAACCTGTTCTGTTTTAACAGAGGATAACGTCTATTTTTAACACTGAAGCAAACCAATAATCCGTCTTTCTGACAGATATTGGTGGCTAAGTGTATACAATGCTTCAAAGCCTGGCTTGTTATGCCAGACTTGCTGATAAAGGAAGCCTGTTCACTACACTGATTTACCAGAATAGGACAATGAGCTGAAGTTATGTTAAGCTGAGGTAATAGCTTGTAGGTGGTCTTCACTCAAGGTAGCATCCAGTGGAATCTGCACAAAAACTTCACAAATCATCTAACCCAAAACATCTTACACCAAGGCAAATCCCACTTCTAAGACATCAAGGCCAGAGTTCCAGTTGCAACAAGAGGTCCTTCTTGAGTGGTGTCGTGATGAGAACATAGTGCCAGCAGCAGTAGGAACCATGCTCTGTCAGTCCAACATGGTGCCACTAATAAAAGCCATAGTAGCAACCTTGAATCCTGTGTAGTGTTTTCAGCATGAGGGACGTTAGAGGAAGACATAAAGCACCTGTTCTGGGCCAAGTTGGCCACCAAAACCCAGGCCTGAAGGTTGAACGGTTTTGACAGGAAAAACCATCGCCATGTTGTCTGACCTTTTCAGCACACAGTACTGGCAGGAAGTGTCTTGATGCCAGGCAAACTTTATGCAACATTAACTTGATACATGCTCCAACAGAGCAGTGTATTTATCTTGTCAAATTCCTTATTGGGACATACATGAGATGATTTTCATGTCCTTACTCTCAGCAGGCATAAGGTAACCTGCATACACCTGGGGAATGATCTTCGTGATAGCAGTTTCAAACTGATATGAACTAGGAAAACAACTTGCCTATTGTCACAAAACAGGTATGTGACGTGACAAACGCTGAAATAAGTGAAGCCAAAAAATGCTGGCAGTGGGACTTAGCAATTAAAATGCCTCCTTAGTTGTGGCTTCAATCAGTTGTTCAGGTACCAAAGGTAGACCTCTGAATGCTGAATGGGTTGGAGGTTAGGGAACCAACTTTGTGACTGGAACGGTTCGATCTCCTGAGCCGACAGGACATGACTAAAGTACCCTTGGGCAAGGCACCTAACCCCTAACTGCTCCCTGGGTGCTGCGGATAGGGCTGCCCACTGCTCTGGGCAAGTGTGCTCAATGCCCCCTAGTGTGTGTGTTCACTAGTGTGCATGTATGTGGGTGTTTCAATGCATGGATGGGTTAAATGCGGAGGTCTAATTCCTCTGTGCGCAAGCACAGTTGGTCAATGGTTCTATAGTATAGTAAAGAGCTTAGTGTGACAAGCAATGTGAAGGCAGTCCTCCATGGACCCCAAACATACCACAATATTGGTCAAGGGCGCTCAAACATTGTCTTGGGTGGCTAAAGTACAATGTTTGTGGTGGGCAAAGGGCCAAAAAGGCAAAGTAGTAGGTAGGTTGGTGTAGTGTAGTAGGTAACACCTCTGTCTTCTATGCTGTAGACTGTAGTTCAGTCTCTTGCCTGGGAAAGCACCCTGCACTATACTAATCCTTGGGCAAGACTCCTAACACTACCTTTTCCTACTACTGTAAAAATGGTCAAATTGTAAGTTGCTCTAGATAAGAGCGTCTGCCAAACGCCATACATGTAAAAAACTTAAGAAGGTAGGAAGTTTTCAAAAATGTATTTTATAACATTACACTATATTTTGTTATTAAAATACTTATATATAATATAAAACATGTTTATTCTCTTGTTGGGTGAGGGAGTAAGGCTAGGGTAATTTTCTGGCAGGCCAAATCAAATATTACCCTAGTCTCACTAGGATCTCATCTCTTCTGGAAAAACCCCAGAGAAGCCACTTCAGTATCTGCTGGGAACACAAGAAACATCACTGGCACCAGAGAGCTTCTTGCATAATCTTTGTAGTTCAGCAGAAAACACTCTGGCCTCAGTGCATGCCTCAAGAACCAGAGCTGAACACCCTGGGTGCAAGGTTGACCTGTGCGCAGATGCATGAGGAATACCCACTGTACTTCACGGCACCTATGGTGGTCAGTAGGAACAAAACATAAACAAAATTACTGTTATACAAAAGTGAGTTGAGATAACCAAGAGAAAGTGACCTGATTTTATAGTCAAACCTGAAAAAACCTGAAACTAACTTTTTTCAGCTGTTTTTACTATACCTTGGAAAACCAAATTTTCCTTACTTCTTTAAATAAAAGAGTAATGTAATATGTAAAACATAATAAAAGTAAATGTAAAATGTAAACATTGTTTGAGATTCCAACTATAACATTCACCCACCGGTCCATGTTGTTCATATACAGAAACTATGCTGCAAAAACAGCCCGTTTTGAATTCATTCTTTGTGATGTCACAAGAACTAACTTACATTTATCCAGCCTACAGCAGTTTAGCTCCACCCATTCATACTGAAGACCTGTTTCATCTTTAAGTACTTTTTGAATAAGGCGCAATACAAGACAGCCAATCAGAACAGAGGTCATTTATCTTATAACAGTCTTAAAGGCACAATAACAAAAACAGCCTGTTTAAATCTAAGAAGCTGAAACATGGTCCTGTAAAAATGAATTATGACCATTTTTGGTACTTAAAAACACAAAGATGTTTGTGGACCTCAACTGAAAAATTAAAACACACAAAAAAAATGTAGAATGTAGCCCCTAGTTACTTTCTTATAGAAATTAGCTCTCATAAGGTATTTTCTCTAACTAGTTTTAGAAGACTTTATTATTTTGAATTTGTTTAGATTTTCCTGTTTTTTAAACTGGGTTATCATTTTCACTTTCTTAAGTACTTTGTCATGTTTCTGGTGCAATGGTTACATTCCTTCATTTTTCATACTTTATATTTGTCTTGTAAAAATGTTTTTTTTTGTTCTATATTTCAATATTTTTTCTTGCTTTTCTATACGTTAATAAAATCTAATTTCATCTTGTGCTGCTCTTTGCGCTAAATTTGAAATATGTCAAATGTGTCAGGTATTAGGCTTTTTCATCTACTATGCATCGTAAAGATTTCAGTAGGTCACTGAAGCAGTCTGTTGAAACATGCTCTCTTTCATAAGGAAGGCACCGTTTTTAAATTCGACGTGGGTAGCACTCTTTAATGACTGAACCAGATGCTGAGGAGGTAAAGACTGACAAGGTCTTGGCACAGGATATGAGCTGAGAGGGGATGGGGGGAGGGGGAGGGGAATGTAGACACCCCTCCCCACCAACACACACATTTTCACCTCTCCTCCTAAAATCTTACACCACTTTATGTCCTTATCTGATTCCAGGCACAGTGTGCCTACTGATACGTGTGAACCCCTGCAGCGAATTGTGCAGGAGATTTGAAGAGCCTTAGTTCTAGCAGTGTGGCTCTGGCACACAAGCCCTTTTTCAGGGCCTCCACTGCTCAACAAAAGGCCCTGAAACCACTGGGGAGCCTCGGCAGAGGAAACTCTCCCCACCCCTCCGCTGGGGTGAGAGGTCATAGCCTTTTTCAGGGGGGCTGTGAAAAAAGTGTGTCTGCTGGACTGCTTGCCTCTCCTCCACCCCACCCGCCATTGTCAGGACGGTAGGAAAAAAATGGTTTGCTGTGCTTGGGCCAAAAGCAGCAGAGCCAGCAGCCAGAGCAAAGCTTCTCTGAGGGGAGTGGTGTCCTGCTTAATCCATCAGCACTACAGCAGGAGCAGCAGCAGCACACTCTCCCTCTCCATCCTCCACCCTGCCTACAAATCCTGCAGCAGGCACCCCACAGCCTTTCGGAAACTACAGCGAGGCAGAGGAGTGCTGAATAAGTGATGGGGCTGCCCTGTGGCTGCTGCAGGGGCTCCCTCTGGCTCAGTCCAAGAGGGGCAGTCATCACGAGGCGACAGGCAGTAGAGAGCGCACTCCGAGCGCTAGGAGCCAGAGATTAGACCCAGAGCAGGCAGATATAGGTCAGTCAGACAGAGACAGACCAGGCAGGGAGGGGGTTGGGGGGTTGGTCTAGGCCTACTGCCCAGAGAATAGAAGAGGAGGGATGGGAGGGAGGAATGGCTGCAGCTGCATTGAGTAAACCAGAGTGCACACATCAGTCAGTCCAAAAGGAGGTCCTGCTCCACTGGGCGTATGTTGCAAGGCAGCGTTTTCATTTTAAAGATCAGCATCCTCACGGCAGCATTTCATAAAGCAGCTCTGATCACTTTAGTGCAGCTGCAGGGGTACTCGCATTCGTGGCTCCGGATATACAAATGAAATTTCACAGTGCACAAAAGAGGCATTGGATTACACGTCTAGCTACCTGATAAGAATAGCCCTCACTCTGCAACTCTTTCTAATGCAGCAGATAGCGGATGTGGTTCACAGGGTGCCAGTGGTCAGTGAAAATAGATTTCTTTAGGCCTGTATAAAGTGTTGACCTGGAGAAGAAAACCATAAGGGGTTTTCAGAGATGGCATAAGGATTTTTGTTACATAAAAACGTGTGTTGTTTTTAATTCATTATTATTTAAAACCCCTGTCTACTCTTTTTATTGATTTGCTTCTAACTACTCTCTATAGTTTTTGTGATTTTTTAGTACGAGCTGGCAGAGAAAGAACAATGTTAATCTTTTCTTTTGAGAGTTTTTCTAAATTACTCATTTCTGCCGTGTTCTGTTCGATTTGAGTTGGGTGAGACTGTCACTGATGCCAGGTTGTTTATATTGCCAAAGAGGCTTCACTGTCAATCATTATACTTTCTGACATGTCCATACAGTTCTGAACAGGCAGCAACTCTGAACTGTTAGAGCGTTTATCTGCTTTTAAATTGATATTGATATATTTTTTTTACTATACCACTACCAGTGTTATAGTAAAAAAATATGAACACTTATTCCATGGCATATCTTTACTATTAAAACAACATTTTAAACATTTGAAACCATGTTGACAGGGGCTTTAATAGGATGTCGGTTGTATTTAAACTCAATCTCATTACTCATCACTTTATGTTACTCTGTAACAAATTACACTGGCAGATAATGTTGCATGTTTCAAGCATATTTCTTAAAACAAGCAAATTATCAGCCACTTTAGTAAGATAATTTCACTTAATAAAATTACTTAAGTAAAAAGAAGTAATAAATAATAATACCACTCAAAAATGAAATTCTTCTCAAAATTAAAAACATTAAATATATCAAATAGATTTCACTTGCCAAGAGGAGCCCTAACTTATTTAAAAAAGTGCATCCAGTGGGCCCCATTCTCATCTTTTTCTAGAGCCCTAGAATCACCAAATCCACCCTTGACTGTAGTAGTAATCTTATTTCATTTTCAACATTTAGTTGGAAACAGTAGGGTTAAATTCTTGAACTGTACAAAAGAAAATTGTCCAATCATAATTTTTCCCTCATTATATCTAGATAGATACAGTTAATCAAGCAATTTTCCAATTTTTTTTAAGACAACAGGAGCTGAACTGAGCTGAAATCACCACTGGAGTTACCTCTGTTGTTCAAAATCATATTTACCCTATTTTAGTATCATCAAAGTTATCAACAATATCGAGTGGTGACAATGACAGTGAAGTCAGTTAAGCCTCCAATTCACACAAATACATCTCTAACCCTGCCTGCCTTAAGAATAAGGATGTCTAAAGGGTCAACAACATTATCCACATGGAGATTTATTGAATTCCTATCAGCAGAAGGTAAAAGCTCTCTCCCCCGCCCCCTGCTGAGTGCATACTTTGCTCTCGAGAAAAAGATAAAGTGGCACCCAGAGAGAAGGAGATAAGGTGGCTCTCCTATGTCTAAATACACATAGCAAAATGCCAAAGGCCTTGTGAAGATTAGCATAGATAGGGATGAAAACAAGACAGTGTTTGGGACCGCTTGTCATCCAGATGTTGTGCTCATCAACACTTGCTGTGTATTACACTCCCCATGCCTCCTGATCGCTGGTGAATGGCTTATAGTGGTGCAGCAGCACAGATACCTCCAGCTCAGACATCTGAAGCCAGTATGGGTCATCCATCAGTGGTCACCCCCCCCGCTCCAACCCTCCACCACCACCCCCCCATACCCTCAGAGCGAGCTTCACTCCGCTCGTGCTGCTCCAATCCCATTAGAAGCCCCCACATGAAAGACCGGGAGAATGCCTTCTCCCAGATTAAGAGTGATCCCATATGGTTTATTGGGACTAATTAGGAGCACACAGAGAGACGCCTGGAGGTTAATTACAAAAGACTGGATTACAGTAATTATATTTAAGCCAAGTCTCAGAAAGCTGGGCCCATTTGGACTCCCTGCACCTATTAAGACAAAGTTTTGTTGCTGTTGTGATTTGGACTAAGCTTGTTAAGTCTTACATACTGGGCTATAAGCTGCAGTTATAATCTGGTGAGCAGCTTTTTGTTTGTGTGTTCTGAATTCTGGAAACAAACGTTTTTGATGAAACTGTTCATTAGCAATGCCCTATAAAAAACAACTAAAAGAGTTTAAATGGTGTTGTGCCACTGACATTCAGTCTGCATCTCTTGAGCTTTGGCTATGAATTCAAATTGGACACATATCACCCCTTCCTCCGTTGTATTCCAAACCTTATCACATATGTTCCTTTTCCTCTCTGGGTTTAACTGATATTTTTTTAACTTGTGTCAGGAGAACCTTATCCCTCAGTTCTCACTCACTCAGCGGCTTTTCCGGATGGCTGAAAGAGGAGAGAGTGCACCATCATACAGCTCTGCAGCACAAACTGTATAAAGTTGGCTCATGTCTCACCTTACACTGCGGCCACTGCTCTATTGATCTGCATGGGCAGAGCAGCTCTGTGACGGATGAAAGAACAGGATCTGAGGATAAAGCCGCTGATGCAAATGTGTGAGTCTATATCCAGTCAGTGCTCAAGGTCATTTTCACAGTAGCCTAAAAATCAGCAGTGGAGGAACAGGCTTAGTTTGAATTCAGTGGAATAAGTCCATTGCTGTTGTTTAGCTTTGTACACATCTCACTCATGATCTTTAGATATGGGCTCTTTGAGACCTCGACTGATTTTGTGTTAATTCATGGTTTATTCAATATTCCTTTATATATATTATATTGTGCAAGCTCAACAATGGACAAAACCAATAAACTGACATCATTTTTAAGGCATGAAGCAACAAAACAGTGACTCACACAATAGGGAGTGTTCAAAAGCAGTTTTCTCTGAGCACTACCACCCCACCTACTGAACATACTGAAGTACTGCATCAACTGCAATGACAACATGTCTTCTAGGTGACAACATTCATTTATAGTGGTAGACAGCAACATAGTACATGTACTTCATTACTGTACTTTTTTCAGTATCTGTACTATTATTAAGTATATTTTTATGCTTTTGCTCCACTACATTTTACAGTAAAATATCCTACTTTTACTCCACTGCATTTTAAAATTGAGATTTTCCACAATATACCAACTTTTTTAAATTGAACCCCTCATAGAGCGCCTCCACTAAATATCAAATGACCAATCATAGCTTAGTAATAATAACTAGGCCAGAGCAAATCTGACAAGCTTTCAGAATCAAAGATAACTTTGTGCAGGATATGTTAGATGCCTGGAGTTTGGATGAGGGTTTTACCATTTCCTAAACTGAAGACAAAAAATTAGGATTGTTAGAGTATTTTGCAGTACTGCTATATTTGGTACTTAAGCACTATTGAAAGCAAATGCTTTTGTAGATCAACTCCAGTAAAATGATAAATACACTCTTAAAACATGTGTTACAAATCAACACATTCTGTCTCTAGACACATCAGTGTGTTCAGCTGGAGATGACACATTTTGGGTTACTTTTAACATTAAAAGTGTTGAGATATTTTGATACCCAGTTACAGCTCACCCATTTTGGGTTACTTTTAACACAGAATGTGTTAAATCAGAAAACAATATGACACAAAAAGTGTTAAAGTGGATAACACAAGCTAGTGTGTTGTTATTGAACTTTTTACAGTGTAGAGCAGTTATAATTTGACTTGTGTAATGTTTTTCAAGAGCATCTCTGCTTTCACTCAAATACACAATTTATGTCATTTGTCTTGACAGCCAATAACCATTTTTAAGGCACCTTTTTCTCACAAAAAGTATTCCCTGTCTATTAGATGTGTGTATTTTTCTTGAACACTGAATATGTTGTCTTGAACCAATGAAACAAACACACACATGGCATTTACACAGACCATTATGTGTAGAACATTTTATAGAATTTCACATGTCTGATTAACTCTTGATGATACTCAATGAGTATTTGTAAGATGGCTGCTGCTTTCAGAGGCATTCTCTGTCCATTGCTGTCTGCAGTTCGAACCCGAGGCCTTCTCTTATCACCAGGCTGTCTGTAGCCTTGCACTGCCATCCCTCCCCCTTCTCTCCAAACACAGCCTCTTTGGCTCCTTGTGGTCAATACGGCATTTTAGATGCTAATGATATGCACTGGGCCAACAAAGAGCTGCAGGCCTCCTAGAGGGCTCCATTCTTCAGCCCACAGCCATTCAGCTAAAAACACACACCACCCACAGTCAGCTGTTTCTAGCTTATTAAGCCAGATGATTTTTTTTTTTAAAAAAAGGTTAAAACATTTCTCAAGCTTTTTTGTTCAGTTATGCACACAGCAGCCAATGATATGGTCAGCTTCCTGCAACATTTTTGAGTGAGGCCCAGGTTTGAAAACCAGGCCTCACTTATTGATTATATCTCCCCAGCATCAATTGATTAATTGCATATTATCAATGAAAAAATATATTAGCATTGATAATGATACTGTCCAAAGACCCTGATCAGGAGTCTCATCTTTTTAACTCTGGAGACACATACCATCTGTTCAGAGAGACGGCTCATTAACATCTGGCACAGATGGCCAAACACACACACATACACCACACACACCACACCACTATTGACACTCTACTGATACCCAAGACAAGTCTGGTCCCCTTGGCAGAGTGCCTGTTGTATGCTGATTACTGGTGTACACCATGAATCCTGCCCAATGCACGTTCGCTTCACCCATGTGGTGTCTGATTGTGACCTCTCTCAGAATCATAACAATCACCACAATCAAATAAATTCTAAGTGATGAATCACCTTTCATCACTTAGAATATAGAAAATTATGAGAAACAAATACACATACAATGAACAGCATTGAAGGATATTACAAAGTGAACATATTCATCATTATGTACACTAATATATAAATATACAGGTACCTTTTGGCATGTGTAAAAGTTTGGACACCCTTCCTGTTGTAAAATATTTCATTTGGCCAGGTGTGCCCAAACATTTGCATACAACAGTATATGAACAAACAAGTGCAAATATGTTTTCACTGGTAAATAGATTAATAGATGCTGCTACATGTTATAAACACCATAACACCAGGGGCATAGCTAGAGTTGGGCCTGGGGGGAATCCAGGCCCGCCCAGATATCTAACTGCTTGACAAAAAGGTTATCCCATATGAAAACAGTGAAAATGTTACAAATTGCAGTTTGTCTTGTACTCCTAATTCATGATGAACCCAAATTTGTCTAGTTTTTGCATACTTTTGCCATTTTTTCACCTTTTTTCCACAAATAATAAAGACTGCCGAAGCTCTTCTACGATCACCACTATCACCGTGGCAACATTTATATAGCTGACTGCCATCATCAGACTCGTACTGTCTGAGGGTAGTTGGGCAAAATATACAAATATGAGTGAAAAGTCCTGCAAAAATGAAAAAAAAAGAAAAGAAAAAGAGGCCTTTTCAAAGCTAGTTATTAACACTGAACCTGACATTGTCTGTATCACTAAGCAGGGTGTATTCAAGCAGTGTTTGGCCAACGGAGTGGGCGTAGAGTCCAGCTGCAGCTGGCTGGACAGGGTGACCAGAGCTGGTTGAGGGGGGGTCTCTAAGCACCACCCTCTCTGCTCCTGCTGAGGCAGGCTATTGTGATATGAGATGGAGGCTCACCACTGCCCATCTGTCCAGCCTACCCTTACACACATTCTCTCATTCATTAGTCAAACAACAATCTGCTCTCCATGGCACTCACCATGCTAACACACTTCCCTACCTGGCTCCGCTCCATCTGTGTCTCATCTGAGGAACATCACATTGTCTAAATGGCAAATGACCATTTTTTTCACATCTGCAGATTATTCAAGATAGGTAGGGTGTTTACATACAGGAACAGTCATTTTTTGGCCAAAAGGCAGAAGGGATTGCTGTAAAACTGAACTCTGCCACCTATCTTTGAAGTAGTGCAAGTGCGGCAGCCCAGTCCAAAACCTCTCTGGTTACTGTTGTTCCTCTCCACAAACACTTTACTTAATATATGATGCAAACAGACTGTGATCAAACTGTCTCAGCTTGTTATCGTACTTTGTCTTCTTCAAGCTATTAATATTTGTAGTTGGGAGTTTTAGAGGAGAAAAAAATCTTAGCACATAATTGAACTGGTAAAAAGTTAATCATTTAAATGACTGCAAGGTAAGCTCCGAGATCATACGATCTCAGTAACATACGCCTATAGATAGTATAGTCAATATCACTGAAGTACACCTTGCTCTGTTGTAAATTGCATAGCTGCGTTTACAACCAAATGGCTTCCCAAACTAGTGAATGAATGATTAGTCCAAAGGAAAATGGATTGCATTGCCATCATTTGTTAGTGTATACAAAATGTAAAAAGAATATATTGACATGTATTTTCAATATTACATTTTTGTATGAGAGTATAGAATTAGAAAGACCCCTGTATGTGAGAGTAAACAGGACTGGAAACCCATTAGAGATATGAAGCCCATGATAGCACTGTGCTCTGCCTTTCACGCTGCATGTCAGCCACTATGATATCTGAGTTACGCAACAGCCAAACAGCACATCACTGAGTTATCAGCTTACACACTGCTGTTAACCAGAGGGGAGTGCTTTGCTCTCTTATCTGAGCCTGATCTCACTTCCTGCAGTGAGAAAGAGAGACAGAGACAGAGAGAGAGAGAGAGAGATAGGGAGAGATAGGATAAAGAATCTGAAACACAGACATTGCTGCCAACCCCTCCCCACCCCCCCTGTGTCAACCTTCAACCCTTCAACCTTGCCTTATTTAGGCAGCCAGCGTGTGCTTAAGGTAAGGGGTGGGCTGAGGGCTGAGCTTTACCTGTAGTAAACATCACAGGCTCAAAGGCTTAACAGGGATTGTGGCTTGCGGCTTCTTCCCCCAGTTCCATTGAAGCAGTCATAAAGTGGGACAAAGGGGGCGTATAATTGACCAAGGCCAGAGGCTCAGGGGCTGGGAGAGAGGCCTGCTGTTACCTGCCCCGACACCTGGCCCAAGCTCATGCCTCTCTCTCTTTCTCTCTCCTCTCTGTCTCCAGCTGGCGCTCCTCCCATCACTCATGCCGACAGATTGGATTGCCTTTTTAGGGAATGGCTGTCACAGGCTTGCAGTAAGCGGCACTGGATTCCCCATCCTCTGAATTGTCTTTCCCCCTGCGGCCTGGACCTCCATCCCTCCTTCTCCTCATCCTCCTCCTCCCTCTGTGAGCTGAGCCTCCTGAGTGCTTGGAGCCAGCTCACTGCCAGAGCAGAGGGGTATTCATTAAACATTAAAATCCACAACACTGCAAATGAAGAGTACATGTAGATATTGCCATCTAGAATGTAGAACGCAATGTATTGCTTTGAACCAACAGCTCGACAAAAACATCTAAAGCACTGCTTTCATGAGACTGCAAAGCAAAACACTTGGGTGAAATACAAATTTTTCACAACCTTCCCCTTACTCCTACCACCAAACTGCATGCCTAAAACATCACACAACTACCTCACACTATCAAGAGTGTGCCGAGTTGCTTATATGACACTGTATGACATACTGTTACAGACAAAAGTACATTGCATAGCTAAAAACAGTATTAGCAACCACCTTGAAGCCTGAAATTTGTCTTTAGTTTTTTATAGATGACAGTAGGTCATGCGCTTGAAGTAAGGGAAAACTGTGTAAATTTGATTTTTCACCAAACTATTGCTTGAAGTGCTTTTTTCCCTATTAGTATGTGATTACCGAATTTAGACAATGGTCATATGCAACTCTTCCAGACCCTGGAGAATATTGATGCCCCATTGCAGAAAGACAGATACACAGGCTTCTTGTGATGGGAGAGATGAGAGAAAAGGGTCAAGGGGTCACGAGCGCTGGCTGCAGCAGAGCAGCCCACCACTTTACCCCAAGCATGGCGCTAGCCCTATGCTCCTCTTAAAGGCCTCTGACTGACCTTGTGGCAGGCAGGCTGGCTGGAGTAGGCTGGAAGGAATGAATGGTTGATGGTAAGGAAAGGAGCAAAAGAAGAAAGCAGTGAGGCTTCCCACCGCAGAGGAGGAGTGGCAAGGAGAGAGGCAGCCCAATTGGAGAGACAGCCAGAATACCAAATGTCTCTGGTTCAATACCCTGTGAAACCACTGAGGCTTTTAGACTCAGACTTTGCAGTGAGTTTCCATACACATCAGGAAAACAAGAGAGAGAGAGAGACACAGATCCCTCATGGTTCACTGATGCACATGGAAAACAGTCCCTCACTGAATTCTTCCTCTTGTTCTGTCAAGATCGCACAACATTACAGCCCACAAGTAGGTCACAACATAAGAGTCACTGTTGGCTGCAACAAAGTTGCCTCTGGATAATTGATGAAGTATAATCCTGAATAACCTAAGCTTGTGTGGAGGAAAAATCAATTCAGCTGAAACAGGGAAACCCTTGTTTAAAGGAAGTACGCCTCTGTTTTAACTTCATGTAAACTCTTTTTAAATGAAGTGCTTCTCCATTTTCAATTTCCAAAGCAGTCTAACATTGTATGTTCTTCAGAATTAGAATGGGGTTACATGTGCTGATGCTTTGGAAGAGAACATAGTAACCAAGCAAGTTCCAGCTGTTTGAAACGTATATTACGTAAGAGCAAGACAGAGAGAATGGGGTTCCTGACCTACATTCAGTGGTCCTGGGCATGCCAGAATGAAGGACTATTTAAATGAAAAGGAGAATTCTGAGACACTTCACTATGTTTGTAGACTCAGCAAAAACGTTTTCAGGCTTGGGTTAAATAGTTTTTTCCAATTCCAGTCAAAAACACATTTTTACATCTAAAGTACAAAAAAAGGGAAGTTATCTGAAACAGGACTCTCCATTTTTACAATAACAGGAAACTGAGGCAGGGGCAGACTGAAGGGATATGCATGATCATGTTTTTTATATGTATCTTTTTTTCTGTCTATTCTCCTCCTTTCTAACCACAAACAACACTACACCAACACGACCAATCAAAATATCATATTTTATCATAGTTTTTAATAGATTAGATCACAGCCATTAAAAGGTTAATGATCCGGTGCTCACATCTTAATTACAAGGTTGTCACTGCATGAGCTAATGATAAATTAGCTTTTGTTACATAAGAGCTTCATGTTACTCTAGTGGCAACCCAGGGGAGTTTCTTACCACGCCTCCCTCAGGAGAAAATAAGGAGTCCGTGTAGACTTTGGCATGGCTAGCCTTTTACCATCAAATTACAGTTATATCCCACAAAGTCAAGTTGATGATTAATTACATGAGTCTAAAACAATACATGCTTTAATTAATCATTTGCAAGAGTCAGAAACATGGCCTTTCTTTGCACAAACCTCTTGTTTAGGGACAATATTAGGAGAACAATTAACATTTCTGAGAAGCTTCAGCATGCATAGACAAGCTCTTCATTCTTTGTAGCTAGAACTTGCCTCTGGACTTTCACAAGCAATCAACAGTCAATCACTCTTGACAGTGGTGTGTTTTTTGTGTGTTAAGCTCAGCTTAATCAGTAGAAGAAATTTAACCCTTAAACCTGAGAGGCAAAGAGGCAGTGGTGCCTTTAAAATGGCTTTTTGTTGACTGCTAATGCACAGCTCTGTACAGAACTGCTATTTCCTCTTACAGATTTAGATTCAGTAAACGACAGGATGCCCCACTGCTTCTCACAAACTAAACCTGCAGAGACTTTAGTTTATAGATATTAGGTAACAGAGTTTAGTGCAGAAATGAGCCAAAATAGTAAACAGGTTTGGGGAAACGTGTATGTGCCAGAGTCCACAGAGAGAAACACACCCAGCAAAACACAACCGGCTGACTGTACTGACTGAGCTCCACGCTTTGATGACTAAGTTTGGCAATAGCTACCTGCTGTTCCTGTCCATATATGGAACCTGAGACACAGAAAAGGAGAGAAGCTCCGCCCCCAAGGCCTTGAGCGGGCAATTGTTTGTCATCTAAACAGCGCAAGGAGGGGAGAGCATGGGAGTGATAGTACAGCAGAGTGAGAGAATTTAACTGCCGCTGTGAGTGTGTGCATGTGAGAAAGAGTGTTTAAAAAGTGCTTACATTCTTGAAAAGATTAAGATTGAAAAAAAAAACTGTTGATGGGAAATATACAAACTTAATGGAATGTAATAATGTGGGCCAGGCTATACATATAAACATGAAGTCAGTCGTGCTAAGTTGACACAAAGCATCAGTCATCTTTTCCTCTGCCAAGGCTGACTATATAAGGCCAAGACTTCGCTGTCATCATTTCAGGCCACTTCCTCTGTGTTCGCTGTGATGAGGATCACTGGCACACCATTTAACTTTGCCTCTCAGAGTCTGGAAGAACTGCTGTATCTCTACTAAAAAGAGAACAAGAGAAAAAAAAAAGAATAGACAGTCAGTTTCTTACAGTAAACTGAAATAGCAGAAGGAGTAAAAAGAAAAAATGTATCACTTTACAGTCCATGTGAGGCAAACCATAGTCATGCACCAGTTCACAGCTGCAGCAAAATAAAAAATGAAAATCTTCTTTGACTAAAAATCCCTAGCATCGCTTAGCAAGCACAACTTCATTCATTTGGCCCAGCGGTTTCAATCTGATTTCCTTGAGAAAGTCCCATGTGACAGAGGCCTTGAATTCTTGACATTGTTACCATGTGACACACTTAAAGATTTCCTTTTATGGTGGTTGCTGTTACATCGGCTAGAGGGCGAGGCCTCCACACTGCCAAAGTGCACAAACGGTCTAAAGCTAAACCTTTGAGGAAATAAATATGAAGGACCCATGGGTGGACAATGCAGGGCAACAAAAACTACCATATATGTTTTTGGCTCACTGCTCGATGCTGATGTAAGACTGTGTGCGGTGCTCTTTCTCACTAGCTCTATATTTTTAGGCAAAACAAGCCCAGTCATTGTTAGTCAGTTATAGCTTCAAGATACTGAAATACTGAAGCTTACAAACTTATGTATCTCTATTATAAGTCTTCTAATTTCTGATTTGACTTCTCCGTTAGAAAGTGTTTGGAGGGCTCCAAAACAACTCAAATACAAAAAAAAACTGTTTGATTTTATGATTGTGCCATTATAGGTTTGCAATAGTGCCCAGGTCCAGCCAAACACAACAGGGTACACCGAGGAGGTAGTCATTTAAAGTGTGACAATTTAAAGTGGCCTGTTTGTATTGAGTAGTGTTGTCTTTTCCCACCATGGTGTGAGGCAGCAGATTGTGGCAGGGCAGGATTAAGAGCAGTTGGCACATGCAGCCTTTCTGTGCATTCCAGCGCAGGCCGAGCCCTCTCTCAGCGTTAAATACTTGAATGTGATTTCCTGTACAAACTTGCAGAAAAAAATGGTATCCCTGAGAAATTCACTTCCTGTTCAGAATGCTTGGGTCATTCCCTTATTTGGCAACTGAAAGTGGCCTACGGCTGGAGGCTATATCTCTCATGCTGTGGAATCTGTTTTTTTAAGCCTGAATGGCAACATCTATTAATGCCAGTATACCAAATTTCATCTGAATTTGTTTGAACTGCAAAGGATAAAGCACGGCTAGGGGGTGGTGAGGAGGAAGCCGTTTTACGTTAAGCATGGACACTGATGTCTAGCTAATGGTTATTCTAAGTAGAGGTGCTAATGTGGGGCTGGATGTTACGTTTACAAAACCCAAATATAGGTCTCTGCCAGATATTGACATTGGAACCCGGCCTTGCAGCGCCTTAGAGTAAGGCTTAGTCAAGGGAGAGAGGTACTGGGGATGCCACACCTCAAAGCTCTCCAACGCAGTGATGTCATTGAAGCACCCAGGGCTAGCCAGCATTTCATAGCCATGAGGCAACGTAATGCGGCTTCTCTAGTGACCGATACATAAGCACTGGTTTCACCAGATCCTACCCAGCGTCAGTTAGTATATTAAGCTCAGTGTTGTTATAGTAAATGGGTGGATTTAAGTGCCCTCATTGATTAAGCACCATGAGTGATGTCAGTGCAACTACTATAACGGACCTTGATGGTGTATTATTATTTGGTGAATTGCAACACTTGCTGAAGAGGCTAAGCCAATTGCTTCATTCACTACTGTAGCTAGAGTGAAGCCTACGTTTCAGTCGAGATTTGTGTATGTGGAAATGATCGACAATAGAGTAAGCAAGGACAAACTTTTTGCTCTTTGTAGACGTTACTCAGCATCCTGAAGGCTTTAAAGACTTAGTCAAAAGGCTGGAAAGCTCTTGATACTCAAACAGAGATCTTTAAACAACAATAAGCATGCAATGGTTGTCTCTATCAGTACACTCCAGCTAAGTCCATGGCACAATTTGGCAGTTTTAAGAATGCTGCTCAGCAAAGTAATCTCTGCATGTTGGTTTTTAAGGCAAAGCAAGTATCTGGCCAGGACGTGCTGGTGTGACTCGGTGTGAGGCCAATCCCCTTCTAGGCCTACCCCTCGCCAGCAGACAGATGGTGATGAGAAGATTAGCAGAACCAGGTTTGTGGGGGAAAACTATACATTGCAAATCAGTTTAGTTGCATTTCACATCCCCCAATCTTTCCCTAAATCTCTATACATTAAGAGGCGAAATCTGTAAGCCATGCACATAATGAGATTGAGACTATCCTGAATGTAATAGTTCATGCTAATCAATCATACATGCCTTACAAGAGCATACCTGCAATCTGCTGCCTAACTACAAAGGTATGCATTTTTCATAAATTATATTAAACATTCTATATACTATACATATACATACACTAAAATATTCATAAAGTTATCTTGTATGTTCTGGAGTGAATGGCTTTGGACTGCAGCACTATATCCACTTCAGAGACTGCACTCCATGTGAGCACCAGTTAGCGGGTGTCTCAGCGGGATGCTAATAAGCCACTGATCTGCATTGATCTGCCTGCACTATAGCGAGTGTTACACATGCAGCAGGCACACTGGCCATCACGCCAAGGTGATGCCCAGAGTATGGCCCTAAGTGGCCCCACTCTAAACCAGGGAGGGTGACAAGTCCAAACTTGGAAGTGTCACAATGCCAAAGACAAAGTGAGAAGGCCAAGCTGGTGATGTGGTGACATGAGCCTTTCCCCACCTTGTAAATCTTTGCAGCCATAAATGGCACCTGCGGTCCCCTGTCAGCTATCAGCAAGAAGAGGAAGCGAAGCAGTGATATGGCGACACACAAGACACTGACACCACTGATATACTTAAGAACACAAATGAGGAACAGTGGATTTTTAAAAAATTTTCACCAGTATCATATCCTGTTCCAGGGCCTGTTCTAATGGTTGCCAGTGCGCATCGTTATACAGTGCATTTCTTTGTTGGGTTCAGTAACACTAGGGCTGTTGTTTAAGAACATATGGCACCACAACTTAAAGTCTCTCACAAACACCATGTTTGTCTTGCTAAACCAAGGTGTATTCCTCCCAAAGTGAGGAGTCAAAAACATTTGCATCACATGTAGGTAAAAAGGGGTAAAAGGTGTCTCTTTAAGGGGTGTGGGGAAGAGGATATGAATCCATCTGGGCCATGAATTGAGGCCTAATCCAATCTGCAGACTAAGAGGCCAGCTGGTAGAGTAGAATGTCTTCCGCGATTTCCGTGTTCTTAATTTGACTTCCAGGCTCTATGTAGCCAGTCAAAATGCACATTTAAGTGATTCAAAAATCAATGTATTGCAGAAGCAATCAGTAGTCCATTTACAGTCACTGGGGAAGCCACTAGATGCTAAGAGGGCGTGTCTGGAGAACATTCCAGGAGGAAGGGGGTAGGGTGGAGCATGTTTCTGTGTAATCCTTACAAATGCTAATGCAGAGAGATAGGCTGGTTTCTGTGACGCTGACAATAGGACATTGGTCTCTTTACTGTGGGAGTAAGGCCTCAATATCAACAAGTGGGCACTCCTACATACACGCAAGATGTGCAAAAATTAAAAATAATAATTCCTCAAAACTTCATGTTTCATATTATTTCCAATAAAAACTTTAGTGGAGAACAGTCAAGATTATGATACAGTTCTTTAATCCATTTTATTATGACTACCTAAACTCATTCGAATGGTGTTAGGTCTTAAACTGGCAATGCTGAAAAAGTGGAATACGAGTCCACAAGATCAATACAAAAGGGTGGTGGTCCTCAAAGGAGTCACAGCACATCTGGTGTGTCAGGACCACAAATACACTTGGACAAAGATGAGGACAAAAGTGATAATAAAATAAACTTTAAGTGAAATGACAAATCAGTCTACAAGGGGAAAAAAGATTTTGTTTACTTCTGAGTGGCTAAAACATTTTTCTCAGACAACATAAATTTAAACATTCAAGGCTACTTTGTGTGGAGGGACCAACGTTTTTTGCTGCATCTTGTATGTCTTTATTTGAGAATTTGCTTCAAACTTTAATCCTAAACGTTGAGATGTCATTTAGCTTCTCCGCCATAACATCCACAGCTGAATCTCTCAACAAAACAGTCCCTTTCCTTTTACTACTGACTTCAAAATATCAACAGCATATCAACTGTGTCATTACTTTACATGCTTTTCCATAGAATAAAACTGTGCTCAGAAATTCAATTATTCAAATATTAACTCAATATTCTGTACTGTCCCTCACAAATATCAAAAATGTGAGGACTTGTGTGGGACAAACTAACATTTTTGACTACACTCTTTAGAGTTGCTTAGTTTTCTCTTTTTTATCAAATACTTCAAATTCCTAAGGTGGAAAAACAACCATACAAAACCGTGTTAAAGCAGTGGATGAGGGCACAGGGAGGACCAGTGATCTGTCTGGAATTGTGTAAACAGAGTTCTTCTGCTAATGTGGCATCTGAAAGCAGATAGGATTTGACATAATCAGCTGTTTCTGTTTATAACTATCATTCACAAACGTCTTGACTCATGTCTATAAGCATTACTCACTGGTTACATATTAAAAAGTCACATGTACTTCAGGGTCGTCCTTACCTGCAGAAGACTGTCTTTAACTGAATTATTTTAAATGGGCTGAATAAATGTAATCACTTTCCATTCACGTTTCTTAAATATTTGCAAATATTCACCACACTGATGGTGCCCTTTAACTACAAAGCTTTCAAAACCTTATTAAGAAGCAAATTATATGAGCAGCCAGAATTAAGTAGTTTACATCTATGACACACGACAAGTGGAATCACATCTGGGAGCACACTGAAGGTAAAAGGCTTGGGTCTATATGAAGTCATAAAATGCCCCTAGACCACCCCTCATAACCAGCATTTTTCTGCTGGGTGTGCACACCTGTTGTCTCCCAGTGTCCTGACTCAATGAAATCAAAGAAAGACAGTCCCTTGACTTCTGAATCCAAGAGTGTTTGGACTAAACTAAGGGTTTAGTCCTCTATCTCATGGTTCCAATACATACATGCCCTCTGTCCTTCTGAATGTAGCAGCTAAGCTATCTGTGCAACTCCCCTCATTAACAGGTTGCACTGAAGGGCATTTGTAGATGATTTCTCATATACATATCCTAACATTCAACTAGTACAAATACAAGAACAGGAAGGCTAAATGGCTCGCTCTGCCACCGTTTTATTGGAATGTAAACACATCATGAAACCATATTAGCCTCTATCGAGGTGCCGGTGTCCAAACCTTTTGACTTGTAAACAACAGAGAGAAAGTGGGTGCAAACGAATTATATAAAGACCTATGAAACGGCATTATCTCTACCCAATATCAAGCAACAACGAAGCGTTTTAAATGAACACATTACATATAAAAAAACATATTTCATCAGGGTTAGCTAGGCCTCTTTTCCTCTACAGGCCTAGCTTCCCCTTCTCTCACTCTCAAGTTGCAAGCAAGTGTAGCAATGTGCACGCGACAGCCGGGTGTGTGACGCCGGACCAATCAGAGAGCCAAGCTCCGAAAGTTTACCTTTTATGGCTAGAGCCGGGCATACGACTCACTATAAGAGTGAGCGCCCAGCTGTCCTCCCTCACTTTGAGCTCCTCCACACGCAGCTAGTGCGGAATATCATCTGCCCGTAATCAATTTTCTTAAGCCGACAAACCCCCCAATCTTAAGGTAAGTTTCTTTGTTTGAAAATTAGTTCCATTGTTTTTCTGTTTACACTAAAAACAATTAATGATCATAAATCTGAAATAATTTCACAATTTTTAATTGTATAGTGAATTCAGAAGCTTGAAGTCTATTGTTCTATTTCAGGGTAACTGAACTGCAATTATTGTGCTAGCAAAGGATGTTCTTTACCCATTTTAACTAGACTGGCGAGTTTTTTTTCCATCAAACCCTCAGTAAGGTAAAAATCGTGGCTCAGACGGTTGTGCATGCGCCATTCCCTATGGCTCCAAAAACTGTCTTATATTCGGCGATTAAATCTTATGTGAGCGGTTTTCTGTTGCATTTTGCATTGTTTTAAAGTTTATCTGCGTATTTGTCGATGTTTCTTCGTTATGTAATTAACGTTTTACGGATGCCGGGCTCGGGAAGTTCTTTGTGCCTCTGCTGCAGCAGGGTGTGACCTACTTACTTAACGTTACTCGCTAGCTAGCATGCTAGCCGGCATTTGCTAACCAGCCACCCGGTCGTCCTGTCACGCTGAAATAAACCAGAAAGGCGGGTTGCTTAAATGCAGTCTCCTGAGCGCAGTAATAAGGTGTTCAGTCAAGTACTGTGGCGGTCCGTCTTCTAAAACGGCCGTGCCGGTTAATGCCGGTCCTTAGCTGTAAATGGGCAGAGTCGCCTCTTCCTCAGTTCGCTTTTTTTTAAATGAAGCCGACAGTTGGCAGAATTCAAGGTGTGGCCCAGTATCTGATCACTTACTGAAATAACAGTTTAACTGTTCAACCTCGTTCTGTTGCTTGTGCAGTAGTAGTTTATATTACATTAAATATCTTTTTCCCCAGAATTGTTAAATATCAGCTAAAATTAAAGCAGGCTGAGCTTCGTGTTAATGACCTGGTAGAAAGGCTCGCCAAGGCGGTCAGAGTTTAAACTGGAACATCACGACCGGCTGCAGATCTGTGACGCAGTAACGTTCGGCAGGTGAACTCCTTGTCGAAAATTCGGTGAAGCGCTTTCAGCCGGCTGAGCGGGGACGATGCGAAAGTTATTGTGGGAGTGGCTTTGGGCTTGAATTTCGAAATCTGTTCCTTTTATTGAACCTTTCTACTCTGGCTGAATGCCACACCGCAAAGCGGCTCAAACCATTGCCTTTTATGGTAATAAGGAGAAAGCGGAGGGACTTCCTTTGTCTGGCGAGTCTGTGGTAGCGCGCATTGTTCCGCTCTAGCGCCATCTAGTGGCCAGAAAAATAAAATGCAGAACGGAAGAGGAAGTTGGTTCTCGTTGGTCACGTTTCATTTGAAACATTGCTGCCTTTTTTTTTGTTTGTTTTTTTTTGTTTGTTTTTAATAATAAACGCTTTTTCGTCTCTTCAGTTCAGCCATGGATGATGAAATTGCCGCACTGGTTGTTGACAACGGATCCGGTATGTGCAAAGCCGGATTTGCTGGAGATGATGCTCCCCGTGCTGTCTTCCCATCCATTGTGGGTCGCCCAAGACACCAGGTATGCTTGTTGATTGCTTCTAGTTTACATCATGTGAATATCTTGGGTTTTTTTTTTGTGGTTTTGTTCCTCCAACTTATTTTAATACTGACATGACTGGCTTTTCTTTGTACAGGGTGTGATGGTTGGTATGGGACAGAAGGACAGCTATGTTGGGGATGAGGCTCAGAGCAAAAGAGGTATCCTGACTCTGAAGTACCCCATTGAGCACGGTATTGTCACCAACTGGGACGATATGGAGAAGATCTGGCATCACACCTTCTACAACGAGCTGCGTGTTGCCCCTGAGGAGCACCCCGTCCTGCTTACTGAGGCTCCCCTGAACCCCAAAGCCAACAGGGAAAAGATGACACAGGTTGGTTGAGTACTGAATTATTCACTGATTGTCTCATGGCTAATCTTTTCTTAGAATATGCTGGTCTCTTCAGTTCTCCCAATTCATTCCTTCATTCATTTTCTCCAGGCTTTATCTCCTCTGAACTCCTGAGTTTCTCATCTGCTGGAAGCAGCAGGTTATTTCTTTTTCCCCTGCCTGGTCTTTCTGCACTCTTGCTGTTCCTGCACCCCTTCATGTTGAATCTGTTTCTTTGCACTCATGCATTTTCCTAACTTTTCTTTATTCTAACTCTGCATGGATTGTTGTGGATTACTGGTTTAATTGAACGACTAAACAATGGTTTTCTTATTTCAGATCATGTTTGAGACCTTCAACACCCCAGCCATGTACGTTGCCATCCAGGCTGTGCTGTCCCTGTACGCCTCTGGTCGTACCACTGGTATCGTGATGGACTCTGGTGATGGTGTTACCCACACTGTGCCCATCTACGAAGGTTACGCCCTGCCCCATGCCATCCTCCGTCTGGACCTGGCTGGTCGTGACCTGACTGACTACCTCATGAAGATCCTGACCGAGAGAGGCTACAGCTTCACCACCACAGCCGAGAGGGAAATTGTCCGTGACATCAAGGAGAAGCTCTGCTATGTTGCCCTTGACTTCGAGCAGGAGATGGGCACTGCTGCTTCCTCCTCCTCCCTGGAGAAGAGCTATGAGCTGCCTGACGGGCAGGTCATCACCATTGGCAATGAGAGGTTCAGGTGCCCTGAGGCTCTCTTCCAGCCATCTTTCCTGGGTAAGAACATTGTGCAGCAGTCTACAGATAGCTTACAGCTGTAGTTCAGTTTTACTGGTACAAGATGTTGGCATTGTCTAATATTGCCTTGTTCCTCAGGTATGGAGTCCTGTGGAATCCACGAGACCACCTTCAACTCCATCATGAAGTGTGATGTGGACATCCGTAAGGATCTGTATGCCAACACTGTATTGTCTGGTGGTACCACCATGTACCCTGGCATTGCAGACAGAATGCAAAAGGAAATCACATCCCTGGCCCCTAGCACAATGAAAATTAAGGTGAGCATAGTTGAAACATCTTGGCTCTCCACAGGTAGTTGATGGGTGCTAGAGCCCCTCTTCATGTGACCTAATGGTGTTGTTCTCTTTGCAGATTATTGCCCCACCTGAGCGTAAATACTCTGTCTGGATCGGAGGCTCCATCCTGGCCTCCCTGTCCACCTTCCAGCAGATGTGGATCAGCAAGCAGGAGTACGATGAGTCTGGACCCTCCATCGTCCACCGCAAATGCTTCTAAACAGACTGTTACCACTTCACGCCGACTCAAACTGCGCAGAGAAAAACCTGAAACGACAACATTGGCATGGCTTTTGTTATTTTTGGCGCTTGACTCAGGATCTAAAAACTGGAACGGTGAAGGTGACGGCAATGTTTTTTGGCAAATAAGCATCCCCGAAGTTCTACAATGCATCTGAGGACTCAAAGTACTTTTGTTTTTTGTTTTTTGGTTTCTTTTTAGTCATTCCAAATGTTTGTTAAATGCATTGTTCAGAAACTTATTTGCCTCTATGAAGGCTGCCCAGTAATTGGGAGCATACTTAACATTTGTAGTATTGCTTGTATGTAAATTATGTAACAGAAAACAATGTCTGGGTTTTTGTACTTTCAGCCTTAATCTTGGTCTTCTTTTTTTTGTTTCAAAATGGAAAACAAAGCTTTACCTTTATTCAAAACATAAAGGTTTCCATTCCCCCTGGGCAAATGTAAAAGCTGTATGGAACGTGGCGGTGCCAGACATTTGGTGGGGCCAACCTGTACACTGACTAATTCAATTCCAATAAAGTGCACATGTGTAAGACATCCTCATTCTGTCTCCTCAGTCCTTTTCATGATCGTTTTACCAAAGAACCTTTTTTCCATGGGTTAGGTTTCAGTGAGCTGAATCCTTGGTAGCTATACTTAATTTGCCTGAAGACAAGCAGTCTCACATCTGGCTGATGTCTCTTAAATGGCTATAGATTGACTACTATACTATACCTAGGTTTGAGCTGTAGCCAAGAAATTGAAGACCAATGTTTTTGTAATGACTTTCCCTCCAACAATTTTTCAAAGTCCATATTTATAGCTTTTAGTTACTAAAGCTTTTGTGATGTAAAGCTGTCAGCAACAGGGACTCACAAAATGGTATAATGCATTTAATATTAATCTTTTGCTTGTCTGCCTAATATGGCCTCAGTACATTTACCAAGACTTGCATACATTGAGGCTGGAGCAATGATGGTATCTACATTTATCTTTTTGGTTTGCTAACCATGTAGTATATTAGACTTTAATCCCCAAACTGGTGAAAAACTTTTGTTCAAACTTTATACAGATTTAGGTAACCTATATCATTTGCTCAGCATAAAAGTATAAATGTTTAGGATGAATTAAATCAATTAATACATTAAGAATTCTGAATAAAATCAAACAAGCTGCAAGGTAGCTAAGGCCTTGTAAAACTTTGGGCACCCCTGGTCAAATTATATTTTGGTTGTCTAACTGCAAATAACTTTACATTCTCTACTGGGAAAAGCTTAAAATATTTCTGCAAATGTTAATGCACAGTTGGAAGAAATGAACCAAAATGTGGCCTGTGTAAATGTAATATGTTCAATTCAGCTAATAAATGATCAAAGACTGATAAATGTATAAATGACAAAGGGTGGGGGGAGGGTGGAGCCTCTGGATAGATCTGATCTGTTAGATGTGATTCTTCCTCCCCTTTGACAGAATGACTAGGGAGCATGAGAAAGCATCTTAATCATCTGTGACCCCTCTCAGCCAGCACAGCTCATATTTCAACCCCACTTCTATGACAGGTGATATGTTTCATCACCAAAGCAGGCTGCCTCAGGAACTTCAGAATGTTTGCTATGTTTACTGCAACTTAGACAGTAGAAAATTACAATAATCACTGTCAATATTATATATAGCATACAATATATGGCATAGTGTTTCCAATCTTCTGAATTTACTGTCTTATACTATTTAAACCTTGTTTATTGTTGACTTCCACATAGTGATGTACTGAATCCAATACAACATCTATTTAACATTTTCATGATTATTTTTACACATGTTGTGTCCAGCCACAAGAACACAGCACTGCTCTGACACAAAATGTGCAAACAGAACACAACCTTGTGTTAAAAACCTGAACACAGTATCTGTGCCGAATAACAATACACTGTGTGTTAATAGATTTACCACTGTTTCACACACATAAACCTATACATAAAACTCAGAAGGCATTGATAATTTTGGATAGCAAAACAATAACATATTCGCACTGTACACACATGGTGACTCCTGGTTCCAGTCACCACCACTGAAAGGGAATCAAAGTGAGTAAGCTTCTCTGCAAAGAACCGTGTCAAACTAAAACATAGTGAATGACTTTATTTACATCTCAAGAATTTAAAAAAAATCTGAGGCCTTCCCCTTTAAATCTAAGGCGTCTTGCTGAGAGTGACTTGCAGTATTTCAGGCGTCAATTTGTGAGTCAAAGCAGCAGATGGCGCTGCGCTCATTCTGCAAACACGGCGCAGTCCTGCCTCGCCTTTAGAAAATTCAGCCACACAAAACTACGGCAAGAAAAACCTCCAAGCCTCCGGGAGACAGTGCGCAGTGTCGGAGTTTTCTCTTGGGAGGCAATGAAAGATGTTCCATCGGAATGAAAGTGGCACGAAATAGAATAACAAAATGCGGCACGCATCGTATCGGAGCTCTGCTAACAGTACACACTAATAAGAGGCTGTTGTTTTAGGCGGATATCTCGGAGAGCTGAAGCCCCTTTGGTTACTGATGGAGTAGATGGTGCCCTAGTTGCATATGATTTACTCCAAGCTGCTCATTGTGCCCTGACAGCACTTGATGAAATATGATCAAGAGATTGTTCCTGCTGAGCCTCTATGTGTGTGTGTGTGTGTGTGTGTGTGTGTGTGTGTGCAAGAACATAAGCGAACGTCACACAATCTGTTCTTCCACCCGTCGCATTTTTTCCCTCTCGGAGCTGCAATTATGTACAATCCTCGCAGTTATGTGCTTCTAACCAAACGCGACAGCCACGAGCTTTTAAAACAGTGCTCGCTCTGTGGCGTTTAAATGGATGCCCCCGTAACAGCGATATTCTTTTAATCTGTTTATTATCTCCAATCCAATTTTGATTTAATTGCACAGAGAAATCAGGTCATGTCATCACCCTCCACACATCCCCCTCTCAACCCCCTAGTAAACCTGGCTGGAAAACAAATTAGATTTAACCGTTTCATTCATTAAGCTCACTGTGGACATAATTCATATCTGGTGGAAATGTACGGTATTAAAGACATTACGGCAAGAAGACCAAGAAGACCTGTCTCCTCTACCAGCATTCACCTTCAGCTGAGCCTCCTGTGTGGTCAAAGGCACTTTTTTGTATCAGCAGTCAGGCGAGCTTCTCTGATCGTGGCTGATTGCTCCGTCTTCACATTCAGAACACGTGTCGACTCCTCTCCTCTTTCCTGTACACAGTTTAAAAAGATGGTTCTTCAAGGGTTCTTCGGTAAAGGCAGTGGCTCTATATAGAACCATTTCATGCTTAAATTGTTCTTTGCATGGTGAAATAGTTCTTCAGATTGACGGAGAACGTGTTATACAGGGTTCTATATTAAATAAAGCACTAAGTCACGAGAGGCCGTGCGTTAGACTAACTTAGCTATCTTTTAGCCTGTTAGCCAGCTGGCCAGCCTAATTCTAGGTAATAGCATAGCTAAATTGTAAGCCCTTCTGCTTAAACAAAAGACGGGTTCTTACTTCATCAATATACTCGGTGGTCCATGCGAGCAACATAAGAGTTAAAGATTAATTTATTCTATTAACAGTACAATGTTTTTTTTTTTTTTTTTTTCGTGCCGTGGCGCAGTAATACACATCTCAGTTGTTGTGATGCGGTCATATGTGTGCGTACATCGTGGATTTTACAACGGCTTCGAACGCGGCTCAGCCAATCAGATTTTAGGACCAGATTTGGATCGTTCACTATCCGTTTTATAAAGAACCTTTTGAAAATGGTTCCATACAGCACCAAAATGGGTTCTTCCATTGTTACAAACTTCACATTTTAACAACAGAAGAACCGTTTTTGCTGCTGTTGGAATCATATACAACACATTCTCCATCAAGCTGAAGAACTAATTTCACCATGCAGAGAACCATTGCCTTTACTAAAGAGCCCTTGAAGGGCCATCTTTTTTGAGTGTGTAGGGAAATCAGCGTTTACAGGGATGTTGCCCTTTTACAGCAATCTGCTGTTCAAAAGGGACCAATCTAGTGCCAGTTCACAGTCATCAGCAGTTCTCACTGATAGGCTATAGTTTTACTGTAGAACGTGTGGCCTTATGTTTGGGAGGGCTTCATTTCACTGTGGTTCAGGGACATATTGTTTGAGTGGGAGAGCGACTGAAAGAAGTGGAAGGACAGGGGAGTGTGCTTGTACAGACTATTTGTGAAATGGAGGGGCTATGGTGGTGTTAAATCCATCGTATTACAGGGGCCCTGCTGGACTCATGGCGAAATGAGTGCTGGAGGTCTCAGAGCAATTTTGCAGGCTCAAGCTCAGCAGCGCTGTCAGGCCTGTCCTCAGGCCTCAGTCTGTGTGACAGGGTCCACACTGCACACTGAGACTCAGTCAGGAGCTCTCACAGCCACAGGCTCTCTAAGCCCTCCTTCTGGACTGCACAGCAGACTGAGTGGTACAGTAACCCAGGGTTAGGCGAGGGTTACAAACAAACAGTTTCGTCCACTCTAAGATAAGGCTAAAGCCAGAATGCAAGGAATGCATTCACTGAGGCATGTCAGTCTGAAGAAACTCAAGGCTTCAAGGGTCCATATCATGGAAGATCACATTCTCCTAACTAGAGGAGTTAATGAGTGGAGTTAGACTGCTGTAAGTGTTCACATCACAAAAACACTGAATTTAAAACTTTTTCCATATGTGGACTGAGGAGTGAATGGTATGCTTTTTTGGTAATTTTTTAACTTTAGTAGGGTTTACATCAAATAAAAAAAGTTTTAAATTCAAATGATGTCACAAAAACCAATGCATTTACATATATCTGCTTACAGTAGTTAAACTCCACCCATTCACATTCAAGGTTGAAGGAGTATTTTAGCCTGAACTGCTTTTCCTACAAGGCAGCCAATCAGGCCAGAGTTAATTTACATATACTAGTCTTAAAGGCACAGTAACAAGTACAAAGTGTGAAAAGCAAATTAGAACTGTTTTGGGTGCATAAAACCACACTAAAATCCTAAGTGGACTTAGGATGGAAAATGATAAAGGAAAAATGCAGAATATGAGCCCTTTATGAAAATCAAGGAATAAAGGAAAAAATGCAAAATATGAGCCCTTTATGAAAATCAACTATGAACTGTGTTTGACTTGCAGACTAAAAAAAAAAATTAAATAAATGAATTGCGTGTAGTAACTTATGTGAGTAAAACAGACAAGAATTAATGTGAGTAAGCCTACATTTCAGCAAATGGAGTGTATTTATTTTGATCTAAAGAAAATCCCATTCATTGAAAGCCAAATAAATTGCCCTGAAATGTTTTTCAATGTTGTTCCAATAAGAATTGCATTTTATGTTGACAAAGGCTGTATATGTTCACTTTAATTGATGAAATGGAAATGTACAGCATCATTAAATCAATCTCCTATAATGACTTATATTCTGAGTGTAGTTAAATGTGTAATGACACATTTCGAGGGGAGCCAAGTAATGTTTGTTTGACCTTGAGCTCTGAATGTGTCAACTGCTATTTCTATAATGAAGAGCTGGCTAAGGTGACACTAGCTAGAACATTATCAGTATTAGTGTATATGAACAGAATTGATCACAATAATTTTGACAACGTAACAGTGTAAGTATACACAATTAATAACTACTCTAATATTCCTTATAGCTTGACGGGACTAAAGCAAGAGAGGATACTTTTTGTAAAGTCTAACCTCAGTAGAAAAATCTTCATTACTGCAGTCATGTATTTCAACACTTAAGCAATTACAGGTATGTAAATATTTTTTCTTTAGGTTTTATTTTTCCCTGAATAAAGTTTAAGTGAATTTATGCCCCTAAACAGTTAATTTATACATGACCAATTTCAGCCTCTCTATATCATAAACAGAGTTTTTGTTACTGGCCTTTAAGACTGGTATATTTAAATGACCTCTGATTTGATGTTGTGTATTATGCCTCTTTCAAAAAAAAACACAGAGGTCAAATACTCTTTACACCTTCAGCTTCAATGGGCAGAGCTAAACTACTGCAGGCCAAACAGGTGGATATATGTGAATGCCTTGGTTTTTGTGACAGCACAAGAACAATTAATTCAAAATATGACATTTTTGCAGATTAGTTTCCTTATATAGACTATATGAACGTTATATGAACGAATGTTATGTTTTGAAACTTTAACAATGTTTACATACCACACCAAACTCCTTATTTCGAAGAAGTCAGGAAAATTCAGTTTTCCACAATATGGGCCCTTTAATTTTTTATGCTTACACCAATGACAAGAAACAATTCATATTATAAGCAGTTGGGCCCAAAAGTGCAGTGATTGTTATCTTTATGAGGAGGCACATCATACTGCAGACAAGCAAAAATTTTCACAAAACACATTTCCTACCTACTGTGTTTCCAACTTCACCGTAAATCGTTTGATTAAAAGCACTGCGCGAGTGCAGCTGCAGAGGAAATTGATAAAGATTTTGTCTTGTGTTATGGATGAAGCTTTTGGGAGAGGCTGCTCTTTAGAACCGTTTCATTATGGCCTCGAACAGAAAACACAGTGACTGAATGGACGTGAACGCTGACTCTGCAGCTATTAGCATATCTCAGAATGGTTTGACTTGGTGAATAATGAATCATACAAATGAATAGATTCTTTGATTCTAGGTTCAATATCCTCGGGGATTATAGATTTTCTCAGCCATCATATGAAACCTATACAATGTCTCGATTCATTGCACATTGCATTCATCACACCATTCATTATGGATCTGCAAAAGCTCTTCGTGCCCTTGGATGATGTACACGGTGTCACTCCACACTCATACATACAGAACCCAGGCACTGTAACCACGGCTGCTGTATTTCATTACAGTAACATGGAAAAAAAGCCTAACATACTGCAGGATGCCTGAGCCATAATATACAATTTATGCATGTACTGCTTTGGGATAATTTGCTTGTTTTTCTCTGAAACACAAACGCAGTTTTTGGAGTATGACCAGATTTTCACCGAGAGCGTGTAAACATGCAATATGGCGTTGTGATGATCACTGAGCAATTGTGTTTATGTGGCTGACCACAGCATTCTCTCTCACTCTCCCTGGCCAGCTATAAGTAAACATAACACATTACAGTGTCCACTGGAATTATTGGCACCCTTAGTAAAGATGAGCAAACACAGCCATAAAATGGCTCTGCTGTACATCAGCTTGATCTTCATATGGAAGAAATCTCAGATGTAGGATTCTATGGCTTGACAGATGAATACACATAACCAACAACCAACGACACAGTGCTCCTTGAATTCGTTATGTGCTCTGCCATTCGCCCAACTGAAAAGTCTTAAAAAAAAATTTTTTGTAATATAATTGAAAGAAACCAATCGAAAAATGGGGAAAGAGGGAACATTTGACCGTTTGTTAAATTCTAATTAAACCACCACCCCAAGTTACTATTGCTGTGTCTGTCATCCACAGTACTTGTGCAAAAAAACTGAACAGTTCAGTAACACAAAGGAAAATTTAGAAGCACATACTTCTGACATTTCATTATTCAAAAAATAAACTGGATTTACCAGACGTTCACTGGAGTCATAAGCTCTATTCAGGTTAGTTTCACCAAAAGTTTGTTTACTCAGCGGCTATCTTTGCAACACCACTGAGCAGTTATTTCCAGCAAGAGCAAGCTCCTATCTCTTTGTATGGGGAAAGACCTAAAAACTTGAAACTGAGGGTCACATTAATATATATTTAAATATATTTAAAATCACTGATATAGTCTGACAAAAATCTCATAAATGGTTTATAGTATTTGGCTCAGTAATGTACAAAAACGTTTTTTTTTTTTGTAGTTGTTCTGGCAATTGTAGACACACCGTCTCCACAAGGGGTGTGTGTGTGGGGGGGGTCCTTGCTCACGAGCTGATTGGCTCTTTTTCTTGAGGGGTGGGACTTTCTCCATAAACAGGCATCATGTCGAGCCTTATGAGCTTTCCCATTCATATTTCAACCAGTGACCAGTCTCCTTCTTTATAACATCTCTGGTTTTACATAGGGAGGTACTGTAATTTTACTGATTACCAAGGGGATCCAGTGATTTAAATCCAGTACAAATCTATCATGTCTGTAGTTTTTACAAACTCGCTAAATAATAATTCTGGAGCGAATTTGCTTATTCTGTAACAGTAATCCTGTTTTAAGTGACCTTACAGTAATGAAATAACAAATCCTGATAACAGACATCAGCACTTATGTTTTTTGGCGCCCAGGAAACAAGGCTAATCGCTAAAATGGAGCTCTTCGTGCAGTTCCTTAATCTTCAAATTCAAATTCAATTTTTGGGGATGGGCTAATCAGAAATAATTAATGTAAGTATCTGAAGGTACTGCTTACAGGGCAGTGTGATTTCTGTCCTGTTTGATGACATGTTAAGTTGAATGAGCCCACTTTACTAGCTTAATGCTATTCTATCTGACATTAACTAGAAGTTTATGTTTTGGTTTGTTTGTTTGGATCTGTTTAATTCTAATCATAATGCTGAAGTGAATGTCCAGGATATGACAGTTCATTCCAGCTATCTGAGGTAGTTTGGGGAAATTACACCGAAAAAAATAGCAATCTAAATCCTTTAGAAATCAAATTAACTTTAAGTAAAACTAATCCAGCTCAAGGGCTTTATGTTTTTAAGAACTGACAATATGAATGTAGGCCAATTTAAATTTAATGTATGTATTAATAAACCAGGGAATTTGTTTTAGCAACTGGACTTAAAAGCAGCATCTTTTCAATAAGGTGGAGATTTGAGTTTAGAAAGCTGCCCCCTCAGATGAGCTAATGCTAAAGCACTGGAGCCGGTCAGAGCAACTGAGGAGTGTGTACAGAGGTTTTCCCTTTTTACCCCCATTATGGGTGGCCCTATTCCCCTATAACGCTTTTTCACATCTCTTAGACTAATAATGCTGACTAATTTACTGCCAACAACATTCTCACTACTGGCTTGTTCTAAAGAGTTTTGTCTTTCACTTGATGAACGAAGTAGCATTTGGGGACAACTGTGATTGGCAGTGGAGATGTGTCAATCATTTTTTGTATATGGTCAAACTGTTGCCTCTTCTAGAAAGTAATGGGGAATTGTAATAAATGTATCTTCCATTTATCTGTACTTCACAATACAAAAATGAACTTTTTAGGAGCTCGAGGTCGTCCATGACCTCCTGTTTCACTGATGTTAGTTGGTACTCATAAAATTCTCTACTAATTGTTGTAATTGTTACGTCTTACAAAATCTTCACTATTACAGCTTTTAAACCAAAACAAGTGAAGATAGAATGTGCATAAGCACATGTGCACTTGTGATGAGGGTTCAAGAGGAAAAAGGGTCTCCAATTCTCTCTCAGTTATAATTTCAAATGTTGATTTCATCTTGGGGCCATGAAGTTTTCAAAACTATGTGAAAGTTGCTACTTCTTTGGCAAAAAAGCTTACCATAGACTGTAGAGGTGGATTTGGCAGGAATAAAAGGATGGTCATGTAGGCCATGGCTCTGCCAAGTATAGTTATAGACTTGTGATGTTATGAAACCCTGGGTACTTTGTTAAGAAATATGACATCATGAAATCTGGCTATTTCTGCCAGAAAGCTACACTGGGTCATTGCTGGCTCTTCCAGGAGGATTGTGATCCGAAACATCCCTCCAGATAAACACAAAAATGGCTCAGTGTCCACAGATGTAAGCTTGCACTGAACTTATACCCAGACCTGAACTCATCTGAAAGCCTGTGGGTTGAGTTGAGGAGGAGTTCACAAGTGAGGGCAAAGCCCTCTAAGGATCCAGATTTATTCTATGTGGAGGAATGATCTCAGATTCTTTGCTTTCTCCAATTTGTTGAAGCATTTTAGGGGAAGTATTCCATTCAGGTTACAACGTGCCAATAATTGAGACCTTTTAAGGAAACAAAGTGGATTTTTCCCTTTGATCGATGGTATCAAAAAAAAGATAAGATAGTTTTCTCTTGGAAAACATTATCCAGCATCATTGTTAATAATTTAAATTAGAAAAGCATCACAACCAATTTTTTCAGACCGAGTACGAGTACCTATTTTTTAGTAGTTGTCGATACCGAGTCCAATAATATACTAATTAACCTACTTAGAATTAAGTAGTAGTGTAAACAGTCTTAACAGTTAAATCATTAAATCTAGCTGATTTTAAATAAAGTGCATTATTATTTAACGCTACTGCTACCTTGGACTGAGTAGTGCCGCGGTAGAGAAGAGTGGGTTTTGTTCCACGGCAGAAAAGCGCTTCTGTACAGCTATAGTACTGCTCCTCATCTGTATCTTTCAACATCAGTCTCTGTAGCTCAGTGTCAGCAGGAATCACATCCGACGAGCTCACGTGTGGAGTTTATGTCTTACCTGAGTTTTAGCTGGTTGAGCTGTAGTTTAATGTCCTTTAAGACCAGACAAACACTGTGCGACTTTAGAAATCTTGTTTTTAGGTGGGTCACACTGTACGTTTAAACAGACCATCACATACGGACAAAGCCTACGATTTATATACTCACACTGTACGAAAACGCTCTGTCCACGCTATGTGAAACACAGCTCTACAGACAGCTCTGTCTGCGGACAACTTTAAAATGAATCTGTTTCATTCAAAATAACACTCTGTATGCCGAGTACTGAACAAACACACTGAGAAACTGAGCAGCTCTGCTAACACTGAGCACTGAAGGTAAAGCAGGCAGTGATGTTCATGCTTGGGCAATATGGTGTCTCTACAGCCTGTTTTACAAAAAAAAATCACTGTATTAACACTTATACCTCACTATTCTATTTAGTTAAACAGAGTAAAGTCAGCAAATACGGACTTTGGTAGCAAATGTCAACTTTTTTCTGTCTCTGTTTGGCTAGCCTTCAGGTCTCTGCTCATATTGGGGAAGCAGCTGTGATTTTGTGTTTAAAACGAGCTAAAATCACACATTGTAGGTCTGGTGGGAATCTGCCAAGGTGGATCAAGGCCAAGTGATCAACAGTTTTGTGTCTGACTGTCTCGGTGTCAGTAACTCTTCTCTGTGTGAGCAGATCCTCTTTCACTGCATTTGTTCATTATTGCAGCGGCGACACCCAGCTGGTCACAGCAGGTATTGGAATGCTGGTATCAGTGCATTTTTTTGAGTACAAGTAAATGAGCACGATATCAATCCAACTCCCAATACCAGTATTGGTATCGATGTGGCCCTAATTTAAACACCATGAAGGTGCTAATAATTTAGGATTGTACTAAAGCAAAAAAACTAACTGCTATTTTACACCCCATTATTTTACCTTACATATCAGGAGTTTAATTCTAAAATACTGTATGTCCATTTGTGATTATTTTGGATGTAACAAGTTTTTGAAAACAATAATGACAGATGGGAGAAAGCACATTTTCATTTCTTTAATAAAGGTGGAATTAATCATAATATACAGCACTGATATTTCTTGCAAGTGTAGCCCACCCCCAAAAATGTATTTAATGAGTTTTGGAAATAAACCATTCATACAGTCTATGATCTACAGCTACATGCAAACATTTTGGTGCCCCTGGTCAAATTACACCTTTTGTTGATTATTAGGTGAAAATAAGTTAACAAATCATCTACAGACAACATACTTCTGCACCATTTAATGCACAACTACTGTTTATTTGCTGAATTTAACATATTAAGGGAAAAATAAAACATAAATTGTGGCCTGTGCAGAAGTTCTGCACATTTTATATTTTATGTTTTATTTTTCTTTTAAACTCAGCAAATAAATAGAAATTGTTGAAAATTTGCAGAGAAATAGCATATCTACACATGTTCTCTGTAGAGGACATGTTAACTTATTTTCACTTAGAAAACCAACAATACATATACAAAAAACATATCATTTAACTAGTAGTGTTCAAACTTGTGCATACGACTGTATTTACTGCAAATGATTATTGTTGCAATCTGATGCTGCTTCTTGGATAGAAACTTATTAGACTTTCAGTCTTCAGTGGACTCATGATGTTTGACCTGGGCCACAGCAGGAAAACTCCTTATTACTACACATAGTTTAATACTGTACCACTTCATGCTATTTATAAATGATGAAATTATTAAACATTTGATCCTGACATTATTTGCGTCTTCTCTTCACAGTCCACTAGCCTGAACTGTTTCCACTGCAGCACCATGTCATGCTTACCCACTGCTCAAGTGACGTAATGTACACAGGAATGAGTAACTCCATCTCCCTGGCGCTGTGCTATCATGCACTGTCAGAGGAGTTCTAACTCCAAACACTGGCTCCAAACACTTACTCCAAGGCACACACACACACTTCACTGACATATTCACGCTTCCTGATTCCCTGCAGAGGAACCTAGTCTGCTGGTACTGGCTGCACCAGCTAGACAAGCTTGAATGTAGGCTTGTTGCAACATGTTTACAATGTCAGGGTTTACACTTTACTGAATTACAACAGGTTCCACCACACAAGCTAGTTTATAGCAGTATAGTTAATAAATATCTAAAGTCTTATGCAAAGGTTTGGGCACCCCAGTCAAATTGCTTGCTCTCACATTAATTTTAATGCATAATTATTGTTTATTTGATGAATTTACACACTAAGTTTTGGCCAATTTTATATATATATATATATATATATATATATATATATATATATATATATATATATATATATATATATATATTTAGAACCATGAGTTCTATATAGAACCATTTTATGCTTAAATGGTTCTTTGCATTGTGAAATCGTTCTTCAGATTAATGGAAAGTGTGTTGTATATGGTTCTGTGCAGCACCAAAAAGGATTCTGCTATTGTTACAAGATTGACATCTTAACAACAGCAGATGTAGATACTACATAGGACCATTTTCTAAAAAGTTCTATGTAGAACCAAAAACAACACATTTTCCATTAATCCATTGTGAAAAAAACATGCAAAGAACCATTTAAGTATGAAATGGTTCTATACAGAAACAACCCTTGCAGAACCATCTTTTTTAAGTGTGTAGTATTGCTGAAACCAAGGGAAACCATCTAGAGAGTACAAAGCAGACGAACACATGACCTAGAAAAAAGTATTGTTTACGTTAAAAAGCCAAAGTTAATGGTTTAGAGATCACCATTGTGTCAGCTGGCCATAAACTGGTGTTTAAAACGTTGTGAAATATGAACAACAACAAACAAAAACTTTAGGTATTAAATTTTACTCAATTCAGTTTTAGAAACATAAATGTGAACACTTCATTCTCCACCGTCTACAGTACCCCCATTTTTACAGTCTCTCCTCTATTTGCTTCGCTGAGCCAACTCATGGCCTGGAGGTGAGAGTCAATGTTTGCACACAAACAAAGATCACGCAGGAGGGTTTGGGTGGAATGTCCAAGCAATGCCCAAGACATTTACAGTGAAGCCTCGAGACAGGAATCCTGAATTCTCTGTAAATGGCAGCAAAAAGATAGACGATAGAGTCCACGAGCACAAGAAAGAGAGGTAGAGCAAACCTTTTACCCTAGCCTCTGCCAGATGCTTTCACAACCAGCTCTGTGCTCAGCCATCTTTTTTTGTCACTCCCTCACTGCTTGACATTTGCAGAGGAAATGACAAGACAGAGGCTATCAGGCAAATAATAGGCTCTTTGTCAAACTAGGCAGCATCACAGCTAACTAACACATCACAAGCTGGAGAGGAGATGGGCTTAGCCAAGCTCAGCGCCTCATGCCACCCTGCCGGTGACACCTGTGGAACTGAGTAGGAACTCCCCTGAGATAATGAAAAGAGAGAAAAGGAGAGAGCAAGAGATGTGTGCCACTGTAGGTACATATGCATGCATGCAGGTTCTATAAATGATGGAAAACGTGTTTTCCCAGAGTAGTCTCAGCAGATAGAGGCCCTGAAACAGATCGCTGCTTTATTTGACTTTCCAAATAGAAGTGTCAGAAACATTCCAGCCTTTGAAAGTGATCTGCATACCCCCATGCTTAGAAAAACCCGAGAGTGCGGCCTCTGAGCATCGTAAACTCCAGCCCTGAAGATACGGAACAGTTGGACTCCTACCTTAATGGGCCCTGTGTTACACTGGGATCGTGGCTAGCCTGCTGCTCTCCAGATGCGGTGCTTCCAACTCTAAACTCATCAATCAACCTGTAGGGACAAAAACAGAGCTGGAGGTAGGAGGAGAAAAGACCTAATGTGCTCAGAGGGACAGCCGTACCTCTGCCACCCTCTATTCACTCAGTCACCAGCATTGATCTGGACAAGACCTGAGCAAAGGCAGAGTTATTGTGAAATTTCACGCCCTGCACAAAAGTGCTCTGCTATTACCACAGTTGGGAGCGTTATATATTTTGCGCAACAATGGAAACGATTAAAAAGCAATAGACCCGATGATGGATTGGCCTTTGTGTGAGTGGGAAAAGTGTACTGCCATACAAGAGGTGATTGAACGTCACAATGGTGGTCTAGCGGCAGGGAACAGGAAGACAGTTCCACCCACCTCACTCTAGAGCAGAGGAAAGACAGAGGGCTTCCTTTCCTTCCCTGGCACCACTTGTCGGCCAGCAAACTCCACCTACAGCAATAGTTCCCAGTCATGGTCCTGGAGTCCCTGTGAAAACATTTTAGTGTTTTCCCTGCTCTAACACTAATGATCCAACTAATCAGCTAATTAACAAGCCTCTCTTGAGTTGAAGTGGATGTATTAGAGCTGGGGGAAAAGGGCAGGGTAACTCTAGCAAATCAGGGCTGACCTACAGCACAGATACAGCTCAACCCTTTGGGTGCAATTCCAATTGGTTGGAGCTTTTTATGCAGGCAAACAAAATGGCTTAGGCAACTGCCCTTGTCTTTCTAGCAGCGGTGCTCTTTGGCATCATAGCAAAAGACCCAGGAGTCCTGTCAAGCTTAACAAGGCTGCAAGAGAAGGTGTGCGGAGGGGGCATCTGTTTCCACACTTTGAGGCAGGTCAAAGTAAAACTGCAAGGTTGAAAGCCCCATGTTACCCTGGACTATGGGCCTCTCCAGCCTCTCGTTGAATGGAGGAAGGCATCAGGTGCTGGCACGCAGGGGGTAAGTCAGGGCTGCAGTAACTGAGAGGAGGTCGGGGCGGGACGTCGACTTCTAGTCACTCTATGCACAGCTTGTTGTTTGCATGCCCTGACTTTCATTTGCATATTGATTCAGTCGCTCAGTCAAGCTGAAATAGTAACCCCGTGCTGAAACATTCTCTCAGCACTTTTTAGCTTCATCCACTTCACAACTCTCTCCTCGGGTTAGAGGAGTATTACTTCATGGTTTTCATTAAAATTCAAAATCATTTTAACAGCTTTCCTAAGTGTGGACTGTCTGCATGCCCTCATATCTCATATTAGTATGTGGAACGAGTAGGAACACATGCTGCATCATTAGTGGCAGAGGAGCTGTCTTTTGCTTGCACATGCACTGCAATTTCATTTGATCTTTTCTGGGATGCTTTTGTCAGATGAATAATTGGAGAGTATGATGTAAATGAAGCTGACAACTGCATTTCACTCGTTTCTTTATTATCTGTTATTAGGAATATTATCACAATCAGAAAATTTGAGTGGAGAAGTAACAAATGTGGGGAAGAAATAAAAAGAGGGAGCAAATTATTCAGATGGGGAAAACAGAAGTGCAGCATCCACCCCCCTGCTTCTTCACTTGGCCAGTCATAATAAAGCCTCAGGATTTTCATTCCAAACGCACAACGTGTGGTTCTCCTTTTCGGCTGACAGATGGTTGTACAGTATCACGCATACTGTGCCACCACTCGCTGAAACCGACCCAATTCTCAGCTAAGATGTGAACTGAAAGTGGCTGGAGATCACCCAAGCATGGAACACATGAAGTGTGGCTCGAAGATCATTTAAACATGGAGCTCTTCAAAAGGGTAGGACATCAATGTTCACCGTTATTTTCATTGCCAACCATGTATAGGCCAATCTTTGCCTTTCAGCACTTTTCCATCTTCCCCATGTCTATCTAAGGAATGTCTGGAGCTTTTAGGAGTTCACCCCTGCTGCTGTTGAACAGCTCTCCATCACAAGAGTAGAATTACACCCAAACATCCCCATTCCATACCTTGGTCTCCCTGGTGTGTGTGGTGAGCTGGGGATCCTGCAGGAGCTGAATTTGCAGCACTGACGGTGGCTCCGCGGAGGAGGCCTGTCACTATCTGATTACTACTCAACGCCCTCCCTCCCAACCACCCTGACCGTGGGGAGGTGAGGAGCTTTTATTAACACCTCGGTCTGCCACCTCGATCGCCACGGCCGGCCTGCAGACAGCAGGGCCCGGCTGCTAATTCCATATAGATCGGCAGTAATTTGTTAACTGCGTGCCGACGGGGAGGCAGAGGCAAAAGCAATCCTGCTCTCTGATGGTTCTATTTTCTCCCCAGCCAGCCTCCCCTCAGTCCCATGTACTCTGGCAATCTCCGGGCTGAGTGCCCTGCAGGATTTAAAGGCGGCCATATTGGAAAACATAATGGCTCTTGATCAAACCACTGCAATCACCCCTGCACCCCTCACCCCTCTACAAAATGCTGCATTTCACCTGCTTTGATTTCCCTTCAACTGGCTCGCCCTCACACAGAGTCTCCTTCAAGGAAAAAGCGGAACTAGAAGTGAACTACTTGGCTTCTCACTTCAATATTCCCTCATAAGTCGTCTATGACATATAAAGCTTGTTGTTGGTACAGTCAATAGGAGCACACTGCACACTAATTCCCGGCCAGTATTTAAAATGTCCATTTAATGTGGACTAATGGTTGAAGACGGATTATTACATGCTACTACTAATAAAATCAGTGAGTTAATTAATTAAGTAAAAAATATATGGCACATATAGCCCAAGATCGAAACATTCATGAACCTCATGTTGTGTGGTGGAGAATGTATAAATTTGCTATTTCAGTCCTATTTTAGTCATTCAACATTTAGTAATTACCTTACTTTACTTTTACCAATCATTTCTTTTTTTTAACCTTTAGCTTACATTAACTAGTTCACATGCACAGTAATCTTGCTATTAGAAATGATTAAGTCGCTCGTGTAAATGTGGATTTCTGTGTGACCCTAAACAATTAAACAACTAAATAAACAAATAAACAATTAATTGAAATTTTGTAACTACACCACATTCAATAAATGTTACCTCTATCTGTTCTTGGATTTTTTGTATACATATAGATCTGTATTGTCCATATTAAAGAAACTTCTTAACTCTGAAATCTTATCTCTTTAGTCACCATGACAGCTTCAGTTGGGACTAAATTTGGGTCAGAAGCTATTACAGAACAACAGTTCGTAAATTCATAATCTTATCCTCCAAGTCCAGATAAGAAAACAATATTACAAAAACATCCTAACAAAATTTCCTAAATACTGTGTTACTTTAAGAAAACCCCTGAGGTGTCTTAACTTGTTTTAACCAGCCATTTCCATCGTTTTATGCAGTGACGGGCAGCACTTGACTATAACTAGCATAATGAAGTTATATTTATCTACACTGAAAACGGCGCTTTGACTTGAGGGTTTTCTAACAGCGTTTTAAAAGCCCCAGACACCGCGGACACAATCTCCACCGTACCTTATTATTACCTTTGTGTGTTAATGTTGAAAACTCGTCTGATAAAATTTTACAGTGATGGTGGTGAATAACGAGGAGACAGAGCTGAATGTGTATCTGTCTATTAGGAGGAATAACGTTAGCGTGGATGGCTAAAGCATTTGGGAAACTGCAACTGAAACTGTGGAGCGGCGATGCTGTGATTCGGTTTTGTTTGACCTTTTTTACATCAGTAACAGTAGCTGTCTTGCTAACTACCGTAATTATTTTACGTGTTTATGTTTCAGCTGTGCACATATGGTCGGTTGCTAGGTAAAAGATGTTGTAAGATACAATAAGTTGCTAAATATGCTTCTGTAGTACGAATTTGTGAAAAATCGTATCTTGACCTGTCAGATCCTAACATAAGACAAAAAACATAGGCAGTTTCTATAATACGGCCCCTGTATTGTATCTACATCTGTCAGGTGTCTGTATATACACCGATCAGGCATAACATTGTGAATACCTCAGTGTCACTGCTGGACTGAGAAAAGTCCACCAACCAAAAATATCCAGCCAACAGCATCCTGTGCGCAGCGTCCTGTGACCACCGATGAAGGACTAGCAGATGACCAACACAAACTGTGCAGCAGCAGATGAGCTATTGTCTCTAACTTTACATCTACAAGGTGGACTGACAAGGCAGGAGTGTCTAATAGAGTGGACAGTGAGTGGACACAGTGTTCAAAAACTCCAGCAGCACTGCTGTGTCTGATCCACTCAGACCAGCGCAACACACACTAACACAACACCACCACGTCAGTGTTCCTGCAGTGCTGAGTATGATCCACCAACCAATAGTACCTGCTCTGTGAGGGTCCATGGGGGGTCCTGACCACTGAAGAACAGGGTAAAAGGGGGCTAACAAAGTATGCAGAGAAACAGATGGACTACAGTCTGTAATTGTAGAACTACAAAGTGTACCTATATAGTAAGTGAAGCTGATAAAATGGACAATGAGCGTAGAAACAAGGAGGTGGTCGTGATGTTATGCATGATCAGTATATACAGACAAGTCACAAATGACAGGAAACCCCTGAATAAATGAGTGGAGAAACCTGAGTGCAGATGCTTCCTGACAGGTGTATTGCATGATACAGTAAACATCCTACCATGCTTTGTAGCGTGTACAAAAATAGGGTAACATCTGCATTTAGATCTATGGGGAAAACATCAGTAAATAGGGTTGTAAACCGCACTCGAAAGCCCACATTCAGTGTTTGTAATGCTTGTGCATTAGTGTTATAGGCAGGATGTGATCAGACTGTATCAGCAAGAACAGTCCTTCCAAAACTGTATAGTGAGGGATGTTATAACAGGGTTGCATAAACCCCTCATTAAAAAAAATGAATGGACATTCGAGAGTTGTAAAAACATCCTGTGATAAAGAAGGCAACAATGTTCTTAGTTTTATTGTAACTAAATGCAAAGGGTTTTTGTTCAAATGATGTCAAGATACTGTACAAAATGGATACATGCTATGGACTTCACAGTTACCAGGTCTTAAATTAATTGGATACCAATGGAGATTCTGAGCTGACATGTTAGATAGCATTCTCCTCCACCATCATCAAAACACCAACTGAGAGAATATTTTTTAGAAGAAAGGTGCTCTATCAGTCCAGCACAGTTCCAGAGACTTGTGGAGTCTATGTCAAGGTGCGTTGAAGCTGCTCTGCTTGCAGGGTGCACTGAAGCTGTTCTGCCACCACCAACACAAACTGGCCCATAACATGTTGTGCTGTTTTTCCTTTAATTTGTCATCCATCTGCCCTTTTTAACTTTGTGCAAGCCTCCACAGCCCTGGTGGGCAGCATGCACCATTAATCACTCAGTATGCAGCTGCGGCCACGCAGACGTGGCGAAAACGAGACTGGCTGCAGTCATCACTTAATGGGAAACCAAGGGGAACCCAATGCCATTTTACAAACATCTTTCGCCGCCTGCCATATTCCGTCCTAAATTGCTGTGGGAACATATGCTGCTAATAGATAGCCTACGTGAGTTCATATGCGTGCTGTCGTGGTCAACACATCTCTGTATGTATCAGGGTATACAGCTGAATAAATGCCCCTCCACAAGGAAATGCCGAGGAATAAATTGGAAGCGCTTGACTGCAGATTTCATTATGAAGTCTGCCGATAAGGCCGGCGCTTTGAGGGGTGAATAATGCACAGATACTGTGTCAGCCAAATCGGCTGTGGTTGATTCCCATCATGCTAAAGCATGGTGTGATTTGACAGTACAAACCATCTGCACTTCCGTTTCGAGCCATTTCCTTAATGTCTGAGGGGGAGCAAAAAGAGAAAAATCATATAACCGGTCGTTTTGGTTTTCAGTGATGCCCTAGCATTTTACCCACAGCTTGCTGTTTGAAGCAGAATGACACGGAGCAACATTAGCAGCACTCTGTGTGTCTCTCCTATCCCTCGATAGGAGCCCAGAGACTCAGTGACAGCCGGAATGAGGGGGTTGGGCACTAATGTATCCACACGACGGGATATTGGAACAACAAGGTAAATGGCTCTCTGGTGAGGAGACGAGGTCCATTGCACACACACCCTGTGTTTAATTTGCGTTCTGCTGTACACCCATCCACAAGCACACTCCCGCACACATTGGGACTGAGCTTCATTTGCCCCCACCTCCTTAATGACAGACAGTGACTGCAATTCCCCCAAGCAAGGTTACAATATGAACAGGGACCTCCTGGAGGCTTTGTGTCCTGTGGTGAAGGCTTCGGTTGGGAGAATGTAGTCAGAGACATCCATCTGCTGCTGTGGACTGTAGTGTTGCCATAAATTCTGGTTCCCTCCAGGAGGCCAGTGGATGGACAAGGAGAGATATGGGCAGGACCTCGGGCCCCACAGAGGCCTTCCAGCCCCAAGCAGACACCGGCCACTTGCATGCTGTCAGCACTGTTGGCAATAAACAGGAGGAAAGGCCTTGAACTAGGAGAGAGAGGGAGGGAGGGGGCAGAAAGAGGGAGAAAAGCGGAAAGGAAAGAGAGGTTATGGTTTCTATATCTGTGATCGCTTAAGTAGCATTTCTCTCCGTCACAACAAAAGCCCAGAGGGTCGGTCTTCAGCTTTACCGACATTCAGACGTTTTCAGGCCCAGCAATCATTTCAACATTATATCACAGCATATAATGGAATAAGGCTGTAAGAAAATGTTTGGTTTTGCGCAGCAAATGGACGCTCTATTCAAAAAGTGCCCACTTTGATCGAAGCTTTTTGCTTCAAGGACTGCTGTGCCCTGTCATAAAACACAGCCGGTCATCTCTCAGTTCCAAATGTGTGTGGATCGAGAGGTTGTGACAGAAGCACTCCATGCCATCAAGCACACTTCAACACAGAGGCCATTTCATGGCTGGACAGTCATGACGACGCACAAAATGGACCCTGGCTATCAAGGAGGAGTGGAGGGGAGGAAGTCATCCATTAGGGCAGTGTGTTCCTTTCTAAAAGAGGATGGACTTGACTCAGACCACAGGACGCTGTCATCTTCGCCCAATCTCCACACACAGCACGCTTTAATTGTCCCCTGCCTCAGTTCATTAAACAAGCATTCCAGCTAAATGACTCCTGAATCGTTCATCATGAAGGACAGTATGAATATTGCATGGATGCTCTCCTCCTGTTTTGGTGGGCCTTATTAGCATAATGATGTCATGTGAAGGGCTCCTCAAGCTAGCGTGTGAGAGAACATAGCAGTAAGTGAACGAGGCTGTACTGGCACAATTAATTGCTTTTTGTGAGCACTGACAGCAGTGGGTGAGAGCCACAGTGCAGGCCTAATTCTTAGAGGGCTCATGTCATGGGAAACTGAGTTTTCCTTTTGTTTTTTTTTTTTAATAAAACATGTTCTTCACTCCCCAGTCCATGTGCATATACAGAAATTAAGCTGCAAAAACAGCCTGGTTTCAATTAGCTATTTTTGTGAAGTCATGAAAACCATCAAATTTACGTATATCCATCTATTCAGCTTACAGCCTAAACTTCATTCACACTGAGGTTATAAGGAATGTTTCAGCCTGGACTACGTCGCACTAATCGCAAAACACACTCAAACTGTGCTCTCTCTCAGTCACTGACTCTTTCATTTTGTTTGTATGTGTAAGAGGCTGTTAGCTGTTTACCTTTCAAACACCTAATAAATTTCTGATTTTGTATGAAATAAATTGCACAATTAACAGATGAATATATTACAGTAAGGAAAAGCAAAACTGGATCAACTCCTGTTGTTGCTGAATATTAGATATGTACTAAACAGGGATAAGTGAGTTAATACAGTTTGGATGCTGTGAATATAAAGGTTACTGTCTCTAGATGTTGAGGCCTATGTGAACAGTAACAATACTGGCTGTGCACTGCAGTCAGTTAGAACAATCTTAAGGGCACAGTAACAAGAACAGCCTGCTTAATATAAAGGGATTAAAAAAAGTAAAAATGAATTTGGACTGTTTTTGGTGCATAAAGTCACACAAACCTCATAAGTGGACCTTAAGGAGAAAAATAAAGTAAAATGCTGATATGGGTTCTTTAAGAAAACAAAAGCACCCTTAAAGTCAACACATATTGGAAATCAGAATGCATTTTTCTTCCATACCATGACCCATTTCCAAGCCAAACAGGCTATTTGGGAAGGAAATAATTGTGGGTGGGACATGATTTTATTTTATTCTTCAGGGTTGGATTGGATCGTGAAAAGCATGCGAAGACTGGAGGTCAGCAGATCTGCTTTACAGAAAAGCAAAAGTAGTAAATAAAAATGACCATATTCTGTCCAAAAATGAAGTAATACAATATTCTAATGTGTATTTTCTGTAGTTTCTGAAACACGATTCATTATTGAAAGACTGATTATTATGTGTATTATTTTAGTTTTTAAGACGTAGAGGTGAAGCGCCGGTTAGCAGGCTAACCATTTAGCATCGGCACCGCTCTCTTTGCTTACACTTCCACTGCAAAACCAAGAAAAAAATACTTCAGGAAAGATGAAGTCAGGTTAAATAAATCAGTGTATGAGTGTTTTCTAAGGTTTGAGAAGGAGATGGACTGTTTGCGTGGCTCCATCATCACCTGGACCCCTCTTACAGCTAGTGTTGCCAACTTCCTGGGGGAGGGGGTAGTTAACCAATAACCAGACATGTATGTATTATCGCAAGAAAACACATAATTCTGAATTTGATCGGTTTTATATATTTGAGCAAAAAGAACACGTCTGATCATTATTAAAGAATTTTATTTGGGCTGCATGTATTATTATTATTAATAAAATAGTAAATATTAGTTACTACTCAGTTGTTACTGTTTATATTATATGAACCTTAACTAGATTATTAAACTCAGTGGAGCTCTGTCTGCTGTGTTAGCAGCACCACGTCGTCGCGCTTCATTTGATGATCTCTCGGAGTTGATATTAGCTTCCTACTGGAATTTCCGGTCCACCTTAAATAGCGCCGCATTTACACGCCAGCGACCGAACATGCGTCTGAAAGTGCTACAGCATTTAAGGTGGAACGGGGAATTAGAATAAGAGGCTAACTTAAACTTCAGATAATTTCTATCCACTATACGAGTTACAGTCAACAAACCGGGGCTGTACAACTTTAGGTGGGGCTTGCTGGTTTAGCCCCTAAATTACTACATATACACACTTGGATGTAACGTTTATAGCTTGTCTGAGTTTCTGCCATTTTGAAAAATCTCGCGCTTCTCTCAGGCGAATCGCAGCAACGCTGACAGCTTCATTGGCCGTGACTCACAGTCTGGAAAATTACGGAAAACGTCTTTTAGTTTCCAATTAAGAGATGATTCCGTATTTTACAGGACGGCTGGCAGAGTTATGATTAAGCAGGTCTCTTCATGTCCCTCATGCAAATATGCAAATATACAGTAACTTGCTACTAAGCTAACTAGCTGCTTAGCTAACTGTCTTGGCTCCAAAGAGATAAAACAGCACAAATATAATGAACTGCGTTCATAAGTAATAATCATTATGAAAAAAATTTAATAGTGGGTTGACATTTTTACTAAAATATAAGAATATAAGAATATAACTCAATACTGCTCAATGCAGCACCTTTTCCATCACTGTTTTTTAATAGATTTGCTTTTAACCAATCGCACCATAGTTACCGCCCTCTTTTGGAGGAACTGTAAAATCAGCCGAAAAAATGATGGACAGAAAACTCCAGTTGGTGATTGGGTAAGGAAAAGTGATTGACAACGAAAGTGTTGTATTTGATTGTTTGGACTGGAAAATGATTGACAGGTGCCCCGCCCACTCGTGCTCCGGTCTGAGGAGAATCGCGGCTGATTGCCTTATTCGGTCATTATGTAATCAATGACTCATGCGGCGTGTCCAAATATGACGTCATAATGGGAAAGCCGGGTATATAAATGTTCACTGCACATTCCAGAGCATTTCGCATTTGACTCTTCATCGGAGCGGACCGTTATCACTGTTTACAGCTCGTTCTTTAAAACGCATCTTTTTCACAACAGATTATTCTTCTAAAATCAAACAGAAATTGAACTTGCACACCTGAAAGCAAGTTTTTTGTTTCCCCAGAAGTCTTTTTTCTTGATTCTCCTGAGAAAAAAAGGTACAGTAATGGAGAAAAACTACCAGAAGAGCAGCTATGCACATCTACTGTATAGAGAAGTTTCTCATGGGCCAATAACAGTGATACCGCATGCTCATGATGGCCCTCTGGTTGTGTATGCACCTGCTGGTGGACAGGACAGCGATTCTTTTTTCCCCGACATTTGGGAGAAGGAACAGAAAACCGTGAAGAACCCTCCAAAGAAGCCAGGGCCCACCAAGTTTCCACCACTGCCTGTGAAGAGTGGAGCTGGAAACTCGTTTGTTTGTCAAGGCATCAGCATCAACGCTGGTCCTCCTGTGAAATGCCATGTGTTGCAAATGGCAAGTAAAACGCTCGCTGATGAAGCTGTTAGGAAGCCCCAGCTATCAAGAAGCTCCATGAAGTCCATCCTCATCCAGGCTGCAGCTCCTGTGCCCAGACCACAAGTGAGCTCGCTGGACTTTTCAATACAGGGTGCGACCGTTCCACTGAAGCCACGTTCCACTCCTGCTGATGATGAAGATTTGAAGATCCCCCCGGCTCCTCCTCCATCACCCGTCCTTCAGCCGAGCCCTCCTCCTCAGCTGTGTCCCCACCGCGCCAGACAGTGGGCTGCACCAGCCAGCAGACCAAGAGTGCAGACCTTCAGACCGATGCCATACACCTGGTCCAAGTGGTGCAGCTAAGCTCCTCCACTGTGCAGCAGAGTGACGAGAGCCTCAAAATTCTCAGGGGACACTCAGCTGACCCCATCTGCTGACTTTGCGAAAGCATTTAAGAAGGCTGAGCTGGAAGGTGAAAATCAGCAGGAGAACCAGCACAAACAAAACATACCAGCAGGAGAACACGAGGCTCAAACTCTGAAAAGAGGTGCAGAATGAATGAAAGCCAAAAGCATGAAGGGATGCAACTCCTTCACTGAGGATGATGATGGTTCTTACAGGCCTGATGTTGCTCCCTCACAGAATGAGCAGGAAGTCATCTGCTTCCTGTGTGTGTCCCATCTCCCCGAGCTTGTCTGAGGAAGAGGAGGAGGACCAAGAAGACTGAGAGTTGAAGCTGCAGAGTTGAGACTCTGAGGATGGAGATCATCTTCTAGAATGGACTTCAAGACAACAAGCACCAAAGTACAGGACCACCAACCACCCTGATGCCCAAGACAGACACTTTCCTCTACAACAGAATCATCAGCAAAATAATAAATAAATAACCGCATTGTATTCTGGGGCCTTCTTCTGTTTGTTTTATGTGTATGTTTGTTTTAAAAAAGCATATAATTATAATAAGAAAGTATATTCAAATAAATGGAATTTTAAAGAAATATTAAAATAAAAAGTTCCGTTTTCTCTTCTGAAGCAGGACAGTTTAATCTCATGTAGTCTGTTATAGTGGACATTAGACTTTGATTGTCTGAATATCATAACATCCTCTTAAGTAGCTTCTCACAAAATGTGTAGGTTCTTTAAAAAGAACCAGAATTCAAATGTAGTAAATTCCATCAGTATTACCCTGTGTATGAAAGCTTTGATATAATAAAGCCTCACCAAGTGTAAACAGTGTTTCTGTAGAAAATACCATTATACCATTTTACATTCCATTTTAATAAATAAATAAACATATAACAACAGAACAGGAAACAAAAATGTAGTTCTGGCTTTAAAATAGCCTCGTGCCATTGGAAAACTGGAAAAATACTGTTCTAGACAGGAATATGCTCATGCGCTGTCCTGTTCTAAGTGTAACATAAATTAAGTTTATTTAAAAACAATCTGTATAATATTTTTATAATCCCTGCTTGGAAGACCAGCACAGATCAGCTTAGACAAGTTTAGACCAGCATGGAATTCATGCTGGTCTTAGTTCTTTTTTTCAGCAAGGATAGCTGTTTAATAGATAACAGATTCGTATGATTCTTATTTGTCCCTGCAGACCTTCAAGTTGCTGCTCAGGGAATGGGCAATGTGAGGATCCAGAACATGGAAAGTGATCTCTGTCAGGTTCAAACAGACAGTGGTCACTGTGCCCTTCAGTCTGTAAAGGTAATGTGGCATTGCATTAGTCCTTTATACAGAAATGGAAAGTAAATCATCAGGGGTGTGATGCATTGACGAATATTAAAGTGTGTCCAGTGTCTTGAAGTGTCTTTGCTGGACAGTCATGCTGTAGTCCATGTTTCATGAGGTCTCTTTTTCTACAAAGGACAGTGCTGCAAAATCTACATCACTGCTGGGCCTCTAGAAGGAGAGAAGAAAGAGAAAAAGAAACACAGGGTAGAAAAGACCTACATAGTGCACGCTTTGCAAAAAGCATTCTATATAGCTTTAAAAAGGGTTCTATTGCTAGTAACAGTAGTGGAACTCTTTTTGGTGCTATATAGAACCCTGTTTTTAGATCGGATCCTGGAAGGAAAAAAACTCAGATACATCCTGTAACAAATCTAGCCTGAAATAGCACACACTCACACTGTGTGATGTCATGTCATTTGCTGTGTGTTTATTCCTGTGGGGTAACAGAATGTTTGAGTAGTTTGAGCTTGACAGCCAACTTTTACTTTTTAAAGAAAAAAATACCGTATCAATATCAGCTGATACTCAGTACTTCAATACTGATATCTGTGTCTGAAAAGAAAAAGTATCATGCCATCTCTAATAATAATATACTTTTTTGATTTCAGAGGGAAAAGGCAGACACACAGATATCTACTCACACAAAACATTACATAAAATACACAAGGAAATGTTTAAAGTGTTTAAAATAGTTCATATAATGTTTGTACATAGTGTCTGTAAATATATCCATATAGGGGGCTGGGGTTGAAATGACACTTATGTAGCATGGTGGCAGCTGGAAGAAAAGATGTCCAGACGTACTTTCCGGAAAAGCAAGGTGGTATAATCTGGTTGCACAAGAGTTATGGAGGGAAAGGCAGAACTGCTCAAAATCGTCTTAAAATTCCTCATTGGTCTCAAGTGCACTAAACGTTAGTTTGTGTTTGGCTTGTGTTTTGGTTTGCTATATCTTCTTCCAATAAGTGAATCAAAATAGTTGGCAGATTCCACTGTGGCTTCATGACTTGCTACATGCTTGATGACAAGCAACTAAATATCTAATTTGTACATTTACCATGTTCTGTTGGTTAATGAATGGGGATATATTTGGCAAACAATGTATGGTTGTACTATTAGACAAAGACACAGGATTTTCTCACCCTTTTTACAGCACCTTCCTGGTAGTCTTTGAGGGTCTCCAGGCATCTCTGGAGTGTGACTCTCACAATAAAATCATGGGGGGCATTTTGTTCAGCACTGCAGTGACTTGCTTGTCTGCATCAGTTTGTTGGAGGACTTTCATTTTCAAAAGGTTGTTAATGTAACTTTGTGAGTTCAGACCATGCCTTCAACATGTGGTGGTAATATGAGGAAGAATTGATTGAGGGAGGGGGGAGAACTCTGAGAACTTGGGCTGGAGTTCTGGGCAGCTTCTGCCTGTAGCTAGAAGGCCAGATCCCCCCTCATAGCTGTAGTAGGACTAATGCAGGAGGAATAATGAGGAATGGGGAGGAGAAGGGGTGGCGGTGGGGATTGCGAACACGTCATCACGGGAACGGAAGGTGAAGATGTGAATTTATAGGGCGTTAGATTGAAAGAAGGAGGGGTTTCAGCCATGCTCCTCCCCTCAAACTTCAGTTATAACATAACTACATCATGTAAGAAAATGTGTTAATTGCAAGACTGACAAAGACACAAAATACCTACTATTTCAGGCCATTTGAGAGAAACGAATTCCATCAATATATCTCTTGTAGAATGGGAGAAGATATATGTCCTACGGTATCTTCATCTTTGTCATCTGATCCTGTAGAAGCAGCATGTCTGGTCGAACCTTCTTTACTTCATTAGCCATTGTCTGGACAATTTCTGTGATGCTTGTTTCCTCCACCCACACTTCTTCTGTTGCAACAGCACCGTTAACTACATGAATTCATAAAAATTTACCTACATGAATTGACACAGCGGACAGTAATCGTGACGTAAGTAAATCTACCCATGTAAAGAGTGTATGTTCCCTTGTACTTACAGCAGGCCTTCTCCTTGCATTAAGTGGACAACCAGAATCTGAAATCCCAAAATTTGTTTGTTCATCCTGGCCACTTCCTCATCGCTAATCGGAAGGTGTCTTTCCTTTTTGAACTTGTTCTTTAGGGACTCATGCAGAGTATCCTAACAAGCAGAAAAACAGAGCAACCATATAGATCTCATGAAGCCATTTATGCTTACAACATATCACTGCTCTTGGAACAAAAGCTCATAGTCCAAAATGGTAACTTTAAAGGAGAAGGAAAAACATATTTTAATTTTAATGTAAGTCAATGGAACACGATTTTTTTCCAAGTAATTTTGGGCCATTTCTTTTGGTCCATTCATCATGACATTTCTACACAATGTAAAGGGCAACAGTGATTTTCAAATTTCAAAAACTGAAAAATGGAGAGCAGTGATATGTAAGGGATTAAATAAATGCTGAAGATATTAAATACATACATAACCTGAGCTTGTGAGTTCAGGGTTTCTTGAACTCACAAGCTCACAAATAATGACCCTGCAGCAAGAACAAAATACGTTAGTCCGATACATATAAATTTTCCACTTACATGTAAGTATCTAATATGTAATGGAAAATTATCAACCAATGCGTCATACTAAATGGATGTCAAAATCACACACTGTTTGGTTAAGTAATATGACATGTCTATTAAAACTTCATAAAATGACAGAATAATTCTGTAAATTTTGTAATAAACTCAACAAGGTGTGATGATTTTGGCACTTCTTGTTGATTTCACAGCTCTTGTACAAAGCCAATGAAATAACATTTTGATATCACACATGTTCTGGCTTGTCAACTTGGCTAGGGTGTATGTACTAAAGGCCAAATAAGCTCTTTAACTTCAACATTCGCACTTTTAGTCCACCTGTCTTCTACTTAGGATTAAGTTTTCTCACAGCATGATGATGTGGGGTGATGTAAGTCATCCTTCACTGTCTGTGTCGCAGTCAAGGGGATGATATTCCTCTTCTTCAACATAGTACAGGACCATTCAATGGGTAGTTGACCGCACACCAAAAGAAATGTAAATGCTCTGAATAGTGGTAAATCCTTCCACACAATTTCCACTCACCACAGAATGTAATTATATGAATCCGTTTTTAAAACCTTAAATCTCCTCAGCATGTAAAAAATCAAGAATGTAGAAGTCTCCAACTTTGTGCTGGACTGTCATGCTCCAAGTGTTTTGTTTTCCACACTGATTCTGCTAAGTCTGCAGCATCTTATGCAACAATTTGCCTCAGTTGAGAAGAGAGTGCTTGCAGAGGTATCTCTGTCACACCATCTGGGACTGCTTCAGAGTTCAGAGTGGTACTAGACTGGGACTCCCAACACTGTGTCATTTGGTAGCACTTTGCAAGAGTTTTAGCAATAGTCTAGCAGTTGCTAACCAGAGATGAGAGGAATTTGAAATAGAGCTGCTTTGCCTCAAATCTAAGACACCAGTCTGCCTTTCGAGGTCCGAAATTGAACCAAGTAATGGATCCTTGTTGTAAAATCATCTGGCAACAATCTTCGAAAACCTGTCAGAAATTCTGGTATGAGAGCTGTCAGAGGACTAGCTAACTTGTTTAATAACAGGTGCAAGAATGTTGTCACCTATTGATCGCAGTAACAGATAGAATTCCCAGTAAGTATTCCGTTTAGGAACAAAGTTTCCTCTTAGGGAGGGAAGAAGGTAAAACAATACAAGTTTTTCAACAGCTTTTCCTTGAATGCTACTTCCCTGCAGGACCGTCTGTTTAAACAACGCTTGTGTGTAACATCATTTTGTCCAAAAGGGAACTCCTGAAGTCGTTCATTCAATTGCTGGATTGTGATCAGTTTGACCTTGGAACATGTGAAACTACACCCTCTAAAACATTGTCCTGTTACCTCAAAATGGGGATTTTTTTTTTTTGACACTGGTTGATGATGAAGATCTGAGAAACGCACTTTTGCCTCATGAGAAGCTGCAGTCCCTGATTACAGCAAAGTTATCTGGCTTTATCAGCTTTAATTATTCAGCCTCATAATTGCATTGAATAGAAGTCAAGAGCTGACTAAAAATGATGATTAAAAATGACTACTTTGCTGTTCAAAAAACATTTTCAAAACAAATTAAGGGGTTTTGTGAGACTGCACATAGTTTAAGGAATAAAGCATTAATGTTAGTCTTTCAACATATCATGTGTGCTCGGGTTAAAATGTGTTAAACTGCTCACCAAATATCAACAAGAAATTTACTGGAACCACTAAGAACACAATAGATTTTAACAGCAACCAATGTGGGCTTTACCCTAACAACAGCTTTGGAATTTTTGTGACCGGCAACCAGAAATCACTGAGGAAGCAACACCTTTTTAGAATGAATAGGATATTTAAAGTAACTATTTGTTACTTTGGACTGATTAACAGGAACATTGAGAAAATTATATCTATTATTAATTTACACATGGAGCCCATCGGTCAACACGCCTCTGTGTGTGAGCTGCTCTCCTGCTCGGACACAGGGGAAGTAGAGGAGGAGGTGTCTCTCTCTCTATCTCACTGAGGAGTAGGTGTCTCTCTCTATCTCACTTTCTCTGAGGAGAAGTTTCTCTCTCTCTGAGGAGGAGTAGGTCTGTCTCTATCTCACTGAGGAGTAGGTGTCCCTCTCTGAGGAGAAGCAGGTCTCTCTCTCTCTCTTTGAGGATGGAGTAGGTCTCTCTCTCTCTCTCTCTCTCTCTCTCTCTCTCTCTCTCTCTCTCTCTCTCTGAGAAGTAGGTATTTTTCTCTCACTCTCCGAGGAAGAGGAGTAGGTATCCCTCTCTCTCTCTTTGGGGAGGAGGAAGTATCTCTCTCATTCTCTCTGAGGAGTAGGAGTCTCTCTCTCTCTCTCTCTCTCTCTGAGGAGGAGGAGGAGTAGGTGTCCCTCGTCGCCCAAAGCTAATGTTGTCTCTGAACAGTGTCCCGGGCTCATGCGTAGCCGAGTGCAGCGCTGGAGCGGATTGCAGGTTGTTGCAAGTTGAGCTCAAAGACGGAGGCGCGGTTTCAGAACAGCAGCTTTTCAGATGAGCTGTCTCGGTCAGGAGTGACTGAGACAGACATGAAAGCAGCCCTCGCTCTGCCCTGCTGGTTCCTCCGCGCTGAAGAAACGGCATCAAAGTGTTCTGCTTAGATATGTCAGTATTTGCTTCTCCTCATCAGTTAACCCTCTCCGCTAAAAAACTTAAAACAACAGAGGAGTTCTCATTTTATAAAGGAGGACAAACGCTCTCTTACTCCTCCTGCACCACCTCCACAGCCGCTCGACTCCTGAGGCCACTGGAAACGCAGTGACAGATCAGTGCGCTGCGTTCACTTAATTCAGCCGTGTAGGCCTACACCATTTACACATGAATAAAATATTTTACGTCAACACAGTTTTATATCTTTGCGTTTACTTACCTGTGGCAGTAGCCGTGCCGTTGTGATATATTTTATTCATGCGGAAGCGATGTACACTATGAATCAAGTAAACTGAGCGCTCTATTTTCTTCAGCGTAAAAGAGGCGACGCACAACAATGCCATTAAAATCAATTCCTGTTAACGAACTGAATGTCTGTAGTCTGAGTGAAACATGTTAAAGCTTAATCGTATTGTATGGTAATCATAGTGTGTTTCGTTTTAGTCTTTTACTGCATTAAGGGAATCTATGAGAAATGACGTGGAGCTAAATAAGCAGGATACAGTTTGTCAGTAATAAAATTAAGAAGCACTTCCATTAGATTGCATTATGCTAATTTTATTCCATTACAAGGGAAATCAAAGAGATGCATTCTCGAACCTCATCTTTATGGTTACTGGAAATCTAGAGGCTTTTTTTCCCTCTTGAAGGGAAATAGCTTGGTTTAGGTTGAGGAGAAACTGCTGATACAATGTAAGCCTTCTTTCTGGTTTCACAAGCTTTTAGTAAAAGTGATGTTGTACAGTTAATTTACGCCGATGGGCTGTTGAATGGTTTCAAACAGTGACCCCATTCATTCTAGCTCACTGATAATGCGGAGGCTATTTCCCAGAGCACACTTCCATGTCTCTCTATATGATGAACTAGCAGCCTGTTTATTAACTGTGCACACGTCTAAAACAAACCTCTTTCACTACCCTGACAGGGCAGTGATGTATTGCCGCTCGAAGAGTACATTTCTGAGGGGATTAGATTGCATATACCACTATGCTGTGGTCATTTTAGTGGCGCAAGACACTTAAATGTGGGTCTGTTAACATTTTCACTGGGGAAAGTGAACAATTAAATAGGAAATTACTGAAAACAAAGATTTTCATAGCATTCTTCAGCATTTAGTCCTGCTCGAGCAAAATAACAGACTGTAGCGAAAACTTTTATCGGAAACTACAGCAAAAAGCATTTATCTTTTAACAGACTGGTGAATTTCACCATAATGACTGTAAACCACGGAGGAGCGAGTTCCACTCCAGCTCTTACTGCTCGGCTCTCTGGTCAGCTGCACTCAGAATAGCCTGCAAGGAGCGTCAGTGACAGGAGCTGTGAGAATCTTATTACAGAGTAAAATTTAGTAATAAATTCAGTGATTCCCTTAAACCTGCCCAACAACAAATCCTTCAATCACCCAGACTAGGCTTAGTCTGAGCCACATTATAAAATATAGTGAGGATGGTGTGGTTATTATGTGTGCTTTAGTAAGAAAAATGTGAATGACCTATGCCAAATGAACATTTATTACCTGATTATAAACAGTTTCCAAAGCAATATAACAACTTAATGAAAAAAAAAGAAAAATGTGTTTAAGCCCTGAGTGCGTAGTCCAACATGCAGGGGTGCAAATTTGGTCAGATTGATGAGGGCCAACACAAAATTGGTGGGGACCAACACTGAAAGGCTGCAACCAACATGAACGATTACCAGTTCCAAAAAAGCCTGGACGTTATGTGAAATGCTAATTAATTTCTGTTCGATGTGTATTAAATTGAAAATGATACAAAAATATTTGATGTTTTACCTTATAAACTCTTTTTTTTCGTAAATATACACTCATTCAAAATATGATACCTGCAACACATTCCAAAAAAGTTGGGACAGAAGCATGTTTACCTCTGTGTTACATCACCTTTCCGTTTAACAGCACCTAATAATTGTTTTGGGACTGAAGACACCAACTGATCCAGTTTTGAAAGGGGATTTTTGTGCAAGATACAAGTCTTTGGGTGTGTAACCATAAGGTCTTCGTTGTTGTGTTATGAAGTTAATAATGTGGTACACATTTTCAAAGGGAGACAGTTCCGGACTGCACGCAGGCCAGTTTAGCACTTGCTCTCTCTGTTTACATGGCCATGCTGTTGTAACATGCAGAACATGGCTTGGTGCTGTCATGTTGAAATAAGCAGCGCCTAAAAGGCAGCATTTGTTGTTTCAAAATGTCACATTAAAGTTTTCATTTGTTTAGGTTACCTACTTATATCCCCCCATACCATGACTTTACAATAGAAATAGTCAGGAGGGTCCTTTTCTTTTTCAGCCCAGAGAACACAAAGTGACTTGTCAGACCACTATATTATTATATATACCACATTTTCACCATGCATTAGTTCTTTTCAGATGAGCTTGAGCCCAGAAAAGTCGTCAGTGTTTGTGGATGTTGTAGATATGACGCCTACTGTGCACAGTACAGTCTTAACTTTTATGTTTGCAGTGAAGAAGGGCGTTTAATGACGGTTGTTTGTCAAAGTATTCCCAAGCACATACGGTGGTATCCATTACAGAGGCATGCTGATTTTTTAAATGCAGTGCTGTCCAAGGGGGCATATGTCATGGGCATTCAGTTGTGGCTTTCAGCCTTGTCTTTTATGCACAGAGATGTCTCCAGAGGGCAAAATACCTAAAATTCTTATAATTGCTCGCTGAGGAACATTATTCTTAAACTATTGGATTATTTGCTGATGCATTTTTGGCAAAGAGGTGAGTCTGGACTCATCCTTGCTCATAAAGGACTCGTCTTTTCTGGACGCTCCTTTTATACATAACCATAATTCCACCATCTGATTAAAACGACCTGTTTAGTCTTGAATTGCTCCTCTCCCAACTTTTTTAGAATGTGTTGCGGTAATCAGTTTCAGAATGAGTGAATATTTATAAAAACAATGAAGCTGACAAGATAAAACATTTAATGTCTTTTTTTGTTTTTGTACTTTTTTGTTCAAATACAGGTCAAAGTAGATTTATGAATCACTGCTCTATTTTTATTTGCATTTTACCTACTCTCCCAATTTAATTGAAATTTTGTTTGCACAAGACTGGCACAACAGAAAAGTTGCATTTATTTATTTATGCACACATAAAACTAGGTAAACAAAGTATGCAAAGTTACCATATTCTCATGATGTCTCATGCTTTAGTTGTGAGTATTAAACACATTATTATTACAGTATTAGCAGGAATTACATATGTGGAAGCTTTTAGTGTAAATATAAACAGTTAAAGTTTGAACATCCCCAGTCAAGTTACTTTTATTTTTCAGAAAATCAACAAAAAGTTAACAGATACTCTACAGGGAGAAAGTGCATAATTTATGGCAGTGGGTAGCGCTGTCGCCTCACAGCAAGAAGGGCCTGGGTTCGATTCCCGGCAGGGCGACCAGGGTCCTTTCTGTGTGGAGTTTGCATGTTCTCCCCTAGTCTGCGTGGGTTTCTTCCCACAGTCTGAAGACATGCAGTCAGGCCAATTGGACATGCTAAATTGCCCCTAGGTGTGAGTGTATATGTCTCTCTGTCTGCCCTGTGATGGACTGGCGACAAGTCCAGGGTGTTTCTTGCCTTCTGCCCGTTGACAGCTGGGATAGGCTCCAGCTCCCCCTGTGACCCAGAAGGATAAGTGGCTTAGAAAATGTGTATGTATGTAAATTTCTATTTATTCATTTGCGAAGTTTAAAAAACAAAACAATAGTTAATGGCTTTTGCACAGCCCACATAATGTTTCATCCCCCTCCTGAGGAACATGTGTTCTGTAGCACTCAACAAAGCACTGTTGCACATGGGCAGGGTGGTTTTGGAACAGCCCAGTGTTTTTTTTTCTTAGACAGTCGCCTTCTGTTTTAGTGTGTAATGGCAACACAATATGACTGGTGTGGGAGATTTAATGGGAAATAGTGATATAAACTATGTACTTTTAAAAAACAACCATCCCCCTACACCACAAAAATTCTCTTGTATCATGTCACACAGTGGGAGTGCATGCCCCACTCATCCCCATCATCCCCCCAAATTTGCATGTAATTGGGTGCATAGTGATTAATGCTACTGACAGAACACCAGTACAGTTTTCACAATGTTTATTGATGAACTAGAAAATCGAGTTGCTAAAAGAATTGGAAAGAACACTGATTAAGCTGGTTTCGTCTGTTAAAAAAAAATACAATTTCATGAAGTTTACACACAGGTCAACAGCAATCTTACAACTGGTTTTCAATTCTTCAAAAATGTATCCTTTTATTATATTTTTTAACAGGATTAAATGTGTGTACAAAGTGTATGTCCCCCTCTCATAAAGGACCATTTACAAAACCATGATGCTTTTAAAATTTCAAAAATCATTTTAAAACTATAGCTTTTTTTTTGTAACAGGACTTTACCAATGCTGACGGACCAGCAGACAAAGACCAGCGAAGGACCAGCCTCCAGTCCACACTCTCTCGCTCGCTCTCTCTTGCTTTCTCTCTCTAACAATCTTCGTCCCTCACTAGCAGCTACCTCACAGAAACCACATTCAGCAGTATTGCACATTAAGCATGGAGGACGATTGTTCTGAGAGGGGGAAATGTGACAAGAAAAACCCCTGACAGGATTAGAGAAACAAAACGAAATGAAAAAAAAAGGCCAACAGAATCATGCAAACAGCAAAACCTATTCAGGTCTGGCTCTCCTATACAAGAGCTTTTTCTAACGAGCCAGTTAATCCTTGTACATTATTATAAAGAGGTGTCCAGACACGACTCTGGACATGTAGCAGAAGACACTTATCAACTAAACTCATCCTACATGACTGCTACCAGCAGAGGCCACTGTCTCTTTCAGTGACCACAGGTTGAGGCAAGGGGATGGACTCAAAGCTGGATTTAACTGACACTGTGTTGAAGACACAGCAAGCAAAAATATAGTTTTGTTGATTGCTCTGCTCTAATATTATTCCTAAAGGCATAAACTCTATTTCTACAACATGCAGACAGAAATTCTCTAAAAAGTGCTTTACAGCTTGACTCAAGCTCCAAGTAAACGTTTGTTTTGAGGGGCACTTAAATTGTACAACTTGATAAAAGACACACATCTAACACAAAAATAAGCATATTTCAGAGAGTTTTGGACCATGATTGCTTGCTCAATGTTGCTTCAGATTTTTTCGCTGATTTTAAAGATCATTTGGCACCATTTTAGTCAGCTTTGGGTCTGTTAAAAATCCTCGACCAAAATAATCAGAAGACTCAGAAAAACAGTCCGAACCTGATATAAAGACAGAATATACAATTTACCTCGAGACCACATATAATGATTAACATGTTAAGAAATAACCTATTGAATATCAACAAGATATCATCTCTTTAAGAGAGACTGGGCAATGTTATATGAAACATGAAAAAAAAAATATTTCAGACACATTTACTGATATACTTTCTCTCTCTATATATATATATATGCAATAGTGTCAACACATTTCTACAATATAAAGACGTTCTGAAATACTGAGTAGGCCTAAAATCACTCCGGGTTACAAAGCCCAGACGTCTCTAGTGTCTGTTCCCTTCTTGTTTTTTCTATCCCTCCCTTAAAAACGGAAAAAAAAACCCACTGACTAACATTTTGGCCAAAAGCAATGGGGTATGAATAACAACGGAATTAAGGTCAGAAATGGTGCTAAGCACATTTAGAGATAGATAGCCTAATGTGAACCTTTAAAATATGGCTGAAAATAAGGACAGCAAAGAAAAGCAGGATGTGGTGAGCTGAAGAAAAGGGAGGTAGAAGAAATATGGCAATGAAAAGATTTGGCTGGATAGTTTACATATGGGTGAGATTTAAACAGCAAAGCTAAACCTCATGAATTTACCCCTGTATTGACATGAATTCTCCCAATTCACATGCATTCAGATTTCATATGCACTGGAGGAAATTTTAGTGGCTCAGATAGATGGATGGACCTACTACAGTTGGAACAGGTTACAAACAAACTCAGAAAACATGCAAAATAAAAACAACATCCCCATAAAACCTCACCCTAAAAGGCCTGACACATGCTCACAAGGAACACTTTCCACCCAGTATCAAATACAATACATATCTGACTGGATATTAAAACCATGTCTGATAATTAGACAACATTCATTCTTTCAATCACAATAAGAGGCACCAAAAAAAAAAAATCACAATAAAAAAACATGAGTGTTTGCTAGTCTGAAAAATATTCTCAGCATATAACGATGCCAGAAATCAAATACATTTGATTGGTCTTGATTAGAGGAGCAGCGAATAAACAGCCTGGTCCTGTATCGGCATGTACGAGTGCCTCTGGTGACTGATGGCTCTTTCTTTGGAATACAATATCAATCAGAAAGACCTATTTACAAAAAAGCAACATTCAAACGGTGTGATTGGGCCAACATTAAGCAGCCTCTGGGGACCAAGGTTAAGGCTATTAAGGCCATAGACCGATACCAGCAGGTGCAGGAATGGGTGAGAGGGACAGATCTGGGCAGGCAGATATAGAAAAGCTATAGAAGCTTCCAGCATAAGGGTTTCCAATATCTCACTCTGATTGATGATGTATTTTGTCACTGTTCTGTGCTGCTCAGCTAGTCACATATTCCACCAAAGTGCTTTCATTGCATTTTAGAAAGAAGAGATTGGGCAAGGGATTACAGGAATGCTTAAAAGCAGAAAGAAAGAAAGAAAAAGCAAAGCCAAGCAACACAAACATGTCTGTCAAAGGGTCTAAATTAGCAATAAGCTAACAAAGCCTGATCAGGTGGTGATCACTCTGCACAACTGGCAGTCATAAAATACATCCTCTGTTGGGGATTGTCAAAGAAAATTTGTCCCAGGACAGACTGGAAGGGCAGAGTTTAAGTGCTTTTTGTTGTAAAACTGCAGTATTGGACAACTTCTGAACATCAATGCACTCCACAAACCCAATGTCCTGTAATAGTATCCTCAATATTATTATTATATTCAACATTACATTGCATTGTCAATGTAGTGGGCATCTGAGATGACTTTCAGTAACAATTTCTGAGATCCTTGATCTAAAACTCTGAGTTCCTGATTTTCACTTAATTTTGATCTCTTATTCACAGTTTTGTTAAAGCTTTTTTTTTTCTCCTTTTACCACTTTAAAAAAATTATTTTTCACATAAATCTATGGTACATGAAAATAAAATGTGGGTCTATACTGTATATAGAGTGTACGTCTGTATGTATTTACAAATGTAGCTATCTGTACAACGTTTTAGACCGCGACAGCCCATGAGTCATACAAAGAGCCCTTTCTGCCTCGCTGGAGGACAGGGCCATATAAATATTCTGATAGATCTTTTGGGCTGCTTGGTGGAAAAGTGACTCACACTTTCCTGTGAATAAACAGTGCAGTGTGCAGGAACAGCTCCGGCTCCAGCACAACAGATCTCAGACCTGTCCACAGGTCACAAGGCCTGGGGCAGACTGTTCTTCCTTTTTTTTTTTTAATTATAATTTTTTTTTAAGGGCTTCAAATTGTTCCCCTACCCATCCTAAAGTGGAGGTGTGAGTGCAAACTGCAGCTTTAAGAGTCTGGGCTTGTGTCAGCTGTCTAAGTTCATTAGCCGGCTGTCGCCCCGTTAAACTGCAGCATGGTTTTTCCGGGAGGTTGCTGGACAGCAGAGTGGCTGATAGGGATAGCTTCTCTGGGTGGACTGAAGTAGCAAGTGTGACATTCACTGTCAGTCTGAATCTCTTACTCCAGAAGCTGGTCCCTGGGCCCTCTAAGCTGGTTCCCAGCAGGCCCCTCCCCATCACCCGGCAGATTCTGTCCCACTGGACTGCGTCGCCTTGGTTCCAGCTCCACCACTGACAGCCGGAGACAGAGGAGCTCCGCTGTACCGATGTATTTGACCTTAAAGACAATTCTGACACGTTCAGTCTTCGTTTTCCCAAAACGGAGCTTTGAAAAAAACCAAGGCTATGGTTTGTCCACTGCGCTCTGTTGACTGCTTAGGCATGTCCTCCATGTTTGCCTTCTAAGCTTGTCCACACAAGCTTGTCCATGTACTTTAACAATACTGACAGATCATGAGCTGCCGTTGACTTGAATTTGTCCAAAGTGCTTGAAACCAAGCATTAATCTGTCTCAGGGACGACAATAAGAGTAGCCCTCAAATCTTATCTGCATTCTCCCTCTAGGCCTACAAGTACCTTCACCATGACTTCTGAAACCTGTTCTTCACCAGGAGAATTCCACTTAAGGCTGCAACATCTATTTAGCCCTTGTTCATCTTGTACAAAGATTTTAGCTCAATCTTGTGGTGCAGCTCTTGTTGGCTGATCTGAAACATTCAGGCGTTGAGAACGCTCCTCAGCAGATGACGGGAACCCCGTCAGTGTTGAAAATCATTCCGGTGGTGGGTTCATAAGTGCCAGCCAAGTAGTAGAGGTCCTCACTGTCCTGGTACTTCTTGGTTTTAATCATCTGTTCATACTGCTCCAGGCTAACCACCAGACACTTGTGAGAGATTGTCTGAACATCGTTCTCATCAACGTGAGAGGACTGGTACAGGGCCCGCTGCAGAAAGAAACATACTTCAAGTTAGATACTCTCATAGTTTTTCATTTACTGAGTGGGAGAAAAACATGTATTTGTATTTTTAATTTATAAATATACATCGAGTTTTACATTACTATGTATATCTATTTACCTCCATGAAATCCTTCCTCTGGTTGGAGGCCTGCAGAACAGCGGGAAGACTCCTTCCAGACAACTGATCCCAGTTCTGTCAAGTTAAGATATGTAAGAATGAGAAAGTGCAAAGTTTTGAAAATATACACTCTCAGCAAAAAAAGTTCAGGTTCAACTGTCGCAGACCTCAAATAATGCATTCAAGCATTAATGCCATTTATGGTTAGTTACAAAACTATTATAAATCTTTAAGAACCATAACAAAAGTAACCTTTTTGTCATGAAGTTTCTTTCCAGGGTTGGTTTCCTCTGGATGGTAGAACCATTTGACACGAACAACCATGTTGTTTCCCCAGGATTCCCACATGCTCTGGATGTGACCAATAAATGGGAGATTGGGTCGTCCAGCAGACAGGAAAACAGCGCAGTCTCCGATTCGGATCATTTCTTTCCCACGCATGATGGCCTTGTAGAAGAGCTTCTTTGCCTTGCCCTTCATTCCCCGTCTCTGCAATCAAAAGACAAAAGTTTTTCAGTCTGGATGAAAGTTAACCAAACTGAAAACGGGATATAGGAAATATTCATTTAAAAACATTTTGAGAACTGATCTCTACTGACACACCTGAGTAGGTTTCCCAAACCACTTCCACAGCTGTCGGGCTGGAAGAAAGGCAGAGATCTTGGGTCTGTTCTCCACAGAGGGCAGTCTCTGTCTCTTGGCCAGCTCCTTTGTGGTGGGCAAGTGGATGCCTTCTCTCTTCTTAGGCCGGCCAACGCTCTTCTTCACCTTCTGCTGCTGTTTCTGTTGCCTCTGCTGTTGTTTGGGAGGGACCTGCTGTTTCTGAACCTTAGGGGTGGTGACTGTGGGCTCAGACTTCACGTCTGGCTTCTCCTCTACATCCTCTTCCTCATCCTGAGGCGGAGTCTGTTCTTGAGGAGATGGGGACTCAGGAGCGACAGGAGCCTCGTCATCTGAGCTGCAGGATGACTCCTCGTCACTGGTGGTCGAAGAGGAGGAAGAGGAGGAGGAAGAATTGAATCCGGCAGATGAAGACGAGCTGCTAGTGGAAGAGCTGGAGGAAGTGGGACTAGAGGCCCGGGAGCTGGTGGAGCTGCTGTCCTGCTTGGCCTTTTTCTTCTCCTGCAAGGTCCTTCTCTCCTCCTCTCCCTCAGACTCTGAGCTGCTGCTACTGCTGCTGCTGCAGCTGGCTGACTGAGCTTCTTTCTTCTGCTTCTTTTCTCCAGAGCTCTTTACCTTCACCAGGCCCTCACCTGCACTGCCCAGTTTACGGATGCTGTAGGTTGACACGCTGTCAACATTCAAAGCCTCAGGCTCAGGTTTGGCCTTGGGTTTGGGTTTCAGTGTTTTTTCTGCAGGGGTGGAGGTAGTGACAGTAGTGTAGCTGACGCCCATCACGGCCTTGCTGTCTCTTTTGGTGGGGTTCTGGCCCTCCATCATCATCAGGGCTTTGGTCTTTTTGGTCTTGGGGGACATTACACCCTCATGGTCCAGCTTGATCAGGATCTCAGTCTGAGGCTGCTTGCGTTGGCTTTTAAGCCCAAACCCTGTGCCCTCGTCTTCACTTTTCCGCACTCGCTTGATAGGCTTTGCCTTTCCACTCTCATTAGTGGAAATAAAAGAAGCTAGCGAGGCAGAGGGGTCGTTATAGAGATCCACGGACAGAACTTTTCCATAAAGTGCTGATGAATAGATGGACTGGGGCTGTGAACGTACTTTGGCTGGGGACTTGGCTATTGCGGTTTTCTTCTGGCCTTCGGCAGTTATAGAAATGGAAGGGCTGCTTGTGGTGGCCGGCTGGGTCTTACTGCCTGGCCTTGGGCCACTTTTCTGGGCAGACAGGGGCCTTTCCTGGACCTGCGGAGGGGCTGATGTGTCAGCTTTTTCATGCTCCTTTGGAGGAACCTCAGGCTCTGGAAAGCAGAACAGAGAGGAGGGGTTTAATATGCCTGAGCACAACATTGACCTACATGGAATGCAGTGAAGCTAAAAGCTGACACTGTTCTGCCAGGAAGCCTGATCACCCCAGCCACAAGAAAGTGATTTAATATCTATGAAACCACCAATCATATCCACTGTCACCCAATCAGTCTGCTGCATTTCATCAATTCCAGTACAGCCAGCTGAATATTTTTTAAGGTGAAAACAATTAACAAACAAAGGACTGACAAAGGGTTCATGTTTATAAAATGTGAGTGTTTAGACTGTGGGCACTAAATCACCTGGTTTGGGTTTAGGTTTTCTCCCTCTCCCCCGGTTCTTCGGAGCAGGATCTTCTGTGCTTTTGGGGGCTGCTTCTTTGCTCTCTGAAACATCCTTACTGCACTTCCTGCCACGCCTTTTAGTGCTAGCCACCAGAAGAGCAGGAGAAGGCTCCGCACCTGTGCAGATACACAGTTTATGTTTAGTCTGCATAATTAACATACAGCACATGCAACAAACACAAAAATTCAAAACAAAAACTGCTGCTTCTCTTCATGTTTACTTGAAACTAATGCTTCACATTGTCTTTTTTTCCCTACCCATTCATTAGTCTAAGTAAGTACACACCAAGACTTTCAATATCAATTTTTAAACAACGCTCTCAAAACATTACACATGAATACAAACGTGTCAGTCTAAGAGTTGATCAACTGCAATCCACAGGCAATTTAAGGGAAAACATCTCTTCCACTGAATCCATCATCACATCTCAAGTACGAAAGCAAACAAATCAGTGACTGCCAAGGCTCCAAATCAAACACTGCATTCATACAGTCCATTAGTGTAACATTTAGATCTGGGCTGGTGATTCACACAATTCCTTGAGCACTTACACTGGATCTTGTAGTCTGGGGGTAGCAGTCTAATGTGCGACAGCGGGATCCGGCCGGTGTCCCCATCATCAAACTCCACCGTGATCAAGTCGTCCACCTCGTCCATATCGGGGCTCCCTGGAGGCACGGAACAGGGAGAAAATTGATGTGCAGGAACGTATATCACCTCAATTTACATTTCCACTGAGTGAGATGGCAAATCCTCCCATGCAAATGACAGTCAAAAGGAGAAAACCACCAATTTCTCAGCTGCGTCTCGTGGGCCACTGCGCTGCACACAGGGCCCTTTTTATTCTCGTGAGCTGACAGCAGCAGTAGCTACGGCCTCCCTTTAAGAGTTTTTTTGACAAGCTTCCAGCTCCCTCCTGCCTTAGTGGGAGGGAAAATAAATAATAATAGAAGCGGAGGGCTGCATGAAACTAACCACATCATCCTTCATCCCCCTGGCCCCTGCACTTCCCCACCTACTCTGGCAGGCCTGCTGGCCTTGGCTAAAAGCTTCAGATTAAAGGAAATTAAACAAGCCTCTGCCCTGAAAGGTTAGCTTTACAGAGGACAGTAGAGATTTGTGCCTTTTTTGTTGTTTTTTTTGCACCTGAGAAAGGTTGAGCAAGTCAGTGAGTCTATATAAAATGTGGCAATTGATGTGCTATTACAGTTACTGAAGAGAGAGAGAAAAAAAAGTGTATATATATATATATATATATATATATATATATATATATATATATATATATATATATATATATATATATATATATATATGTCTCTTACCTCTGACAACTGTGCCAGGATAGAGGCAGCGGTACTGCTGGCTCCAATAGGCTGCAATCCTCGTCCCCTGGGGGAGGTACCTCACAGAGGGGGGCTTTACATCGATTATCTGGAGGACGGGGGTTGTGCAGCCCAAAGGGAAAAATTAAATCAAGACATTTGTGCATTTTGCAAGCTATGCTGTATGTGTTCATTTATATGCAATGCACAGGGACTACTGTCTATTCTAATTCACAGCCGAATGACTCATACATTGCTTTTTGGCAACGCAACATTTCTCTTTTGTATATAATCCATCTGAGAGAGTGCCATGGCCGGGGTTGCTTTTGGCTGAGCTTCTACTTCCTACGGCCCATTAGGAAGGAGAGGTAGAAGCTGAGAGCTCTTACTGCCTAAACCAACAGTCAGAATTAGTGGAGCAAAACATGCCCTTAGCGTAGCGGGAGTGGAAGGTGCTAAAGAGGTCCTATGTTAGAGCATGTCCAGAGCCTGTTAGCAGAGGCAGAGAGAGCGCGCCCCCGGCCATGCCGCTGTGTGCTAGGACGTGCACGGGCCTCATTAGCGAGTGGCGAGGACAGTGTGTGGAAGTACTGACCGCCTCCTGCAGCAGCTGCTCCAGGCAGTAGATGTGAGGCCTGTTCCCTCGTTCGCCCTCAACCACCACGCTGTATCTGCAAGACACGAGGTACCGTCATTAGCACACAACCTGACCGCCTTGGCCTGACAGGCGAGACACTGCTGAGTGACCTGCTCCAGTGAGAGAGAAAGAATACTCACAGGTACAGACACAAGACACGGACCCCTACAGGGCATTCAACTAGGAGTACAGTAGACTTCAGGAAAGTTTTGAAACACCTGAGTAAGCAACATATACACACAAGCAGACTCTAAAAATAGCCTGAATAAGATTGGCCACATATCTCACTACCCTGCAAAATATTAACACCACAGTATGTCAGAATAAAAATAAACCAGTTGACAGAAATAGGCCATGTGTGGTACGGTGCATAAGGGGGGGTAGAAAGTATGCTGTGTGTCAGAGGAGGGATGAACAGGACTCGAATGAGAGGGTCTGAGAATGTTGGAGCGGAGGCAGTCCTAACATGAAGACAGGGGTCCTCAGAGGACCAGACAGACAGGGCTTTGAGCTGCCCTTTATTCCCCCAATACCCAAAGGCTTTCTCTGCTGCTTTCACTCAAACGGTGAGGTTCTCCTCTGGGACTAGATTCAGAAGCGGCTTTGCTTTTTAAAATTTGTTGCCTGATAAGTTCATCTTGTCTATGACTTTCATTTTTTTCCCCTGTTAAGAAGCCAGGTCAGGTGGGCAGAGTAAAGATAAGGGAGAGGCTTTTCATTACATAGTGTCTGACAGAGCCGGAAGGGGTTTTGCCCACCCCCCTTCAACCAAAAGAATAAATGACCCTTGATCTTGTATTCTTAATAAAAACTCTGCAAGGCTGAGTCACTATATGGGATTTGATATTTGATGAGTCTAGAGCAAGAGGACTGTTAGACCTCTGCAGTATTAATTTTGTAGCCAGCTGCTTTTCAAACCATTACATAGACAGGAGAGGGGCGGGGAGCGCTTGTTTGGGAGTTATCAATATTCCATATATACAATCGTATGCAAAACCCTTAGCATGCCTGATCAAATTGCTTGTTTTGTCGATTTTCTGAGTAAAGACATGTCTGCACATTAATGCACAGTTAAATTTAAAATACTGAAGAAAAGTCATGTGAGTCACATGTCATTTGACTGGGGAGGTAGGGGAGGTTGGTTTTGAACTTTTGCATACAACTGTTTATTAAATAAAGAGTGTGAGTGAAGCTTATAATCCTTTAAGATGCAGGTCAGCATGCAGTACAACAAAACAATAAAATGTTTTAGATGAGAAGCAGGCCTCCCTATTTATAAATAATTAAAAATGAACATAAAAATAATACCCAACAACAACACCCTGATGGTCAGATGTTTGACCTGTTCTCATCTGGATGCATGAGGGTGCCTGCAGCTTCAGCGTGGGCACAGAGCCAGCTGTCAGGCACGTCCGTCAGAGTGGCAGTCCTATTACTGAGACACGGGCCCGCGAGGTGATCTGGGACCCCCTCCTCCCCAAACACTTCCTCCAGCCTGGCCCTAGACACACTCGCGAGCAGCAGACTCTCTTGAGAGGCAGCCTGAAGGGGTGGGGGGGCGCTGCTGGGAACAGCCGATCGCCCGTGTCTGGAGGCTTCGCTTAAATTCACACCAGCTGCTCCCTGACGGGAGAGGCCGTGTGATTGGGCTTGAGATGCTACTAGCAGGGTTAAAGACTGAATCCTCCACACAGACTAGCAAAACAAGCTGAATTTACTGAGAAAATAGTCAGTAGGGCTGTTCATGTAAAACTGACAAAGAAAAAGATAAACCTACAATTGGGGATGCATCAATATGGGAATTGGGGGCTGATTTTTTTATGTGTCTGATATTTTTCCATGTACATATCTGTCAAAGCAGATATACAGTTGTATGCAAAAGTTATGGCACATTTTATATTTTTCTTATGTTAAATGTAGCAAATAAATAGAAATTGTGCACTAAAATTGTGCACAAAGTGCATGCCTTACTTTAGTTTATTCCCTGTAAAAGATGCGTTAACTCATTTTCTTAGAAAATTAACAAAACATGAAATTTGACCATGGGTGTTTATACTTTTGCGTATTATAAACATTTGTTAACCATAGAAACTGGGACTAAATCCACCTGCGTCAGTATTACAGATAAATATGATGGTACAAATGTGGGTTTCAAAGAGGATACATAGGGAATTACAAATGCAGCAAATTAATAAACAGTAGAGATTTAAAGCACAGTAGCCAAGTGTCACCTAAACATCCTCTTCCAGAATTCAATAGATGCATCCTCAAATATTGGTGAAATCTAAACATCTGTGCAATGCTGAGAATCTGACAGGACAAATAAGGTTCCAGTACCATAGTGTATCCCTTCCTGCAATTCAGTTGTTTATTGTAAAAAAAAATAAATAAATAAATCCTGAAAAGCTTCAGGGTTTTTGAGGATTTATAACTTTCAAAAGTCATTTCGTCCTTTCGGAGTGAGTGTGGAACAGTAAATCAGGCTGAATGCACATTAAAAGCACAATCTCAATACGAACTATAAGAATAGTATTTGAGAAAAAAGCGTAGCCATGAATGGGCACAAAATGCTACTTGCAATATACAATTTTCACATATACAGAAATCTCTGATTACGAGTGGAACCAAGGACCAGAACTCGTTTTCTTAAAGAAGGTGATAATTCCTGTTTTCACACATTGGCCCAGAGCTTGGAGACTCAGTACATAAATAAAAAATGGGAAGTCACTGAAGGGTGAAGAGAAAGCTTCAAATTATTTTCCCATTACCCATAAATAATGGGCCAGAGCCATTAGCATGGCCTGCACGTCACGTGCATGACAATGGGCCTGCCAGCAGTCTTTTCTGTTCTTACTGCACAGGGCTGGTAAAAAGCGGTGGCTCAGGGGAGACATGGCCACTTCTCTTCCGTCCTTCTGGATTCCAGTCCTAATTCAACACTGATCGCTTTAATTACTGACCCCACAATTAAACAGCGAGTGGTTATGGATATGGCCACGCATGCAGACAGTGTAATGGAGTTAAGGGGAGGGGGAGGGGCTGCAGTTTGTTCACACATATTCATACCCTTCATTACGGTGAAGGGTAATGAACACGGGCACAGGAGTATAAACAGCAGCAGCTCGCACACGTTTGATGGCCTCTGTGTGGACTCTCAATCTCTGGTTGCGTTTAAGGTGTCGTGTAGCACATGCTGCTATGGAGCGGAACAACAAGCGATCTGTTCCAGTAGGCTCTTCTGCTCGCGCCTTGCTCTCTCCACAGTCTGGATATTAAATCTCCTCACAACCAGTTCTCACTGTCGTACTAACCATGCTCCTTGAAGAGCGTGGCTGAAGGCCTGTGATTCAAACACAGCTCTGCACAAAGGCACCTTCCACAGCAGGGAGGAGGATATTTTTAGCACGGGCACAGTGTGTGAGTATGTGTGTGAGAGAGAGAGACAGACAGTGGGAGACTCTTACTAAACGTGACCGTTACATCTCATTATCTTAACTGCTAAATGAACCAATAAAAACACGCCTCTGCAGAGCTGAGTAACACCGATAACTCTCAACATCCGTTCTCATTCCAAACATCCGCTCATTACAGTGTAAGAACAAACAGGCCTAGGTTTTCTTTCTCCTGAGGTGGAGTGTTACTTGACTCCTCTGGCTCAACAGAGGAGGGGAAGAGCGGAGGGAAAGAGATACTTTGGTTTCCAATCAAGACCACTAAACATCTTAAGCCTCATCACTGTAAGACTTGCATGCTAGGACTGCAATGATTAACTGATACAAAAAAATATTAATAAGGGAATTCTTATAATCAACTTGTCATTTGAGATACACAGTGCTTTAACCCAGTGCCATTGCTAGACTTTCCCTTTAGGGGGGCGCAGCTAGGAAACATTATATACCAGAGACATCACTATAGTGACAGTGTCAACCACAAGTTAGCCAACTCCACTGTAGCTCCCATAACCAGAGAGAGATAAACACATGTTTGCTGACCTCTCATAGGCCTTTACAACATAATAGCAAGTCATTGCTAATTATTGTAATTATTTAACATTATTGCAATTATTAAAGCTAACTGCAATGCAGTCATATTATGCTGCAAGATACACAATGTGACTCATTTGAGTTGAGTTAATAAATGTAAATAAATTAAAGCAGTAAATGCATTCATTGGAACATCATGGGCTTACAAAAAAGCAGAGGGATTTTTTTTTTTGCTTATTTTCACTCTTGTGAAGGACATGCGCCTTTGCTTAGCTCTGCCCATGATTCTGTGTAATTGTAGATGTGTGTGAATCTGAGCGCAGTACTGATCTAACATTACAACCAGTGTCATCTACTAAACATAGCTAGCGAGAAAGGTCAGCCACCTTGGCAACTTTTGGTTTGTTTTAATAATCTCAAACAATAGACAAGAAAAGACAATTATTTGTATGATAATTAACTGTCAGATAAAATATCATGAGCATGACAGCCCTAACCTCGCATTTAACTGCCTAGCTGACAGCAGGTCACAGCAGATAAAAGCTATGTAACCACACTCTTCCCATTTACAGCTCTGGGACTTGATGTCCGTGGCAAATGGTTAAGAACTGATTTTCTTGTCTTTTTTATCCTAGCAGTTTTAAACTTTGTTTGCTTTACCATGGTAAACTTTACTACTTACCTAACTCACTAAGCTGTAGCCTATGCTAGGATCTAGCACAGCTCAGCTAAACTAACAGTCTGCAAAAACACTCTAGGAGGGTGATGCTGTTTTGTGCCTTATTGCAGAGTAAAAAACAGCGATGGTACGCAACTAACAGCAGTCTGCAGCCATGTAAACGTTGCCATGGCGATATCTGCTGCTGAAAATTGGTGATAACCTAAAGAGAGTTTTAGCGGTCCTCACCTTTGGGTTCATCGTGTATTATAAGAATGCAACATTATTTAAAAAAAATTCATTTAAAATTTGCATAATTTTCTTTTTTTCTTGTTTTTTGAGCTGTCAGAAATCTAAAGCAGGGCCATAGCTTATGGATAGCCCCCCACCCCAAACCCCCTATAATCTAAGTCTGTGCTTTAGCCAAATTACTATTTTGAGTTGGCAGCATGACTTATATGTTGACCTGGTGTCATTCAGAAAATGGTTAGCTCAACAACAAGACACATATTTCAAAACTACAAATGGAACTAAAAATGCAGGGCAAGGTTTGTTACACTGCGCATGTGTGCACTACAGCTCTCCACACCTGATGCTTCAACGCAGACTTTTGCCTCCAAAATGTGATTAGCCCTCACAGAGATGACTTTGAGGGAAAGTCTTTTAATCTTCAGTGGTCTGCATCTTGTGTATGCTTGACTATAACAGGCTGTGAGAGAATAATACAGCAAAGAAAAAATACAAAACAAAAGCAACTGGTATGAACGGAAGAAATGTATATTTTCATCAGCTGCAAAAAGACACTCAAGTCCCATTGTTCACTCAGCCTTGATTCTGCTCCAGAAATTGGTTCAGTTCACCTAAAATAATCCTTCAATGACCTTATATGAGTTATAGCACAGAGCCATTGTTTAGAGGGTAAAGCAGGGTTGGGGACGGGGTGGAACAAGGGAAAAGAGAACACAAAAAAGCAGCAGAGGTGAAGTGGGGGGTGGGGCCTCTTACATGTCAGGTGAGTGGACGGTGTTGACATGACCCGCGTACAGCAGCTTGTCATCCATGGGGATGAGCACGCGGAGTCCATCTTGCAGCTCATCTTTGTCTATCACACAGTTCCGAGGGGCTGCACAGAGACAGAGAAACACAAAAGATGAGCAAAACGGTGTTTTTGTACTGAGAGATAATCACTCAGCCAATCCAAATACCGTCATCCCAGCTAAATGCTGTCTATGAGGTAAACTCCAGGTGCAATAACATTCATCTATGCATATTACCATATGAATGCAATCAAGCTAAATCAATTGTCAGATTTTTAATGCCGGATTACGACAAGCAAGAGCGTGAAATGACTCTTGCCTCCTGTCACTCAAAGCCATTTGCTTTTTAACTGTGACTTGCAGGCAAGAAAAGGAGGGTTGATTTAGTCATAAAACAGCAATTAAAAATGGGAGAGTACTGATGAAGAGCTCAGCAGCCCTGCTGCCGGAAAAGGTGCATGAACAAGGCTGAGAGCCTTTAAGATAGCATGTGTGTGTACTTACCAGGAGTGCAGGGTCTTTCAGGCTGAGCGCTGGGAGGAGGGTTTTCGTCCTCTGAGAAGCTGCTGTCCTGGTTGGGCTCAAAGTCTTCATCAGCTGCCATGCTCTCCATCAGCTTGCTAACAGCACCGCCTTTTCCTCGAGCCTGCTGGGGAATTCAAAAACATACACAGTGTGGCCCTTTAAACAATGTGCACCAATAGGGAAAGTCCTCATCTGATTAGAAAAATTGATATTAGGTATATGTTAATGCAGCAGTATTGGCTATATTAAGTCCGATCCTTGTTAAGGCTAGCCGCATGTTAAAATTTGTGTGTGTGTGTTTATTACACACTTTGGCTTATTATAGCCTATATTATCAACAATATTGAGTTTACTTTAAAGTGGGGAAATTTAGCCTAATAACACTGAGCTCAGGAACCACCTGTAATTGAGCTGGACCAATCAAAAGCAGCCAAACATCCATGTGCTGTGTGCATAACACAATCACAGATAACTGGCAGTCTGGCATTTAAGCCTCAACCAAATAAATAAATAAATAAATAAATAAAAAGGGTTGGATCTTTACATTTATAGAACATAATCACAACTTAAATCATAGTCACATTATTTATTAGAAAAAGAATTCATTTTCATTTCAATTATTTTCACAAAAGTGTTCAGCCCTAGCTCAAACTGTACGTAAAAGGGGCCCAAATCCAATTTATTGCCCAAATCAGTTGTTTTGGTTGTCACTTTTTAAAAATGTGACCTGACATTAGTCTGAACAGATCACCCTCCTGAATTGCAAAAGAACACTGATACACCCAGCATGCTCATCTGTTCCTGCTCACATAGAATTTGTGTGTAATGAATGTGACTGACGCGAAACATGAATTCTGATCTGACTGTTCAGACTGAGGTCACATTGCCGCATATCAGATATGTACTGAATTCCAGTGCCACATGGAAGAGGTTCAAATCAGAATTGAACATGCCAGATTAAATGTATTTTTTTTAAATCGCTTACACTGCATGATATGTGAAGAAAAGAGATTGGATTGGACCACTTTTATCTGCAGGTAACGTAGTTTCAGAGAAGAGAGTAACAATGCATTCAAGGGAAAGAGCATGGAGTATTTCAAACCTCTTAGAGCAATGTGAAATATGAAGGTAGTGTGTAAAAGACACCATAAAATAAAATAAAATAAGGTCAGAGTGTCTCACTATGCTCATTCTAAAAATGTAGCCATTTACTCAGGTATTTTAAAGCAACTGGCAGCTTAGCACATTTTACTTAAATTTGATATTCTATCTTTAATATACTTAAAATGTGCCCAGCTGTATTATCTACAATAATCCAAATCATTAGATAGTCAATATTAACAGACCCCGATTAGAATTGAAGGACAGAAACTTGATCAGAACATCCCTACGCACCACTGAACACCCAGGCATCGCTGGTTTAATTCCAACGTGCTTGTGTGGCGAGAATTGATTCAGTGAAACCCATTTAGATGAGTGACAAGCTCGACATGCCAGACACACGATTCTCCATTTCAAAAATGCCAGAACACCCAGGGGAACACCCGCACCTCAGGATGCCACATCAGAACATGTGATTTATACATAAAACGAGGAAAGAGTGACTGTGGTGAATTTTAAAACGCAGCCCACATTTCTCCCTCACAGAAAAGAAAATAAACGTCTATAGAAACAGATAAATGAGGCAGGGGGGCAGGGAAATGGATGGAGGGAGACATCCTTTAGTTCATTCTGCTCCCCTCCCACCGAGTGTGCAGTCTAATTAGGCTTGCTGTTCTCTTCTCTCTCTCATTCTCTGTGCAGTGGGTTTTCAGAGCAGCGCTGTACAGCATGGGACAGGAGGCCGGGCCTGGCCAAGCTCATTCAAATGCATGGCTTTTCCCAGCGGTCTGCAGGAGGGGCCTCCAGCCTGCCAGGTAAAATTATTCTAATCCTTTTCAGTTTCCTTCTCCTAGGCTTGACTCTCTCTCTTTCTCTCTCTAGACCCTCACCAACAGCAAAGAGAGCCTCACGAAATGGCTGCTCCTTACACCTCCTCCTCTTTCAAATATTTATCATCTGGCCTCTTGTCTTTGCACCGTAAAAAATGATCACTAATGCTGCATGAATCATATATTTTATGGGCTAATGCATCAAGGCCGGTTGCATTAAGGGATTTCAGAATTTAATGTTGGTAGTGGGGGCTAACTGGAAAGGGAAAAGAGAGGAGTCTTTATAATCATTAGCATGATCTTAGTGACTCACTCACTGCCAGGTGGAGCTTACCTCTCGGGCTTTGGGCTTGACCTTGTTCTTGCGACCTGGACTGACAGGGGGCGCTGCGCTGCTCTCTGAGGGAGTGCTGGGGAACTGAACCAGGGGCAGATGCAGGGGGCTCTCCTTCAGCCTCTTCTTCTGCAACATCGAGAGACAAAACTAAGCCACCAGCACTTAGAGAGCGAAAGGCTTCACGCAAGTATGTGACAGGACACAAGCCAGAGTTATTCCCAGACACTGCAGCCCATCACAGAGCAATGGATGGGGGCAATAAACATTAACAGGCTACCCTGTTCACAGCACTATAAAAAGGCTGAGGGAGGATGTGGAGGGAGGGAGAGCAATGGCTGGTAATTGTAGCCTGGCAAGCTACAGTCATCCTTTCGCTTCCAACAACATGACATTCACAGCAGGAGGTTTTTCTTGTCCTACAAATGCAGCAGGACACCTGCTGCCATGCAGCGTTGCAGGCTGGCAGGGAGGATTTGCCGTACATTAATAAACCAGCACCCACCTTTCCCAGTGCTTTCACGTCCTTGGCTTTAGGCAACTCCTTGGAGCTTTGCGGAGAGGTTTTGGGGCCGCGAGCCACTTTGGCCGCAGTTGGTTTGGAGGGGGAGATGGGGTTAGCCTGGGCAGCATCATGAAGAAAGATGCGCTCGCTCCTGCGGCGGGTCCAGCGATCTTCGTCACTGCCATCAGCCGGGAAGTCCAAGTTGAGCTCCGGTGGAGACTTGGGCTTCTTGGGTTTGCGCCCACGCTTGCAGGGGCTGGAGTCTTCACGCAGTACGCTGGCTGGGGGTAGCAGAGGAAGCTCTGGAGTGGACCTCTTGCCATGCAGAAGAGACGGAAACTTCCGGATCTTGATGTCAGTCTCAGAGTCAGTGAACTCAAACTCTGTGCCTTGAGAGAGAGAAAAAAAAAAGTCAGCATTAACAGTAAAAGCATCCTAAGTCTATTGAGACACGAATTTACACACATGCACTAGAGTTTGGCATAATCCATCCAAGCCCAATAAGTGACTAAATTATCCCACATGTAGGCAACATTCACTAATGTCTTAGGGCCTGTTGGCTATTGGTTGATTAATTAACTAATATAACTATTATGCCTTATTCAGTTCCTCTACTTTGACTGCCACCATCATTCAGAGACCTGTCTGCCTGACTAGCAGTGTTGGGGTAGGTACTCAAAAAAGTAATTCATTACAAAGTACTATTTACTTCTTTCAAATTGTAATGGGGGATTACTTATTACTCCACAGAAAGGCAAATCTTTACATCCATGTTACTTTAAAACCCATAAACATCTGTACCAGCTGGAAAATACAAAGGAAAATCCAGTAGTCCTTTCAGCATTATTTAAAAGATCACTAATCCCGACTTCTACAATGAACACGACACACAAGACCGGTAGGTTCTCTGCAGACGATGTGTTAACTTATTTTAATTCAGAAAAATCAATATGTACTTTCACCAGTGTAGCTCAAACTTTTGCATATGACTATGTTTCAAATACATTCCATGCAATTAATATTGTTCTCTTAAAGACATGTGAGTAACAGAATTAACAAAGTCTGTATTAAGTCAGTAACTGTAATGTGATTACATGAATCTATACTGTGACACATTACAATACATTGTTACAGACAACAGTAATCACACTATGGTAATGTGTTACTTTCTATAACATTAAAGTGCAGCAAAATCAAAAGAAGCCATATTGCTCCGAATGCTTAATGTGGTGTATAGCAATTTGTCAGCATGTGTAATAGAAGTGTTGTAGATTAAAGCAAACAGTGAGTTTATAATACTTTCTTAAATGATGTGTCAGCTTCATCAGACAATTGTTGCAGCTTTAAAATGCATCATGTGTGCTGGAGGGAGCCAAGTGGGTCCAGATGCTGAGAAGAATATCAAGCACTAATACTGCCGGGCCACTCTAGAATGGGGCCTGGAGGGGGTGTTAATGAGAGGGGCCGGGGCTGTCTGCTGGAAGGCCTGCCATGAGCCCCTCTGGGTGTCCTCTCATCATCACAGATCCACAGCAACACTTCATCAAAGCACAGCCCAGTCAGTGTCACTCGCATGATGAGCAAGGGAAAGAAAGGCCCGCACACACACACACACACACACACACACACACACACACTGAAAGGATAATGGCGTTCCAGTATCCAGGTGGCACCAAACTGATGTGTGTCTATATTCAATAACACCCCTACTGAGTGACTGCTCCAAGCACAATGTGTTTTCATCTGCCGGCACCTTTTCAATTTTACCACACACACAAAGAGAGGCAATAACAGTGCATCGCCCAGTCACCAAGGTATTCATGTCCCATGGGCTTAGAAATACTGTTGATCTCGCGTTCGAGAGATTACAGACATATGAAAGGCGCTAGAGAAAGACCACAGAGCCGCGCGCACACATTGAGCACAGGGGCAGCGCTCACTCACCTAGCAGGCTCTGCCTCTCCTCCTTCTTCTTGGCTTTCTGTTTGGCCTCCAGCTGAACGAGGGACAGGGGGCTGGAGGTGATGGGGCTGGGGATGGCACTGGCGGCAAAGCGAGCCAGCAGGCCCAGACCGCTCTCTTCCAGCGAGGAGGAGCACAGACCGTCGCTCTCATCCAGCTCGTGCTCGTACTCCTCTTCATCATCCTCATCCTCGTAACCATCCCTCTCAGTGAAGTACTCTACGGTGAAAAGGGAGGCGTTAAACATAGCTGTCAAAATATTTGAAGCGTGTTGAAATGGGCTGACTTGGACTTCAATAGTCCCTCAGATAGAACTCGCATAGCAAACATAACTCACGTTTTCTCTTGTGATTGTGTGAATTCAGTTTGAAACATGGCGCAACACGTGTACTTTCGCCGCATCTTCCACTGGCTGTAAAAACCATCTGGAAGACGCGCATGGCTGTGAATACCAAATCACTGCTATTCATCCATCATTCGGTCTCTGCCACAGAGGACTTCCTATGACTTAACACCGCAACTGACTTTGCTTGGATACAAGCGTTCCTGTGCGAACACGAACGCCCGCCCACTACTACACAAGATTACTCGTGTACGGAGGGGGGGAGCAAAGCTAGGCTTCATGCGGGAGTGATCTACTAGGCTGGGTGGGCAGCATCTCGCAAAAGACAGCTTTCAAATCGGAGGCAGCTGCAGGGCAGGATTTAATTCAGCACGGCCGCTAGCTTTCAGAAACGAAGGGAAATGTGAAGATTATGTGGAGGGAAAAACTGGACTAAATAAGAGCTGATTGGCGTTTTGCTGAATGGGCTCTATGGCTGGAAAATGGAAATAGGAATAACCCACGAGCACTGCAGAAAGCTGGACGCGGGTTACAGGCAGAAAACACTGACTAAGAAAGTCATCAATTATTAACGGCCCTGGTCGGTGGAGCTTGTCTAAACTGATAAAGGGAGAGAAAAATTCTCAAGGACTAAATGTAAGACAGTAGGTACCCGCTTTAACCGACACCCCCCATCTCACTTTCACGGGAGGGTGACGGACACATTAGAAGACAGAGAAGGACACAAGACGCACAGAATGTTCCAGAGTGGTTAGGTTTGCTGACAGGAGGAATGAGCCGGTTAACATATGAGGGGAAGAAGCGCATGGAGTTTCAAAGCAGAAAAGGACCTTTGGCTCGTTACGTTGTGCAAAAAAATAAATAAATAAATAAAAAAAGGTTAGAAAGACACCACACATTCTTGACAACGGTGTTAAGCGTCTTAAGCATGTAGCACACGCAAGTAACGGCAAGCAGAGGATGAGCACAGGTAGAAGCAAGCGAGGCACAAAGCAGGCTCTGTGAGGACAGACCTCCATGGCTCCTGGGGCTCTGTGGCTGCTCTGAGTCGCACTCATTAGGGACAGAGAGGAGTTTGGGCCGTTAGCCTCTTAAGCCATGGTTATATCCTTCACTGTCCTACCCCTGACTCCACCCCCGCCCCCCCACACTATCTGTTGAGATCTGCACTACACAACAGATAAGGAAGCTGAGAGCCAAAAGCAGTGAAATTGAATGGACTCTATAGAGGCAGAGAGAAAGATAATACACAGCCACAGCCTGGCCTCCAGAACCTAGCTTACACAACCTGGCTCACACAGGCAGTACAATCATTTTCAGTTTAAATTTTCAGGTCTGCGGAAACCGTCACTGTGTAACCGACCGTACATTATCTGAACGCTATCTAAAACCTATTGCCATCAGGTCTTGTTACAGCATCTGCTGTTTTCCACCTGATGGCAAGAGGTTTCTAGTTCCAGTTGTGTGGCAAACCAAAATGAACGAGACAGTGAACCCATAGACTAAAAGGACCTACATCTACTTAAAAGAAAACAAAACTAAAAGCTAAACATTCTACAACATACCATCTAAACCAAGAGTCACCAGTCTTATCTGCAAATGGTTGGTGGGTGGCAGGTTTTCATTACAATCAAGCAGAAGCTCACGGCATTTCATTCTTTAAATCAATTGGTCTCAGCCTTCAAACAATTGATTTGTCAAAGGAGGTGTGCTCCTGCTTGGTTGGATGGAAAACCTTACAGGGCACGTCGGCCCCTTTTGGATAAGGCTGGTGACCTCTGATCCAAACCTACTAAAGGCATAACCATGGCTTCTGGGCACAAGATTCAAAGTGAATTTGTGAGAACATGTTAAAAGATACCTCATTCAGTTTTTACCTTGTTTTTTTGTTCTGCAACACAACATAAGCACAAATTTCGTAGAAATGATTAATCGAAAAGTCACAGCAAGAGAGGGTGGTGGCCTACTTACAGAACATTGCCCATGGCTCAGGTGACATGGATAGTGACCTCACGTTGCACAGCTGGCTGCCCTACTCCGAGCCAAGCGCTTGGCTTCTCTTTTTTGTCGCAGCAGGACAAGCAAATGCACAGACCGAAAAACATTCAAAAGTGTCATGGGTAGGAGAAGGGGTCAGAGGTGGAGGGATGGCCAAGCAGCTGCAGGGAGAGAGCCAGCAGTCTACAGAAGCTAGGTTATTCATTTTTTTTCTTTTAGTTAAACAGAAAGCTCCCCATTTTCCAAATATCCCAAATCATCATCAATGCGTGACAGGCGTGACAGTCTATAAATTGGCTTATTACTTTGAAAATGCACAAATATTTACCTCTCTTTTGGCAATAAATGTAAAAAAGGACGTACTAAAGAGCTGTCCTCAAGATTGCAGCAAGGCACTTTTGATATGTGGATAAATAAAGTGAGCGCACTTTTGATGAAGCAAAAATATTTGCCTACACACACTGCTCTCTGTGCAATCTTCAGTCTCTTCAGAGACAGTTCTACAGTTTGAGTAATGCTTGTGAAAAGGGATATTTGAATAACAGGAAATGAGGAATGTGTAGAGTATTGCAATCTAATATTCTAGCAGGAGACGTAGCGAGAGAGACATTCAGTGAAAATTAAAATCAGCATGTTTAATAAAGCTTGGGTACCAAACTGCAATACAATTAAGAAACAGTTTCCACACAACCACACAAGTTTTAATGTACAATGCTACATATGCCTCAAATGATGAGACAAACTGAAAAAAGCAAAATCATTAAAAGAATAAAAAGGACTCTAAAAAAAAGAGCCAATAATATTATATACAAGCATACAAGAGGTGAGGTAGGAAATATACCATAACTATATGATTATGGCTTCTCAGAATAATGCAATCAATAGCCATGGCAAAGAGAGGCTCTGGGGGCCTGAAAGCAACTGTGTGCATAGTGAAGGTTTATTTAGTAACCTTGGTCAAATGAGTCCTCGGAGGAGCTGACTCCTGCCTCTTGCAGTAATAAAGCAAAGTGCTTCTGTTTCCTCTCTTTCGCCGCCTGTTTCGTCTTGATTGAAGATGAGGATGATAGAGCGGCTCTCTTGGATGATGCGTGTTTCTTCTTGGATGGAGTGCTGCATAAGCTTGGGATCTGTGCACAGGACCCTGGTCTGCCCAGAATGGAACGAGGTGGCCAGCCCTCCTTTATGGAATCCTCCTCTTCTGAATCAGTGTCTGCATTACAATTACACAGAGCTTAGGATTTATGTTGGCAATTCTGAGGAAGTGCTCAAACTGTAATGAATTTCAGTGTAGGTACAGATTAAAAACACAACAAAAGGCAGATACACCAGACTAACAACAGAATTTCAGTATTAACACTTAGCACAACATTCCCGCAAAGACTTATCCACATTATCAACAACTCATACAAATAAATAGAGCTCAAAGCCAATGTCTTTCTACTTACAACAAACTACAGCAATAACAGAAATACCATGGCTAAATATACTACTAAACCAAACATGAAGGCATTCAACTTACTGTTAGAGTAGCTGCTGATCTCTGACCTCATGGGAGAGTAGGGAGATTTCCGCTGGCCTTTCCCCTTAAGGCACGGGTCAGAAGGCTTTGATTTGGTAGCCATTTTACTTTTACCTCCTTTAGAGGACTTGTGAAAGAGACCCAGATCTTTGGACAGGCTGGATTTTCCCATCTTGTTTCTCATGTCTATATCTGGGAGCACAGGGAGCCTGCTCCCAGAGGTAGCCCTGGACTTCCCTGAGGAACCCTCCACAAACTTACATGAGACCTTGTTTAGTTTACCCAACTTTGTGAGGGACAAGGCCTTGTCGAGCTTCGAAGCCAGCTGCTCCTGTTCGCTCACTCTGCTCTTTTTACTACCCGCTTTAGACACCTGTAAAAAGCACAGTTCTGCAGTTAGAAATGTACACTTGGTAATATTACAAGAGATATAAAAATGCATTCAATTTAGGTTAGAGGAACTTATCGTGTGTTTTCTTGCCAAATACAGTTTAAACACAGTTTAAATACACAGGATGCGTGATGTAAAACCTCAAAGAATGTCAGGACACGAACAGGACACAAAAGTCATCTAAATATAACTACGTATAAAATATTTTAAACAAATAGTTGTACAGTGTAAGGTGAGAAACTCACATGCCTGAACATGGAAAAAAAAAAAAAAACACTGTCAATGTAATTCAATAAATGACTCTTATTCAAGCTGGGCTTACTAAATCTTCATAATAAACCTAAATGTTAAACCTTCTTTTTTCATTTCTCAAATTCACATAATCAAAAAAATGAATATATTTATTATACAATATTGTAGATTAAAACAATTGAATAGAAAAAAACGGCTCAAATGCTTATCTCAGAATGGAAAGTTACTCCGTAGGGACACACCTCATGAGAGCAGCTGGAAGATGCCTCCTGGTCATTCCAGCTCTTGCTTCTCCTCTTCGACTTTGGTGCGCCAACATCCACCTCCTCATCCTCCTCCTCCTCCCGGTTGGAGGTGCGGAAGCGCTTCCTCAGTACCTCTCCGCTCTCTGAGTCCTCCGAGTACAGTGCACTCCTGGGCAGCCTGCAAAAACATCATATCGTTCAGCTTTGGGAACAGACAGTTTTGCGGCACAGCTGGGCTCTGTTTGGGCTCGGGCCCATGCACACTTACTTTCCACATTTGCCGTCCAGCTTCCCTAAGGTCGGAGACAAAGTGCAGAGGCCGTGCTTACGCTTTCGGGGTCTGCCTGGGCCTCTCCTGGACAGGTTTCTGTTCCTGTCTTCATGATGGAGTTGTTGCTGCAGCTGTTGCTTTTCGCTAAAACCACAATAATGAAATTGAGAAATTATATGTCCACACTCATACATTATTAATATTTTTTAATAGTCAATCATCAATCATCATGGAAAAACTGATACATAAGCCGATATAAACAGGGGTGAAGGTGTGTAACTCACACTTTGTCTCTCCGTCTCTGCAGTCTGATCAGCTCTCTCTGCTTGTCTTTGTACTGGCGCTGCAGCTCAGCCAGTCTCACGCGGTAGTCCACCTCCATGGCATCCATCCCCTCCAGAGAGGATTTGGAGAACATCTAAGAGTGAGAGGAAACTACATTACTGCCCATGGCTGTACTTCTGATCCAAACTCTGACACACACAGACACTTTACTTTATCCCTCTCTGTCTCCGTTATCCCTTGATAACAGCAACTGTTCATCCGGACTAAATAAGGTCTCACTCTCCTCACTCTCAAGGTGCCCAACGGGAGACAGAGCTTGCAACAAATTCCTCTCACAGTTTGAAATCACTGGAGTGTTACCAATGCACCACCCACATCTTTGCACAGGCTGGATATGAGTAATTTTCATATAAACATTATCCTTATTACATAACTCAGTGAAGTGGTTCATTGCCTTCCCTGTGTTTCAAACCCAAAATTACATATTCATCTCACAAAATCTTCTTAACAACTTTAAAATATATACATGTACACAAAACATAAAACAGGTAATTCCTGTGAAATGCCATTCCCTGAGAACACTGCCTTTAAGGCAACAATGAGCCCCAGCCCCTGCACACGAATAAAGAAAGCTTGAGCAGCCTGAGGGAAAGATTGAGAAAGGAATGCATACAGGTTCATCCTTCTTCTGTCTCCAGCTGTATTTCTTGTTGGGGTCGAGCTCTCTGGGGAGGCAGATGCTGACTTGAGGGTGGCACTCGATGGCTTCCAGGAGCACTTGTCTGCTAGCCTCCAGGAGACTCTCTAATCCATAGTGCATTATGCCTGCACACACACACATACAATCAATACAAACATTTATTACATCCAGTTTCATACCCATCTGCAGGGCAACCTATGGTAACACATCCAGAAAATATGGGTATTTTTTGTCAAGATACTCAAATGGATGTGGAGTGTTATGTGGAAGATGGCACAACTAGCTTGTATCACCATTATTTCTCCTTTAATCTACTTATTTACTCTAAAAGATGCATGATGCATTCAGTGTGTCTGATAAAAGGAGAGTCATTGGCACACTGCTCATTTCTGCAGCAAGAGCTGTGCTCATTCACTGGAGCTGAAAGCATTCCTGCTGTGCACCACACATTTTACTTTCCAACTCCAGGGTGAACAAATCTATGTATTACCCCAACTTCCCACCTCCCACCCCCCCACGCCACCCTTCTTCCCGCTCCCTTCCCACAGATGAGTGCTGCCAGAATGAGCTAAATCACAAACCATTTGCTTCATATTAGTCACGTTTCGAGTTGTTTTGGAGCAGAGCCTTACCCTGTGAGATGTCCCTCTGCTGCCTTTGTATCTCCAGCTCAGCCATCTGGCTGAGGAGGGCCATGCCCTCGGCTGCACTGGACTCAAGGAGGCTGATGCCTGGAAAGCACGCCGATCCAGAAGATAGCGGCTCCTTCGGGGTGGTGAGGGCTCCCGCCTGGGGGAGCTCACTAGCTGTGACCAGGGCGAGCATGCCTGCCATAGGATCCTCTGATAGGATGCCTAGAGATACAGGGGAAGGCTGGTGAGGGTGGGGCAGGGGCAGATTGTCACATGATTGTTCCAGGAGTTCTGGAGTGTCAGAGTTGGGTTCTTTGAGTTCGTGCACCGAGGTGAGCCCATTTGTGTGAACTGATGGTGAATCTGAGGGACCAGTGTCACAGTCTATAGGGCAAGGGTCTGTGTAATTTGAGGATGGTGTGTAGGCTGGCTCTGGAAGGGTGACAGAACTCTCAGCAGTTTCCAGTGCTGGGCCCCTATCGGAGTCCCGTCCTGATATTTGGTACAGCCCAGGGCGGCCTGAGGAGGAGAGATCCACTTTGTTGTCTTGGTCTTCTTCGTTCTCCTCTGGCGGTACTGGTGAAGCAACAGCTCTGGAGCAGGCCTCTGCTTCAGGAGGAGCATTCGAGTCTTGGCTTGGGACAGGAGCAACAGCGTGAAGAGGCTGCCCACAGTTATCCTGGACCACACATTCCTTGCTGTCCTCCAGGCACGGCTCCTCTTTAAACGGCATGGTGCTGTCCTCCATCGATTCGGGCTCTCTGGATGCCTGCAGAGCATCTGCCGGCGCTGGAGAACACAAATGCCTAGGCTTGACATCAGCCGGCCCGGCCAAGCGCTCAGAACACTCATTCTGCAGCGGTACAGCTGGAGCGAGGCCGTCTGCATCAGCCGCAGCAGCCGCAGCCGGCTGGAGGAGGTAGGAGTAATGGCTGCCGAATGGTGCCGTTATTGATTGGTACGGGTAGCCAGGAGGAATTTCTGCCAAAACAGAAAAGGGGGGAAAAAAAGGAGAGGTCTGAGTGGCTTGGAGTGCTTATGCGAAGAGCAGAGGGGGTTAGTTCCCCCACGACAGAGTGACAAAATGATTAATCACCCCACACACTCTACAGCATGGGGGCTTTATGAAACTTTCATGAGCCAAACGGCCCCAGTACAAGCATCCCAAAAGCCCTTATATACATACACACACACACAGTCCAAAATGCTCATGCGTACTCACACGTTCAGAGAGAGCATAAATATCTATTCATTCCATGCACCGAGATTTTTAAAGGGAGAACGTCAGGGGGAACAGGCACAAAAGTGCTGCTATCGTAAGAAATCTCCATCTGATTGGAGTGGCAGCTGGTAATCCCATATGTGGGGATATTTACAGCCTACTCATTAAGGCTCCTCTAGGCTGCACATGCTGACATGAAGAATAGCACTATGGCTTTGATTGCCGTCCTGTGTGGATTCCTAGTCCACGCCCAGAAACAGAGGCAAAAATAGGACAAAAGAAAGTTGAGCTTGACGGACCACAGCTTTCATCTTTTATATTAAAGGCAAGTCCTTAATAACAGGGTATGCTAATAAAAAAAACTTCTGTTGGACCACAATGGAAAAATCATAGCACTGATGAAAGTTTATAATCATTTATGCAAACCAGTTTCATTATAAAGCACATTACAAAGTGTAATCTGCTTACCAGGATATATAGATGTGAAGGAAGCAGGCGACTGTTTCTGCAGGTCGAGGATCTCTTTTTCAGGCACCTCCACGGTCTCCTGTTTGGGGCGAATGGGGGAGGGGGGAGGGGGCGAAGCAGAGGCAGGACTGACAGGGTGTGGGGCAGGGGTAGATGGGTGGGAGTAGGACTGCTGGGGTAAGGTGCTCTCCCCTTTAGACCTGTCCTCTGACTTCAGGGTAGTAACAGGAGAGGGCAGCGGCGTAACTGGCAGAGGCGTCAGAGCCTTCCTGTAAGAAGTAGAGGGAGTTGGGGAGCGTGTTGGCGGCTTGCGGGTATGCAGGACTGAAGCTTTGGTCCCCTCTCCGCCTCGCTTGTCTGCTTTGTCCTCCAGATCTGCCCGCTGTTCTTTAAGTCTCTCCTGCAGAAACAGAAGACAGTCAGGAAACTACTTCTACAAAAAATATTCACACAATCTAAGCTAATTCACCCCATACGTAGCGGACTAGTCAAGACATGTTTAGTGCCCAAAGTTTGCTTCTTTAGTTTTGCACTTCAGCTAAAAGGCCAATGAAGCCAGCAAGTAATGGAAACTTATGCAAACCTAAACCTGCATGCCTAAATCACACTCTTGTCTAAAACCGAATATAGCTGTTAAGTAATCTGAATAGACTCACATATTTTCTGACACTGTATATGGTTGACATGCTGTAATGGACAAAAGTATTGCATATTTAAAACAACTGCGTCTTTCTTGGAGCCTGAATTATGGCTATAATTTAATCAATTTTTTGTATAACAGCATGCGTCAGAAACTGCATAAGCCAGTCTGTTTGAGATCACTTAATGGCTGTGTCTGAAGCGTAATAAACGCTGCCTACTCAAACAGTATTCTGAGGCAGGAAGGCACCCAGTCATGTCCGAATTTGTTTGTATAAAAAAAGTTGCTCCGTTCTGCCATTTTTTGAATGCAGCTCAGATGTATATCCCATAATCTCTGTGTCAACGCAGATGGGGTTTAAAAAAAAAAAAAAACATAGCAGAAGACACTAGCATTTTGTGACGCATCGCTGCCTTCAAAGCACGTCACAGGTATAATTCAGTTGCAGGGACCTTAATTACAACACTGCCTTCTAAGGCATTAGCTTATAAGACAGCATAGGTAGCAAAGCATCAGGACTGCTCCCTTTAGTTCTGGACACAGCCAATAGCATGATTTAGGCTTGCGGTTTAAACAATATTAATGGGTAGAGTATCAGCTTGCATTACTTACTTGCTCCAGTGCAAAACTTTGGACATTAAACATGCACTGGCTGATCAACTACATTTGGTGTAAAACTGGACACTGTAGTCACACCCCAAGGATGAAGAGTGGTTTCCCCTACCACAAACTGTGCGTTCCTCTGCAGCTCCATGACCTGTGCGGCCTGCTGCTGGATCATATAGAGTTCCTGTTGCCGCATGAGCTGCTGGTGGGAAAGAAGCTGCAGCTGATGGGCGTGCTGCAGACTGCTGCCTGCTGGTGGGTACATTGCCGACCACAGTGGGGGGCCGCGCTCCAACATCTCTGCTGCTGCAAGAGGAGGAGACATTAGTGCTGCACATGCCCAATATGTGAGAAAGACTGTGCTCCAGACAAGGGATACATAATACCCTGTGGTATGAATAACAAGCATGCCACATACAAATATGCAAGATGTCTCATCTTTTAATTCCTGGGAGGTGCTACAGGTTCTAAATAACCAAAATAACGTTTTATGAATACAAGTTCATTAGACTCTTCCTACTTAGTGTATATTATTATAGATAACCTATAGAATTCTCTGGTTATTGTAAGAATGAATTAATTATTTCTAGTATTCATGACTGCATGAAATCATATATCCTTTTGCTGTGCCATACTGTGTCAAGTATTCTGTATCTATCCATCTATCTACCTCTACATAAAAGCAAGAGAGAAGAAGCGAGAAGACCTACTGTAGTGTGGAAGGTGCTCAGTGGGAATGACAACCAGCTGTCCTGTCTGGGGGTCCCGGGCAAACTGGTAGGGTGGGGGGATTGAGCCAGACAATGTGGGAGGGTAGCCTGGAGGTAGGGCCTGGTGGAGAGAAGGGGGCCCCAGACCTGTAGCACAGAGGGGAGAGACAGCTGGGTTAGAGAGGGAGAGCTCCACAGAGGCTCAAGTTGATGGTCCATTTGCGCTGGCTCACTGGTGGTTTCATGCATGCTCTGGACCTAATCCTCCCGAGAGCCACTGTACTCACTGTAACGTCACCTCAGAGCTTTCAGCACAGACCACCCTCCACTGCTGCCAGCAATTCCAGCACTTTAACTGCTGTCATTTTCTTAAGAGATGCTGGTGCTTTTCCAGTAAAGTCTAGACAGGAATTTTAACGTCACTGAGCTGTGATAAGGCTGCGCTGTTTGCTGTTATTTTTGGAAGGTTACAGGGCTTGCAGGGCCTGGGTGTGTTTCTAAGAATGTCTCGACCCTCAGCCCAGACAAAAAACGCAGACAGCACCACTTGGCAGGTCAACAAAGACTGAGGGATAAATGAATTCAGCACTCAGAACTTACATACTTACACTTTGCCATACCCTTAAAATTACAAGGAGGTACTACTCCACACTGATATGTGCTTCAAACACTTGTTCTTACAACTTGTGTAATGTAAAAGGTAGTCAAGCTTAGCAGGTACCGTATGGAGAACCAGGGAGCCACATAGAGGATGCTCCAGTGCGGGGTAGCCAAGGATGTGAGGCCAGATGGGAGGTGGGGTCAGCAGGCCATCGGCCCGCTCCAGCTAGGGCAGGCCCACCAGTCACCATCAGGTTTGGGTTCAGTCCACTTGCAGATACCAGGGGAGGATGCAACTGATAATCTGCTAACTCCTTACTCTCTCTGGAAATTGGAAATCAAAAAGAGGAATATGTTTAACCTCTAGGAGAAATGTTTAAATCAGATCAGTTAAATGGCTTGTTTTTGTGTAAAAACTAAAATTCAAATGACTTCTCAGTTGACCACAGCTGTAAACTGTTCATGGAGCCCTTTAACACATTCAGACTGGTCTGAGCTATAAAGTATAGACGTCTCGTCATGCCTCAGCAGTCTGTGACTGTTCCTGAATTAAACGTAAGGTGCAATGCTGAGAGCAGCATCCTGCTGAGAAAGCTGGATGTTTTTATAAGCACCAATTTCCACAGTGGAAAAGACTGGCATTTTCTGCCACTCTAAATGACTGCAACACTTTGAAAATAGACTCAGAAGAGATGGAAAGTACCCCTAAATCCATCTACTCTTTAAAGAACCTCATGCTGAGAGTGAGACTAATAATAAGAAAAAAAAGCCATCTTAAAAAACCTGTGAAGAGAATCAAAGCTGCAGGACTGAGCGGATGTGCTCACAGACCTTTGCAATAAAACTCAAACATTTCAATAATGAGATGTTTTTAATTAACTAACTCTAGACTATCTTGGCATTTTCTGAAGACTGTATCAGCTTGCTTGAGAAAGGAAATGTCTTTTTTGGCATATCTGCCTCACTCTGGCTTCTAACCAGCCTAAACAAAGCCTTAGCACCAATCTCTGAGGTGCAGATCTTGCAGGATCCAAAAGCACATTCACCTGTCACTAGTTTAAGTAACTTTAATGAGTAACCTTCAAAGGAAACATCCTATACTTTTGCAGCCCTAATCAGTAGCTCCCACTTAACTGCATAGACTTCAATACCATCCACATGCCCTTTGAGCACTTTCTACTCTACTTTTCCTTCTCACTGTCAAGAGAGCCAAAAGAGAATCTACAAGCTTCAAGGCATGACTCACTTATCATTAGAAAGCATAGATGGCAATATATGATTCACATAAACTAAATAGAGGAGAATACATCATTGTGAACAGAATCAAAACGAGCAGAGGAAATAATAGTAAATGCCACAAAAGGCTGACATTCTGAACCCCAACTTCTATTACAGAAGCAGAAATTCAATGTACAAACACTGAGCATGCCGTTTCCAACTCCAAATAACTTAATGTTTCTTTACTATTACATTTCCCTCTGCTCTTCGTGTCTGGCTTCCCACAAAAATGACCAGAGGCCAATGTGATTTTAACCCCCGTAGTCTCCTTCAGAGCAACATAGCATCTTTCATCACACTATTAAATTTACGGTCTGTGAAACATGAAACGAGTTTGCAGAAGCTCCCACAAGAAAAGAGTTATGGATTAAAAATGGCAGATTCATAAATATAAAAACAGGGGAGGGAAAGTTGTGGCACCCGAGACCCCTACAAGAGCATGAGCTATTCGACACTGTCAAACGTTAGTAGCAATAAGCCCAGACAGGCAGGTCTTTCCCCATCAGGCTTTTAGAAGAGCTCTACACCAGCAGTCAAGATTTCACCTCAACACTTTCTCCTGCTCGCGCTCCAGCCGTCCACATAGAAGGCGGTCATCACGGTGACGTGCTCTTTCATCTCCTTGCTCCTCTTCCTCGTGACCTGGGCCTGTGGGACAAAAACAGCCAATCAGAATAAAGGACAGCATGTTCAAGCTCTGACATGAGGTCATTCTGGCTTTGTGACTAAGGCATTATTGACCACGACTTCACAGGTCTGGGCACCCTCTTGTGTTACATAAAGAGTCAGTTTCTTACTTGCATCTTAAAGAGAATCAAAATTTTCAAAATTTCATTCAGAGTGGTTTGATGTGAAATGTTTCATTCTAGAGAAACTTACTGAGCAGAGTGGTAGTGATGGGAACCAGAAGGCAGAAGCATTTAATGCCTCTAAAAGCTATATCACAAAAGTTATTACATTAAATGGTTATGAATATGCTACCTGATGCCTGAGGCATTGTTTTATGATAGTACTGAGATGAGATTTTGGTCTAAAACACATTTCTTAAAATACACTCAAGGTGGAGAGCTACATGCATTGTAATGCAAAATGGCACCCAAGCACAACTTAAAATACTAGCAGAATTCCCTTTTAGCCTGCAACATTTTAAACAGTTTCACTATGATCCATTTGGTAAGCATAAAAGTTCAATGAATGAAACTTGTGATGAACACAAGTCGAGAAACAGATCGCTTTGAGGTTACTTATTAATCACACTCATAACACTTCACACTTGTGTTGAGTGAGTAACAAAATAGTTTTTTCTGGAAACAGTGCTACATTTAACACACATGAGCAGCAGACAACAGCGCAAAAGACAATTGCAACAAGATCAATACAAACATTTGTAAAAACACAGAAATTGAGTACATGTACCTGCATTACCATTACAGAGAAATATAAATAAATTTTATTTCTACAGGTTTATAAATGCAGTTTAAAAAAAGCTTAGTAGCCCAGTGTCACCTAAATGGTCTGTCCAATAAATACACCATCAAATACACAATCAAAAATAACTGTTTGATAATATTTTTTAGGCAATCATCTGCTGACAAGATGTGATTCTGATATCATGCATCCCTAAATACAGCCAATAAACTATACGATATACAATACTACACAATATACAATAACTACACCTAACCTTTACGCACAGGACAGAAGAGAGTAGGCAGTGTACGATGGGGAGGAGAATAGAAACAGACCAGCTGTCAGGCCACAGCAGCGATGACTGTTGTGCATGTACTATTGACAGTCCACCGATAATTAGTAATAGTCCTTTGCAGCTTAACCACAAGCATTGTCAACTGCAGACAACGTAGACAGACTGAAATGTCTGCTTGTGCAAAATGAGTGAAGTGTAATGTTTCATGTGTAAACTGACTGTCATATTACAGAAGAAAAATGCCACATTAGTGAACATCATATGACAGAGCGTCATATTTCTGAAGGAAAATGCGTTATGGTTTCCGATTCACACAGACTAAGACCACTTGCACAGAACAATAACTTCACTTCAAAAACTTCAAAGCCATCAAGCAACCTCATCAAGACTGTAACAGCACAAGATGATCACTTTGCTCTTAAATGTTAGATGGGATCAGAGGATCAAGCTGTTTGGGGGCTGAGATGGACAAGACAAACATTTCTCAATCATGTTTACACTCCAAATACCAAAGAATAATAAATATCAAGATGTAGACCCTTGTTTACTTCAGGATGAATGTAGCCAGAATCCCCGAGAGTGATTCAGCGCGAGTGTATTGAACGTTCCTGAAATTGAAAGACACCATCGGGGAGGAGACCACGCTCCTCGACCTTAGACAGGACGCGAGAGCCCACAGATCTTCGTCAAGCCCCAGGAGAAAGGTTTCAGCCTGTTTCCAAGGTTACCGAAAGCCTGACCAAGACGCCATCGTTTGCATCAGAAACACTGCAGATTACTTGAGTAAAGCTCTCTTGCCCCTGTTTTTTCCACAAAAATTGTGTAAATTCAAACATCGCTGCACGAGAGGGCTAATGTTATTACTACAATCCCTTTGCACTCAGAAGGACATAAATTAATGCCCCTCTTTCCCCATGCCTCACTCTCTCTCTCTCCCAAGGCTGATTCTATTGCTTAGCAACAAACCTAGTCTTATTAGAATTCAGTGCTTGTTTACAGCTTTTAGTTCTGCTCTGTAAATTACATTTCTAATGCAGGCAGGCAGGCTGTGTCTTAGTCAGTGAAAGGTTTAACACACTCCGTGTTGCTAGCGGGAAGCAGTTTGGGCCAAAGCGATAGTGCAGCTCACGGCCAGGATCTGGAGTCTCTAGTGAGAGGGATTGAAAGCACGTCAGCTCCGCCTCTCATGCATGTTTTGCTTTCATACTGAGGGCAAAACGACCTTGCTGTTGAGGCATGGCCAAACAGCCTCTCACCACATGAAGACCGACAAGGTTGATGGGTGTTTTCTTCCTTTTTTGTAAATAAATTTCAGACTTTAAAGCATGCACGCAGCTTAGGGCTGTAATAATACACAACTTGCACAATACATATTGTTGTTTTTGGATCACAATATATTTCCAGCACAGGATTAGAAATGAAGTGCTAGCAAAACTTGTGTTTATTTTTTGGTAATTCCCACTGTTGTCTCTAAAGACAAAAAAAAGCTCAATGAAGGGATAACTGGCACAAGTCATTTTCTTAGAAGACATTAAATAAATAAGTCAACAAATAAAAATGAAAGTGTAATATCTATATAAAAGTAAACAATCCGCTCTTGCATTTCTGTAAGTGTGGTTCTTATCCTCTGGAAATGAGTGAGAGGGCATTTTCTAACATTGGTTAATCACCTTCTTAAATTTTCTGTTTCATTCCAGTTACATGTTACTGCTGCTCCATTTAAGGTGGAACAGATAATTCAAATAAGAGGCTGGCTAACTTTTAGCTTTGCATTTTCTCCTCGCTCCAGTAACTGTCATTTGGCTAATGTCTTCACAAGTCATTTCAGGTATTAGCACAGCTATTTGGTACAATGAGCAATGTTGACACACTGTTTTATAATTAATTAACTTACTGAATATTATATTGATCAACTAATCCATTACGCCCTATGCAGTTTCCAAGAAGATCTCTGGCCACCATCATTCAAAGATTCTTCCTCTGCAACAAGCAATTTATTCTTTCACAGCACAATGGACCCAAAGTCATACTGCACACAATCTGCGCATACTGCATGCATCATATACGCATTACAGGCCTTTTTGGCCTTTTTTTCCCCTCCAAATAAATCACAAGACATTGTTTCTGTAATTGAAAATCAACTTTGTTTTTTACGTTAATATTAAAGCAAAGCAGTGTTTTACCTTTAATGCCTCCCCCAAGAATAGGTCTGTCTCTGTCCGATACTGTGCTGGACTTGCTGCTGTCTCTCTGTCGAGCCACAGCCACCGCGATGCCCACTGGGGGGTGCCGAACCTCAGTCTCCCCCTGAGAGGAGTTTCCATCCCGGCCAAAAGACTTAGCACTCTCAGGCCTCTCAGGCTCTCTCTTCAGCTGCTTTCCAGGCTGCTGGGGCGGCAGGTGCTGAGCCTTGGACCCTGAGTGCTTACCGGCCTCCGGCTTCAGGTTGCCCAGTCCACCAAACGGACTGCGGCTATCCGTGACTTGCCTAGAGCCTGCCTCGCTCGAAAAGTTCCCACTGTACTTTATGAGGCTCTGCATGGCCGACACCTCGCTGTGGGACTCTGGACTGCCTCTGCTGCCCGAAGGTCGGGCCGCAACCGCTGGGTCTAGGTACATGCGTTTGCCCTCCTCCTCTCTTCTAGGTCCATGGATGTGCTGGGCTGCCAGAGCAGCCATGTGGTTGGTGGCATAGTTGCCTAACTCAAAAGGCTTCCACTTGGCCTCGGTTGAGTGAAGAACTGTGGAGTCCAGGCTAGAGAACGTGGGGCCGGACCTTTGAACAATTTCACGTTCTTGGCTGCGGCCTTCCGCCTCCAACCCTGTTTTGATCATGTGTTTGGGCATGCTGATGGTTAAGTCCCTGGCATCTGGGCTGTGGCCAGATTTGCTTGTGCTCAGATCTGAGAGCGGTGGCCTTTTTACTGCTAAATTGTTGGCCCTGATTACAGAGCCCTCTTCCCGTACAATGTCTCTCTTGATATCACCATGAACAGGAGGAGATTCGCTCCTAACGGAGGAGCGCCCATGATCTGCGGGTGTTCTTTCGCCCCCCACTTGCAGTGGCATTCTGTCCCTGCTTTTATTATCCCGAGCTTGTGAGGCTATTTGGATGGGTCCTTTCCGCTCGTCGTAAACCTCAACAGAAGGCACGTAAGTGGGAGCGGTCACTCTATGTTCCTTGGCTGGCGGCTCTTTGGCGGCCGAGTAGAGCTGGTACAGGCCGGGTGGCATGTGGTGTGGGGGAGGGTAGGTGCCGGAAGGCACCAGCCTGGGTGGGAGGTGCTGGGCTGGGCTGCTCTGCAGGGAGGAGGCGCTGGTGTAAGACACATGCAAAGTGCCGAGCGTAGTGGCCCCTGAATCACATCTTTTCTGCTTGTCGGAGGGCGGCTGGGCATGTTCGTCGTCCCGCTCCTTTCTCTCCTGCTCCACATTCTGGTACCTGGTCGGCGTTCCGCTGCTGCCGCTACTCCTGCAGTTGCTAAGAGAGGAGGGCTGGTGGGGGTGCTTGTATTTAGTGTCTGCAGCGCCTGGTGTGGGAGAGTGCTGCTGAAAGAAAGGCCACGTGTGCTCAGCTGTCTTGATGGGCCGCTCTGAGCTGCCGGTTCGCCGCTCGTCCTCGGCCTTCACATCCAGGGTGAGGTCCACCACACTGTGAGGCCGTGGCTCCTCGCGCCCCTTCTCCCGCTCCCTGCGCTGGACGGAGTGGCCCGAGTCGGCCTTGCAGGGCTGTTTGTCCTTCCCCAGCTCCCGGCCCAAGTCTCTGGAGCTCTTGTGGGGAGGCATGGCCTCCTTCTCTCTGGAGAGGGAGCCAGGCATGTGCGCTGCCAGGCTCCGGACCATGGCAGACTGGGAGTGTACCGAGCCTGCCAGGTAAAACCCCTCTGGAAAGAAAAGAGCACAGATAGAATAAGTAAACCTGAAGTCACACAGTTGGGATGTAATGTAACATAACTCGTTGCCAAGAGCATGAATAGATGAGTTGTCCCCCATTTAGCCTGAAAAACTCCACACAAGAATCAGGTTTACTCCTTATTGTTGTACAGGCACATTTTGCTTAAGGAGCACTGGGGCAGCAGTTTGCTGGCCTTTTAATTCTTCTAAAATGGAAGAGATAGCTTCGAGATTTGTACAGCAAAGTCATCACATCATATGAACAGTTCAACAGATCAGGGTCATAAGATTATTTGGGGGAAAAAAAAAAAATCAATATATTAGGCTCAAAACAACAACATCATATAACTTCTGGCCTTGAGTGTGAAAATAAATTCCACCCAGTGATGCCACAGAAAAAGATTGTCAGTTTTTATATGACAGTGTGCACTAATATAATATTAGTGAAGTGAATTTGAACACTGAAACAAAATTACTCTAAGATCCGGTACAGCCCAAGTAATTTTAGACTACATAAAATGATATTTCGCAAATGACAAGATGTATAATGAATTCATTATATTCACAGTAAACTGATCTTTCTTGGTACATTATTCTTTCTCCTATTAAAACTTAAATATAGACTGACAAAGTTGTTCTAGCTGAGACCATTATGAGCAGTAATAAAAGCAATTTCAGGGGATGTTAAATATCTCGAGATAGAGATTGTTCTTCTCCACTTCTGTGTCAGACAGACCTTTTTGGGAGTCGAAGAGTGCATGTTGACCTAGCTGCGGGTGCTCCAGGTGACCCAGAGGAAGGTAGGGGCTGGGGTAAAGACCACTGGGGAGATGTGGGAAACCTAAAGAGAGAAAGAGAAAAAGAAAAGGTGAAAAAAAGAAAGGTAGAAAGAAAAAAAAACAAAAAACTCAATGTTAGGCATGCTATGCCAATTATCAAGTCATATTATGGATATTTCTGAAGGAAGAGGGGTGGGTTTCATCTTATTGCAGCATTTCATTAACGACAGTGCATTTATGAGTATGCAACTGCTCCATAACAAAAACATTTTGCCATCCTTGCTTACTGTTTCAAATGCATTTTCTCTCCTTTTCAAAAGACAACAATGGACTTCTCACAAATCTGCTTCAACCCTGGAGCAACGACTCATGTTGGTACCATCATAAAGTAGAATTATGCACACTGAGAACAGGAGAAAAATATTTTTTTTTTATGTCTTACAGCTTGTCACCAGGAAGTGCCCATTCAAGACTTTAAGATTTCAGGAGTTTAGCAAGGACACAGGAGCTTGCACTGAGTAAATAAGAACAAAAACGCCCAGACAATAAGGCCAGTGAAACGGATCTGGAGAGAGACGTAACATTTCCCTGCTCTAAACAGCACTTTATAGAGGTACAACAAGGTTGCTGGAACTAAGAACAAACAGGCCTCAAAAGATAAAAATAACTGACATTTCTCAGAGAAAGAGGGAGAAGCAGATGCTAGAAGTCAACGTCACTGATGAACACAGGGTCAGGCAAGTGCCTCCATCATGTTTTGGCCCTAATGGCTGAATTTGAATGGGGTGGCTGAGTGGGGGAATTGGGCTCTGGAGTGTGAGCAGAACAGCAGCGCAGGCGAGGTGGGTGTGTATTTATAGGCAGAATGAGCCCAAAGCAGCGGAGAAAGAACTGCCCCGACCTGTTGCAGCGTTTAAGGAGAAACTTGGCAGCGCGAAGCAAGCATCAAACGCCCTGGCCCCCGGCGCGTGCTGAACCCACAGTGACTCTATCCTTGGAGCCATGCGCAAAACTACAAATGAAGTGTTTGTCTCCCCTCCCCCCTACAAACCAGCACTTCCAAAGCATATATTATTCAAACCCCTTACAGCCATATTGGGGGTGGGGCAGGGGGGGGTGGGGCGGGGGGGGTTTAAGTGGCTTGGAGAGATGTCAGGAGGTGGCACTATGACTCATAAGAAACCCTAAAAGAGATGAGTCACCACTAAGTCACACAATCCTAGATTCAATCCTTTCCTTCTAAACACTGCGCTGGGACTGTTGAAGGGAGGAGAGGGCAGTTTGGCAAAAGCCTGCAAAGCAAATCAAAGGAATTAAACAGGCCCTGAATGCTCGCTTCCCCTCAGGGTAAATTGCCACAAAATTCACTGTAGAAGGTCAAGCAGCCTGGATGTTTTTCCCGCTACGCTGGAGGACCCCTAGCCACTGAACTCTCTCTTAACATTCCACCACATTTTCCTTTCACTGAAGAAAAGTAGGTGTAACAGTTCACAGAGCGTATTAGAACTAAATTCCAGAGAAACTGAAAATACTTCCTTCACAACTGACTAAGCATGGAAAATTCAGCAAACTAGGCCACTACACACATATGAAAAAGAACAATCTCCTTTTGAGTGTATTGATGACTCCATTTCACGAAGAATTCTAAAACATAATGGATTAGATTTGGTATCTATGTAATTGCAATCAAGTTCCATCAATATATGACTCAAGCTTTCATTGCATGGGTGCCCTTTAGAGAGACAGACACACAATAGATACAGGGTCTTCCAGGGGCAAGGTCAGGGGTCAGCCAATCTTAATGAGTGTTTCCAGAAGCCTGAATGAGTGTTTATTAGAGGGTAAATGGCAGAAGCACTCTGGCTATAGAGGAGGAAGATCAAGGCTGCTCTGCAGCAGTAGTCTCACATGCCTAGGCCCTTAAACTTACTAAAAGCATGAGGTCAGCAGAGCTCTAAATGGAGTATTGTGTCAGCTGGAGACACAAATGTGGTCATATTACTCAGTCCTTCCCTGAAGTCACTAGGCAAGCTGTTTATTTGCATGTTTTGTAGGGGTGTGGGAAAATCGATTCTTAGATGCATCGCAATGCGGACGTAAACGATTCTGAATCGATTCACAAATGTCAAAAATCGATTTTCTAAATATTTAATTTATAACAACATTTAATGTCCAGTATGTCTCAGTATGTGTTAATGTCCTAGTATAGGCTAAACAATATAAACGAGAGCGCAGATTTACTTTACTCTGCTTTAAGCTTTAGCTTTAGCCACTTTCCTCCCATCTCCATCAGAAAACTTTTCTTCAGAAGTAGATCAGTTTCTCATAAAATGTCTTTCAACGTTCAACTGTTTTCCAAGGCTGAGGTCGCTTCTCATTCTCCAGCTTAATGTATGAATTTTCCCGTTCCACCTTAAATTCTGACTGAGGCGCCGAATGTAAATGCGGCACCATTTAAGGTGGAACGAGAAAATTCGGAAGAGAAGCGACTTCATCTTTGCGACTTTTTACTGTTTGACAGTCTCTTGTTGCAGATTTAACTTGCCATGAAACCAACTGCGCTGCTTATGAATGCAAATAACGCAGTCTGCAGTCTACACGGCAATTCTCAGTCGTTGCGAAACAGGGCTTTCGCGCAATGTTGCACACGTCCTGTCTTGAAGATATTTTACTAACACAGTGATCCCTCCCACCCCTTTCTCTACAACGAGACCAAAACCGAAGTTATAAAATCACTGAATTAAACGGGCAGGACGGCTGTAACACGCTGCGTGGACATCCATTACCACTGGATCTTATTTCACCGTAACTGCGCATTTTATCGCAGATGAGTGGCAGCAGCGTCTCATGTGCTCCAAAGGCAGTGGATGAGAGCCTTCTAGTTCACTTGCCACCTCACTTCCATTTGTTTTATTAATAAAAGATATTGGAAGTAAATTCATTATGGATCATTACAAATACTTTGCTTTAAAACTACCAAGTCCTCACACAGTGAGAAAATAGAAATGATGTATAGAGATGCGTCGAGATGCATCGATAATCGTTTTATAATCGCATCGCAGCCCTCTGATTCGTAATCGAATCTAATCGTGAGGTGCCTAGAGATTCCCAACCCTAATGTTTTGTATGGCCAACCTCAAAAATAAGCACCCCAAACTTAGATTTCATCTGTTTACCAGGCCTAGACTTAACTGATCTGTGAGAAATAGCAGCAAACTCCCTGAAGCTCAACAATCAACAATAAACAAAGCACCAAGCATCATGGCTGCACCTTTTTGATAATCTGTAAGCAGAAAAAATTAAGCGCAACAGCATCACACAGTAGTCACACAATCTTTTTGATCAGAATGCAATAAAATCAATACCAAATTAACTGAAATCCCGATTTTGGCTGTGGAAGGCACTAATTAATGCATTTATGCTCACTATAACCCAATCATGCACTTCTAAAGACGAACTTCAAATGAGTGCTTCATCTAATCACACAATTCTGTGTACCATGATATTCCCAATAATTTATTGATGTTCTTTGAGTGTTCTCACTAATCAGAGGTGCTCATGCACATGAAAATCACTGATGTTCCCAGGAAGTGCACTGTGACTGAACATCACCATTAATTGCATTTAATATCAACAATCCCAATTTCATTAAAATAACCACGATGGACAAAATCACAGTCTATTAGGATGCCTGATTTCAGCCAAGTACTGATTAAGATACTGCACCAAGATTATTTATAACGACACTAGTTGTAAAGCCCTTCAGCATGCTTGGAAGTTCAAAGGCTCTCTTTATATAGTCCATCTCAGGTGACATGATGGTGCTATGCTGTTGATGGCATTCCGACACCATTCCAAGAGAGGACTGAAGAAATCCTAGCCATAGCAACAGGGACAGAGTGGAAACCATTCTGTTTATTTCTGTGTTCCTGGGAGAAGTGTGGGAGAAGTGCAAGCAAGCAAGCAAGGCTCTTCCAATTTAGGGCACATCTAATCTCTGTTTCTCTAATGTGAGAATAAGCAAATCTTAGCCTCGGCAATATCTGCAGGATAATGAGTTTTGGCTGTCCATAGCCCTTTCCTGTGGTTCTGCTTCCTTAAACCACAATGCACCTATAAAGCCTCGATGCAAAGGAATGTCCAGACTGGCTAGTCAGCCAACAGATAACCTCTCAGGACAAAAACAACAGTAAAGTGGGAGGGGAAAAAAAGAGCATAATCCATCTGACAGATTAAAGGGTTTAAGCCAGTGTGATCTTGAAACGGCAAGATATAGGGGGTTTCATGAAGCTCAAGAATGATTTAACCTAGCTCATTCTCCTGGGATGTATTACTAAGGAGTGAAGAAGGTTGCATTTAAAGTGGGCCATGTAGTGTGAAATCTGGCTCAAAACAGAACTACGAAAAAGGAAGCCACTAACATTCAAAAGCACAAATGCCAGGACTTTGAGATGCCCTCACTGACTGAAAATAATTTGAGGCTAAAAAAACTCCCGAGAAATGCATACTCATGTAACCCTGTAGAAAAGTGAGGGGCTGTTTAGAGAGAAGGTAGGGGATGGACACTGTTGTTGTGGTTCCCAGCTCTGGTCCTATAGCACCCTTGTCCTGTGTATTCTGGTGTTTCATCAGCAGAATAACAACAATCAGCTCCAATTTTGGGATCAGCAGATATTTGCTTCAATAAAAATAAATAAATAAATAAATAAAGAATTAAAAAAAAAAAAAAGGATGTGATTTGGCTGATCGGTCTAACCAACATTTGACAACATTCACTGCAGATGATGCTGGACTAATATGCTAAGACACACACAGAACAGGTATAAACACAGAACACAATTTGTTGTTACACCCACAAATGCAAGTTAAAACTCTACCAAGCAAAGAAGACACTATATATATATATATATATATATATATATATATTATATATATATATATATATATATATATATATATATATATATATATATATACACACACACACAGACACACACACACACACACACACACACACAGGATCCAGAAATGCTGCTGCCTTCTCTGGCCCATAGCTCATTTAACCCTTAAACAGGCAGCAGTGAAAAAGTAGTTTGGAGGCTTTAATACTTAAACACTCAACCTAAACCTGCAGACAAGTGTAATCAAGCATGTTTGAGTGAGAAAATCACCAAACTGTGCTGGACACCGGCCCTCCAGGTGACAGAACGTCTACAGTAACTCAGATAACCACTCTGTACAATTGTAGTGAGCAGAAAAGCATCTCAAAATGCAGAGCACATTAAACCTTAGGGCAGATGGGCTACAACAGCAGAAAACCACATCAGGTTCCACTTTTGTCAGAAAAGAAAAGAAAGCTGAGGCTGCAGCGGGCGCAGACTCATCAAACTGGACAGTTAAAGACTGGGAAAAATATAGCCTGGTCTGATGAATCTCAATTTCTGCTGAGGCACACAGATGGTGGGGTCAGAATTTAGCACCAACAGCATGAATCCATGGACCCAACCTGGCTTGTATTAACAGTTCAGGCTGGTGGAGGTGGTGCAATGGTGTGGGGGTCAATCATCAATCAATCACCGCTTGAATGTCACAGCCTGTTTGAGCATTATCGCTGACCATCTTCTAATGGCTACTTCCAGCATGATAATGCACCATGTCATTAGGCAAAAGTCACCTCAAACCGGTTTCATGACCATGACAATGAGCTCAGTGCTCTTCAGTGGCTTTCACAGTCACCAGATCTAAATCCAACAGAACACCTTTGGGATGTGGCAGAACAGGAGATTCACAGCATGAAAGTGCACTTAAAAAACTACAGGAATTGCATGATGCAATCATGTCAACATGGACCGGAATCTCAAAGGAATGTTTCCAACATCTTGTGGAATCCATGCCACTGAGACCTGAGGCTGTTTTGAGAGCAAAGGGAGGCCCTACCCAGTATTAGTACAGTGTTCCTAAATGCTCACAATGTATATGGTTATACTGTTGTAAATGAACATACCTGTGCATGATAATATATGTTTTTGCAGTGAATATTAACACATTTTCCGGTTTGACACATAAATTTGAAGTTGCTGAGTAATAAGTTGTAACACCAGGAATATCTTTAGACATTTTTTTCTACATTGGCACACTAAGACAACATGCCTAATTAGTGTTATGAATTTGTTATTGTTTAGTTGAAAATAACTGATTATTATATAATTATTTACCACCTGGTCAGTAAGTCCTGCACTACTGGTGGCAATGATTATTTCTGAGCAGGCTGACTAAATGATGGCATATAACCTTAAATCAAGTCATGTGACTTACATACAAATAACATAAAACCTTTGATAACTGATAACTTAATTGGGTAAAAAGCTTTAATCAAGCCCCCTACAGGACTTTTCCAGTGGAAAAGTGCCCTGTGGTCCAACAAATCAAAATTTTAAATTCTTTTTGGAAAATACAGATGCTGCACTCTCCAGGGCTAATAGGAGAGGGACCATCGTCTGTGATGGTATAGGGGTGCATCAATTAATATGGAATCGGTGACTTGCACATCTGTGAAGACACCATTAATGATGAACTATACATACAGGTTTTGGAGCAACATATGCTGCCATTCAGACGACAACTCAGGGAAGGCCTTACTTTTTCCAGCAAGACAAAGTCAAACCAAGCTTAACGTATTACAACAGCATGGCTCCATAGTAAAAGAGTCCAGGTGCTAAACTGGCCTACCTGCAGTCACCTATTGAAAACAATGGCGCATCACAAAACGAAAAATAAGACAAAGGAGACCCTGAACTATCGGGCAGGTGAAATCTCCTATCAAGCAAGGATGGGAAAAGCAATTTACTTTCAAAATTACAGCAATTGATCTCCCAAATGTTAAGAATGTTGTTAAAAGAAGAGGTGATGGAATATTGTATTAAACATGCCGGTTCCAACTTTTTTTTTTTTTTAAACATGTTGCTGGCATTAAATTCAAAATGGTCATATTTTTCAAAAAACAAAACTTCAGTTTCAACGTATGAAATATTGTCCTTTCACTATTTTTAATTAAATACAGGGTCTAAATGATGTTCACATTACTTTATTCTGTTTTTATTTACTTTCTGCACAGCATCAGAATTTGTTTGGAAACAGGGCTGTATACACACGCACATAGATCCAATTTCTATATTTTATAAACATTCATATGTGAGCATCAGCAGATATTTACAGAATTCCCACACAGTTGCATCCCTATTTAAGAATCCCTTCCTGAATTCAAACAAGTGGGTTAAAGCAAGAAAAACAGAAGTGTAACGATACAGTCAGCCCACCATTCAACTGGATTCACAATACCGGATTCACGATTTAATATTCTCACAAAATTTTGGACCAAGTGCTTCATAATCATGTAGATGCATGAAGTTACTAATGACACTAGAGCTGGGAGGCAGGAGAAATGCTGAAGTGAGGTGTTGATCAGTGATGACCGTTTGCAAACTTTGGTGTTGAAATAGTCTACTTGCACTAGATGCTGTAGTTAACATATGGCGAAGTCCATCCTCTATGATGCATTGTCACAATGCACTGTCACACCCATACAATAAAAACATTCAAGTGTGCAAGGAAGGGGGTATTTTACAAAGTAAGATTTCAGTAAACCAGATAAATTAAGCCAAAGATAAGTACAAGAGCTAAGATCATTCATATTTGACAATTTTCATTTTTGACTTAAGTTATTCAACTGTTAAATACTCCATGTGCTGGGGGGCCCACTGCTCCCCCTGCCCCCAAACAGAGTAGGTTATTAAAAGGGCAGAACAGAGTTTTCACTTTCACATCAACACCTTAACAACCCCTTGGGCTCTCCTCTCAGAATGCCTCCAAACTTCTACCTCCTGCCCCTCTCCACTGTACGTTGGCAATATCTCACACTTCCTATTTTATAACCACGTCAACATTAGGAGAGGTCATCTGGATTCCAGTCAGCAGCAGGGAGCATCACGCTGCCCCGACAAATCCATCAGCAGACCCGGGGCAAAGCATTCCTCTCTCCTTGAGTGCAGCGTGTGACAGCACTGGCAAGCATGGAAACTCTATCAATCACATCCTCGTGGCAAGCAGTGCTGTAGTCGCCACGCCATACCACCCCAGCACATGGTCCAAAGGTGAACGCCACATGCTATCTGCACATCTGATTACAAACCCCGTTCGCAGAGCACGGTGCAGATAAAGCCACTTGGCAAACACTCATCTTATCGTTTCAGCATTAATTATTTGACGACTCCAGAACCAAAGGCTGCATCACCCTCTGAATTACAAGCCAAGGTAGGCAAATTCTAAAGTACATCGCACATGCATACAAATGAGGATGAGGTGCTGGCTTCCAACTCTCTGGGTATGCTTTGCACATAGGCTCTACGTTGTGGAACACTAATTGCTTGACAAAAGCGCATTATCACATACATAGAGATTGCTTATTTTAAAGTCAACTGCCGCTTGAGGGGTTACCACACAAAGAACCCTACGTATACCAAGGCCGCCGTTACAAACTACAATATTTCACAGTTCGCTGCAATTCATGTTTATTAAGCGAACTTCAGAGATAAATCTGATGAGACCGTGCCTGTTCTTCTGTGGATGTGTGCCATTTGCACTGTAGTCTAGGGAGAGAGAGGGAGGAGGGGCAGAAGCATGATTGTTTCACACTTCTTACATAAAAATAGCAGAATTCCACAGCTGCCACTTCTACTTCCCTCCGTTAATAAGGGCCAGGTGCGCCTTTCAGAATAAACACGCATGTTCAAATATTTTCACAGGCCGCTGTGACCGAGTACACTTCAATGTCAGCTATTCATCACATTTCTATGTGGGCAGAGCAGGCATACTATGATCGGTGCCAAAGCTTCAGAGACGATCTGCACTTTTCTCTGCAGAGACTTGAAACATAAGCCTGCGGCCGCAAGGCCCCTCAGCTAGCCTCGTTAATAATCCACCCACACCCATGCTCGTGTCGCATCTCTTTCATTTGTTTGGTGTACATGCGAACCATTTTGTAAGCTCAAATCGCAGCCTGCTCAAAATGGAAGGGTGGGAGCTCCTTTGGAATTTGAAGGAGTGACGCCAAAAACTTGAGCCCAGATCAGATCTACAGACCATGGGCTAGCCCCACACTGGGAAACAGCTTACTTGCGTGATGGGAAAATGGTAAGGTGTTAGGCAAGTGAAAAAGAAGACTTAAAACACTGATGAAGTAAAGACGACACTTTACAACAGTGGGCACCGCATCATTAATATTATATCCATTATAATACAATAAAATACAATATTTTTTCTTCTTTTTAGGTATTGCTCATTGCACTTCAACAGCTATTTCTAGAAAGAAAAAAGGTACAAATATGATGTTGTGTAGCAGTAACGTAGTCTACCTTATGTCTGAATTGCCAAAACACAATTATTGCTACAGCTATTGCGACTGCAGGCCGCTCAGAATCTGTAGAACTGACTCTGAAAGAGAGGGTAGAACGATTAGGCCTGGATAGGCATGAGCAGATATTGAGTAGATACTGCCTTAATAAGCCACATACTGCCTTATCATTGGAGGCACACCTTCTTACAAGTTCAACTTTGCTTTCTTTTTGCACATTGCCAATCTGGAGACAATTCCTATTAACTTTAAACCCAAAGCAGCTCAAGAAGAAGTCAAGAAGTCCCCATAGGCAGGAACGAGGCTGCCCACAAGTGCTGCCTGTCACACCCAGCCTGTGATTCTGGTCTTTGTCTTGGCCTGATGATCGACCAACAGACCTGATCGTTAAGCTCAATATTGCTGAAGCAGCCTTACGCAAAAGAAGGCTTCTACTTTGTTTTAAACACCGACGTGCTGGCATGCTTTTCCTCCACCCTTTGATGTGGAAGAGACAAAAGGACGGATACATACATACAGTGCTGTGAACAAGTATTTGCCCCTTCCCCAATTTGTCACATTAAAAATGTTTCATCCAACTAATTTTAACATAAGATAAAGACAACACGAAGAAACACAAAATGCAGCTTTTAAATGATCATTCTATTTATTGAAGATAAAGATTTATTCAAAACCTTTATCACTCATGGAAAAAAATATTTGCCCCCTTAAACCTAATAAACTGGTTGTGCCACTCTTGGCAGTAACACCTGCAATCAAACATTTGCGATAACCTGCGATGAGTCTTTTACATCACTATGGAGGAATTTTGGCCAACTCTTCCTTGCAGAATTCTTTTAATTTGGCTACATTGGAGGGTTTTCGAGCATGAACAGCCCGTTTAAGGTCTTGCCACTGCATCTCAACGGGATTCACTCCAAAACCTTAATTTTGTTTCTTTTGAGCCATTCAGAGGTGGACTTGTGTAATTTGGATCATTGTCCTGCTGCAGCGCAAACTGCATTTTTTTAGGTCACGAACTGATGCGCGGACATTCTCCTTCGGAATTTGACAGAACAGAATTTATGGTTCCATCAATTTTGACAAGTCATCCAAGTAGCCCAGACCATCACACTACCACCACCACGTTTGACTGTTGGTATGATGTTCTTATGGTGGAACACAGTGTGAGCTTTACGCTTTTGTAACGGGACCTGTGTCTTTCAAAAAGTTCTACCTTTGACTCAGAATATCATCCCAAAAGTCCTAGGGGTCATCTAGACATTTTTTGGCAATTGTGAGATGAGCCTTTGTGTTCTTTTTGGTCAACACTGGGTTGCAACTCTTACATGAATGCCATTTTTGGCCAGTGTCTTTTGTATTGTAGAATCATGTATCTGATCTGGGTGTGCCTAGTAAAACTGAACAACAGTTAATTGAATTTGGTTAACTCTAATAAATGAAATCACCATTTAAAAGCACCATTTTGTGTTTACTAAAAAGCATTGTGATGATCTGAAACATTTACATTTTACAAATATGCAAAAATAGAAGAAATCTGGAAGGGGCAAATACTTTTTTGCAGCACTGTACATACACACACATACATACAGTGGCTAGGCCTTACCTTCATGAGAATGTGAAGCCCAGAGCTGGGCCATCTGCAGGCTGGCTGGGTTGGGGGCTCTGAAGGCAGGGTCAGAGGGCAGAGGGCTGGGCCCTGCGTGTGGACTAGACGAACTTACGTAGCCGCCAAGGAAGCTGGAGGCACCTGGAAAGGCATCACCTAAAGGGGAAAAAAGCACAGGCTTTTAGGGCTGTGTATTGTCAAATAGCTCATGATACCACTCATCATCGCTCATGTTGTGGTTTAAAATATCACAATCCATCAATAAACAGCAAATGGATCACAATGATCATTTTATTCAGTTTTGGTACAGCTAACAAACCATTGTATCTTCTATTGCAAACCTGAGTTTTATTATTTAAGCCAAAGTATGTCCATATATCTGACTTAAACAAGGCAGAAACTGGTCATATCTTCAACAAGGCTGGGTACAGAAGCTACAGAAGAACTCTTACAAAATTCAGTAGCATTCTCTAGCTGCTGTGTATAGGCATTAAGTAGGTACTTAATGTACATTGATCAAACTACAGCACCAGTATACATACAGAAATGCAAACAAATATTGATGAAAGTATGGATGGTAAATTGTGAAAAACAATTGCGATTCAACAACGAATGAGTAGCAGCGCTACAGCTTTAGAATGAGTAAGGCAAAAACACGTAGCAAACAAAGCTAGAAGTGTCACGGTGTCATCCGAGATGATCACATTCCTGAGAGGACAAAAAGAGCTTGGGCAAAACTGAAATGATTACCCAGAGGAGGGTGAGGTTAGAGGGTTGTGGTTTCTTTTGAATTTCAGCAGAGCCACAAACCTCTAACCTGGTTCCACTGCAACGGCGGTCTCTTCATGTTCTTTCAAAGACGAATGTTTACCAAGAGGCGCAGAGAAACCACAAGCGCAAATTGGCTTTTGCTTGTAAACAAATGTCATGAATAATTATTAGTCATCCTCAATGTTATGTTAACTGTCATTACAATAGCCACCAGATGTGCAGCTTCAAGAGTGAGAATGTCTAAATAAAAGTGGGATTTCATTTGCCAGCATCGCAACTGGTGCAGGGGAGGACACGCTGGCTTTAGTTCACCCCCCAGTCTCTTTCAAAGGCACCCGGATAAAAACAGCAGCCATACCACTCATATGGTTACTCCACAGAGACCTGGGGAAGCATTTAAAAATACGGGTGGGGTAGGTACACAGTGGAGGCGGGGGAGAGAGCTTTGCTTTTAATGAGAGTGTCTAAATCTAGCAGAGAGAAGGAGAAAAAGAAAAAAGAAATTCTGGCCCCTGAAGAATATTCCTAGCATTTAAAATCAGTGAATTAAACCCTGACTTCATACAGGGTTCAAATGTACGAAAAGCAAGCACAGTCTAAATTAATGACCGTTTCACCCATTTGCAGGGATGTAGCTTCGCTGCCTTCCCACATAGCGTCTTGGACTGGCGTGGGAGGAGCCTTCACACTTATTACACAAACAGGAGATGGACACTCTCATACACACGCATGCACGCACACACGCAGTCGCCTCCGCCTCTTTCCACAATGAGCCTGTTTTTTTTCCCTCCCCCTCCCGCATGTGTAAACGGTTCATTAGCATGAGAAGAGGAGGAGGAACAACAAGGCATCAACAGCAACATGAGGCCTTTGTAGCAGGGGTTAGCATGTGATTAACCTGCTGCAGAAGAAGGTCCTGCTCTGCTGAGGAGCTGCTGCGCCACGCAGGCGGAGACTATTGCTGTTGGCAGATGTGAACCTTTTTGGACTGCATCGAAACATTAACTGTGGGGTAGATCAGGCCCCCAGCTAGAAGCAAGGTGCGAGCGAGGAAGAAAGGAGGCTGAGGAAAATCCACAGGAAATCCATTCTTGGTAGCTTGGTCTTCAGTGAGCTAAGCTCAAAAATCACACATGTGAACTTAAGCACCGCTTGACAAACCTAGAAAGAAGAGAAAATACATAGCTGGCTTTCACCACTAACAGGATGCAGTCATATGCAAGACTGGTCAACACATGGCCCGGAGAGGTGAGCAGCAAGAGTAGCCAGGTGATTTGACAAAGGGTAGCGGTGCATTTCAGACTGTAAGCCTTTCTGTATGAGTGAGCTGTTGTCTCTCTCTCTCTCTCTCTCTCTCTCTCTCACACACACACACACACACACACACACACACACACACACACACACACACACACACACACACACCACTAAAATGGCAAATCTGGACAACATTTCCTCACCAGAGTGGGGGTTGCATCCAAGGACAGCAGAGCCATGTGCTTCAACTTATCTTAACCGTGGCCCATACTGCAAACATGCACAAAAACGTGAGTGGCTGTGGATTTATAAAAGCAGAAGTACCACAGAGAGATGTTCCACTCACTTCCAGCTTGCTCTAGATAGACTCAGGATCCATTCTAGTGTGTTGATGGCACCCTTTCTTCCTCAGTCCAAACTGGAGAGCTGATTTAGACCCATTTTAAAAGTACTTCGGCTTAAACACTAGCCTCAAAAGGCACCCACGGCAATGTCCGCTGCGCTGCCTGAACAGTAAGTGGGAGCCCCTGTCAAATAAATAAAACAAAACCTCAAAGCTAACACACTGTCTGCAAACAGTTTCCCGACAAACTTGCACGTTTTAAAGTCGCTCCCTCTGTTTGTCATTTACCTGCACCTACATCCAAATGGGCCTTGCAAGGAATTTACAAAGTCATTTGTTTCACGTTACTTCTGAAATATTCATATGCCATCTGCAAGTGGTTCCCGCTGCCTCAGAACCCGCACACTTTCGGCCTTTTCCAATCAGCAAGCTTTACGCCAGACATGGTTGTCGTCTTGGGCGCATGAGAAAGAGTGAGGAGTTCAGCAGGTCAGGAGCAGTTCAGCTTCCTAAACACGAGAGCTTTTCAGAGGGCTGAGCGTTTTTCCCTCCTCCAGCTACGAGGGCACTGTCAGAGACGCGCTGAATAGGGCCCAGGAATTTCCTAATTGCTCACGTTGCTCAACTCGACTGCAACCCACAGGCCTTGCGGTACGCTTTCGCAATCCCACCTCCCTCAAAACCACACACCCCCTGTAATTAAAGCCAGACCCTTAAAGACAATTTCGAAAGAACTGTTGTAAATTAGAGAAAAGAGGGACACTAATTAGAATTCAAGACCTTAAACTAAGACACAGTACGATGAAAAAAGACCATTAAAATACTCAGACCCACTCTTAGCTGATCATACAAAGTACAACACCTGCTCTAAAAAAACAGAGCACTATACAACAAAGGCCAGCATTATGATAGGCATTACAATGCAGCACAAAAGCAAAACCTCAAACAACACAGCAATTCATACATGGAGGAGAGAACTACATTTACAGTTTATGTGAGTTAGTTAAGTAAATACCAAAAGGAAAAAGCAGGACTGAAATGCTAACCGGGGAGTGAACGATGAAGTGAAGGCTGTACAAACCAGGCCTACAACACATGCTTTAAAAGCGATCTGTTAAACTTGAGCCTACAAAATTACTTCAGCTGACCTCTCAGAGAACATGACAGCATGACATTCCACCATGTGCATGCTTTCCATACTATCCATACCCAGAAAAAAAAAAGAAAAAAAGAAAATAGTAGCACCATCTCAGAAACATGATAAACTATGCAGTCATAAAGCAGTTAATCACTACTCTCTCAAAAGCTGTTCCAACAGCCATAGTAAGGAGCAAGATTGTTTCCTTTCCAGCATCAAAATAAAGCATGATAATGACAGGCAATCGCTATGGGATAAAAGACAGTATTAGAGAGGCTGTGTCAGATAATCACAAGCTAAACATTACATAATATGCCCCACTAACTTGGGATTCAGCTGAATTTCTGAGAAGCCCAAGTGTTTCCAGAGTCTGCGGTTTTGTTCTTCATTTTCTTTTGAAAATGCCTTTTTATGGTGGCTTGAAGGCCAGCTATTTCTGAAACCATTAAACTGCAGGGAGCAGATCTCCGCATCTTTGCTTTTGCTAGTGTTACCACCCACTGGAAAACAAGGCTTTTGGGATCACTTTCCGTCTCATGGCAGCACCTGCGAGGAGACGAAAACATGCCAAAATGTACCCGTTCTAACAAGTCAACCTGGATGTCACACAATCAGCCAAATTCCTACACCTCTCCAGCACTGCAGGGTCTCAAACTGAAAACTTTTGTTCGGCTTCACTGACAAAAGGGGAGTGACAAAATAATTGCAGCATATAGCGGCGGTTCCTACACGCTGAACTAAGCTCTGCCTAATAGCTGAGGGTGCTTCTAAAGCTTCAAGCCAAAGGCATCACTGCCTGTTCACTCCACCAAGCCCTCAATTGTGTCAAACAATGTGTCTCGTTTGGATTGGGTCTCGAAACAGTCACAGATAACGCGCAGTTTTACATTACTGTGTATACACTCTGTACACAATAGTTTATGTTTAGTTTCAACAGCAGAATTTGTTGTGAATCTAGGGTGACAAAATGTACCAAAATTGTGATTTAAATAAATACTGCTCTGGATTAAAACTGTTCCTTTGCTACATTTTTATTTAAGGAAACGCTGCATGTGGTAAAAGCACTGGCCTTTTAAAAGCCCCACCCAGCGGGTGCAGGCTCAACAGGGAAGGCAGAAATACGAGCCAGCTCCACACAGGTCAGGCACATTTGTGTGCACGATCATCTGTCCACAGCCTGAGCACTGCTGCGCTGGGGAGCCATTTAAAAGTAGCATTTGTTAGCAGGCTCCGTCTCTTGAAGGCCTTACTGTTGTATTTGCCGTGGCCCTGTGTTTTACAGGACACTAGGCCATGGTTAAATAATGCCTGTGACCCACCCACTGCAGTGGGGGTGTCACTGAAATTTTCTGCACTGGATTGCAATTACGTGACCAAGCTTAATGATGTGCAGCACGGAACGAGCACGGCACACGCACACCCACAGATTCATACCGTGCATCAGCTTACTCTAGAAATCCATTTCAAACAGCATCTGTGTGTAGCACAGTGCCCTTCTAACACTAATATCTGTGTCGAAGAAAAGCTTCTCACCACCTTTTCATTCCCCACATAAGACGTGTGTGTAGATTAGCAGTGTGCTCTGGCAAAATAAGGCTCTGTACTCACACAGGCCTCAGCATTCAAGACAGGCAGGCAGCTGTATGCTCACCTGACCCTCCCATCTGCAGAAAAATTGTCATATGATGACAGACGCGGGACAGGCTAACAAATAGGCCTAACGATAATGAATCACACCATTCCTTTTTGTTAACAAACACCGAGCAGCTCGCCAACAGATGATATTCAAGTAAACATAGAAAAAAAAGGACTGACTCTTGCTGACATAATAACAGCTTGATAAAGCTAACTAAATTAAAATGACTCTTCCTGTAAATCAGAGGGAAGCCTTTAACTGTAACATGACAGTTGAAAACTCAATTTCAGGTCATTTATTCTACTAGTCATCTTGCTCAGACAGAATGCAATTATGTTCAGGCACTTTTTTATTAAGTATGCTGAGGTATGACAGATGTGTCTTTCTGTCTACCAGAGATAGAATAAAGTACCATAAAAAAAATCCACACACACAAAAACAAGGTTTCCTTGATAAACTAAAAGTTCATAGCAGAAAAACAGGCACACATCAACTGTTCATAACAATTGCTAAATTCCCTGTGGTCTACCTAACAGCTCCTTCCACAGCCTGAGACATCCATTAGAAAAATCACTCAGGAGTTCACTTTTGGAACAGACCTGGTCTAGTGAAAGTACCGGTCAACTTCTGCTGTAAGGAGACATTTACCTATTCTCTATTCCTACATAGACGTATAAATCCCTCCTTCTCACTACTTCTCTAATCCTGGGAAATTTCAGAAAAAAACATGATCAAAGAAAACATGTTAAAAGCATTCAGGTATAGTGAAATGTCTGGTACATTTTGTTCTTGGATCGATATGTATCTTAAAGGACGAATGTTTTCATTTGTCAGATTTAGGATGTTTTCACTGAAGAGCCGTTTCCTCTCCATTCCTTTGTGCTTGTTAACAGCTACGTAAAGAAAGGCAGTGAAGCTTTAATAAATGCGGAACTGGAAAACAGAAATACCAAGCTTTTTATTTTATTTGTAGTAGTGGTTAAAGCATTACAGTAAATGGGGCATGGAGGAGCAAATACGAGATGAAAATGTCAACCTTGTTTGGATTTCCGAAGTGAAATAATGCTCTGCCATGTCCGTCTGATGCCTCAGTTGACACAGTCATGAAAAATAGTGTAGTAATGCTTAGGAAAAAAATCAAGTCTATATTTAACATATTTAACATATTCCATCAAACATCCAAGTAAAAAATAGTCTACATTTCTAAAAAAAATTAAAAAAAAATGAATAAAAATAAAAAAAATACTTTGTGGTGAGCACTGTAACGCAAGATATGAGCGCAGAACAGTAGAGCTGGTTTTCATTTCACATCCTTTGTTAGCTTTTCAGAGGCATAGTTTAATCCCAGTCATGCCGGCCAGGTCACTGCTTCTCTGTGTGGCCCGAGAGACAGACACAGATACACTTCGCCAGTGGCCTTTGTTCCAGCTCTCAGACCCATGTTTCTGTACATTTGTGCATGTCTGTTCAATCTCTGTAACACTCCCAACAAAATATAGATTAGCAATCTACATCAGTACTATCACATCACCCCTACAGGAAAACAGACTAAATAAAAACATGGGATAATTATACATATCACTGAAGCTCCTATTACTGTTACATATTAAGCCAAGCTATGACAGCACCATTGTGCAGAACCAGAGCCAGACAACAGTTACGAAAGACCAAACAATGTGGCTTCCTACTAAACTAAAAAACTTTCATCACTAATATGAAGAAGGGACAAGTGCCTAAGCACATCTGAGATCCTCACAAACAAAACAAACAGGGCTGTTTCTGTATTCTATTTCAGAACAGGGATGTGAATTAAACAGCACAGACATGGTGTAGCTTTTCTAGGCCACACCGAAACCCGATCTCATCAGCTTCCAATCACTTACCATCAAATTACATTTTAATACGGCTTTTCTACAGCCATCTCTGGCAGATTTTAAATGAGAGATTTATCAAGACAAGGTGTTCCACCCCCCCCCACCACGTACTGGGAAATTTTCTGGGGAATTTAGCATTATTTCACAGAGTTTCCAGCACACCCATTGAGCGTGTTTAAAAAGGAGAAACAAACATCAAAAGAGACCTTAAAAGAGGAAAAACATTTCCATGTAGACACACACAGAGTACAGAAAATTAAAAAGACAAATATGATAAGAAAGCTTGCTTCCTTCTTTTCCTCACTAATTACAGAGATTTATCCAAACACTAAGAGCAGGAACAAAAAAGGGTTGCAAATGCCCTCTAGGAAGACACCATCTCCCATCATAAAAACACATTCATGAGTGCATGCCAAACAGCCAGAGCATTCTATTTCAAAAGCGCAGAGTACGTAACCCATGAAGGATGAGCGGATGGGGTCCGTGCACTGGGACACTAAACACTTTATGTTTAATTCAGAGGAAAGTCAAGGCTGCAGGAGGCGTGCACACACATCCTCCTCCCCTCCACCACACCACTCAGGAAGGGGGTGGAAGGGCCACATGAGTACCCCCGTGTTTCAGTGCTCACCATTTCAGTGCTGCTCCCCGCCTGTCACAGTGGATCATGCTGAGGGACTCGTCTCAGAGGTTTCAATAGTACGGCTCTGGCTCACGCTAGGGACAGACCGCAGAGAAAGCCCCTCTCTCCCAGGCCAGAACTGTACGGAGCTGAAGACGAGCACAAATTAATTCAGCTCTCACTGTTACAAGCTGCTAAATAAACAGCAACAAATCACTGGTTTAGCACTTTCACCCTGCACTTTATAGGAATGCACCTATAACCTTGAAACCAGAGTGCAGAGACGAGGGCGGAAATGATAACACCTGGACTGCTGGGCTATTTTTTACAAGCAATTTTCCCCCTATACCCTTCAGGGCATAATTCTGGTTTTGTGCCTTTTCTCAAGAGTTAAACAGGATTAGGCAATGCAGCCATTCTGAGTGGTCATCAAAAGACAGCGTAATAAATGGCAAATTGAAAGGGAAAAGGCCGACAGGACAGCACAGAGGATTGGAGCCTTCATGTGTGCTCTAAGCAGTGCTCCACTCTGAGCGCCCAGGCGCTTTCAATCGAATGTAACAAGAGGCTGAGGAAAAGCTGTAGCGAGAGATCAACGCCAACACATATTCGGGGGAAGTGGAGCCTTGATCTGGGCAGCCTACAAGTCTGCCAATCCGCTCGGTGCCCTTGGGCAAGCTTGTCTCCAGTGTCGGTGGAGGTTACACAACAAATCATGAACATGTCACAGCCATGGCCCTCAAGTAAAAAAAGAATAAATAGATAATATTCGACTTTGTACAAACATACAATACATAGAATACAGTCATGGATTTACTGGTGAAAGGGGTGGGGGGTGGGGGTTTCGTTACGAAAGCAAACAGACACTTGGAAGGAGAGCACTGGGATCGATAAGAGAATGGAAAAGAGGGAGGTGAGGTGTCAGCAGTCAGCACTATCTGCAGGCCAAACACCAGGATCCTCAAATTCAAACCAGGCCCTGAACCACCAGCAGGGCTGGAACTGCAGGATCCTCTGATGCTCCATATGAAAACTGATCAATCGTGCGCTCCCAAAGGCACTCCACTTCAAACGCATATCAAGTCAAGATTTACATTCTCCCCACCCCCGTCCTCTAGTTATTCAAGCTTCCATGGAACCCCTGTTAAACGAGTCTGCTTTGGTGCAGAAATATGTACTCTTTTCATGCTGTGCACGATAAATGCATTAAACAAACATTAACTTTAGCCATTAGCATGGGGTTCTAACCAACAATCTCTGGAATCATTATTAAAGCAAGCTGAGGATCTGCAGAAATGTGCTCAACCTTAACAGAAAGAGAAGATCATTACTAAAGAAAAAGGGAAAATACATTAACCAGCAAACCTAGGTAAAGTGAATGTTAAATCATTCTCAAGGAGTAGAAAGCCATATAAAAACCAAAAAGGTTAACATAGGTTGACAGATTTAAAATTTGTAAACATTATTGTTGACTATTACATAATTTAAAGTTGTTTCCTACCTAATCTTCCATTTGCATCTGCACCATGAAAGCTCCAGCTGAGGGACAATTCTCAAATACCTGGATTGGTTATGAAATCTTAAAATAAAACAGTAAACTCTAACAAGTTTGTTCTTTTTCCTCACACACACACACACACACACACACACACACATACACACACACACACTGCCCTTAGCACGTTGATCGAAGTACAACTGACTACAACAACTGTAATTTTATTTATTTATTCTTTTTCATTTTGTAGTACATAAAAAAAAGACAAAAGTAAAAATCAATCACAGCTTTTTCCACCCTCTACAAACTAAAGCTGGGCCTGCACCACATGACTCCAAAAACAGAGAGAATACACACTTAACATCTGTCTTAAACAGAATCTCCTTATTTCTTCTTTGTCAGGAGGACCTATACACTAGTTTCAGCTAAAAGTAGTCAAAATTGTACATCTCCCCATTACCACCTGACACAAACAAAGCTAAACTGGACTGGACCTGTTTGTGCTTTTATGCATACACAAGTATAGATAAACACAAACTGGGGATGAATATGAAGTTTAAACACACACATAATCAGAACTGAAGAAATATTTGACCACAAACTGGCTGCTGACTTGAAATTGTAAAGAGAGTGATTATTTACTCTCCTCCGTTTCCACAGTTCGCTGCTCACACGGCACAGTACATGCATATCTCTCTTCACCTTTTTTCTCTCTGCTACCTCTCTCACTGGCTGCTGCCTGAAACACTCGTTGAGTTATATTACTGACCATCAATACTACAGGACTCGTGAAAGAGTCCAGGCTTGTCACAATTATTACATAAGCACCTAATCGCAATCATCTGAAATAACTGCAATTATTTGAGATGATTGCAGTTATTTGAGATTATCACAATTATTTAAGCCACAATTATTTTCCACAGTCATTAGATTTCACAGTCATATACTGCTGTAATAAACACATGGCTGTTTGTGAATGGTCTGAGGTGGGGTAAGACAAATAAATGTAAATAAATGAAAGTAGTACATGCATTCAATGAGACATTGTGTAACTTAAAATACTCTAACTTCTAACTTGGTGCTCTAACATGTTTAGAGAGCAGTGCTGAATAATGTTTGGTTATTTGGTAGCTTTGTAGCTAATTCTAACGTTTGTAGCATGTGTGCTCGCAGGATGTGTGGTTTTTTTTTTTTGCTTAATTTTACACTCACAAATGACATCTAGTTTACCATGTAACTAGATATTTGTGTGAGTGCGAGTGCAGTATTGATTTCAATAGCACCACCAGTGTTGGCTACTAAGCTAGCAAGTAAGCGAGTCTGGCCACTTTAGGCTTGTTTTAATACGTGCAAAGTAAAAATACATCGTTAATAGCAATTATTTATACGACAATTAATCGGCAGCTAAAATCTCATGACAGACAGCCCTAGTTGAGTCATAAAAATCAAATGTTTGAAAATATCAGAGGGCCTCCAATCACTCCAGAACTCGACTGGAAGACTAAAGAATGACAGATTTCTTTCTTCTCTCACATTACTAGATCATCAGGAAGCAACTGATGGCACAGATGATCTGGGTCTGGAAAATTGCTTTAAGATCCCAAGGTCTGCCTATGTTACTAAAAACATTGTATTAGCTAGATTGTGGTTGAATATGATACGGCTGCTTTCAATGCCCTGATACATGTAAAAAGAATTCCTTATGATAAAAAACAAGCAATAAATAAAATAAAATCAATAAAAAAAAATAAATAAACAAACAAACAAAAAAACACTTTGAACCATTATTTTACCAAAAAAATATGTATTTTAAGCACAGATTTGTTAGGACACTATACTTTGTAGCAGTCATTTTTACAGTCTTGGCACGTTCCTGAGGAAAAGAAAAAAAATAAATATAACAACATACTGAGACATTGAGTGTGTGTATGGCAGCTGGCCATGTAAAATACGAAAGTATGGAACAGCATGTCATTTTCATGAGTTCTTCAAATAAGCAGATGACGATACAAGTAGACAACTTCAGGCAGCTGACAAGAGTGGATATGCAAGACAAACAGATAAACAGATACAGCTATTTGTCTTGGAGTCCATTTCTAGGAGGTGCAGACAGGCAAGTTCAGGTGTGCTAGTGAAACGGTCAAAGTTAAGCTAAGGGGAAGGGAAGAGGTTTTTGGAGGCTGGCTGGCACAGGCACAAGATGTTGTAAGTCATGATCTTTATGAGCTCTGAGGTATGACTGGCAAAAGCTTGAAGCTCATCTTCACAGAATTCCTTCCGAACTCCATTTCAATTCAATGAAAAACATTCATCTGATGCTGTGGATTCCTGTCTGAACATTTTTGAAAGAAATATCTAGTCTTCTGCCTAGAGGTTGCATGAGCTGGCTCAAGCTTAAAAAGGTACAGCTGCCTTTCAAATGGTAAGGACTTGTTAAAAAAGAGATCAGCGCAACAGACTATATAGAGATACTTTGGAATCTGTTAGGGGGTAAAACAGACTGATGTTCATCTACACAGACGCACGCAGCAAAGTCAATGTGAATTCAAGAACGTTTCACTCCATATAAAAGTTGAGGAATGGGGCTTCGCTCACATGCCCCTCCACTCTTTCAGCATGTGACTTGGTTCAGGTCCAGCCCAGCATAGCGTTTCCCCGCCTGACACAGAGAGCAGGGTTCAAAGGGAGGCTTCTTTTACATCTATTCTAAATTCCGAAAAGGTAATTTCCCCACAATACTGCTCTGTAAGAGAACAGTTATCAAATAACCTCTGTTTAACCCATATGTTTCTCAAACTGTTTTATTTTATGAAAAAAACTAAAACAGATCGGTGCTTGCCAAGATGCCATTGAAATTATGTATTTAATATAATCAGAGAGAGTCTGGTTCAGGAGGAAGACTAACAGAATGACAGACCAAATCTGGTTTGCTTTTTGATGATTGAAATTTGGCTGTTGAGGAGTTATTAGTGGAGGACATGGAATGTTCATGCAGTTCCCAGGAAACTGAGTCAGTCTACAAACATATGATGCATTTTCAGCTCGCTGGCTATGCGCATGAAGGCCATTTCAGATAAATTCAAGTTCATTTATGACAAAATGAGGCATGAAGGACAAACAGCCCTTCTGTTAGAGTGAAGAATGTGTTATGATCACTTCGGAGGAGCAGCGCTTAGAACAGTTCTCTCCTAAACTGGCCAGTTTTAGGAGGGAAAAAAATGAACTCGGAGGTTGCCCTTTGCGCTACAGACGTTATGGGGAAAATGTTATTCTAGCACGACCAAAGAACAGCTAAAAGACAAGAAAGCAAACGCTCACTATGGTGATAATGTTTCAGTGCACATTCACATAGCAATGTTTTCATCAGTACACACCCATTATGTCAAAGCATACAAACAGCGTACATGCACATAAGAGATGACCAGTTAGACTCTCCACCTCAAACACAAACATCATAATGCAGACTGCCTTTATCTACTACCAGTAAAAATCATGGAAAATCATCAAAGCTCTGCAATAAACAATCATCCATTTAAGTTAATCATTTAAAAAAGTATCAAGGAACAGACTAAATTCACTGACATGCCAGTTTCTTATCAGTGTCTTATCGTTATGAACAATCAATAGCATCGAACGCATATCTTATGGCAGTCCAAGACAGTACTATGCCAACACTATTTTTAGTTAATTAATGTCCACTAACTACAAATGTGCGCTTAGTTTAAGGTGGGTCACCTTGTGATCGAACTATGAAAGGGCTCATGAGGACAAAACCACTTCTCACTGAGAACATGGTGATGCAGGAATCAGATTTCAAAAATGTACAGGAACGCCACAGAGACCAGCTTTAGAACAGCTGAACTGCTCTTTTAAAGCCTAATACTGAGCTCATTTAGATTAGAGGAAAATATACAAGAGGACATAAAGAAAAAATACAGACTACATTTATGCAAAAATCTGAATAAACACTTAGGTACATAAAGCTTGGGTTTCAAGTCATTAAGGTGCTATATGGACATTTCAAAGAGACGCGAGTTACTGTAACATACTGTATTTGTTTCCACTATTCAGAACACTGACAACACTTGATGGGAAGAAAAAAATCCAACATAAGTTCAATGCCTAAAAAGGAACTGAACCTGGGTGGAGAGTATTGCATAAAGGAGTAAGCCGAGCTATTAAGTTACAATTGAGAAGAAGGAAAATAGAGTACAACATAATTTTCTGCATTTAATGGTTCAAGATTTTGGTAAAGTTTTGCGTTAAAAAAATAGTATGTACACACACACACACACACACACACACACACACGTGTATGAAGAAAAAAAACAACCTTATTGTAAATCATAGTTTTAGATTTGATCCACAACCTGCATAAAGAGCTCAGTCTTGCATAAAAACAACCACAGTAAGACTGAATGAACACTTTATAATTCAATGAAAAGAAAAAAGTAACAAAACACACCCAAAGAAAAATAATGCTTGTGCCACAGTATAACTACAGGTCACTACATTTAAAAAATTAAGTGAAAACTAACTCCACTCCGTATCACTGTTTTCATCATTGTCACCGCTGATGGGAATTACAGACCACAGCTACAAACACGAAAGCTAACCTTCTCTGCAAACCTACGAATGAAGGTTACCCCATTTTTACATCAAGAGTCCAGATGTGTGTGTGTTTTTTTTTCCTCCCTGACCGATTTCACCCATCATACTTTACAATTTACAGGCCCACGCCCACTAGGACCTATTTTAAGTTTGTGGATTTTTCTTCCAGCAGATTATCATCGTTACTCCAGTCCGAATATTTCAATCTGCTTTTTAAATGTGTTTTGCATGGTAATACCTTAGCCGTCATAATGCCACAATGAAAAAGGAGTATGCAATTTGCCTGCCTTGAAACTGCCACTTTACCTCAAAACGACAATTACCAAAAAGGTGCCAGACCTTTTATGGCACTAGATCACCAGGGGTTATGTAAATGTGACAAACACAGTATTTCGGCAGTTCACGGTCCTCTACACCAACGCTTCTGAAGTAGGGACATTCATTACAACGCTGTAAGTCCTTTTCTATTGAAGCAGCATGATTTACAAGACAAAAGGTGCCGAGATTTGACTCGGGCTTAAATTTGCAGATGAGTATTTTCCCCACATGCCATCACTAACGAGATAACCAGCAATATTTAACCCAAAGAACAAGCAGCGCTTCCAAAATATTCTTACGCACGGTGGCCGTACGCAACTCAACGCAATGATCAGTAAAAGTAGGCGAGAGAGCGGAGTGTCGGAGCAGTAATTACAGTGCCTGTCCCAGCTTTGAGGGGAAAGACGACAAATGGAAGCAATTTCAGTTTGAGCTCGATTTCAACAGTGATCAACTTCCAACAGACAACTTTAAAATCAAAGAGCAGGGCTCCGTTTAGCCACATCACTAGGAGCAAACTTGTATTTCTCCCACCACAGTCTTACATCAAGCAACTCCATCAGCACCCATTTGCTCGATCAGTGCTTTCCCTCTGCCCAGGCGGCTAATGACGGAGAGCACTGGGGACGGTGCACGGCTCATTTCTTCTCCAAGACGGGCTTTGCGCGCAGCAGCCTACATTACACATGACAACTCTGTAGCACATCACAGTGAACGCAAAAAAAATGTATTTTCGGCCCTTGTTATTCTTAGCTTTATTACAATAGGAAGGACGTTTGAGGTGCACTGTATTATTAATACAGCAGACTCAAACAAACTAGTGATTAGGACCACCATCGCAAAGCCATTCCATATGCTTATGCCCGTAAAGAGACTGGTAAATTGTGATTAGCGGAGCTGAGCACACTCGCAGTAACTGAACGAAGTAATAAGTGGCGTAAAGCTTGAGATTTTGCACGAAATTACACCCGTAACAGACCGTCTACGGTAGGCTGTATTCCTAATAAATATAACCGTGTAGCCACCCTGCTAACAGGCAGCGGCAGTCGCCACACCGAACAGCACTTAACAGCTAGCTTCACGACTTCCCACTGAAGTTTCGCTCTGAAATTCTCGCTAACGAGGGAATTTGTGTGTTTACCACAGCCATGCGTTCTTTAGGTGAAATTAAAGCGTTACTTACTGTGGTGAGACTGTATGTTAACGGTAGGTGAGAGGAATTTTCCGGTGTGCAGAGGCGCCGGGTGGCCCGCGCCCAAGTGGCCGGGGGACGGTGGCACTCTCCCAGGTGCAGCGGCGGCGCCGAGCCGGTGAGACTCCATCGCCAGTCCGGAGAGCAGCGGTGGAGGGACGTGAACAGACCTGGGGGGGCCGAAATCTCGGCCATCCATCATCCACAAAAGACAAACTTGATGATGAAAAAAAGGAAACTGCTTGCTTGGCTAGTCCGAAGGAGCCTGTGTAGGCTATAATGTCCCTAGATTTCTAGGCAAATCAGAGTCCTTATCCGGCATTGTGCCGACCTACGAAAACAAGAAGAAAATCAGGGCTAAGGTAAATACGAATGACAACTTATCAAATGTGAATCGATGAAAAAATGTAGACATAAACAGGCTCTTCCTAACAGGGGCGTAATGACGCAGTTTGAATGCAACACACAGGGAATAGTAATCCTTCCAAGTTCGCTCGGCGGTGAACACGGCGCATGAAAATCGTCCCCTACGATGAAATAAGAGAAGCGAAAGCGCTGTCTAAAGTCTAAACTTTGTGGAGGAACGGCTCCTGCCCTGATCTCTCCTACACGTATCGCTCACGGTTATGCGTTTCGGCCGCAGTACTGTGCAGGGAAAACCCAGCGCTCGCTCGCTTTTAGGTGGGCATTTCAGAATTCAGAATGGCTCTCCAGCAAAGTGACCCGAGCTCATGCAGAGGGCGGAAAATAATAGCTGGCTCATTTAAAGCCTACTATGGGCGATTGGGACGCGAAAATCAAATATTCGTGTCCGCGCACATCCTGCAAGAGCAAAATAAGAGGCTTCTGATGTCGAAAATGTACGTAGACTAATGAATTTAACACAGCTCATTTACCAACACCGAGGCACATGGTTTGTTCTTACGATCAATATATTTTAGCCGATTCCTGACCTCGTTTAAACGTAAAAGGTGGAGAAAAGCTTTGCATCCCAAGAGTGAAATGTTCCCCTCATTCTAAAAAAACACGAGTGAACTTTCAATTTCGACTAAAATAGCGAGTCCTAAAGAAAAGGGAGTACCGGAGCTCGGATCACCGGAGTCTTCTCTAGTTGTGTAAAAAGGTTTGGGAACTGCTGTGGTTTTACTCTCAGATGGAGCGACTCGATCTCTGTTGTGTATCTGGTGTTTAGCTAACAGCCCGTCCCAGGAGCTCACGCAGCCCGAGCGTTGTAGGAGAGACCGTGAGCCGCTACAGTCCACTTCTACCGAGCACACTGCGACCGCAACGGCTATCCTCACTCGATTTCTTGTCCTTTAGTTGTTTATGCTGGTTCTGAGAGTCGAATCGGTGGTCTGTTTAAATCCAGCAAGCTAGTTCACTATAGCAGACTATGGCTTAATCGTTGGAAACTACGCTTCCAGGTCATCAACAATTTTACTGTTTGGAGCAACTCGAATGTGAAGTTCAGTCGAGAGCAGGATCGGACCGCTCGGCCTAGGATACACATTCACTAGGCTGCTAAAGCTTGGAGAGTGTTTTTAAACAGGCTTCACGGCAAACAGCAGCCTACCCGACGGCCACGTTTCAAACTTTCAGCCTACGTGCTTCCATTTTCAGCAACGAAACTTTTTTTCGCGGAAACATTAAGCATTCAGAGCCATTTTATTTTTATGATGCAGTCTGTGGACGGATTTACACCTACAAAACACTTTTAAACGTAACCGCGATAAAACCAGACTGTTCCCCGCCTTTTCACCGCTAAGAAGCATAAGAAGACTGCATTCTTTGCTAAGTGCCTCTGCTTTGCTCCATAAAAACAACCAAACTAGGTCCTTCACTACCAGCGCCGACAACGTCTTACTTGTAATGGCGATTCAGTTTACAGAATCCCGTTTCTTCCCCAAATCCGGACGCAGGGCTGAATATTTCTTACACTCCATTTACAGACCATCCGTAACAGCGCAGAGGGATTGCTTAGACAGGGGAAGGCCTTGCGCACAAACCACTGTAGCTCTCAGTAAACTCTTCTGCAATGAAACAAGCATTGTTTAACACGCTCCGCCTCCTCTGAACGCAACCTGACAAAACCCACAGCGAGGCGTGTGATAGGTCTCCCGGGCTGTCCATCATCTCGATGTAAACACTTTGGCTCTGCGCCAGCACTATAAAACCAATTATGGACCAAGGAGGCCGAGCTGTTTCAAGCCCCCCCTTCCTTCAAGACTTGAATGATCAAAACAAGCAGAGAATTTGTGGAGGGCAGTTTCAAGGCCGCTCAAGCTCTACTGATTAAAATAGACGGATACAGTCTTGATTGTACCACAATGGACCCAGATTACGAGACTACGGGCCAATCTTCGTTTATTTCGACACGCATTTTTATAAACATACGACGTATGAGTGGAATTTGCCTCAGGCCTGTGGTGAACTACTTCACAGACTGAGTCCGTGTTTGGTTGAACACCGCAAGTGAACGCCTGTGTTGTTGTTTTTTTTTAAGGCCTATTAAAGGAACACACGGGTGAGTGAATGACCCATGTGTGACTGATTTATATTATCTGTTACATAATCAGACAGTATGACTAACAATATTTTTTGTATTCTTCCGTTCTGTAGTACAGCTGTTTCAGAGCTTTATTAGGTTGTTCTGTTAGAACTAGAGTTTAAAAAAAAGGCTTATCCATGTATTTTTCATCTTTGTTAACTGCACAGTCCTTTAAGTTTTTAGGGTTTTTTAAAGATTTTTTTTTAGAGACTTTTCTCAGCTGTCTGGCAACTTTAGCATCATAATGTTAATGTGCAAAGAAGTGAAATAGAAGAAAATGTGGCATTGTTTTCCTGAGTTGAGTGTTTTAAAGTAATGTTTGTAGTGTTGTAGGATCTTCAAGCTCATTGGATCCACGATAATATTCAGAATTGGTGTTTTAATCATTACAGTAAACGTCTGTTTTAAATTTGACTACCTGTGTGTGATGTCAGGATATCACAACTATCACGCCACGTTGGAATAAAATGTTGATTTAAAAAAAGAAGGGAGCGAGAGAGACAGAGGAGGAGAGGGAAAAGAAAGTGGTGCGGTTTCAAACTACCCCCGGTCGCGCCCCGACGAGGCGGTTTCAAGGCATCCTCTCCCAAGCAGTGCAGGGGAGAAGGCGAGCTCGCGAGGAGGCGATGGCTGAAGCCGAGTGTGAATTTTCACGTCCCGAGGAGCAGCACGCGCGTCTCCACAACCGACTTCAACTCTCTCAGTGACTTTTAAGGCACACAGTGAGGAAAAATCAGCGACGTCGGCTTTGGATGTTCCTGGTTTTCGCTTCTCCGCGAGGATCGCTGGAACAATAAGCCGCGGGAATGAATGGCTCGCCGAAACAAGGCGCTACCATACAGGCGTGTGAGGTTCACGGCTGTCTGGGCGAGTTAGTAATGACCAGAGGGACTGCAGCAGCCTTCACTTTCTTTACAGTTCACTTTCCCTTTCTTTTTTTTTTTTTCAAACTAAAAAACTAAGAATTACCCAATGATGTCTTTGTGTTGCTGTTGTCTAACACTCCGTAAGACTGGCGCCTTTGTTTCTCCTGGCGGAGCCGAGCATGGACGTTTGCCTTTGGATCTCTATTGCTCGCACTTTCAGCTATTGTTCTCGGTGACAATCACTGCGGTTGTTCAGGTGGGTGATCAACGCGTTTTATGCAAATAAACGTTACCAACATATTCCAGCCTTTGTTGTCTGTTTCAATTGTAATACAGGCTAGTTCACGTAAATGATTGAAGATTTACATAAAATAAATGAGTGCGTCATTCATTATCGCAAGAAGAGTTTCGAGTCGAAACATGGGCGAGTAAACCACTTTAAGGAGCCTAATGTGGGTGAAGAGGCCCCGACGATGTTTTGTTCTATCAACTGCATTTATTCAGCTGTAACAGCTCAGCTCAGCGAAACGGTTTAGGCGGAATGGTCAAAATCCCTTCACAGATGAAAATCCTTTCACTTCTGGTTGGCATCAATAATTCAGCATTAAAAACCTTAAAACTGGTCTTATACCCCGTGTAAAGAGGAGGATGGAGTGGCAAACAGTTTATCATGTTTATACAGACCATGTATTCAATCTGTGAGGTAAGGAAAAAGAACTGAAACGTTTGTAGGAATTATCCACAAGGTCCTGTTAAAGATGAAGAATTTACGAACATACTGTTTTAACAACTAAAGCCTTTGACAGTATCGTACATCTCCCAAATCTGCAAAGATTAAACAAAGACAACAAAAAAAAACCTTGGCAGTTGAAAAACCTCGATGGGCCAAGCTCCGACCTCCGTAAGCCAGCTGAGGTGAGGCTTTTCGTGAAGGTTTGTTTTGCTCTCTGATGAAGGCCTGTGCACTCTGCTGGTCTTTGTAGCCCTAACCGTAATTCTGTTAAACGCCAAAAGGCTGTTCCGAATTGATCTTAAATATTGTATAGAAATAAGAAATGAGTATTTGAAGTGTAATTTTAATTTGGTGTGCTTAAAAGGCCCGGTTTAATTAAGTCTTAAAATGCGCTAATTGCGATAAACTTGAATTACAAAACTATCTAGCTAACCGCAACAGAACTGGGAGAAAGGCTAACTGTTAAAGGTGTCCTCTAGTCCATCTTTTAGTTGCTTTAAAAATAATCAGAAAACGTTACTGCTTGTCGTTTTAGGTCTACATGTACACTAAATTAGAGAAAAAAGTTTGAACTAAACTTCAAGACCCTCAATAAAGTGTCAAAGTATCATCGGCTCCGGAGAAAGCTATGGTGATTTATTTTTTTTCCCCCTCACAGCGTGAAGAGCTGCTCCAGGGTCAGTCCTCATAGTCAAAAGGCAGCTAGTGCTGCATTATAACTTTAATCCACTGCCCTCTGTATGATTCCACATGACAAAAGTACTGAACCTAAAATGTAATTGGTCATTTGTTAAAATTGTATTTGTAATGTTCAAATAAAATGAGAGCACGCTCTCTAATGTGGGTCTTCATAAGTCAATTACCAACTTGCCTTACACTAGAAGATACTGATGAAGAAAGCTTCTGAATATTTACATTTCCATACATCTACCATTCTTGGATTATTTGGTTAATGTGTTTTCTTGAGCTCCTGTGACAGTATACCAACATATCTGTAAGTGCTTTTAAAATGACCAGACCGTTTGAAATTGGAATAGTAAGTGATTCAGGATGGTAATGAGCATTCATGCACTTTCTCCTCAAATAAATGTTTACTTTTAGTGGGCAAAATTAAAAGTAGAAGAAAATTAAAAACGCAATACCGCCTCACCCAAGGGTGCTGAGAATTCAGGATTCAGAATGGCAGCTGGTCGGTGAGAACGAAGCAGATTTTGGTTGGAAATTAGGCAATTTTCCCTTCAGTCACAGATGGTCATCTTTGAATCCCTACGATCCTTATTTGATCTGGACTTGATCACGCCCTCACAGTCTAACTCAGATCTGAGCCAAGTTTAACATCCCTATGTGGCTTTAGTGGTTAAAAGACTACTTGATAAGCAGATTTTATAAAATGCACAGGCTGGTCATCATTATATAACATGCTGTTGCAAAATTGCAGGCCTATAACTTCAGATATCATGTAGCTGGCCTGAAATGTGGTCTGAAAAATGCACTGGTTTTAGTTCCCCCTAGAAATTAGGGTTTTCTGAAATCTTTTTCATGAGTGTGCATGGGGGTGGTGGTTACTGGAGAATGACATAGAACTATTATACATACGTAGCCATATAGAGACAAGAGTATTCCTTTCAGGAGATGATTATTATTTAAGTCATAATAGTGTCTGTTTTCTGTCTGCTTGACTTTGGCAGTGCACATTGTGGACTGGACAGTGAACATCATGGAAATTGTTTTGTGCACACTGGAACAGCTGACGTATTATCTGGGCATGAAAAATGCCCATGAACATCCTTTAAATCACGGCTGCGATAACTTTGAAACATGGCAAATGCTTGAACATTTCTGAATAGTTCCATTTGGCAGGACAGCACATCATGGATATGAGGGAGTATGGGTGCCTTGGGAGAAGTCAGGGTAGAGAGTTGTTTTTGCAGGCTTAAACAAGCTTTACAAATGTCTGGTAGAGAAAATACCCCCTAATCACGGGGGAAATGAGTTACTGCATGACATTTGGGTTTCCTGAAACAATACACATTCTGTCACTGCTCACTTTCCCGAAATCCCTGAACTCCCGACACAAATGCACCATAGAAAGTTAACAGCTGCAACGCCGAAAACTGAGCGCTTGCCGTTTTATAACTTAAGTTACATTGTAAATAAAACTATACAATCCTACCAAAAGACCAGTGCGAGATGTCCAGATGGTTTCAGAGAAAGCAAAGTTGCTGACGTAATGCAGAGTTATGGACGTTCTTAAAATACCTATAGAAAGGGATGTGAGAAAGAGAGAAACATTAGTGTCAGGGCTGTGAAGCCAAAAGAGGAAATGTGCCTGGTCTTAATCTGAGTGATAGTGTGTGAAGCCCTAATAACAGGCTGTTATATACAGGCTACATTATAAAACTGGTCACGGCTGCCACCCGATCTGCATTCAGGGTTTAGACTAGGTGGAAGAAAGATGTCTGATGTAATGGTTTGTCATCCAGTACTGGCCAAAACACACTATATGACCACATTTAATACAGAGTCTATGCTTCTCTTGCTGCACAATAAATGTATAAATAATACGAAGTTACTAGTCTGTCGTATCTTAGTGATGACATCACTGAAAGCTTCTATTAGTTTGGATAAAGCTTATAAAAAACAGTTGTAAGGCAGGCACAGTGAGGAATGGTGCCCTCTAAAGGTTGGCTTATACTTTCCTGTTGATTTCTCTGATTTTAGTTTTAAGGTCCTGCATAGCTGATTGGAGCATCAGCAGTTAACCATAGTTTAATCTAGCCTTGACATTAAAATAGCTGGGCGAATGTATTGTTTTATATTAATGTGATTTTTAAACAGTTCTCCAAAGGAAAGTTGGCATGACCTCTGCTTGTGAAAGTATGACAAGTCAAGGAGAAGCTAATCTGAACACCTGCATCTGCCCAGCAACCTCACATTGCTTACTATGCATGTAGGCAAGAAAGCAGAGTTCCTTGGACCCTGGCCAGAAATGAGGCTTTTGTTCTCCATCAGCAACAGTGAGGCTTGTTAACCTGTATGTTCAGCTCTCTGTCAAGGACAAAGTAAAATGCTAGCTGTGGACTGGCTATTTAGGAAGTTCTACCTTTTAATCATCACTTCAAGGAGAGTGTAAAGCTTTTTCTCCCCTTGAATACAGAATCCAGCCACACAATAGGGAATGGTAAGCACTCACATATTTGATTCAGCAAGTACGCGTCGACTTTGCCTCTTCCATAAAATTTTAGTCTTAGCAAACTTGTAATTTCGTCAAGAAGTTATCAGGCTTGCTTAAAAGTAAGTGGAATTCAATGCTTCGTATTAAATTTTCAATGATTAAGAAAAATGTAAAGTAACATTATTTTCCACTGTAGATGCTCGGTTTGTCTTTAATTAACAGATTTGAATGGAATGGAGTCTATTAAATGCAACCCTAACCTTAATAAACTTTGATTTTCTTGTTTGAAGTTTGTCCAGAAATCCACTTGCAATATTTGCATAGGTGTATGTACTAAGAATAGTCATTAATTTTCACATGACCATTTTCCAACCTTTCTCTATCCCTTACAATTAAAAATGGATTTTAAAGAACACATTCTATCCTACATTTTACTTGCATTTTCCCCTTATGACATTTGTGATTTTCTATACAAATAGTCATAACTTTTCTCACAACCTCTTTTTATCACTTGTAACTAATCAGGCTGTTTATATAATGGTGCTTTTAGGACTGATGTATGTAAATGAACTGTCTTTTGATTGGCGATCCTGTATTACACCTCATTCAACAAGCAGTCCTCATAACTTGCTTGGTTAAACTTTGAATAGGTGTATATATGGTACTGTGCGAAAGTCTTAGGTACCTGAGCACATTGTTTAAAACCATTTATCTCAGCAGTAAGTATGATTTTACTTGTACACCATATATCATTAGAATAAATGCAATAAACATGAATACAGAAAAAAAAATGTATTTCTAAAATGTAGTTGTTATAGGCTAGTTTGAAAAGCTTAGAGTTGCAGATGCCTCCAGCCATCACGTTTTTTTTTAAATTCCATCACTAGCACACTTGATTTAACATAAAGCACTGATTATCCAAACCAGGTGATGGATAATAAGTACAAGTCATGCTGGGCAGCCATGAGGAGAGGTCTGGAAATAGTTAAATGAACACAATGACAAAAATCATAATTCATTATTGTTATTTGTATTTATTGCAATATTAGTGGTTTTCTGAACAAATAAATGTTTACTGTCCAGATAACTTTTTAAATATATTTTTCTCAGGTGCCTAAAATGTTTGCATAGTACAGTTGCTTTTCATGACACCAAAAAAAAAAAACAACAAATTCAAAGCAAGCTTTGAATCCATATACTGACTGTATGGACTGGTGAGTGAACACTACATTTTGAATCTTTAACAATGTTTGAATCACACCTTTTTCATGATATGGGCTCTTCAATTTCAACCCAGAACCTTGTCAGTGAGACATGGAAAAATGTTGTTAGTATGTGGTTAGTTGTTTTATAGATGCATTACTTGTTGCACTGTATAACTTGCCTTGTACTGTAGTTAATTGATTACTTTAGTTGATTGGGTCTTCTGTCAGCTCCATGTGAAGAATGTGGATGTTGTCATATGAGCAACTCAGAGATAATAAAAGCACTTAAAGCGTCCTGTTTTAACATTTGTGATTTGTCTTTTTAGTCATGCTAAATCCATGATAAGCAACTGTTTCCTAGTAGTGCCACCCACAAGTCACAGCATCCTTTTAAAATCAATAGAATTTTTCTGATTTAAAGCCTTTTCCCCCCATGTGGCTGTTATTCCAATCACATGAATCCTTCACACCAATCCCACAGGCCAGATGTAATCTGCTTTACTGCCTTCTCTGCACTTTATGGAGACACAACTGCGGTGCCTGGTCCACAGAAATGCCTCGGTGCATTGGAAGTCGAATTGCATGTTCTGAGATCTTTTTTGAAGCTGAGGCCAATTCCCCTCCTCTACTTCTCTAAACAGGGGACAAATCAACTTGTCTCTTGAACGGCGTCCACCTTTTATGTGCAGCACTTAAGTGGAGTAGCAGCCGTGGGATAGAGAATTTATTGAACTTTTCACTCCCCCCGTCGTCTCGGAGGGATCCTTGGTGGAGATCCCCGGGGACTCTGACTCGATGCCCTCCACTGCCTTCAGTCTTATGGCCAGTGACAGCTCTGCACTTGACAGGCGGACCAGACAAGCTGCCACCCAGCACAGGGCCCCTCCCAGGAAGACGGGTCCTGCTGGGGTTTAATCTCAGCGTGGCGGCTCGTCCTCCTGACAGGCTTTAATTCTCTCCGGGCCCCATTCATCATGCACTGTCTGTCATGGGCCTTTAATCAAATGTACCGCGGGATATTCGCATCTCGGCCAAACTGTCCTGGACCACTTTACGCCATCGCATATATTCATGGTTAATTTATTCATGAGTTTGTTTGCCTTTTATGTTATGTTGTCCTAGCCTGTGTTGAGTCTGTCAATGATTGACAGGAGGGTGGCATCCAGACTACAACCTGCTGTGCAGTTCTTATGTGACAAGAACATTATAGTAAAATAACACTGAAAATATCACAGTTTTGCGAAGTTTTCATTTTTCTTTGATGTATAGTAAGAGGAATGATGATTAAACAATTTCAAAACAAATCAATACTTTGCAAAGATGCCAACCACAAAGCTAGTGGCAGCAATTTTGGCAACAATAAGAATGGAAAGGAAAATAAGTTTAATAAGGAAACCAAACAATACAAAACAACACAAAACAGGGAAAGCTGTTATATTCTGAAAAACAGCCATATTAACTTTGACAGAAGTATGTTAATGAGCAGCGCATTTACACAGCACAATATAATTGCGGTAATCCTCATCAATTTCTTATTTCAAAATAATTCGTTATCTAGCAATGCTGTTTCCCCCAGTCAGAATTTCTCAGTATTAATCCACTTTTTAATACAGCAAATCCGTTTGTAAAACCTTTAATCTGCCTCTATTTTGGGGAATAAGAATTTTGTTGTGGCTTAAATTTACAGTAGAAACCAATAAAGGACTTAACATGGGGCTCGAATAACATTGCAAAGAGAGATTTCAGAAAATCAAACTGATTTCAGTGAAAAATGAAACACAGATGAAGTGAGAAGGGGCTGCTTGTAGGGAATGGCGAGTGTTTCACATTTTAATTATCTCTGGCTTTATAAGTAACCCGAGGCTCATCTTAGTCCTGGGATGCGTTTCAACACTTTAGCTCCTGATGGTCCTGATTGCTGCAGACATCTTACTGAATTCTTTGTTGAAACTGTAGACTGTCTATCATATTACATAGCTGAAGTGTTACTGAGTGAGGTCACTGATTCAAAAGACAATATTCTGAGAGTAAAAAGTCTTTTTATAACATATTCTTATAACATCATCTGCGAATTTTAACAGCAGTCAGACAAGTATTTCTTGAAATTCACCCTGAAGACTATTTTTGGACCATAAAAGCACATTTTTCCTTTGTAAGTTTTTGCAATCACTAAGTTGTGTGTGGAATTCAAGTCCTTATAGGCGGAAGTCACAACATTCACACCTATATTTTTTTATTTGCCTTTTTGGCTATAATACAACACCATTTGATGCTTATGAAAAACTCACAGTGAGAGCGAGCCAGGCTAAAGTACAGCCTCCACACTGCTGGGTTAATTGTAACAGTGCTACAACTAAGCTTCCTAAAGTAAACAATGAGAGACGTCCAATATAATATAATGTAAAAACATAATATTAACACACTATATGCATAAATGGCCATTAAAATGCCTTAAAGATGTCATGTAAATAAAATATAATTTAATTTTATTGTGCTGATATCTGCTCTTTTACTTTGTGTTCAAAAATAAATTTGCCAGTGTCTGACACCCTGTTTTCACCAATCATCACATTTATTTTGATGAATGCATTTTCATGTATTTAGGTTGGAAAACTTGTTTGTTTCAAACAAAACAGAATTATATTGAATTAATTGTGTTTTGCATTGATTTACCACACTTTTTAGTGACTTAAAACTAGTTCCTCCGTCTGTTGCATTAACCCCAATTATGGGGTGAGTTGTGACATTTGCACTCAGGCCACATTTATCTGAGCTGCTCATACACTGTAGGTGTGGAGACAGTTTATGTTTTCACTTGTAGGAGACGTGAGTTGCTTGTGCAAAAACTATTAATCTTGCTCAATATTTTTTAGTTATTAAGCAAACACCAAAATGTGCCCTGCTCTCCCCTACATCATAGTTACGAATGATTTTTTTCCTTCTCCTATGAGGTTACAACCTCAGAGATAAGGTTATGACAAAATACAGAGATGAAGAATCTTTCCAGTTATTCACAATCCTACAGTCGTATGCAAAGGTTTGGATGCCCCTGGTCAAATTACACGTTTTGTTGATTTTCTAAGAGAAAAAAGCTAACACTTCCTCTCTGGAGAACAACCATGAATATGACTAATTTTAGAGCACAGTTTCTATTTATTTACTGAAATTAACATTTTGGAGAAACAATTCAACAAAACATTTGCCTTTGTAAATACACTGTATGTTTTACATTTTGTTAAATTTTGCAAATAATCAACAAAAGAGTGCCCAGACTTTTGCATATGACTGTATATTCTGTTCTGTCATGACATAAAGTTCTCATATAGCTGTAACAGCAAACTGTATTCTGTATAAGTGAAAAATGTCCAATCCGAGTCTTTCAGACAATCGCGCCAGCTACACAGACAGTCCCTCGGGGAGAGATTCTGCTCTGTTCCAATCAGCGGACTATTTTAGTCTTTAAAAAGCCGCAGCCCAGAAGCAGGTTACACACAGACAGCCGTATCAGCAGGCCTGCCCTGTAGCCCTGCGTGGCTGACCTCCAGAGACGCTCTCTCATTCTCCTTTCCCCCCCCACTGACTCCTGGTCATCAAGTGTCAGTCTGCAGAGCATTCTGTGACCACAGCAGAATTCAAATCCCCTTTCCTTCCCTTCCCTTCCCTGGAGCATCGGTTCAGTGTTCCATATGCTCTTTCTCCCGCATGCACACGCACTCACTCACTCACTCACTCCTAGTGGTGTGAAGTAGCCACATCCTCTACCACATTCTCAGCAGGAGGGGAAAACGGCCTCGCACTTGCCTGGGCATGCTGCTCACACCACCCACTGATTTAATAGGCTGCGACTTCTGATGACCACGACTCACTGACAAGATAACACCACACATTATGAACGAGCCCTTCAAAACACAAAAACACACTTTCATTTGTTCTCTTAATTGCAAGCTTCTGAAGTTATTTTCCAAAGTGTGGATTTTCTGCAGGCATGATTAGTCTGAAGAATTTTATCCTGTTCATTTGATGTTTGATAAAGTATGCATTATATGCACACTGTATGCAATGTTTTCATTAATATAAAACCAGATAAATGTATGAAAATGATCTGAATATGCTAGTCTTGTGCAGCTTCATAAATTCATATAATTTAAACAATTTAAACAAGTTTTTACTTGTTTTACTTCTTTCTACCCATGCTGCATTTTATAAACTGTCCATGTCAAATAAATAAAATAAATAATTATAAATACATTGTAAAAATGATAACATAAAAATGCCTTCATGTGGCAACATGCAATTAAAATCATTTTATTCAACTAAAATAAATACTTTAAATATATCTTTCAAAATAATTTTTGAGTTGATATAATTAGTTCAGTTGCATGCTCACATAAAGCTTTTTTTTGAACTGACAAACTATTTTTTACAGTATACTATACTGTAAATAATAACGATAAATAGGTATCTGTAAAAAATGATGAGACCTTAGATGTGTCCAGATGATTCTAAGTTAAATATATATATATATATATATATATATATATATATATATATATATCTATAATGCTTTATTTGGCAAAAGTGAAACTTCACAAAAACTCCTCTAAATAGATAATTATAGTATATTGTTTGTAACTGAATAACTTGCCAAAATACTTGAAATATTAAATAAAACATCTAAAAGTACCTTTTGCTGTCTAATTCAGAACATTTAAGTCTGCACAGTAAAAGTTGTTACTGCGACTTTTTTTTAATACTTTTTTATATACAAATTATTGTATATAAAATAAGAAAAATATTAAAACAAAAAAATGAATGCAAACTTTTGAATGCTGGTGCATATAATTTCAAGGTTCAAGAAAAAATCACAGCGAGGACAATTTGTACAGCAAAAAAACTGACTAATTACACTTCCAGTATGGGTTTTTATGGATGACTTATTAAAGTAACCAAAGGATGCTGTAATGCACAATTCTGAATCTTATCTCCTTCACTAGTTTATTTAACTCTTTGAAAAGGGGTCAAGTTGTCTGTGTAACGAAGTGTTTGAAACAAATCAGTAATTGAGAAGTTCTTCAGTTCTTCATGCTCAGTTAGAAGAGAAACTGCTCTAAATGCAAAATGCCACATGGGTTCCAAAGAAAGCATCCCACCCCTGGAAAAGTTAATTATCCACTCAGTTTGACCCAGATGATCCTCTTCAAGAAATGGAGCCAATTACCAGTTAGAGCTCTGAAAGAGGGTGTATGTGTGTAGGAGGGCCTCATTCAACAGAAATATCACAACATTTGAGGCATTATATATAATGTAAGAAATGTAAATATTTTTCAACAATAACTTTTTTATATTTATATGAGAAGCTTGTTTGTGTTGAGTTTGTCTTGTTTCTCACTCAGCATTCAGAAAAAGATGGTGGACATAGTCTTCGTTGATCCAGTGCAAGTGGAAAATTACACTGAAAGTAATTTGGTAGAAAGGGGCTACTTACATTTCCTCATATGCTGCTGCCAACTGAGGGACAGTAATGTTAGTATGACTCAATTGCACAATTTTAGTCATGTATCATGTTGTTAAATGTCTTGCAAAATGTCACTGTACTTGCTAAACACAGTTAGAGTGGGCCAGGAAACCTCATTAACAGCTTCTAATGAGAAGGTGAATGGTCCGGCTGGTGCGGAGTGCAAAAAATGAAGAAAACAAGACAGACATTGAACGTGTTTCACAAACACCGAATTGTAAGCATTTGTAGTTCATGTGTATGACGGGTGCCTTGACGACCGAGCAGTGGAACAAAACCATTCAATGACATTTTCAAAAACCATTGTATGCCCATTGATCCACAGGGAAAGGGACAAATGACAGTCATTTGGGGTTTTGTTATTGGACTCCATCAGTCTTGCTGATTTGTACTCATTGTGCTTCATGTCATCAATCACATATAACAGAGGTGATTTGGTTTGATGCACTCACTTCTAGTCTCAAGAACAACTGCAGAAACCATTTCTGAGAAGCCACATAAAGCTCCGGTAATAGCAGCCTATCACAGTCAACTCCACAGGCTTATGAAAATGGTAGCATACAGTTGAATAAACTTGACAAATATGTATCACAAACTGTTGTCTGAGATTTGTTCGTTTTTTTCCACGTGTTGAAACACACTGCCTACACAGACTGAATGTACCGACATCATTCCAGGCAACAGCTCTGGGGACAAAGCACCGAATCCTGCGTTTGTGCTGGGGCATGGAAACTGTGAAACCTGTGAAACCAAGCCCAAGTCAGAGGCGTCAGGCTTACAGAGCTGGACTATGCAATTTTGTTTTTCTTCTAGCAAAATTCCAATGAGAGTCATCGGCTTAAGCTGATCTGAAGATTCTGTGATGCGGATTTCTGTGGAAAGAAGCATCTCTTTGGATGAACGTTGATGAGAGAAACATGATACTCCCTTTTGAATTGTGAACATAAAAGGCAGTAGTAACATAGAGCAGACATTTATGTGTAAGAGGGTGACTCAGAGTTGAATGGTAAGAGGGGCTAGCCGTGAATTCTGGGAAATATGATGTGATGTGTTGATGTGCTTCAACTGTTTGCCATTAACTCAGTGGCACCTGCCTCAATAAGGTCACTTCCCCTCTCCCATGTTAAATGATAGAGTGGCGCTTTGAATAAATTGGTCAGATGAAGAGCAGAATTGCTTTTGCACAGCATGAGTGTACCGTGCTGTGCTACAATGACCTGCAACACTGACGATTTATAATCCAGGTTTTTATTTAGTGATAAAAGCTCCTGTGATGGAAGGTGACAGCTCCTACCACAGGAATAAATCACACAGAAAATAGAAGGCTTTAGCTTTGAGCCTGAATATAAAAAGTGTCATTTTGCATTATTGATCTCCTGAAAGCTATGACTACGAAGATGGATGCCTGAGTCTCTGTAAACCTGGATGCTTTTGAAAAAATCTCCAATGCATACACAAAAGCTCGATATTTCCCAGAGGCTCAATATTTTATTGTTTTTGATGGAGGACAGCTTTCCCACGATCAACTAGGTAGGCTTATTAAATGTGGAGTCAAGAGGTTATGGGCCCTGTGCACAAGTATGGAAAAAGGAGCACTTAAGATGCTGAAATTCTGTAAAATATAATGAGGCCTCCAACAACTGAATTCCCACATAAGAATAAGAATAGCAGCAGTAATTAGTGCAAAAGAGAAGGTGGTGTTGTACGATGTCCTTTCAAGATTGATCTAATTTTCAAGCAGATAATTAATTGGTCTGGGAAATGTTTTACATTTCCTGAGCATATTTGCTAAAGCTGAGCGCAGGACGTGGTTTTCTTGTATGCATGCTGTTGTGCAAATGTGCAAAAATAAAAAAAGGATGATGAAAGGAAAAGTCCTGTTCGACAGGCTCGCTCCGAGTACACCCACGCACCACTTTCATTTTTTCGCACGTGTGGTTTGTTGTAGTCAGAGAACTGCAGGCCTCCCTTTCCACCACAACATGGATGCCATTATTGGGCATGAAACGCAGCGTTCACCTCAGAGCCAAACAAAACTACAAGACACTTGCATTACTATGACACAAGCCTGCTACTACAAGACAAAGGCTCTTTAGACTTCTGCAGTTCTCACATTTTATCCAACTAGGAATCAAACCATTTGTGCTTAATACCTTTAAAGGGCCCATATCATGAAAAACAGATTTTTTCCTTGTATTTTTGAAATAACTGATTTTTAAGTAGTATGTAATTATTGTTAAAGTTTCAAAATGTCCTGTTCACTCCCCGAATCCATGCACAGAAACGCTGCAAAAAACAGCCTGTTTTGAATTCAATGTTTTTGTGATGTCACAAAAATCAGTGCATTGACAGAGCATTCAGCCCACAGCGGTTTAGCTCAGCTTACACGCAGTGAAATTGAGTGTTTCAAACTGGACTGCTTTTTGAATGAGGCCAATCAAAACAGAGCTCATTTATATATCAGTTTTAATGGTACGGTAACAAGAACAGCCTGATTAATTGTAAGGGATAAAGACAAGTTGTGAGAAAAGTTGCGTAAAAATAAATTATGACTGTTTTTGTATATTAAAACACACAAACTTCGTAAGTGGACAATGCAAGAAATATATAGCATATTGGCCCTTTAAATTCAGTTTTTCATCAGTATATAGTGCTAAATTGAGTGTGAATTCTACACTGACGCTCTGGAGGGGTCAGAGTGATTGTACGGGATCCAGACTACATAATGCAGGTGAGTTAGTCTGACACTTATTTTACTATCAGTATTTGCTCCTGTCTTGCTTACCTTCACTTCAACTGACATCTCTGAAGTTGTACCTGACTATTCCTCTCTAAAAAAAAATAAAACATTAGTTAGTAATTTATGTAGCAAAACATGTGTTGAGAAGCATACAGGGGCAATCATACATATGACCTTAAAGACAAGATAACTGTAATAACTTCAGTGTTTGCTATGTATCATTTCAGTTTGAAATTTTTGATTAATCTAATTACTATTACCATGCCTTTAATTATTATATATACACTCAGTGCTGTTCAGATTAGCATCACAATTGTTGATGAATACACAAAAAAAGTCATAGCATTATCCCCTACATTACAATACTTTTAACGTCTTTCCTTTCTGGGCTTTCAAAACACTGGCATACATCACTGGCTTTCTGCTTGCTCATGCTGACTCTGAATGAAATTTGAGAGTAACATAACTCATACAGCTTGCTGTTACAATCATTAAAGCATGCATAGCTAGCTCGGTTGTCAAATCTGCTACCAGCTAACATTCAAATTCCATTCATGCATCAAACACACTAACTTAAAAGGGCTGTTTCCTGTTATTTTTGTCTGGGGGGAGTCTATTATTTTTTTTGTACTGGTCCTAGTTACACCACTGGCTGTTTCCTTACTGACAAACAATTATTGTGTTACAATGAAGCACACCAAGAGAGCGCAAAAATTAGGGACAAAATTATAGAGAATTTAGTAAACCTCCATCAAGGCAGCTATAGTGCTACACCTTATATTTACTGTATTATTTAGCAATCATGCAGACTATTTGTAATGTTTTGTATATTTCAATAGCTGTCTAGTGCAGAACGAAGCCAAATAACTACCAGTACTGCTAGGAAGCTGAATATCACGTCTGTATTTGTTAGTCTCTACATCACTGGCTAAGCTAGCAGTCGGGATTTCTTTATTGCTGTGGAGGGATTCCCAGTGGTTGCATGGTGTATTTGTGTAATACATGCTGGGCACTTACGTGAGAGAATGGGTAAAAACAGTGATGGACAAAAACACAAAAAACATACAAAATCATGAATCCTGGCAATTCGATAAGGCTGAGAGCCTAAAGGTGAGCGACAGAATATTACATAACACAACAAATAACATATTAAATATTTACATATTAGCCTAGTTTGAGGCTTTTTTCTGAAGGGTCAAGTTTTATTTGTAAGTAAAATTCTAGTCATTTAGCTCTAACATTTGCCACTATTAATACAAATACAGTCAGGTTTAGGCGCCAAAGAGACACAAAAGCAACTAACTATAAGGCTACAAATAAGATTGACCATGGTAGGTAGCTAGCTAACAGCCTAGCGACTAGCTAATGTTAGCAAGATGTTTAACTTACAAACAGTTAACGTTAGGATGGCCAGCGTCATATATTCACACAACAGTCTACATAGTACGACCCGTTTGTAAGAACACTCCACCCCTCCTTTCTTTACTTGTTTCGATTATTAGGGAAGTCAACCCCCGCTACACCCCCCGGATCTCACACCCAGGTACTGAGGAACAGATTCGACTGATGTGCACTGACGCTAAAGCTAACTCGAGTCAGGTAACGTTACTGAATGTAAACAAGTTAACAAGATGCTGACCGGCTGACAGCGATGCTAAAGGCAAAAAAGAAAACCGACCAAATGCTGGTGCTAGTGAGGCTAGCAGCCCTTAAAACATCTTTTGTGCGGCAAATTCAAGCTCTACAGTGTTCCGTTACTGTTTTCATTCGCATTTGTTTGTTTTCAAAAAGTAGCTACAACATTACAGGAGGAGAATTTTTCAAAGAAAAACAGCAAAACCTGGTATCAGTGTCTCTTCTCGGTGAGCGTGCTAGCCTACTGTAAAACTAAATGAGTCTTTATATCAACACGATCTAATGTTAACCAACTGCTGGTGTGATACTCACGTATCCTTATTAGTGAAATGTTCAGTTCTCATGAGAAAACGTTTTGTTGGGGGTTATTTCTCTGCTCTAAAGTGACAGAGGTTACTACGCATGGTTATTTGTTTGCTGTCTAATTTTAGTCTCTGATATAGACATGGCTGTGAGCTCTTCACTCCACACCTTAGCATCTTTTCAGCACCTCAGGATTAGTCGTTTCTCCCGCAGTCGTAAGCTCGCAGCTGCTGTGTGTCACTCAGCTAAGCACAAAAGCATCTTTTACATCAGACAAATGTTTGAAAGGCTGTAATGAAACAGTCGTTGTCTTTGGGTCATATCCAGCTGACGCTGCCGTACCACTGATACGGGGTGTGTCATATCGGTAAGAGGGGGTTCAACTGTGGACTTTAAAATGTCTGCTGCTATTTCACTGGCCTGTACTGTGGGCCTCGCAGAGACTCATTAGTCACTTTTACCGGTGGCCCGTTTTACAGTTAGGCGATCACCCTGGTCCTGTTTTGGCCTCTCCCCCACTCGAAATTGGGACTGAACATGAAGCTCGTGTTCACAGGACCTTGCAGCGCTCGCCTCTCTTAATGCAAGCAACACATTATCTAATTGCAGCTCATTATCTGCAGGGACGAGCTGTCGCGCACGGTTTTGGGGCAGCAGCTGAAATAGCACTTGGCATCGCCGAGACGCTGCCCGTGGTGTTTTCTGCTCTCAGGATCTGGCCTCTCTAAACGGGCGCAGTCATACTAACGCACGGGTGGAAATCTTCATTACTCATGCTGCTATATGAGGCTCTCTGGCCAGCGCAAACTGGCAGAGACCGCCCTTCCTGCCTTTCTCCTGCTCTTTCACATGAATAAAATATCTGCGACCACGTCGCTGTGGCTTCCTACGGTTTTGCCATTTTCGTTTACGCTAATTGTTTAAAGGGGAACCCCACCAATGTTTGTAAATTTATACATACTTAAGTGGTCAAAATGTAAACAAATTTATTCAGAGTGGTTTGATGTGAAATGCTCCGTTCTAGAGAAACATACAGAGTCAGAATTGCTCATAATGGTGGTGATAGGAACCTGACGTCCAGCTCTGAAAGCTCCCTCACAGAAAGTTATTACACAAAATGGTTATGAATACACCGCCTGATGCCTGGCACATTGTTTTAAAAGGTTTTATGTTAAAGTTTTGCTATAAAACGTCTTGTTAATCAATATATTTTCATCCATTCATGGCAGAGGGAGATTTTCAGATTTTCTACTATTCTACCATCATCAACATTACATATTAAAACTCAGAGACATGTGTAGGTCTGCTGGTGGTTTTGGATAGTACATAAAATAGCTGTATTTGTGTTGTGGACATGGTGACCCCTGGCTCATCACTACTGTAAAGTCTGTAAGTTTCTCTACAATGAACCATATAACATCAAACCACTCTGAATGAATTTGTTTACACTGCAACCACAGAATTATGCAATTTTTTTTTTTTTAAATGGTGGAATTCCCATTAATGGCCCACCAGAAATGGAATGATGGTTTTGACACATTGTGAAAAGATGTCATTATTCCAGTAATCAGCACCGAAAGCAGAGGAGCGCGTTTGACTTTCCAGTGACTGACAGTGAAGTCCAGTCCCAGAGGGGCTGACCACACTCTGCTTCCTCCCAGAGCTGTATGGTTCCATCTCTGCTGCTGCTGCCGCTCTCTGGGGTGTGTGCTGTGTCCAGATCACTGAAACAGCTGGCTGAAATTAGGTCATGCTAGCTTTCCCTTTACTGTCTTCAGCAGAATAGCAATGGCAAAATGCAAACAGATATCTGCCTCTCCCTGAAAGGCATTTTACAAAGTCGTACACACAAGATTTGTCACAATGTTTTATTAAAAAAAAAAGGGCTCTTGTCCTTGTCATGACATCATTTCTCCAGATTTGTGTTTGTTTGAACAGTTGTAGAGCCAGATGCAATTTTCCACAGGAATCCCAGACATCCTTGAAGGTGCTTTATAGTGACAGCAGATGTGGTAGCAAGATTGAAACAAGCCCGAAGTACACAAGACAGGTAGCCTCATGGTTGTTTACTGTGAAATGGTTCTTCTAAAAATACATGGTTACTCAGGGCATCGTGGATGGATCCAAGGTTTTTCAAGCCAAGTGACATTTGTTCAGCTTCCGGATTCTTTTGGCTCATTTTCAAATAGTGGCTGATCTCCAGAGAAATCTACAAAGGCCCGAGTCCTATGGACTAACTTTTACTAACAGACAGCAAATGTAGGTGTGAGATACCAGTACAAATTTAGGCAGCATGTGAGGCCTGACCCTTTTGATATTTCAGAGAGGCCAGCAAACCTTCCACACATTTCACTAATGTAGCTAATGCTGCAGTGGAGCTAATAATAACTGTGATAACATTTTTACTAGGTAGAAGACTAAACTTTAACCCGTGAAGAGCAAATACAAGAGCAAATTGTAGTGTGATTATACACTACCATTCAACAGTTTTCAATCAAATAAAACCAAATTGTTGAAGATATATGTACAATATGACTGTTCAACTATAGATTTCACCTAATTAATAGGAAGCTGTAAAATAATTTAAGAAATTGAAACTGTAGATGATTCCATAATAATCGAGAAAGCTGTACAAACATTTAGAATTAAGTTATAAAAGTGCCCAGATTACCTCATATTTGGAAAGTGGAGATCAAATCACGAGGCACATAACATATATATAAATGATCATAAATAAATAATTACATTATATTGCTTGTTTTGGTGTTTCCAGAAAGTTCCTGTGACCCTGAAAGTGCTTTAAAATATTGAATAAAACATCTTAAAATACCTTCTAGTGTCTAGCTTATAGTGTTTCAGTCTACACTGTATAAGTATATTGTTGAATGAAATGACAGCAATTTTTAATATGACAAGTGATTCCAAACATTTGAATGGTTGTGTATATGATATTGCGATAGTGATTCACCTTCCAGTACATTAAAAATGCATTTCTTATTCAATCATGTGACTATATTGGCCTTCACTATTTTGACCAGTCTGCTTCTGTTGGACTAATACCAGAATTCATTAAAGCATGTGTAGAAACTCATCTGGAACAATGATTGGCCAAGATTGCTCACAGTGCACTGTGCAGAAATTATGACTGGTGGGGCTCCCGACCAGTGCAGCCATCTAAGCTTTGGCCCTGTCATCAGGAGCTTGCAAGTTCAATTCCCACTGATGCTACAGCCATCCGTGGCCAGGTGTCCAGGAGAGCACAGTTGGCTTCTCTGGGTAGGGGTAGGATGGCTCTATCTCCCCCACCATCACTCAGCGTGATGCTAGCCAGCGCAGGCATCTGTTAGCTGACATAACAGAACTGGGGGTTAATGTTCTCCTCCGAGCGCGTTCAGCTGTCCAATGATGTTGCATTTGTAGCAGTGGCTGGCTTCACATGACTTGGAGGAAGCTTGTGTTTGTCTTTGCCCTCTTAGTGCTGGTGGTATCAGGTGACTGGGGGAGTCCTAACTAGTGGGTGGAAACCCCCCAAAAATATGAGAAAAATATGAGTAGTCATAGAGCTGATAGATAGATCTGTGGTATCAGTATTGCAAATGCAAATAACAATTACTATGTGATACATTGTGCAGCATTACAGAGAAAGTGTTTGAGTTTCACAAGCTGTATCAGAGTCTGTTTAGAGAGATAGTGGTGCAACAACTACAGAATGGTCAGTACCAACAGACAAACCACAGGTAATAAGTAATGCGAGCAGGGTTTATAGAATAATAAAATGCACATTAGCTCAAGTGTGAAGCCTGACCCAAGATGAGTTACAGCCACTCTGATTCATAAAAAAAGCCTTTCTCCAACCTGCGGCTTAGCAGAAGTGACGTCAGCAGGTTTATAGTTTCAGTAAAAGACCACTGTCCTTGCTCTCTTGACGCAGTGCTTTCAACTGAGCTGTGCCTACTGTTTATCTTTAAAAAAGGTGCTGCTTGTTGGCCTCCTGACATGTCCATTCTTCGAGCTGAATTACTGGGGGAAGCAGTGTTTTGTTCTGAAGGACGGAGGTTTCATGAGCTTGTTAGCACGCAAACAAATCTCCATTTCTTGACCATCACAACAAGCCAAGTAGATATGGAAAAAAAAGCCAGAGTCAAGGAAAGGGAGTGAGCAAGAAAAAACAAAAATATTCATTAGGCTTCTGGCTGCAACAACAATAAAGGTAAAAAAAAATAAAAATGCTACATTACACAACCATAGACTTTGCCTTCCAGCTGATACACAGTAAGGGTGTCTTTAACACAAGTGCATTATGTGAGCATAACACTGTGTTTCTGGGAAATCACTGGGTTTAAAATAATTTTCTGAAAAACGAAATTACAGTTCTCCTTTCTTTGAATGTTTTTCCATACTTAAAGAACTCTTTCATTAAAGGTTTTATTAAACCACTTTGATTAAAACAAAATAGGCATGTTTTTGTTTGAAAGCCTCTGCTGCCATTTTGCCAAAATTGGCTTTCACCTTGCAGCGACTGACTAGAAACGAGTTCTGTACTTTCATGCTCTTATACTTTTCTGATTCATAAATGTTTGCTCTTGCATTGTATGACATTTCCAACCAATCATATTCACTCACTGGTAGTAGTGTGGCTTTGCCTGTCCAACTAATGTAATCTTCCAACAGTGGACATGGATAGATGGCCCCAGTCTGGATAAAGGATCCTTGGTTCCTTGCTGGAATACGATCCACCCTCCCCTGATCAGAAATTCAATCCCATAGAGCACACACATGTGAGTTAAAATTGAGGTCATACTAATCTGTACTTCTTTCTCCCGCTGCCAAATCATAATCCGACCCATAGCCTGCCTCTGAAGCGTTACAAAAGTATATATATAATCCCATATAAGCCTGAGTTTTCGCCAAAGCCTATAAACTACAGCTAATGCTATGTGTAGTGAAAGAGAACACTTTCAATAACATGATATCCCAAATCAATGTAGCACCATTGTTATTCATAAAGGGGTTTATTTTGAAAATGCATGAACACTGCCTTGAATTATAATTGGGAGAACTTGATTTGTATTCAGAACCAAACAAGTAAAACATAATCCTGATTATATTTGCCGCTTCAAGTCAAACTTTTGCATGCGCTTATCTTCTAATCCACAAGTAGAAAGGCAGGATTTGACAGTCTGTGGGAAAAAAAAAGAGGGGAAAAGGAAAGAGATCTAGAGACTGCGACAGACTGAGTGAGAGCGAGAGAGAGAGCAAGCAGCATGAGCCCTTTAGTGTGCATCTGAGTCAAAACATTCACTGACAGGCCAATACTTTTCTATTTACATCTGTCACTGTGAAACAAACTACACAAAAGCAACGTCACTTTCGGGAATTCTTCAGGGGTTCAACAAGCCAATTAAATAGGTGGCTCCTTTCCTAGGGGACCTCACAATCACCACAAAATATTTAAAAGATGTTTATTTTTGTCCTGTATCATGGGGTCGGGTGTAGAAAACATTCTCCAGTGATGAAGTGCACATTAACCAGCATTGCAGTGTGATACATGGGTCTAATATGTTGGATGTCTGTGGACATTGCAGTTCACCGCAGTATTATGGGCAGAAGCTTCCTGGCATGTCCGTCCCTCAGGCCGAGTTGCTAAACGTAGACGTGTTAGTGCTGTGATACTTATTACAGTTTCTTATTACAGCAGTGACTGGAACAGCTAGGCCTTATTCCAGTTCCAACTGATGAAAATTAGCCCAGGTTATATTTTAATAAGCATTTATATAAACATACCAGTTTAGACATTTATGTAATACAAAGGGAATAAAGTAAAGATAATACCTGGATACCCAGCCCCTATCATTAGAAGCGTCACTTTGAAAATACTCTGATTTGCAAAGAAACAAAACACTACCAATGAAGAAAAGCTAACAGTAATGTTTTTTTTCCATTTGAAAAGAAGCAATTTGGTTCATGGTTTTCTCACTCAGCAGGCATAAAACTAATATTTTTCATTCCACCTACTCCACAAAGAGCAATGTAATAACTTAGGCACCCCATCTGCTGGCTATGTCTGAAACAATCAAATAGACTATCTCCCTAAACAAAATGAATCACCCAGAACATAATTCTGTTCTGCTTTAACAGTGTTGTTAGAATAATGAAGTTTGTTTTTGTCTCCAAGAATGCAGTAATGTAATTTTTCACACATTCTACAAGTGTTTAAATGAGCCTTAAACATCATACAGCGCTGTATGACGTCCATAGGCTGGTAATGTCATTCATTCTACAAATGCCGTTTAATATTGTAGGCAGAGAACGGCGGGCGCATTTACTGTGATCGTTAAGAATCCATTGGAAAGGCTAAAAATGGGACTTCTCTGTGTCTTTATCACCAGCCGAAAAGGCATAAGTCATAATATTGGTGCCCTGGTGTCTGACATATCATTAAACATTTAACAATGCCTGGATGAGGGTTCTCAGCACTTGGATGACTGGCTCGCTGCACCTTATCTGCTCTAGCACTTTGATCCTTACTGCAAGCTTCCCTGCCAAGAGGGGGTCCCATGTGGAACAAGCTCTCTCTCCCATGTCAGACAGCAAGTGTGCATCAGTGCAGCTGATGAATGAGGAGGATGTAGGTCAGAGAGCCTGGCTCATGGGTAAAGAGTGTGTTTCAGGTAGCTGCTCTTCACAGTGACTGAACAGAGTGGCACATTCATCACTGCTGAGAAGCCTAGCTATGCTTCTTCTAAACAGCAAATGACACACGTCCCGTCAGGAACAACCTGGTTTATTTAACTGCTGCCAGTGGCTTAACTAGGATCTTATAGGATCTCAGTGCAAAAAAAAAAAACAGTTACCTTTAAGTGCCTTCAATAAACTAAAAAAACGACAATGTAAATTGTTTGGTTACTCACTTTTTGCTATGCGTCAGCCACTGTATACCACTGGTTGAGGTATATTATTAAACAAGAATTCCACCAGTTCAAAATTTTTGCATGTTTTAATGGTTAAAAGTTTAATGGTTCAAAGTCACTAAAAAGGGTACTGTCCATGTATATTTTAGTTCCTCCAGGTACAAACAATGTAAATGTACCCTAAAGATACAGCATTTGGACACTATTTTCACATTTCCCAAGGGAAAGCTGCATATTTGTACCTTTTTATAACTTAAAGTGGAACAATTTCTGCATAATTAAATCATTAAGATGTAAACATTCATTACGAGTGGTTTGATGTGAAATGCTCTGTTCTAGAGAAACTTAATAAGTCAGAATCGTTTACAGCGGTGGTGACAGAAACCAGACGACCAAAGTGTTTAAAACTCATAAAAGCAGCATCATAGAGCGCTATTATACAAAATGGTTAGGAAAACTAAAATGCATTTTTTGAAAGTCATTCAGGGAGGATAGGTACATGCAAGATTTGTAAGGCCAAGTAGTTCCCAAAGAAAGCTGGTATTTTCAGATTTACTGTTGTTTTACTATTATTAACATTGCATATAAAACTTAGAAGACATGCATAGATTCACTGGTCATTTTGGCTTGTAAATAAAATATTTGCATTGAAGACATTGCAATCCCTGGTTCTTATCCCCACCATTGTAAAGAAATCCAAGTATGTAAGTACACCATTTCACATCAAACTACTTTGAATGACTTTGTTTACATCTCAGCACAAATATAATTATGCAGAGCGCAAGTTATTGTAGCCACTCGTGAGCCATAAGTGTTAAATATGTGTAAATAGTGAAAAAAAGGGGTCCAATTAAGGCATTACTGGACACTGGGGGCCCCAGTGGGACTGCCCCACTTGTGCTGAAGGTATTTGCGCCACTGGCCACTGCATGCATCTCTTCTACAGTAGGTAAGGGCAAGGACAGGCAGTGTGGTCACAGAGAGATATCCTACAGGACATGCCCTGGCAGGAAGTAGATAGCCGTTGTTTTCAGAACTTGAATGTTAGCATAACATGATAGGCACCAAGCAACTTGCACAGCCTTGAGAATAATGATACTTTGCCCGATATAGAAAGCTATGAGAGACGTTATCAAAGTGGTATGTGTGTGTATGTGTGTCTCCGTCCTTGGCTATGTCCTTGCCGTCTGCTGGTGAGTGTGTGAGAAACAAGAGCGAGGAATCCAGGTTTAGGTGAGAGCGCCCTATCACTATCTAGAAATGTACTGGAGTTCCCAGGAGAATACATGCCTGAACACGCTGAACGTCAATGGCACAAGAGAAACATCAACAAACACATGTCAGAAATCAAAACATAGAAGAATGTGGCTGAAGCAACAGCAAAGATCTTAGGAGCGACCAACAGAAAAGCTCTCTCTTTCAAGGTTATGCCAAGAAGCCTCAGAGATGCCCATGGCACTGGAGTTTCCATGTGATCAGGTAGGGGGACAGGAGGAGGCCGTGTATGGTTACAGAACTGTACAGGGAAAGAAGATGAGTCTAGGTGATGAATTGGGTGTCCTGGCCTCCTTCACTTCCACTGGGACGATCCATCTCCTCCTGAGTGTTGCAGGCTGCTCAAAGCACGGCGCTTCGGAACTGGAGCAGAGTGAAAAATGATCAGTGAAAGGACGAGCAGGCAGCACACAGCCTCCCGCGGCTAGGCCAGAATTAGCGCTTTCATTGTGACCGAACCCAGTTACCAGCCATTCAGTGCCCCAGTGGACTCACTGTAATTAGACCAACTCTGCATTGAATGTGTGTATGATATGTATCATGCAGAACGTTCTAGTGGAACTCCTCTCAAGTTTTTCAAAGTCAGTTACTATGAATCGGTCAGTGGTTAATTGGGGTATGAGGACAGACTTTTTTATGTGCTATTCATTTTCTATTTTATTTGTGTATTGAGTTACTATACTCTATACTACTATACACTCACTGATCACTTTTGGTTCACCTACCTTGTATCTACAATACTGTCCAAAAGTCATAGACCACTCTTCATTTATTTATTTTCCAGTCAAAACACTGTTCAGTACAGGTTATTCATTTGTCAGCATCAAGAAAAAACAGCAGAAAACTAAACGGAAGCCTCAACAAATAAACATAATCTTCATAATATAAAAAAGATAAAATAAAAGAAAATAAAACACAAGAAAAATAACATATTTCATTATTTAGTGTGTCCACCCTTTATTACAGCTTCCATTCAGACCTCTCAGGGATTTTTTTTTCCCACACCTCTAAGTTCAGTCTTAGAGGTTGGTTGCTTCTCCTGATCCTAAACACATACAGTGATGTTCTGGGGTGGTCAGTCTATTGTTCTGAGAACACAGCTGCTTCTTTGTCTATTTCCTTTTCTCAGTAACAGCTTCTTTACAGCTGCACATCCTTTCAGACTCATAGTGTTGAGTTGTCTTCTCACAGTGGAAGAATGGACAGAACCACCTGTGGATTTTTTCAAATCTGAAGCAAAAGTGGAGCTTGATTTTGTCCTCTCTCTGTTCATCTGATGGTGGTTTACCAGGTTTTGCACAATTGCTAAGAGCCTCACTTTCTCTGTAGCTTTTAATTATTCTTTTGAACTTCAGTTTTGTAAACTCCTGTTTTTTCCACTTGTTTTCTTTGACTTTGCCTTTCTGAATACAAGTGGATAGTCTTATAATAATCTAATCTTCTTAGAAATAATTCCTGAAAAATTAAGAACTTGTTCTTAGTGGCGATTTTGACTGTAAATTAAATAAATGAAGAATGGTCTCTTGGACAAGTGCGCAGTAATGTACACTCACTGTCCATTTTATCAGCTCCACTTACTATATAGAAGCACTTTGTAGTTCTTCAATTATGATTGTATTTTAACGGTTTCTCTGCATAGTTTGTTAGTCCCCTTTATCCCATTCTGCAATGATCAGGACCCCCACCGGACCACCACAGAGCAGGTATTATTTGGGTGGTGGATCATTCTCAGCACTGTAGGAACACTGACATAGTAGTGACATATTATTGAGTGTGTGTGCTGCACAGAGTGGATCAGACACAGCAGTGCTGCTACCTCAGTGTCACTGCTGGACTGAGAATAGTCCACCAACCAAAAACATCCAGCCAACAGTGTCCTGGGCAGAAACTGACCCCTTACGAAGGACTAGAAGATGACTGATACAAACTGCTGCAACCGATGAGTTATCGTCTCTAACTTTACATCTGCATGGTGGACCAACAAGACAGTGTGTCTAATAGAGTGGACAGTGAGTGGACACAGTGTTTGAAAACTCCAGCAGCACTTCTGTGTCTGATCCACTCGTACCAGCACAACACACACTAACATGCCACCAGGTCTATATCACTGCAGTGCTGTGAATGATCCACCACTCAAATAATACCTGCTCTGTGGTGGTCCTGTGGGGGTGCTGACCATTAAAGAGCAGGGTAGAAGGGGAATAACAAAGTATACAGAGAAACAGATGGACTACAGTCTGTATTGTAGAACTACAAAGTGCACTTATATGCTAAATGGAGCTGATCAAGTGGACAGTGAGTGTAAGTAACTCAATACTGTGGGCAAAAGCATTGGCTAATTTATCTACAGTACTGTATAAAAGTCAGAGAGCGCCCTGCATTCATTTAATTTCCAGTCAAACCAGCCATTAAACATAAGTTGTTAATTTTTCAGGAGATATTTCTTTTTCTTTTGCATAAAAAAGGGAAAGTGAAAGGAAAATAAGTGAAAAGTTCAAACTTTCAAAAATTCATTCAAATGTAAAGAAAATTTGACTCCTGACAGCTGTACAAGACCTGGTAGACCACCAAAACTGTCACCTTCAGATAAGCGATACTTATAGATTTCTTCTTTGAGACAGAGGAGAAACTCAAGCTCCACTATTTGAAAAAATCCACAAGTGTTTCCGCCCATCCTTCCACTGTAAGACAACAACTCAGTGCCGAATGTGTCTGGATTGTGAGAGGCAGAAAATGCAACCAACTTCTATGACTGAACTTTGAAAGTGTGGAAAAATGTCTGCAGATTTCTTTGAAAAATTGAAATCAAGTCTCCTGAAAAAAGTGGAAGCTGGAACAAAGGCTAAGGACCGACACACTACATACTGAAAACTTTATATTATATTTAGTTGCCAAGGCTTCTGTGCAATTTTCTGTTAAGTACACATTTTCTGCTTTTTTCCTGAAGGGAATAAAATGAATCTGAATATGAAACTGAACGAAAAATGAATGACTTACTTACTACTATTTCATTCATACTTAATGGTCAATTTGACCCAAAATTAAATACACGTTGGGTGGTCTATGACTTCTGTACAGTACCGAAATCATAAGTCTATGACAAATTAATACATTTCATTTTTTCTTCTCAAATATGTAATATTCTCTATCTAAGTCATTAGTCAGTTAGTACAGAAATGCAGATGTTTTGCGACGCTTTAGTAGTTGTCCACCACTGTCCTCCAGCTGTATTGAAATTTATCTCGATAACGCTTTCATGGCACTTTGACTATTAAGAGGAAGACCAGTTGGGCCAGGTGCCAATCCTCAACCCAGCAGGCTTCAGAGGAATAAATTATCGCAGAATAGATTAGATAAATTACAGACAGATCTGCCTTAAACCTCTAAGGCACAATGATTGATTCCGCAATCTCTGCCAAAGCATCCTACTGATATTCGCTTCTCCAGAGCTATTTGTAAGCTTTATGCTGTAATGGGTTCCAGTTAGAGATTTCCCATCATCCTCCAGTAGTGATTGGGCATACTCTAGTGGGTAAACAGCAGTGGAAGGAACTACTCAGAGGTTGCAACAAGGTCCAGAATGCCTCCTCATGTTGACAGGCATGGCTACAGTGGCTCCACACTGGCGTACCTTGAGCGAGAGCATGGACATGGATCTGTGGTTACTGCTGTCAGCAACAGTGCTGCACTTTATTACATCCTTCAGCGAGAAAGCAGGCAGCGCCTTGGGGCTTTCCAATATACTCACCTCTATACATACTACACAAACACAGCAGGCCATTTGTTTCCGTAGGCCCTGTCCAACTGCATTTACTCCACCAATCTTTGACTCTAGTTGAAGGCATCTAAGTGTCTGCATGTGATTCTGTTCTTTGAAACCACATCAGAAACAGAGATTCATGACACAGATTGTTCTGTCCAGTGATGGTGGAGTCAATAAAAAGTGAAAAGGATCCCCAATCACCACAAACTGTTTGGTATGCAGACACTAGTGTCTGGTATGTCTATCAAAATAAGCAAACTTCTGAATAATATGTCAGTTTTCAAGCCCCAGAGGCCTGCACTGATTTCCTCCAGACACGTCGAGCATTCAATAAATACAGCAGGCCTATCTTCACAAACAGTAAGCCTCGGCTGTATCCATTATTCATGTAGCTTATTATGAGGCAAGGAACAGTTTGATGCAATGTGACGCTGCTGTTTGCTGAGGTAATTGTAAAGGGACCAAGTGAAAGGAGCTGAACCTCGTGTAATAAACCCAGAACTGCTTTTAATATAATAACGCTGCTCGTGCTTGACGGTTCAGACTCCATTGCAGCAGAAATATTGTGCAACAGCGACATCTGCTGATCGAAGTACATTATTGTCCTCTTTTATAAAAAAAAGAAACGTCCACATTCCAGATGGGAAAAAATGTTATAATAATATATTATAAATATTATAATAATATATTATTATTATTATCATTGGTATGTCAGAAGATTTTTGTGCTTCATGGTCAAATAAACGTTCTGCTTTTGAGGATGTATAACCTATATTAAACCTTTGGGTAGGCTATTCTGTTCTCCACACATCATGTCCTGACTCCAGGCTTTTTATATTTACATTACTATTTAAGGTTCAAGGGGAATTCCACAGATTTTGTGTTTTAATGTGAAATGAGAAACTCAGATTTTTCTTCACAGTGGTGGTGATAGGAACCAGGGGTCACAATGTCTACAACACAAATATAGCCATTTTTATTTACTGTTCAAAGCCACCAGTGAACCTAGGCTACATGTATTCTGAGTTTTTATATGTAATGCTGATAGTGGTAAAAAAAAAGTGGTTTTCTTTGGGCACTACGACACCCTCTCTGCCATGATTTTTTAAAAATACATTTTAGGCCAAAAACTGATCTCAAAACATTCATAAAATAATGTCTCAGGCATCAGACAATGTATTTGTAACTGTTTCATGTTGTAGCTTTCCGTGACGTAGCATTTAGAGGCATTAAATTCATCAAACAGCTGGTTCTCATCACCACCACTGCAAACAATTCTGACTCAGTAGGTTTTTTCGGGGTCTGAACATTTCACATCAAACCACTCTGAATAACTTTGTTTACATGTTAATGATTTAATTATGCAGAAATTGTGATCAGTGGAATTACACTTTAAGTTATGAAAAGGTACAAATATGCACCTTTGCCCTGGGAAAATGAATGTAGTGTCCAAATGTTGTATCTATGAGGGTTCATTGGTAACTGGGGGAAATAAAATTTACATGGACAGTACCCTTTTCTTCTGGCAGTGCATATGAATATTATATAAGGCCTGACCACAGGGATGTGTATTTTCCTGAGAGTCCTATCAGACTTAAGTGTGTTTTTAGATAGTGGTACAGTGGTCTCAGCCAGATCTGGATTCCTTGCTCCTGTTTCTCACAGACTTCACTTTATTATTTGTTTTCCTTTTGAAGATCTTCACAGAGAACCTTTTTGGTAATGTGTTTTTCTGTACTTAAATAGGTTATTAGATAGGCAGGTACATCAGTTTCCACAATCACTTTGGAAAAAAAGCTCAAAAAGAATACAGAAATATGGAGAACAAAAAAATATATAAAAAGCTTTTATTTTTTGAGGTCCACACTCAGTTTGCTTTAGCAAAAATGTCCAACATTCATAATGCACAATTAAAGACACAGTTTTCTCATCTCAATGATTGGCTTTTTACCTGTATCCACTCACCAATGAGACAGGATTTCTGGAGAAGGTAGATGCAAATGGGCCTGGAGCCACTGGAGTTTTCCAGTAAAATCCGCCTCTACAGCATACACGCATAAAAGCTCATGGTTTCCTGCTACAAACCACCACAAGAGGGGTAGTCAAAGGGAGTCACTGAGGAACAGCCCAATGCAACCAGCGTTATCACCAGACAGCACACATCTCCCTTCTAAAGCTCATCAAAACACTTTCATAAAACATGAAAAAGCAACACAATGAAGCATATGCTACATACAACTCTTTACAGTGTCAGCAAGATATTTTCCCCCTGCTTTACTACATTCAAAACAGCACAGCCTTGCAGCCAGGACAAAATATGGCTGCAGCGGAGCTTTGATTTGTGGGGACTGCTGAGTTGTTACATGGGAAACAGTGCCACCTGATGAGATTGATGTGAGATATGCATACAGTGCCTGGAGCTGCGGAGTGCAGTCAAAGGGCATTAATAACCCTGGGTGAAGTTTAAGCCAGTCTCCGAGTGGAGGCCTGAGCCTGGAGCAGTGAAACGGTAAGCTGCATAGGCCACCACAGATCCCAACATCAGTCCTGCCATGTAGGACACAGTCATAGTGTTTCCTGTTGAAAAGAGTTAGCAGAGACATCGCTGAGGAAAACTAGTCCAAATACACAAACGGACACACACAGACCCAGACGTTTATGTAAAATGGGTCTCTCAGATATAACCATCACACACATAAAAGCTTTTACTGCTTCCCCAAAAATCACTTTAACCACTTCACTCAAAATGCTAATGTGGCTAATAATGCATGAAAGCTTGGGCATCTGACAATTTCATCTTTTCATTTGTATAATCGTAACTGGCCCCTACCCAAAGGAAAAATTTGCTGTGTAAATGTTGCTCTTTGATGGCTCAGGAGACCAATTCTCCTAAAATTCCTTAGGAGGAACAGCATTAGGAGACATGAAGAGACATGAGAAACAGGAGAGATAAAGGGGGGGCGAGTGTTCAGTTGCAGATATAGATGAGTGTTAAGATCTTGGCTAACCTGAGCACAGTATGTGACTTTATTTTGAGATCTTGTGAGATCAGATGAGATTGCTGAGCTCTTTTTCTCAGGAGAAATATCTGAGCAGCAGGAGAGACTTAAGCTAAAGTCTCCTTTGTCATTCCATCTGGTCTCATTGTTGTCTAAGAGAAACTACAGAAATACAAATGAGATCCCTTTTTTGAGTTTCTTTCTTTCAGCCACAGGCATTACTAGCGTGTCATTAGCATTATTAGCATAGCATTGTATCTTTTTAAACAATTGTTGGGGCAAAAAATAAACTGACCATATTTCTCTCTTACTACAATGAGTCAATTAGCCAAGACATGTTTAGAGGGCAAACTTTGTCATCTTTAATTTTGCACTGTGCCTACAAAGCTAATGTGGCTAACAAGTAATAGAAGCGACTAGCATTGCACATATTTTTAGTAACACAAATTGTCATTTACATTTAATTTTTTAAGAGGAATGGACCAATAAAAATTCTCCAAAATTACTATTACATTTTTACATTAACTTCCAGTGAAAGTTAAAAATGTTTTTTATTCCTTTCCTAAAAATTTGCTAGTTTAGAGTTGTTTTTGTCTGACAGAAATGAATTACAAATATACTTGGTTTTTGACTTCACATGACATAGTATTATCTACATAAATGTACAAAAGTATGCTGCATAGCTAAAACAGAAGTAGCAGTATGTTTTCCTGTCTGATTGACTACATTTAGTGTAAGTGAAAAACTGTGTAAATTTGATTGTTTTAACAGCTTCACCCAAAATGCTAATGTGGCTAACAATGCATGAAAGCTAGAGGGACCCTGCTGACTTCATATTCTCATTTGAATAATGCTAACTGGCCCCTACAATCATTTCCAGCAGCATTAGCATATTTGACCCTTTAAAGTCAGCAGATTTACCTGCTAGCTCTCTCTGCTCCGGCGGCACCTTGCCAGCAGCCTGAATCATGGGCACACTGCCGAAGTAGCCGTTCGTGATCCCCATGAGGAGGGAGAAGACACAGGGCCACGCCGGGTGACTGAGAGTAGGTTTTGGCACCGGGTATACACACATGATGAAGAGAGGGATGAAGACCACCCTTACACAGGAGAAAAAGAGCAGACGTATCCCGTTCCACTCGTAAGGCAAAGCAGCCAAGATCTGCAGACAAACAGAGTGACGAGTTTGGAAGCTGCTTATTTTCTAGGGAAACCTCTCTGTCTGACAGGATAAGTACAGATATGTTCATCAGAACAGAAGCCTACTTGTGCTGAGCAACTAGATTAAGAATGCAGTGGAAATGACATTTTATTCAGTAGCTCACTTTGCCCACAAAGTCGGACATGTTAAAGATGGCCATGATGAGGATGGGCAGCCACTCCCCCAGTGTGACATTGCGAATCTCTGACTCCAGGCCTGGAAACAGGCACAGCGTGATGAAGTAGGTGACAGCAATGGACAACATGTAGGCCCAGATCACACGGGAAACCACATAACGATGCAGGATCATATCTGAAAGAAAAGGGGTCAATCATTAATCCTGTTTTCTTTCTCAGGCAGTTAATGTCACAGTCGATGATTTGAAATGTTATGAATCACATTTATTAAAAAAACCTCATTCATCATTAACCTCTATTAACTGCAGGTTTATAATTAATTACACTTAAGACATTTTTCATTAATGACTATACATAAATACGTTATTCAGTAACTAATATGAATCTACACACATACACACATTTCTAAACAGCTTATCCTTCTGGTTCTCGGGGTAATATGAATCTAGTAAGTAAATAATTAATGTAAGTATGTAGTTATGTGAGAAATAAAGTGTGGCCAAATACAGGCCATTACATAATTTAAAGATTACACCTTGTAGATGCCTGATGTGCCAAAAGCAACTATTATAATGTATAATAAGACAAAGGAGGAGGTGTTTTGAACCCTGTCTTTACTAGGCATACAGAATAATATTAGAATCATATTGGCTTCAAAAATATGAGATGTATTGGACAGATACTTAGATTTGGCCATTGTTCCAAACCGATATTTGTATGTATTTGATGTTTTGTGTGATTTGATATATTTATTGTACTCCAGAAGAACAGAATGTTTAGGTGACACTGAGATGCTGTGCTAATTATCTGTATTTTATCAATTTTTCTGCATTTATAACTCTTTACAAATATCTGCTACATTTCTCCATAATGTTAATTCAGGTAGATGTAGTCCCAATTTTTTATTAAATGCTTATGTATCGGCATCAACACTGGCATCAGCAAATATGTAAATAAAACGATGAAGTGGAAAAAATATGTAAACAAAACATTGACAATTCCCATATTAGTGCATCCTTGAAAATTCCAAAGCTGCACAAATAATCTGGAGCCTTAAAAATGGTGCTCTATAGCTGTGCTCCAAAAGCTAGGCCACAGTGTAGTTGGCATGTTGGTCATCGTAAGCTTTTCCAATCAGAAGGATCTTTCAAATATAGCTGAGAAATGCAGCCCAAATTATGAACATAGATCACATAGGACACTAGCCAAATCTCCTTCATTGTTTTCTGTTGCCCATAATCCTTGTGCAAGCATCTCACCCGAAGTTCACAAGAAATGCAAGCAGGTGAAACCAACTCCTACACAGTTTATAAAGGACAATAAAATGTATAATAACATACGATAAGCTGTTTATTTAGCTGTGTAATCTGTTTAAACTGAATGCAGGGTATGAAATGCACCTGCTTTCAGTGAGTTAAACAGTTTACATCAATGTTTTGCTTGCCAGCTTACCATCCTTCAACAGTATTTTCTCCATCACATTTCATGCGCGACTTCTTTCCGTTGGCATGACAAAGCAGCCTTGGTAGACTGTCGCATATTACATTGTGTAATAAAAACAAGGAGCCTTCATATGACAGTGCTACTGAGGAGCTGCCTTTCTCAGCAGCAGCCTAATGTTTGGACCACAGCTTATGAAAGAGGATAAGTTTCTTCTCATATCCTGAATTAGGTTTGTAAGCTTGTGGAGGGAAGTGAACCATGGCATTTGGGAAACCTCAGTCCTTGGGCACCCACTGAGTGTGTTCTATTGTTCTGAAATTCTTGAAGTTTGCTATAATACCACAGTTTTAAACATTTCAACATCTGCCCAATGTCATATTGTAGGTTAAACCAATTTTCTTATTTGTGATGATTGCTTGCGTGGTCTCACCCTTGATGCTTGGCCAGCTCCTTTTAATTTTCATCTTAGGCACATCAAATCTCACATATGTGTTGGTGCCAGTATAGTCTGTCTCAGTGCCGCGATCTTCAGTAGGAGAAACTCCCACTGCACCGTTGCCCTTGAAGTAAAAGAGATGACATCAGACAGATCTTTCCTTAAAAAAAAAATCACAGCTGCACAGAAACAGGGAAGGGAGGCCCTTGTTTTCAGGAAGCCACTAATTCTGTGCCTTATTAGATACTGTGAAACCTGAATGTATGAAGTGACAATGAAAAAATATGTCAAAACCAGTGGCAGCACCAATCACGTCTGTGTAACCTTGTTAGAGCCGAAGCTGGATTCAGCCATTATGAATCTTCCTCTGATGTGCTAGCGGTTCTGCAGGGGCTATGTGAAGAGGGCCATTACTTGATTAAGTGCCTGGCTGAGCCAGTAAAACCACTCTCCTTAATTTGTTGAGATTAAAAAAGGAGCCCCTAGGTCCCAAGGCAGTGGAGACTGGGAGCACCCAGCATAATAATTCAAGAGTCTCAGAGAGCAGAAGAATTCACATGGAAAAAAAGAGCAAAAAAGATCAGACTAAATAGTGAGATCATAACAGCTTACATCTCTATGGAAAACTGATACAGTTACTAGCTTCTTGTTTTCTTTGCTAGCCACTAATGAGAGCCTTGGCATCTCTCCAAGATGACTGCCAGCTGAAATGATGGCGTCTTTTATTTGTTCAGACTGAGCGAATTTTACTAGGCCTTCATTCATCCATGTGCTGAATCTGATCTCCAGCTTCTTCTCGGCGAGCCTGTTACATTAGCGCATTCAAATCGTTCCATTACACCGAAAAATGGGAAAATATTTGGCATGAAGCAACAGCGTTTAGTATTCCATCCATCACCTGGAGGAAAAACATTGTTATGCAGAAGTGCCAATGTAAATTAAGTGAACAGCCTCTAGCACTAAATCAAGCTCCTTCACCTTCTCTGAGCTATAGAGCACATTTACCACGATCAAGTCAATGAGCCAGCACAAACAGCAGGAAGTAACGGTCAATTTTCAGGGAAAACATCCAAGACCTGTTCCTTTCAGAATGTCCCAGAAAATGTCAACATACACTATATGTTCAAAAGTCAGACACCTGCTCATACAGTCTGAATAGGGAGTTTGTCCCTCCTTTGCTGTATTAACAGTTTCTACTCTTTTGGGAAGATTTAATTCTAGATGTTACAACATTGCTGTGAGGATTTGATTGCATTCAGCCACAAGAACATTAGGAAGCATTAGAGACACAAGAGCATTGGTACTGATGTTAGAAGATCAGTTCTCCACTTCAACTCATCCCAAAGGAATTCGCTCTATCACTCCAGAGAATTTGGGGTCCTGGGGCTTTATACACCTCTGGGGCTTTATATACGTCTTGGCAATGGGCATGGTGAATATAGGCTCATGTGCAGCTGCTCCAGAGCATCCCATTCTATTAGAAATGCTCTTCTATGGAGATTATATAAGCTGTGTGTGCACAATTGAACAGTTGAATTGAATAAACTGTGTGTGCACAATTGAATTGTGTCAGCAACCAATTAGAAAGGGGTGTCTGAATACTTTTGGACATTCGGTGTAACACCATAATATCTTTTTATTCAATTCTAAAGCAAAACTGACTTCTAGACCATAAATAAACAAAAATCTAGCATAAAGTGCTAGCTGGGATTTAGTTTTTGCCAATGTCTGTTGTTAAATACCCACAAATCTTGCCAGATGTACAGTTGAATGCAAAAGTTTGGGCACCCCTAGTCAAATTACATGCTTTTGTTGATTTGAAAGTAAGTATATATCCTCCACAGTGAATACACATCTGCACATTTTAATACATAATTTAAAAACACACAATTAAATTTGATATATTGGAAAAAATGAAAGTCTGTGCATAAGTTATGGCACATTTTATATTTTAATTTGTTAAATAAATAGAAATTGTGCACTAATATTTGCAGAAGCGTGTTCTCTGTAGAGGATACTCTTACTGTACCTTTTTTTACTCACAAATCAACAAAACATGTCATTTGACCAGGGGTGTTCAAACCTATCTGAGAAACACAGAAAACATACTAAAACTGGCCTCTGAATCTCAGCATTTATAAATGTTGCACAATAACGTCTTTTTAACTCCTTAAACTGGAGGCATATTATCAAGTTATTAATCTTACGACGTATTATTCAGTAACTAGTATAACTGATTTGGTAACTCTTAAACTACTATGTAATCTATGTTGTCCTGAAAATGAGGAATTTGGGCCCCTAAATTTAAGGAGATTTAACTAAATCAACATGTTGCATGTAAGGTCACAGCCTCAGAAATAAGTGATCTCTGCTTCTAAAAAATAAAATAAACTTACAAATCTTACTTCCTCTGTAATGACATCATGGTGGACTTGGTACTGGTTGCCATGGTGCGAGTGGTCTTTGGAGTGGGACAGACCCTGACGGGCCAGGCTGGTGTAATATCTCACGAAACGCGTCCTGCGCACCAGCAGATGCAGAATGAAGCACATCAGCTCCATGCCAATGGAGATGAGGAAGAAGATGATGGTGTTCTTTCTCTCGTCTTTGATAAGCAGCTTGGTGAAGATCCGGCTAAGTGAAATTATCACGCCTGCTGTGCCTAAGAGAAGAGATGCATTTTCAATTCACATATTTGTACTTCAAAAAATGTATTTAGTCAGATCAGTTTTTATTTGTTGTAATTTTAGATTGAGCTTCTGCATAGCTTTTTTATTTTCTCAACTCTTTTCCCCAACCCAAGCTTAGTCAAAAGCTCTTCTTTTTTAAAAAAGAAAAAAAACTAAATGTGTTAGTACTAAATGTGTTAGTACTGCCTCTCAGCCAGGCACATGCACAGATAGACCCCAGGAGGTTGGAGGTGGGAGTGGATGGGGTTGGTTTTATCTGAAACATACCTACACTTGCCTGTCTTAATAGGAGTTATTACAATATACAGTACATGTAGTTAAGTTTTATTCGTGTTTATGTTGCCATTTTTTCCTCTTGAGCCCCCAGATTGTGTGTGCATGGATGGGCCTGACTTGATCTTAAGTTAGGTCAGGTTGAAGTTGAACTTACTCAAAAAAAAGGTGAAATAAGCTAAAATTTCTTACATTCTTGGGTTGATTTTAGTTAGTTCCCCCTTCCAGTGAATTTAATCCAATTCCCCCAACACCTCAATCATTTGCTAATTCCCCACCCACAAGCTACAACTCATGAGTTTTTTTTACCAACACTGTATTTTGTTTAGTACTTATACTATCGCAGATAAGATCATATGACTTATATCAGATTCAACTGTAGTTTCTCAGGCAAAATATGATGCATTCTTGCCCTGCTAATTTCAAACCACTATTCTAATACAGCTAGCTAAACAATGGCTGACAGAGGTGAGGTGGGTTGTAACACATCTTTGAAAAATGTTACAACCATCCTCTTACATACAACTTGGAACATTTTATTGATTTTAATAATTTTACAGAAAGACTGAGAGAGGAAAGCCTGACAGAGGTGTGCCTGCCAATGTTTTACAAACACAAATGATGGAGTCACAAAGAAGGGCAAGTCAGTCAGATAAGTTGTAAAGGCACATTGAATCCGCCATGTGACACTTAGCAGATACTGCAAATTACTGCAGAAGCCAAAAGACCTGGGGTCCAGTGATCTTCCCAGTGTAGGTTACCGGAGCAGCAACAGACTTTTCTCTGAGATGCAGGAGGAAGTGTTGGCTGAAAGTTTGACTCAGCAGACCTGTATTATGGACTAACTCCACATGAGATAAGCATATGACAGGTTAACCACCAGAAAGTGGAGTAAAATTGAATACTAGCACAGGTGCCAGACAAATTGAAAAACACTTTGTATTTATGTACTCAGGTTTTCTGCTTCACTTTCTTTTAGATCAGAATATCAATATTTGCATATCAAGTGGGAGTAATATATAACATGAAACAACCACACACATAGGATGAAAAGCACTGTTCTGGGCAATTATTTTATTTAAGTAAACCTCTTTTTGAAGCATATTGTATGGTGTGGTGCATCTTTTGTCTTCTTTTTTGTTACAACTTACCCCAGCATGTGTTACAACCTTTCCCAGTAGTGGGGTAGGTTGTAACAAAGGAACACCATGTCAACTAATGAAGTCTGTGATATCCATGCTGAGGATTGAATTGATGCCATTTGTAGTAAACAAATCTGTGTACTTTGTATAAAAGTTGGAGAACTCTAGCTCAAAAATTCAGTGAGTTACAGGTGCTGAAACAAAGTTTTACAACCATACCCGGTCTCCCCTAAATAAGCAATTTCAGCTTATAATTAAGCAACCACATTCAATGTTTTTTTTCTAAGCAAGCTCAAATTATTTTGTATTTTGTATCTTAAATGCAGTACTTAAAATGCAACTTATAACAACTTAACTAAACTAAGTTGAGAAAATTAAACAAAGCTATGCGAATGGTTGACAATTTTTCAGGTTGACCAGACTTGTGCGGGTAAAATGTTTATTAGGCTTTTTATTAAGTAAGCTGGATCATCTTACTTTCTCCAGTCATTACTCCTTGTGTATACCGTTTGGGAAGCATCCCCATGTAGCCATAGAAACTGGACTGCTGCACTGTAGACAATATCAAAGAAATATCAGGCAAACCATTCACATTAGCAGGATAATGGCACAACATAAACATCAAAAAACACTGCTTGCTAAAGGTGGAAGAAGAAAGATAATTGTTGACACATGCTGCATCCCCATCTAAAGCTTAAGAAGATTGTGAATCAATACCTGTGCATCCAAATGCCACGACACCCACAGATATCAGGTTGAGGGCGTACGCCTGGTTTGTGGTGAACTTCTCCAGCCACACATCAAAGATGCTGACAAAAAGCAGAGGGCCAAGAGCAAAGAGGTAACCTGCAAGAAGTGACATTTACTTCAATCAGATAGGATTCCCTCACAGCAGAGAACGAGAGGGAGGAAAATACAGAGCGAGAGAAAGAGAGAGAAATCACCTGAGAGTAACTCAGTTGAGCTGTTAAAAAGTCTTGTTGGCAACATTCAGTACAGTACAGACACTACATCAAAACCACCACAGGGGAAACAACACTTTGAATTAAACTGGCTGAATATGTTCTTAATCAAAATAAACAGGTAGGTGTAAATCAATAAGGTACAGAACATAATACAGAAGAGGTGCAGAGGCATGTTTTAGACTGAATCTGATCTGTGCCTTGAGCTACTGGTGGCAATGATTTTGATACAGTCATCCCCACAGCTCTGGGGAACACAAAAGAAGTCATTAAAGAATAAAGCCTGATTATTTTTGGAGTCTTGCTGCTCTTTCTCCTCCCCCCTCTTTTTCTCCTTCTAGGTCTGTGCGCTTATATGTTTGTCCTTCACAGAAATGGCTCTAATAACACTGCTCATACTGGAACAACTGCATTTTAATTTGTATGTGTGGGAATCAGAGGCTTAAATGCATAAAGAAATATTAATTATGGCTTAAAGAACGAACAAAAGGACATCGCATAGCTAAAAACAGTAGCTGCAGCCATCTTGAAGACTAAAATTGTGCTTTTCTACAATGACACGCTGTCAGAAAAAAAGAGGTACTGAGTACTGTCCAAGTAAAATTTCAATCCTCCAAGGTACAAACAATGTAAATGTACCCTCAAAGGTACACAATGGTCCTTACGGTCCAATTCTGAACCTTATATGAGTTTTAAAGAAACACTACATTGAAGGTGCATATTTGTACCTTTTGCTAAATTAGCCTGGAGTCAGGATAAGGTGTATGGAGCCAATGAAACTTAAAAAATATAACTGCAGTGGAAAACAGTAGAATTTAGAACCGTTGACCAACTGTGTTCGCACACAGAGGAACTAGACCTCCGCACTTTACCCATCCGTGCAGTGAAACACCCACACGCACACTAGTGAACACAAACACTAGGGGGCAGTGCGAACACTTGCCTGGACTGGTGGGCAGCCCTATCCACGGCACCCGGGAAGCAGTTGGGGATTAGGTGCCTTGCTCAAGGGCACTTCAGTCATGTCCTTTCGGCTCAGGGGATAGAACCGGCGACCTTCCGGTCACAAGGCTGGTTCCCTAACCTCCAGCCCAGTACAATTATGTTCCCTAACTACAGCTAATCAAGTGATGTTTGCACCCTGAAAGGTATCCTTTTTCCTGAGACTGCGACATCACATAATCAAGCATACTTAAGAGTACCTAAAGAGCCTATATCCTCTATTTTTCTTGTATTTTATTTCTTCTTCCTGAAGTCCACTTATAGCATTTGTGTGGTTTCATGTTTTTTATTACTGAGTATTTAAGACTAATATATGATATAATATAAACTAAGGACTAATATAAATGATCTCTGTTCTGATTGGCTGCTATTTATTAAACTTTATTCAAAAAGCAATCCAGGCTGAAACACTTATAATTTGAATGTGAATACACAGGGCTAAACTGCTGTAGGCTGAATAGGTGGATACAGCTAAATGTATTGGTTTTAATGACATCACAAAAACAGTGAATTCAAAGTGGGCTGTTCTTGCGGCTTAGTTTTCATATATGGACTGCATGGACTAGGGAGTTAACGGTACGTTTGGAACTTTAACAGCATTAACATACTACAACCCGTCTTATTTCCAAAAAACAACGGTGCCCTTTGACAACCTGATGTGTGGTTATTTTAGGCATGCAGTTTGTAACACGCTAATTGCTGGTAATATTTGTAGCTCCAGTGGAACACTAAAGAAGCAAACTCTGGATAACAAACATGTCTTGGCTAACCGGCCATGGGTATGGGTAAGGGGAAAAATGTGTATATTTTATTTTTCACCAAACTATTGCATTAAGTGGGCACTTTAAACCTTGGTTCCGCTGCTCAAAATAATAAAGATGCATTGGAAAAAGGTAAACGTAATCATTGTTTTGAAAATGGATTGTTTCTCCATTTTAAGTCCCTCCTCTTTGCACTTCCCTCAGCACTGATTCAGTAGAAGTGAGTGGACGCTGGACCCGCAGTGCTGATGACTGATGCAGCTGAGCTGAGTGAGCGGGGAGCCCCTCCTCCCTCCACCCGGAGGGCTAGCCATGCACTCTCTCAGGTCAATCAGCTGCCTCCTCCTCCAGCCCCTTTGTGTGTGTGTGTTTGTGTGTGTGTGTGTGTGTGTGTGTGTGTGTGTGAGAGAGTGTCTGTGTAAACAGACTCACCCACAGTGATCCTGGTGTGCAGGCTGAGCATCTCCACTAGCACATTGTTCAGCACTACCGCAACCAGAGCCACGAGAATATACGTCAGGCTCATGTCGAACACAATGGACGTCCCTGACAAGACACAAAAGCCACAAAGACACGACCTCAAATCCCATCTCTAAACACGTTTCTTATCAGCATTTCTTTTTTTCTGAGGGACAAGAGAACAGTGACAAAGCAGCCTAATGAGATTTCAAAGAAAGCTTGGCTTACATTGTTTGCATATATTACCATGCATATGTGAAATTAGACGCTGTTACCATTGATTATGATAATCAAGAAATCTATCAGTTGTTTTGACAATTACTTGAGTAAAAGGGCCAAATGAAAAAAATGGATTTAACAGAATAAAACATAGCTTTTCAAAGTTCCAAAATGCTTTATTGTGAAAACCTAAACTGCATAGCCATTAAAATGCCTTTAAAAAATGTTAAGTCACTAAAAAACACTATGTGGTAAAAAAATTAATAGGAGCATTTATCAGGCTCTGTTTCTTACTGTAGGAGAGGCCTATATATATGTATATATATATATATATATATATATATATATATATATATAGTAAAAGGTACATTTTAATCCATGATTTTTAAAGTGGAATTTAAATATATATTGTTGTTGCCAACAATTTCCAATTTTTATTTTTGTACGTCATCACAGCAGCCATCATTTACATTGTGTGAATAATGCATGATGAATGGACCAATAGGAATGCTCCAAAATCACTTTGGAACAAAATCTTTTTACATCAACGTGCAATAAAAGTTAAGAACATTTTAGCCTTCTCCTGTAAAGTTACTATTTTGGAGATTTGGATTTTTTTGTGTAGTGACAACATGCTACAAAGTAAAGCTGTACCTTCAAATTTATGGTGCAGGTAGTCCACATCAGTGATGAAGCTATTATAAGGCAACAGAAAGCCAACTCCAGCCAGCAGCATAGCAAAGTAGATTCCATGATAGCGGTCATCCGGAACAGGTTCCTCAAAAACTACGCACAGAAACCACACAGATTGATTTATGCATCAGTGGAATATCCATCAACATGCATCAGCTGCTTTATTCAGTCATATTATATAAATCTATTCTTTTGAAATGTGATGTATTCTAATACTGCGTGCCACCCATTGTGTGCTTTGTCACTTTAAAGGCATCTTTTCGCATGCATATGTATGAGCATTGTTGATATTCTGCTCTCTCTCTCTCACATTGTTGTGAGAGTCATCGGGGCAGTGATTGACAGAGGTTCATTTCCACCATAGTGGTTCTTTTGCTTCCCAGTCACAGGAGGCATGTGAATTTTTAAAGTGTCTACCTACTACTGTTTCTGGCACTGATTATCAAAAACACATATTGTTGCTGTCACATCAAAACCTTTTAAATCCATTTTTTCTGTCTTTATTTTTGCACACCATTCGAAAACAGCAGGTGCCCTTCACACTGTGTGAACATACAACGAATGGATCAGCACGCATGAAACATTACTTGAAATACAATCTGGTCACACTTTCTGTGAATACCTTGTTTATAAGAACCTATGAACACATTCATAGCATATGAATTACAAAAGGCATCATAACTATGGCTATAAATGTTTATAAAAATGCATTACACTTTATAGCCATGCTTATTATGCAATATGAGTTGTTAACATAATGCATAACAAGTAGAGTTCATAACATGTTATAAGAGCTCATATGCTGTATTTGTCTGCTCTAAGTAAAGTGAAGCATACTGTACTAAAGTCTCCTCCAGTATTAAGAGTGAGGCTTCATGTTGCATTTACTAAAGGATTTACTGCACTGCAACATACAAAGGAAAGCACATTACAAGCTTCAAATGTTAGAGTTTAAACTAGTGGTGCCATCACCAAATGTGTGAAAGTCAATGTACACCCCTGTTAGCTTGACGCTAACTTAACACTGCATATCCAATAACTGCTAGAGAAATTAGCATTACTGTACTGTAGTATAGTAATGTTACAAAGTGAAGGTTTCTAGTGGTTAATGTTAGAACCAGTGAGTGAATAAATTATCATAGCACTTTACTAACTTGCCTCTCACTCTCCATGCCCTCGCTCCACAGTATTTTCATGCTCAGTATGATGTCAGAGGGGTTTCAGGGGAGGGGCCTGATGGGTACTTGGTTTGATGTGATGTAAAGTCATTTTTAAGTGGGAGCAGTGGTTAAGGAAAGTGCATTATAGTAATAACTCTGGGCTGGACAGCTTGTTTGGGGCTGGCATGTGAATATTCAGTCCCCAAAGGTGCAGCCTTAACAACACCCGTGGTGAGAAACAAAATTTTGGAAATGTCATGACTTCTTTGGCACTGACAACCCAACAGGTTATTAACACTACTTATAATGCTTGTTAACATGTTAACATGTTAACAATTCATAATGCATAATAAACATGGCTATAAAGCATAATTATTTTTTATAAATATTTATAGCTATGTTTATAATGCTTTATAATGCATTACAACATATGAACATGGTATTCATAGAATGTGTTACCTACAATCTTTTTTACATTAACATAGATGCAAGGTGCCATTTCATGAAAAAAACCTTCACTTTTTTAAATAAAAGAGTTTGATGTAGTATGTAACCACTGTTAAATTTACAAAACATATCATTTACTCCCATACAGCCTATATATAGGAATTAAGCTGCAAAAACTAGCTTTCACAGAAACAGACGTATTTACATATATTCATCCATCCAGGCTATAGCAGTTTAGCCCTGCCCATTCACTATGATGTTTTAAGTAGTGTTTCAGCCCAGAGTGCATTTGAATGTGGCACAATACAGAGCAGCCAATCAGAACAGAAGTTATTTACATATATCAGTCTAAAAGATTCAGGGGGAACAAATAAAACCCCAAAAATAGGATGTGGTCACTTTAAAGTTCCCTTCTCCTATAAAGTAACTATTTCAGAAATACAACAATTTGTTACAACAGCTGATTGGTGTAATAATAAAAGTAATAGACCACATGTATAGTAGAGCGTTCTGAACAAGCCGACTGTGCATGCAAAGCTCTATGTGAACGCTACAAACAGTATAAAATGCACACTTAGTGAGAAGTTATAAAAAACATCAAAGCAATCCTCTCTCAGAGATTAGAGAGTATTCTTTGCCTTCTTATCCCAAAGATTGAGTTAACAAGGCCTTCCAGGCAGCATTAGTGCCCTATCTAAACTAACATGATTAGCTCTTGCTATTACATGGCAGGTGATATAACCTTTGCCTCAGTTTAACCTCAGGCTTGAAACATGCAGCTTGTATCCAAAGGACTAACACAATTTGCCCAATTTGTAGCGATTGTGCTTTTGGCCCAGGAGTGAATGTATGAATCTGCAGGCAGTGCAGCAGTTATGTAAGGAAGACTCACCAGGCTCAGAGAGAGCCAGCACGCCTTTGTCTGGGATTTCTTTTCCTTGGCAGTCCTCTTCCTCTAGCTGATAGCTCTCGAAACTGAAGCTCATCACCACGTTGCCCTCTGGGGTTTGGGCAGGGGTGGCCTGCTTGCGCCTCTCCACTCCTTTGGAGCCCATAGTCTGGCCCTCAGGCTGCCTGAGTACTCTCAGTTACTTATGCCTTGTGTCAATGGACGTATGATGAGCTCTGTATAGAGGAAGATACAGGTTATTTAGCTAGGCTGTAATACATACAGCAAAAGTTTGGGTGCCCCTGATCATATAACACGTTTTGTTGATTTTCTAAGTGAAAATGAGCACACATCCCTCATACACAGAACACATTCTGTACATTTTAATGCACAATTTACACAATTACAGTTTATTTGCTGAATTTAACATTTAAAATGTTACAAGTTTAAATATTTAAAACATTAAAAGTTATGTGCAAAGGTTACGGCACATTTCATGTGTTTACATTTTATGTATTTTTTTTCCAACATGTTAAACGCAGCAAATAAATAGTAATTGTGGCCTAGCGTTTGCAGGAAAATGTACATTAAAGTTTCTTCTCTGTAGAAGATGTGTTAACCTCTTTTCACTTTTCACCAAAACATGCAATTTGACTGAGGGTTTTTAAACTTTTTCCACAGTTTCAACTATTCCCTGCATCAACATACCTGCTCATCAACTTATTACCAAGACCCTCATGAGTTAGAGCAGGCATGTAGAGACAGGGAATAGCTGAAACTGTGCAGTGCTGTGGACCCCCATGAGCAAGATTAAGAAACACCAGTATACAATGCCAGATATAAACCTACGCATACAAACACAACAATGCACAGACAAACCGTAAACATCACAACCCAGTCGATATTTGTAGCAATTTAGGAAGTTAAATCAGTGGCTCCCTCAGCCATGGTTTGCTGATTGTAATTGGTCAGTTAATGAGTCGTTCTACAGGCCACATTACTTTTAGCATTGCTTATCAATGTAGCAGTTTTCATATGTCAACCTAACCTAAGATGGACAGCAGTAACAGTGAAAAAAAAAAAACAGGGTGGTGCAGAGAAGGAAAAAAGAAAGAAAAATATACTTGATGAGCTCGCAGTGAAATGCTCCAAAATATAAGATGTATCTGAGGAGGTGGGCAGTGAGGTAACTTTTGTCTCGTATTAACTGTTATGATAAGGCTCAATAAAAGCTTTCTTCAGTTTTCATTTCCGGACTCCCATACGGAAATCTGATACATGGCCATATATGTAAGAATCAAATACTGGACATATATACATAACATATGGATCGTACATATATGTCTGATAGGTGGGGAAAACATATATGCATAATATATGGGTCATGCATACACATCTGATACATTCATACATATTATTCATACATACTATTCCTTTTAAACATTAAATTATTTAAATGTGTCAGGGAACAATGCTTTTATTGCACAGCATAAAATATGCATGTTTTTAGCATTTAGTTATGCAGCTACTATACTAATTTTCAATTCATTAGGACATGTGTGGAAGAAACAAAGATGCATAAAAACGTATAGCATTATAAAAAAAGGTATAGCATTATATAACATTTATATAACATATATAGCATTATATAACATGAAGCTAGGATATATTAAATATATGCCATTCATTTATTGTTAAATATCTCAGGTATCAGGCAGCATGTTCATTATGATTTTAAGTAATAACTTTCTGCAAGGAAACTTTTAGAGTTATCGAACTCTTCATTTCACACCAAAACACTCTGAATGACTTTGTTTACATCTCAAAGATTTAGGTAAGCAGAAATGATGATAAATCAGCGGAAAAAAAAACCTTAACTAGCAGCCTTTACTAGCCTTTTTCTGCAAAGTTAGCAGTGGTTTATTTTTTTAGAGAAGGCAAGAGTTTAGGGTGGGCTTGTCATGTAGCATCATGTAACTCCTGGTCTAAAAATGAGTCCCACTCCAACCCCAGTGATATAATACAAAAGAATACAATCATACCTCACAACAAATAGTTATGATGCACTTCTAAAAATGTGATGGTTCAGGACAACTCAATAAAATACAGTCACACTTAATTTTGATGGACTCCTAAAGCCTAAATCTATCTAGCCTACCCGTTAATAGGCCACAACACAAGATGCAGCATTAGGACCAGGGCTACGATTGGGTTCAGGTTTCTGGGTTTAGATTCAGATTGGGTTTAGAGTTAGGGAAAAGTTAAAGTGAATAACATATTTAGTTAAAGACAAAACATATACAAAGCATCTATAGTGGGTCATGAAAATAAAGGTGGGATTTACCAATATGAATCATTATATTATATTAATTATATTGGATTCATGTCGGTACTGCCATTGGACAGATGTTTGTGTTTGTTCAGATTTTATTTCAGTGCTGATCCAGGTGGATGTAGTCTCAATATCTACATTTCATAAATGTTTACGTATTGACACAAGCAGATATGTACACAGCCCAAAAGGTTGAATGCACCTTCAGTTTAGATGCAATTCCACAAAAAAAAACCCACCAGCCTACATGTTTGCAGTTTCTTATCTGCTGTGTCACAAGTGACATATATTTCATATTCTGCTCTAAAGCCTGCATGCATAGATGATAATTTAATTACAGCTGAATGTAATACATGTTTGTCTGAACTACAGAAGATGAAAGTTGCCTGTGATGTGTGTGCTGTCGGAGCGTAATTCAGTGACTGAGCACACCACCACAGTAAAAGCAAGTCAAGCCTCAAGCCACTTTCTGCTTACTTTGTCATGTCATTTTACATCTCACTTAGCTTTGCCTCATTGCAAAAGAGGGCCATATAGACCCCCTTTTGACCTTTTTTTTCGCTCCTACTCTGATACTCTATGCCATTATGCCAAGACTGCCTTTCACTGCCATTATTTAACTAAGCTAAGTAGTACTAAGCCTTTTCAGTTTAATTATTAAGACACTAATGTACAGGATAGGCCTATGCTATAAACCTGCATGGTCTAATAAAACACTGCTAGCAGCTGCAGCCCCCGTATTCAACTCCTGACAATCTATTTCATGTGCAAAATCAGGCAATTACAGTAAGTGGAGTGAGTCACACACTATTTAGCTACAATAGATGTCTTTATTGTATATGCTAATAATGACCTTTATCTGCGTTGCTCTCAGAGATTCCCCAAGCCAGCATGTTAGTGCTGATTTAAGCTAGGTTAAGGCACAGTCCATGATAAAGGAGCAAAATGTTTTCTTCCAAAGAAGCCAGCACTGTTGTTGAAAACACATTGCCTTATCAGTCCTCTTTTAGGACAGTGCATGCATGTCTCTGGAGTAATCTAAACAAAGATGCTATGCAAACACAGCGTTTTTGCAAAACAGTACGCTGAGAGATGCTGATTATTGACTCTCACTTAACCTTTGCCAAAAGCTTATGATGGTTTTTTAATGACAAACTTCTCAAGTTTAAAGTCCAGCATATAGGGTTAAAACCCTGATTAGATGGGAGGCCTGCATTAACAAGTATTTCCACAGACTTTCAAAATTTCAGCATAATTGAGCATTACTTAATGGTTGAAATGTAAACAAAGTCTTTATGAAATTCTGCACTATGGAGAAACTTACCAACTAATTTCTTTACAGTGGTGGTGATAGGAACCAAAGGTTGTGGCACCTACAACGCAAATATAACCATTTTATTTACCATCCAAAATGACCAGTGAACCTATATGTGTCTCCTGACTTTTTATACGTAATGATGATAATGTTAAAATAGTAGTAAATTTAAAAAAATGTTTTATTCAAGGACTATTTTGCCAAACATCATCCAGTATGTACCTTTCTGCTGTAAAAAGATTTTTAAAAAACGTTTTAGGAAACATTCTCAAAACTATCGTGAAACAATGTCCCAGATATCAGGCAACACTTTCACAGTCATTTCATGTGAGGTAGCTTTTAGAAGCTCCAACACTTCGGACATCTGATTCCTTTCACCATCACTGTGAACAATTTCTCCACAATGCACCATTTCACATAAACCACTCTGAATTACGTCGTTTACATCATAACGATTTAATTTTGTAGACATATTGATACATCAGTGAAATTACCCTTTAAGTGAGTGATGTCTTTTCAAAAGCACTGTGTGTTTGGACTGACAAGCAATGTGAAATCAGAAGAACCCGTCTGCAAAGAGTTACAGCACATCAGCGTATTCACCTCTCATTCAACTTGACCAGCCTGTCATGTCTGCCATCATGGTGGCTCTCATTGTTTGACTACGCTATTGCATGTCAACATTAGACAGAACTGCAAATACGATAACAGGCAAAGCACAACAGCTGGCAAACAACGTGCCTGAAGCCTGAACTGTCAGCTGTTAAAGGCTGGCTCTTTTACACCCAGAAGATACATTCTGTGCTCTGATCCACAATATGAACAAGACCAGCAACATATTCTATCAATACTGATGTTTAAAGAAATTTCCAACATGATATAAACATCTTCAGGAGAAATCTGAAGCCCATGCCTGGTAGGTTACCAATCCTACACTCTCAAAATAAGATGGTTCTTTAAGGGTTCTGAAAAAAAATTAATGGTTATATTTATCACATACTATTCATTTACAATAGATGTCATTAGTGTATACACTCTAAAAAAGATGGTTCTTCGAGGGTTCTTTAGTAAAGAAAATAGTTCTATATAGAACCATGAACACTCAAAGAATCCTTTGCATGATTAAAGGGTTCTTTGCATCATAAAATGGTTCCTTAGAATGATGGAGAATGTGATTTAGTTGGTTTTATACAGAACCTTTTTGAAAGAGCTCTATATAGCACCAAAAGAGAGTTATTCTATTATTACAGGCTTAACATTGTAACAACAGAAGAACCCCTTCGGGTGCAATATAGAACCCTTTTCAAAGCGCATTCTCCATGAGTCTGAAAAGCCATTTAAAGATGCAAAGAACCCTTTCACCACGCAAAAGGTTCTTTGAGTGTTTATGGTTATGGTTTTCATTACCAAGGGACCTTTGAAGAACCATAATTTTTAAGAGTGTATGCTAATAATGACCTCTGGCTGATTTTCTGAATGTCCTCATATTCCCCAGCCAGCATGTTAGTGTTGAAGAACCTTTTTCAAAAAGAACCTTTTAGCTATAAAGAACCTTTTTCAAAAAGGTTTTATATATATATATATATATATATATATATATATATATATATATATATAAAACCTTTTTGAAAAAGGTTCTACATGGCACCAAAAAGGGTTCTGGTATTGTTATAATGGCAAGCTTGTAACAATTGAAGAACCCTTTCGGTGCTATACAGAATCCTTTTCAAAAAGGTTCTATATAGAACCATTTACAATTTACATTCTCCATCAATCTGAAGAACGCCTTCACGATGCAAAGAACCCTTATTCTTGCAAATGGTGTTTATGGTTCTATATGGTACCATTTTCTTTAGTAAAGAACCATTGAAGAACAATCTTTTTTAAATGTGTAGGTTAAGGAACAGTCCATGTTAAAGGAGCAACATGTAGGCAATCTTTTCCTTCCAAAGAAGCCAGCATTGTTGTTGATAATACATTGCCATTACTGTATTATATACAGAACCATTTTAGCATGAAATACTTTTAAATATTCAAAATGCCTTTTTGAAAATGGTTCTATATAGCACCAAAAAGGGTCCTGCTATCGTAAAAAGCCTGACATCATAACAATAGCAGATCCTTTTTGGTGCTATATAGAACCATTTTCAAAAAGGCTCTATGTAGACCAAATACATCATATTCTCCATCAGTCTAAAGAACGATTTAACCATGCAAAGAACCATTTAAGCATGTTATGGTTCTACATAGAGCTCCTCGTTCTAAATAGAACCATTCCCTTTACTTAAGAACCTTTGAAGAGCCATCTGTTTTAGGAGTGCAGTGCTCCTCAGTGAAGGATGTGACAGTGGAGTAAATGACGGCCTCTGTGGAACAATAATAACGTTATGTTACTCTAAGTACATTAGCTGCTAAGTGATGCGCCTTGACAGTTGGTGGCGCTCGAAATTGCTCCCAAAATATTAACTGAAGTGATTAATTACCTGATGATTCAGTAATGTGGAGAGGAAAATGAAAAGTATATGTGCTGGCTAAAGAACACAGTGGAAAGCAACACAATGGGGACCATTTTAAAGTAGTCGTCATAAACCCAACATTGTAAACGCCGAGGCTTCTGTGAAGTCTAATCTAATCACTTTTCCACCGCTGGAATATACATGAAACTCTAACATCCAAATCATTCTTTCAAAATGTCAGTATTTCTGTTCTGCTTTTTATTATATTTAGGCTGAAGAATGTTTGAAACACTAGATGTATTCTAGGGTCTAAAAATTGCTAACACTATTTCAATACTGATCAAAGAACAATACACATCACCTATGCATAATTCATAGACCAAACCGTGCCGTTTAGAGGTAAGAGAAACAACAGGTTAAAGCTCACCCTGAAACGTTTAGACGCCTCCTGCACACATTTTAGTCCCTTGAAAAAAGATTCTTCGTGTGTGACATATTTACAAGAAGTGTTGTTGCGTTTTGGTTGAATCCATTGAGCAGGTCTCCGGCAGCAGTGCTCTTGTAGCAGTAGGTGCACAGGGTTATTTTTTCCCCACCCGTATTCGGAGAAATCCTGCCTTCTGCGCTGATTGGCTGGTAGTATCTCAGCTCCTGCGCTTGGATTGGCTAGAAAGATCCTACCTCGTGTGCTCGGATTAGCTAGTAGTTCGTACCCGTCAGAGCCGTATAGAGAGATCTATAATCTAATAATATAATTATAATATATTATAATCTATAATATAATCTAATCTCTCTGCACGGCTCTGGTACCCGTCCGCAGAATGCTTATGAGGGAGAACTTACCAGCCAATCCGAGCGCAGGAGGCGGGGCTTTCTGGAATACAAGTGGAAAAAAAACATCCGCTCGCGCTATCACTCTCCCTCCCTCGTAGAAACCGGTGAAGGGAAAATACAAACGAGTAGCTAAGCTAACTCCAGCTATCTCCCGAAAAAAGAGGGCATCGCATGAAGCACTGTCTTCATCTCATAGCTGTTGTTGGGTTGAACTGTTTTTCCCCCAACGAGTATATTTAAATTGCACAAAAATGGCCAGACAGGGACGCGGGAAGTGGGGTGCAGAGGGGGCTGCGGTACCCCATGATTTCAGGACTGCTGTTAAAATAATAGTGCTAACAAAATGTCCTGAACTTTATAATAATTTGAGCACAGTAAAGACCAATGTGTGCTTGTTTTAGAGCGGATTTTGTAATTATATATATTTAAAACCTCCCGTAGCCCTGCGCTGTTTAATGAACGCCGTGTTTTCATTACAGTGAGCCGAAAACTGGCCGCTTTCAAGGCCGTATCGCTAAAACACACGCAGGCTAAGGTTTAAAGAGAGAAGGTCTATGCAGTTACAGGCCAGTTCTGAACCCAAAGCAGCCTTATATTGTTTTTTAAACTCAAAAATGACCAATTTATCGTTATAATAACGTTTCATTGACCGTTATTTGTCTCGCTCTGTGTGTTTCAATGTTAAATCTCACCGCGTGTCTCTGAGTGTGACACAGTTGATTACCGCTCCACAAATTGACAATCTGATTGGTCGCTGCTCAGTTCATTTGCATAAAGTTCGTCCCAGAACGAGTGAGCAGAGATGATGTGCTTCGGCGATGTGATGTGTCAGATTTATATATTGTTATCTCTGGCCTTATTGTAGCACTAGATAAATTAACGAATGAATTAATGGATATAAGGCAAATTGTTTTGCGTGACGTCATCGGTTAACTAAAAAACTAAAATTTCAGCACCCCAACTTAAAACACCTTCCCGCAACCCTGTGACCAGAATCATAATTTAGGCCAACATAGCGATCTCGCCAATTAATTCCATTGAAGCTACACCAGTGTCCACACTTGTATAGGCTACTGTGATGTGAGAAACCAATGAGACGTTACGTTGAACACCAACACTAAACTAATCAATTAATGTAGGTATTACATATGGAAAATATGTTTTGAGTAGTATGTACAGTGGTTTATATGTGCTGTGTGGTGTGTATTTGGCACACTACATAAGGCTGTGATCTGGACAGCAAAAGGCAAGCCAACAGCAGGACACTGTTGAAAATGATCAAAGCTCAGCAGAGACTCTCAATGAGCAGCAAGTCTACAATAGACTGCCTTATTTGCATTTCAGAGAAATGAAAAAAAAAAAGAAACACAAGGCACGGGGCATTTTGAGCACTACATCCATACAGGCTGTAAACTAGGCCCACATAAACAATATAATAAGCCAGAATGTTTCTTGTGATGTGTCATTCAGAACTGAAGACATGAAGAACAACACTTTTCATATGATCAGTCACTGCCTTGGCGTAATTCCACAAAAACAGGCAAAGCAAAGCGTAATGTTGAAAGCTGGAGGGAAAAGCACTGTTGTGAAGTAGTTTCTCATTTTGTTTCACCTTTCAGCTGATTCCAAATGCTGTAAGAGTGGCAAAATCTATGGCTTTCATGATGGGACATTGTAACTTATGAATGCAGAAAAAGGTCACAAAATTGCTTCACTGCTTACCCTTTACTGGAGAAATACTACAGGCTGTGCCTGACTGGTTTCTGTTGGGCTATATTTCATATATTTTATCCCTGGCATATCTTTGGAATGGATGATAAGGAAAGAGTTTATATCATTTCAAAGGTTTCCATTTTGGTTTTATAATTTTAATGAAATTGTGATGGATAGACATGCTCTAAAGTAAACACTGTGATTAGATCTACCTATGATGAAGAGCACAAAACCTCAAAATTCAATCTTCAGTCCATGAAAGAGCATGATCGTTCCAAAGCAGTGATACTATTACCATGCATCTGTATTTGTGAGCTGTGGAACAGACATCATAAATATGTGCAAAGGTATGAAATGCGTTTGAATATGTCAGTTACATGGCTACGCCTTCCAGCAGGAGTGCACGTTAGCCGAGAATCCAGCAAAGATGAAGGCCTGATTGTAGAAAGTAAGAGGATGCTGCATGGACACCACTCAAGCATAAAACTGCTGAGATGCACTCAGCTCTATATTTATCCCACAGGCGATGAGCAGCGTCAGAATGCATGACTTTGCATACTGATTGCTACCTGTTTTCACCTCGGCCTCGGGCTGAGAGATGGACAATTTATCAATGGTCTACTTGCCTGGTCAAACCAAGAAGAACTCTCAGTCAATATAGAACATGGCCTCGTGGTCATATTATTGAGTAGCACTGTGACTCCCTGCACTAGTATTGATTTGTGTTAATCAGAGTTATTCACTGGGAAGCAAAACAGCAACAATTTCTCATAGGAACTGGCGAATAATTAGAAACCTGCAGTGTTTTGACAATTTATCTTTCTTATGTTCTATTTTGTTCCCTGGACTACATTTTTCTCACATTTTACTGTTTTTCTTGATGTCCTCTTATGATGTCTGTTCAGTTTTACACACACCAACAGTCATAATTAACTTTTATAGGACCATTTTCCAACCTCTCTTTATTCTCTGGAAATAAGCATGCTGTTGTTACTGTGTCTGAGATTGATGGAGTCAACTCCAGAATTATTGGCACTCTTTAAGATAACTCTCCAGAATCAAAACAGTTTTCAAAAATATTGGCACCCCCATTATTTATAGGCGGTCTCTGCAGGCAAGAAGAGCTGTACTAAGCTGCTTTCTGTAATGCTAAACATGGTTGGACAATACTTGTTGAGGGACCTCTCCATGTAGAACATTTCCAATTCTTTGACATTTTTGGGTCTTTGCTTGTGGACTGCCCTCTTTAATACTCACCACAGATTTTCATTTGGGTGCAAATCTGGAGACTGAGAGGGCCATTGCACAACTTTAATTTTGTGTCCCCCAAACCACTTCTGTATGGATTTTGATGTGTGTTTGGAGTCATATTGCTGAAATTTCAGCCATCTGGCAGAGGCAGACAGTTTGGGTTAAAATCTCTGGTGTTTAGTAGAATTCATCATGCCATTGATCTTCACAAGAGCCCCTGGACCACTAGCAGCAAAACAGCCACAAAGCATCAATGATCTATCACCATGTTTGACAGTAGGTGTCAAGTGCTTTTCATTGTTTGCAGTCCCTTTTTTGCCACATGACAATGGTGTGCATGAGCAAAAAGTTGTCTCATCTGACCATATCACACCATTCTATTTCAGGTGCTGCGTTTTGTGGCTTGTTCTTAGGAAAGGCTTCCTTTGTGAAATCTTCCATAAAGCTTCTGGTCATGGAGATGGCATCAGACAGTGGATTTTGAAATTTAAAACGAAAATGTGCAGTTCTGAAACTGTAATCTTTGGGTTCCTCTTTGCCTCTTTTGCCATTATCCTCACTGCAGTATGCTCATGTATCCTCTTCCTGGCACGTTTTCAACTGTTCCAAGCTTTTTAAACTTTTTTTATTTATCACCCTGATTGTGCTTAATAGCAATGCAAACTGACTACTATTTTTTATGAATCATTTCCTAATCTGCACAAGTCCACAGGCTTCTGTCTCATTTGAGTTTGTTTTGGTTTTACATTACAAAAAGTGTGAATTCAAAACAGGTTGTTTTTGCAGCTTAATTTCCAAAACTGGACCATATGGACTGGAGTAAACCGTACATTTGAAATTTGTGCAATGTTCACATAAATTAGATTTAGTTGGCCCCTTTAAGGGATTTTCTTTTTTGTTTTGCCCATATTAGGTTTGGCAAATAATACAGAAGACAGAGAAAACAATACCTTTTCTACAGCCAAAATAATTCTATTCTTAGTCTGGTTGTTCCATTTACCCCGAGGGAATCTAATTTGCTATCCAATAGCTCATCCCCGGAGGGCTGCTGCGCCTGTGTGCACACATGGCTGCCTGGGATGTTTCATTAGCCATTCTCTCTGCAGCTCCACTCTGCTCTGTGCTATGAGTCTACAAAATGCCTCAGACGTGATGCTCACAGTTCAGCTCAGGCAGACTGATGGGTTCTTAATTAACCTTTCCTCACTCACCAGTGGGGCTCATCTTCTGCACAGATGACAGATGTCGCTGTCACGTCTGAATCCTCAAACATGTAGAACAACAACAAATTGCCCACCAATTTTGTTGATTTTGTGGTGTACTGCTGCATAGCTGCAAGGACAAATGAACAATAAAAAGGTTTTGTTGATCTTTACCAGAGACAATTGAAGCTGTTCAAGTGCAACAGAACTGTGAGTATCTCCTGGAGAAAGGGGAGACTGTTATGTACTTTTCCAATGACAATTACTAAACAAATCCAAATAACTTTCCACATAGAAGCATAATATCAACCACATTTGAGAACTTTAATAAGTGGTCAAAAAATATATATATGCGTGGAAAAAAAGTGATTTTTAAAACCTTATCCAGGGTTCAAGCATCCATAGCTCACTAATGGCAAAAGGAAAGTGTTCAAGCTCCATCAAAGAAATGCTACTTTATGTTGTCATTTTATTAGGTACTAGGTATTTTTAGGTATTAGGCCTTGTGCCTACACTCAGATAATCATTTAATCAGGTACAACAATTATGTAGATGCTTTGGTGGTGTACAGTTGCTGACTGAAGCCCATCTGTTGCAGTGGACAATTTGTCAGCTACCTTGTACGTTGTTAATTACCGATGGGTTTAAAATAGTTTACTAATCCAAAATATCCACCCTATGGTAGTTCTGTGGTTACATAATGACCACTGATGAAGAGAGGATAGCTAACAAATTGTTTCAACAAACTCTTGAAAAAGATGAGCTATAGCCTCCAACTGTACACCTACTAAGTGTGTCCACAACAAGATAGGCATGATTCAAAGTAGACAGTAAATGTACACAGTGTTTAAAAATCCAAGCAACAATGGGGAGTGTATCTATGACCCCCAAGCCCTACATACCAAGGGCCACTGGAGGCCTGTTTACACCTTCCATTAACTTGAGCTTTTGGTGATTGGATCATGTTAGGTTTACACTTACACGCGTTTAAAGGCAGATGTAAACACCCCAGGACGTATCATGAGCGGATTACAATTAGATCACTCAAAGCACATTCAGAGGTGGTCAGAGACGGATCTTGACCACATTTAACACTAGTGTAAACAGAATGACCATATACAATTACGTGAGCAGAAATGTGTCTTCTGACTGGTGACTTCAGATGAGAGGATAAACAAGGAAATGAAAAATGCAAAAAAAGAGGATACGCATAGGTAAATTTTGCAGCGGCATTTCTCAAAATTTGCATCATCACTTTTAAATAGGTTTTTTTAGGGAAGTTGCAAAGAAATGTGTGAAGATTGTGAGTCTGATATTTATTTAATTTGATTTAAATGTAACCTATGTAGTCAAAACAAATGCAAAATTACATGTACCTCTTAGCTCTGTCTTTAGCCAAGAACTGCTTACTTTGACAGGACAGACTGGTATTTTAATGTGATGAGGATAATCTTGCTTTAAAGCTACAAAATGCTTCAAATAAAACTACCGAATACCTTTTAAAGATGTACTGCTGTTAACTTCTTAAACTCTATATCGCTATAAAAAGCTCAGTCATACAGCATATAGAGCAGGCAAAATTCCTGACATGTAACATAGATGCTGCTGATGTTTAGTGCGGACGTAATATGGTGACTGGAGCTCCGACAAGTAAATGTCCTCAGGGTATCCAGTGAAGGCCAACTTTAGTGATGTTTTGCAATGTTGTTAATATTCTGAAGTTTAAATAAAGTGTGAGTAAAAACACTTAAACGCTGCATTTCATTGAATAGCTTCTCATTCTTGTTCACTGAAATGTGCAAATAGGCTGGAGTGTGTTTTAATTTGGAAGCAGCACACCAATAAACTCATTTTCACATATTGTTTATCAGAATATCAGAACTTTTGCTTTCAAATTGCACTGTTGTTGATTTTTGAAGTGAAAAGAAGTGAACACAACCTCTACAGCATACTATTTTTCTAGTGTATATTTGATTCAAAAATAGCAAAAAAGTAAAATAGTAATTGTGGCATGTGCAAAAGTTTGGACAGTCCTCCAAATAAGTCTCAGAACTTATTAAACTTGTAATGCCTTGATTGACTCATTAGGACTGGTTAGGCAGGTCAAGAGCTGATGACAATTCCAGAGTATAATCAATTCTCTCTTCAAACCATGTGCTACTGCTCCTCTAAGCAGCTTGAAAATCAAGCTAATTGATGCTTACAAAGCAAGAGGAGACTCTAAAACGACATCAAATTGCTTGCAATTTCCACTTTCTGAAATGGTAGTTAAGGGGAACTGTGTAGGTCAAAGCAAGATCTAGCAGCCTGAGAAAGCTAGACAGAACAAACTGAATTGTTCATATGCTGGCTGGGAAGGCAAAGCAAAATCCCCATATGAGAACAAAGATCCTGCAGAAATGGTTAGCTGACACAGGAATGGCAGTGCACTGTGAGCACCGTGACTCGAGTGAGTGGCACACACAGGGAAAAAGTGAGACGAAAAACAGCAGTCGGAGAAGAAAGTGAGTCAGAAGAAAGTTAATTCACATGGTATGCTCCGAAAAGAGAAAAGTGGACAGCAAAAAATGACACAAATCTTTTGAGCAAACATACCCACTCAAATCTGATCTGAGGGCACAGAAAATAAATGATCTATGGTCTATGGCACTGAATCATAATACAAGTTAAACATCATGATGTTCCAGACCTTTGCTTGAGCAAATTTTCTCAACTGGACCTTACCGAATTTTAATTTAATACCCCTATCTTATGCTTTGGGGTTGTGTAGCAGCCAGTGGCACAGGAAACACTGCACAGGCAAATGGAAGAATGATTTGCATTAAATATCAGCAAATTATTGAATCAAATTTGACATAGTCAGTCAAGAAACTCAAATGAGGCTGGCTCCTACAACAGGACAATGATCCAAAACTTACCTTAAAATCCACCATGAACTACTTCAAGCTGAAACTGAAACATTTGGATTGGCCCTCACAGTCCCCTGACTTGAACAACATTAAAAATCTGTGAGTAGATCTTAAACATGCTGTGCACTCAAGTTTTATTGCTGAACCAGAGGTGTTCTACAAGGAGGAGTGGTTAAAAATTGCTCAAACAAGAATATAAGGAAAAAGACCTAGCTACAAAAAGTGTTTGCAAGCGTTTTGCCAAAGCGGCTGTTACTGATTTTGTGTATCAAAACTTTTGCACATGCCACAATTACTATTTAGTTTTTTTTCCCCTATTTTTAAGTTAATGAAATATAAAGTAACTGTGCAATAAGTATTTACAGAGAAATATTATTTGTAAAATAGCTTTCTGCAGAGGTTGTGTTTACTTCTTTTCACTTCAACAATCAACCAAATACATAATTTGGCCAGGGGGTACAAATTTCATCCAACATGGAGCCATGGGAATATACTGTTATTTCAATTTAAATTAAGAAATATAGGGCACTGGAAGCACATGGTTGGTTCCAATACATTTCAATAAGCAAACAAAGGGCCCTGGGAGCACAGAGCTTGGGAACATAGGACTGATCCCCAACAAACGCTACAGCCAGTAATTGTAGAACTACAAAGTGCATCTATGTTACTGATAAAATGGCCAAAGCACAGAGTACCTAATAAACTGGCAACTCAGTGTATGTGTATAGGTCAGAGTCGCTATGGGTGGGGTTTCCGTTGACCTCCCACTTGTTTGATTCAGTTAAATAAGCGTAGCTGGCGTTCCAGCATGCTGTACTGCAGGGGAGGAGTGTTGAGCTGCATCTCACAGCGACGAGAGCCAGACCTTCTGCAGAGTAATGAGGCAGGACTCCAGCGCTGCCCTTTTTAAATCATTAATTGTATCTGCCGCTGTGATCTCTGGCTCACTGCTAGTTAGATCCACAATCCGAGCATGCAGCTAGCAGGGCAGCTGTGTGAGGCTAGTTTACAACACTGTGATCAACACGCTAGCATCATGCTTTTCAGCAAATGTAAATGCAAATGTACATGCAAATTCCACCTTGTGTGACATGTCGATGTCTATAGTGATATGTACTGCTGTGCTGAATACCTAATGCAAAATATAATTGCCTTTCTCCCCCTCTGCAAGACAGATTTTGATTTCTTGTCAAACGCTATTAGCTTTAGGAATGAGGACCGGCTCCTTGGAGACACTTCAAGTGCTTATCCTTAGCAATAAAATCAATGAAGCAGCTGAATCTCCCTTCCTATTCTTATCGGATTAGTCCTGCCATTTAATATACATAATGGTGCTGCTGTAAAACCTGAAAACTGGGAAGCAAAGCAGACCCTGAAAGAATGAGTTGAAGAAACTAAATTTATGTGGTAGAGTATAAGATCAAACTGGGGTGGAGTGCCTGAAGATCATGTACAAGTGTCTAAATTCAGTTCAATAAATTTCATCCTCTCTTACCACCCACTTTATCCTCCCTTCCATCTTTTCTGGCCACAGTAGTTTGAGACAATAACAACACGTTATCCAGACACCTAAAGCTTAAAATGTCCATTTATCATTGCCTCATTTTTAAGACACTGATCCAAATCTTTTTCATTTTGAAATGTTGTAGGAGGGTTTTTCCACCGATGTTTGCTGTCAGGGTTACAAATTTGGTCTGACAGGTGGAGGAGCCTAACATTAGGAGGCTAGTGCCTACATATAGAAACTGAAACTAGTGAAAAAACTAGTGGAAGACGTACACCTGCAAGAAGGTTTAGCTGACCCAGGCGTGGAGGTACACCATTCTACTGTGAAACACTGCTTGCTGCTGGTGAGGTGCTGTGGGCTGATGAAGTAAAAATATAACTCCTTGGCCACAATCACAAATGTTTGTTTTGGAAAAAGAATCAGCATTTTATGAAAAGAACACCTTACCAACTCTAAATATTCTGAAATTCTGACACCATTCTGAATGAAACAGTGTGTCTATGTATGCAGAATTAAGTTCTGATAGCAGGTAATTGAATAGTCTGCTTCAAGTGGCAGACCTTCTTTGATAAACCAGCACCTCCAAATGTGTTTTGTAGTGTAGATAGACAGTAATCACAAAATGCTGATAAAAGGAAAAGGTAGTGTGGTTGACTTTAGGCTATGAGCACTCCAGACAAAGAGACTCTTTCTCCTGTACATGAAGCACTTATTCATTCACGCAGCCGTTCTGTTTTAGCTCACAGTGAAAATAATACTGGTGTAGACAATTGTTCCTGAAAAAGTCCCACTCCCAAAAAAAATGCCCTTAGAAAGAAGGGCTGGTACCCAACTTATTTTGCACCAGTGTTTGTTGTGCATATTATTATCCCACATGTAAACACAGTCACTAAAGTGGCTTTTTATCATTTGAGAAATATTGCTAAAGTTTAGCCTTTTATATCTCAGAGCAAGGCAGAGAAACTTGTTTACACATTTGTCACAAGCAGAGTTTACTGGAATGATTTACTAGACTGCCTAAGAAAACAATCCATCCTATACAGCTTGTACAAAATGTAGCAGCATGGATCCTAGCAAAAACAAAAAAGAGAACTCATATAACCCCCGTTCTGGAAGAACTGCGCTGGCCACCTGTATCTTTTAGGATAGATTTTAAAATTCTGCTACTAGTTTTTAAGTCTCTAAATGACTTTAAAACACAGCTTACATCACAGAATGTCTGTCTATGTACCAACACGTGATCTTAAATCTGCAGGTTCGGCCTTCTGCAAATACCCTGTGTAAAATACAGAAAACGTGGAGAGGCCTCTTTCAGTTATTATGCTTCTAAACTGTGGCTCTCAATTCCATTTTTATTACACAGTCAAACTCAGGGCACACTCTTAAGGAATGTTTGAAAACCGGCAGTGCTGTAAAAAAATGAATTCGCCCCCTTCCCAATTTCATCTGTCTTTGCATACTTGTCAGACTTGAATGTTTCAGGTCATCAAACTACTTTTAATATTAGACAATGATAACCCAAGTAAACACAAAATGCTGTTTTTAAATGATGATTTCATTTATCGAAGGAAAAATGCTGTTCACCCATGCCTGGCCTTATGTGAAAAAGTAATTGCCCCCTTAGCTACTAAATCAACCAGGTAACCAAATTCAATTGACTCTGGGGTTCAATTTTACTAGCCACACCCAGGCATGATTACTGTCAGACCTGTTGAAGCTAAACATCATTTAAATAGAACCTGTCTGGCAATGTGAATCAGACTAGAAGGTCTCGAAAAGCAGCACATGATGCCATGTTCTAAAGAAGATTCAAATACAGATGCGAAAAAAAGTCACTGAAATAATCTCACAGTTTGGAAAGGGTTACGAAGCCAGCCTCTAGCGAACCACAGTGAGAGCCATTATCCACAAATTGAGAAAACTTGGAACAATGGTGAACCTTCCCAGGAGTGGCCAGCCTAACAAAATTTCATCAAGAGCACATCGACGACTCATCCAAGAGGTCACAAAAGAACCCAGAAGAGCATCTAAAGAACTGCAGGCCTCACTTGCCTCGGTCAATGTATACAATTTCATCATGAGAAAACAAGAAAGATACTGGGCAAAAATGGCATCCATGGGAGAGTTGCAAGGCGCAGACCACTGCTGACCAAAAAGAACACAAAGGCTGGTCCATCAAGGACCACCATGACCCCCAAGACTTCTGGGATAATATTCTGTGGACTGGTGAGTCAAAGGTGGAACTATTAGAAGACGCAGGTCCCGTTACATCGGCTGTAAAGCTAACACCACATTCCACCATAACAATGTCATATCAACAGTCAAACATGGTGGTGGTAGTGTGATGGTCTGGGGCTGCTTTGCTTCTGCAGGACCTGGAGAACTTGGGTAATTGGATGGAACCATGAAATCTGCTCTCTAACATAAAATCCTAAAGGAGAATGTCCGAAATAGTACTGACACAAAGTACTGACTTTGCCAAAAATGTATCAGCGAATAAAATTAAAACTATGTTCTGTAATGAGCGATTGCAAGGATTTTTGGTACTTCACCCTCAACAGTGCATAATGACAATGAAGATTCAGGGAATTGGGAGAAATCTCTGTGCATAAAGGGCAAGGCTGAAAACCACAATACAATGTCCTGGACCTTCATTCCCCTCAGACGGCCCTGCATTAATCAGGAAAACTTTGACTAATCATTGTCAGTAAACACTGTTTGTTGCTGCATCCACAAATGCAAATTAAGACTGCAGAGGCCATACGTCCACAACGTCCAGAATCTATTAAGATGGTGTGGATTAATTAAGAAATAAAGAAATTGGTTCCATCTTAATTGCAATGTCCATTTTAGAATTCTGCCTATGAATTTGACTGCAGAATAAAATAATTGATAGCACTTAGTCTTTAACCTCTAGTCTAATGTGTCCACATTTTGAATGAGGCTGCTCTTTTCATCTCATACATTTTAATGAGACGTTTTAGGTCAGCAAGCGAGTCTCTGGCCTCTCTGGGCTACGACAACATAGCTATTAAACAACTACAATTAATGTCAAATTTGAGATGTAAGTCAAGCGTTTCAATTACAGAAATAATTTGCACATCATGAATATACAATGCAAATTCGCACAAAAGCAGACAAAAACACAAGGTTTTCTAGCAGAACCATAACCACAAAGAAACTCCAGCTATGGAGGGCTAAAAATTGCTCACAGTAAGACGGGAGATTTTGCAAAGACTAACACAAAATCAGAGAGTATTCATACACATGGTAATGACAGCCTTAATTGTGAGCAGGTGTCGGGGGAGGCAGTGTGCTGGGAACATGCTGTCAGTAATGCATCCGTGACAAAAATACTATATTTCTCACATATTTCTCTTTGATTATTCCTACTGTTGATTCGCTGTTTTCTGAACTACAGACTAGATATACTTAGTACAGATATATCTCAAAATAAATGCAATCCACCCCTTCCTCTCTGGAGCCTGTACGTGCCAAGAGTGCATTCTGGCAGGCAGCCATATAAAGAGACGTGAATGCATCTTAATGCAGCAGAGGAGAAGAAATTGATTACAACCCTTGGGTCTCAAATGATAGGCTTGCTCCATGCACATTCCTATGACCTTGAAAATGTGTGTAAAAAAAGAGATGGGCCATCATTTGCTTAATATTAAAGCTCACTATTCAGTTTTGTCTGTATAAAGCAGTGTGACACAAAACAGGCTCCAAAGGCCTTTAACACATAGATTGAACAAGGTCACATTTAAGAATGGCACTCTAACATCACAACACAAACAGAATCCTTCAGTGTCTTTAACGCCATTAATGGACCCACATGACAGCCAGGCACTCTCTCTGCTGATGTGACAGCTCCTAGTAGTTAACATGAATTATAGTTAAAGTTCAACAACTTTAATGTACATACATGAATCTGAGTTTTTCAAAATTTCTGCATAATTCAATCAATAAGGTGCAACCAAAAACATTCAGAGTGATCTGATGTTCTACACTCTCAGAAAAAAGGTACTAAAGTGTCACTGGTGCAGTAACCCTCTTGTCACTGGGGTGGTACCCTCAAGGGTACATAATTGTATTTTCTAAGTTGTATTGACTCCACACACCCCGTCTCATCTCCAGGCTTTTTATTTTATTGTTCTGTTTTAAAACATTAGGTTATGAAAAGGTACAAATATGTATTTTTCAAACTTAAAAAAAGGTGCATAATTGAACCTTAAAACCACTGTTGTACCTTTGAGGGGACATTTACATTGTTTGTACCTTGATGAACGAGAAACGTACCTGCACAGAATGTTTATTTCTAACAGTGTAGGAAAAATTACAGAGCCAGATGTCTGAAGGGTTTAGTACCTCTTAAAGCTACCTCATAAAAAGTTATTACATCAAATGGTTACAAGTACGCAGCCTGTTCCCTGAAGCTTTATTTTACAGTCGTTTTGCAAAACTATAGTTTTAAATATATGCAGGCCGGAAAGATACATGCAAGTAAAATAGGGCATGTAAGGTAAAATAGTTTACTTTTTTCATATTCACCACTATTTTACCATTAACATTAAATATAAAAAAATGAAGAAGACACATACATGTTCACTCATTGTTTCAGACAGAAAATAAAATGGCTATATTTGTGTTTTTGCGACCCTTGCGACCCCCAGTTCCCATCACCACCACTATGAAGATATCTTTGGTAAGTTTTGCTATAATGAATCTCTTCACGTTAAACTTCTCTAAATTGCTTTGTTTACTTTTCAAGTCTTGAATTAGGCTAAATTGTTTTTTTTTTATCTGCAAAATGTCCCTTTAATTGATCTTTTCACCCAGCTGTATACAAATAAGTAAATAATCATTTAGCAAAAGAAATGTAAATCTATTAACAACAAAGTAGCTTTAATTAATGATAAAAATGTAATGTGGGTACTATACTAAGATTACTGAAACTAAACTTGAATCTCAAATATATGGCTATATAACCCTATGGTTGCTGGCATTGAATGAACAAATCTATCGTATTTGCTTCTCCTTACCGTTCTGCCACAGGACTTTCCATACAGCTGTTTATGAAAAACACCATGAAATATGGCTGGGTTGTCTGAGAGGGTAGTGGAATATCTTATATATCCCACATGCTCAACAAACCCTTTAATGACCATTTATGGACGAGAGTCAGCAGTGTAACTACGGGGGAGGCAGGGGGCAGTGGCACTGGAACCCATGGCGCAGGGTGGGCCCCTGTCAACTGGGCCTGTAAAATCTTCATTGGGCCACTCATATAGATACTCACACAAATGTACACCAATGGCTCACAGAAAGATCCGATTTCTTTACAACATGACTCACCAGTTAACCTCCATCAACACTACGCAGACATCTCTGACGTCTGTTTACCTCCCTCTAACTTAAAATGCATCTCATCCATAGTAACGCTTTTCACACACAACATCCACAACCTGCAACATGATATATTAATTATTTACAATTCTTTAAAAGATTAAGTGAATAAATCAGTGAATCTAAAGATCTGAACAATTCCATTCAAATAATATAAAAATATGCATTTTATGAAGATATGTAAGTTGACTTTTCTGGAATCTACCTAACCTTACATGGCCAGTGTTGTATATGACAGCTAAGTATAGCATATAATTGTTGCAATCCAAATAGTGTAACATAAACAGTTAGTTAACTTTGGATGCTAGTGGGTGGAGGGTCATGCCTTGAAAACATCTACTTGATTCAGCCATAACTATAGTGGGTAAACAAGCAAATTACATTGTCATTTTGATAATTGAAAGTCATTTTAATATGGGAGGCCCATAAGTGTGTTTATGCCACTGATGAAAGTCCTATAATTGGCACTTTCTGTGAATAGAGTTCATTTTATGCCTCAAAATTATTTAAACATTACTTTTTTCTTTGGTGTTTTAAGTGCTTAACCTTCAGAAAATGTTTTTCCCACCTCAGGCTGTCAAATCAGTTACTATATGAGCTGTTTTCACCATGAATGACCTGGCAACAGGGTTGAAGTGAGTAACAGGGTGGAAAGCAGAGATCACATTCACCATTTACTTAATATTTTCATTTTTATTTAACATTTGAAATTTAATATTGTGAAAATGATTTTTATTTTATTTAAAATAATTGAAAGTTAAAAAATGGGTAACAGGGTTGCGAATTTAACCAGCTTTTAATTTAACTAGCATTCATGAGTGGTTAGCTTGATAAGGTGCTCATGTTACTAATGCTACTAATAACCATATAGTTTACATAAATTAAAAAATAAATAAATAAATAAATAAATAATAATAATATATATATATATATATATATATATATATATATATATATATATATATATATATATATATATATATATATATTTATATTCTTTTTTCTAACAATAATTTTGGTAATAGGGTTGAACTGTTAAGCTTAACCATGCAGCCAAATCAATTTTGCGTGTATATTGAGAAAACTGATTTGTCTTTCATAGAGAAGCTCAGTGTCAGTGAGGTAGGACAGCCCCCAAAATCACCATATTACAATTGGATACAGACATTTTAAGTGTTTTTGTGATCATTTAAATGCCCATTTTAATCATTTTATTTTAATTTAAAGTACAAACAACTGTCACTGTATTGCTTTTAAAAATGGAAAGTGTCATTCACGTCATCTTGGAAAATCTAGTCCCATGAGATCAGACACTCTAGCTGAAGCACTTGTTTTAACACTGCTGTTATTCCCCAATTCCTCAAACGTTTCACTTGTTTATTTCCATTCAAATAAACTTCACCTCAGCCTGTGTTACACCCCGCATCTCTCACTCTGCTCTTGCCTGCTCTGCTCACAGCGTCAGTTGTCAATCAAACGTATCAGGCAGAAATAAGAGCCAATGGGAGTCGTAAACGTCATGAGTGGGTAATACGTCCCGCCCCTGCGCTTCCACTCCATTTTCTTCCCAACATCCACAGCGGTAGCCTGCGAGCTTAAAGCAAGATGGCGGATAGACCAGGTAGGGTTGATTGAAGCTTCTTTCAGTTAATAAACTGAGCAGTTTGTTGTTCAGATGTTAGTCGTGTTAAGGTCGTATAGATTACGCGTTGAGGGCGGGCAGAACGGTCCTGTGTGACCCGTTGCTGGGCTTGTTTTAAAGAAAATATGAGCGTGTTTTCAGAAAAGGCCTCGGGAAGCTCAGTCGAGTCAGCTCAAGGACTTTCTGTGTCCCTCTCTCCTCTGCACTTCATTTCCACACGTCTGGACTGAATTGGCCATGTTTGAAATGCTGTTTTTATATTTAAGTATTCACATCCTTTTACTGCACGCTCTTTCATCGCTGACTTTACTCGGTTATAGTATTTTTATGTAGCCCTGCCGCAGTTTAGCCATATCACAGACTTAGCACTAGCACTAACTATCATTGAGGGACAGCAGCGACACACCTGTCAGTTACTTTAGTTACTTTTGTGCTCGTAAATGTTGGTCAGTCCTCCTGATACATTGACTGGAATCTGTTCATTACAAACAGTGCAGTGTGCAGTCTGGATTCAAGTGTGATCCTCACTGTAGTAGCCAGCCTGCTATTCGCGCCCGCGTACATGAGAGAGACTAGGTCTGTTGGAGTCTGACGTTTTGGACCTCATTTAACACCATTTTATTTTGTCAAGGTTAAGTTTAAGACCAGCCCGTGCAAACCGTTTCTTTGTTCTTTGAGTTTTCAGAAGTTTTGTGTGTGTGTATATGTATAAAATATAATATTACATATGAGTATGTATGCACATACACATAAGCCCTAAATAAAGCTAACTATGTATTTCATCATATTTTCTTATTGTAGTGCCCTTGGCTGAGAAGAGGCTCATGGATGTCAAGCTGGGTCAGTTGCCATCCTGGCTTGGCACAAGGGACTTCACCCCTAATGGACTTCTTGGCTCTGTTCGCAGAGGTAATGGGCCGTTTTATGATTATCTTTACGGTGGTGGTGATAGGAAACAGGGGTCACAGTATCTACACAAAGCCGTTTGCTGTCTGAAATGACCAGTGAACCTTCACATTTTCTGAGTTTTATACATTATGTTGATGATGTAAAATAGATGTAAATCTGAAAAAGTTTCCTTTGGGAACCGTTTTGCCCTGCAGCACCCTTCACATGCCTTTTGGTAATGAATGTGTTTTTTTTTATTTATTATTTTTTTAAAATACATTTTAGGCTAAAACTTCTCAAAACTGTTGTAAAGCAATGTCTCAGGCATCAAGCAATGTATTACTACAAGTAATGACTTTGTGATGTAGCTTTTAGAGGCATTTTATTTTTCAGACATCCAGTTAATATCATCACCACTGTGAAAAATTCAAACTCGGCAGGTTTCTCTAAAACGAAGCATTTCACATCTCACCACTCTGAGTGACTGTTTACATCTTAACAATTTAATTAAGCAGAGCTTTGGAAAAATCTGTGGAATTGAAAAGTATATGCTGTGGTCTCATGGATGTGTAAATCTTTCCCTTCAGGCTATGACAGATATTACAACAAGTACATTAACGTGAGGAAAGGAGGTATTGGTGGGGTTGCAATGCTCCTTGTTGGCTATGTCGCACTGAGTTACCTTTGGGAATACGATCATATTAGTAAGTAACAATTTAAGTCCATATTTTTTTTCCCCTCAAAAGGCACTTTTGCACTGATGCTAGGTTGGAGCTGTAATGTGTTTCCTTTCTTTACAACAGAGCATGACCGGTGGAGGAAGTACCACTGAACAATGGACCACCAAGACTGTCCGCTGCAGTGTGATCAGCACACCTTTAAGCTTTCTGTGATACGTGTATAAAGTAATTTGATGAGACCAAGAATTAAACTAAGATTATTAAATAAAACTTATGTAGTGTGTATTTTTTTCTGTGCCATTGCATTTTTTTAATATTTAAGATGCTTTAAGATTTTACAGGCCTTGTGAAGTTGCTGTTCTAAATATCAGCATACTTTATGAAACAGATTAGATGTTTTTGATGTCAGTCACAGCTTGGTTGCAAAGTGCTTTTACTATCACAACTGATAGTTCTTGAATGGCCATTTTTATTTACCAGCAAGTACAAAATGTATTTACACAACACTTGAATCCACTTCCATCCCTCTAACCTACCTGGACATCAAAAAAACTGTCCATTTCAAAGATTAGAAATATTCACAAACAACTTGAATTTGAGTGCCTACAAATGATCCAATTCTCAACAATGTACCAAAAGGCCAGTGCCATGTAGCCACAACTTAGACATGTACTCCACCCAGTACATCCTATTGATAAACATAATGAGTTTCCAGTTTTTTAAAAAGAATAAGCCTGAAATCACACTGTATTTACAATAGAAAAAAGTCTTACATATCAATATGAACTGCTCAGTGAGGAATGTGCTTCCTACAGCCCCCAGAATTTCTTTCAATCTGCAAACATATTTCACTGGGTGCTTGTAAAACTAGTATCCCACTCTCAAATGGGTGTTATCCCAATACAAAACTTTGAACTTAGTCATGTGAAGGATTTCTTTTATTCTTTTTTTTATATCAGCTCAGGCAGGCATTAATTATTTTTAATTCTACCTGTTGAAATGACATTGGCAGAGAACCTGATTTACCATCTCGGAGGACTACTCAGGACGTGTGCCTGGCAGAACCCACTACAGCCTTTCAAATAAAAGGCTTATGTACCAGTTCTCATACACCTTGTGAGAGGAAATTCCAGCAGATGCAAATGAATACTACTGTCCACTTAGGAAGGCCAGGTGTCCTTTTGTGCATTTGTTTGCATAATGCCCCTTCTCACCACACTGCAAAAAAAAAAACCAGAATATATAAAATAATTAAAGTAAAAGCACCTTAAGGTTTTCAGAGTATCATGTAAACAGCACAAATTATTTGTCCTAAAACCTAAGAACAGCAAATTGTTACTCAAGTGCATAGAAGCATTACCTTATAACATGTAACTTGGTCCAGGGGACGAGGGCCACGGGGGCCACCCATGTTGTTCTGAGTCTGCATCGTCCCAAGAACATGTGGCATTTTTTGATTGATGTTGACATTAGAGTTGGTGTTTGTTAACTGGATCAGTGATAACGATGATCTGTTCATGTTCTGTATGTTTTGCTATTGGGAGTACAAAAAAAATTAAATCATTAGTACTTTCAGCATTGTGGACACTGTTTGCTGAATCATACTCTTCTTGGGGAGAAAAAAAAAAAGGCTACCTTCTGCTGAGTCTGAGCTTGCTGAGGTAGTGGTGGCTGTTCAGTTGCACCCATAGGCAGCTCAAACCGTGGACTAAAAACAAGCGGTTGCAAGTTGCGTTAACACAATCAATGCTAGTTAGTTCATGATAAAAATGTGTCAAAATCAAGCATTTAACTGAATGAACTCACTGCATAAATTTGCATGACTTGCCCTCAGGACAGAAGCCGACAAGATAATTAACACAGATGACCCTTCTTGTGTGTCTGTGGCGGCAATCCGGACCTTAAACCAAACATAGGAGAAGGGGACAGTTTAAACACAATGTATTTTATAAACACAGGTACTCCTCTTTTCTAAAAAAAATTATCATAACATCTGGAAAGTGAAATCATCTTTGTTACAATATGCAGGTAATATTTACTTTTTAGTAAATACACACAAAACATACACTGTATTTGCACAAGTATCCAGACACCCCTTCAAATTAGTGAATTCAGCTGCTAATTGTGCACTCTTTGCTCATACAGACATTTAGTTGCGCAAAGACAATTGATAATTACCATAGAAAAGCATTTCCAATAGAATGGGACATTCTGGAGCACCCACACAAAGAGTCTAACGCTGCATTCGAATGGGCCGTAAACTGAGAAATGCCAATTTTCTGACTTGCACTCGAACAGCCGGCAAAGGTGTACAACAACCTTTAACCTTTTCTGCCAGTGAAAAACTGTGAATGTAAAAACAATATGTACCTGATGTACTTCTATGTGATCTATGTGCTTTTTAATATAACAAAGAAAATGCAGGTACCCTCAGGATCTCATTGCTTTCTGTTTACGTGTGGTGGGCATATCATTCAACAAGCGACCAAACAAAGTGAAATTGTAAATACTAGTTAACGACCTGGTATGTTAAACCTTTCGATAAGCACCCAAACGCACCATAGGGTCACCATGCCCATTGCCAAGAGTCAGCTGGAGAGATATAAAGCCCCCCCAGCTTTGGGCTGTGGTACAGAGGAACTACATCCACAGTGATGGAGCTCCAACCAACCATTGTGATCAGCTGGAGTGATCATCCAACATCAGTACATGACCTCACTAATGCTCTTGTGGCTGAATGCAATCAAGTCCTTGTAGCAATGTTTCAATAATTAGAGTAAAGCCTTCCCAGAAGAGTAGAGGCTGTTACTGCAGCAAAGATGGACAAACTCCCTCTTAACACCCTGGATTTTTGAAGAAACATTGGAGGAAGGTGTTTACAAACTTGTGGACTCACAGGGCCAGTTTTGTGAACATGGATTTAAGCAAAGTCTGGACAAAATTAAAGTGCAAAAGCTTAGGCGTAATCTGTGTCTGGGAAACTGGTTCATAGTGTGTGTTCATTGACCATACACTGATCAGCTATAATATTAAAATCACCTCCTTGTTTCTACACTCTGTCCATTTTATCAGCAATACTTACCATATAGGTGCACTTTGTAGTTCTACATTTACAAACTATAGTCCATCTGTTTCTCTGCATACTGTGTTAGCCCCTTTTTAACGCTGTTCTTCAGTGAAACTTCAGGACCAAGAAGGTATTATTTAGGTGGTGGATCATTCTCAACACTGCAGTGACACAGACATGGTGGTGGTGGGTTAGTGTGTTGCACTGGTACAAGTGGATCAGACACAGCAGTGCTGCTGGATACGTCAGTGTCACTGCAGTGCTGAGAAAGATCTACTACCCAAATAATGCCTGCTCTGTGCTAGTCCTGTGGGAGTCCTGACCATTGAAGAACAGGGTAAAAGGGGGCTAACAAAGTATGCAGAGAAACAGATGGACTGTAATTGTAGAACTACAAAGTGCTCCTATATGGTAAGTGGACCTGTTAAAATGGAGTGAGTGCAGAAACAAGTAGTTTTAATGTTATGGCTGATCAGTGTCTGTCCACTACTTTAGAGAAAGAGACTTACCATGCTTGCAAAATCCCCTGTCATACCATGGACAGTCTTTGATCTTAGATTCTGGGTCGATGTGCAAGAAGGGGCATTCTTTATTACTGCATTCTCCTGTAAGAATACAATTAGTCAGTCTATGCGTATAATAAAAACAAGGAGAAAGCGTGAGTAAGCATATGTTAAGACACTGACCGAATTTGGAGTAGAAATAGCACTCTGGCATCTTTGTCATGTCATACTCGTGCAAAAATTCGCACTGGTCTCCTTTCTTGCACAAACCCCGAAGCCAGTGTTTACACACGACGGTCTTTTCTCCACTAATGTGCCTAAAAGGACACATCCCACCTTCGGAAAAAGAAACATCAACAGTCCATTTTTCTGTGCACTGTTAAAAATATGTAGCTTTTAAACTTAAAAACTAAGTAACGGGGTTAACTTGAAACTTTAAGTTCATTGAGCTTGTAATATTAAGTTAACAGAGGAATAATTTGTGTTTTTGTTATTATTTGAAGTTCAATGAACTCAAGAATTCATGTTACTCTGGTAACTTTCTTAACTAAAAAGCTGCAAATTTTTACTGTGTAAGTGAGGAAAAATGTAAAAGTACTTCTTGCTTTCACTTTTTCACACAACTTACTCAAAACTTTTACTTAAGTGACTTTAAATTTACCTTTCATACAAGCAGCCCTCATGAAAAACTCACACACAGCAGCGCCTGACTCTGTAAAGAGAAAGTGAGTATTACAGTAACTGTTAGTGTACCACTGCAATATGCAGTGAAAAAAACAATACTGCAATAGAAACTGCTACAGTTGAAAATAATGAGCAGACTGAGTAACTTAATATTAGCTAGCTATGATTAAGAATTTCATCAGTTCTACGTGCTAATTCAGCTTCATCAGTTAACTTACTATCCATTCCTGGAAACGGCAGCGGTTGAGCGCCTAACTGCTGTTCAACAGCAATTTCCAGATCAAACTTTATGTGATCAACGCTGGCAATTAGTTCCTGCATGTTTGTATTTGTTTTTTATCCCGCTAACGTTAGCTAGGTTAAATAACATACAGCAAGAGTTTAGCTAACTGCTTAAAAAAACTTCGACCAGCACTAGCTAGCTAAAATGCTATGCTAGGTTAGATAGCTGACAAACTTGATACCAAGCTAAGTAATATTCTAGATCAACGTAAGCTAACAAAACGCTAAAATGTGGAGAACCGAAACAGCCCCCTTTAGACACAGCAGTTTAATAAACCACACAGTACAGCCGGAGCGCGCTAATAAAAACAGCGGCGCGCTTCAGGTCTTCCTCTCACACTCAGAAGCCTGCTCCCCTGCAAGGACGTACAGTCACCTACAGCACAATCGAGCGAATCGGGGACGGTTCCAATTACAAGTGGAAAGGGTCGTGAACCAATTCGCATTTATTTGTTGTTAACTAAACAACACAAGTGCTCAAATGTTTGATAAGATTTTCGTCATATATTAATGCTACTGTTCATATCATTAATATGCTGGGAGACAAGACAACGGCGATCTGACCCTGTCAGAATTTCTGCAATTGATTAAAAGGTCTTCGTTGAAGTACATAAAGCCAAAGCACGTTTTTGGTCAAAAAGTCTGTTTATAAATTCTCTAATTTTGCTTTTATTAGCATAATAATATGAATTTAATAATAAAATGAATTTACCTAATGCAGTGTGTCACTTTGCCCTGCTGGAAGAAAATTTGAACCATTAGGATTAAATTCTGATGTCATTTTTTTCCATATGGATTTGACTTACTGGTTACTATTTGAGACCACTAGTTTCCTGTAGGACACCTTTAGATCCCATAAGGAATACCTCTGGAATCAGAACACCTGTTAAACCATTAGATCTCGTTTACACTGTGACATCAACCCATCAGGAAATCACAGAACACCATTAATGACTACTGGACGCCACTAGAACCAGCAGGAACTTTTAATGGTTTCTATGTTTTTTTTGTTTTATTATTATTATTATTATTATTATTATTATTATTATTATTATTTTAGCAGCGTATTCTGAAAAAATCTGAAAGGAGACACAGTAGCCCCAAAAAAGCATTTGGACCCTTAACCATTTCAAGTATTATTTATAACATATTTAGCAATTTTTTTTTTTCACAGAAAAACACTTTTAGCATCAACATCAAACTGTAAACATGCAGACGTCTACAAAGAAATTGTGATGATCAAATGATAATGATTTGAAACAAACCAGCTGCCTTTTGAAAGAATATTTTGCCTACAAGAAAATAGCAGGTTAAAAGTTTGGCATTTTGTTTCTGGAATAAACTTAATACAATTTTAAGTATGGCACAAATATCACTGTATATAACTGGATGAAGTTTCATATTGTTCTCTGTAGTTTTCAGCAATAAGATAATACAAAAGTAGTTCAATGTGTTCATTACTTTTGCCAGTTTTTTATACATAAGTGCAGATTTCCATAAAGACTGCACTTCTCTTTACAGCCCTTTATAGAGAAACTGTCATTTTCTTTATATCTTTAAAATGTATGTGAAAATGCAGGTAAAAACACCTGAATTTGAACTATTGAAGTTGATGATCCCTGACTTCACTTCTTTTCTTTCTGTCCTCTTTAGAAACCATTCTTAGTTTTTTGTATACTTTAGTTTGTATTGCCTGGATGCTTCATATAATTATTTGTTGCTCCAAAAAGGTTTTAAAAATTGCCTGTCAGAAATACAACAGCAAGTTGTCATTTGCAAAAGTTAATAATCTCACATTATAAGTAGGTCATTTTGATTATTTGAGCATTTTTTTGTCCTAAAACATACTGCAGAACTGCTGATGTGAAGCTCAGTCAACACTCCATTCTTGCGTTCCTCAGAGGCAGACTAACTGAATGACCGCATTTGATTGTGCAGCATTAGCTGTGAGTTTTGTAAACTCTGTCATTTACATTTTCACTGGAGTGTTCATTGTGAAATGTAGAATCTCACAAATGTTATGTTTAAAATGCAGGTTTTAACCCCAGCTAATGACACCAGTACTGTAACTTGGATCAACATCCGCTGCTTGCTTGGAAACAGAGGTTAAAACAAAGGCATGTGAAGTGCAAGCTGTATGACTGAGAGAAAGGCAGTGTTTCTGCTAACTGCTCCACCAGCAGGTTTGCCATTCAGCACACTCAGCAAAGCCTTCAACCAGCATTAAGACATAAAATACCAAACTGAAATAAGGTTACCTTGGAACTTGCAGTTTTGAACAGATTACATTTTTACTCAATCTTTGAGCTTAAGTAACAGTTTCTAATAGTTCTTTTAACTTCTTGAAATGTTAAAAAACAAATAAAAACAAACCAAAGCATAATACTACAGCATCCCGTCCAATGTCTAATTCAATTCTTACTGTTGGCTGCTACGGTACTTCTTCCAATGAATGCCTAAAAGTAAAAATGCCATAAAAAACAAGTATAAAAAGCATGTAATCAGTTATGTAGCTATGTAACTGAGGTGTGTTCTGCTGAAGGATGAACCTCCATCCCAAGTTTACAACAGACTGTAAACATTCTCAACATTCTTATTGTCTTGTAATTGCAAGTTTGAAAAAAAAACAAACACTAAAAACTGACAACAGTTCATTTATTTTACAAAGAGAGGAGCAAAGTAAAGAGTACATTTTAAAGACGGTGTAAAGATGAATAAAAAATCAAGTTTTCACAAAATACACAAATAATGATTATTTCTACAATCACGTACAGGCAATCTGGAATGAAAACCCACAGACTTCTTAAAAACAAATATGTCAACATGTAATGCGCCCTAACATCCCAGAAATGGCAACAGAAAATCTTGATCATCCAGAGCATCCTCTGCATCCACAGTGAGTGCACTCAATGATACGACCCTGTTGGGAATAAAACAATAAACCTGTTAAACATGCAGGACATGACATGCTAGAGTGCCTGTTATTGTTAAACACAACAGTGTCTGTTCATAAAAACAAAATAATGATAACAGATTATTATGATAATATTAGCAATAACCCAAAGTGGGACAAATAAAAAAACCAAAAAAAAACCAAAAACAACAACATAATGTTAGAGCAGGAGTGCATAACACCCGTCCTGGAGGCCTGGTGTCACTGGCCCTCCAGAACTGGAGTTATGCAACCCTGCGTTAGAGGCTGATAAGCCATGTGAAAACAAGCTGACTTACCACTTCAAGCTTGCTTTTAGGCACTCTACATATGCAGTTGGTTCCGAAGTTGGTGTCACGTGTCTGAATGCATCGAAGACAGCAGAGATTTTCATAGCCCTGCTTCTTCCACTTCGCTATTAGATTCTTGTCTGCATATCCTTCTTTTATACAATATTCATAGAGCTCTGGGGACCAAATGCGTTTTAAATTAATCAACATATATTAACCAACCATACAATTAATTGGTAATACTAATTGATAGTGCTGGGTGATGTAAAATGCCTATATCAGTATACTGTGATGTTGCTTTGCAGTTTTAGTTATTTTTGATAAAAATTGAGCTTTATATCAGTTATATAAAGCTCATAGACTGTGCTATTTCTGTTGATAAGTGGTATTTTTCTAATTAAGTTATTAAGTTTTTATTTATATTTATTGCACTTTATTCATGGTATCCCGGCCAAGTTAACTGCAGTGTACATAATTTGCCTGGTGCGTGAGATTGTTTTGTTAGAATAATGAAAAATGAAAATAGTAGGTTTTCATACTGTAAATCTGGTTTTCTGCCTGTTTTCTTTTGGTGTAATTTTAAGAGAACATAACAGTCCACTCAAATTAAGCTGAGAAAAGTTTAGCACATAAAAACTGCACTTAGGAAGCAAGCTTATTAATTCTACCGATTTTTCAAAATTTCTGCATTATTTAGTCAATGAGATGTAAACAGAATCATTCAGAGTGGTGTGACGAGACTAATTGCAGAGAAACTTAACTAAGATTTTCTTTGCAGTGGTGGTGATAGGAACCAGGGGTCATGTTGTCTACAATATTAATATAGCCATTTTATAACATTTTTATAAATGATTAGTGAGCCTACACATGCCTTTGTAGTTTTTATATGCATCATTGGTAAAACAGCGGTAAATCTGGAAAGAAAAGTTTTCTTTGGGTAATATTTTTTAGAGAACACTCTGCATGCCTTTTTCTACCATAATTGGATTAAAAGAAAGCACTATCGCCCAGCACTAACTGTTAGTAGCTAACTGGTCAAATTAAGGAGTGAAATTACCTCTGCTGATGGCCTTTCTTTTGTAGAAGAGGTCGAAAATGTAGCGGCTCCGCTGGTGATGAAGCCTGAAAATCGGCCACAGGGACTCGACTTTACGTTTCCCCTCATGCGGCTCTGTTTCAGCTGTGAATAACAAATTAACCCACATTTGAGCGACATTATACGTGGCTGGATAAAGGCCAGAACAATCAACTGTACAATAACTGGAAGTATCAAGAATGGGAAACGCAGGTTAGCTCATGATCGAGGCTGAAGTTGGCTTCCTAATCGCCACCTTTTATTCGAATTTTCCCGTTCCACCTTAAAAGGTGCCACTCGAACAACAAGCGGGCGAATAAGAGGCCGATTCAGCTTCGTGTTCAGCTCGGGGGCTAAAAATATTCGCAAAAAATCCAAGCCTGAACTCACCTTCCCTCATTTTCTGATCCAGCTCGTCGAGAGTGGGCTCGATCAGCTCCCAGCCGTCTGGCGGTGGCTTCCTACTTCTTTTGACTTTGGGCATCTTCTTAAATTAACACAGATCTTAAATAAAACAGAGAAAATCTCTGTTTGTAGTTCAGAATCCACAGCGCTCCGCTCCGGACTCTCCGGTCCCTTTTAGTTGACGTCACTGGAGAGGACCTATTTCTTTTGCTATAGTTCGACAATATACGTAAGCGGGCTGTCCTTCCTAAAAATCACAACAAATCATACTTCACATATCTGACATATGTATACTCTGAAAATAATATAGTACCATACAGTAACATCTCAGTAAAGGCACGTTTATAAACAGGGCTCATAAGAGTCTGGCGTGTTGCTCCCTGTTCTGGTATATTGCATCAGGTTAGGAGTCCCTCTCAGTGCCTGTCTGAGGAGCGATAGCATGGCAGCCTACCTGACTGATTTCTAACCCAAGTCTCAGTGTTCGCTGATTTTTAATTTTGTATTTTAAACAGAAAAAAAAATTAGGATCGACCACATTTGTTTTCTACTCTCGCGTATATTGTAGTAGTTGATCGTCTCCGCTCACAGCCAGAGTCGGTATATGATACTTAATGTTAGCGTGGTAGCAACTGAGCTAACGAGCTTTAGCCATAGCTTTACTTAACAGCTTGTTGAGCTTTTTGTGTAGTCAAAACTGGGACTGTGTTTACACCGACACTTTTGGTGACTTTTTGGTGAAGTGCTTGTGACTGTTTTATCGCCGCCATGCCTAAAGGAGGTAAGATGATTCTCTGAACAGTCGGTACAGTCAGCCTGACACAGCTGGTTAACAGGAACCGTTCAGCACGCAGGTTGGCTGGATGATGGACGTTTATCTGCGATATTATCGGCTTTAGGGAAGAAGCTGTGATATTACTTAGATCTACATTTATGTATTACTGGTGGGCCGATCATGAGTTTATATGGCTGATTACGATTTCTTTACAGCCAGCTGGTTTTTATTTTCATTTTAAAGGCAAGTTTATTTATACAGCACCTTTCATACACTGCGGTCCTTCGAAGTGCTGTACAAATGAGAACATACAAAGAAACTTCAAGATTCAAATTTAAAAAGATGTTGGGGGTTAGAAATAAAAAAAAAAACATGATTAAAAGTGATGATAAATAATAGATTTTAAAAAGAAATAAATATTAAATTAAAAATCGAAAAAATAGATTAGGATAATTAACGCAATGCTTACATTGTGTGGACTAAATACACGAAACATACTAACACTTTTTCAATACGTTGTTAAATGAAATTGTAACATTATAACATATTTAACATTATATAACATTATTTGCACTTTAATGGACCAAACTATTATTTGAAATTTCTTAAAAATCAGTTGTCTGTTTAAATGAGATGAATCAAAAGTGCTATATCGAAAGTAAGAGGCAACTAACTATTTAGCATAATTGCTAGCTATGCTGGCTGTGATATTTCAGTACATGTGGCAGCAGCACTCAGATAAAGCACAAATGTACCTGCTTGCCTCAGATTATTCACATAAAAATTTCATTAAATAAAAACACATACATATAGGTCGAAATAAAAACAATAAATTGACAGATTGCTGATCGCTTGTTAGGAGCAGAACATGACTTATTCCAGATACTTACCACTTTCCACGTCTCTGCCTTATCCAAATGAATAAGTAATGTTTCTTCAGCTTTTATTACGATCTCAAGAGTTACAAGCATGCAGTGTTAAAAAAATATGTATTTGATCCAAGTTTTCTGTTTTCAGGAAAGAAGGGTGGACATAAAGGTCGAATGAGAACATACACAAGTCCAGAAGAGATAGATGCACAAATGAAAGCTGAAAAGGAACGGAAGAAGGTAAGTTACGTTATAATTTATTATCCAAAAAGATACGTTTCCTTTAAGAATGCTTATGTGATACCTGTGTATTTGACATATCCAGTTCTAGAAAACATATACATTATTATATTTTGTTACAGACTGAAGATGAAGAAGAAGGAGCAGCAGTGAATGATGATGACCAAACAGAGGACAAACTTGCAGGATCAGGCTCAGAGGACAGTGATGATGACGGCTCTCAGGTAAGCTTTTGATCCATTGTTTAGTTGAAAAGGCGGTCTGGCTTTGTCCCTGCTGGTTTGGTGTTGCGTGGTCTCTACTGTAGAAGGGGCTATAGACTGACCCCTGTCGTTGTTAGGGGATTAGAATGATCTATAATCCTTACATTATAATCCTTAGCATACAGTATTTTTGTAGTCCCCCATCATTAGTGTCCGAAGAACATCAATTACAGTTTCTCTGTGTGATAGAGTATCTGATAGGGTATGTTTGAGTATTCAGCTTTCTAAAGACTGATGTTTCCTGTGCAGTACATTTTATCAGCACTTGTACCTAGTTTGTCCTCTGTTGCTCCCACAGTAGTTGTTCAGTAAGTGGAAAGAAGGTAATTATTGTATAAATAATTGTGAATAACGTTTTGTTCATTTAATGCTATATGGTACAACTCCAAAGCAGCTAAATTGGCTTATCAGCTGTCTTGCTTAGCTGGCTCTTTACTTTGCAGCTAACCAGATGTGATATGCTGCACTCTGTGTAACATTTGTCTACAGTTAGTCAACCAAAGCTTACATTTTTCATTTGAGACTATGAAAATGTGAGCACAAAACTCTGCAAACATACATGCTAAAATTAGCATTAGCTATACCAGTTATCAAATTAAACAGACATTCACCCTAAATGTGTTATAGCACACACAAAGTAATTGCTTTGATTTTCATTTATTTTGCCCTAATCAAAATGAAAATGCATCCGGCTCAAGTTTTGCTTGTTGTGACCAGATGATTGTGAAACCTAATGACTGTGGAAAAGAACTGTGGTCAGATTAAATAACTGTGATTATCTCAAATAATTGCGATCAGGTGTTTATGTAATAATTGCGACAGCCCTAATCCTTTCTTGTACTGTTTCTTGATTATATGGAATAAAATCACTTCAAAACATCATTTTCAGCTTTCAGAAAGTGCGTTGACATTAGCAACAGAATGGTCAGCCACAGTCAGCAGTGTCTCAAATGCCTGCTGTGTCAGCCTGACAAATTGTCTTATCTGATGATTTTAAAATGTCAGTATGGTAGAGAAAAAGCAAACAGCCCTTCCCCCTAGTCAAACATTGCCTTTGATTGTTTTCCCCCCGTTTGTCACAGAAAAGAAAAGGTGTGGAAGGTTTGATAGAAATCGAAAACCCTAATCGTGTCGCTCAGAAGGCAAAGAAAGTAACAGAAATAGAACTGGAGGGACCCAAGCAGCTCTCCAGAAGAGAAAGGTAAGCACTGCTAAAGTGGATGAAGTGAATATTATAAGTGGTGGAGAAATATTTATTAGTTCATGTTTCATTGTGTTTTGAATTGTTACCTATTGTTTCCATTAATATCTGCTGTAGTTATGTAATATGTCTTGTTGAATGTCCTCATATGCAAATATGCATGCTGAATATTTCAGAGAGGAAATAGAAAAGCAGAAGGCCAAGGAAAGATACATGAAGATGCATTTAGCTGGAAAGACGGATCAAGCCAAAGCAGACCTTGCCCGGCTTGCCATAATTCGAAAACAACGTGAGGAGGCAGCAAGGAAAAAAGAAGAGGAAAGGAAAGGTAAATTAACTATTGAACACATTTGTTTGCTCTGGAACACAAATAGATATTCTTACTGTAATGTTAAGGTTTTTATTGATTAATGATTTTTTATGTTTTTGTGTTTTTTTCCCCACTCTAGCAAAAGAAGCTGTACAGGCGGCAGCGGCAGCAGCAAAAGGACTTCATACATTGTCCCTAAAATAATACAGAGTTAATGAAATAAAACAATCTGAAAGGTTTTAATGAACTTGTGGGACAGTGCAGTATACAGTATCCATTAATAGGAATATTTATGCATTCTGGATGCTAACCTTGAAAGTAGGCATTTTATAGTTGATGCTGAAGATTGAGACTCCTGAAGAAAGGTTAGATGTTTTCACCAAAGTGGCTAACTTACAATGCCTAGTTATACTCCATGATACTAGATATATATATTTATTAACATACTGATTCATGTGGGAGTGAATTTTCTAACTGCTGTCTCAGAGGGAATTATTGTAAGATGGAAAAATCATGATAATCAGTTTTTGTTGCAATGGGTTCAGTGGTATTAAAGGAATGTCCAGGGGATATGTGTAAGTATGTATTGGCAAAGATAAATATCAGTAAAAATATCAAGTTTCCTGCTTTATTAGGGTTATACTCTCAGTGTTGAATCTCTTTCTTCTAATATACTCATTAACTTGTTTATTAACCTGTCATTCAAGAAGCTGTTCTAGAGGACCCAGTATATATAATTGGTGACACTTAGATAACTACATTAATACATTTTATATATTAATATGTAGCTCTGTGTATATAGTCTAAGAATTGTTATACCATGAGCATCTAGTTTCTAGTAGGTGCCCAACAAAATTTTCACCTCAGCCAAACATTATGGAACAGGCTAATTGAGTGGGGAGTTTGTGAAGGAAAAGACAAACATTGAGCCATGCATTTGTAATGTGTAACCAGTGAACGTGGCCCATTATGCAGAGCAGCCTTAAATGTAGAACAGCTTGACTGTGTAAGCAAAATGTCGTGCTGGTGCAGAAAAATCATAACAGGAAATAGTACTTACTGAACATTGATGCATAATAAACAAAGAACATTCATAAGCTTATGTATAAACAAAAAGTTAAGAAATAAAGAGTTGTAGGAATGTATCATGTGGGTGATTTACAGTTATGCATTAATTATGCATTGAAGCCTGTTACAGTCAAATGTAGGGTTAGGCCTCTTGTCCAAAGACTCTTTACTGCTATAGTGTGGTGTGCTTCCCCCACAAGAAATTGAACCCCAGTGTACCACCTGGATTGTCTCGCCGGCACCAGACGTGATCTCGTAACAGAACGTCTGGGGACAACCATGGAAATGTTGGGCAAAATATGAAATGTCTAAATTTGGGGTGGGTTTTACTTTAACAGATGTTGCTGTGAAACTACCACATGGAGAGCAGCAGTATTACCAGAGCCAGTTTAAAGGGGAGCCACTTCCAATTTCTCCCATTATATCAAACAAATGATGGCAAAACAGCAGAGGGTGCCTGTGAGTGAGTCCTTGTTGAATGTGGGTGGGTAGAGCTAAATGGCTAAAAATAAAAAAATACCATTTTCTTACCATTTCTGCAGGGGCATCCTTTAATTTTGGAAAGTATAAGGGTCCATCCCATTTTAAAAATGAAAACTGTATCTTTATATTTTTTTATAGCAAACAGATTTTGTGCAGTATAACCCTAGCATTACTGCTACTGAGTGCTGATTGGTTAGCATTACTGCTAGTGAGTGCTGATTAGTTAGCATTACTGCTACTGAGTGCTGATTAGTTAGCATTATTGCTACTAAGTGATGATTGGTTAGCATTACTGCAGCTGTGTACTGATTGGTTGGTGGTTGGTTTGCTCTCACTGATGTCATAAACGTACAGGAGACACTGTTAGAAAGTCACATAACTTGAATTCAAAAGCATAAAAAGTGACAGCACTGTTGAAATATTGTATACTGTTCTGTTTTCAGGAAAACTACATTTTCTTATATAAAAATGTTTAAGCATTTACAACCTATGTTTATATGAACGCTCCATATTAACCCATTCATTTTGGACTCGCTCAGGAGCGCCCCCTAGCGTTTCATCAACCTGGCAGACACTGCTGCGTGGCAGCAGAGCCGGTTTGTGGGAGACCTGGCCACGTCTGATTGCTCCCGTTATATCAGAAACATGAAACGAAAACGCCAGAGGGCACCCGCGAGTGATTCCTCAATGAATGGGGACGAATGCTAAACGGCTAAAAACGAGTTAAAATAGTCTCTAAGCACTTGTTTAGGACCTTCCCTTAATTTTGGAAGGTAGAAGTATTTCACTAAACACAGAAGACATTACTGACTGTCAATTCTGACTACACATTCTTTGATGGCAACTGTGCACACACGATATTCTCTGGGATTACCTGCTATGCTATATCACTTAATTTGTTGAAAACAAAATGACAACATTGTATTGCCACATGAATAATGTGGTATATATTGTTCACTTGTTTTACCTCGGCATAAAGTATTATTTAGCATTTGTTTAATCTTTTATTGGAAGACCTGCTTTTATAAAATCACTTGTTACCATAATTTTGATTTAGAAAAAAAAATCTAAATATCCAATTTTCAAAAAGAATAATATTATTATAGTAATAGTAATAAAATATCTCCAGTAGCCTGCCTCGGGTTTCGAGGAACGTGACAGCGCAGAGAAAAAAATGTCACGGGTTTAAGAGGCAGCGCTTACGTTTGACGTAATGATCACGCCTCCTCTATACTGCGATTTGCTCCTCGCTTTTGATTGACTGGTCCTCCACCTCCGGGCTCTGATTGCTCCCTCACTTTCGCGGACTTTGGGCACAAATAGAAGTTGGTGGTTACGTGCTGCAGGTTGTAACCTGTCAACGAATAGATAAGAACTTCTTCACTGTATTCTAGTCACAACGGTAAGATTTTCATTTTCAGTGCATGTTATGAATGTTAGCTGCACTCAGGAAAAGCCTTATTTCGGTGTAACACTGATATACAGCCCAGTAACGTTACACCATTCTCTGAAGTGTCCGCTAGTTGCATGTTAACCATATGCAGTTGAATTACCACATTGTTTTAAATTAATATAACTAGTTAGCTAGTAATAGAGTGTGTTATTCCGGTTGATTTGAGTTAACCGGCTTAAAACAGCGTTTAGCTGTCAAGCGTAGCCTGTGTAGTTCTGAATAGCAGGCTAGCTTTGGGCTAAAGTCATGACGGGCGGTGAAAAGTAAGTTAGGCAGATTTCGCGGGTAACGTTCGCGTGAACAACCTTGCTGTGGTATCTCGGAATCCGGTAAACGCTGTTTGCTGTAGCTCTCAATTTTAAATGACAAAACCGGGAGTACATTTCCTCACATACCTTTAAACCGCTGCTTCAGAGCTAACGTTAATCAGTGTCATGAGGCTGATCTGTACCAGGCAGCTACAGCTGCCTCATGTTGAACAGGGAAAGGAGGCCATGACCGATCAAATGGCTCTGTTACTAAACTCCAGTCTTGACTGGACGAAGCTGAAGTCGGATTCCTATTCGCTAGTTAGCTACTTTCCCCGCCAGCTACATTTCCGCCTTAAATGGTGAAGCAGTTACATCCTGGCGCCAACTTAATAAGTAACGTTAAGTAGACCTTTCTAACTCGGCCTTACTATTTTAAAGAGCTGAGTCTAATCCCTGGAAAAATTCACAAAGTTGCTTGCTGGAAATTCCTGTCATAACGAAACTAAAGTCAGCTAAGTTACTTATTCGCCAGCTTCTTGTTCGAATAGTCCCGTTCCACCTTAAGTGGTGCAGCCGGTACATTTTGGCGCCTCAGACTCTGACTTCAGCTTCGTCTTGACAGGAATGTCCAGTAAGGAAATTAGGCTGAGCTCTCTAAAAATTTAAGGCTGAGTTAAAGCGATTTACTTATTTGCTGACCTTTACAAGGAAACGTACAAATTAATATCCTCTGCATTAACACCTTAAACACCAATTTGATTTTTTTTTCTCTCAGTCTCTTAATGTAGATACACCGACTGTAGACTACACTGTTGTCATCTGAACTTGATGCAGTTCATTAATTTGTTTGAAATGTGTTTCTTGAATATTCATTGAAATGGGCTGTAATTGTATTGTGCAATGTTATTGATCCTGAAGTGTAAGCATGGCCCAGATCAACGGTTGTAACATTGACAATGATACATGGGAGTCACACAACAGAATGATGCAGGAACCTCTCAGCACCAATGATCCAGAGGTGAGTTACTGAGTACAGGATGCCTTGATTTAGGACTACACATTTTGTGGTTGCTGCATACATTGTATTGTCATTGATATCTAAAATCTGTCTGAACCTGTCAATAGGTGTTTGACATCATTAAGAAGGAGAAGAAGAGGCAAACGTATGGTTTGGAGCTTATTGCCTCTGAGAACTTCGCCAGTCGAGCTGTTTTGGAGGCTCTAGGCTCGTGCATGAACAACAAATATTCTGAGGGATACCCTGGCCAAAGGTGGAAATCCATGTTTTTCATGTCATTATGATTTTGTACATTCTAGTTCTAATATTCAGATCTTTGCAAAACTCCTATTAGATACTATGGTGGCACAGAACATGTGGATGAACTGGAGCGACTCTGTCAGCAAAGAGCTTTGAAGGTTTATGGCCTTGACCCAGAAAAATGGGGAGTAAATGTGCAGCCTTATTCTGGTAAGTTTGTGTTTTGGTGCCTCGAGCTCTACTCTGATCTGATGTGTTTCAAAGGTTACTCATAAATGTTGTTTTTCTTCTTCTCAGGTTCACCTGCCAATTTTGCTGTGTACACAGCCGTAGTGGAGCCTCATGGGAGGATAATGGGTCTTGACCTGCCTGATGGAGGCCATCTGACCCATGGCTTTATGACTGACAAGAAGAAGATCTCTGCCACATCCATTTTCTTTGAATCTATGCCATACAAGGTATATGGCTCTTCATTCCAAAGTGCTGATAGGACTCAACTTTATTACAGTTGCTGCTCTGTCTGGTGCATGTTGTGATGTCATTGTCAGTGTGTTGACCACATTTAATTGTAGCTTTTTAATGTTTTCCTAGGTCAACCAAGAGACTGGCTACATTGATTATGACAGACTAGAGGAAAATGCTCGTCTGTTCCATCCAAAGCTAATCATTGCAGGCAAGTGTTATCTCTGGAGAATTTTACGAAGACAAATTACAGAGATAGAAACATTATTTTATGAGAGCAAGACAAAGTAAATAAGATGGGTAAATGCAGATGGCACAATACCACTTCTTCTTTTGCAATACTGATATAGAAACCTTGAGAATTGGCCGGTACCACTCCAATATTTTTTTTATTTTAAAAGCTATTAAGCTATTTTTAAGATGAACATCTGAAAGTAGGCTATCATGTTCAAATTACTCGATCACGCTACTACCCCACAGTAAAAAAAAATACACAGCTAACATCACAAAACACAGTATGAGTGTGTGATATTTTAGGATACATTACAGGATTGTTAACGGATTCTTTTTTCCCTCTTTTGATAGCTGATTCGGCTTTTTTTGATGATATCTGCCTGATATCGATACCCATAAATTCTGATGCACTGTCTCTAATGCAGATGCTTTTGTGCTCTCGAAAGCAATAGAGTAGCTTGTATTTTGTTGCCCTGGTAACATTCCATTCATGGGACACTGGATGCTTTATCTGTGTCTTCTTCTCAAAGGTGTTAGCTGCTACTCCCGCAACCTGGATTACAGTCATATGCGGAAGATAGCAGATGAGAATGGGGCTTACCTCCTGGCTGACATGGCGCACATCAGTGGACTTGTTGCAGCTGGAGTGGTTCCGTCCCCCTTTGAGTACTGTGACATTGTTTCCACCACTACCCATAAGACCCTGAGGGGCTGCAGAGCAGGGCTCATCTTTTACAGGAAAGGTCAGTTCTTTATGGGGAAAAAATGTGTTTGCAATGTGAAAGTTGGTCTGCTTATGTTTAGTGTGACACAGTGCCTTTGATCTGTTAGGGGTGCGCAGTGTGGATGCCAAGACAGGAAAGGAGACTCATTACAACCTGGAGAGTTTGATCAACCAGGCAGTGTTTCCTGGACTGCAGGGAGGACCTCACAACCATGCCATTGCAGGTAACCACATTATATGTTTGTTTAAGTGTAAAGTTTAGAATGAAGTTTGGATTAAATTGATGTCTGAATAATGTGCACTATGCCAGTGTGTCTTGCTGTTTTTAAAATGGCGCTCCTTTCTTTTTGCATTCCAGTACGTCATGATTAGTTTTAGAAGATCTGATGTCAGATGAGTATACAAAGTAACATGCTTTAGGCAGGTTCCAGCATAGTTTTTAATTTTTGTCACTTCAAAGAACTGTCAAAATAACCTTATTTTTGTAACACAGGAACATTAATGAATTCCTCCAAATATTTATATTTATATTCCTCCTGTATATTTAACCTCTTTAACTCAGGCACACTTTGTCATATTCTATACTTTATAACTTTTGTATTTCATAAGCTACATTCAAAAGGTGGGTGTCATATGAGAGCTGTAACTGTCTTCTTTCCGGTCAAATAGATGGGTAAAGTCATTTTAAAACTTTATTATAAAAGAAGCTGAACTCACAAATGTTCTTCTCTACTGAAAGTTGACCCCCATCAATTCTGAGCTATAAACTGGATATCAGATGGAGTCTCTTCAGGGATATGCACTGTGAAAAATTATGTTTATAAACAAATACTAAGAGCATCTGAGATTTTTGGCTTTCAGCAGTAAATTATAAGCATCTGGCATTATGTTTCTGATCATAAAACACATTTTCTGTTAATTTGAGGGGAGCTCAAAAAAAACCCCCACTACATTTATTTCATGCAGTTAATTGAATAATTTGCCTTAAGATTTGCGCATGTAAATTCAGATAGAAAACCCAAAATATACCCATGAGCATAGCTGGTTAAATGCTTTATTTTCGTAATATCTGGCTAGCGCGTTACTAACACATTACGTAAGTCATACTAAGAAACAGTACCAACTGTTCTGCAGTTTTAGTTTGTGTTCATTGTAAATTGATATGAATTCTACAACCACTAGGTGGCATGAAGTTGCTACTCTGACATTTAAGCTGGGTTTTAACAGCCTCGCTTTAGATGTAAATTCAAAAGTCAAAATACAAAATTTTACTTCTGCAGTCACCAGAAGGATGTGGAAGATATTTCTGCTCTGTAGTTTCTCCTTGAAATTACATAATGCATTTAAAAACTGTCAATAACAACTGGAAATACAGTGGTATAGGGGAGAAGGGGGTGTTGAAAGCTGATAGACAATTCCTTTAAAGAGAAACACTGCATTCTTTGAATTGCATTTCAGTTAAATGTGACCTAATTTATGGAATTTGATGTATAGGAGTGGCTGTAGCGTTGAAGCAGGCGTTGACACCAGAGTTCAAGGCCTATCAGTTACAAGTGCTGGCAAACTGCAAGGCCTTGGCAGCTGCTCTGATAGAAAAGGGCTACAAAATTGTCACTGGTAAGTTTTATGTTAATTATTTACCATACAGCAACAGATGTGACAGAGACCTTGCATCACAGAAATGCTTATCTGATGGGACAATCCATTAAATACCACTGCGATGAGCAGTGTGTGCAGCTCATTCCATTCCTTTACTAAAGTTATTTAGTAATGAAATATGTTTAAAATGTTACTGCTTAAAAATCAGGGTATGATTTCCTTGATTACATGGGGGCAGGCACTCTAATAAGATGGTGTCTTAAAGTCTGTAGTAGAATGCTAGTCCAGCCGTCACATATTCCATGAGGACATTTGGATCGAGCTCACTTTAATGGTGGAAATTAGAGTGAGCTCTGTACAGGAGTACGAGAATTTTCAGTGATGGGGTGGTAAATTCTGGATAGTCAAGCTTTTGTAGTTTGATTCACTTGGTGAAAAGTAGACGAAGGTGCTTAGAACTGTTCAACCTTTTCTCAATACATTTTTATGAAGTTGTTTAGAAATTTGAAATGAAGAGGGTGATCTGCCAAGAAAAAGCTGTGCAAAGTGTGCCTTGTAAAAGTGCCTTTGCTTCTGGATTCAGGTGGCTCTGATAATCATCTGATCTTGCTTGACCTACGTCCAAATGGAACTGATGGTGGGAGGGCAGAGAAGGTGCTGGAGGCCTGTGCCATCGCCTGCAACAAGAACACCTGCCCAGGTCCAACCTCACAGATAACTTGTTTTGTTTGTTTTTGTAGGTTGTAGAAGATCCAAAATAACTTAAGAATAAGTGGAAGCTACTGGGAGCTGGGAGTATGACTCCTGACGTTATTCATTATCATTAGCATTTTTTAGCTGAAGTGTTTCAGTGTCCTAGTTGTTGTGTTAACATACTGTACTCAGCTGTTAACTTACACATAGTAAAAGGGCTCATTTAATGAGATTGTAACATGTAAATATAGTTAAAGTTTCAAAACATACATTTCACTTCCTAGACCATACAAGCCATAAAAGGAAACTAGGCTGCAAAAACGGCCCATTTTAATATCACTGTTATTGTGATGTCACAAAAATCAACATATATCAACTTGTTCAGCCTGCAGAATTTTAGCTCTGCCAGTTCATGCTGAAGTTAGAAGTAGTTTTTTCAGTCTGGACTGCTTTTTGAATGAACAGTTGTTTTATATGTATTTGTCTTAAAGGCACAGTAACAAAAAAAAATCCTGTTTAATTCTAAGGAATAAAGAAAGGTTGGAGTATGGTCATGTAAAAATGAATTGATTTGATATAGGATATGGACCTTTTAATACATGTGCAATACAGTTAATAATACTATTTTACAGTGAAGTTTCTTAATCTTCTTTTCTTTGTGCCTGTATGTAATCTTTTGTAATACAGGTGATAAGAGTGCCTTGCGGCCCAGTGGTCTCCGTCTTGGCTCTCCAGCACTCACATCGCGAGGCCTAGTGGAGAAAGATTTCCGCACAGTTGCAGAATTTATTCACAGATGTGAGTTAATTGCATTTTGTAGCACGACATTATTTACAAGGGTAAGATTTACAGTTCTACATGCATAAATACATTTGTATTTTCCTGTTTTGTTGTAGGTATTCAGTTAACTTTGGAGATCCAGAAGAACATGAATGCCAAAGCCACTCTGAAGGAGTTCAAGGAAACATTGGCTCAGGATGAGAAATACCAAAACAGACTTAAAGAAATCCGAGAGGAGGTTGAGGCTTTTGCTGCAAAATTCCCCATGCCTGGACTGCCAGAGCTATGAGTCTGATACTCTTGCTCTGTTCTTGTACCTAAGCTTTACTTTCTTTAAGTAAGTCTTTAAGCTTTACAGGCCGCTTGCCTGGTGAGTTCACAGATTTTACTGTCAAGTCTGCATTTCATTCATTTCAAATTATTTCTTGTAGAAATGTGACAATTTATACAGTTATTATTTTGGACACAATAGAGGTTTTGTGCTTTCCCTCAGGCTTCATTATTGCAATCAGTTTTCTGGACACCTGTTTTGTCAAATCTTTTTATTCTGTGAACTCTACCATGCATGCGGAGATAGTCACTCAGTGGGTTGATATGCCATCTAACTCAGGCCAAATTAATTGATGATTAATAAAGTCAAATGTTGCAAGAATGGTCCCAAGTGTGGAGGTCACATTGTGACTTGATACATAATAGCTCTACCAGAGTAGTAGCATGTATGTATGTATGTATGTATGTATGTATGTATGTATGTGTGTGTTATATCGCTGTTGTCGGAAGAAAACCTCCTATCTCGAAAATGGTAACTTTACAGGAGAAGGAAAAAACTTACTTTACTTTTAAAGTCAATGGAACCAGACTTTTTTCCCCAAATAATTTTGGGTCGTTTCTTTTGGCCCAACCATCATGAAATTTACAGATGTAATGTAAAGGCTAACAGCTATTTTCATTTTTTTCAGGGTTACAGGGATACAAGGTTTTGTTCCAACAGTGGAGATATAAAAAAAAATTACTTATAGTTGTAATATTGAGCTAGGCTCTAATTAGGGGTGGGTAAAGCAAAAGAAATGGAGGATACTCAATGATATGCATCACAATTTTTGTTTTCCTGAGGTTTGTAAGTTGAAACAGACAAAAAAGAACGACTGGTGCCACATTAAAATCAAAAACTGAATGTAATGATTTTTATACAATTGCTAGTCTGCATTGCATTAAACTCTTTTAAACAGGACCACCTCTCTGTGAAAGTGTGGGTGCCCCTGGCCAAATTACATGTTTTGTTTATTTTCTAAGTGAAAATAAGTTAACACTTATCTTCTACACCGCTGCACATTTTAATTATAGTTTATTTGATTAACATATTGGGGGGGAAATATGTTTGCCAGTGTAAAAGTTTTTTTTAGATTTTATGTTTATTTTTTCCCAATATGTTAAAAATAAATGGAAATGGTGCATTATAATTTGTAGAAAAAAGCTGTTTTTTTCTGTAGAAATGGAGTTAACTTATTTTCACTTTACAGAATAAACAAAACGTAATTTGACTGCATACGACTGCATGCTCTTTCAATAAAAGAGACAACAATATGCTCAGAAAAGATAACAATAAATATCGTCATGTTACCCAGCCCTAGCTCTAATACTGACATGCCATTAAATGCCTTGATTATGTTAATTGTGTTAGATTACTGCTGAAACAACACATGAGGCACTAGCTTTACAGTTTGGTTGGGCATCCATAGTTTATATTATTCTAAGAAAGTTGGTCTTGACAAACTTGTATGAGAGATATTTTAATGAAACTCAAAGGCAAGAAACAGAGTGGGCAACAACTTAATGCATTTGGATCACCCCCAATATTCACTTATACATCCACAAATCACTTTCAATAAAGATAACAGCTTACCGCACCTCACACAAAATCACAATACTTTCTAAACACATACTCAGCGAGCAACACTCTTCCAGGCTTGTTTCAGACAACAACTGATGTGAAAGAAATTTTGTTCAAATACACAGCATCTTAATAGACACTGTGCACATTATGGTATGGCTTCTTGTTCACATTCGACTGAATGCATATAATATCTGTTTCGGACGATTCTTCACAGAGGCTATTGACTGATTACAAATAGAAAGTAATATATATAAAATGCAACTGAAAGTGGTGGCAGTCTGTGTGAATCTGTGTGGGACAGACTGCCATGCAGTAGTGAGAAGAACAGTAACGGGAACAAACTGTTTTTTGGCCATCGCCACCATTACTTGGTAACTCCTCATTTTGATTGTGATTCTTAATCAACATTATAAAGTGCCACTCCATCCAACAACACTTACTCATGCTGACATTTGCACACAACATAGAGACAACAGATTATATCAGGCTGAATGGTATCCACATGTGAGATACAAATGGATGTGGCTAGGAATGCCACCATGTCGTTAGTCTTCGTATTCTCCAAACATGCAGAACGTCATGTAACATCTCAACTATGTGACATTTTTCCATGCAGTACATTCTTTTACTTCAGTACATAATAGGTTAAAAACACGCAAATGGCAGTTGGTCACTTGGCTCTTGTTCGCCTAAAATCCCAGCAGTCTATTGCAAATTCCTATTCAGATACATTGCCTAGTTGCCTTTACAAAACCTTATAGTAGAGTAGGTATAATGAAGATATTGTAGTACACAATTAGAGGGAAACCACTAGTTTTTTTGCATGTATGTCAGTATTAATCATTAATCTGTAGATTATTTTACAGGCTTAGATTGCAAGCATCAGGAAGTCTTTAGATCTTTGCTTTTGCTAGTAGATGACAATTATTGTCAATATCATACAGAGGTTTTTTTTATGTTTATATTCAAAATTGCAATGACATGTTAAGGAGATACAAAATACTGCTATGTACTCCATCTGGTGAAATGCTGAAATATTTTTCAAGCAGAAAATTTTCTGATGAAAGCAGAAGATAACAAATTTCACAAATCCATCACCTATTCATCACTGCTGGTCACCTGTTCTGATGGGCTGATTCTACTCTTCATTGGAATATCTGTAAGCAAGTCACTATTTATTCATTTGGTAATTTAACCACTTCAGTTTGGTAATTCAACCACTTTCAGTTTTACAGTACATTCTCCAGTGGAAAACAGATTCTGTTCATAACCAAACGTGAGCCTTTATGGCTTTTTTAAGCCTATCCACATGTACTTATACTGTTATGAGTAAGTTCTAATCAAGAGTAGTCGACTTCCTAAGGATCTGCAAACAAAACAAGAACCAAGTTGATCCTTCAGCAAAACAGACCTTTCCTTTAAAACTTTGGGAAAATGTGGCAAAGCTGTAAACTGCACAACACAGAAAACAATTCAAGACCACATTGGTGATATCAGGCTGTCCATTATGGCCTTATTGGTTTGTGTGGAAAAAAGAACAAAAAAAAACAAAAGAAAGATAACAATCTAATACATTCAACATAGTTTGGTCTCCTGATTTTAGCAGAGATGAAGTGGACGAAAAGGCATAATATGATATGAAACCACCAAAAACATCAACAAAAAAGGGCACATTCGTATTCAGATTTTGTACAAATAGCTGGTGGTGTAGTTGAAACTGAAGAAAGACTGACTGACCCCTTTTAAAGGCCCCTGAAGGAAATGCTGCTTGATGAGCTCACTTAGGAATTGAATTATTTTACTCTCCTCCTCAGTGTAGCCAAGTTGCAACAAAAAGTTAGTCCTGCGTAACGTCACAGAACTGTGGTCATCTGCAGTTATGGGCAGGTGAACATGATGGCAGAATGTGTAAAGGAAAGCCTTAGCTGTAAGCTGAGTCAACATGCTCTGCACGTGGAGATAGTAGGTGCTGCCGCGTTTGATCTGAGTCCTGTGGTCCGCCATGTGATTTATTAGTGTTCCTTTGTAGGGCGGGCATCGCAGTGTCTTGTTGTCACAGTCCAGGATGCCGATGTATCGGCTGTAGCGGTTCAGGGAATGCAGCATATTGGAACCTGCCGGTGAAGCAACCCTGGAAAACAAGAATGAGAAAAAAATGTGACACATTTATGCATTTGCCAGACACTCTTACGTAAAGCTGTTTTAGCATATTACATAGGTAGGCAAAGGTAGCATTAGGAGTCTTGCCCAAGGACTCTTAGGGAGCTTACACACCAGACACAGCAAGATTAGAGAGATTACACGCAAATGCATGCAGATCTTGTTCATCCTGTGTGTGACTGGCTAGAGCAGGGATAAGGTTTGTACAGTTCAAATTTAAGTAAGCAAATCAGAACTGTCTTGCCTGTCCACACGTTTTCATTGGTTGACATATTCTATGTCAGAAATGGAGCTGACACTCAATGTTGCATCTTTTCTCTGCATACAGGCACATTTTCTAGTCCAACAGAAATAACGCAGCATTCTAACATGAATACACTGAACGAGCTGTATTTTTGATGCTGCATTAGCTTCAACTGTACAGGCATCCTTACTGCTGTAGTGTGGCGTGCTTGCCTAGGAACCCCAATCTGCTGCATGGAGGGCAGTGGTATTACTCGCTACACTACACCAACCACTGTCTTATGATATGACATATTACATATTGTCGCTGTCAAAACAAAACCTTGTATCTCCAAAATGGCAACTTTACAAGAGTAGAAAAAAAACTTTCTTAACTTTCAATGGAAGTTCATGGAGAAATTATTTATTCTAAGTATTTTTGGAGGATTTCTGTTGGTCCATTCATCATGAAATTTTGACACAAGGTGCAGCTGGCCATTTTAAATTATGTCAAAAAATGAAATATTACAAAAATGGAGACTTTTGTCCTGACTGTGAATATATACACATATGCACACTCAACATACTCGTTACTCTTCATGTTGTTTTTTTGAGTACATCATACATATTTCCTTACAATCTACTGATGTGGCTGTGGCTGATGTGGCAATGTACTATTGAACTTGACTTCTTCATACCTCTGTAGTCCAATAAGTTTCCATCTCTGAAGGTCAGTCAGTTGAAATGATGTGGAAAGCCAAGGCTGGACTGTTTCACCATATTTCCCAAGGTTGGGTACAAAAATCGACAAGGCATTCACCAGTTTCCTTACAGTTCCCTCCTCGGTTCCAAGAACAATGAGCGTTCGGCCACTCAGAAGACAGAATATGGCTTGCTGTGCAAACGGGTATTGCCTGATGAACCGGAGAGCACTGTGACCTGCTTTCTTCTTGTGCTTCAGCGTGATTGGACCGCCGTAGGTGAAAGGTGACACTGCTCTGTCAGAGCTGGTAGAGGTGCTCATGTAACTGGTGCTATCAGAGAGATCCTCAACATTCATTCTAGACATCTCCTCAGAGAGAGCATTGGTGTTCAGCTCAGAAAGCATCAGGTCCATACCTGCGCCTACAGTTAACGTTGACTCGTCATAGTCCACCTGCAGAGCAGGATCCCCCTGCAGTAAGGACAGAGGCTCCTGCTTGACCACTGTGTCATCACAACATGCCTGTAGAGGCTCAGGCCGAGGTTCCTCATAGATAAAACCATCCTGTCCCATACAGCAGGCTGTGTCCATTTGGACCAGACTCTCAGTTTCAAACACATCAGTAGTATTCATATTCGCTTCACGTTCTAGTGAAGATGATGTCTTGTCAGCAGCAGCAGTGGGGGTAACTTCTTGTTCCTCCGATGATGTCACAGTGCATACTTCATTGATGCTCCTCCTCGCAAAACCATCAGGATTTGCAGGACTAACATTTCCAAGTGCTTCAATACTCCGGTCACTGCTAAAACTCCCTTTTGTCTCAGTGTCGATAGCATCTTCAGAGGTTTCCTGTGTGATGTCAGATATACTGGACTCTTGAGGTCCTTCCATAGATTCAATCTCCAGCTTATTGTGACCTATCTCTACACAAGTGGTGTACGACTCAAGACTCATTGGCTCAGTGGATAGAATGGACGGTGGTACATTATGTGTGGCATGGTTTGTGTCATATAAATTCCTTGAGCTTCCCTCTTCTTCCCAGTCTCGCTCCTCCTCAAAGAGAAAACTGGTGATTTTCTGTTTACCTAAAAGAGCCCGGTCAATCTGGCTGGTATAAATAAAGCAAAGATCTCCTCTAAATGTCTTTTCAATTAAATTTAATTGGTCCATGGTCTGGTGAAAAAAGGTTGAATCGCAGAGTTCCTCAAGTGTTTTTAAGCGCTTATCAAAACATTTTGCAGATTTAGCTTTAATAAGCTGGGGGGTGTAAGAGGGTTGCTGACTACCATTATCTGGTTCCATGCAATTATCCCCATTTCTGGAATGATTAGAAGTAAACATATCATCAGCTATATTTGTGTCAGATGACTCTTCTGGCTCAAACCGCACATGATCAGTATCTCTCCCTTTTTTGCTTGGGTACGATGTAATCTGCCTCAGCAGATCTTTATGTTCATAGATGGATTTTTCCACGTTTGCCAGTTCATTAGCTTTCTCAATAACCTGTGTGGAATAACAACCAGTGTTCATTTTCTGGTGCTCTGTCTCTCTGTGCAGCACTGATCTGGTATATTCCAGGTCTTTCAGTTTCTTTTCCAACTCGTTGGAAAACGCCTTTCGATTTCCTGATTTTAAGCATTCTGAAGCCTTGGAAAAGCCAGACGAGAGCTGCTGAAACTGCTGCATGATCTTCCTCTCGTCTGCTGAGATGTAGGCCATGCAAAAAGGACGTACGAAGCCACGGGCCTCCAAATCATAGAGGGTCAGGTGGTGCACATAGGCAAATGCTCCCTCCTTGGAATCTCCGAGGACAACTTTTGAGTCCTCCACAAAATTGAGCTTGGGGTAGCTACTGCCTGGAGGATGCCCGACAAAAGAGGCCTGATAGTCCACAGACATGATGCGCAGGGAAAAGTAGTTAAGGTCAAACGTTCCACACACTTTGGGATCATCTGGAATTGTGAGCAATGGCTGTGGACCAACCTGCTCTGAAAATTCAGAGATGAGGATGAAATCCTTGGAGAACTTTGCATAGGATGTCTTTGTCCATGGATTTGCATTGGCAGCATGGGGAAACAAAGGCACAGAAAACTCCTCCGGCAGCAAACACGGATCTGTGTATGAATCTCCAAAGTCATCATCTTTGGTAAATGCCACCACATCTGGTGAGCCAATCATGGTCTCGGAATATTAGAAGCAACATTAGAGGAAATGTCCTACAACAGCAGAGCTCAGATGGCAGCAGTTACAACGAAGAAGAAACCGCAACCGCTGTAAATGAACTGATATGACTAAATCACGCCATGGCTGAACAGACCACAAATCAACATCTAAACAACGTTACCGAGCCACGTAACTAACATTAGTAGCGTACGGTGGTTTCGATGCCTTCGAGACTAGCGACGACTTAACTGTAACGCCATAAACGTGAGTCATGGATCATTACCGACTAGGGCTCGAGAGCATTTTCATTGTACATCTATAACGTCCGACTGACATCATGACACAGCACACCTGACATATTTACCGAGCCGTCGCAATGTATACTACATCCATAGCAATTACACATCCTCCGTCAGCAGCCATATTTAAAACTTATGAGCGTTTAACGCAGGGAGTACAGCTGCTCCGATCTACAAATCACATACGTGCTCGAATATGAGGGGCGACCGTTTGAAGATCAGCTGTGTGAAATCTGCGGCACTCGCGATATGGCGTTTCTCTTGTCACGTGACCACCTGGTCTCATCGGGAAGTAGGCTTTTAAAACGAAATATAGGATTATTGTGAAAAAACAGAATAACTATATAGTCATGTTTATAGCAGTTTTTTCGGTAATCCGAGCCGCGTATTGTTTAATTTGCTCTGTGGGGCTTGTTTACGTGCTAGGAAAAAGGTGTAACTGGGTGCTTTGCGGCAGTTTCACGACAGGTCGTGCTAGGCGCCTATTTTGGAAAAGTTCAGGATTGTAGTTCGTCTATCAGAGTCACGGCAGTAGGTTTGTTGACATTAGTCTAGGCGTTTTGGGTGCTTTTCTCACCGTCTAAACAGCGCACACGGGTTTTCTTTACGACAGTCTGGCTTGTTCTATGATGGAAAGCTTCATAATTACACGCTAACGAGCTAAAAGTCGACCTACATTAGCTACTTTGGCTAAACTAGAGACCATGAGCCGTTCAGCGGCTCCACAGCTCGCCCACCGAGCCCGCAAAGGAGAGCTATGAACTTTATCACACGGACACTGCTTCGAGTGACAGCTCAGAGTCGATTCTGTAGACAAATATCCATCAGTATGATCAGGAGAACTCAGATTAAGAAGGTGCTTTGTGTCGCTGAGAAGAACGATGCCGCCAAAGGGATCGCGGAGATTATGTCAAATGGCAGAGCAAGGAGGGTGAGTAAGGGTCAATAGAGAGGTGATCACCTGTATAGACTGACCTGGCTGTGTATGCAGACGAGATATTTATAATGTCTTGTTTTTTTCTCTCATAACAGAGAGAGGGCTTCTCGGTCTACAACAAAATATATGAGTATGAATATAATCTTTTTGGACAAGTAAGTTTTCTAAAATCTGTAATTAGGCTAGAGCTGTGCGATATGGCAAAAATGTAAAATCACGATACACCACGTCACTATTGAGAAAGTTGGGAAGTGTTTAAAGATTAATCATTTTTGTTTCATAATCATAATTACATAGAGTGCAATTTTTACATCACAAGACTTGCATTTTTTTTTATATAGTCTACATAATCAACACCGTTTTAATGTTTTGAGTTGGAGCATTTATTGTAATAACTCTGACCATGCAAACTAATTAGACCAATTAGAAGCAATTTGTTGTGACATCACAACCACAACTAACTGGCAGTCTAAACTGGATATGTTGATGCTGTTCTATAAATTAAGGCCTCAACTCTAATTTACAGAAAATAATTGCAATTTAAATTGAATAAGTCAGTATTCGTTCACAGCATTGGTGAAAAAAAATAGCAATTAGATATTTTCCCTAAAATCGTTTAGCCATTTATTTAAGTAGTGAACATAGACATGATATGCTCAGAAAAGCATGCTGGGACATGTTGTGACATAGTTTATCACGATAATAATAAATATTGTCATATTGCTCAGCTCTATCTGTATTTACCAGCAAGCATAGAATCAGTTGTGTTTGGCCTAATGTTTTTATGTGGTCTTTTCTGGCAGAATGTTTCTGTCTCCATGACATCTGTGTCAGGACATCTTTTAGCCCTTGAATTCAAAGCCCCATTTCAAAAATGGTAAGAGAAGCCCTGAATAGCAGTTTTGTCACAGATTGATAAAGGTAACATAAATTGGGTGTAATATTAAACTGCATTGTTGCATGTTATTTTTGTGACAGGCACAGCTGTAATCCAGTGCTGCTGTTTGATGCAGAGGTGGAAAAGTATTGCCCTGAGAACTTTGTGCAAATAAAGGTAGTGTTTTTAATTAATGACATTAAAATGACTCTGTTTTTGTATAATTTCTATGTTAAAATGATACTTTTTAGAACTGATTGGTAGATACATTGCATTCACCCTGCAGAGGACCTTGGAGAGAGAGGCCAGACAGTGCCAGGCTCTTGTCATTTGGACTGATTGTGACAGAGAAGGAGAAAACATTGGTTATGAGATCATCGATGTCTGCAAAGCAGGTGACTTATGTATTTTTTTGTAATTGTGGATGTCTTGCTTGCAGCATTGCTATTTGTGGAGTGTGATGTGCTGACATGGATTGTGTTTCCTCTTAGTTAAGGCCAACATTCAAGTGTTCCGTGCTCGGTTCTCTGAGATTACCCCCAACTCCATTAGGAGAGCATGTGAATCTCTGACTGAGCCTGACATCAATGTCAGTGATGCAGTGGATGTCAGACAGGAGCTTGATCTGCGTATTGGTAAGAGTTCCAAGTCTCATATGCTACATGAGTAACCTCTGCCTGTCTGTTAAATTCTTTTTACATTCAGCTTGTTTGTTTCAACTGCTTTCCAGGAGCAGCATTTACAAGGTTCCAGACCTTACGGTTGCAAAAGATCTTCCCAGACTCTCTTTCTAATCAGCTCATCAGCTATGGGAGCTGTCAGTTTCCTACTCTTGGATTTGTTGTGGAGAGGTTCAAAGCCATTCAAGCCTTCATCCCTGAGACCTTCTTTAAAATTAAAGGTATACTTTCTCTGCAAGGCCACCTTAGAGTTCTTCTGATTTTTAAACATTTCTGGACAATTCAGTCAATGAGATGTAAACCAGCTCATTGCGAGTGGTTTGATGAGAAATAGAGCACTGTTGAGAAACCTACTGACCGATGGTGATAGGACCAGGGCTGCGTTTAGCCCTGACAAAACATAGCAAAACGTTTGTATAATTGGAATCGTGGTGCACCGAACACTCTTGTGTTACGCAAGCTTTGCAGCTATGGCAGCTGAGGGCCATTCTTGGCATTCTTTTTGAAGAATTTTTGGACTCTGATGAAATAAATTTAAATATGTGTTTAATACTTATTTGAATACTTGTAATACGTCTTCAGTTGTTGCGTACACCAATCCACATTTGTAGAGGACTTTATTAAAATCCATTGTGTGCACTGCCTTTTTAATATGGTGGAGTTTATATACAGTTGAAGTCATAAGTTTACATACATCTAGTATGAGGTCATATAAAACTCATATTTATCCCCTCCACAGATTCCATGTCCAGAAACTATAGTTTTAGCAAGTTGTTTAGGACATGTGCTTTGTACCTTAAACAAGCAGTTTTTTCAACAAATGATACAAATGGATTATTCCACTTATAATTCACTATATCAAAATTCCAGTGGGTCAGAAGTTTATGCGCCAAGTTGACTGAACGTTTAAATAGCTTGGAAAATTCCAGAAAGCAATATCATGGCTTTTGAAGCTTCTGATTCTAATTACATAATTTTAGTTAATTGGAGGTCTGCCTGTGGCAGTATTTTAAGGCCTACCTTCAAGGCCTACCTGCCTCTTTTTTTTGACGTCATGGGGAAAAAAAAAGTCATCAAAAAAAGAATTGTGGACCTCAACAAGTCTGGTACATCCCTGGAGCAATTTCCAAATGCCAAAAGGTTCCATGTTTATCTGTTTGAATGATAATATACAAGTTTAAACACCATGGGACCACGCAGCCATCATACCGTTCAGAAAAGTGAGCGTTCTGTCTCCTAAAGATGAACATACGGTGGTGTGAAAAATACAAACAATCCAAGAACAACAGCAAATGACTTTATGAAGATACTGGAGGAAACGCGTACAAAAGTATGTATATCAACAGTAAAATGTGTCCTATATCCACATGACCTGAAAGGCCTCTCAGCAAGGAAAAAGCCACTGCTACAAAACTGCAATAAAAAAGCCAGGTTACAGTTTGCAACTGCACGTTGGGACACAGATCTTACTTTGTCCTCTGGTCTGATGAAACAAAATGGAACTGTTTGATTAAATGTCAGGAATTGTGAAAAACTGAGTTTAAATGAATATGGCTAAGGTGTATGTAAACTTGTGACTTCAACTGTACACGTCGCTGTTGATTGGGTAACACCTCTGACACACCCATCAAACGAGAGAAAACGTACGTCTAAGCCTGTCGCACACCATTTTGCACCGTCTCAATGACGCATGTCATTCAGGCCGGAAGCCATAGTCAAAAGCCGCCAACGTTTTGAGATTGAACTTGCCCAAGGTTTTACAATGTCTGCAAGACAAATTTAGCCATTTTATTTACTATCCAAAATGACCAATGAACGACATGTGTCTCTTGAGTTTTAATATGTAATCTTATATATGTAAAATAATAGGTAATATTTAAAGAAATAATCTTTAAAGTTTTGCCTGATAATTACCTGCATGTACCCCCCTGACATTAATGGCTTTTAAATAATGTTTATGGCTAAAGTCTTATCTCTGAGCTTTTAAACTATAGTAAATCACTGTCTCAGACAGCAGTGTATTCGTAACTATTTCATGTAATAACTTTCTGTGATGCAGCTTTTAGAGGCATTAAACTCATCGGATATCTGGTTTCTTTTACCACCACTGTGAACAGTTCTGACTTGACTGTTTTCTGTAGAATGGCATACTTACTTTATTTACATCTCTATGATTGAATCATGCAGATATTTAGAACAATCAGTGGAATTCCCCTTTTTCATTTTACATATAAGCATCTTGTGTTGTACAGTAGACATGCATATTCATTGAACTTTCTCATTTAAACAGTTAACACACACTGAACCAAGCAAGGGCAAAAGTTCATTATATTGAGTGGACAGTGTTTGTTAAATTTGTGTCTACTAGTGGTCCATGAGCCTAGTGAGGAGGAATCGGTGGAGTTCAGCTGGAAAAGACATCGTCTGTTCAATCACACTGCCTGCCTTGTGCTTTACCAGATGTGTATGGAGGTTGGCAACATTTAGTATCTGGCTTTTAACAGTTGCTGTGTTAATCTTTGCATATAGGTTGTTAAAGCTGTTGATAACATGTTGTTACTGAGAATTCTGTGCAGATCTTGAGCGTTATACAGCCCTTTAAGATGAAGGTTTGTTCATCTTAATTCAGTGTTTGTTTATGTTTTCTCAGGATCCAATGGCAACAGTGATTTCTGTAATAAGTAAACCAAAAAGCAAATGGCGACCTTTACCCCTTGACACTGTGGTAAGTAACCCAAGTAGCGCATGTGTTTTACATTTGCCCCACAAACTACTTAGTGTGAAATATAACAATGCTGCAGTAGATAACAGACAAATGCTTGTTATTTGCATCAGCTTTACGGCTTTCATAATTAGAGAGATGTCAGTCATTAACATGAAATTTACTTCTTGAATAGCTCCAAATGATTGTTATAGGGACACTGTTAATTCATGCTTGGTGAAAACACTTTATCATAATGTTCAGTGGGGTCCAAAAACGTGAGACCACTGGTAAAATTGCTTCTGTTTTCCATTCATTTCTAATTTAATACAAAGTCAACAATTTGAGTGAAAAGTAGAATCTTTGGATGTTTTCATGAACTGCAGAATTTCTTAGTGTTGTGTATGTCCCCTTTTTTTTTTGTTAATGACAGTGCACACAAGCAGGCACAGACTTCATAAGTTTGTGTAAAAGCCTCTGATCAGTAGATCAGATCCACCTGAGATATGTCTAAACTTGTGCTTCAGTAGAAGGGATAAGACTGACCTTATTGTACAAAGACCTTAACATTTGAATAGTTGCACAAGTTCAGGTAATTCTTAGTTGTTTAAATTGTTAATATTTCATTGTTTTAAACTTTCCAAGGTTATGAAAAAAAATTTTGGTGTTTATTTCCAAGTTTAAAGGAAAAAATGTCAGATTTTTAATGTGTTCTCAGACTTTTGGACTCCACTGTAGATATAACACACTGTTTTCTTACACAGGAACTTGAGAAGCTAGCTTCAAGGAAGTTAAGGATAAGTGCAAAGGAGACCATGAAAATAGCTGAAAAGCTATATACCCAAGGGTATGACTTTAATTATAGTGTTATATTGCATAAAGGTTATTTTACTGCAATGGGGGGAAACAATATTTCTGTATTTTATCCAGGTTTATCAGTTATCCTCGTACTGAGACCAACATGTTTCCCACAAACCTGAATTTGGTTCCGCTTGTTGAGCAGCATACTGAGGACAATGAGTGGGGGCCTTTTGCGCAAGGCATTTTGGATAGCGGTGGGCCCACACCTCGGAATGGAAACAAATCTGACCAGGCCCATCCTCCCATTCACCCCACTAAATACACAAATAGTCTACAGGTGACCTTCTGCGTTCCGTATACCGCATGCTAACCACTTATACTGAACTAATAAAACCATGAATAATGCAATATCTTTCATTTAATTCAGTATCTGATTTTTCATATTTCTCATCCATTTCAATCTGAATAGGGAAATGAGAAGCGGTTGTACGAGTTTATCGTTCGGCACTTTCTGGCCTGTTGCTCCAAAAATGCAGAGGGCAAGGAGGTGATTGTCGACATTGACATTGCTCAGGAGAAATTCTCTGCAAGTGGACTCACAATCATTGCTAGGAACTATCTTGAAGTTTACCCCTATGACAAGTGGTATAATAAGGTGATCTTGCTATTCTGAAATGTACTCAGGATTAATTTAACATCGAAATTTAGTGCTATTGTCTTACTTAAACAAAACTGTTTTTTTGTTTAGGTTATTCCATTATATACGCCCAACACAACATTTCAGCCCACAGCAATTGAGATGGTGGAAGGACAGACTAGCCCACCACAACTTCTGACGGAGGCTGACTTGATTTCTCTGATGGAGAGGCATGGCATTGGTATGGTGCTTAGCTTATAGGTCTGGCTCTTGACACTATGTTTACAGAGTGAAACTGATTTTTATATGACTCTGCAGGAACCGACGCCACACATGCTGAGCACATTGAGACCATCAAAAGCCGCATGTATGTGGGCCTAACAGCGGATCAGAGGTTCCTTCCTGGAGAGCTTGGGATGGGGCTCGTTGAGGGTATGGACAGTATTGTACCTCACATAGGGTCAAATGTGAAGTCAGGTTGTTGATAACTTTTATTTTTGTATTTGTGGTGATTGTATTGTTAACTGTTTGTCACTGTTTGGGTTTTAGGGTACAATTCCATGGGCTATGAGATGTCTAAACCAGACTTGAGGGCAGAACTGGAGGCAGATCTGAAGCTTGTGTCAGAGGGGCGGAAGGACAAGGCGTCTGTCCTCAGACATCATGTGGCAAAGTACAAGGCTGTTTTCATAGAGTCTGTCAGGAAGGCAAAAAAGTAAGTTTACATAGTTCTTACAATTGCGAAAGCCCTGTAGCAGAAGAATTTAAAGCATGTTTTACCAGTGCTCTAATATTTGTGCTAATGTGAACATATTTCACAAACCTGTTGTGCTCTTTTTAGACTAGATGAGGCTCTGTCCAGTTATTTGGGCCAGGCCCAAGAGTATACAGAGCAAGAGGAACAAGAATTAGAAATGCCTCTACCAGTGCGGAAGTGTCCGCAGTGCAACCGGGATATGGTCTTGAAGAAGAGGAAGGAAGGCACGGGGTAAGTATAGAGTGTTAGCATTTTATGAAGTGAGAATGAAATTATGCTGACTATAGATGAGGTTGTTGCTCTCTTTGTTTTTTTTGTAGTATTTCCTTTGTCATCTCACTCTCTCGCCTGCTCTTTGCAGGAAGTTTCTGTCATGCATGGGCTACCCAGCCTGTAAGGCAGCAGTGTGGTTTCCAGATACAGTGTTGGAGGTCAGCAGAGATGACAGCATCTGTCCAACATGTCGCCCACATCCTGTCCACATGTAAGAAATAGGACTGTGCTGCCTACTTTTTTGCTGAGAAACGTTCACTTCTACACTGTGAGTCCCCCATGTCAAAATGGCTGAAAAGTTTTCTGTCTCTTTTTCAAACCCTTTTCAGGCTGACGTTCAAGTTCAAGAGGGGAAGCTTACCTCCAGGAATGGATCTTGAGTTTGTTGGATGCATTGGTGGCTGTGATGAGACCCTAAGAGAGGTTCTGAATTTGAAGTATCTCAGGGGAGGAGGAGATTCCGCCACTCAGGTTAATCACAGTTCGGCTTCCCGTCAGTCTAATCCTCCAAGAACCAATTCAGCACTTCAGTCCAGATCTGAGAACAGGCCTCCACCTCCCAGACTAAATACAGACAGCAGTAGGCCCCCACTGCCTAGTTCCACACAGGCGTGGCCCATGCAGCCACCTTCTTCTGTCCAGGGCAATGCTGTGGTATGTAACTGCGGTCAGGATGCACTTCTTCTCACAGTTCGTAAAGAGGGTCCCAACCAGGGTCGTCAGTTCTACAAGTGCAATACGGGGAACTGTAAGTTCTTCCTTTGGGCAGATCAGCCGAATGACCAACACAGACCAGCAGCAAGCAGGGGATCAATTGGACACAGCTCTCAACCTCCCAGGCCTTCACTTGGCTTTGGAAATGCACCTCAGCAGAGGCAAAGCAGCAGAGGATCAGCAGGAGACGGAGGAGAAACTATGTGTAACTGTAATGAACCTGCAGTCCAAAGGACCGTCATGAAAGACGGACCAAACAAAGGCAGGATGTTCCACACATGTGGTAAACCACGGGACCAGCAGTGCGGTTTCTTTCAATGGGCAGACGAGAACGTGGCTCCAGGTAATTGATCAGGTGCTCCTGTGCACAGCATATCTCGAAACCATAATGTAAAGCTAATGGAAACCAGGTCAAAGGTAGAGTAATTGTAAGTGATTTAATGGCATTTCCTTATTATTTTTTCTCTTGCTCTCTCAGTTGCTGTTGGAAACGCTGGAGGAGACAACAAGAAGTGGAATGGCAGTAGGAAGACTGGAGCCTCTTCGAGCAGAGCCCCCACTGCTAAAAGGCAGAGAACTTGTGGAATTTGCCATGAGCCAGGCCACACACGGACCACCTGTCCACAGGGCCGGTGAGACGGCAACAGTTGGTGCTGTCTGCTGTTGATCGTATGTGGACATTCTGTCCACTGAGTCACTTGTGTATTTTGTAAGATTATTTTTGTTTTAAAAAATGTAATACTTTTACAGAATAAAACACAACATAAGTAAGGATATGTCTTTGTTTTGACTGATCTCACTGTTATTCTGATTTGTACATTAGATTTATCTACCTATATTGAAAATTGAAGTGAGATAATGTCAGAATTATTGACTCTTATCCTGACTAATTAGGGCTAAAAAATTTAATTGTTTTTATATCGAAATTGCAATTGAAAGACTTCACAAGACCTGCTATTTTAATTATAACTCATCATGCATACATGACAACACAGCCACAGCTAACTGGCCGTCTGGCACCCTGAGTCAGCATTCAATTCTGAGGCTAGAAAATGAGGGCATAAAGGGTTTTGTTGCAAAAAAAAAGTACATCACTTTTTAAGCCATTTTTTTTTCATGATATATGTTGTTGTGAATGCTTTACACATGTAAGAAAGATCAATGCTATATTATGATTAATACCACATTTATTAGAGAAATAAAACATGTTTTCCATTAACATTAGCTGTTTTTCTTCTCAAAAACTCATGTCCAAAATTATTACAAATGAATATAGAGCGTTTTGGAATGAAACCCCTCATATGTTCGTCTTCTTGCCAAACAAACAGGCCTGGACTTATAATATAATTGCATATAATAATAGATATAAAATAATTGCAATTTAAATGTTAGTCACAATATGGTCTGAAAAATGTTTTGAAGAAATAACTGGGACCAGATGAAAGACTTAAAGATGTGGGAGGTGTTACAACTCCAGTCTACCTGTTTATTTATTCCATGGTCATAGACAGTTGTCATTTTTATGAATTTGACAACAAAGGAGAGAAGAGTATGGAAAGTTACAAGAGCTCTCCTGAAAAAATGTCAGTCAGTCAAAGACAGTTGTCCAGGTAAGCTCTGAAAAACTGAGCAACTTGTTTTTCCACTCTATCCCAGCAAACTGAGTAAGAATCAGTTCATGCTTGTGGAAAAAGGGTACATTGCTGGTGCTTTGGCCATTGATCATGTTTCAGTGGATCTTGTCTTTGGGAGGATCTCACACTTCACAGGACTGACTTGTCTCAGTCATTATTTTTGAGTAGTCAGTTTAGGATAGAGGTAACACCTTTATTTACTTTTACTCTGTTTATTAATCAGTTAAGTGTTAAATATTTCAGGCTTACTTTGAGCTGACCATAAGATTCCTGGATGTGATGGATTGGGTGTTGATACATTTGCAGTCGAGGTGTTAGGTCTTACTCAGAAAAGATAAACAATATAAACAATGTCATTCAGAGAAGTTTGAGGTGTAATGTGCCATTCAGGGTGATAGTAACCAGACATCTGACATATTTTATGCTATTAACTACATTTCAGCGAGAAAGTTGTTGCACACAATGGTTATGAACAGATACTATGAAGCATGATGGCTTTATGATTATGGTTTGGCCTACAATATATGTTTAAAATATGCTACATTCATGGTGGAAAGGTACATGCAGGACATTTAAATGCAAAATTACTTTTTAGCCACAGATTTTTATTTATTTAAAAGTATTTTACCATTATCAATAACATGTACAAACTAACAAGACACGTGTAGGTTTACTGGTCATTTTGGATAGTAAATAAAATGGCTGTATTTGGGCTGTAGACATCCGGACCTCTGGTTCCTATCACCACCACTGTAATGAAATCCAAAACAGTACATTTCTCTACAGTGCATCATTTCACATGAAACCACTCAGAATGACTTTGTTTACATCTCAAAGATTCAGATGTAACAGAAATTTGAAAAGACTGCGAAATTCCCCTTTAAAGTAACAGCCTATTCATTATTTGGGAGGGTAAGCATGGTGGCCTAATGAACAGTAAGCTAAAACTAAATGCAAGTTTTACTTATTTTTCGAGTCAATGAAAAATTTGATTTCAATCTTTTTTCCAAGATGAATATAAGAGGCTGAGTGAAGCGTGTGGGCCGTTCTGGGTGAACTCAGAGAGGGTGGGGCTGCTCGCCGGCTGCTGCTGCGGTCTCACACTCAGCCCGAAATAGGCTGACTGCTACATCCTGAATTAGAAATGGCTGCCACCGGAGTTCTCCCCTTCATCAGGGGGGTAGACTTGAGTGGAAACGATTTTAAAGTAAGTGTTATGTGACTTTACTATCTGTAACGAAGCTCTTTCATTACAGGGTATTTCAAGAACCCATTTAGGAGTGAATAACTTGACCAGTTAACTCAGCGTTAGCTGTCAGAGCAGGGCGAAGCCGATAGCTTTTGCTAACTCATTAGCCTACAGTAGACAACAGTTACTGGGCGTTAGCTGGCTAACACCAGCAACTTGTGAGTATGAGAAGTGGACTGTTAACTCTGAAAAAGAAAAACAGATATTATGCCAGGCAATTTGTTAACCTTATTTATGTTTGACCCTAGACACTTTTTATGTTGCTCCTGAACATCTCCTTGTGGTTAAAATTATATTTTGGTGTGAAATTACGTAGCCAGCTTGCTAATGTTATGTAGCTATGGGGCTAAGTTAGCTAGATTAGGTAGCTAGCAAGCTGTTACACGCCTCACGGCTTGGCACCGATCCACATTCATTTTGTAACTGTTTTATCCATTATTTAAATGTTTTCTCAGCACACACTCTTAAGAAAAAGCTGTTAATATTCCCTTGTCCAGATGTCGACTAACCTTAGACATCCAGCTATTAAGCTGTTGTTGATAGAGCAGCTAGGTTAACTGTTACTCCTAATGTGTCCAAATGGTTATTATGATCTTCTACTTTGTTCATTCAGCCTCAGATTCAATGCTGTATACTAAAAATACTGCTAGGCATTTGATTTGACCAAGAACAAAAGGGTAAGAAGTTTTAGGGTTATAGTAATTATACTATAATGGTCTTTATGCGGAACCAGCAAGTGTGTTGTCATCTGTCTTCACCAGATATTTTGGTCTGATGAGTAGTAGTTGAAGCTGTGACGATTGTGTTTTGTCTTGTTTCTAAAGGGGGGCTACTTTCCTGAGCATGTCAAATCTATGTCCAGCCTCCGATGGCTGAAACTCAACAGAACTGGGCTTTGCTATCTTCCAGAGGAACTGTCGTCCCTCCAGAAATTAGTGAGGATTCTTCACTGGTTTTACATTACGTACTATATAAATAAATATATATATATATATATATATATATATATATATATATATACACACACACACACGCACGCACGCACACATTAAAATATAGAGATTTATCATGTGCACATATCCATTAATTGTTTTACCATCCTTCAAAATTTGTAATCAGGAACATTTGTCAGTGAGCCACAACAGTCTTACAACGCTACATGGAGAGCTGTCAAGCCTTCCCAACCTAAGGGTAAATTACATTGCAGTAATATAAAGTGTACTTTATTTTCCATTTTTAATAATTTTTAAAATTTGATTATATATACATAGTACTCAAACATGCATTATTCCTGTGTATAGGCAGTTGTGGCCAGAGCAAACAACCTTAAGAACTCAGGAGTTCCAGATGATATCTTTCAGCTGGATGACCTCTCAGTGCTGGTATGTTTTGTCCACAGATTTCACAATAAAATGAGAAGTTTAATCATTTATAGACCTCCGTCAGCAGGTCTTGCTTGCCTGCGAGCTGTCATTACTGTATAATGTAACATTATATAATATAATGTGATGTACCTTAGCACATCACATTATATCATATGTTCTAGATTCTTCTAGTTGTGTTATATTCCATCTTCCAGTATTAAAATATGAGTTCATCTGCCGCCATGTGTTCTCTTTTTTTTATTTTCCAGGACCTGAGCTTCAACCAGCTAACTGAAATCCCAAGGGACTTGGAGAATTCCAGAAATATGTTGGTCCTTAACCTTAGCCATAACAGGTACAGCTCAGTTCAGTTGTGGTTTCGGTCAGGGAGAATATTAGGTTGTTGGTGGCAGTGACTGATGTGTTCTGAGAATCTTTTCATGCTGATGCCTGTTTTTTCCATGTTCTTTTTCAGCATTGATAACATACCAAATCAGTTGTTCATTAACTTAACCGATCTGCTATACCTGGACCTGAGTGACAATAAGTTGGATAGCCTGCCCCCCCAGATGAGACGTTTGGTTCATTTGCAGACACTCATTCTCAACAATAATCCTCTCATGCATGCACAGTTAAGGTAAGGCTGAATTTGAAGTTTATTTCATTGCAACCTTTAACCTCTGTTATAAGGGAGTATGTAGTGTGTGATTCAGTTGATGACCTCATTGTTTTCTCAGTGATGGCTGATAAGCTCTGAGTGAATGTTATGTTGGTTGTATATGTGAATAGGCAGTTGCCCGCAATGGTAGCCCTTCAGACACTCCATTTAAGGAACACACAGCGTACTCAAAGCAACATGCCGACAAGTCTTGAAGGACTCACTAATTTAGCAGGTACTAGAATAAAGGGCAGTGTTACTTGCTGTGTGGAAAAAATATATAAATCTATTAACATAAGATTGTGTTAACAGAGACTGTATGTCAGTTAAACACAATTTTATTCTTCTAGATGTGGATCTCTCCTGCAATGATCTCACTCGGGTGCCAGAATGCCTGTATTCTTTGGCCAATTTAAAACGCCTTAATCTGAGTAGCAATCAGGTCTCAGAGCTGTCACTTTGCATAGACCAGTGGACCCAGCTGGAGACTCTGAACCTGTCCAGGAATCAGCTCACATCCTTGCCTGTAAGTACTTTCCTTTTTTTGCCAAACAGGTCCGGTTTTTGTCATTACCTTTGGTTGCCTACTTTTAGAAATTATGCAGGATATTTTTGGCCAGTGGTGGGATGGTTGTTAAAAAAGTGTGGCCTATATTGCTGATGATATACAGTATTCTTGAGAGCGACTAAAATATAAAGCATCAACATTACTTGGTTATTGTCTTTCTTTGCTAAAATCTTCTGATATGCAGTATTTAGCTCCTCAGCGAAGTGTACCGCCTGAAGCAGACCATTCAGTTACCTCATAGAAGAACATTATGTTCTTTTTCATTAACTGACGTATTTCTGTCATTCAGAATGGCTGAGTTTTGAAAGACCTGCCAGATGTTTGCAGTTATTCCCATACATTTTGACGCTCTAATTAAACCCAGAATATATTATTCTTTTGTTTGTAGTAATAACAAAAAGAAAGAAGCACTAACCTGTCCTGCTTGTATGATAAAAATGCTGTCATCTTCAACACAAATTTATTGTACTATGCCTGTTTGTTGACTTATTCATAACAGTTCTGAAGTCCATGCATTGTAGTAGATAATACAGTTGTCTAACAGTTGTGTAACATGTCTTCCTAATTGATTGTATAATTCACCGTTTTGCAGTCTGCAGTTTGCAAGTTATCCAAACTGAAGAAGCTGTATTTGAACTCAAACAAGCTTGACTTTGATGGAGTGCCATCTGGTGTCGGGAAGCTTTCCAACCTGGTGGAGTTTATGGCAGCCAACAATAATCTGGAGCTGATTCCAGAGGGGCTCTGCAGGTTGGAACCTTCAGTTTTGTCACTGTCAGTTGGAAATTTGGTGTTGTGTGAAACCAGTAACAACTCAAGTAATAACTGTGCCGTTGTTGATTCATTTGTATTTTTCAGGTGTGGGAAATTGAAGAAACTTGTGTTGAACAAAAACCGTCTTGTAACTTTACCAGAGGCCATCCATTTCCTCACTGATTTAGAAGTAAGTTTAAAAACTGTTTGAACTTTATTGTATTTGATTAGTATTCAAATGTTGGTACTACAATTAATTCTCATTTTATTGTTTTAATCGTAGGTTTTAGATGTTCGAGAGAATCCAAACCTGGTTATGCCCCCAAAGCCTGTTGACAGGGCAGCCGAGTGGTACAACATAGACTTCTCTTTGCAGAACCAGTTGCGATTAGCAGGCGCATCACCAGCCACTGTGGCTGCAGCTGGTGGAGGTGGAGTAAACATAGTGATTTGTTATTGTTATTTTAATGGGCTTCACGTATCTAGTTTCAGGGTTGTTGTTGACATAATACTCCCTAATCTGTGTTTGACACTTTTACATATAAACACATGAAATGGCACGATTCCAGTACTGCAGAAACTGGATGGCTGTGTAAGTGTTGGCCTCTGTTTCACAGCATAAACTCTGCTGTCTGTACAGGCAATAGTCCAAGAGATCCAATGGCCAGGAAGATGAGGTTAAGGCGACGAAAGGATTCCTCACAGGATGACCAGGCTAAGCAAGTTCTGAAAGGCATGTCTGATGTAGCACAGGAGAAGAACAAATCCATTGAGGTGAGAGAAAAGCTGACTGCAGCCTGAACTGGTGTCCTGTATTATACACATACGTGTGCATGAAAGATAATAAAAAAGAGAATTAAATTCAAGACTCTTTGTGTATCATATTAGGAGAACGGTGATCTGAAGTACTCTGACCTGAAGTCCAAGCGATGGGACAAGAACCTTGAGAAGCCTCCACTCGACTATTCAGAGTTTTTCACTGAAGATGTGGGCCATATTCCTGGAGTCACTGTGTGGCAGATAGAAAACTTCTTGCCTGTGCAAGTGGATGAGGCTTTCCATGGAAAGTTCTACGAGGCGGACTGTTACATTGTCCTGAAGGTAAGGTTTACTTTTGTTTTCTTGTTTTAAGCTAAAACTCTGAATTTTGATTTTACTCCATTATAATAATGCAATTCTAATACATCTAGTCTAAAATAATGGTTCCTTCTGAATGCTGTTTGCTCTGCATCTGCGGACAGGTAGTGTTGCATACATTTCAACATTATCAATCCTTTTCTTAATTTTCAGACTTTTCTAGATGACAATGGAGCTTTGAACTGGCAGATCTATTACTGGATTGGTCAGGAAGCCACCTTGGATAAGAAAGCAGGCTCTGCTATCCATGCTGTCAATCTTCGCAATTACCTGGGTGCTGAGTGTAGGACTATTAGAGAGGAAATGGGAGATGAAAGTGAAGAATTTACCGCAGTAAGCATAACGCATTCGTTTGATAAAACAATACTGAAGCCTAAGTAAGAAGTGCTCTTTAATTGTTCAGCAAGAACTGCAATACTGTATATTACATTCTGAAATGTTTTGGCCTCTTCTTTATTACTCTAGGTATTTGACAATGAACTCTCCTACATTGAAGGAGGAACTGCTAGCGGATTCTACACTGTGGAGGATACACAATACCAAACAAGGTAAGAAAGTGAAGCCTAGTACATGTTAGTATTAGCCTCTTAGCTGCTTCTGAGCAGCTGTAGACTCAGGCACATTAATCTGTTTGTTTTTTGGACAGACTTTACCGTGTGTATGGAAAGAAGAACATTCGGTTGGAATCTGTGCCTTTGAAGGCAGCCTCCCTTGATCCACGGTGAGTCCAAGGTCACCTGTCGTGTGGCAAACACATAACAATATGGGTAATCTCCGAACTTTAACGTTTTTTTCCCCGTCTCTTATCAGATTTGTGTTCTTGCTGGATAATGGTCTTGAAATATATGTGTGGAGGGGAGCCAATGCCACACTAAGTGGTACTACAAAAGCCAGGTATTATTGATTTTAGTTGTTTGAAAGTTCCAATTTTAATGATACAGTTTAACTAGCAATGCTGCTAATGGTATCCATAGGCTATTTGCAGAGAAGATAAACAAGAATGAGAGGAAGGGCAAATCTGAGATCACTTCATTGATGCAGAATCAGGAGCCTCCAGAATTTTGGGAAATTCTTGGGGGGCAGCCTGAGGAAATCAAGAAACACGTTCCAGATGACTTCTCTCCTGTTCGACCTAAGCTCTACAAGGTAAATGTCTAACCTGTGGTTTTATTGAAGTTTTGTTACATTACATTTATTGCAGATGCTTTTATCCAGAGCGACTTTCAGTTTAATCATGGTACAGTGGTAGGTGACCGTAGCATTAAGAGTCTTGCCCAAGGACACTTGTATGCTTGCCCACACATGGAATCCAACCCAATTTGCCACATGGAGGGTTCTATTACCACACTATGCCAAGCCCCTGTTTCCAAACCACTTTGTTTTTGTATGAATATTTTACAATGTTGTCGTGTTGGTTGTAGGTTGGCCTGGGTTTGGGATATCTTGAACTTCCTCAGATCAATTACAAGCTTTCAGTTGAACACAAGGACAAGGTCAAACTTGATGTGCTTCCAGAGCGCAGACTGGTATGTGAAATTGTCTGTTACTATTGCAAAGTATTATTCAGCTACCGTCATTTGTTTTTAATTCTAAGTTGGTTTCTTTTCAATGTACTAATCATTTAAAAAATGACCTCTGACTGCAGCTCCAAAGCCTTCTGGACACTAAAGGTGTATATATACTGGACTGCTGGTCTGAAGTCTTCATTTGGATTGGCCGCAAGTCTCCTCGCCTTGTAAGAGCAGCTGCCCTGAAACTGGGCCAGGAGCTGTGCAGTATGCTCCATCGACCAAAACACGCTGTGGTCATCCGCAACCTTGAGGGCACAGAATGCCAGGTTAGACCTTAGTAGTTCTAAAAATCATGAAAGCAGTTTCTTGCACTATTGTTTCATTGTTTGTACTGTCCTCTGCTTTTCTCTGAGATCCTGGAATATCTCTACATGGTTTTGATTGATGTTTTCATTTCCCTAGTATAGCAGATTTAACTCTAAGAAACCTTTCTGTTGTTCTCAATAGGTCTTTAAATCCAGGTTCAAGAACTGGGATGATGTGTTGAGGGTGGACTACACCAGAAATGCAGAAAGTGTGCAGCAGACTGATGGCCTGTCTGGAAAGGTGAAGAAGGATGCTGAGCAGAAGGACCAGATGAAGGCTGACTTGACTGCTCTGTTCCTGCCAAGGCAGCCACCCATGCCGCTGTCTGAGGTGATGTCTTTGCATTACAGTACAATACCGTGATAATACTGGCTTGTTCATAGCTCCTTTCATAATTTTGATAGCTTTTGAAAGGGGGCGTATAAATGCTTGTTAATTATCTTAACAAAGAAGTCTACCAGATCCCTAATGCAGTAGCATTTTTGTATATTTGTAGGTTCAGTGCAGAAAGGTTGACCTTGTAGTAGTGTTTGCTTAACAGACTGATTGAGGTAGTGTACAGAATGAGAGTCAGAGATACTTGCTGCATGGTGTATGCCTTACCATAACCTTTCTACAGGCTGAGCAAATGATGGAGGAGTGGAATGAGGACTTGGATGGCATGGAGGGATTTGTTTTGGAAGGGAAGAAGTTTGCCCGACTGCCAGAAGAAGAGTTTGGCCACTTCCACACACAGGACTGCTATGTGTTCCTCTGCAGGTAAGTAATGCCTAGATAGATAGTCTTGTGCTGTATTTTTTAGGTTTTTCATTTTCATCTCTCTTCTTTATGTCCATCATTAATGACATGACATTCACTCAAGTATTCTGGGGCATGGTGAACACGTTACGGTGTTAGTCTCAGTATATTAGATATGGGGGATGGTGTGGAGAGGAAATCTGCACAAAAATTAGTATGGTTGAAAGCCTTTGTGATCCTCTTTTCTGGGCTTTTCAGTTATTTCTGGACTTTATTTGCTGAGCGTGTACATTATTTGAAGTAGCAATATGAGCACCAGTCATGTTCACCCACTCATTTGATGTGGTGATATTTAATGCCACTGACGTTTGTACATGTGCAATGCTGCGCAGGTACTGGGTGCCTGTAGAGTATGAAGAGGATAAAGAAAAAGAGAAAGAGAAAGATGAGGAAGGAGAGGGAGAGGATGAGGACAAACAGCCTGAAGAAGACTTCCAGTGTGTGGTTTACTTCTGGCAAGGTCGTGAGGCTTCCAACATGGGTTGGCTTACGTTCACATTCAGCTTGCAAAAGAAGTTTGAGAGCCTTTTTCCTGGCAAACTGGAGGTACGTTTTATGTATCGTTTATTGAGGATAGATTCTATTTGGCAAAAAAAAAAAAAATCTTCTGGCCTAATGAGTTTATAAGTGCTGTTTAACTGATGTGATATATTTATGAGAGCTTTCCTAATCCTGTTATTTTTCTTTTAGAGATCTTCTCAGTGATATTGTAAAAAGTTCTAATGTGCTAATGTTAATGCTAAAGTTTTTTGTTCAGAAAATATATTCTGAAGTAACTTTTAAATGTGGACATGCCTCAGGTTGTTAGGATGACCCAGCAGCAGGAGAACCTCAAGTTTTTGTCACACTTCAAGAGAAAGTTTATCATTCACAAAGGGAAGAGGAAGCTTAAAGTGGACAACGTGCAGCCTAGCCTGTACCATATCCGGACAAATGGCAGTGCTCTCTGCACCAGGTCACTATATTACACAAACGTGTGAAGATGAAGTGATTTTTAACACCAAAGATTACATTTGAATGTGCCTAACTTTCTTTTTCTCTTTCTGTAGAACCATCCAGATTCTCACTGATTCCAGTAACCTCAACTCTGAGTTCTGTTTCATACTGAAGGTAATACTCTATATGTTCTTAATGGAGTTTACACAAGTTCTTTGTTATTTTGGTTCCTGTGATGCGTTGCCTACTAGCAGTGGTGGCGGTATTGTTGGGCCTGTTGGGCCTGTTGGGCCTATAGGGCCTAGGCCTACGCCTACATACGCATACCCTCCCCTCCCACCTAGGATGACTGCTCAAACTTACTGTCAATATTATAGTATTTATTAAATAATGAAAACATATAAAATGTACTTGCTAAATATGTGATGGTTGAAATTATGATCTCCCAATCGAAGTTGCAGATTAGCAAGTAACTTTAATTATGAGGCAATTGTTAAGCATTTGCAAAAAATCTAAACTCTTAGATTAGACCACACCTTCAATGGACTGGAAGCATGTGAACATGGCTTATTCAAAGAAAGTTTTTTTTTCCGGATCTTGAAATGTCATACAGAAATATTTTGAATCATCATACATTTAAGTAAAATTGAAATGTAGACATTCTTCATGTAGCTCCGAGCCACGATTTCTAAACGATTTCTAGTTATTGTATAAATTTTACATTCATACATAATCCTATTTAAAATTTTGTCTTTTTGATGCTTCACTTTACAAATAGAAATGTCCCTGTTTGGAGCAAAAACAGTTATTTATAGTTTTATTTTCACTATTTCTAATTGCAATTGTGCTCCTCCTCTCCAGGTGCCGTTTGAGAGTACAGACAATCAGGGTATCGTGTATACTTGGGTTGGCAGAGCTGCAGACCCAGATGAAGCTAAACTGGCAGAGGACATTATGAACTCTATGTTTGATGACACCTACAGCAAGCAGGTACATATCTGAATCAGTTATTAGGGAAGACCTTACACAAACAATATGATATGGATTCGACAACAGGATTTTGATTACCCTATCCATATTCGCAGGTGATAAATGAGGGAGAAGAACCAGAAAACTTCTTCTGGGTTGGCATTGGCTCACAGAAACCATATGATGAAGATGCAGAGTACATGAAATATGCCAGGCTTTTCAGGTTAGAGTTTCAAATTGTTTTTTGTTATTTTAGCCCAGGGGTGCACATCTCTAGTCACGGAGGGCCAGTGCCCAGCACAGTTTGGTGATCTACCTGCTTAAACACACCTGATTCAACTGTCCTCTTAATTGTCAGGTTTAGTAGCCCTGCTTTAACCTGTTCAATTTATTGAACGGCTTTCAACATGTATAACATTTAATGAATCAATGTCATTTATCTGCAGGTGCTCCAATGAGAAGGGCTACTTTTCTGTATCAGAGAAATGCTCTGACTTCTGCCAAGATGATTTGGCTGATGATGACATTATGCTCCTGGACAATGGCAAAGAAGTAAAGACACATGCTTATTTAACATCACAAAGTAGACCTTTGGTCAAAGGCACATTGCATTTATTCTTGATCTATACATGGTGGCTTATGTTTGTTTAACAGGTGTACATGTGGGTTGGCACCCAGACAAGTCAGGTGGAGATCAAACTGAGTCTGAAGGCTTGTCAGGTGAGATCACCTTCACTTTGCCCACCACAGCTTTACCCATTAACAAAAAAACACTGCAGTGTGGTTTCATAAGTTGTTTTTTTTTTCTGTTATAACATTCGCTGTCATTTGTCAGGTCTACATTCAGCACATGAGGTCCAAGGATGCTGAGCACCCGAGAAAGCTGCGCCTGGTGCGCAAAGGCAACGAACCTCATTGCTTTACTCGCTGTTTCCACGCCTGGAGCACCTTCAGGACTGCCCCTGCATAGACTGTTCAGACACAACAGAGTCTATATACACAATAGAGCATCACTACCCAGATACTCTACGTCACCCTTGAGAAGCCGTCTATTCTTTATGTGCACTGCAGTTATGGTAACACTTTCTTTGAGAAACTCATATATAGATATATGAATGTTTACCTGTTTGAACAATTGTTAAATTTTATATTTATGTGTAAGGTTGAAAGAAGAGGAAGATTCTAGAAATTATATTGAACCTGGGTAAGAGTTACCTCATAAAACAGAAGTTGCTATATTCTTTGAGGGATGAACATATCTGAGGAAGATTGCTATGTGAGTTTGTTGAGTTTGAATCACTTGGCAGGATGCTTACTACAAAGCAGGGTTCTAGGGTTAATGTTCAGTTTATAGCGGTCATTAACACAGAGCAGCTTTATAGAGCTGAAGTGGATGCTGCATTAAGATGAACCCAAAGTTAGTTTGCTAACCCACTAATCTACCATAACTGTCAAACGCGTTCACAGATGTTCTGTTTTAGTTATCTCTTTGCAAACCAATGCAAAGAGATACAATATCTATTTTTGAGAACTTGTGTTATTGGAATACAGAAACTAAGGGGACTTTGCACACATTCATACTTTCACATTTATGTTTGTTTGGGCTCTTTATATCAGTGGTTTGAACAATGCATTTAACATTGCTCTGCACATGTACACTGAACACAGAGGCGTGTTTATTGCCTATAATTTCTGCCACTTAAAAGCACAAACTGAGCTTGGTTTAAAAAAATAGACTTATTCTCCAGAAATAGCTGGTGCCATAGACAGCACATTGCATGTTGGAATTGCATGCAAGCGCTGTCCCTTTCCAATCTGTCTCATCTGCTGCTTAATGCTTCACTATTGGGATAGTGATCAGCACTGCTAAAAGGACACACGTAACTTGGGATCTTTTAGGAGAAATGCTATCTGCATCATGTCATGATTAGTGTTTTTGCTCCCTCACTGTTCGCTGCCCTCGAACTGCCAAACCTGTGGTGTTGCAAAAAAATGTTTAGAGGAATGTGCCTATTGTGGGTACGTAGTGGCAGTAAGCTGTAGAGCCTAATGGCTGAGCAGTCATGGTCCTTTTCATGGATCGTTTGAACTCTCTGAATGTTAAATATAATGTGTTCCACTTGGACAGGGAAATACATAACAAAGGATAAAAAAGTCAGTTTTCTTTTATCATGTTTCAGATCTCCTATCATTATCAGAAAGGGATTGGGAGATGCAATTGCATATCTTTTGGCAGCTTACTGCCCTATTTTGTCTAGCAGTTTTTCAATGTCGCTTCATCTTGTTTGTGTCCATAAAGATGTTTGTATGTGTACAAATATTTTCTGCCTCTGAACCCACCTACAGATGCTCTATTTATGTATTTTGTATTAAAATAAAAGTTCCATCACAACTCTATGCAGTTTTTTGTATTTGAAGAACGTCAACTGTTTCAAAGTTAATCTGTCGGTTGGTTAAGAATACTGCTACTGCAGGCAGGCACTACATGACTTAAAAAGAAAGTTACATGTTAGTTTCGTTTTCTGTAGTTGTTAGTTTCCCTGTAATGTGGAAAATAAAACAGTGAGTGTAGTGAAGGTGTGGTCATGGCCAATGTGAATAGTTATTGCTGATATATTTGAGAGTTCAGTTTGAGTCCAGTGAAAGTCTAGCTGGATTTGGTGGAAAGAAGATTTTATATAAATAATAATTAAACAACAGTAGATGTAGAATCTTTAGCATATGAGTGATTCTTCAGTTAGTGGCGCATCTGACTGCTGAAATATTTGAAGAATTAAATTTCATTTTTACACATTTCCTGAAATGAAGATATTGGCATGGATTTTATCAACTTTCAAGCAAATTCTAATATTGCACACTGCATGTGCAGTAAACTCAAATGAGCTCCTTCACATTTAGTACCATAAACTGGGAACTTCAGGCATTCTGTCAGGAAAAAAAAAAACAGTCTGCTGCTGAACAAACACCATGACTCCCCCACAGCTCAAAAGCTCAACTGAGGAAAATGATTGTAAAAGGAGCCTATAGCCCCTAAAGACTCATTCTCTAAGAGCATGTTCTAAATGCTCTGGGGCAGCTGCTCATTAGCCTGAGGTCACTATGCCCAATGCCAAGTGTCGGCAAGGGGGCTATAAAGCCCCCAATCAAAGGGCCATGAAGCAGTTTAACTGTGTTCTCTGGAGTGATGCTGCTCCTTTAGGATGAGCTGGAGTGGCGCGTATGATCCAGAACTGATCATCTGACATCAGTACCTCATCTCAGTAATGCTCTTGTGGCCGAATGCAATCAAATCTTCCAAAGCAATGTTCCAACATCTAGTGTAAAACTTTGCCCCTCCCCGCCCCACACACCCACTATCAGGGTTGGGTAGTAACGGAATACGTGTAACGGCGTTACGTAATCAGGATACCAAAGAAATCCGTTACAGTAAAAAGACAGTAATTAGATTACGGTACATTATAAAAGCAGTGATTAACAGCAGCAGTACATTCAAATGAAGACTCGTCGTCTTTCACCGAATATCACCCTATTAATGATATTTAGAAATAAATGAGTTTGTAGATTTGAAGAGTTTTTAATCTAGGGAGGTGGTCCCGCTGCTAGGAGAGCCACCAGTAGTTCACGCGTTTTATTCAGCCGATACTTTGTTCAGTAGTTTTTTTTTGTTTGTTTTTTTACAGTTCGCAAAAAAAATCTATCCAGAAGACTCGCGTCAGCTCTCTACCCATGATGCTCCAGTGCTGGGGATTACGTAAGCAGTCGTTCCGCTGCTGTTGAGAGCTCAGTGCCGAGACAGAAAACCAAAACACCGCAGAGTTTGTGCCTTTTCAGAAAACAATTATGGAAACAACCATGAAGAAGGACACCGAGAGCGTCTGTGTGCTGTGCTGCCAGGACATCGACATCTTCGCTGTAGGGAAATGTGACCACCCGGTGTGCTACCGCTGCTCCACCAAGATGCGGGTGCTGTGTGAGCAGAGATACTGCGCTGTGTGCCGCGAGGAGCTCGACAAGGTGCCGCCTTTCCCCCCACCACATCCACACGGTCAGAGCGGGGACCACAGACTCACCCAGCTCATCGCAGGCCTCACAGGCTAGCTGTGAGCTCGAAATCTGTCTGGGTGGCCGTGATTTCATTTGAAGGTTATGAGAAAATGGGCAGCTCGCTCGTTAACTCCGCTTGCTCTGCATGAGCGTTTAGAAGGACTAACGAAGGAAAGCGGCGTTATGACAGTTTAGCTCGGCTAACCTTCGCTACCCTGTGAGAGCAGATTAGCTTAGCTTAGCTTAGCTGGCCAAAGTTCTAACCTGAAACGCTTGACATGTAAGCTAACGCTAATTAGCTACCTAGCTACTGCAGCTAGCTGGCTAAGTGAGCTGAACTAAATAGAACCAAGTTTACCAAAAGCACTGTTAGCGAGGTTTAAGATAATCAGAGAGAATGTTGTTCGCTAAAGTCTTACAACTATTGGAAAAATAACTTTTAGCACTTCTGGCGATCCTATTTTTCCTCAACATTTAAGATTTCATTTATTTGAATCAAGTAAACTAACGTTACTGTGGTTGGTTTATTCCCTTATTTGGCAGTCTGCTTAAGATGTCAGTTGTTCCCTTCTCAGCAAACCAGTGTAGGTAGCTGACAATATTGGTAAAAAGTTATCAATCAATCAGAGTTGATCAGCGAGGTTCGTTGTAATTCCCCAGTCAGCAGTATTATTCCAGTTTGAAACTTGCCCAACGTGTCAGACTAACACAGGCTGAGTCAACACCGTATGGATATGAGCAGCACATCAGACACGTGATTAATTGACTTAATCCCCTCTTAGTGCTGGCGCTTGTGAATCTCTTATTTCTTATCTCAGTCACTCCTAAATAGTTTATGTTGTTAAATGTCTACTTTAATTTGGTTTCTCTTAGGTTATCTTTGTAAAAAAACTTCAACCGTTTGCTGCTCTACCTCATCATGAATACCAGTTTGAGAAGAAATATGACATCTATTTCTGTGACGGAAAAATCTTTGCACAGTTCAGGTGATTCAAAATTTTCCATAGAAATTGACAGTTCTTTTCACTTCCACTGTCCACATTAGTTTCTAACTTCATTTATACCTTTTTCACCAACTTAAGGAGGATTTTGCTGTCTGAATGTCCAAAATGTCCTGAGCCCAAAGTGTTCTCCAAATTTGAGGAGCTGGAGCAACACATGCGGAAGCAGCATGAGCTCTTTTGCTGCAAGTTATGTGCTAAGCACTTAAAGGTAGTATATCGTGATGTAATTTGGTAGCTATTGGTTGATTTGGTCTTTTGATTTGTATTTGGAAATCATTTTCTTTTTGTGTATGTTCTCAGATATTCTCCTATGAGAGGAAGTGGTACAATCGCAAGGACTTGGCTCGACATCGAACACAAGGGGACCCAGATGACACGTCTCATCGTGGCCATCCACTTTGCAAATTCTGTGATGATAGATACCTGGATAACGATGAATTGCTTAAGCACTTAAGGCGAGACCACTACTTCTGCCATTTTTGTGATGCGGATGGAGCACAGGAATACTACAGGTATTTCCCAATTTCTGTTAGCTGTCATCTTTAGTTTCTTCATGGATGAATATTTTACAAATTAATTATTGCTTTTGTTTGTTTAGTGATTACCAGTACCTCAGCGAGCACTTCAGAGAGAGCCATTACCTGTGTGAGGAAGGTCGCTGTAGCACAGAACAGTTCACGCATGCTTTTCGGACAGAGATTGACTACAAGGCTCACAAGGCTGCTGCCCATAGTAAGAACCGGGCTGAGGCACGGCAGAACCGCCAAATTGATCTACAGTTCACCTATGCCCCACGACAGCAGAGAAGGAATGACGGTGAGTGGGGCAGAAAGTATGATCTATTTTTGTCATTGTTTTGTACCTTTCTCAGATCTTAACTGAGTAGCATGCTCTGAACAACTTGTCAAGGTATCGTTGGTGGGGAAGACTATGAGGAAGTAGACCGGTTCAACAGACAAGCACGATCTGGAAGAGGTAGAGCCCCAGGCTCACACCAGAATGTAAGAAGCTGGAGGTATAATCGGTAAGTTGGTCTCATCACAGTGTTTCTTAATTTCACAGAGCTTGCTGAATACTGAGATGCAGTTGTTATGTGCAGGGAGGAGGAGGATAGGGCTTTATCTGCTGCCCTTCAGGCCTCGCAGGCTGCCCGTCGACAGGAGGAGAGAGGACAGGTTCATGAGAGAGGCAACCAAAAACCACGCAAAGAGGAGAAAATGGACACAGATGAGTTAAAAAGCAGTAGAAATGCAGTCAAGCCTCCTAATGACATACAAGGTAAAAATCAAAGAGTTTGAACTACATTGTGGATTCTTTCATATGACTTTGATTGTCCCTTGTTGGTTACAGAAGTGTACATTGCAAAAACACGGTTCAGAGGTGAGGCCTAATAGTTTGTGCTCCACTCTGTGGTTGATTGTATGCAATAACATTCATTCTCACTGAGAAAGATGGATGTTATAGTTCCTCCACACATCACTATATTTCACAATATTTTGCCATGTAAGCATTACAAGTGCAGGTACAATGGAAATCTTCCTAGTTAGGGGCCTTTAATTCAGCAGAAAGTTATAGATGACATGCAGACCATGTGCTCACTGTAATCAGGAACATCGTATAGATAATAAGTATAATAAAACTCTTGCCCTAGGATCATGTAGCACTGTGCTAGAGTGTGACCCTTCTTTGCACTTCCTGTGGAAATGTAAATTTCCAAAGCCCTATCTTATTTATTTATATATATATATATATATATATATATATATATATATATATATATATATATATATATATATATATATATATATACATACACACACACACACACACACACACACACATGCTAACAATGTGTTTGATTAGTTCAGATTACCTTCAGCGTAGCAACAATTGTTTGGGAAAGATGCACTGCAGGTGGACTGATTAGGCACTAGGCAGCAGTGCAATGTGATAACTGAAAATTAGGTTCTGTAGCAGAACTGACATCTGTCTACCTTAGATTGTCTCATGAGCATATCTGCTTGTCCATGAAGTTTGCTTAAAAAAAAATTGAAATCAGCCATACAAGTTTATGATAAGTGCATCACTTTTAGCAACAGTTGTACAGTTGTTTAATCAGTGGTAGTTTTGTTCGTTTTTTTCCCCATAAATCTATAACCTATTTTTCTGGCAGAGATATTGCCATAAGCAAGTGAAGCCACAGGAGTAGATGGTCTCTGATCTGTTCTGACTACTCCCATTTTTAAGGCATTTTGTCTGTTGGCTTTGTTGTGTTGTCTTGAGGATCGTAATGGTGTTCTGCATCTATGTTGAATTTATATTGACAAGTTAGTTCCAGGTTCCAAGCAAGTTAAAAAAAAATTCTTACTTGAATTTCTGACTTATTGTAAATCACTGTTTCATTTGATCTCAATGTTGTCCTGTTTTGCAGATGTTTAAAGTGAAATTGCTATGTTGTCTTATTTGTATAATTGCTATTCTAGATACTGTCTATAATGCATATAAGAGAGCTGTGTATAGAGACCTATATGCCTGTATGTATATATAAAAGTGAAAAAGTAGCTTAAATTTTACAAAACATTTCTGAATTGCGTATATTTTTAAAAACTAATGTTTCAGGGCGATCAGTAAAGAGTAATGTTCCGCTCATGGGTGAAGATTTCCCAGTTTTAGGGGCTGGTGCTCCACCCCAACTGATTCAGAGGTATGTTTCAGTATACAGTTTAAGTGTTTTTTAATAGTGCTAAGACATGGTTTATGTATTCATGGTTTGTAAATATTCCTGTATATGTTGGACATTTGAAATGATTTCTAAACTGCACAGTGACAAGCTTTCTTTGTTGCAGCACAATCAAACCCACTCCTGTCTCACTGAAAGAGGATGATTTCCCTAGCTTGGTACAGTCTGGTACAGTGGCTTCAGCTACAGTGACAGCATCGTATATGGCTCAGGCTAAAAAACCCTCCTCCTTTCAAGAGGAAGACTTCCCAGCACTCGTCTCAAAGATTAAACCTCAAAAGCCCCAGGGGAACACAACATCTGCTTGGTCCCAAGCAGGAAGTAAACCTGTGGTGCCCAACAATAAACCTGTGGTTCTGCCAACTAAGGCAGCTCCTGCACTCTCTGCCTCTATGTTTTCTGCCAGTGATCCACCACTCTCCAGTAGCGCTCCTCAGGCCCTCACTTCTTCTCGCCGTAAGAAAAAGCTTACCTCTTCAGAAAGCGCCAAAGCTGCCGCTAAAATCAAATCTCCAATCTCATCGGAAGATGAAGATCCCCAAAGTGGTAAAACAACCCAGGAGATCCGTGCTGTACCCACTATGCTGGAGATCTCATCTCTGCTAACGGTAAAAGCTGGCTCACAGCCAAATGTCAAAGTGGGTAAAAAGAAGAAGCAAGCCACGATCAACTCCTCTGGGACATCTTCACATAATGTGGAATTGGTGACCCACGTGTCTCACAAAGAAAATGTTCCTGAGACTAAGCCACCAGATGGCAGTGGTTCCAAAGGCCCTGTGGCCCCCAAAACAAGCACATTTATTAATGGATATAAAGAGAAAACTATTTCTTATGCAAGTCTTCCCGAAGAGCCTCCTGCCCCTAAAAAGCAGCCGATATCTAACCCGGGCCATGTGACAGAAGAAGAAGAGTTCCCTGCACTTATTCCGAAGAAACCCCCACCTGGTATGAATCTTACAGATGCAACTTGTCATTTTGGCAATGTCCCAACCTTTTAACTAACTTTGTATTATGTTTGTGTTTTAGGCTTTAAAAGTACATTTCCACTGAAGAACACTCAGACTGGGCTGCCTCCTCCCCCTCCTGGGCTTGCTGGTCCTGCAGTTAGCAAGCCTCCTCCAGGATTCACTGGTGTCCCACTAAACAGTAATGTAGTAGAATCTACAGTGCCAGCTTTTAACAGGTTAGCAGGCATACCACAGACAGTTGTTACAGTTACAGTGCTTTGCTTTACTACTTGAGTTGATGGACAGAAAATGTCATGCTGGGATAAAGCCTCCTCTGATTAACTGTTGACTTTGCTGCACTAAAGTTCCTCTCACTACTGCTGCTACTGCAGAAATGCTTAACACACTTTGAGCAAACTTAAGCAAATGGAAAGATCTGCTGGGATCTTTGCACCAGCCCAGCACATCTCTCTCATCAATCAAGGTGTCATTCAGGACACGTTCGCTCACTGCATAAACTCCAGAGCTATTCTGAATGTAGCTAAATAATATTACAGGAGAGAGACCTTATGAGAAAATGCGTGAGACTGTGCAAAGTTCACAAAGACACAATCCTTCAAAATAATAAATCCACTACAAAAAAAAATAACTCAATGTTGTATGTGAAAAATCGCCCGGGTTGGGTAGCAGACCTCTAGTGCTTTATCCCTTTAACATTATTTTTATTATTTTTTGCCCAAGATTTTGTTTGTATGTTTCTCATTTGGGTACTTACTATTTCAGACCAGCGCAGTCACCTGGAACCTATCATGTACCTGAAAACTTCAAACAGAGGAACATGGACCTTATTCAGTCTATAAAAAACTTCCTCCAAAACGATGAATCCAAGTTCACTGAATTCAAAAACTATTCAGGCCAGTTTAGACAGGTAATGGATGAATCAGACCTTTTCTTTTTTTTTTACTTTATAGTTTTGGGTCTCTGATTCATTGAGGGAAATGGTAGACTTTTGATGTTTTATTACTCTTACATAGCATAACAATTCCCCCTTTTGGATGCTCATGGATACCTCTCTTGTGTTCACCAGGGTTTAATCTCTGCAGCCCAGTACCACAAAAGCTGCCAGGAGCTGCTGGGGGACAACTTCAACAGGGTCTTCAATGAGTTGCTGGTTCTCCTCCCAGACACACAGAAGCAGCAGGAGCTTCTCACTGCCCATGCAGACTTTAAGGCCTTGGAGAAACAGCAGCAAGGCTCCAAGCCCACGAAAAACAAAAAGAAAGCCTGGCAGACAGGCACTTCTAACAACAGCCTCGAACTGGACTGCCAGGTGTGTCCTACCTGCAAGCAGGTGTTGGCCCTCAAAGACTTCAATGCCCATAAAACCCTGCATATCGGAGATGATGACTTTCCCTCCCTCCAGGCCATAAGCAAGATCATCAGTTAACTGCCAGTAATAGGGGCACTACCCCAGCACATGGACTGACGCCTTCCCAAGGTCATAGATGTTTAAGAGGATGAGAGATGTTCTGCTAAAAGACCACACTATGCGGTGTGACTAGAACATTTGTAAGAAAGCAAGAATTTTTGGAAAATAACTGTCCATCAAACTGCTTTGCTGAACGGTAAAGACTAATCAGGGTCTTTTTGTCCCACTGAAAAAGTGAGGTTGTAACTGAAGGGATGTTTAGTTTAAAGTATTAATTACTACTGTATATTCCATTATTTCCTAATCCAGCATCTCTGGATTTTTTGCTAAAATTGTTTTCATCAGGTTTCTACCAATGCTTTTAGCATGGTCATTTTCTAATTCTAGTTTGCTGCATTTTGAAATTTATTTATTTTGTAAATCTATCAACATTTCACTATGAAAGACGTCATGGCTTACCTGTTTCTCAAGTCCACAAAAAATAATAAAGGGGGTACATTTATCTGAATGAAGAAAAATCATGTGACTGCTGAAAAGTGATCTTTCTGACAACCAAGTCTGTTGCTGGAGTGGTGGACTGATGTGCTGTTGAATCTTCGCAAAATGATCTGCAACATAACCATCAATAAGGGCAACGTGTATTTTTTTCATTTCTTGACAGTCATTTGATACAGTGCGTCATGCTCCTTTCAGGATGAAACCTCAGCACTTGTTTGTGTTGTCTTGTAGCTTTCACTATTATTTCTTGTTTAGGTAATATTACAGGTGAATTGTAGCTAAAATAAAATGTGACAATGCAGTGGTTCTCAAAACAGTCCTCAGGGCCCCCTAGACAATCCACATTTTTTGCTCCAGTCCAACTCTTATATAGTGTACATAGTGATGAAAAATGTGGACTGTCTCAGGGGCCTTGAGGTTTGAGATCCATTAAGAGGACATCTGTTATGATTTTTTTAAACTATTCAAAAATAATCTACAATGACAATGGGGAAAAAAATGGCAATATGATTGCACCTGTGTAAGATATTGACTTCTGTAGTTACATTAAAAAAAGCCCAATTCCAAGTGTAAGTGACAGGGATATAAAGCTGGATCTCTATACAGTACCTTGAGGATGAGAGGTGTGGCGTTTGTGATCCACAACTAATCATCCAACATTAATACCTAACTTCAGCCTGACTGGCTGAATGCAATCAGATCCTCACAGCAAGCTTCGAACATCTAGTGTAAAGCCTTTCCAGAAGAGTAGAGGCACTGATGTTGGATAAGAGGGCCTGGCTTGCAAGCAACTCAGTCATTTCAATGTAATAATTTCAATTGAAATTTCAGTTGAAATTTCTAAAATCATTTAAATTCATCCCAAGGGTGTTCAGTTGAGGTCAGGGCTCTGTGCAGGCCGCTGGAGTTCCTCCAAACCAAACTTGTCAAACCATGTCTTTATGGAGCTTTTTGTGCAGTGGGGCATAGTGATGCTGGAACAGGAAAGGACTTTCCCCAAACTGCTGCCACAAAGTAGGGAGCATATAATTGTCTAAAATGTGTATGCTGTAGAATTAACATAGACTTCAGTGGAACTAGGGGCTCCTAACCCTGAAAAACAGCCCCGGACCATTATCCCTCCTCCACCAAGCTTTACTCTTGGCACTATGCATTGAGGTAGGCAGTGTTCTTCTAGTATCCGCCAAAACCAAATTTGTCCATCAGACTGCCAGATAGTGAAGCGTGATTCATCACTCCACAGAACATTTCCACTACTCCAGAGACCAGTGGTGGCATTTACGCCACTCCAGCTGACACTTGGCATTGTCCATTGATCTTAGGATTGTGTGCAGCTGCTTGACCATGAAAATATTTCATGAAGCTCCTGATGCACGGTTCTCATATTGGTATTGCCTCTAGAGGCAGTTTGAAACCCTATAGTGAGTAATGCAAAAAGGGAATAGGCAATTGTATTTACTATCCACTTCAGCACTAGCTCTGTGAGTGTGTGTGGTCTACCGCTATATGGCTGAGCTGTTGTTGCTCCTAGACAATAACACCACTTAGAGTTGACTGGGGAAGATCTAGCAGGGCAGATATTTCACGACCTGACGTGGTGAAGGTGGCATTGCCACATTAAAGTCACTGAAGTCTTCGGTAGGACCCATTCTACTGACATTGTTTGTCTATGGAGACTACATGGCTATATATGGGCACAACAAGCTATGATATACATTTTTTATTGCTTATTCAGAATATTATATATGTAACTATTTTATAGAAAAATTAATTTAAAATAGTAACAAAATTAACCTCACAATGAAGCACGATGATTTTTAAAAAACATCAGGAAATCTCATATCTGTGTGTGCCACAATTATTGGTACTGCTTCATTTAATCCTTTGTGCAGCCTCCCTTTGCAAAGATAACAGTCTTCTCCTATAATACTTAAAGAGACTGGAGAACACATGGTTAAGATCATTTCTCCTTACAGAACCTCTCTAGATCCTTCAGATTCTGAGATCCACACTGTGGACTGTCCTCTTCAGCTCATACAACAAGTTTTCTTTGGGGTTTAGGTCAGGGGGCTGACATGGCTATGGCAAAACCTTAATTCTGTGGCCAGTAAACCATTTTGGTCTTGGTTTTGAGGTATGCTTTTGATCATTGTCCTGCTGGAAGATCCAAACTGTGGTCCAGTTTAAGCTCCCAGGCTGAGGCAGACAGGTTCTGATTTTATTTCTGCTGGAACTTGATGGAGTCTGTGATACCTTGTATCTGAATAAATTGTCCAGGGCCTTTGGAAGAAAAACAGCTCCAGAACATCACAGATTGAATCATGATTAAAGCGTTGTTCAGATTGATGTAGAATGTGCTGTAGATGGTTCTATATAGAACCTTTCTGAAAGAGTTCTTCTATTGTTATGATGTCAAGTTTGTAATAATAGAAGAATGATTTTTGGTGCTATAGAACCCTTTTCAAAGTGTGTAACTACTGACTGCAATTCCTCATCTGTGATCCTTGGAGATTCTGTGTCCACTTGAACCTCACTGTGTGTGGGGTCAGTATAGAAATATGTACTTTTCCCAGCAGATTCTTAACATCTCCAGTTGTTTTAAGCTTCTAGCTTAGCTATTTTCTTGGAGCCATTTCCTGATTTCTGCAGCTCAACAACTTTTTGTTGCACATCACTGCTGTTTTCTCTGGTCTCTTTCATAGTGATGGATGACTGAGGTAATTTGGCTTGTGTTTCAGTGAATATTCCCCAGTGAATCAGGAAGTCATGGCTGACCATTTAAGTGTTCCTAATTGCTAACTTAAAAACATGAATGGATGGGAATCTACTTAAGATAGATTTCACTCTTAAGAGGTGCCAATAATTGTGGCACACATAATTGTAAGAAAAATCTTTTTTTTTGGGACAAGATTAATATATATATTATATATATTAGTTATATTCCCACCTTCACAGTAATTCCCCATAAACATTTTATTTAACACTCAAGTTGAAGCTGGATCAGTTCTTCTCATGAAAAACAAGTCTTTTATTTTCATGTCAGACAACTGCAGTCCAAAGACATTCAAGTTGACAACAGTAAGTCTTCAGTATACAGCAGTAACACACAGGATGGGCTATGATGCCAGAGGTTACAGTATAATATAAATAAAAAATCTCTGGGCTATATTTATAATCCTTTTACTGGCGCAAATTTTGCTAACAAAAACATAAATGTTAATTTTTGTGTAAATTAGCATTTCGAAGGTCCTACCCTTTCAGTGGTGCGAACTTTATACCAACAATTACAGACTGTAGTGAATCTGCATTGATGTAGTGGACCAGACAGTATTCTAACTATTTTAAGTGCAGCGTTAGTATAGGAAACACAAAAACCCTGACCACTTTCACAGACATATTCCATTTACATGTCATGTATTGAATTACATTCAGTATCACTTTGTGTATGCTTCCCTATCCGAAAACACAGAAACAGTAGTGATATTCTACCACGTATCAGACGAAGCACTGAAGATGGTCACCAAACATTTTAACAACTGACTTGTGTGCTTGAAAAAAGTACTGCAGTTTTAATTTACTTGTAATCCTGTTCATCAGATGACTTTATTTTGATCTCTTGAATTTTTTATGCTTTTCTAATACAATTCTCCTTACAGAATTAAAGGGACACTCCGGGCATAAATGAAAAATGTGGCTATCGCAACATTAAACATGCCTACTTGTATCCTACAGCAGTGTCCCAGTAGTCTATAGAATGAACATTTACGGTTTAAGGACTATAAAAACCCTTTATTACGTACTTTGAAAGTGGGAGAAACTTTTGAAAAACTACAACTGCTCTGAGGTGGATTTTTGGGACGGTAGACTTACTGGTTTCTGTTAGTTGAAGAGTGCAGAAGGAAGCCAGATAGCTAACAGTGCTGCTAAGACATTAGGTATCTTATCACAGCCGTATAACTGTAGTACTGTTTATAAAGTATCTTGAAATGGAAAGAATCACTCATTTTATTACTTGATTACTTGAATGACAGAAATGCCTCGTCAGTTGAAGAGCACAACAAGCTAAAAGCTAAAGTTAGCGAGGTAGCTACCTGGCTAGCTAGATGCCTTACCGACTGAAAAGGTAAAACACTTGTCTCTGGTGAGCAACCGATGAGGCTGAGGGGATACAATGCTACGCTACAGACTACTGCATAACACTACAAATAATATATTAAACTCTAGTTTTAGCCTGGAATGCCCCTTTAAAGTGTTTCAGTTGTTTTAAATGTGCCAGACTGAGCCTTTACTGGAGACTTTAACACTATTAGTCAAGAATTACTACAAATTCAAAATTCATTCATTGCTAATCAGTGCTAGGATTTGGACTCCTTCTTTGGGGTGTAAACTTGGGGTAATGCCGTCTGTGGTATGTACACATCCTAACCTACTAAAATACACTCAAATTAAAAGCACACTTTATCCAGATGCAAAATCCTGTATTGGCTTCACTAAAACACTGAATTGGCAGGTTGCTTGCTACACTGAGATAATCTTCAACACGTAAGACACGGTTATCTACAATGGAGCCTCCACAGGCTTCCTTCTCTGAGGAAGACTGCACTCTGAAATATCCTTCCAAGACAAACAGACAATTTGGCAGCTTTTAACTGGTAAACATTGTACTTCAATATAATTTAAGGACCGCTTTCATAAATATATTCGAAATATTGCACTTCGTTTTCCCACCAGATTATGGATAGCTACAGTATTGTTTCAAGTTATTGTTTTTAATGCATGGCACTTAATTGCTTTCTGAATAATATATTGTACATGCATATTTTCCTGTTCCATTAGCTAAACAGCACTGACATTTTATTACAAGGCGTTTTTCAGTTCAGCTGACTGCATTTATTATCTCTTGAAAGCTAGTCTGAATCTTCCTCGTTTTGCTGACCTAGAAGGACCACGATAGCCTCTATCACACCCAGGGGTGGTGTTATTTACTTCTGTCCGATTCAACCTGATGAAGTAAGGTTTAACTACCCATTTAGACCCAAATAAAAGTGAAATCACAATCAACAAACTCTTGTACAGAAGGTCACAGCACAGCACTACCTATGAACAGTGTCACATCATGTCAGCTTGAAGAAAGGCCAGAGCCTCTCCCTCCATTCGTACTAGTTTTAACAGGTCAGGTACATTGCACATGGATCCTGATTGGTACCTCTTTAGTAAATTGGAACCTGGTAGGTTGGGGCATTAGAATCCAGGTTCTCAGTGAAAGGTGGACTCTGGTACGTATCGGTGGTCTCTGCGGCAGGCCCGGTGGGGTATGGCTGAATGGTTTGGTTGCCATCCATATGTTCTGTGGTGAAAAGGGACATGTCAGTTCCCAGCAGATACTTCTGCACTGCTCTCACGGTCAGACCAGCCTGAAACAGAAGATGTGATTAAGATGTTAATACTATGAACTTTTACAGGTCAAGTTGCTGATGTCAAATAACTGTAAAAAAAAAAAAAACATTCCCATTAGGGCTGGGCAATATGGCAATATTTATTGATATCATGATAAATTATGTCACAGTATGACATCGTCAGTACCCAAAAATCCTTCCCAGCTGCGTGTTTGATTACAAAGAGAGCATCAGTATGCCTATTTAACCTTAAGTATTCTATGATTTATTGACACAGAGTAACAAAAGCTAGAATGGGGGAGTTTATTTCTGCCTGACTCCAAACTGATCTCTGACTCTTGCCATGTTATCAAGATCTCATATTTTGGATTATGATGTGTCTGTAGATAATGGCAAGGTTTTGAATGTAAGGGCCCACAGATTTGCTAGCATTTTCTCATTTGCTGCTTATGCTACAAATAAGACGATTTTAACTACTGTAAATAACAGATCATGAAATGATTTGCAAGAATCAAATCCTGAGATTTCAAGCTTTCTAATGGTACACTGAATTACTGGACAATTTGATGTATAAAAATGTTGTTTAAATAACCGGAAGTGAACACTTTGACAGCAGTGTGCTGGTACCAGTACAGATATATAGATAAGGTTAATTAAATTTAGAGCAGCATGTGAAATACTGAATGCAAATCATTGTATTAATAGTTTTTTCATATTTTTGAAATTCTATTTTGTCTGTTCCAACTTTCAAAAATAAATATTGTGTATCGTGAAAACTTCTTGAAGTACTATGATATTACATTTTTAATATATTGCGCACCTCTAGTTCCCATACTGCATTAAAGTAATAGTAATAGTGAAAAATGTAACTGTCCTCTTACCACAAATGTAGTCGATCAGCAAAAAGATGCTCGGTGTCCAAGGTTTGCTTCTTTAGTTTTTCACTGGAACTATGAAGCTAATTTTAGGCATGCAAACTGCCTGTCTAATGCAATGCCTAATGCCTAATCACACACTTGCTTCACGCCAGATTGTGTTGTTAAATAATCTCAAATAGACTTACCTACACTACCGTTCAAAAGTTTGGAATCACTTGTCATATTAAAATGTTTTTTATTTTCTATTCGATAATGATGATATGATCATGAAGTGCAGTTTTAAAAATATTTATAGTGTTTTAGGCACAACAAGAAATTTTGAAAGAATAATGTAATTATCTATTTGCAATCAAAGTTTAGCAAAGAGAAACATATTCTGATCTTTTATTTTTGTTAAATTTATTGGTTGGGAAGATTCAGTAACGATGTATATGATCATAAAGTACATACCAAAAGTGTTTTAAAAAATATTCATAGTGTTTTAGGAACAACAAAAAAATTCTAAAAGAATAATGCAATTATCTATTTGGAATCAAAATTACAGCAAGGTGAAATATGTACTTATTTTTGTATAATATGTATGTATTTTTGTTAAATTTATAGGTTGGGAAGATTTCATGCAACAAGCAGCAATCACAGTGAAGGTGAAGGAGCTTCCTTAACTTCTCAGGGACAACATTATTAAACATGCAAGCCACGCAAGATTTACATGCTCTCAAACTCTCTTTAGACAAAATCAGAACTGCTTTGAAACAATGCACTCTGGTCAGATGAAAGAAAATATAACATTTTGGCAATAATTCAACTCACAATGAAATACAGAGGAGGGGCCATCATGGTATGAGGCTGCTTCTCTGCAAATTGTACTAGGGCATTACATGTCATCAAAGGAAACATGAATGGAGTGATGTACTGGGAGATATTAGAGGAGATTTAATCTAATTGGCTAAGAAACTGAATCTGGGAAGAAGACAAACATTACCACAATGCTGCAAAAACAAATTACTGTTACCGTAGAAGACTCAAATTTGTTCCAAATTAATTTCTTACCAAATACTAAAAACCCATGAAGTTGCAAAGTACTACCATATTAGACTGAGAGAATATTATAATATTATAATTTTATACATTTATCTGTAACCATATGAGTTGAAAACATTGATTCCAAACTTTTGAACAGTGATTTGAACATGTATGTGGTGTTAGCAATGCATGATGTACTGATGTCTATAAAATGGACAAAACTATGGATGAAATTCAACTTTCAAGATGGCTGCTACTACTATTTTAGCTATGGAATGTCTTTTGTCCATTTTTGTAGATAACAGTATGTCATACAAGTATGTGATAATTTAGACAAGCATTAGGCAATGTTAAATCTTGAGGTATAAGCTTTAACTCTTTATTAGTTTCATTATCTCTGTATTCCAGTGCAAAACTAACCATACAAACTTTGGAAACCTAGCAGTTTTTGCCTGAACAGCTACATTTGGGTTAAAGAGAAAGCTGTGTAAATTTGATCTTTTGCCAATCTATCACTTTAACTCTAATTTTAGACTACATCGCAATGCCACTGGTGAATCACCAATGAAAATTAATTTTAGTCTAAGCGTAGGTTTAATATGCATCCCCTAAACCAGCAACCTACATGAAAAATAAGAAAAAGAAAAAAATGTAACAGATTAGAAAAGAAACAATTTTACTGGGAGCCTGTCACTGTTGCTCATGCAGCAAGGTGCATAAATTAGTGTGAGCCTCCCTGAGGTGAAGCTAAGCTTACATGGCACATGGCACAACACTCAACATCCCACTCATCTTTATTCACTGTGAAGGAAAATGAGGTGATGCTGCTCTACACCCCCCTGCAGACTGAAAGCTGTATGTAGAGCAATCTAATGTACTTTAGATAGGTCATGATGTTATTCTTAGACCTTATTGAGCCTGTTTTCTGCCTGGCCTGTCATTGTCTACCTCCTACTCATCGTTCGGGATTATGAAGCCAAGAGTGGCAATTATTGCAGTAGTTTATATGCTTAGTTGGCTTTCCTAGCAGTTTATGCAGGACTAACCCAGGTGAAGATGGAGAAGAAGGAGAAGGCTATGGCGGCTCTGGCCGCATCAGCTCCCTGGTTCAAGGGCAGTTCGTCTGGTGTGGTACGTTGCCACTGGTTAGCCAAGAAGCAGAAACCAACAAACCACAGGAACGTCCAGAAACCTGAAAAATTCCACCAAACATTTTAAATGGATCATTAGACATACCTAAACATGCTGACAAAACACTGATAAACTAGAGAACCTGGGTTCTGTTCCATTTTTAGACTGTTTCAGACTTCAACTTAGGTTCTGTGAACTCAGTGGCTCCAACACAAAAAATGTAACAACTTACCTGAGAAGCCAATCTCCAACATGACTGCCTTCTTCCTGTCTTTAACACTGCTGATTTGTTGGAACTTCACATCAAGGAGAAAGAAGAAGATGCAGGCCAAAAACGCTATGAGCCCAATGGTGATCCCATAGTTGCAGGCATCATAGTTCTTGTTGAAAACACAGTAGAGCCGCTCGCTTCCAATGTTCACATAGCCTTCGTTTATTATGGAGCCAAATACCACCATTGAGAAGATCTAGAATGAAGAAGATTATATTACTCTCTTCTACTGCATTCTTGATGTAACTTCACATATTCCAACTATGGCCCATAATCTAGTTGTGATGCAAGGAGCAGCTATGATCACTGGCAATGATTATTAATAAAACTCTCACATGGCTCAGTCAAGGTTTATTATGTGTCCTAATCTGAAGGCTGATTCTGGTGACAAAAGACATCTGTACACAGTAAACCTCTCAATGACATATAACAATAGTATGCTAGGAAAATGATGCATGAAACTACTGTATAAACAGCAGCATACACTGCATTTAAAGGGACACGCCAGTCAAAATTACAAATTTAACCATTACTACATTACTTCAAGCATGCCTACTCTCCTATTTTATGCTTCTTTAATAACTAGCTGGACATTTTTCACTTTAAATTCATCTTTATTTGAGATCAAACCTTGTAGGTTCACACTAATAATGCTATGAATAATAATAATAATAATAATAATAATAATAATAATAAAGGTACTTATAATATCTATATTATCAGACATATACCTGGCCTTTTATAGTACACTGGATTTTAAAAACATTGCAATGTAAATATATTAATTAAATGATACCTTTAAGGACCATATTGTGTAGTATTTCTTTTTTTTTTTTATTAGCAGAATAATCAGAAACCAAAAGTGATTAAGTTTGACCGGCACACACACACCCACCCATACACACGCTCGGCTGACGCGCTGTACAGTGGGCCTAGTTAAGGTGGTATTTTTCAGCTGACCAAACGCTCCAAGATCATGCAGATCCACAAGTGCAGAGTAATCGTGACAGCCAATCAAAATGGTTGGGCGCACAGAAGAGATATAATCGCAGGTGCTTAGCTGGCCTTTGACATCGACATTTTTCATCGCTTCTAATAAAAACCCCATGTTAGAGAGAACACGCCTGCCGCAATGGACAGACGATGGTCAGCTTTCATACGTCAAATCAGTCTTAAATTAAATCATTAATCAGAAGAAAACACTGAGGCGCCGTATTTACGGAGTACGAGATAGATCGAAATGCCTCGCGATCCCTCCTCCACAGCCTGGATCACATCAATACGTCAGTGTGCTCAGCCAACGTGAAATTACAGCACAAAAAAGCATCAATTATTCCAGCGTTCGTAAAGCAGACCGCAGCATCATTTACACACATCGCGTTCACAATAACAACGCACGATTTGAAAGAAAAGGCGAAGTAGCCTAATTACTCATCTGTACTGGGTTTTTCTGACAGCCTATTTGTGATATGCATCCTCACTCAGCCTCAGGCAAACAGAACGGCAATGAATATGACATGAATTAAGACTCACCCATGATAATATCCTAAGAATGGTCTGCGGCTGCTGTATAAAAGAAATAGGGTCGAATGCAGACCCAGCTCTTCCAGCGCCAAAAGACCCCACTCCGTCCATTTTTCCTCACACCGTTATTCACGTTTAAGGCTGTGGGTCGAGATAGGTACACACACATAAATACAGCCGTATACACACACACCCTACCGCCTGGTAGCGGCCTGCGCACTCCCAGACACGCTCTACTGCAACTGACTCAACAGCACCATCTAGCGTCAGCGTCCTATCAGTACAACCATCAGCTACAAACTCAGTGCAGGAAGGTTCTATGTTTTTGGCAAGCATGTGATCAATGGGAGCTGATCTTTATAATACATTACATGTCCAAAAGTATCCAGACACCCCGTATTTATTGCGTTTGCTATAGGGGGTTCATTTGTGCACACAGTAGAAAACATCATTAATACAGCTCTGCACATGAGCCTAAGGTCATCATGTCAAATGACAAGAGTTAGCTAGAGGGGAGAAAGCCCCCACCATTGGGCTATGAAGTAGTGGAACTGCGTTCTCGTTCTCTGGAGAGATGGAGCAACACTGAACATGGTTGGGATGAGCTGGAGTGGCATATGTAATCCAGAACTGATCATCCAACATCAGTACCAGTCCTCGCTAACACTCTAGTGGCTGAATGCCATCAAATCCCCACAGCAGTGTTCCAACATCTGGTGTAAAGCCTTTCCAGAAGAGTAGAGGCACTGATGTGGGAGGAGAAGGCCTGGTTTGCAACTGATGTTTCAATTCATCCCAGAGGTGTTCAGTGGGATTGAGGTCAGGGCCCCCAGCACTGGGATGTGATGGGGCACCACTGAACACCTTTGGGATGAGTTGAAGTGCCATTTATGACCCACAACATCTAACATTATTAATGCTCTTGTGGCTGAATGCAATCAAATCCTCATAGCAATGTTCCAACATCTGGTATAAAGCCTTCCTAAGAGTTGAGGCAGCAAAGAGGAAGAAAAATTCCATATTCATTCTTTTGATTTTGGAAAGAACATATACTTTTGGACATATACTGTACTTAAGTATCAGTCATGCTTATTCTATTTCAAATCACTGCATATGAAAGACCACAATAACACTGTGGCAAGGCGTATTCCCATCAGTACCCCTTTTAGAATAAATAAATAATGCAAAAACAGCAATGATATAGAGTTAATTATCTTTACAGGCAAACAGACTGAATTACAAATACATCAGTGAAAATATACAACATCTTTGTACTGAGCCAGTCATACATATTATTCATCATGTATAACACACTTACGTGACACATAATGGCCACTACCAGTTACAATTATTATGACCAAAGGGTACAAGATCAAAATAACTGATAGGTCTGTTTTATTTTTCCTGGTGGGTCAGCTGTGCAGGGTATGCCAGTGTCAATCACAAGAGCCATCTTTCCAGCCGTCTCTCCACCGCTCGTCCACTCTGCTGCAGTCAAACTCTGGCTTGCCTAATCGGATGTTAATGCCATTATGGACACGACACAGCCATTGTGAGAGATTGTGGCGGCTGCTGGTGTCCGGCTGGTTTGTTTTCAGTCTGGCAAGAGATAAGAAATGATGCAGCAAGAAAAGCAGTCGCTCAGCTAAATGGATAAGCAGAAAACAGAGGAACAAACCTCAAAACTCTATAATGCAACAACGCTAGAACATAATTAGTGATGATCCAAACAAAATAATCACATTTAGCATACCTTGTTTGTAAATCCTCAGCACATTCTTCACAGGGGAAAAACTTTGAAAACAGGTTGATGAACTGAGTCATTTCTTGCTGCTGTGCTGTGGTGGGTGTATCAGGGTAGTAGGCCGCCATAGTGTGGAGAAAAGACCACGTACTCCTCCCAAGCTCTTGTCTGTCTAGGGGGCACTCCACGGGTTTCTCGTTCTCCTCAGTTGCCTGGGTTTTAGAATCAGAGGGAAGCGTAAGTGAAGTGAAATGTTCACATATTGTCCGTACATTTCCACTTTTTCCCGATGTTTTTCATAGCCGTTTCACTAGTATGCCACTGATTTAATTCCTTAAATTGGTTCATCACATACATCCTAGCAAACTGTCGCCACTTCATTATGATTTTATTTTTACTTCATTTTATTCAGTATCGCTACCTCTTACCCATATTATTCCCTTTTTTATGTGTTCACATAAATGTCTTCAGCATTGCTGAATATGATACTGCGCCAGAACAGAGACTACCATTCATTTATCTAATTTCTTGTCAAAACTAGATTGAAATTAAGCCATTAAGTATAAGCATACAAAGCATAAAACACTTATTTAACAGAAAACTACACAGAACCCTCAAAAACTAAACATTATATCATTTTTTAGCATTTATTGTGTCTACTCTTTGCCTTCATTACAGCTTCTAGGGATATGTTTTTCCACACCTCCAGTTCAGTCTTTGAAGTTGGTTGCATGTTCTGCTTCTCACAATCCAAGTAATGCCAAACACATTCAGTGAAGTTAAGTTCTGGAGGTCTGGGGTGGTCAGTTCACTGTTCTAAGAACACCAGCAGCTTTTTTTTGCTTGATTTGCAAACATGACAAGCACACATGCTTTCAGACTCATGCTTTCAGACAGGGGAAGGATGGACAGAAACACCTGTGGATTTTTCCAGATGTGAAGCAAGAGTGAAGCTTGATTTTCTCCTTTTTCTCAAAGATGAAATCTTTAAGCACTGTTTATCTGATGGTGAGGTTTGGTGGTCGACCAGGTCTTGCCCAGATCTTGTCATGTGTTTTTTTTTTTAACTCCAGCTTTGGAAGTTTTTCCCTTTCCCCTTTCTTATTGAAGATGATTACATTATATATGATTTCCCTAGATATATCTCCTGAAAAATTAATAATGTGTATTTGTTTTGACTGTAAATTAAACGAATGAAGGGTGGTCTCTGACTTTGGCCCAGTACTGTATGTGCGTGTCAGTGTATATGTGGATGTTAATTTTCATTCTGCATATACAGATTAGCTGCCACCTGTGGTGTCTTTGTATTTATTGATATTATTTGTTTACTATATGTATTCTGTATTGTCCATTTATGGACCAGCCCCACCACGACAAATACAGGCACATGTACTTGGCCAACAAAGTGACATTTTAAGATTTCTATTTCTTGTTTGTCAGCCGCTGTGTATTGTGAGTGACTGTGTAACCGAGGACAAATTCCTTGATTGTGCGGACATACTTGGTCAATAAAGCCTGATTTCGACTCAGCGTTTAACACCATCAAAGACGAACAACTTCACTGTGAGCTCACTCACCTGTGCTGTGACCGAGGCCGTCTGTTTCTTCTGAACTTTCATCCAGGACTTAAAATCTGTACACGCTCTGCACGGCTTCTTTCTCACTCCTGCGGCCTCACCCTGCTCTTTACCTGAGCTTTCCTCAGACTGTTTGACGGGTGCAGGGAAAGGGAAGCCCTCCATCCCGGTGCTATTACTGTCAGCATTGCGCGAGCCTGACGGCGCTGCCATGTCCGTCTGTATTGAGTTAGCTTGCCTAGCTAACTGGTACTGAGCTCCAGCGACACGTTAACTGTTACGCACCTTTGGGCTGGTCACTGCTAGAAATGTTCAGAAACTCAGAAGTTTCTCACTAAATTTCTTTGCCTCTCTGGGGACGTTAGGGACGTCACGTATTGTCCGATAAAATTATTTTGTTGACTGATAATTCAAATTCTGGGATGTGTGGAATTAGTGTGTTTCAGACAGGAACGACCCGTCCGCCGAGCCCCGTTTCTACCGGGCAGAATAGCGCGCGACGCTGCCTGCTCGCTGGTGATGTCATCAGTGGGACATGCTGCTGCTGCTGCTGCAGAGTTCGGTGTGTTGAACTTTAACAACACTGCGCTCTGGTTTCTGTGAGTGAGTTTCACTTTCTAATATAATCACAATTAAACATTGTGTGTTAGTTCTGAGGATCATGTTGGTGTTGTAAATGTCATTGCTCGGCGGCCTTCGTATGAAAGTGGGCGATAAGTTTGCTAAAAGAACTACCTGCTGCTAGCTTTACCCGCTAGGTTAGCTCTCTCTGTGTGTCTGTCTGTGTGTCCACCCAGGGTTGCGTTTGGTTTCATGCCGCTGTCACTTTCACAGGTTATTCTGACGATCTCACGCTTCTGTGACCATGGGGATTCTCGAGAAGATAGCCGAGATTGAGAGAGAAATCTCTCGGACACAGAAAAACAAAGGTAGCTAGCATGGTAGCTAAGTCAGCTACGTTAGAGGAACTCCTCGTTACCGTTACAGCTGGTGTATGAACTGCTGGTTCATTATGGGCCGGTGTTCTGACGAATTGTGCTACCTTGTCAAAATGTCCTACCGTAGCGCATGTTTATGAGTAGATCCCTACATTGAGCTGTAGATATGATATTTTGGTAGCCTACATCACCCTATCAGAAAATGCCACCAGCATTGAAATGTATAGATAGAATATTTTGATAGCCTAATTCACCTTATCAGAAAACATTACCAGCATTACAAGAATACTTAGGATATTCTGATTTTTCTTATTAGGGGCTTAGTAGTAATAATAAACTGACTCATACAGAATTAACATTAAAACATAATAAAAGATTTGATACATTAGTTATTACACTGTACTAATGATTTGTGCAGGCTCGGTAGGACAGATTGTTAGAACACCCTGCATGGTCTGTGTTTTCACGATTTGACATATGCCAGCCAGATTTATCATCTTTCAACAATATTTCATCATCCACACTTATAAGCAAGTTCTAATCTGTGTTGAACATGCTTGCAGCAACTGAGTACCATCTAGGTCTGCTGAAAGCCAAGCTAGCCAAGTACAGAGCCCAGCTTTTGGAGCCTTCAAAATCAGCAGGAGCAAAAGGTGAAGGTTTTGATGTAATGAAATCAGGAGATGCCAGGGTGGCTCTGATTGGATTTCCATCAGTTGGCAAGGTAATTACAGTATCACTTGTATGCATAGTGTCATGGTCCCGTCAGCATGGTAAAGTTTGATGTGCATCACATTGCATTAACAAATTGCTATGGTTGCAGTCGACCTTTCTCAGCTTGATGACGTCAACAGAAAGTGAAGCTGCTTCGTACGAGTTCACTACATTGACCTGCATCCCGGGTGTTATTGAGGTAGCTGCCGATTTTAGACATTGAAATTATTTGACTTCCATTCTACGAGATGGGGATTGTTTTGAAGCATATATATTTCATTGTTTTTTTCCCTTCAGTACAAAGGTGCCAATATACAGCTGTTGGATTTGCCTGGAATCATTGAAGGAGCTGCCCAAGGTATATGATTTTTCCACAGTGTGAACATAACGTAAACAGCAGTTGGTGTAATATGATTGGTAATACTGTTCCCTTCCTCACAGTAGACTGGGCTTCAGAACATGTATTGGATGCATTTTTATAAGATGGGAGGCATATTCATGTAAATGTAATGTGAGAAAAGTTCCCACTGCTGTTTATATGTTTGTGTTTATGTGCTATAATGCATTAGGAGGGCAGTGGCAAGTAATGTTTATTTTTATGTGCCACCTGTCAGTTGGGAGCTTGTAAGTATCAACAGACAGAAAGCAGGATAGCCAGTTTGGCCACTTCAAATTTGTACTTTAATATTTGCATACAATGTTTAACAATTTAATTGTTAATCACAACTATTTTGGCTATTAACTGTCAGCTTAAATGTCATGATTGTGACAGGCCTACTACACCAATAAGTCCTTGAGCAAGACTCCTAATGCTACATTCACAGGCAACATTAATGAATTGTAATTCACTCTTGATAAGAGTGTCTGCCAAATGCATAAATGTAAATGTACAAATGTAAATTGTTCATTTTATATACTGGTTATCTGTGTCTAATAAATTATCATTGTTCACAGGAAAGGGCAGAGGCAGACAGGTCATAGCTGTAGCCAGAACTGCGGATGTGGTCATCATGATGTTGGATGCAACCAAAGGAGATGTTCAAAGGTAAATGTTGTTTCTTACAGCATGCAAAACCACCTTACTCTTGGTGTATTGGAGTGTTTGAAAGCGCTCTGTGTTCTTTCTTTCAGGGAACTTCTTGAAAAAGAGCTTGAATCAGTAGGGATCAGACTCAACCGGTTCAAACCAAACATTTATTTCAAGGTACGTCTTTCTTATTGCATTCCTGCCCAAATACATGAGGACACACTGTATGGAGAAAAACATTATAGTTTTTAACAGTTTGCTGGTAACTTATCCTCTGACCTAAACATTAACTTTGCTTAGTCATACAAAGAATTCTCTTCTCATTTCAGCCTAAGAAAGGTGGCGGTCTCTCCTTCAATTCGACTGTTCCTCTTACACATTGTTCCGAGAAGCTTGTTCAACTCATTCTCCATGAATACAGTATCCTTTATCATGTTTATCCTTACTGGACTCTTTAGACTTGTTTGTAAGACGGATTATTACCTTAACGTGCTTCTTTAGAAATCTTCAACGCTGAGGTTTTATTTAGGGAAGATTGCACATCAGACGAATTTATTGATGTCATTGTGGGCAACAGAGTGTACATGCCTTGCTTATATGTGAGTATCACTCTGCATCTTTAGTCTCACTGGCACGTGTTACATTTTAACTGCTCTTGTTTCTTACATTTGGCTTTTTATGTACAGTAACTTAAAAATCTCTGGGAATATAGTGAATGCTTATTCTTGGAAAATTCACAGGTGTACAACAAAGTGGACCAAATCTCAATAGAGGAAGTAGATCGTCTTGCCCGTCGACCCAATAGTGTGGTTATCAGCTGTGGCATGAAACTGAATCTAGACTACCTCCTGGAACAGCTGTGGGAATACCTGGCTCTGATTTGTTTGTACACCAAGAAGAGAGGAGGTAATCTTTTAATTGTCCAGTCACTAACTGATGTCTGTCTATGTGCTCTATATTAATTGGAAATAATTAATACACACACTTTAGTGGTGGGCAGTATGGTGATATTTATCTTTATTGTGATAAAAATACAATAATTTCTCAGCGCTGTTGAGTTTATATTTATTGTATAAATCACACATCTGTTACTTTATCTTTACTCTTGACTAAAGAAAACAGTACTAAGTGCTTACTGACCCGGATTGCACTGAATGAGCCTGTGAGCTTGTTTGGGGAAAAAAAAGAGAGGAAGCCTCATGCATCTTGTATACAGTGACAGAAAACACTGTAGCGCACCGAAAGCTCCAGTTCTACATGCTGAAATTGATAAAATGATTTTACTGTTGATATCAGGCATATGTGCATGGAGCAATAAATCTGTGTTCCAGTTCATGTCGTTAATACTTACCAACAGCATGTTTCAGTACAAAAAGAGTGCATTTAGTCCTATTTAATTGGATTTAGTGCAGCGCAATGTGTGAAATCTTGAATAAATGTTGCTGTATTCATGCATGTCGTGCATCAAGGAAATGTCAAAGAAAAGTGTAGTGATTTTATGTTCTTGCCAGATCGCACACCACTAACACACTATAGTAATTAGAAGTTGTTTTTTACAGTATTCACAGGATGATGTTGGCACCCACTATATTCACTTATGAGAGGCTAGGTTGAGTCCTGTAGATCATCGTGTCTACTCCATATGCAGTGTTTGTCTTGGTAATTAAGGCACCAGTGCGGTTAGGACTGTGATAATGAGTTGTTAATACGTTGTTATATAACAGTTCGAAGTATAATCAAATTACAAACAACTGTAACAGTATTTGTCTCACACTAATCTTACATGGCACAAATTATTTTACTGTTGTTTGACTTTCCCATAATATAGAACGGCCAGATTTCGGTGATCCAATCATCATGAGAAGAGGTGCAACAGTGGAGCATGTGGTATGTGCTATGATTTTACACACACACGTATACACAGATGTTCTTTATAGCTATATAGTTTCTAGTCGCTCATCTGCTGCTGCACAGTTTGTTAGTTACCCTCTTCCCCATCCACTAGTGGACAGGGACCACAATAGGGAGACTGCTGACAAGATATTATTTGGGTTGTAAACCATTCTTAGCACGGCAGTGACACTGACAGCGTAATGGCGTGTAAGGATGAGTTCACACTTGGCAGGTTTGGTGCGATTAAAACTAGCCCTGGTGCAGTTTGTTAGAACAAGTGAGAACACTGTCATGCAAACCCTGGTGTTCACAAAATAAGTGGACCAGTTCACCTGAAGAGGTCAGTCTCAGTCTGGTTCTAAACTAACTCTGATGTGGTTTGGTCCATTTTATGTTTGTATTTCAGAGACATCATGGCGATTTTATACTTCATAAAATCTGCCTACTCAGTTGACTTTACTCTGTATTGCTAGTGACGTCATGACAGCTACAGAGTCCATGTCAAGGCTAAGACTTTTAGCAGTTGAGTCCAAGTCAGGACTGAGACCAGGAGTAACTGACACCAGAGCAAGATTTTATAATACATTTTGTAAAACACAACATTAAATAATGTATAGCCTAAAACATTATTCATTATTATATTATAGTACGACTTTGCATTGTAACTGGAAGCAGTGGTAAGGTGTTCTTCTTTAAAATGTAATGAGAATCACCATCTAAAGTCAACCGAATATAAAACAAGCAACATGCATCCATTTTTATTTTTAAATGAAAACACAGTAATAATAACATTCTAATCTGTCCTCAGAGGATGTTTGAGTTTCGTAACCAATGAACATCAAAAATTAAATTAAAGCAATACTACCCAGTCAAGCCATCCTAGTAAGGATCAGTTAGATCCTCAGCTGTGGTGGTACAGATGTCATGCTAACAGCTGTTTGTGTTTTTCTTCGTTTTTTTTTTTTTTTGCATACAATTTGTTACAACATAGACATTTAAAGTAATTTTAAATATGGCAAATGTTGATTATTTGTAAAAATAAAACAGTATATTGAGCTCATTGAATGTTCTGGTTAAGTGCTAGCTAGTTATGTATAGAGATGAAACAATATTACAATTTCATATCACGATTATCATGACCAAAATTATCACGATTATCGGTATTATCGCGATATTGTTCAAACGTGTTCAAAAGTAAAATAAATAAATAAATAAATACGGATACACAAACAGAAACTCGTTTCACCAAATTTTATATTAACACAAATAGAATTGGCAGCAATATGTACTTTTTGTTTGCATAAACATTAAAAAATATAGTCAATACATTTGTAGTATTACTTTTGTATTACTTACAATACTTGTAATAATCTGTAAACAAAAGAATAGCAAATGTATTATTATTACTGTTATTATTATTATTATTATTATTATTATTATTACTGTTATTACTATTATTATTACTGTTGTAATAATTTTTTTATTATTATTATTAATTACAATAACTAGGGATTTCCCTGCATGGAGAATTAAATCTCGACCAACTCTGAGGTGGGTCTTAATGGAAAATGTCTAAGTGCTGCACTCGGGGGATTTCTGTCCGAACTGCAACTGCAGCATTATTGTGCCGCTGTGGCGCTGTACCCCTAATCAATACAGTGCACCAGGAAAAACAGCCAAAATCGCAGAGGAATTGCGTGACGTGCTGTGAGCTGCAGACAGTGTAGAACTCACACAGTGTGTCTTCATCTGTGGAGCCGAGAAAGGGGAGCTGTGCGGATTGAACTTTTGCAGCGTCTCGTTCCGGAGCTTGTGTGACTGTTAACTCAGAGCTCATTTTGGAGACACTGCTTCACAGAAATATGTGTTAAAAGCTTTAGTTTCAATTCACAGTTGATTCACAGATTGTTTTTTTTTTTTTACACTAAAAGCTTCATTTTATATGATTAACGAACGATAAGTGTAAGTTAAACCACACAAACCGTGACATTTCTTCTATTTCGAAGTCCCCACGGACTTGTACATTAAAGTTAACCTTGCATTCTCTAAAAAGTAGCGGGTGGCGGTCGCGAAGATGACTCGTAAGGTTTGATGTGTTGCCCCCTTTCGCCGCTTTTTTCTTTTGGCCTGTTCTGCAGACAGGGTGGTCATCTTCAATTAACTTTCCTTCTGCATCCTTATAAAACCCAAAACATGACCAAACGTCAGACTTGGTCTTCTTAGAAGGCTGAAATATCTCCGAATCTCTGTCACTACATTCTGCCATGTTCTCCCTTCTCTCCCCCTCCCCCTTCCCCTCTACACACACACAGAGCTGCATATGAGAGAATGATTCTGCCTTTGTTTGACTCTGTACAGCGAGTTTTTCACACCGCTGTAATCGGCCGCGGTTTTAAGGATACTTAAAGTTCAAACGGTACTACTAACCGTCATTAATTTTACCGCGGTTTACCATGAAACCGGTAACCGTTTCATCTCTAGTTATGTATATGCTTTCAGTGCAAGCAAAACCAAAATGAATTCATACAGTGAATACATAGCACAGGGCTTCACCTGTGTGAGAACTGAAAACGAGTAACTGCCGTTCTGTGCTGTTAGAGGTCTTTCCAAATGTAGCTTTGAAATCCATCAAACTCTCCCATCACTTGGAGACTCATAGTGACTATGTATCTGAACCTTTTAGATTGAGTCAGAACTCTGTTTGCACTCTCTTCAGGCAGACATCCAGCACTCGGTAGCTACCAAACTACATGAGGTATCTCACTGGGTGAATCAGAAAAAGACAATATAATAAATTTTGTGGACCACGGAGGCTTTTCTTGTTGTTTGTGTGGGCCGTGCTTGGAAGTTTTATAATATTTGAAGGTTTCGTTGATATTGAATAACAATAGAAAGATGATACCTTTTGCATTAACTCTCGACAACAATTTCGGGGTCCACCTTACCCCAAGACCAAGACAAGTCCAGATGATGTTGAGGCTAAACAAGACAGAGAGCGCTAGTTTATGGTTGTGAGACTGAAATTGAACTTGAGTACAACACTACATAACACTTTTGTTTACATCTTCTGGGTCAAATATGTCGGTGTGAATGCTAGGTGAACTAGAACTAAAATGTAGTGTAACAATAATACAGCAGTTTATCATTTTCTGCTTTGGTCAATACCAGGGGAACCGAACTACAGATATAAATGCACACTTAATATGTGTGGTGCTGGTACAATTGAACCTAGTCTCATGAGTCAAAACATGACCTCATAATGAGAGTAAATGTCTGGGGATAAATATTGGTGATGGAGTATGGTGAAATCTGCTTCAAGGGTGTGCCCCCTCTAAAACCCACCACCAAATCCACAATCTGTGCGCACTACGTCCATAGTACAATTGATGAAACAAGCAAAACCACTCATAATTTGTTCTCCACATACATAACATAACTTACATTACATCCGTAGGCTGGCAGCAGAGTTCTTGTCCATCAGACAGTGTTAATGAGTGCACCACCAACCCTACTTTGAGCTCAACCTTCACGGGGCATTGTATTGGTTTCGAAGTTTCACATTCTGTTTATTCCAACCCTAATAAGTCTACAGTTCTATCCACATTTAGCCCAAAACTTGTTATATTTGTCCCTAAGATTTCTCATTATGAGATCATGTCTGGCCATACAAGAGTTTGTCAGGCACAGAAGCGTTAATTGGGTTTTTAACCCCTTAAAATCCCAGGCTTATTCCATACCATGGCTTATTATTCAGTAACTACAGGGACCTCAATGCAAACTGGTTGAGCCGTTCTTAGGTTAAATAAGTGTGTAATAAAATGCTGGGCTTGTCGGCAGGCCCAGGTCATGTAAGGGGTTAAACTTCTAACTGTAACTGCTGGGTTGAAAATAAACCACCAAACAAAAATAACCAGGCAACAGTCGTTCTGTGATCAGTGCACTGATGAAGGGGTAGAAGAAGACTAGCACAAACTGTACAAGGAAAAAAGATGATCTTCAGTCTCTAGCTGTACATCAACAAGGTTTAATGCAAAATCCAGTGAGTGGTTTTGAAATGCTGCTGTGTCTGATACGCTTACACTTGCGCAACAACTGCTGTGCTGAGAATGGTTCACCAGACAAGTAATATAACACTGAACTTGGGCTAAGGAAAGATGTTAGATAGATGCTTCATATATAAAAGAATGAATTTTCTTGTGCCAACAATAACTTGAAGATCTGGTTGAGTATTTTAAACAGCTTTTTTATGCAGTATGTTTCAGCATAAGTATTGTTATCTGTCTTTATCTTGCAAACAATACCTAGCAGATGCTAGAATTTACTCTTCATTTCTTTCCAGTGTCACAGAATTCACAGAACATTAGCCAGCCAATTCAAGTATGCACTTGTCTGGGTAAGTTTGTGGACATTCACAAGTCCAGGGTTTATTACTGATATTGCTGTATGTGCTGAACAGTTTTCATAAAACCTTGCTTTTGTTTCTCTCTGCAGGGGACAAGCACAAAGTACAGCCCTCAGCGAGTAGGACTTACACACGTTATGGAACACGAGGATGTCATTCAGATTGTTAAGAAATAAAATCAGCTTCAGAAGTTGAACAAATACACAGGACCTTTTATCCTATTCAGAACTGCCTCAAGTTCTGAGGTATGCATTTACTTTACCCAGACGTCATTAAACAGAAACTTTACCCAAAATTTTGCCAAAAAGCAAAAGTGGATTAGAGTTATTTTGTGGGAGCTTAGAGTTTGTGTGAAATGGTGTGGGACAAACGCTCAATTTTATCTTTCCACAGTTATGGAAAAGGGTATTGCTACTCCAGTTAAAAGGAATTACTGTAAATTAAACTGGTTGTGTATTTCATTGATTTCAGCAGTTTAAAGATCACCAATTCTCCTCAGAGACGTTTAAATTGAAAGCAATAAAATCTCCAAGTTCAAAGGTTTAGAAACGTGTGATGAGATTTTGTTATAAAACCAGTAGTTTTATTGTCACTGTTTCAAAGAGAGCAGAGTTCATTGTTATTGCCCCTTGTCTTTGATAAATAAAAAGAATGACAGCACATTTTATTTGTCACTCATTGAGACTACCTTGACGAGAAGGCTTTAACGTCTGAGAAATTGGCAGCGCTGTGTTTGATGGAAACATAAAACTTCGATAAGTATGTAAATCTACTTTTTAATCATCTGGCAGTGTTGTTAGGTTATTGTAAGTGGCATTAAATAGTTTCTCTGATGATAGAACAGACACCTCAAATAAATTATGCTTTGTGAAAAGGACAAGAATATAACAAGTCAAATTTGAAAAAGATAAAAGCAGGAGGAGTGCTTTCCTTCTCAAGCAATGACTTAAAGGAATGTTCTACCCAAGATCCATGATAACTTATCTGATTCCTTACTATGAATGCCCTACAAGTTTCAGGCATTACAAAATTGCAATAAGTGGTCCTTCGACATGTCGTTTGGGAAGAAGAAATGAAAGCCTTTTTAAGTTAAACAATAACATTAGTTTCCTTACTGAAGAATACCTCTATTAATTCACAAAATGATTGAACATCAGTTGGTGATTTGATGATTGGGTGCCATTTGTGACATTACATTTACAAATATGCATTCAGATAAAGGTAAAATACTATTTAAACAGAAGCAAGGTGTTCTACACAAGCTAACTGCATGTTTCAGATAAATGACCTAAAATATTAATAAAAGCTGTACCTTGAAATACTTTTAATATTTCATGAATTGTCCATTACAAATGATGAAAAAGTCCATATTAGTTGTGTCCCACAACCTTCACTCAGTGCTGTTAATTTAACACATCATAAAATATCCGACTTTAATATCTGAAATGAGGCCGATTTACCAGAGAATGAAAAGATTTTTTTTATTTGTTTAAATGATATTGACTGAAGGTAATATCCTGCCACCCGAATTACTGATTTGAAAGTAAATTATTAATTTAAACAAAGTAATTTTAGGTCAATCATAGGAATGTACATCATGTTCTCATGTCGTTAGCTAGCATGGATGCTAGTTTACCAAATTTTGTGTATTTGATAAAAACCCAGCGCTGTCGATCAAGAAGGCATTTTCACCAAAGAAATCTTTTGAAAAATAAGAAATTCTTCCTGAGAATATGGTTAAATGCATATTCACTTTCTTTTTTCCTTTTGTTCTTCTTTTAAACTTACTCCGAAGCAACCCCATTTTTCACGTTTGCCAGCTCATCTTAAACAGGTGGCATTAATAATTCTAAAAGTTGAAACTTCTCAAAGCTCTCAGATTCATTCCTGTCCTAAAGCTTGTTGTGTTGTGGGTTGGTTCTCTCTCCGTTAGCTCTTTCAGTTTGTCCAGCAAATAGTGTCGAAATGCTCAGGTTGATCTGAACAGTGAAGTCTGCAGTGCTTCCCCGTTACAGGCTGCTAACCTGTGTTTAATACGGTTAGTTGTGGTTTCTGACAGAGAGGCGGTTACAGGCCGGGCTCAGTGCTGTAATGGACTCTCCTTTACACTCGCAAGATGCCAACTGTTACCTTTCCGCATTCATCTGAAACCCAGAGCTGCTGCTTCTATTCAGCAGCGAAAACTAGTATAATAGAGACCATTAAAAATGCATGTGGAGGCACTCGGGCTGTACTACGCAGCGGACAAGTGCGGCATGGGGGATTATTAAAACTCTAGGCCGACCCACTGTAGCATTGTAGGCCTCATGAGGTCCTGGGAAATTAGGTTAAAGCCATACAGTCTCTGAATGATGAGCGAAATGGAGAGACTCTGTTTTGGAATTACCTGAGGAGCATCTACTCTCAGAGGTCTTTGTGTGAGAAGCAGTGAAGGTAAGGGGTCTCGTTCCTGTAACTGCTGGCTTCAACATGATACCTGACGTTGGAGCCATATGGCGTAATATGTGGGTGTGAGCTGTAGCGAGGCATCCGTAGCTTTGGCTAAATGCTACAGCAGGAAAAACATGAAACCAAGACATTTTGATTGGAACAAATTTCTGTTGGAATTATATATATGATTAAAAGTAATGACAGTGCGTTCCCTCGCAGTAATTTTGCGTTCCCTCGCAAAAGTTTTCAACTGCAAATAACACAATGTAATTCCACTTTCCCCCATTTTAATGGCTCAGTAAAATTACATCTATTAAAACAACTTATTTTTTAATTTTAAATATTTACATCCGTTTATTTCAAATATGTTTTGCTTCTAGCATTGTATCTATGGTGAGTTTTACCGCGCGCGCGTGTGTGTGTGTGTGTGTGTGTGTGTATCCTCGTATCCTCCTGAGACCCAGAAAAATTCAAGTTTAAGAATTTCTGTAATTTTAGGATAAAATAAGTCTATTGGCTGAAAAAAAAAAAAAAATTGTCACAGTGAAATTTTTTTAAAAACACTTGTTTATTTTTTGTGTAATGTCCTTTATAGTGGACAACAGGACATTGGATAGTAAATATGTTGGTGTCATTTTACTTGTTTCCTATACTGCATCAGACCAAAACCCTGCTGCTACATCAGCAACAACTTCAAAAACCTTGTCATCAGTCTTCAAAGTCCTGATTATCAATGTGCTGCTCAAAGTAAATCCAGGGCTTCCAGTCAGTACAACTTTGGGTGTCATTTAGCAGCAAACTGTTCCATGGTAGGGATGATTCTTAGATATGAATGGAGAGGGATGAGAATTAATTTATTGTTAAATGTACCATTGTGTAAAAGGAGATTTTCTAATAAATTGGGAAATTAAATAAAGATCAGATCCCGGGTTTAAAGTCCATTTAGCAGTAAGAGTAATACTTAAAATACTGGTGGTACAAAAAGATAAGGACCAAAAAGAAAAAAAGATACAGTAATATCACAGTAATGTGTTTAACTGCTCAGCTTACACATTGTTGCTTCTAAGCCTAAAGGGGGGTGTGATCATCCTTTAATTAATCACCTGTGATACCACGAATTTCATAAATGCATATTTTTCAACTACTTACTTCTCTTGCTCCCATAAAATGTGGTTGCTGAGGTGGCAGCCATATATATATGTACATATTTACCAAAAGGAACAAAATTTGAAATTCATATTTTCCATATCATTTTATGATTTGCTAGACTGTAGGTCTGGATCTTTCAGTAACATATCACATAGTGGCTATAGTAGATTATAGTATTTGTCAGTAGAGTTTATGCTGTAATTCAATATACTTGACATTTCTAAATTTCTAAAGCTTAAAACTACAGTAGGGGCAAGATAAAAATTGTGTAACATATAGAAAAAAGTTAGCATTTGGAAGCAGCCATCAACAAAAACACAAAAACATTATGCAAAAACTCGTCATTTCCCATATTTTATGATTCTCAAAGAAGGCCACAGTGTTAAGAAGTGCCTTTGGTGTATTTTAAGAACAGTTTATACAATGCATAATAAACTGAAGGTGTCATTTGATGATACAGTAATCATACAGTCTCTACTGTCTTTATTTAGCTCATTAATTCACTATGATATGTTGTTGAGATCTCATACACACTGCAGTCATAATAGCCAGCCTGTACAGTATTGCAATTTAAAGAGCTTTGCTGCCACCTGCTGCAAAATAGATGTTCATCCGCTGAAGGCAAGCTTTATAGTAAAATGAAAAATTTGCTGACAGAAGCAATATACAGTGGCCTCAGAAAGCATTTGGAAATTTGTGGCATGCTTAAAATGTATGTAAGTTCATTGTGGTAGAAAAAAAATCAAGAAGTAAAGCCATTTATTTTAAACAGACCAAGAATATACTGAAGTATTTTTTCAGAAGTTATCATTTGAGCAGTCTCTTTGTAGACTTTTGCTGCTTTGCATCCAGTATGTCTTTGTATGCTTCTGAGTTCATGATCCCATCAATAAACACAAGCTTGCTGACACCACTGTAAGTAAAACAGCTCCAGACTTTCACATTTCCTCCTCTGCGCTTTGCAGTACTCCTAGTTAAATCTGCTTGCCATTCTTCTCCTGGCTTTCTCCACAGAGTCTAATGTCAGTTTAATGAGGTGCTAAAAGTGTTTTTCTCATCATATCAGTTTGGTAAACATCCAAGAAGTAACCTACACATTAACAGCAGTTGTCCAAATACTTTCTGGGGGCATTGTATGTTAAAATCACGACTGATGCCTAAATAAGAGGTGTCTTCATACTTGCCTAATGTTGTCTAACAAATATTTGACAACTTGGAAAATCATTATAGAGGGTCTGACAGGGACAACTGAAACCGCCTCATATCTGTTCTTACCGTTCAAACCACTTGTAGTCTGGTTCCCTTTTGAATGTAATATTCAGAAAACCTTGACTCAGGCATTATTTGTGAGCTGTACATGGTGCCACATGGCCTAGTAAATCAGGTTCTGTGAGAAAGATGAAAGGTAATTGGTTACAGATTGTCATGTTCTCCAATCAGCCATTAACCAACAATAGAACTGATGACGTGGTGTCTGTTTGTAGATAAACATGGTTTGTAGGTAGATGGACATAAATGGCCTCAAAAATAAGGATGCGAATCATTTGTTTAGTAACTCAATCTGAACCTATCTGTTCATAATGGATGCTCTCTTTGCCTGTAACTACTTAGAAGCATTATATAGCACTATGGTTTTTGTAAATGAATTGTCTAAATCAATAATAAAATCTGCAAGCACTGTAAAGCAAGCATTATTCTACCCAGGCTTTGAATAAAGCTTTACTCAGGCTTTTGATACTCCTGCATTCTGGGAAGATGAATGTAAGTGTGTAGGCAGAGGGTTTTCTGACCCACACAATGATCATCTCATTCATTAACAAAGAAAGAGTAATGGTCTAATATATTTTCCTAGACAAATCATTGTGGGTGGACAGTGCAGGGACCTACCTTGTGTGAATATTCCTCCAGCTTTTACACAGCATCACATAGGCATAGTTCATTAGCAGGTGTTGTAGCCGTGCTCTGTGGAGTTCTCTGAGAGAAATTTAACTTTAGACGCAATTAAATATTGATGATCATCTAAGGTAAGCCTTTAGCAAGAACTGGACTAGATTCATGTCAGAGTTGTGATTTTCATGTTTTAATTTGAGGATTTTTTTGTTGTTGTTGCTGTTGTTACAGAATGCAGAGATAATTTACTAAAATGAATATGGATATGTTATGGAAATGCAGGAATTAATCTTCTGTGACATCAAAATACACATTTAAAACCTTTTACATCTAAATTGTTTATTTGTATTTGCTTTTGTGACTTAAAACCTGTAATGTCTCCACCCACAATGGAGAAGTACATTTAATTTTACACCGGAAAGTGATTCCTCGAAGATAAAATAAATGAAAATATACTAATATACTATAAATAAAACCTATGTTATTATACAATTGCTTTATAAAATCCTGGTGCTGAATTCTGACTTTAGGTTGTTTATAAAGAATGGCCAAATCAAAAAAATAAAAAATGTATACAATTTCCTCTAAACTATCCTAAATGTAGTCAATTGAAGTTTACTTCTTTTGTTTTGCAGTGGAAAAAAAGATTTTATTTGCCATTTGCTTCTATTGCTTTTTAGCTGTGCTAGGCTTGTGGCTCCAGTGCAAAATTAGCAGAGCAACTACATTAGCCTATGGGGGAAACTGTGCTAGTATACCTTTAAGGGTGGGAATCAGAATTTTCTTGCATAATATGAGCATTTGATTGCATTTGCAATGTGGATGAATGGATGTTACAATATTGCAAAAACCAGCACAATCCATAGTCATAGGTTCAAGACATGCAGTGCTTTGTAATATGAACAATACCACAGAACTTTTCAGATTAAATAATTTCCATATGTATGTACCAACATTTACTACTGTTATTTTATTAGTAATCAGTAAATATTAAAAACCCACTTGTAAATAAGTGAAGAGTTTAGTTTCAAAATGCATTATAGACCTTTTTTCCATAATGTATATTGTTGTAGGTGAGCATTGCACATACAGGAAATATCAGTGCTATATTATGATTAATAACACCTTTATTAGAGTAATAAGAATGCATGTTACATTATACTTCATCTGTTATTCTTTTTAAAAACTTGTTTTATGCAAAATTGTTACCAATATATTGAAATAAAGCTCTCCATGTTACGATTTACATAATGTATTACACCTATTACATAATGTATTACAAATGTTTCGTTTTTTAAAAGGACACGTCCTCACTGTTACGTGGACACCTTGAAATTTAAGACGGAGCTCCCCTGTGCCACTTGACTGAAACCCTACACAGCAGTTGGCCTGGGTGAATAGCAAGGTCTGGATTTAAGCTAAGTTCATTTAGGGTTTGCAGTGTACAATACTGTCTCATCAGGACTGCTTTAGATGATTTAAACTTTTTTTTAATCAGAACTTTTAAACGACCTGAGCATTGCATGTCATGCATTGTAGTTTTTTAGTTTTAGGTGCTACTGACAAATTTTAACTTCCACTTATCTGCAAAAAGCACAATTATCAGTGTCTGAACTGATATCGCAATTAAACTAACCCAAATCCACTCTGTATCTGAAAATCTAGCTTCTTCTTTTGTTGGAAATTAATGGAGTTCATATATTTGTTTATAGGTCTGTATAAACTTGTACATGATCTATATTGTACCCAGATTTTTATTGGATCAACTGCATCTAGTGATAGTCCATAATAATAGATAATGTACATTAATACATTTTATGTTTAAACATTAATCTACTCAACAATGTTTCTTATTGCTCTCCTAGCACTGTTAGTTGGAGATAATTGTTGCAGTATTGTTCCAGTCTATGGCAACATATTTTCACTTCAACAATGAATGACTTTACAGTAGATATATTTAGAACTTTTCCAATTAATATTTCATCATTTCTTAGTAAACTCAATAGAAACCTCCCATTAAGAATTGATAACTGTCAGCGTCATGAACTCGTGGAATATTAACCAGTCATCAATGAATTAACATGAATCCCACAACTGAACATATAAAAAATAACCATTCCAGTTAGAGTGCAACAATGAAAAAAAAACATTTGCATTGAACATTTTTTTTCCAAAATATTTTAAAGTCAACAATAAAGTTAAGTTTATAAAACTTCAAAGCAAACTGTTTACATGTTCTTGTTTCATGTTTATATATTTATCATTATTACCACCAACAGTTCTAATATGTTTGCCAGTTTTTTTCCCAAATTTGCTGAAATTTCTCCAATACATAAATATTTTCAGCTGTACTTTGGTTCTTATTAAAGTATTTTACAGCATAAATACAGCATACTTTAAAACTGTACACATATGTAAAGGTTGTGATCAGTGTCTTTTGTGATATTCCAATATATCAATGTAGCAATGCAAAGCACAAAAAAGGGAAAAACATAAAAAAACAGGATTCTTTGTGCAAGAAACACATCAAACATACATATAAGTACTTCTGAAAAACACATCAAACATACATATAAGTACTTCTGAAAAATGTTTTTGACTCACCTACTCCGCTGAACATCGAATTCCTCTTTGGTTTCCAACAGACATTTTTTCTGCTCTTTGGAAATGTTTCTCAGACAGTTTAGTAACAGCTCAGCCAACCTGCATAATTTATACAGGAATGAGCCAAAGAGATAATGTTACTCTAAGTCAGTGTAGTTGATACATTTAAGGTGCCCTTTGCAACTATAACAGGGAGCTCTCACATACTTTCAGACACATGCTTCCAGACTTTTGCAAGGACAGTGTCTGAGACTCACTGAGGACAAATACGTAACTGGAGCGTTATCACTTAGACAAAAGGCAAAGGGCTGCAGCACATGACAAAAGGGATGCTGACATTTATGGATACCTGACGTAGATTACAGAGTCTCTCGTCTCTGGGAAATCTTTTGCCAAAATCAACTCAAGAGCCAAGGGAGAGAATCTGTTGGACATTTCATACATGAAGAATATAACAATGTAAGGTAGAGTTCTAAACGACTATTTTTCTTGAAGGAAATATTCTTCTTATTTAGAATTGTAATCAAGAAAAATGCACTAGAATAGATAAATGGCACACTTCTCTTCTGTGAGATGATGGACAAATTCAATTTTGCACTTTCATTGTGGATCTGTACTCCAAATGAAATATTTTGCTAATGTATGAGTATACTGTCACTGACCAGTCATTTCTGAAATAGTGACATAGACTAGCATGACTTTTATGAAGGGATAAAATGCCACCAAAGAAAGGTGATAAAGCAGCAGCTAAGAAGGGTGACAAAGGGAAGGCAGAGGAACCGAAAGAGGATACCAAAGGAGGAAAAAATGAGAAGAAAGGGGGAAAGGGGGCCAAAGAGCAGCCTGCAAAAGGCAAAGGAAAGGAGGACCCTAAGAAAGGAAAGGGCAAAGGCAAGCAAGCTGTTACCAGTGAATCTGAAGAGGGCTCGGATGCAGAGCACTTACAGAGTGAAGTTGAAGACAGTGAGACAGTAGATGAAGAAGAGCTGCCAAGTGAGGATGAAGGAGGGAAAGGGAAAGGGAAAGGAAAAGCTGCACTCAAAGGAGCTTCTAAGGCTATGGCAGTGAAGGCTGCAGCTAAGCCAAAGCGTGGCCAAGCGGTGGAAGAAGGGGTTGATCCAAAAACTGGTAAGCGTGCCAACATTAAGGCTGCATCCAAAGTTGTGGCGGGATTTAAACCTGAAGAGAAAAAGCCTCAAATACAACTGGGTAAAATGAAAGATATTAACATTAAAGGGGCATCACAGGTTCTCACTGGTCTGGCTGGAAAGTCTTCACCTTTTTCGGTGCCAGCCCCAAAACAACCTAAAAGAGGGCTAAAAAGTACATCTAGACTTTTCATGCGACTATCAAAGAAGAAAAAAGATACTACACCCAAGGCATTACAAAGCCCATCTAAGTTGTTTGCAGGGTTTGGTAAGCCTAAAGCAGAAGATTTAAAGAATACATCTAAATTCATGTCAGGTTTTCTAGGTGGTGGAAAAAATAAAAATGAGAAGAAAGAAGAAGGTGGAAAATCTGTTTTATTGCTCAATATTGGTGGGAAAACAGGAAAAACTGCTGCTGCAACCTCTGGGTTAGGGGGCAAATTCAAAGGATTTTTTGGTAAAAAGAATACTGGAGTGGCAAAATTCAAGAATAAAGGATGGGTTCTAGGTAAAATTTCAGGTGCAACTAATTGGCTGACTCGTAAATTTTTAACATCCAAAACATCTCGGGGAAGGCTTGGTCGTTCTGTTCGTTACCACAGGTCAGACATGGAAAGATACAATGGCTATCAAAATGGAGGATATGAATATGATGAGGAGGAGTTTAGCTATGAGGAAGATGATTATGAACAAAGAAGCTATGGAAGGAATAACCCAAGAGGGCGATATTTGGGCAGGGATTATGACGGATATGGTCATGGACATTTCAGTGGTCCGCACCAATATGACTCCTATGAGGAAGATTATTATGATTACCCTGAAGATGAATATGCCTTCTATGGTGAGGAGAATAATTACTATGATCCCCTTTACAAAGATGAATATGACTATTATGATGAGGACTACTATGATGAATATGATGAAAGACAACCATATGACTATTATGACGATGGAATGGACTATTATGATTACAGGCAGCAGGGAATGGATGAGTATGGTTACTTTGATTATGGTGGAGAATATTATGATGAATTTGGTTTTCCAATTGAAGATGAACATTGGTACTATGGAAATACAGAACACTACAGCTATGGTTTTTACCCAGAGGAGATTGATTATTATGGCAATCAACAAGGTTTTTATGGTCATCCAGAAGGGTTGCCAGATGCCTATATGATGTACTCTAGTTACCCAAATCCATACAGTCAAAATGTATACAGCTACAGTGGAGATGCCACATCAGTTTACCTTGATCCACTTTTGGGTGGTACCCAGCCGAATATGTATGTAATGGAGGACATAATGGAACAAACTGAGCCATCAGAACTTTATGGGAATGAATATGCACATCTAGCAATGGAAAGCACACTAATTGAAGATCCATTCCGGGTCCCAAGACCACAGATTAAATTGTTTGGGAAAGACAAACTTGAAATTACAAATCCACCATCTCCTCATATTGCCCTAAATGATTTTGAAGTGATGACAGACATGCAACATGAAATTCAGCCAACTTTTCCTCAAACTGTGGGATTTACTCCACATACTGGAATGGTGCAAGGACCACTGTCCCCTGCAGCAACTCCTATGTTTATCCACCAAGCACCAGCACCATTTCCTTCGGTACAAACTGGTAGTCCTATTTTCATCCAGTCACCTCAGTTGCCTTCCTCTCCAATACTTCAAGCAAAGCCTCCTTTCCCCCTTAATGTGCCAGCATCACCCACTCCAAGTAGACACTCTTTTGGACCACACATGCCACTCTCAATACCACCATCCCCTGTTCTGTCTGCAAGGAGATTCGACCCAAACCTTGGAGATCAAGTGCCCCCTCACTTTGTCTCTTCAGATCCCATGTTTCAGAGACTTGAATTTCCAGCTGAGATTATGCAACCAACACCAATGAGACGAAGTCCACTTCCCTCACCACAGCTGTCTATTAGACAAGGCCATATTTCACCTGGTCGAACTAGCCCTCTGTCTTACCAAAGATTTGATATTCAACCAGAGGACATAGGTCCAGGATTTTCGCCAAGGCAGCCAAGAAGAATGTTTGGCCCACCTTCGTACAATAATAATGCCCAGCGACCACTTTCTCCTATTCAAAGGAGAAAATTTAGCCCCCCATCTTCCCCACTACCCTTGAGGCGAGGACCATCTCCTTCTGCTACTTTGAAGGAAAAGTCTCCCATCCCCCAAAGAAAACCATTTTTGTCTCGAGCACAGTCTCCTCATGCTATAGGAAGGGAAAGTCCACTAACTTCACCACGTGGCTCAATGAGAAGGAGAAGTCCACCGTCATCTCCAAGAGTCAACCTGCGGAAAAGTATCCATTCAGCTCCTCCCCCAAGTTCTTTCAGACCAATTGGTGGAAAAAAAAGGAATGACTCTTTCATATCAACAAGATCAGTAGCTTGTTCACCACAGCCTTCTTTAAGGAGAAGGAGTCCTCCATTATCTCCAAGAATGGGTCCTCAAACAGAACTTGAGGGTTCTCCTTATCCTCCACACAGAGCCTCATCTCCCATCCAAAGAATGGGATCTCCAAGACCATTGTCTCCTTCTGCTTCTAGATCTCAGCGACCTCTGTCCCCTACCCCATCAAGACTTTCTGGTAGAATCCAGCAAGACTCACAAAATCTACCAAGCCATTCATCCACTCGCAGATTCAGAGGATTTGGCCGAAACAAAGTACCTATGGGTACTGTTAAACCGTCCCCTGTCAATCCAGTTTTCCGAAGAAGAAGCCGTCAAGATGCTCCCCTAATGCAGAATGTTGCTCCACTCAGATCCTCCATTCATAATGGAACAGTGGGTTCAGGACCTATGAGTCGAAGCACAACCACCTCTCCTGTTATGTTAACAAGACAAGGTTCTAGAGTAACAGGATTCAGAGACTCAAAAAGATTTTTCCCACCAGGAACTCCAAATGCTCAGAGAGGTTTTCATAGACCTGTTGGGAGAGGTCGTCCTGTTGTAAGAGTACCAATAAATCCTGTTCCAGTGAGGCAGTCGGTAAGGGGGGCAAGTCATCCTGTTGTAATGAATGGCCAAGCACCTTTCCCACAACAAATTTCAATGAATGGCCAAGCACCTTTCCCACAACAAATTTCAATGAAACAGCCAGCACCACCATCACCACAACTTTCCCTCAGGCATATACCAAATCCAGCTCTTTCACCTCAGCTATCAACAAGACCAGGTTCACCTCAGCTATCAATGAGATCTGGATCGCCACAGCTTCCAATAAGACCAGGCACACCTCACCTCCCAATGAGACCAGCTTCACCTCACTGCCCAGCGACACCTGGCTCACCAATAGCGGTACACTCTCCATTACCTGGGAATCTCTCATCGCCTGTATTAACAAATGCTTTGCATAATCAAGCCATTAATCGTTCCTCCCTCAGGTCTCCATTTACACCTGGTCTTCAGCCTCAGGAGGTGACGTCTTTTGGTCAGACAGTTGTGCAAGGTCCCTCTCTTCTCTTATCAAATGCTTTACAGAATCCACATCTCTCCACTACTTCTTATAATTCACCTCTTCAGAGATTCAAGTCTGTTCAGTCTCCACTTCACATACCGCAGATCAATCAGGGTGCAATTCAGTCTCCTTCTCCAGTTTTGACGAATGCATTGCAGAACCCACAGCTCCGTAATGCTGTGTATAGCTCACCCCTACAGCGACCTGTATCTCCCCATTCAGGAGTGACACCACCACATGTTCAGGCTACTGATCAAAGCTCTATAATGCTGAGTAATGCTCTACAAAATCCTTATCTTCGCAGTGCTTCATTCAGCTCCCCCTTACAAAGAATTGCATCTCCACATCCAATGGTAGCACAGCAGGACACCCAGAAAAATATGCAGTCTTCTTCAGTTCTTGCAAGTGCATTGCAGAATCCTCATCTGCGAAATGCCTCATATACCTCACCACTTCAAAGAAATGTATACACTCCAATGGTGACACAACCTAATCAACAAACAGCACAAGTTTCACCATCTTTATTGTCCAGTGCACTACAGAACCCTCATTTACGCAATGCCTCATACACTTCTCCTTTACAGAGAAGTCCTACACCTTTTCGTCAAGCACAAGGACCTTCTTCTATTTTATCTAGTGCATTAAAGAATCCAAACATCCAGGGTGCTTCTTTTCGACTACCTGATGGGTCAATAATATCTAGAAACTCAGGCAGTGAAAGAGAGGACACCACCCCATCTCTTTTGTCAAATGCTTTGCAAAACCCAAGTCTCCGTAAAGCAGCTTACAGGTTGCCAGATGGTACAATCACACTTAGAAATGAAGTGCAACAACCAGCTTCATCTCCTTCTCTGTTATCCAATGCCCTTCAAAATGCCAATGTTCGAAAAGCATCTTACAGACTCCCTGAAGGATCTATTTTGTCTCGAAGTTCTGAACAAGTAAATGAAACAAAACCATTTTCACCTTTTTTAGGAAATGCTCTACAGAATCCCAACCTTCGTAAAGCTTCTTACAGACTCCCAGATGGAACTCTCCTATCTCAAAATCAAAAGACAGAAATGTCACCCTCCCCTATTCTTTCAAATGCTCTTCAGAACACAAGCCTCCGAATGGCTTCGTACAGGCTTCCTGATGGAACACTTTTAACCAAGAGCTCTGAACAGGAAGCAGAACAAAATATTACATCCCATTTGTCAAGTGCTTTGCAAAATGCAAATCTTCGCAGTGCTTCTTATCGACTGCCCAATACCTCAGGCCTATTCAGAAACCCCAACAAAAAAGAACAAACCTCAGTGCTGTCAAGCGCGCTTCAGAACCAAAATCTTCGTAAGGCCTCCTACAGACTGCCAGATGGATCAATCATGGCTAGGGGTAAAACAGCTGAAAGTGGTCAACCCTCTTCACCATTTCTGGGAAAAGCACTGAAGAATACTAATTTACATAAAGCCTCCTTTAAGTTGTCCACAACTTTCGGGAGTTCTCCAGAGGACCCAAGGTATGCAGTGGTGACACCTCAGGTTCAGGGTCAACCTGGTGAACACTGGGCACAAATCCAAACAATAGATCTTCATGAGCCAGATGATGTCTGGTCTTCAGAAAGAGTCCTTCCACATCATACTGTGCAGAACCTCACAAAATGGTCCATGTACAGGGATGAAGAATTGGTGGATTTTGTCATTCCTGTGTATCCTGGGCAAGAGGCTGATGGTACTGAGCCTGAGTGGTTACCAGACAGGGAGGGTGAACCTCAAGGGCACTGGTATGATAAGGTACAGCTAATATTTTGGACATAAGTCACTATTAGTTCTGCAGTGCCTTCATGATTTTAACTGCTATGTTTTAGTATATGTGGTATATTTGTTAAAATACTTTATGCCATAAGATTGTTTTCACAGTAGGTCAATTCATAACAATTCTCACAGTTGGGGCTTGCGTGATTACAGTAGAAATACAAAGAATAAAGAGGTAAGGCCATCAAAAAAAACATTATTCTGTACTGAAACAGAAGATTGGATAAAATGTTATGGGGTCCTATTTTTGTTATCATAGTGCAAGGGAAAAAATTACACATAAAATTACAGTAGTTGTGCATGAAAATGTGGCTTAGGCACTAACCTGCTTTTGGGCAGTGCAATTGTAAAATAATTAGATTAGAATGTGCTGGCAGCACAGCGTCAGTACCCACCTTATTCCGACTGATGCACTTGCAGCCCTGCGGTCCTCATTTGCACATTTGGACAATAGGGTGTCCCATTTCTCATTTTGATCCCCAAAACCATGTTCACGACAGCCCTCTGTGTGCCCTAAGTTTGCCCTTTAGTAAAGACTTTATAGATGCAGACTTAGTTGTGGCCTCTAACCCCTCTAACCCAAAATTCCTGGAGATTCAGACAAGGACACATCAGATTGGAGAGATTTGTTTACAACAGCCTGACCAACCTGAGCAAATATTCAAGTGTTAAAATGCATTTGCTTTTTAATTTTGACATGTCCTTGAGCTTCATGGTAGCAGTCTGGATTGAGCCACTGTAGAAAAGAAAATGAGCTTTTTCAAAAGCGACTGATAAAATGATTTTGTTAACAATTTAATGTCCTCACCAAGACAAAAGCAGTGGAATTTTTTGTGGTGGAATTGTGGAATTGGTGGGGTTTTTTTTTTTCGTTTTTTGACCCCACAATTTTTAAAATATTCAAAATATTCAAAATATTTTCAAAATATATTCAATACCAAACGGTCAAGATGGCACTTTGTAGCATATATAGTGACTCAAAATGTGCTCTGTCAAATGGTTGAACAGAACATTAAAGGGTTAAGGTACTTGGACAGCCTGTACATTGCATGAGTCCGCTTTTAAATGTAGTGCCAAGATTTCTTGCCCTATACATTCACACATTGTTGATGCGACTAAAATGCGGAACTGAAGCAGAACTGCAGGGTTTAGAGGGTCTTGGGCCAAGCCTATTTTCATAATGGCAAGTATTGCTCCCATTGTAGAATATAGCTGTATTTCATTACTTCTACACGATAATGAAAAACAGGTCGTGTCAGCACAGAGTATTTCTGGCCACCAAAGTAAAAACACACTTAGCAGTACTCTGACATTAAACAACTAAACTGCACTTGCACTTGCACAAAAATAGACTTGTAAGACCAGATCTAATCACTGAAGAATTTGGATTTGAGACAGAAGCTTATTAAAAAGATCTGGGCTATCCAAGAAGACTCATAACATTTTGAAGCAGAATGTCTTTACAGGTCACTATGTAAATGTTAGGTAACATTAAAAGAATGCTATATGCAGCCATATCAGCTAACTCAGCAGTGTTCTTTACTCCCAAGTCCTGGAAGGCCATAACACTGGGCAGTTTGGTGCTTCCTCTGTTCCAACACACGTGACTCAGTTCGTGAAACTCTTAATGAGTTGAAGCAGATGTGTTTGGCCACTTATGGATATTATAATTTTTAAAATATTCATTAATTTTTTAGTTATGTCTGGCTGCTGCTTTTATTTGTGTCATCAATTTATATGTATTAACTTGGGTATGTAGATGTACTCAATCCGAAGTCTGCCAACAATGTTGTACCGAGAGCGAGCTGAGGAGGATGGGATTGAGGATATGACACAACTGGAGTAAGAATTTATTTAATCTCACAGACAGCTAACTTATCTGATGAAATAAAATTATTTTGTTACACTTACTACTTTGGAACCTGTTTGTTTAGATCAATATCTCTTTCAGCTGCCTATGCAATCTTTTAAATATGGCCGAACTTATTTTTCCAGGGAGCTTCATGAAGCAGCTGTTTTACTCAACCTGAGGAAAAGGTTTGAACGAGAACTGATTTATGTGAGTAAAATTTTAAGAATTTTCACACAATACTTCCTGTAAGACTATTTTATTGTACATTGGTTAACTGTATGATTACGTTGATATATTAATTTTGCTTGTATGCTTTCATTCAAGACATATATTGGAAGTATTTTGGTAGCTCTGAATCCCTACAAGATGTACAATATTTATGGAACAGACATGGTGCTGCAACACAAAGGGCATGCCCTTGGTGAAAATCCTCCGTAAGCTCAGAGTCCTGTTTTTCATTTTTCTATAAAGCTTTTATAGAGGTGGTTGTTAATATGTTTATATTAACAAAAATATTTATTTCCAGGCATTTATTTGCTATAGCAAATGCTGCTTACACAAAAATGATGGATGCCAAACAGAACCAGTGCATTATTATCAGGTATAGTTAAATTAAAATATGAGTTACTTTGAGATGTTGCTTTTTTTTGAATGAAATTGGGAGGAGTCAAAGCCCTCAGTCCATTATTCTCTTGTGTAGTCTTTTAAGCAGTTTAGCTGATCGGTGTCAATACTGTTTGACAACTGATCACCTGGAACACTTTAAACCTCTCTCTGAAGGAGATACTTGTAAGGAAAGACTGCTGGTGTCTGGCCTAGGACTGCACCATCAGATCACATCTCTGTGAAATGCACCCACTGTCGTCTCAGAGAAGCTGGCACGATGCACACATTCCAGCATTCGATTTCACTTCTGTCTGACGACCAGACACTATGCTCATTACTTAAGTGCAAAGCAAAGGAGGTGGAACTCGATTCTTCACATGCCAAGTCTCTGTGCCAGTTTACCTAATTGTGGTGTTAAGCTGATAATTGGGGGGTTACGGCCACCATTTGGTGCAAGTGTAAAATGTGCTTATTGTATTTCAGTGGGGAGAGTGGTGCTGGCAAAACTGAGGCCACAAAGCTGGTCCTGCGCTATTTAGCTGCTATACATCACAAACGCAACATAACACAGCAGGTATGGTCCAACTAAGCTAGTTTATAATGGTTTGCTTATACAGCACTCAGACATATGATGTACTTTGATGTAACAAGTGTTTTTTTTTATATTTTCCTTTAATTCGTGTACAGATTGAGGTATTGTATTTTTGGTTTTTGGCATGTCTGTGTGCACAGTGACAAGTACTGCATGATGTTTTAGAAAGTGCATGCATCTTATGCTTTATTGTCTGCAAACTATTTGTTCATACATATGAATAAATGAATCCACATGACATTTATGTGTAAATGTCATCCAGTACATCCTACAGAAGATAACCCTTTTTTGCTTCCATAATTGCTTACCTTCTATTGAATATGCAATTATGGAAGTTTCATTAAGACAATTAGATATAATGCTTTATAATGTAATACAGTCTATGTGGAGCATTGTACCAAATTTTTTTTTCTTCCAGATTTAAACATTTAAAAGTTAAAACTGTGATCCCCCAGTAAAAAAAATGTTTTTTCAGATCTTAGCTATTTACAGGGATTATGTTCTGATCTGTTTAAACCCAATTGAGATAGTAATAAGCTAAATACATGCAAACTCATCATTTGTAGGGTACGTTCTGTTGGGAGGTGGCTGTCCCAAACCCTAACCCCTAAATTTCTACTTGTGAAAATAAAACTTACATTTTTTACATTTTTTACTTTGTTTGTAAGAAGATCTTTTTGATTTATGTTAAAGTGAAGTCAGAAAATGTAGATTTATTGTGAGTTTAATATTTAAACAAAAAAAAATTATTCCAAAATACTGTCCCACGTTTGCATGTAACGATCGAAATACAGAGAGTCCATAGGCGGAGCATTATTTTAGCCACACCCTTGCACCCTTGCATTTTAGAGCAGTTAGTGAAACTGCATCCCTGACCCTCATGGCCACATGGTGAGCACTTTGATCCTATTGTTTTGAAGTAAATGTGTCCCAAAGTCTTAAAATCACTGTGTTACCTTAATTGTTCTTAAATTGTCACTAATGAAACACATTTTCTGCAATTAAATAAACTTTTTTATGTTTTAATAAAAATATTATGATTTTTTGTATATACAGCTGTTCAGAGCTGTTAGCTATTACTGGCTTTTTTTTTTAGTTATGCTCAAAGTTAACTAAAGTTATTACTACCAAAACATTTGGTAATGTATCAGTAGTGTTATGATTGTTTTGTTAATGACAAAATGGAATGTTCAATCATTTGTTTTAATAAAATAATCATAATTAACATATAGAGTCACTTAAAGCAAAATGCTTTTAGTCTAAAGTCTAAATCAGTTAAAAGTCTGAAATGTGCTTTTAACTCTGACCAATTTGGTAGAATGGTCCATATATTATAGTAAAATAGATTTCATTTGTGTTAAATGTGATGAATTACACATATCCAATATGACTGCATAAAAGTAACATCAACACATCTAAGCTTCTGCAATGCAGAGGTTGTTTGAACAGACCTGATTGATAAATTGAGTATATGGTCCAATAGGACTAAACATGTCATATCATTTTTAGACAATTTCTAACAAGAAAATAGCTAAGCCAGTTAGGTGTCATCAAAAATATTCACAAATTTGGAATAAAATCTATTGTGAACTGAGAATTCTGTGTTCCAACAGTGAAGACCTATAGCTATAGTAGGCCATCCAATACTGTATTATGGTATGAGAAATCCATTGATGCAAAAAGTGCCAGGTAGACTGTATATTAGCCAGCGTGTACAAGTGTAGTTGGGCACTGTTATTGTTTACAAGTCTGTAGGGTTGCTTGTCAGTGCTGCTTGCCTGCTAGTTTGCAAAGAAGTGTGGACAAGTTCTAAATTCTTCAAAGGAAAACATGGGGAAAAAACACAGAAATAAAAAAGTGATGTGTAGGTTGTTGGTTCAAACAAATTCTTTATTGTAACACAGCCTTTATTTTGACAGAGGGCAGAATTGATGACGAAATGTTTGACATGAACATTAACTGTCTTTTTTGCATTCATCACTGCTGACATTACTGTGATTAAATCTACAGATTCTTGAAGCAGCTCCACTCTTAGAATCTTTTGGAAATGCCAAAACCGTCAGGAATGATAACTCAAGTCGCTTTGGGAAATACATAGAGATATTTCTGGAAGAGTAAGTGTAATTGTTAAGACATTCTGTCTTAGGTAACTTTTGAGAGATTGAGTATGAACAGATTAATTATTGTACGTGTTTGGCCTATTTGCTTAAGTTGAGTGTTGGCCAAAATGTTTAAGAGTAATAGTTTTTTTCATGTTAATGCATATTAGCCGAAATTGCTTACTGTGGTAGTGATGGTAACCAGACATCCGAGGAGTTTAATGTCTCTAAAAGCTCTCTCACATAATGTTCTTAAATAAAATGGTTATGAATATGCTGCCTGATGCCTGAGACATTGTTTTATGATAGTTTTGAGATCTACAACTGTTTTACCATTATCAGTATTACCTCTAAAAACTCAGGAGACGTGTTGATTTACTGATTATTTTGGGTAGTAAATAAAAGTGCTGCACTTGCATTGTAGATATCATGACCCCTGGTTTCTATCACCACCACTGTAAAGAATTCCAAAATGGCAACTTTCTCTACTATGAACCATTTTACATTCAAACCACACTGAATGATGTTGTTTGCACCTCCTCAATTGAATTATGCATAGACTATGAAATTCCACTTTAATTCTCTGTAATTTTTCCTACAGGGGTGTGATCAGCGGTGCCATAACTTCACAGTATCTACTTGAAAAGTCAAGGATAGTGTTTCAGGTGATCGTGGCAATTCTTTTTATTGTAAATGTGTTACTTTGGTTACATGATTATTTTGACTGCTTGCATATGGTTTGAAATTATGTTTGAAAATAAACTGGATATTCTCTGGATATATGTATTTTTCTTCTAGGCCAAAGATGAAAGAAACTACCACATTTTTTATGAAATGCTTGCCGGCCTTCCTTCACAGCAAAAACAGTCCTTGTACCTCCAGGAAGCAGAGACCTACTATTACCTCAATCAAGTGAGATTAAAAATTTATCTGTTACAGTATACAGTGTTTATGAAGAGCTGAATTTATAAGTTTATAAATAAAATAAAATAAATATTATTTTTTCCTTTTATCACCTGATCAAACAAGGACAGAAACTGATGTGTTGTCTGTTTTTGTTGCTCACCTATTGCTGCTGGACAGGGTGGGGACTGTGAGATCTTTGGTAAGAGTGATGGGGAAGACTTCCGCAGGCTCCTTAGTGCCATGGAGGTCTTGCACTTCAATGTTGACGATCAGAATGGCATTTTCAGGGTCCTGTCCTCCATCCTCCACCTGGGAAATGTCTTCTTTGAGAGATATGAGGTAAGCTATGTTATAATACTCCTGTCTGTTTAAAACTACAATATAATAATCCTTTATTTCATTACAAGTACCACGAATAAATGGTAAAGTTGTCCGTTTTTGAATATACAGACAGACTCTCAGGAGATGGCATCAGTGGTGAGTGCTCAGGAAATCAGAGTGGTGGCGGAGCTCCTGCAGATTTCTCCTGAGGCTCTGCAGAAATCAATCACTTTCAAAGTGACGGTAGGACAAAGTGATGTGTGCTGCAACTCCCTCAATGGATCCTCATTTAGCAGTCTGTAGTTTTGTATGTTGCCTTTGATCATCAAAAAATAGCATTGATGCAATTTATTGTCATTGCATTGTGTGCTTTCTCACACTCTCACGAATCTCTTGTTACTTCTCTTCCTCATCTTCTCTTGTCACATTATTAAAATTACGCTGGTACATGTCTTTTACTTACTTTTGCTTAACGGGGCATTCCAGCCTAAAACTATCATTTAATATGTTATTTTTTATATTGTGCAGTATTTTGTAGTGCAGCATTGCACCCTTCAGCCTCATTGGTCTGACAGAATTCACAGTTTTGTATGGTTTCCTGCTTTCGTGCATCAGTGTTCTCCCACTACACAATACTCAGCATGCATTACACAAATACATCACCCAACCGCTGGGAACCCCTATGGCGCTTAACAAATCCTGACTTATAGCCACTGATTTAGAGGTTCATAAATACATGTGGTATTAGCTAGTGTAAGTGATATAGCACTAACCTCAATACTGTGGTGCTAGCTAGTGTAAGTGATATAGCACTAACCTCAGTTGGCTGTTACCTTTTTTCTTGTTCAAGGTAATAATTGTTTAGTTTTTGTTTGTGGTTCAAGTTTCATCAAAAATAGAGAAGTTAATCTACTAAAAGGTGTGGTATTTGTTTCCTGCAACAACCAATAGGGTGAAATATGAAACATTTGAAAAATTGTGCTAACGTAGTTCTCGTCTGGAATCTATGAATGTACAATTAGGTTTCGAAATAAAATAGTTTTCCTTCTGCTAATATTGCCAAAGATATTTCCATAGCAAACAGGAATAGCATCTTGTTTCTGTTTTGACTATAGATTAAGCAGTTTATGTTCAGCAAGTAAATGCCTACTGTGCATGTATTTAAGCTTAAAAAAATACCCTGTAAAATGACTGTATCTTCCACTTTCACTGGCTGACATTCCAGGTATTTTCCAGTAATATACAAACTACATAGAATGACATTCTCTCAAAAGTGCACTGACTCTAAAGGACAACTTAGCATTGCGGTTAGTCATCTGTAGACCTTGGATGAACTCCAGGCTGCTGTCATGGCCCTGTGCCAAGTACCAGCACTTAAGTCAGTTTTGTTTGGTCTGTTTCTTTGATGGTCCTTCGAAACATGATCCATAGTACACAACTAGCACGATTCAATTTGTCTTGCAGAGAGCATCGACAGTGAAACAAAGAAAATGTCAAATGGTGCATATACAAGCTTGAAATAACCTCAGATAGAATAACATGGCAAGTTTATCTGGGCAGCAGGACACGGTGCTATGGAGACCACTGTAACCCAATCAGGGGATACCCTTGGCAGGAGCAATCAGGGAGGTATATAGGCATGCTAGCCAGTGAGACAGTCCTTCAGAACAGCAGGACCTGATTCAGGTCTGCCAAGAGGGCTGCTAGAGCATTAACCGTGCTCTTGCAAACCCAGTGCAAACCCAGTCAGACCATTCATAATAAATAGGACTTTTGACAGTATAGAAAATTTTCACTGTACAGAATTTAAAACGGTAATGCTGCTGCAATGATCAGCACCACACTCTACAATGGCACTACTATGTTGGTGTCACTGCTGTGATAACAATGATCCAGCACCCAAATAAGATTTGGTCAGTGGTGGTCCTATAGTGGTCCTTTTTCATTGATGGATGGGGTAGAGACCGATGAATTGTGAATTTCTGCAGATGGGCTACAGTCAGTAATTGTATGCCTACAGAGTAGAGCCTGAGCGATATATAAGTTGGCCAATTGCATTGATCGATATTGGCATCCCACGGCTTTATCAGTATATTTGAACATATCCATTATGAAGCGATAATTTAAGAATTTTAATGGCATTGGCAGGATTCAAACTTATTATTAAATGATTATTTCAAACAATAGGACAAAATCTGCCAAATACTTTTATTAATATTATTTAAGGCTGTGAGTTTCTGTTGTTTGAGTTTAAGAAAGGTGATAATTGAGAACTGACAATCAAATCAGTCAACTATTGGAGTATAACATTAAAGAATATAAATGTAAAATTATATTGGCTGAAGTTGACAATTATCTGAATATCTACCACAATGTTTTCATATCCGTTGGGCCTTAATACAAAGTGCACATATTGTAATATATACAATAATAAAATGGCTAGTGACTGTACAAGCTAGGGCCTAATAAACTGCCAGCTCAGTATATACAGTTGTATGCAAAAGTTTGGGCACCTCTGGTCAAATGACAAGCTTTGTTGATTTTCTAAATGATAAAAAGTACACATGATCTACAGAGAACAAACTTCTACAAGTTTAAATGCACAAATACTGTTTATTTGCTGAATTGAATACATTGGAAAAATGTAAAACGTGGTCTGCAAAAGTTATGGAGCATTTTATTTCACATAAAATCTCAGCAAATAAATAGAAATTGTGCACTAACGTTTGCAGTAAAATGGCATATTTTAGCTTGTTCATTGTAGAGGATTGTTAACTTATTTTCACTTAGAAAATCAAAAGAACATGAAATTGACCGGTTGTTCAAACTTTTGCATACGACTTCATATAATTGGACACAACATGCATAATTGTTGGAGTAAGTATTATTTTTCACCTGAAATAATCTCTAACCATTACAAACACATACACAAAAGGGAATCTGTGCATTTTTTATCATTAGTGTCATACAAATTTTACACATGCATGAAAAGGCCAATAATAAGTTATGTCATTCAGTAGTCCTCATCACCACTTACCAGTTCACAGTGCAATATTGAGGAATGGTTTCAGTATGTGTTACTCTTGCAGTTTGCTGTGCTGGCATTCATTGTAGAATTAATTGTCCCGGCTCAGTACAAGCCATAATACAGTAACATTATTCTTTCATGTCATATATCATTGCTGCCCCCCAAAAAACATGTATCTCCATTTTTGTCGCTTTTTTAAACATTATTCGAAAATTTCATAATATATGAAACAACAGGAATGCTTCAAAATAACGCAGAATAAAATATCTTTACATTAACTTAGAATTAAAGTTAAGGCCATTTTTGCCTTCTCTTGTAAAGTTAGTAATTTGGAGATACGTGTTTTTCTTTGGACGGCAACTATATGCCAAACAACGCAGTTAGCTTACTCTTTAGTTGCTCCCCGTTCAAATAGATGAGTGATGTGTTTATCCAGTTTTCTCTGCCACTGAACAGCTAGGCCAGTTTTTCTCTGCATAATATTTTGTTTGGTACCTCTCTTGCGACAAAAGGAAACCATCCAGACCCTCAGTGAAGAAGTTCAATCTTCATTTTGTCCTTTTTCCCAAATGATCTCCTTCAGAGGTCATAGGTGAGGAATTAGATTGCTTGCTCCAAGTGGACTCCAGCAGCTTTTTGCATTTTCATCATCTTTTCTCTTGTCATTTCCTATTGTCTCCTCTTTTGTTTAAAAAAACAAAACAAAAAACTTTTATGCGGTGCTGTGGTCGGTATCTGGTTACAGGCTAGTCATTGTCTCAGTGAGTCCTGCTCAGAGCCAGAGCTTGTCAATGTTCACTGTGTCCTGGCCATGTTGAAATGTGCTAAGTCGTTTAGACTACAACTCATCATGGTTGCTAGTGTGACACCATTGGGGGCCGTGCAATGCAATTTAGGCAGTACTGCTAATTAGAATAGCAGGTCTTCTCAATGTAACAAGAGAGGGCTATATCCAAAGTCATTAACCTTTGTCCAATCACAAAAGGTAGAGCACTCGCACTGTAGGGCTTTTTTTATCAGGTGGAACCTGTAAGACCCGGCTTTTAGTGAATGACTTTGGAGTTGCATCTACTTTAAAAGCGGCCATGTTCTAGTAGAGTGAAGCCAGGTCAGTTCCCAAGGTGTAAGAACAGCTTGGTAAACCTGTCTGAACGTCCTTGATACTATCAGTTGAAGAGGATTAATGCTGTCCCTTCACAGAAGTACAGGCTGTGTTTACATCGCTTAACCCTGAGGGCTGGTTTTCACAGAAGTCTGTATCAGTTGCACTGTTGATAGGGTGCCTCATCGACTTCTAATCTGCTCTTTGGGATGATGTCTCTGAAATGCAGCCTCTATGGCTATAAAGGATGACAAGCGATTTTGAGCAACATGAATAAATAGACTAAGCTTAGTAGAAGAGATTATTTTTTAGTCCTGTATAGACCCACATAACAAGTTTATGAAGGGTTGCTACTCGACATATTGTCGCTGTCTAAAAAAAAGTATTTACATTTTTTCTACTTCTGTTGTTCTGCATTATCTGAACGCAGCAGCTGTTTTTTACATCATGATCAAAGTTTTATGATGAATGGACAACTAGAAATGGTCTGAAATTCCTTGCAAAAAAATCTCACTACACTGTGTTACCATTTTGTTGTAACTTGTGTTTTTTTGGCACCAACTATATGTATGTAATATTCAAGAGTGAAATTGAACATATTTTGCTTTCAACCAAGTTGTCATTGCACATCGAACATTTAAATATTCCTAATATTAGTAGTGTACATGACTTCGAGTCAAATGAATTTTAAATCAGATCAGAGCAATTGATTCATTTTGCTCAAATGATCTGAATGAATTTCATGTACAACTATTAAAGCATACACTTAAAGTGGTCAGATAGGCTGATTAGCTGTCTTTTTTCCTAGCTGTTGATAAATTATGACACATATTCTATTTATAGTAATTCCTTAAAACGTTATTTGCCCTGAGATTTGTGCAGCGCTTTTCAAATATGAGGCATTTTGGATTTTAAAGTTGCACTACTACATTACTGAGTCAGGACACAAAAAACACACGCTAAAAGATTGTGTGCATCCGCTGCTGTGAGTCACCCTGTAAAGCCTAAAATGATCGGAGCTGTCAGTTTTGATTTGATGGGAGTTTGTCAGACCACATCATACGTCTTTATGTGACACGCACAGAGTCTAAATGAAGGCCTGGCTTGATGTTTAGGTCTCAGATGCAAAAGATACTGATGACAGCAGTAGATTGTTCACTTATTTCCTCAGAGGACATGCTCTTCACCAGGTTTTGAAGGAGTTCTCTTTGATTGCTCTTTCAACGCAGCCAATTATCAGATTCATCTGCTCAGGGATGGGGTCTGAAGCATGACCAACATTTCAAAATATTCTTTTGCATGTTGCATGCAATTAGACATTTCCCTAAATCCCTCAAATTACCCAAATCCCCAAAACCTTTAGTTTTATTATAATGTCATACTCAATGTTATGCATCTTAATAAATCATCATGGAATCTTATACAGTTCTCTTCATCATTCTAGACACATCAAACTTCATGCATCATAATAATGGAATCATTTTGCTCATATATTTTTAACAAATTGATTTTATATTCCTGAAAACCGTGTATACAGTATAGGTACAAACTCTATGCTGAATCTGACACTAAGCATGAACTACAAGTAAACACATTCATGTTTTGTGGTTTCCATGAAAGGTGATGAATTGGAGAGTGACTCAGTTGTAAATATCTGCTAAATATCGTGCTGCACACAAGTTGTATTTCTGGACTGGAACATTTGTTTTCTAATGTGACATTCACATTTACATTCTCCTATAGGAAACAATGAGAGAGAAGATCTACACTCCTTTAACAGTTGAGAGTGCAGTTGATGCCAGGTAATTCTGTGAAGCTGTGAAAATAAATCCCTCAAAATTCTCTTGAGATAGATGGATGGATAATGTGATGAATGGACATAAAAGAAGCTTAAAATATGCTCAATTCCTCTCTCCAAAATTCCAGAGATGCAGTTGCCAAGATCCTGTACTCCCTTCTTTTCAACTGGATAACTGATAGAATCAATAAGCTGGTGTACCCAAGGAATGAAGCACTGTCTATCTCCATTCTTGACATCTATGGCTTTGAGGTATTAACATGAATGCAAAGATAACTTGTTTTTGTCTTTTTAAGGATGCTCCATGTAGCAGTTAAATACTGATTGCTTAGTGAATCGCACTATTTGTGCTTCACAGGACCTCACCTTCAACAGCTTTGAACAGCTTTGCATAAACTATGCAAATGAGTACCTACAGTTCTTTTTCAATAGGATAGTTTTCAGAGAAGAGCAAGTAAGCTTTCTTGGTTCCTTCTAATCCTCAGAGCATTGTGACTGTAGATTTTTCACAATACGTGTGAAAAAATGACTTTGAATATCTTAGGAGGAATACAGCAGAGAGCAAATCCCCTGGGAGGAGGTGCCTTTCAGTGACAATCAGGCCTGCATTGACCTCATTGCAGCAAAGCCTCATGGAATCCTTCGGATTCTGGATGACCAGAGTGGCTTTCCACAGGTGCGTTCCAGTTCAACAGTTTATCCCTGTGGCACTTTCTGTTTTTTTATGTACTTTAAGCCGTGCTTGCTCAGTTTTGCTCAGTGAATTTCTCTTCATATTCAGGCTACAGACCACACCTTCCTTCAGAAATGTCACTATCATCACGGCCACAACCTACTATATTCAAAGCCAAAAATGCCTCTCCCTGAATTTGCCATTAAACATTTTGCTGGGAAAGTCACTTATCAGGTATATATCAGAGCACTATGATGATCAGTAGAGTTTATGCACAAATTATTGTGAGACTTCCACTCTTACTTACTCATATCATTCTTAACAGGTCCATAAGTTCTTGGACAAAAATTATGATCAAGTTCGTCAGGAGGTCCTTGACCTTTTCATGCAGAGCAAAAATAAGGTAAGGGGACTTTAACATGGTCTTACTTTGGATTTGTTGTCCCAGGGTTTAATTTTATTTTTCCTCTTGGTCTAGATGGTTGCATATCTGTTCATGAGCTATTCAGAAGCTCTCAGTCAACAGAGGACCCACGTAAGGAAGAACAGCACGGTTACACGCAGATACCAGGCCTCAACAGTTGCTGCCAAGTTCCAGCTGTCTCTAATGGAACTTGTGGAGAAGATGGAGAGGTAGACTATCAAAGCTCCTATTCTCGGAATTTACTTCATTCTCAAAATAGCAAGGCCTGTTCTTTTATTTTACCATGTGATTTCTTTCGTTTTGTGCCAGATGCAACTCATTTTTTGTGCGCTGCATAAAGCCAAACAATAACAAGGTAAGAAATAGCAGTTACTGCGTAAGAAGCACACTAGTAGCTGAAAATTTCTGTTGGGGGTTTGTACTAAGAGTGTGTGTCTCTCTCTAGGAGCCTGGTGTGTTTGACATGGAGCTGGTCAGCACTCAGCTTCGTTACTCTGGGATTTTGGAGACCATTCGTATCAGGCGAGAGGGTTTTCCAATCAGAATACCCTTTGATGTCTTCCTCTTTAGGTAATGTCTGAGATGATTATGGTTTGACAAGGAAATTAAATTAAATTAAAGGGGCACACATGCTAAAATGGAAAATCTGTAAACAGGCCTACATACCTCCTAAAGCAGTGCCACAGTAGTCAAAGAGTGAGATTTTCCAGTTTAAAGACTGTAAACCTCCCTTCTGATGATGTTGAAAGTGAAAGGTACTTTTGAAGAACTACATCTGCTTTAGGGTGGATTTTGGGAGCAGTCTGTTTGGAAATGTGTTTTTTTTTAGCTGAATGAAGAAGGTAGGCAAATAGCTAATAGTGCTAGGAAACAGACTGTATAAACCCCAAGCAAAAAAATGCACCAAGCCCAAAATACAGTAGTTTTTACAGATGGTTTTGGAGTGGTCAGTGTCCAGCTTTAAACCGTATAGTAGTTTGGCAGTATTTTTTGCAACTGTTTGAAGCCATCAGTGCTGAGCAGAACAGTATTGACTCTTCTTTCTGTAAAAGACTGTCTGAATGTTTATCTGCAAGACTTCAACATTTAAAGAAATCAAGGGGAAAAATACCTCATACTAACTTAATCTATTTGTTAAATGATTTGTTGTTAAGACCATTAAAAGCTTAATGCTTTGCCATTTTGGGCCCCTTTTTTTCACACGGGGGTGTATATATAACTGTCACCAAATCATTTTCATAATTGTGAAAAAAGATCACACAAATGACAGAAATTACACTGTAAAAAATGGTTCGTCAGATCAACCTAAAAAAATTACTTCATGTAATCACCAGCAATTGAACTGGTTTTATTCAACTCAAAAACTGCTTTGAGAATAAAATAGTTAATTTACTTGTTACCAAATTAAGTAATTGTTTAGTTTGATCTGACGAACCGTTTTTTACAGTGTACTCATCAGAGAAGGTAGACAACAAGCTAAAAGGTTAAGTTAGAAAGGAAGCTGCTTGGCTAACTAGATACCTTACTTTAGTTTGGCTTGTTTTCTGCAGCTAAAAAAGGTAAAAAAAATGTCTCTAGCATCCATTTTGTGCTGAACAAAGATCAAATCACTGTTTCTTTATGATTTGTTTGACAATCAAAGTGAGTCACACTAATGTTAGCTTCTCTGTATGTATTAGCCTATAGCTCAGTTGTTAGGCTAGCTTTCAGGACTGGATTACACCATAAGGATTCACCATAAGTGACTTTTGTGTAATGCTTGCTGGCTTTTAAAGTGAGAGAACACTGACAAACAAAAACACAAAAATGACACAAAATAATGAATTCTGTTAAACTGAGGAGGCTGAGTGATATGATGCTGTGCTACAGAATACTGCGTAACAACAGATATCATATTAAACTTGTTTTCCCCTTTAAATTGTATCTTGGGACACATGCTTTTGGTTCTGTCTCTTTCTTTCTTTCTCTCTCTCAAGCATTACCGTTTGTGGGCAGTTGCTGATTTATAAGTGTACTTAGCTGTTTGTTTCCATTTAGATACAAGTCTTTGCTGGGCCTAAAGCAGCCTCCTCCTGCCACTGGGGAAAACTGTGTCATCATGCTGAGGAAGCTTTGCCCTGTGAGGCCAGGAGTTTTTCAAGTTGGTGTATCCAAGGTAAGATTCCATGAGACATATTTTATTATCTAAGAGCCATTGGGAAGAATTAGGTCTTGTGATTTTCTTGTATTAATTCCCTTTACTCTGTGTTTTTGTGTCAGCTGTTCATGAAAGAAGACATTTATTACCTGCTAGAAAGTAAGAGAGACAGAGTTAGGCATGTGGCTGCTCTGACCCTGCAGCGCTACACACGTATGTTCTTTGTGCGGAAGCGCTATACGGCCTTCCGCATGAAAATCATCAGGCTGCAGGCCCACTGCCGAGGCTACCTCACCCGGTACACACTCTCAAGACTTAATACTTTAGGATTTGAAGCGCAGTCTTGTCTGGTTTAGATTGACATTCATTTCTTTTTGCTTTTTCACAGGAAACGCTATGTGAAAATGCGAAGTAGTCTGGTCAAATTCCGCTCACTGGTGCACATGTATGTCAATCGAAAGAGATATATTAAGGTACAGATGCTGTGAATGTCAGTGTGTTCACAATGTAAATGTCAGATCTGTTCTTTTCCTAAATTACAGTACTGTGCAAAAGTCTGAGACCACCCTTTCATTTGTTTAAGGACGTTATTCATTTTTCAGGAAAACATATATTTAACAGAAAATTCCACTGAAGCTTCAACATTCAAATATTATGTCAGTTCTTTCAGTATTTAGCCTTTGTCTTTATTACAGCTTTCATTCTTTTTGAGAGACTTACTTTCACTTTTTTTTAAAGAAATCTGCAGACATATTTTCCACACTTCCAAAGTTCAGTTTTAAAAGTTTTTTTTTTTTGCTTCTCATGACCCAAGTTATCCCAATCACAATTTTAGGCTTATCAGTTTATAAAATCTTATTCCACATCCATAATGTCCATGTTTGGTGTTCTAGTGTAGGTGTTCTTTTCTCTATTTTCTGTCTATAAAACCCTACTCTATTAATCTCAACTGTCCATTTTCGGTGTTCTAGTGCAAAATTCTTCTTTTCTCAGTAATGGCTTCTTGACAGCTACAAATCTTTAGTTTTGACTTATCTATAGGATTTTTCATATTTGTGGTGGGAGTGGAACTTGATTTTGTCAAAGTTTTAAGCTACAAATACTGTTTATTTGATGCCTTTTGGTGGTCTTCCAGGTCTTATATGGATGTCAGGAGTCCCATTTTCTCTAACTCCAGTGTTGGAAACTCCAATTTTTTCACTTATTTTTCTTTGACTTTCCCCTTCCTTATGCAATCTTACATATATTGTCAGAAATACTCTTTTAGCCATTTTAGATGCACATGAGTTAGAAATTTGTGAGGCAGCTAAGGTATGTTCAGGTAGCTGTTTGTGTGAATGATCTCTTTGAAGGGGAATGTCAGTGAGAGCTTTGGGAAAGGCTGCTACTTTTGATATTATACTTGGTGTTGGAGGCTTTTGTGTAATTCCTGTTAAATATATTTTTTTCTGACACTGAAAAATAAATAACTTATCCATAATAGCCATTGACTCGAATATAAATAAACAAACGTTTTTTTATTTGTAAACAGAACCATATATTCCCTTGCTAATTGATGCTCATTGTTCATCTCTTTTCAGATGAGACTGGAGGCCAGGAGGAAGGCAGAAGACGAGAGAATCAGAATAGAAATGGTTAGAATGTCAGATAAGACTCTTTAGACTCTTTAATCATATACAGACTTTGGCATATCCTGTAGTTAAGCAATTCTCTTGAACCTGCAGGAGTTATCAAGACGGGAGGTAGTTAACGTCACTCACTTGGTCATTCCAGCAGAACTCGGAGGATTATTGCAAGCAGCTGCAGGTATGATTGATACTGCTTTAGTTTTGCTTTGCAATGCTATTGCTTTGCTTGGACAAATAGAATGAGAAATTGTAGCTTGAAAGAATGTAATGGAATGCAGTTGGACTTCACAGTGTTTTTAGTATATTCTGGAACTGAATGCTTTACTGCGTACAGTAATTGCTTTTGTCTGCCTGTCAGGTGGTAGAGAGCTCCATTCTGATTGCTTAGCCCTAGTGCAGGCTCCTACTGTTCAGGTGGAATCCCAACTCACACTACCCCTTGACATCAACAACTACTCCATATCCAAATTCATCCAGGTTCACTTCAGAGTAAGTCATGCATTTTGATTCTTCTCTAAAGTGCAGAAGAGTTCTCTCAGAGCAGTAGTCACAGTGCCTTAGCATATACTTCAAGTGTGCATTGTATAAAGAAATTGTTTTTTCCCATATGACTGATTCGGTCCTACATTACAGGAGCCAAAGTTTGGAATGTTGACTGCACCTCTGAAGACACCACTGACTCATGTTGATGATGATCTCGCTCATGAAGCTCTTGATGTCTTCATCATGGTAGAAGCATCTCATATTTTCCTCTTTGTGGTAGTATCTGCAGTAATCTGCAACAGTGAGATGCCATCCTAATTCAATTTAATTTTCGGTCAAAATGGCCGTTAAGTATAAATGTAGTTTTTTTTCAGTGTCAGAAAAAGTAGGAGACGTGTATTCAACAGAAAATCTTCCACCACTAATTATAATATCAAATCTATAGCTAAGTATTTAATTTGTCCACTCTTTTGTGCACTCTACTGCCACTTTAACTCTTCTATCTTTTCAGTCTTAAAACCATGTTAAAGCTATGTCATCCCAACAAAAGCTGTTTCTAAGGAGTCACTGACTTTGTGTTCCCCTTCAAACAGACACTAACACTCACTCAAGCATCTGCACAAATACACCTTAGCTGCCATGCAAATTTCTGATATTCTGAGATATTTCTGAGGAGATAAGATATAAAGTAAACTTATTGCACGAGGAAGGGGAAAGTCAAAAAGAAAAGTGAAAAAAGGTAGAGAACCAAAAGTGTCACCACCAGATAAACGGTACTCAAAGCTTTCATCCTTGAGAAATGATACAAAAAGCTCTTGATTCAGATCTGAAAAAATCCACAAGTGTTTCTATCCATCCTTCCACCATGAGAAGACAACTTAACACTGTGAGTCTGAAAACATGTGTAGTTGACAAGAAGCTGTTACTGAGGAAAGGAAACATTGCAGTAGAACACGAAAAGCTGAGATCTAAGACAGTGGAGTAAGGTTTTATGGACTGACGAGTCTAAGTTTGTTATTGGGATTACAAAATCCAACCAACTTCTAAAAAATATCCCTGTGTTATTCTTTGAAAAACTGAAAGCAAGTCTCTCAAATGGAATGAAAGCTGTAGTAAAGACAGAGAGTAGACACAACATGTTGATGTTATATTTAGTTATTGAAGGTTCTATGTGATTTTCTGTTAAATATGTTTTCTGCTTTTTTTGAAGCTGAAAATTGAATGGCTTGTACCTAATGGCCATTTAGACAGGAGATTAAGTAAATGGACGCAAGGTTTCTGAGTTTTGCACAGTGCTGTGTTATCTCTGTCTGCCACCAGAATTACTAACAGTACTGACATCGATTTCCTGTCTGTGTACTCTGCAGATCCTCAGGTTTATGGGTGACCCACATTTAAATGGGGCTCAGGAGAATTTATTCGGAAACTACATCATCCAGAAGGGTCTTTCCAACCCTGGCTTGAGAGGTGAAATTTTGTGTCAAATTGCCAATCAGGTCTGGAGGAACAGCAACCCAGACAACGCTGACAGAGGCTGGCTGCTGCTGCTCGGCTGCCTGAGCACATTTGCACCTTCAGCCAAGATAGAGAAATACCTTCTAAAGTGAGACAAGAACCACTTTTCCTGTGAAATGAATCTGCATATTTGTGCCCACTGGGATGTACCCCCTACCTTACTGTTTTTTCTGATCACTACAGGTTTGTCTCAGACTATGCCTATGATGGCTATAAGGCTCTTTGCCAACATAAGCTGATACAAGCCATGCAGAAGTCCCTCTATGGACCAGAGACTGCAAGGACATACCCCCTGTCTTTACTGGAGTGGACAGCCAACAGGAAGAAAGCCAACATGGTGTTGCAGGTGCATTGCTTTGACGGTGAGAGTCACAGGTGTTCTGTGCACTGTGCAATTAATTCTTAAAAGCTATAAGACATATCAACCTTATTACGTTCCACTGGCATTAGTAGAATGCTACTCCTCTTGCTTTGTTTAAATGCTATCTGCAAAAGAGAAACTCTAATCTTTCCTTTTTAGTAGGAGAGAGACGTCACTGCCGAGGTTCACATGTGAAACCCAAGTCTGAAATAAGAGGAGACCTGAAAAGGCTGCTGTAGAAATGTAGAATCGAGACTGTCAGTCTCATGTGAGATTACCATCTGTAGATGCTCACTGTTTTTGGCTCGGCTGGGATATAAGTGCATTTACGTAACACAAACACACAGGACGGCTCTCAAGCACACAATAGGGTTGATCTCAGTTTCTGTCAAGGTTCTCCTATCGCTCTCACCTGCCTGAGTTAGCCTGGCACAGTTTCTCCAGCTCTCTAAACCCTCTGGAGACAATTATGTACCGCTCAGCTAGATTAAGAGACACTTGATCTCTGGTGCTAAACGGAATGGAAAAAAGTGCTTGAGGTGTTGTCTTTCCTCTTCACACCGTCTCTCTCACCATGGTTGTCAAACATCATGTTGTTTCCACAGGGACTTCCTTTCTATGTCCTATGCACTCATGGACCAGTGGAGAGGATCTGGCTGGGGACATCCTTCAGCACAGGTATACAGCATGCCTAGGGAGAACACTGAGGTCAGACAACCATGCACATCCTGGCAGAGCTTGTTTCAGACAGGTTACAAAAAGAAATTGATCCATCTTCTGTCCTCAACCCTTCATCACCCGACCGCTCTTACTTCTTCTGTCATTTAACCAAGGTCACAGTACTCTCCTCTAGGTGGAAGCAAAAACAGTGTTCTGGGAGCCAACACAAAACGCCTGATATATGAGTGGAACCAGCAAATTTAGAACTACGATGTGGAATGTACACATGTCTGTGGTGATTTGCTAGAAGTTCATTATCAAATGGTACACTACTCATTATGCCATAAGATTCTGAGTAGCACAGGCCTCATGCATACCTGTCAACCTAACCCTAATGGAAATATAGAGATTAGTGATGTAAAACCTACAGAATTTGTTAAAAGTAATGAGTCACCACACTTTATTTAATTACACTCTCTTTAATTATATATAGAGTTTGTCCTTTTTTCCTTTTATTGCTGTCATTGTTGTCTTGTACAACACAATTGTACGAAATGGGCTGGTGTTTTTTATCTTATTGATACAGACATTGATCAAATAACAAATATCAAAGAACATTTTCAGTATTAATCTTGAATGAGCTGTGTACTCTGTGTTATACAAGTGTGCAGCTGTTAATGTACATCAGGGGTTGGGAAACTTCTGCACAGTTGGGTGATTTTTCTGTTTAAATCTCTGAGTCAACTCTTCAGTGAAAGGGAAATTCCAGTTTTTCAGAAAAATCTGCTCTGAAGTCATTCATTGGAGTTTGATGTGAAATAGCTTATTCGAGAGAAACTTACCAAGTCTGATTTCCAGTGGTGGTGATACAAACCAGGGGTTACAATGTCTACAAATCGAATATAGCCACTATATATATTCAGGTGCTGTTTTGCCTTACAACACTCTGCATGTACCTCACCACCATGAAAATGGATTTAAAAAAAAATATTTCAGGTTAAAATCTTATCTCAAAGCTATCGTAAAACAAAATCATAGACATCATTGTGCATTTTTATAACCACTACATGAGAAAGCTTTTCACTCTATAATATAAAAATGTTGAATGCCTCACACTTGTTTGTTCTTGTCACCATCACTGTGAATTCTTATCTAGAACCGTTCTGAATGACTTTGTTTAAATCTTCACTGTTTATTAGTGCAGAAATCTTAAATATTGAAGGAATTCCCTTTTAATTGCTTTAGATCAGGAGAAACACTAAACTTTGCAGGACCCCAAGCCCTAGTTTCCTACACCTGGTTTACGTCATGTTTGCATCCTTTGCAAAATGGATTTTGTTCTCTGCAGTTTTCACTTCTTAATGCCATCTAATTGAACACTCCGTTTGGAAGAAAATATTGCTGTGTTTGTGGGCCATTTAGCCACTGGTTACTCTTGCTTAGCATCCATTTCAAGTAGCCAGTTTAAATGTTTGCACACTTTAATTTGAGGCGGCCAATAACTTTGGATGGTGCATGCAAGAAAGTTGCTGAGTCCAGTGTTGGTGGTTGCTGTGATGATACCTTAGTTAGTGAAGCAAAATTTATTTGTCACACATTACATTCACAGCCATGAGACCACAGCAAAGACAAAAAATGTATGACTTTTTTTGTTTCTGTATTTGTTTTTGTAGGGGAGTTACTGAGTCCTGGAAGGGCTGTTCGGTCATTATGAAGGAGCATGGGCAGTGGGCGGAGCTTGCGGGGCATGATTATGTAATGGATCTGATTGCAGACCTGGAGCTAATGCGAGATTTTCCCAAGCAGAAGTCCTTCTTCATTATCTCAGCAGAAAGTCCCACCAGAACCAGACCCAATGCTGGCCTGTTAGTAAAACCATATAGTATAATATATAATAATAGCAATAAGAAAAATTCTAATAACATGAAAAACAGTTGTGTCCAAATATATTCATAAGACAGTGGAATATATTATATTTAAACAGAATATATTGTAATACATTGCATACACTGCCTGTCAGAAGTTTGGAAACAACTAACCTTTCAAAATGTTTTTAATACAAATGATGTTTTCTTTGTACACGTGCCGCAACTTGCCATATTAAACACTACCCGGGTTTATTTTGATTAAAACTGTATCAGGCATGTATTTGTCACAGAGTTATCTTGGGAATAATACCATACCCTGCACCATTTACCCCTGTGTCATAATGTCTGCTCCCATAAGCACACAAACCTTTCAAATGTTTAAACCACGTTTGGGGCAATATAGTTTCAATAGGAGTTTTATCAGTGCTTCAGAAAAGAAAACTATCAAACAATTATATAGACAAAACCTGCTTTATGGCAAGGAAGGCATTTTGATGAAGAAGAGTGTTGTGCCATAAACTCCTGTTTGTTTTTCTGCTTTACTGCTTTATGTTAACAAAGCTGTACAAACATTTTGTTACCTCACTGAAAGCTGACAGTGAGAAATCAAACATATAAAGAATGCGAAGGGGTCCCCAAACTTCTCACAGTCTCTGTGTTTGTATGCATACAATAGTCCTTTCTGTGATTAAACTTTGTTATAGTTTTTATTGTGCAGACATTGATATTTTGTTCTTACTGTCAAAGGGCTCTGTTTGGAAGTGGTTTTGATTCAGATGACGATAGCCCACTCCTCATCCCTCCAACCCTTGCCAGCACCAGTCTTCCAGATTCAGATGGATACTACAGCCACGGTCTGAAGTTTCACTGCTCTTTGTACATTTTAACATATTGTTCATTTACATATCCATCCTCTACAGATCTACATATCTACATATTATTGATCCTGAAATCAAAACAGACCTTTTTTCCATTGTTAGTCAATGTCTCTGGTCATATTAAGCACAAATTATCATATCGAATCAATTAAAAGATAAAGTTCTTGATTTCCCATCATCTTTCATTGAAGTGTAGTGACTTTTACTCGCCTTGAAAAGATTTCCTAATCCACCTAATTTTTGGTTACATCGCCGTGCACCAGCAGGTGGGAAAAATAATATTAACCAGTAACATTTCATTTCAGCTCCCCTTAACACTCAGCTAGCTCAAAAACCCTCTGTAAAAGCATTTTTCATTTAGAAATTTTTCACAGTACAGAAGGACAAGTGCATTAAGATTTACAAAAATGTTAGTGGTTAAAGTTGTACTGTTTTTGTATTCAGGTTATAGTAGCTGCTCGGAGCCTATCTCACAAAGCTGCACGAAACCTAACAAATGTAACTGCGGTTAACTCATTTTATGAAGATAGCTAACCACGTTCCCTGTTAACTCAGGTTTAGATAGTCCAGCTATGATTAATGATTGCGCGTATGCACATGAAACTGTCATTTATGGCGAACAGCCAATTGCGTGTTTTTCAAAGAAAGAAGAAAAAAATCTATGTAAATATGTAGAAATTCAAGCATTTATAATGCTTGTAACTCTGAGGTCACTGTGTCAGTCCTTATTGGAGTAGCAATTACTTCATATGTTTACTTGTATGTAGTATTATTTCCTCTGCTAAATAAGCAAAGTCACCTGAGGGGTACATCTCAGTCAGTCACTAATCACTCAGAAGCTTGGCCCCGTTTGGTCCAATAGCTCTACATAATCGGAAGCCCCAAACATACGCTGCTCTGTGGCAGGTTAGGTATGCAGCACAAGTTGCCATGGTGATATAGTTTGGTAAAAAGTGAACCCCAATCGTGAGACAGAAAATCCAGGGTTGAATTGAACTAAGCTTATTGTTAGCTGGGCAAGCAAGAAATCGTGCTTTGTGACAAAACCTCCTGGTGGTAAACAGCAGAATATGCGACTCTCCTGACTATACACAAGGGACTGTGTAGTTCAGTTATTATCTCCAGGTCCAGATGCATGACCTTCTCTCATCTTTTGTAATAATAGAGTCGGATTTCAGCGAGGCTCCAACACAGAGAGGCATGGACCGATATCTGGACAGCCTGTTTGACCCGGTGTTGTCTGATGGTAGTGGGGTACGTCCCTCCAGCTCCTTTTCTGTAGCCTGATTTTTCTGATACACTTCTGTTTATTTAATTCAAAGAGGGCACTGATTGGTTTATTTTCTGGAGTTTACTGTTCACAAGTGTACTGGCATATGTGAAATAATAATGATACGGACGTATGAATAATAAGATGAGTGGTTAGTTCTGGCAGTTTATGCAGATCATTTGAACCCAGGAGTGTAAGTGATTGAGTATCAAATGCTCTCTCAGCACCAAGCCTCCAGAATTAAGGGAGGTTAAGTTACTGGATTACCGTATTTCTTGCAGCATTGAGCTCCACTTAATCTCCTAGGCCATTATCATTAAACCATCATCCTTTTAAAAGCTGTTTTCAGACACCTGTAGTGTAATGGCTCTTGTTCAGCAAACAGCTTGTTTTAAGGTTGGGCACAAATGAGTGAACTGTACTCACAAGAAACTTAGAAGCCAACAGGTTAACATAAAACATCATCCACATTGTCTCCAGAATTTTAAAATGGTGCCCAACACAAATCAGTAGTTTTTGGCAGTTGAAATGCCTTGAAGTAGAAACTGGAAGCCAGATGTTTTGTGGTAATAGTTAGCAAGCTAAGCTTCTCTTAGAGAGTATAAGGTACTCCCAGGGGGAGGATTGAATTCTCCCGTGACTGGGCACGGAAGGGGTCCTGGCTGGGTGAGAGCCTTTTCCTCTCTGCCTTATCTCTGGAGCAGGATCTAGAGAAGCCAGCCAGCATATCCAGCCGCATGAAGGGAGCCGGTGGAGTTGGAGGTGGGAATGGTGAAGAGGAGAAGGAGCGGGCCAGCAGGCCCTATCCTCCAGGACTGCAGCCCGGCGGTGAGTCGTACTTCTGCTCCCCTCCCTGCTCTCTTTTTACCATCCATGAATTATGCATGGAAGCCCTTGTGTCAATTGGTTCCTAAATGCAATCAATTCCACTGTGGAGTGGAATTCAGGCTTCCAGTTTGTTTGGAATCGTGCTTTTCATTTCAATGGATTTTGCATGCGAAATGAAGTGAATGTTGAGTTGCTGTGCTGCACTAAATGTGGTTGTGGCTTTTGATCAATGTGATGATACTGATTTCTGTTGCTGCACTGTTCGTTCCTCAGTTTCTTGCCTGTGTGCTTACTTGTATGCATTACTTCCAACTGTTTGGTTCATAATATTTAGAACAAATTACACATTTTATTTCATTGCACTCACTCTAAAGGCATAGAATAAGTGATTTAAAATAATTTGCATAAAAGCTTAAAGGGGATTCTGCATAATTCAATGACTGAGATGTAAATAAAGTTATTTAGAGTGGTTTGATGTGAAATGCTTCATTGCAGAGAACCTTACTGAGTCAGAATTGTTCACAGTAGTAGTGATAGGGATCAGACATCCAAAGCATTTAATGTCTCTAAAGCTACCTCACAGAAAGTTATTACAAGAAATACTTACAATTACATTGCCTGATGCCTGAGACACTGCTTTTTTTAAATTGTTTGTTGATAAAATTGATTAAATTCATTCATGGTGGAGGGATATATTCAGGGTATGCTGAGTAAAATGAGTACCCAAAAAACATTTTTTTCCAGATTTTCCACTACATTACTGTTACCAGAATTACAAGACACATGTAGGTCATTTTGCATAGTAAATAAAATGTATATATTTGTGTTGTAGACATCATTACTCCTGGTTCCTATCACCACCACTGTAAAGGAGTCTGTAAAGAAGTAATGTTACATTGATCTTGAGCTTCACTTGTTCTTCTCAGCCGTACCAGTTTTACCTGTTATGGGAGGAGCAATGATGCCGCCTATACCTATGCCAGCTATGCACTCTGTGCCCACTATGCCTGCCCCTACGTCCATAACCTCAGTGCCCTCAGTACCCCCAATTTCCCCAAAGCCTTCAGTGCCGCCAATGCCAGCTATGCCTTCTATGCCAGCTTTGCCTGCTATGCCGCCTATTCCAGCTTTACCTAATGTGCCACCACTGACTGATGTGCCAGGTATGGATGCAAGAGATCACTGTCCATATTGGCTGTTGGCACAGCTTGATTCTGTGAGAATTATTTTACAGTATGGAAAAAGTTTTTTTCCCCTTTAAAAAATAACTACATTGTTTTTTTACCATTACAAAAGGAGTGGATCACAACATCCTAGCACAGCAGCAGCAAGCCATCATCAATCAGCAAGCAATTATACTGGTGAGTATTGTAAAAGCCCTGCATCACAGTCTGAATGTTGTTCATGTTTGATTCTCTTCAGAATGCACCCTGTTACAGATCTAATTACTGGTCTGTTGTGCTGCATAATAGGCTCAACAAATGACAATGCAGGCGATGGCCCTTCAGCAGCAGATGTATAATTCAGTGGGTGGGCCGTATTCTGGTCCCCCTCATCACAGCGAGCATATACCAATGTCTCGCTCTGGCCAGTCCAGCCCAGTGAGTATATCAAGGCTGAATGGAATTATGATCTACACCAGAGGCGCTTTCTATACAAATTTAACAGAATCATCTAGCAAACCTTAAGATATATAATATATAAAAATAATATATAGTTTACAGTACTATGCAAAAGTCAGAGATAATTTTTTATCAAAGTAAAAGTTAAAGACAAATTATTAATTTTTCAGAATAAATATAAAAAAGCATACACATATATTTAACAGAAAATTACACAGAAGCTTCACCAACTAAATGTCTTTTTTTTCAGTATTTAGTGTTTTACTATTATTACAGCTCTCATTCTTTTCAGGAGACTTGCTTTCAGTTTTTCACAGAACACTGCAGATATATTTTTCCACACCTCCAAAGTTCAGTCTTAGAAGTTGGTTGCATTTTCTGCATCCAGTGATCTGCTTCTTTGACTTTATACTTCCTTAAGCAAGTGGATTCTCCTCTGAAATATCTTTTGAAAAATGAATGACTTGTATTTATGGGCCATTTTGATAGGAAATTAAATAAACGAAATGTGGTTTCTTGTTCTTGCAAAGTACTGTCGCTATATAAATTATATATAATATATGAAATCATATAAATGTCTATAAATGGCCTCTGATGACTTAAGAACATTAATTTGTTTATCTGTTGTATTGTGTTCTGAAGTCACTTCATTATTGCATATTTAGCACTGTTATTGAATGTTTCCAGTAAAGTTTTGAGCTTCATTCACAGACGAAATTTGAAACTGGACCTATACCGTACACTCAGGCTCCTGTTGCCCCTGCACACAGGCCCTCTCGGCGTCATCACAGTAAGGCACTGTACCAGTTATAGATTCCTAGATGCAACATTTGGTATGTTGGTTCCCTTTGTGCAGATTGCTGTAGATACTATGTTTTTTGTTCTAGACAAATTTTAGCATGGGTCTTATTATCTATTATCTATTAACCCCCAAGTGCACATTGGTCTTTGTTCACATTTTACAGTTATGTAGGTTGTACAAGTGATGCTTCCTCAGCTCATTCATGTAAATCTTATATTTAAGGCCCAACCAGGACAGAAAATGTAGTCAAGTCCTCCATCTCAAACTCAGAGCATCTAGAACCAAGTCACAACATCAAAGACATAATCAAACAGTATCAGCCTGGTATGGTCAAGCCAGTAGAGATCCCAAGGTTTGTGTTCTCTTTTCAACCAATTTGACCATAATGGACAATAACTAATAAAACAATAGCAAAATTCCACATTATGAAATGTTTATTTAGTAGTAACTAATGTTTATTTAGTAGTATCTGCTTAGAGTGCACTAATGCTAGTGAAAGCTGTTCATAACTCCATAACTTGCACATTGAAGTTGTTTTCATCTTATATTCATCATAGAAGAGAAGCTAAAGTGTTCGTTAAGAAGCCAGATCCACATGATGAAGCTATGTTGATCCTTAAAGACCAGATGAATTCTCCACCTCCTCGGGTAGATCAGTTAAAGTCAACTTAACACCTTTCTTTGTTACTATGAACTAAATACCTAATGCAAATTACCAATATGTATTTAATGTCTTCAATATCCAGCAAAAGAAGACTTACGGTCCAGCTCCTACTGCTTCAGGTGTGAGGGAGTTTAAAGATGAGGCTGGAGGACTACAGCCAGTAAAGAGCATAAAGCCCAAAAGGTCACCTCCAGTGCCTGCTGTCAGTCAGAGATCCCCACCCCCTGCACCTGGTCAGTACAGTGTGTTACGAAATAGATACAGCACTGAGGAAAAGTCAGAGACCACCTGCATTTCATAAATTTCAGAATTACTTTTATGTACAAGTTGTACATTTTTGAGGAGATTGGATATGACAACCTTGCAAGACCTGGCAGACCACCAAGACTGTCACAATCAGTTAAACAGTACTAAAAGCTTTCTTCTTTGAGAGAGAGGAGAAAATCAAGCTCCACTCTTGCTTCAGATCTGAAAAAAAATCCATGTGTTTCTGTCCATCCTTCTACTGTGAGAAGAAGGAACTCAGCACTGTTAGTCTCAATGGATGTGTAGCTGTCAAGAAGCCATTACTAAGAAAGGAACAGACCAAAATAAATAAATAAATAAATAAATAAAATTTGCAAATCAAACATTGAAGCTGTTGCTGTTCTCAGAACAATGGGCTGACCATCCCAGAGCCCAATCCTCAACATTGAACATGATTGAGAATACTTGGATTGTGAAAGCAGAAAAAGTGACTAACTTCTAAGACTGAACTTTGGAGAAGTGGAAAAACATCTCTGCAGATTTCTTTCAAAGACTGTAAGCAAGTCTCCTAAAAATTAAAGTTAAAGGGTAGTCACACCACATACTGAAAATACTTTTTCTGATGAACCTTTGACTGGAAATTAAACAAATGGTCTGGTGATCTCTGACTTTTGCACAGTACTTTAACAGATAAGAGTTTTCGATCAAAATACCCGATCACTGCATCATTGAGTGCGTTTACATGCATTTAATAATCCCATAACTGCAGAAAATCAGATTTTGTCAGTAATCCGCATTTACGTGCACTTGAGTTGTCAGATATTGGGAAAGCTCTGGGTTTACATGAGTTGGGCAGTAATCGGATTTCTGCTTTACAACCAGCCAATAAACTCACAAGATAAAAACGTGATATAAACATAATGTAAAACTCACACTTCATGCCGCATCTTTTTTTTTTTAAACATCGAGTTGCTTTACCCAAAAGAATGAACATACATCATGTAGAGGATGAAGAATGTTAAAATTCTTCATTTTGTCATGCATGCAGTTGGTTTCAGAGTCGCTGCAAAAGTGGGCGCTGTGTTAAACACTACTTGGTTATTTCTGGTACTTTTCGCACACATGCGTAGACTCAAAAATCTGAAAGAAATTAGAGTAAGAGTACACATGCACTGAGAAATATGATTACTGAGCTAAAATTCAGCTCTCCTTATCAAATTTCTTGATCGGATTTCTAGAACTTAATCCAATCTAAGAAATCAGAGTATGCTGTTTACATGACCATTTGAATCAGATAGCTGCAGAAATCCGATTATGATTGGATTATTGGGTGCATGTAAACGCACTCATTGTTAGAAATGTTATCAACACTAAGTATGCTTGTATAGTTCTTGCTGCATTGTTGTAAGTAATGGTGAGTTGTTTGTTCAGTGTCTCGAGAACTTCCAGTTGAAGAGGAAACTATTCAGACTCAGCTCCACAGGAGGAGCAGCGAGGAGCACTACACTTATACTAACGTGCCCTGGAAAATATACCTGAGAAAAGAGGTTAGAGTGTGTGTGTTTGCGTGTGTTAGGAAATGCATTTAAAATGTTCTTTTCAGTGGTGTAGTGTCATGTTATTTTTCATTTTAGGTTTTCTATCCTAAGGACAGCTTTAACCATCCACTAGTATTAGATCTCCTCTTCAAGCAGGTGTGTATTTTTGTGCCCAGCACTTATTTCGCTGAATCAGCTAGCTAGATCTTTCTCGCCATGCTAACAATAGATTGTTGTTTCAGATTGTCCATGATACATTCTCTGAGGCTTGCATTCGGATAACGAAAGAGGAGAGGCAGAAAATGAAATCCCTCTTTGGTATGCTGCATAATTCTGATTGAGTAAGATGCCTCCGAATAAGAGCCAATACATTATTGAGGCCTGACCTTGATGTATCTTTTTCATTGTGATAGATGAGAACAACATTGATGCGGCTGCTATGACACAAGACGAGAATGTGAAGAAAAAGGTTGTCACCGCTGCGAGGGACAGCTGGGAGATCTACTTCTCTCGTCTTTTTCCTGCTTCTGTGAGGAACTGTGCTCGGCTCATCTCTTATTCTCCAATCAAAGTCTTAGGTTTCTCTGAAGCAAGAGCTTTTTGTTTGTGTGTGTGTGTTGTGTTTGTGTTACAGGGCAGTGTTGGCACTGGGGTCCAGGTGCTCTCTGTGTCCCACAGGGGGATTAAACTGCTAAAGATGGTGAGGAGCAGTGCAGTGGCCCCAGATTACTTCCGAGTTTTAAGACCATACAGGTAGGCTGCAGCAGATGAGAACTACAGTACTGTGCAAAAGTAGTAGGCATCTGAGAAAGTGATATGTAAATCTGTTTATCTGGGTAGTTAGCATTTATTTGCTAAAAACAATAACATTAAAACAAATACAAATAAAAAGTAAATAGTAATTTGAGGTGTGTGAGTGTGTTAGCTTAACCTTTTCCATTTTTGTCTCCAGGTCAATTCCATCTGCTAGTTAGGTGTCCTTCCATCACACGATGCCACCAAGCTTAGAGGGTGAAAGCTAATATAAGCTTTAACTGGACACAGCTTAACAGCTGTCCTGTTAGAGAGTATATTAAATGCCAATTATGAAACGTACGCAAACAGATCTGTACAGAGTCTGTATTAGCTAGCATTGTGCTGATTGATGGGGGGAGGATGAGGGTTATTTTACTCATGCAAACAGAACAAGGCCAATTATTTTGTATTAGACCCCTGGCTATTAATGACTGACCACAATCTCCAAGACAAACTCCAAGATAAATAGTTTTAAACTATTTTCCTGGCTGCTTTAGACATTAGCACAGTACTGTCTCTACTGAAGACACAGCATCAAACACAGCCTTACCTCATAATGCTAATGATTATGATTATGTGTTTGCCTCCAATTACAGCTACACAGATATCATGTTTGTCACCATTCCCTCCAAGAACATGCTGGAGTTCAACCTCACCAATGAAAAACTGATTCTCTTCTCAGCCAAAGCTCCTCAAGTGAAGACCATGATTGACTACTTCATCACCGAGCTGAAGAAGGTTAGCTTTCTAAGCACAAATACTGTGAGTTTGGAAGTGATCTTTGTGGAGTTTTGTAGTAACCGTGTTCTCTTTTGCTCTAGGACTCAGACTATGTGGTTGCTGTGCGTAATTACATTACAGATGATAGAACGCTGCTGAGTTTCCACAAAGGAGACATTATACGCTTGCAGAAAATGGAGGGCCTGGAGGAAGGTGAGGCTGTTTATGACCAAATCTCTCACACACCCTAAGGAATGCACACTTTAGCAGTATTTGGGAAGCCAATGTCTTATCTAAATGCGTCATCAAAATGATTTAAAGATTTGAAGCTGAGAATAAAAATTACTAGTTATTCAGCATGGACGTCATACTGTAAGAGCATGGGCGTCATATTGTGAAAGCAGTATGATGTAATTGACTGTAATGTTTATCAAGCCACTGACAGTCTTAAGATTACTTGCTAAGTAGAATATTGAAGTGTTGGTCCACAGACCTTTTAGGTAAACTGCAAGATGTGATATTGTGTGGTGGGCAGTATGGCCATATTTCTCATTATTGATAAATTAAGTCACAATATGCTTTTCTGAGCTCATCGTGAATATTAGCAATACTTAAAGAACACTGACCAATTGTGTTTGTTTTATTACAAAGAGTGTGTTAAATATTGAATAAAAATCATTATGTAGATTGTATAGTCAAACTGGGGACCTTCAGGGCCAAAGTGCTGCTGAGATTAGCGTTTACCCTTATCTACTGCTGACACGTGGTATAGATAGTTTCTGATAGTGTTTTTAAATGTGACACTATCAGTTCTTGTTTGTCAGCTCCAGCTTATCAAACCTCAGATAAACAAAATATGTTACATATTGTGAAAATGTCCTGAATTACAACAATGTTATATTTCTGCCATATTGCCCACCCCTACTGTGTGGTTTATGTATGTTTACCATAATGTTGACTGCTAGCTCCTGTGGCTGTTCCACAGGCCAGTGCTATGGTTGCATTGTGAAAAAGAAGGTCATGCTTCTTGAAGAGTTAAAGAGAGACACACCTGACTTTGGTGGGTCATTGTGCACTGAGTGCCTGCATGGAGTGCTGTTGAATCTATCTTTCTGCTTTTTTGCCATTATTTGGATTCTCTATCTACCTTCTGCTGGAATTGTACTGTTTCTCACATGTTCTTCAGTGTGTTTTCCTCATATTTCATCACAATGTGCCATCCTGCATTCCTACATGATTTCTGTGTGCCAAATTAAGGCTGGAAGTTTGGGGCGGTTCATGGTCGTGCAGGGGTTTTCCCTGTTGAGTTTGTCCAGCCAGTGGCTGCTCCAGACTTCATCAACCTCCCTGTGGACAAGAAAGAGGAGCCCAAGAATAAGCAGGGTCGCGTGGCAGCCTCTGCTGCTCTAGCTGTGGCCGTAGGCTCCACTGCTGCTGCCCACGAGCTGGACCGCTCCATTGAAGTATGTATTTCTGACCTGAAAGGGCTCGCATCTCTCATTTCATAGGACTTTCATAGCAGTCAAATTATGACTTTATCTGTATTCCTCTCTGTCTCTTTACAATTTTGTGAGGCTACAGACTTTTTCTGAGAAACATACTTGTAGTAGGATCATGTTGCCTGAATACTGCAGATTGAACATTTGCAGTATTCCAGCAACATGTTTTTCCAAAAATACTGGATGTGATACAGATTGCATTAAATAGCTTCTGTAAGGCTTTACTCAGCATTAAAAAAAGGATTTGTTAATAACATAGTGTCTCTCCCCTCTAGGTGGCCTCGCCAGTCAGTGAGTATACAGAGGCCCATCAAGACTACAGTAACATGGAGATTGATGAAAGGATTCTGCATGACAGCCAATACAACATGTTGGAGTTTGCCAAAAAATATTTCAGAGATGCTCAGAGAAAGACCAGGTCAGCCAATTACTTTAAATAGAACATACAGTGTGACTATTATAGTGGATGGAGTGGGCTGTCAAGAACCAGAGAAACAGTTATACTTCAATAACAGACATCCTGTTATTGCCATTGGCATATTTTACAGTGATTCTTATAAGCAGAAATCAAAGAAAGGAAAAGAAGCCAAGGACCCAGCAGATATGGTGAAATTTTCTAAGGTACACAATAATGATGCAGTTGATGTAATTTATTGCAGTATTTTATTAAAATTAAGTACCTTTTGTAGGCTGTAATTAAAAAATCCCATACCAATTATTCTGTTATTACATGGCATTGATTGTATTTGGTGTTTTGAAAAGTCTCCTATCCAGCAGTCCTTGATTGAGTTCACAGATGAAAATATGAACAAGGTGGCTGCAGACATTTTTCTGGGTAAGTGTCGGACTCACAGTTTATTGTTTTGAACATCATTGCAATAATAAACTAAATTCCAGTACTTGAATATTATATTTATAGAACATCACTTTCTAAATGAATAAAAAAAAATCCCATTATTTATAAAAACAAAAGAGAAGAGGTGTAACAATCTAAGCGTTAGCACTAGCATTGGGTGATCGTGAGTTCGATCCCCAGTGATGCCACAGCCATCCGTGGGCAGAGGTCCAAAAGGGCATAATTGGTCTCTCTCTCTCTCAGGGTGGTAGGTAGGATGGTCCTCCCTATATCACTTAGTGTGATGATAGCCATTGCAGTCCTCTGTTAACTGACATATCAGAACTGGCAGCTTGCTTTCTCCTTTAAGCACATTCAGCTGTTCAATGGTGTTGGATTAGCGGCAATTTAAAAAGATGCTGTGGTGTTTTTGGATTGGGAAAGTCTTACCAGTCTGTCCACAGTTGTGTCTGCTGGGCGATAGACAGACTGTGACAAATTTAACCAAGGGCAAATACACAGACCTGGTATTGGCTGCAATAATTTTGAGACACTAGAAATCTTCTAAAATACCTGACCTGAAAGAATGGTAGAACTACCTCATATGAAAGTTTGTTAGCTAGGGTATCTGATCAACATGGAAAAGATTCCTGGTGTAAATTTCTGGTGTAATATGTCTTTGGATGTTTAATTTGACTGTATTTCTCTTTACACCTGCATTACTTGTCACATGATCATGTTTTTTGTATTCCTGTTTTTTGGGGATCTAATGCTTAGGACTGTACTACTGTCTAATGTAAAACTTTACATGTACATTTACAGCATTTAGCAGATGCTCTTATCCAGAGCGACTTACAAAAAGTGCTTTGTTGTCTACCTAGAGAAAGTATCTTTGCTAGTTACAAATAGGTTAGAGAGAAAGCTTGTCCTGAGCTCAGATATTGCTAGAAACAAAAGCCCATGTTGATACGTAGAGAAGAGACAGAGTTAAATATAGCGCAATACAATACATTTCAATAAGTGCAGTACAATACATTACAATAAATACCTAAACGAACTCTTAAGTGCTGTAAAACAAGACATGTTTTCAGTCTGACACAGTTTAAAGACTGCAAGAGAGTCAACAAAAAGGACATTATGATTTGGAGGAAGCTTTTTTTAGGCTTTACCATTCCAGTGTTAATAGTATCTCAGAAAAAAAAAGATGCTAAACAGTCACTGGGGAGGCACCCCCAAACATTCTTCAAGTTCTTTACTTACGGAACATAGTTCTACCATTATTTCCTCATTTAAGGTAACCTCATGTGAAAAAGAAGATGCAGTTTCACATGATTTGGAGGAAGTTTGTTTTAGCCTTTACCATTCCAGTGTTGGTAGTATTGTGTGACTAGGAGATTCCTAGCTAGCATCCCTATCTATTTTTACACATGAATGCATTACAAATCACAAATTAAAAGATCATGTTTTTTGCTGTTTAAAATTTGAGAAAAAGACAAAGGCATCTGAACTATCTATCTGCATAAAACTGATAAGCATCTCATATGTCTTCCTGTCTGAAACTTTTTCCAGCTATAATGAAGTTTATGGGGGACTACCCAATGAAAGGCCAAACTGAGCAAGACATCGTCAGCACCATACTGAGGGTACATGAAAACAAGCCACCCTATTACAAAATAGATCTGCTGTCAGTCATTTCTAAAAAGAATCAGGTTCTTCTCTAATGTGAGTTATATTTCTTTGGCAGCTGAGTGGCGAATATGGTTTAATGAGGGATGAAGCGTTCTGCCAGGTCCTCAAGCAGGTCACTGGAAACACCAGTTCCAAAACGTATAAACTCAGTTTTCTCTGCTTTTGGAAAAATTTAATACTTGGACATTAATCAGCTGGCCTGGTAAAGTGATATTAGAGTTTTGTGTTGTTCAGGGACAGTTGTCAAAGGGGATGGAGGCTCCTTTACATCCTCACTGCATACTATCGCTGCTCAGAAGTACTGAAGCCTTATCTGCTGAAATACCTCCAAGATGTCTGTGCAAGCCCAGGAGTCCACTTTCAAGGTATGATGAATGTTGCAATTGAACAGTTTAAAAATTTCAGTTGAACTACTGTGTAAACATGAGAAGATGCTTATTCTTGCCAGGTATTGCCAACGCTTGTGAGCAGAATTTAAGGAAGACATTCCAGTACGGCGGGCGTATTGAGTATCCTAACAGCATGGAACTAAAGGCTATGTTGGTGAGTTATTTGTATTTGTATTTGTTCTTTAATCAAGCAATAGGGTTGTTCCTACCCCTGCTTAAATTCTACCTCACTATGCTCTAGGCTGGTAGGAGCTCCAAACGTCAGCTGTTTCTCCTGCCTGGTGGGATTGAGCGTCATCTGAAAATTAAGACCTGCTCAGTGAGTTTTTACTTTTTCACTTGCTTTGAGAGTTTACTTTATGTTCATTACGTTATATTTGAGCTATTTGTACGAGCGTTACTGCTATATATAGGTTGCTTTGGATGCCATTGAAGAGCTGTGCTATGAGATGGGCCTACACAACCAGGAGGCCATGGATGAATATGCCATATTTGTTGTCACAAACAGAGGTGAGAACATATGTTTAAGGCTAGATTAAATGATGATTTGGTCCGGTCATTTCAAATATTTTTCAGATTTTTGCATCTATAACATGTTTTCTCTTTGTGAACACAAAAATGTCAAAAATCAACAGAAATATATTTATTTCAGAATGTTCGTTCAGTTTATGTCCACTAGCGTCTAACTTTATTTTCCAAAAGTCTTGAAAAATACAGTTTAGGCTTAGATACGCACATGGCACAACCACATCATGTTATATATGCTAAATGGCCAGAAGTACATGGACACCTGACTGTATGAGCTTGTAGGACATCCCATTCCAAAACAACGGGCATTAATATATACAATATAACAGCCTCAATTCTTCTGTGAAGGGTTTCCACAAGATTTTGGTGTGTCTCTTTGGGAATTTGTGCATATTCAGTCAAAAGAGCATTTGTGAGGTTCAGGCTCTGTGCAGGCCACCAGAGTTTCTCCACACCAAATTCGTCAGACTGTGTCTTTATGGACCTTGCTTTGAACATAGGAGTACAGTCATGCTGGAACAGAAAGGGGCCTTCCCCAAACTGTTGCCACAAGTTGGAAGCATAAAATTGTCATGTGATGCGTGATTCATCTCTCCAGAGAATACGTTTCCACTTCTCCAGAATCCAGTGTTGGCTTGTGACCGAAATGCTAACAGCAAAATGCTAAGTGCTAATTACAGCAGCTACTAACGGATAACTCACTAAAACTGCGTCTGTGAAAATGAAACTAACAAGCATCATACAGGCCTTAACAACAGTTAGTAAAGGATGCTTCATTCACGCACACAGCAGCACGCGATAAACTGAACGCACAGAGCTCAGAAGGGGCCAGAGTGAAACACTTTCTTCTCTTATACAACCTTATGATGAAAGAGGAAATTACTATTAGAACACGGGTTCGCCATGTGCTGGAAGCTTCTTTGTGTTGCTGTTATCTGAGAAGTTCCGGCTTAATTGTGCAGCCAGTTGATGAAATTAAGTTAAATGAAGATTAATGTGAACATTTTTTGATGTACCCCCAGTGTTTTTCGACGGGTACATGTACCACAGTTTGGGAACCACTGGTCTACTGCCTTATGGCAAAGGTGGCATTCTTTGACAGTCCCACGTTTAAAGTCACTGAGCTTTTCAGTATGACCTATTCTCCTGCCATTGCTTGTCTATGGAGATTGTATGGCCATGTGGTTGATTTTATACACCTGTGGAATGGGTGTGGCTAATGACAACATTCAAACAAATAATGCATGATATCTCACTGGCTAATGCAATTCTGAGGCCCATTCTTAAAGCTTTTTCTCAAAATCAGTTTTTCTCTGCATTCAGAACCAAAAATCTCTTGCTTGTAGCAAGCTTGTAGAATGTTTGCATCCATGACATTTTAAATGTTCATTCCCAAATAGTGTGATTCAAAAAGATTCATCCGATTTTAAAATGATTTATTTCACTTGTAAATCATTACAGAACAATGCAGTCAATTGTAAGTGGTTTAAGTGAGCATAAAGTTTATGTAATTTTACAAGTGCTCAATATTACTGCCATCTCCTCACAGTCTGAAGGGAGCCATCTTCTGGTGACAGTCAGAAACTCTATGACCCCCTCTTTCGATTGGTATGTGACTGGTTCCTAGGTGCCTAATGGTTGTGAAAATATGGTGCTTTGAAATCGAATGAATCTTTGAATCACCCTTTATATTCTGAAGGAGCATTTTTCAATATATTGCTTATTGCTGGATATACTACTTCTAGCCTATATACTACAAAATGAAATCATTTCATAATAACAGTGCATAGTATTTTCTTGATTAAACAATAAAACAATAGATTTCAATAATCTGTGAAATCCTTTCTCTGGAGTGTGTCTTCACATTTGCATATTTAGATGTAATGTTTTTGCAGAAATTCCAGTACAATAGATTACCTGTAATAATGTCAGTAATCAACTGGCAAAGATTCACTGTGTTATCTGTTGTTTAAAAATTACCCTATTCACCTATTCACACCCTATTCGGATTTTTGATAACTGAATGAGTGAATGAAATGTATGTCATTTGATACATAATAGGAATTGATCAGAGGGCAAAAATGAGTTGGTCACTCTCTCAAACTGTAGGTCAGAATGTTCGGCCATTGAACAAAAGAGAGTACATCTTGGATATTGTCACCGAGGCAGAGCCTATTGACAGCAACTACAGTCTGTGGTTTAGAAGAGTGATCTGGAATCAGCCACTAAAGTTTGACAATGAGCTTGGAGTCACAGTCCATTACAATCAGGTATGAATATGGTGCAAACTACACTCACCTGTAATTTTTTAACAAGTTTTTTCATAGATGTTGCATTAGTAGCAAGGTGTGTGACGCATTGATGTGCTTATTAATTTGGCTTTTTTCACAGACTTGGGGGCATTTCTTTTGATGTGTTTTGCTTTGCAGGTTGCCCCTGACTACTTAAAAGGACTTCTCAATGTTGTGCCACAGGGGAAGGCCAGTGAGCAGCAGCTTCAGCAGGTGTCAAAATTGGCTGCCCTGCAACATCGCGCCAAGGACTCCATTTATCTTCCTACCATGTAATTCAGCATTCAGTTGCCTTACATCCGAAGTGTACAATCCACAGTGCCAGTGAGGCTAAAGCTTGGCTTTAATTTCAGACAAGCAGGTGTATATCTGATTCAATTTCTTTAATCAAGCGGTCTCAATCAATCAAACAACTAATGGTGTGTGCGCACTTTGAAATGAAAACCTGCAAACACATTGGCCCTTTGTGGATACGACTGGGCATGCCTGCCTTACATTACAACAACTTACACAGACCACTGACTCAGGGTCCCTTGAGCTGTCCGTATTTTTGCTCGAACCTAACTCCTAGTACACCTGTACCAGCTAATTAGTGTTCTTAATGGCTTGGTTCAAGTGTACTGGGATGTGAACAATGACATCATGCAAAATTATTTCTCTTTTTTCGTCTTTTAATACAGCACATTTTTCATTGTCTTTAAATAATTTACTTCAAACAGAACATGTCAAAATATGCTGTAATTAGGCAAGAGACGACAATGGTGGGCTGTTTGAAATGTTTTACCTGCTAGCTGGCTAATGAAATAAGCCAGATGACTAACAGTACTGCTAGGAAGCCGAATCTTACATCTGTATTTATTAGTAATGTGAGAACACTGATGGATGAAAATGCATAAAAAGAATACAAAGTCATGGATTTTTTAGGCTGGAATTCCCCTTTACGTCTTCCTCTTTTCAATAACCTCTCCCTTCTCTCCACACCTGTAAGCCGTGAGGTCCAGGACTGCATGCCTCTCCAGCTGTATGGGCAGCAGCGCCCCCAGCAGTGGCTGAACATGGTGACCGAGCACATGCAACAGGTCCAGGCACTTAGCCCCCATCAGGCCAGAGCCCAGTTCCTGGGTGAGGAACTCACAAATCCAGTATATTACTATGGCGCTTGTCTTAGAAAACAGTAATGAGGAAGAGAAAGACATGAATGTGAATGTTCATGGTATACCATATTTATGTCCACTGTTTTAAACTATCATTATAGGACTTGTGAGCGCCTTCCCCATGTTTGGCTCCTCGTTCTTCTACATACAGAGCAGCAGCAACAGCTCCATTGATTGCCCCTGCATACTGGCTGTCAATCAAAATGGACTGAACTTTCTAAACAAAGAAACACATGTAAGTAAACTGGCAACATGACATTATTTTTATTGTTAAAAAAGAAGATACTATTGATGGACTAATTTCCTGTTCTCCAGGAGCTGATAGTGAAATTCCCCCTGAAAGAGGTGCAGTCCACAAGGACCCAGAGGCCTACAGCTGGTTCCAGTTACCCTTATGTTGAGATAATGCTGGGAGATCTAATGTCTCAACGCATCACACAGCTGCACTTAGACCAGGTATCATCTGTAGATGTTCATCAAAAGTCATTATATTAACTAGGAAAACTTAATCTGGGGTAGGATACTGTGGTCTTTTATAAGCTTGAGTTGAATCAGGATCATATACTTTCATGTGGATATTCATAAAGCAAGTCTTTTTCAAATGGCTAAATGCCCATGTGGATGATTTCTGAGTACTGAATGATCCTTGTGTGTGTCACTTTGCAGAGTCTGGAGCTGTGCCGTGTCGTTGCCATGCACATGGAGAACATGCTGTCAGTGCGGGAGAAAAGACTCACTCTTCCTCCCAGCGAGATCACTCTGCTTTAGCATGCCTTCAAAAATACTCACACAATTCAGAACCTCGTCAATAGTGATAACACACTAATTACAACAGCCAAATTCCAATCTTAGCATAACAGTGGTTAAACTCACTTTAGGGCCAAATCTGATTTTTTGATTTAAGATGACATAAGGCCTCATTCACCAACTGTTGTTAAGAAAAAAATTCTTCTTAAAATCCAGTTACGTAGTTTTTAATGAAGATTCCGACATTTACCAACGTTTTCTTGGGATTTGTTCCTAGGTAAGAACAGAATCTACACCCACTCAAGAGCACAAAGGAGCGAACAATCCCATGGTTTAAAACACATCACGAATATGATGTAGACTTTTTTCTTAGGCCCTTTCTCAAGAACAAATTAAAGAAAAAACTTTGGAAGATATTGGTGAGTGAGGCCCATTGTCACTACCTCACACGCTGAAGATTTCATTTCCATATGATCATACAGGCTGTGATTTCACTCTGTGAAGTATAACAGAAGGTATAAAAAGGCTTTACTATGAATATCTGTGATTATTTTCTTTATTTTCAAGTATGCCATGTTTCTGCTGCTGTCTCTTAAATCATTTGCACTTGTTAAACTGTGGTGTCCAGATGTACATAATGTATTTGTGTCTTATGTTCAAAAACTGTATGTGTATATAAAATAATTCTAGTTGTTAATATTAAATTTTTACAAACTAGTAAACTCTGAAAACTCTTTCTGTGTTATATCCCATTCACTGAAAACATCACTGAAATGTTTATGTTTTGCAAATACAGGATGAAACAGGAGCTTATTTTAGGTCAGTTAAGTTTTGTTTTATGATACTAAATCAAAATAACAAAATTTTTGGAGGCATCATATTTATGGAGAAATATATGTTTACTGCTGGAAGCAGTTTATGGTAACACTGGTATTTGGACAGCCCATTGCTGATGCTTTGTAGATAAAAATCTTGCATTTAACTTATATTCAAATAAATATATATTAAACTCACACTAATTAAAACTTTAAACCTAACCTTACTGTCTCAAAAAAAAGGTATGAAACTTGTCACTGGGGCAGTACCCCTCTTGTCACTGGGGTGATACCCTTAAGGCTAAATCTCAGTACCTTTAATCAGGGAACATAATTGTGCCAAAATCCATTAAAATTATATTTTCTAAGTTGTATTGACTCCACACACCCTTGTTTCTAGGCTTTTTATTATTCTGTTTTAAAACATTAGTTATGAAAAGACACAAACATGTACATTTCCACTAGGAAAAACTTATTTAAGGTACACAATTGGACCTTAAAACCATTATTGTACCTTTAAGGGTATATCCATTTACATTGTTTGTACCTTGATGAATGAGAAATGTACCTGCGCTGTATCTTTATTTCTCATAGTGTAGTACTAATCCTAATCCTAACCCTAACACTGCTGAGAATGAACTGAATTTCACCAGATTGTAAATAATCTGATCCACTATAAAGAATTTAATGGGGGCTGTCAAAATATAGTGGGACTTATTTTTATTGATTCCTTTTTTTTCAATTTACCATGTCTTACCTCATCATTAGCGAATATATGTGGGATTTTGACTCCATGGCTTATAAATAAATGAATGTAAACCGTTTACATACGACTTGCTTCTAAATTTTTAATCAACAGCAATCAAGCTAACTAAACTAGAGGAAGCAGGATTGGCAATTGTCCAACTTCTCCTTCAGTTTCACAGCCAATCAAGAGGCAGGATTGCTTGTCGTCCAGTATCTTAAGCCCGTTACATTTGAAGCGTAGTTAAGCGGTTTGATCTCACCGACTGTTCTGATTGGATGCTACAAAATCTTTTCTGCATTTTAATTGGCTCTGACGCCTGTTAATTATAGTCAGCGCGAAAGAGAATCCGGTCCGCCGCAGTCCGGACCTTTTTTTTTGGATCCGCAGTGAAGGACGGGGCGTGTTTTAGTGGATTGGTCGCCGATTCTCGTCCTGTGATTGGACCCCTTCGCCGTGGTTCCTGTGAACTTGCCCTGTGGTCAAACTGCATAAACACAGGCGAATAGTTGCTCGGCTTTGAGGAGTGGATACAAAAAGAGAGAGAGGGGGAGAGAGACGGGGAGACTGTATGGGAGCACGCTGGCTGTTTGTTTAGCATCGATTCAAACCTTCACGGAGTTCACAGTCTGAGACGCTGCGGGTTTTGGTACATTGTGCCGGCTTCAGGATGATGAAGTTTAGGTTCAGACGGCAGGGAAACGACCCGCAGAGAGAAAAAATAAAGCAGGACCTTTTTGCATTCAATAAGGTAGGTGAGACATGGGGCTAGTGTTCCCTCTCTCCCCGAGAGCAGGCGTGCAGTTCGGAGCTGGGCTGGAAATCGGCCCGCTGAGCGTTTTAAGACTAGCCGACGGTTTTCTCTGTGAGCTCTTTGCTTGCGCGGTCATAAAATGTAAACTAGTCTGCACGTATTTCTGTGGTTGCTGAGAAATGTTGCGTTGTCAACTGCTCATCACTAGTCTAACATTTTATTGGCCTGAGTCAATAAAAATACGCCTAAAGTTGTTGAAACAGTCATAAGCAGTGTCGCCTGCTGTAAGTTTGTTCTCTCTTACGCCCAAGTTTGATTTTCAATCGTATCGTCAGAGTTGTTTATGTGCTATTGTCTTTTTGAGTTTTAGTCCTCCTCACCGCCCCCCACCACGCACCAGTAGTGCTCTGTGTAACATTGCTGTTTGGAGCTAAATAAAAAGCTTAAACTTTTCTGTACTCTGCTCGATAAACATGCACAGCTTGGACCACTCCAGCTGCTCCACACTCATGCTATCTGTTGTTTGTCCAGTATATTTAAACGCTTGGCTAAAACAATCAGAGTAAGGTTCTGGCCTAATTTGCGTATCACCTGCCTCTCTCAACACTGAATGCCGAAATCTCAAGTCATATTATGTGTGAACACAATAGAGAGAGGTCTGGGACGTTTGCCAAGCTGTAAAAGTTGGTGAAATTTGTTGTGTAATGAGACACGTAACATCTTCATTAAGATAAGACAGTTCTCCCAGAGATGGACATGAAGAAGTGGGACCAGGTTGCCTTATGTCATTATACTGATAGCACTTTGTCACATTTTGGCTCCATCTTTGTTAAAGGGGTGTAAGTCTAAGGACCAACTCGAAATGTTATACTCTTTCAGAAACAGCCTACACTCTTAAAAAAAGATGGTTCTCCAAGGGTTCTTTAGTAAAGGAAATGTTTCTTTTTAGAACCACGAGTTCTGTATTTGCCTTTTTGCATGGTGAAATGATTCTTCAGATCAATGGAGAATATGTTTTATATGGTTCTGTTTTGAAAATGGTTATATATTGCACCAAAAAGGGTTCTGCTGTTGTTACAATGCCAAGCTTGTAACAGTAGAAGAACACTTTTTGATGCTATATAGAACCATTTTCAAAAAAAGGTCGAATGAAGAAGCATATTGAACATATTATCCATCATATCATGGTCTGCAAATAGATCCATTCCTTTTTCTAAAGAACCCTTGTAGAACCATGTTCACTTGGCTAGTCTTGTTACTCTCACATTGTAGCTCAGAGAAGAAGAGCAGTGGCGGCCAGGGTGACGGCATCTGTGTGAATCTGATGAGGCATCTTGACACAGTGTGAAATGTCTTAGGATGGGCCAGTCATTTATCATGTCACACTTCATCATCTGGTGCCAAAGCAGCTGCTGCCCACTTAATGCCAAGCCCATGTTCCTCAAACATTTCATGGCTGGTTTGGTGAAAATTTGTTCAAAATTTTGCTTCCTTTGCTTAGCTTTTCTTCTAGAAGTGCAATGCTCAGCCCACGGTTCAGTTCAATCCATGACACTGGGTACACGATTCAGTATTCTTATGATATTTTGAACAAAATTTGAATGAAGCAAAATGATGATTCTAATGATATTGCACAACTTACTAAGGACACTAGAGCTGGGAGGCAGGAGGAGTACTGGAGTGAGCTGCAGTTGGATTAAATGGCACAATTAATAGAATGTCCATTCTGTACAATGCACATTGTATCACAATGCGTTATTATCACAATGCATTATTATACTCTTATTTTCTTGCATTGTCTTCTGGGCAGAAATTCCGTCCCAGTTTGGACAGTGTTGGATAAGCCTACTTAACTAATGTTTCGCCTGATTAATCGTTCCGTATGAGACTCAGTGCAATTAGGCAGCTTTTGATGTTGCTTATAAAGTTCATCCTGCTGCCTCATTATAATGGAGTATAATGAGATGTCAAAATGCTGAGCTAGTGTCGCATCACAGTCAGACTGTGTGCAGTGGATGAACTGAAGCATACGCTTTCTTTTCCTTTCATCCAGACTGTTGAACATGGATTCCCCAACCAGCCGAGTGCTTTGGCATACGACCCAAAACTGCAGCTTATGGCCATTGGAACTAAATCAGGAGCCATCAAAGTGTATCCTTTTCAAACAGGAAACCTATGTGTGTATGTGTTGGTGAGTGAACACAAGCTCTATTTTAGTGTCTTCCTTTTTTTTGTGCTGTTTTTGTTCTGTTTTGGGGTGGGGGGGGTGGGGGGGTGGGGGGTGGTTTAAAATATGGAGGAAGAGGGGCATGGTGTACAGCAGGCCTGAAGAAATCTCCCTTGCATCACTTGCAGTTCGGATGTGTAATACATCTGCTCGTTCCAGCAAGCTTTTTTTTCTTTGAGCAGCTACTGAACATGATTGAAGGCATACTTTGAACAAGTTCTGGGCTCCTGGTTCTTTTAATTGGAGTGCTGGTACATATGCACACGATGAGAAAGTGGCCTACTTTATGCTTCATTGATGACACTTAATTACTGAGATTCTATGGCTCTAATGGGGAACCTTTCCACTCTGATCATTTTGGAGTTTTGGAAAGTCATCACACACTGTTCCCACTGTGTGTTTGTGTTGAATCTGTGGTTTAAACATATTCAGTCCTTGTTATAACTTGCTGCAAAAGGAACAGAGGTAGATGTATTCCCAAAGGGGATGTTTCTAAGACACCCCTCTTTGAGTTCCTTGCTTTTAGAGTTTGACATGCTCCAGGTCACTGTGTGCATGTTAGTGCTCTATGGTAAAGGAATGTTTAGGAGGGTGTAATTACTCCTATCAGACTGCAGTGTTGGAGACTCCCTTGGCGACCTGAAATTTATCTGCTCCGTTTGGACTGGGATAATCAGCATGGGCAGAATCCTGAGGAATGTCTTCAGCATTTGTTTTACTAACACTCGGCAAGCAAGGCGAGCATATTGCAGAATGTGTACTCTTCTGTCAGGGTCAGGAAGTTCTCTGAGCTGTTGTAATGGTGGCCGTCATACACACAGTACAGGTCTTTGAGCTGCAGTAAGGCTTGGTTAAAGGAGGCTGGTACTGTCAGGCACAGCCCAGCTGACAATCATTGGCTCTAGGGCCCTGAGTCATTCTGTGGACTCTGAAGACTGCAGTTGCAGCCAGTGTCATCCAGCTACCTGTTAGGGATAGACATGGTTATCCCATTATAAGGATATCTGAGCGTGTAATTATTGTTAGTAGTAGTTGTAGTATTAATAATATTAGTGTTATTTTTAGTATAGTTGGCTATTGAAATAAGACATCTGTAGTTTGTAATTAAAAAAAAAAAAAGTGTTATATTTTTAAATAAAATTTTGGCTCACAGTGCAGTGTAGAACCACAGAGAATTTTGGTTCACAAGCCGTAGACATGTCTCATTAAATGACATGCTGAAATATAAGCGGTGCTGTGGATGGAAACCTTTCAAACAAAAAGGTGACAAATGTGTTGAGTAGTGCGGGGTGATTATATCTTCTATGCCAGTTTACTGTGAAATTGACATACTGTGATATTACTTGTCAGTTTTAGCAATATATTTTTATATATTTATAAGTTTTTTTTTATATATATATATATATATATATATATATATATATATATATATATATATATATATAAGTTATCATATATAACGGCTATTGCTAAGGGTTTGTGTTTTTAATTTTAGATTTAACTATGGAAAAGATCTTTTGCTGGGTGGCTTAGATTCTTTTTTTGTTTTTCAAAAGTTTGAAAATAAATAAGTAGTAAGTTTCTTTTTGCGAATGTGAGCATCTGATATCGTGATGCACTAGACAAATTTATCACAGTAATCTGTGCGACCCTGAGTAAGACTCATTTTGCAGGTCAACTGGAATAAGATCACTGAATCTAGAGATGGCGCTGATCGATATCTGTATCCGGTATGGTGCCAATATCAGCAGAGAATGCTGGATCAAATATTGGAAGGGGAAAAACATGAATCTGATCCAGTCCTGTAACAAATCCAGCCTGAAATATCACATACTTGTATTGTACCTATAATCAGAAAGTCTGCATTTAATCGCTAAATGTGGCCATGAACTGCCTACTATTACAGGAAAATTACCAACCATAAGATATTGTTGTAATGTAGGGGCAGAAGATTTTTTCAAAACGAGGTTACAAGAAAAGCAAACATGCAGGAACCACATCAGTAGCATTGACAAATGTGTAGATGTCGCAGTTAAAAGCTAAAAAATGCTTCAGAGAAAGCTTTTGAATAATGAGGAGATGCCATGAACCTCTAACTTTTTATTTTTTTATTTATTTATTTTTTTCAATCCTGTGATTGTGTCTTGCTTTGAAAGGCTCAGTCATGGCACAGAGCTGAGAACTGCTTGCAAAGTTTGTGTTTCCCATGGAAGAGATAAAATGTGGCACAGAACTGCGTTCACAAGGTGCACATCCTAACATGCAAAAGAAATCAAGCACTCCATTTACGTATGGTTGGAGCACCTGAGGCTGAGAGATGAGCTATGCATTTCTTACTGTGGTGTAGTAGAGTGTTTGAGTAGTTTGAGCGTGATAGTCTGCTTAAGATAATCTTTTTAAGTGTAGTAGTAGTAGTAGTAGTTTTAGAGCTGTAATGATGGACTCGACCTGCGATTTGATTTGATTCAGTTCACGATACTGGGATTCTGGATACAATTTGACATTGCCATGATATTTTGGACAAAATTTGAATGAGAAAAATGATGACTATAATCATTTCAAAATTTACTACCATGCAAGTAAATCATGCAAAATTTACTACCATGAAAAAACATTGCACCGTTAAGTTCTCTCGGGCGTCTTGTTGATGCAATACTCTGGCCCCTCATTTGTTAAAGCATGTAAAAAAAAAAAAATAAAAAAAAAATAAAAAGTCCTTTGTTTTTGGTTGTGCCACCTGACATTTGAGGAAATAAGAACATGTGGACAACAGTTTTTCATTGAGTCGAGTATTTTTTTAAAGTTGCCTTATTTTACATGGTTTTTATTTTAAAGGTTTCAAACATAAAATTATGCCAAACTATTTTATTTAGAATTTTCTGTAACTAAATTACCTTTTTTGATGGTTAACTTGATCAACATATGTGGTTGGACAGTTGTGCCAACAGTTTTAGACTTTTAGAGACAGAAAGAAACTAAAATGAAATTTATGTGGGTGCAGTGAAAATTGTTTCATATAAGAGTTATTGTTGAATTTGATACATCTCATGTATTTATTAAATTATTTTGGGGGATAATAATTGACTTGGACACAAAGAGTGCACATCATGTCAATGACCCATATAACTAGTAATGATGGTTAACATGCCCATTTCTCCGACCTGTCCCTCACCAGACTCTGTCTGTCTGCAGCGGACAGCTCATGCGTCAGCCTCTGCCCTGACAAGAAGGCGGGCGGGAGAGTGGCATGGCTGGTAGGTGGGAAAGGAAGAGGTTGTTTTGAGGTTAGCTAATGAGGAGTTTGGTTTTAGGAGTATTTCCTCTGTCTGGGTACACATGGGCGTGTAGTGGCGGTGAGAGGGCTGGATGACTGAGGATTGTGGGTTCAGTTTTTTTTTCACCCTGTGTTTGAGTGGCGTAGTCAACCTCTCGTAAAGGGTTCCCTCAGAAGACCTGCCCCATTTATGCTCATAGCTCGAGGGACCACTGCCATCATAAATCATGTTTCTGAATCATTTGTGACAATGGAAAGCGTGCCTGCAGTAAAATGTTCTATTGTTGGATGTCAGTTTTTGACCCTAAGATGTTTTCTTTCTTAGAAATGTGACTGACATGGTGTCAACCTAAGTTTGGTTTTAAAAAGGACTCCTTGCAGCCTGCTTTTGACACTAACACATGGTGCTTTTGACCTTCTCAGATAAAGCTGATCTGCACAGCTTTTCTGGTGTGGCAATGGAGAGTCCACTTTGAATTGTTTAGGCAGCAAGAGCCTGTAAATTCCTGCTCTCATCATTCCTTCTTTACCCTGAACTCTTGATAAACACTAACTTTATCTAACTTTGTAGTGAAGTGCTGACAGATGAAGATAGGGTAATGACCACTGTCGAGGTGCTATGAGGGCTGAAAGATCAATTGTTTTTATACTGAAATTGCAGTTTGAAAAAGTGCAATTTTCAAATTGTAAGAGCTGAAATATTTATTTTCACCCTGATTATCAACATCTTAAGTTCTAAGTGGGAAAATTTAAACTTTAACACTGAGCTGGACCACCTGTAGATGAGATAAAGCAACCAAACACTAATGTCTACATGCTTTCCAGTGCCTGTAAAGAACAGATAATCAATTAAATATGGGGAAGAACAAAACAGACTTTGAGTGAAAGTAGGATTGTAGGCTTACTTTAAGTTACAGCACTGGTGTTGCACAAAATTGCATGAATTGCATTAGGAACACATGTGAAAACATGTTTTATTAATAATAGCAGAGGGAAATCTATAGGTTTTTGTGTTTGAGTAACGGAGGCTGCTTCGGATGACCTGATGAGCTAACAGAGCTAACCGGTACAATACTGGATGCTGATGAGGACTCCTCTCACAGGTGGTCTTTTTGCCGCAGTGGATGATGTGGAAACATGTTAGTTTGGCAGATAAATATATTTTTGTTGTTTCAGAACTTAGCTAACATCTGCTAGGGTAACTTATTTAACCATATTAGCAATAAAGCTGTGTTGTCCCTGCCTTCTCAGTTACATCTTTAACAACATGTCCATGGTACTGTACTCACTTTACAGTCCTTTTTTTTTCAGAGCTGCAAACTTTAGTGATAATATACATACTTCCATGAAAACACTAGCAAACTTGCCATATTTTACAGTCCTGTTAAAACATAAAATTGGGAGTTCACTCATTTGTTGGCCTGTATATTTCCTTCCCATGAAGTGTGAAAAATGTGTGGTCTTCCCATGAAGTGTGAAAAATACCTGAATAGTGATTTCAGTGTTGGAATAATTGCACATCCCTACTGGTAGTCTGGCACGCTACATTCAGTGTTCAAGCCTCAATCCAGAAAGAGTCGAAGTTCTTGACTTCATAGCCAAAATAAAAGGCCTGTAGAAAATACTAATTATTCAGCCCTCCTATGCATTGGGTGTCAATAGTAGTTATTAGCTTTGGACATTTCTATTCCTTTTCTAAGGCATTTGATGTTAGTTCTATGGCAACATTGTTTAGTAGTTTGCATAGTAGTAAACAACTTTTGCTGTGGATGTGTTTAGACACCAGATGTTTGCTTTACACATCAAAAACAGTATGGGCGTGATCTGCTCAGCTTCACTGTCATGGTCAGCCAGTCGGGAGTGGGCTCTGCAGCAGGATTTGGCTCTGTTCTAAAGCATTTGATTGATACAAGGCCATCATCTGACCTTTTTGTAAATGCTTCCCCTGTTATCAAGTGCCAAAACTTGTAGCTTTTTCCCCCAGGTTTGGCACTTGTCATACGGAAGTTTTGAGTAGCGGTCTGATTGTAATGCTGAAGGCGTATGACAGCGTTTTAAAGTCTACTGTTGGAGCCTGACAAGTCAATGTGTTTGGTTATGTCATGTAAACATTAAGGGCCTTTTGTACTTGAAACCATTAGCCTTGTTCAGTCTCTCTAAGCCCATGTCTAAATGAGATGTTTGTTAGCGTCTCTTTTGTTGCTCCAGTTTGGTTTCGTGCAAACACGACGAAATACGAGCTTGGCTGTTCATGAACATGCTTCTGCTCCAACCGCAGATTGAGGCACAGGGCAGGGGACTGTGTTGTAAAGCTGAGGGGGGAGTGTAGGGGTGTGTGTGGAGGAGCAAGGAAAAATGGAAAGTAATGAGATGTCTGGAAAAGAGGGCCGTTAGAGGAACTGGGTTCACCCCTAAAGAATGTATGCTGTCTTGCCCCGAGTTCACCCTCTGCAGTTAGAGGAGATTCTTCTGAGGCTTTGTCGCCAGGCCTGGCCTCGCTAAAGGCGTCTTTTGAGGCAGTTTCCAACGCTCCAGCAGCCACATAATCGAGATGCGCCGCTGCTTTCCAGTGCAGAGTGTTTTGGAGCATGATTTAGAGTGCTACGGCATTACTGTCGTTTAGCTGTCAAACCGGTGCCGGAATACTTCTGCTCTGGATTATGGCAGTGCCGGGTGAGGTGCTGTCTGTAGGCCTCAAGGGGGGTATTTGTCATCTGATGCGTTTAAACTTTGCATCAGCAACTGTTTCCTGACAACTATGCAGCACTGTTTTACATGAACAGTGTGCTTACTTGAACGTTGTGTATGCTCTTTTCATGCGTTTGGTGGTCTCCAGGATGTCTGTGTAGCTGCTTGTATCATGCACATTGTACTTGCTCCACAGAGACTTGGTGAGACTTTAAAGAGGCATTAGCTTAAATGATCACTTTCATGAACTTGTGATGGCATGCGGTGCCTAATTCCACCACTTTGAATGGCTGCTTAGCTCAAATATCTTCAGTGCTTGAGCAACGAGGGTTAGCACTGTAAAAGACTAACCTTGAGCTATGAACGTCACCACAAAGTAGAATATGAGAATACAGCATTTAAAGGGGACTTTTTTCCACATTTCTTCATAATTAAAGCATTAAGATGTAACTGATGTTATTCAAAGTAGTCTGATGTCAAACATGCCATACTAGAGAGAGTTTCAGAGTCAGAATGGTTCACGGTGGTGGTGATGGGAACCAGCCATCTGATTCGTTCAATGGTTTTAAAGCTTATGGAAAGCTAATAGGGAATAAGCTTTTACATTAGAGGTTCAATGATAGTCAGCCCAGAATTCAATTTGATTCATATTAGGTTCATGATTCACTATTTTCAGGATATTTTGAACAAGATTTGAATGAAGAAAAATGGTGACTATCCACTTGTTTCATAATCTACTAATGAGACTAGAGCTGGGAGCCTGGAGCTGGAATTGGAGTATGACATTTAAGATGCTGGAGTTGATTGTTGATTAGTGCTGTTCGTTGGCATCCTTTGGTGTTCAAACAATGCAGTTACATTACATATCACTATTAATAGATGGCCTAGTCCCCACAGTGCATTGTCACATATGCACAATACACACTGTCACAGTTTTGCATTGTGATTTCACAATGTTTCAGTTTGTTGAGTGATGTTATGTTATAAGGCAAATTCTCTTTGGATTTAACACTGTTTTCTTCAGATCTACCACTATTTTACCTTTATCAATATTACGTGTAGGAACTCAGACACGTGTAGGTTCACTGGTCATTTGGAATGGTAATTAAAATGGCGGACATTGCAAGCTCTGGTTCATATTACTACCACTGTAAAGAAATCCAAGTGAATAAGTTTCCCTACAGTGCACCGTTTCACATCAAACTACTCTGAATGACTTTACATCTCAACTATTAAACCAAAATTTTGAAGAATCAGTAGAATTAGAATCAGCTGTTAGTTGCTAGCCTGTGATATTAGCTGTATATTTGGATTATTCTAGACCTCTGTTAGCTGACTTAAATCCTGTCAGGGGCTAAGATGGAGTACATTTCAGCAGCTTGTGGGATTAGCTCTCAGCCCACTGATACAGCTGTGTGCATGGGAATTTTTCACGAGTCATCTGCTTACAGTGCACTGCAGCGAGTCTTTTCCACTACCCACCCTCAGCACCAGTTTCTAAACCAGTGTGTTTGTGTGGGAGGGTGAGAGGATGGGTGCCACTGCAAAATCTGAAACATTTGTCTGGACCAAAGCAAAGGCTTATCAAAACTTGGTGTCCAGCAGGACGCCGCGTGAAGGACTGATATTCTCGTGTTTCATGGCAAACTATGTTTTCACATTGTGCTGCGCTCTCTTGTGATTGAATGCAGCTAAGGAAACAGCCTAGTAGACTCCCTCATTATGTCCCCTCTCCCTCTCTTCCCCCTTCTGCGTTTGCTTATTCCTCATTTCTTCAATTGTTTTGCTCTGGGATGCTTAAATATCCAATGACGTTTTTTTTTTTGCCTCACTTGATTGCTCTCTTGCCCATACTTTCTCTTTTGCTCACACATACACTCTTCCTAATTCTCTCGTGCTCTTTCTCACTCTCACTATCACACTGTCTTTCACTCACTCACCCTCTGTGTCTCTGTGGAAGCATCAGTCACAAGTCATTAGTATTCTGATGCAGGCCTCATGGACACACACAGGGAGCTTAAAATCGGCCCCCTTCCCCCCTCCTTGTAGTCCACTTCTCAGCTCCCGTAGGACTCTCCAGGTTTTTTGAATGCACTTTGAGGGCCTTTGGAAATTTGAGGAGCACTATCACAGTGAGGAAGCCTCATTGAATTTTCTTTTATGCTTATTGGTGCCTGTTTAAAGACCTTCTGTGTAATTTTGAACTGCAAATAGTACATTTAAGAATTGCAATAAAGGGGAATTTGGCTTGTCTAAGATGCTGAAGCGTTTAAGGATCTTGTTTATCATACGTGGCTTTAGTTTAAAAGTGATAAACCTAGGACCTTAAACACCACATGATTGGATCAGTAAGTGTGAGCTATTGTGGCATGAACTTAAAATGCCAGTCCACTCGCTGGGTAACTGATACATTCCCTTTGTTTGCTCTCTTTAACTGAAACTGCAGACTTTTAAAGAAATATTTACTGAAGCAAAGTTCGGCAGCAGTGGGGGATCACCTAAAGTTTGTCTGTCTGTGGCTTATGTTTTATTTGTCTTTTTTTGTTAAGTACTAAGGTTATGTTTTATATTTCAACACCTGAAAGGAGTTTTAAAATACATATTTAAACTCTTGGAAATTAGATCCTTTTTTTTAAATTATGACTAGGTCCATAATTTGTGTTGTCTCATATCAAAGAGAGATAGCAATTAGGGTTGCACAGATCATGAATTTTTGTGGCCAATGTTTTTACAGCCAAATTGGCCGTCAATTTATTTATTTATTTAAACTCAAAGATCACAATGTATGGGCTAAATAAACCAATGAAACATACTAGCAAATTTCCAGGACTTTGTTAGGTGAAGTTGCCAAATGAATAATAATATTTGCTCTTTACTTGGCCAAACTATCATTTTAAATCATTCAACGAAAAATTAGTTGCCTTGCAACATGTGATGATAACTGTTGCAAAGTTTGATCACAAGGCCTGATGTTTGTCACTATTCAGACCGTGAAATTGCATTATCTCTTTCTCTGGCCCAGTATTGTTGGGAGAATGGGGAGAAGAGATGGGTACTGTGGCCTTTGGGCCCTCTTCTGTTTGTGTTTGGCCAGAACAGTGTGAGAGCAGCTGAGGGGCCCGGGAAAGGTGCTCTGATTTAGGACCTGCCTTTGGCTTATCACATTGCTTGGTTTTGAGAATGGGGAGCAGTCATGATCAAAAAGACACACAGATTAGATAATTCTGTATTAGTGATCACATGCACTACCCTTAGATGCTGTAGGTGTGTGCATATGTTAAACATGAAACCCCTCATCACTTACATGAATCTAGATTCCATGAACATTGCCTGTAAGTGGGCACACTTAAAATGGCTTCCTTCTTATCAGTCAGTTGAATTAAGTCATTGTGAAGACAACTGAAATATTTAAGGCCTTGTGCAGCCATACTTGTAGTATGTAATAACAAATGATTATATAGCAGATGTATAAATATTAGATGCATGCTGATACATACTGATATTTAACGGACTTACCTGTGAGAAGTAAAGTACAGCTGTGTAAATGCAAAACAGACCAAAACAACTAAGACATGTTATACTAGTGTCTAGTGAAACTTTGGTCAGTTGCATAAATTAATGTGTCTACATCATTACTTCACCATTTTTTGGGGGTGAGGACTATTACTGACAGTTTTATCTATAAGTGAATATGAATGAATGAATTGTGAATAAGTGAATATAGTATAGTATGAATGAATTTGTAATTCCATGCAAATATCCTACAGTACTGGGCAAAAATCAGACACCACCCTTCATTTACCTAATTTCTAGTCAAAACTACAATTAAGTACAACTCATTCATTTTTCCACTTATTTAACAGAAATATCCATACATTTAACAGGAAATTACACAGAAGCCTCAGCAACTGCCTTTATTACAGCTTCCATTCTTTTCAGGAGACTTGATTTCAGTTTTTCAAAGAAATAGATTTTTTTCACACCTCCAAAGTTCAGTCTTAGTAGTTGGTTGCATTTTCTGCTTCTCACAATCCAAGTAACTCTGAATACCTTAAGTGATGTTGACCCCCCCCCTTATTTTCCTTTGACTTTCCTCTTTCTTATATAAGTGACTAATCTAATCTCCTCAGAAGTACCTCAAATACCTTGTATATAATGCGCATGTTGACTAGAAATTAAATAAAAGTATAAATTAAATAAAAGTCTCTGACTTTTACTGTGAAGTACTGTGTATCTCATGTTGGTCGGTCTTTTCAGATGAACCAGAGAGGTGTGTGTGTGTGTGAGAGAGAGCGAGACAGAGAGCGAGACAGAGAGACTAGCCTAATTTGGCTTAATATCCACTGGGTCATGACCTATCATAGTCAGTGGATACTGCCAAGTATTAAATTGTTTATCATTCAGATTACAGTCTGAATGTACCGCATATGATTGTCTGGATTTTTTTGAATCGCTTTCAGAGGGAGGTTGGAGTTTTCGCATGTTGTTGGATGGCCTACAGATGCAACTGAACTTAATTATTCTCATCCTTTATCATGTTACCTGCTCTGTCTGGGGGAATTTGTGGTCTGGTTTTGAGTCTTTAATGGAAACCATAGCACTAATGTTGGTGTGGGATGACTCAGTAGTTCAGGGTGGTCCTGAGGGGGATCTGAGAAGAGGCCTTCCAGTACTGAGGAGTGAAAACTGCAGGAAGCTTGTCAGGGAGCTTATATAGGTCACAGTGAGTCAGTTGGAACATAATGGAAAACTGTTGACCACAAACAGGAAATCCATTACTTAATATCCTTATTCGAAAAACCAATAAGATGCATCCTTGAATGGAATGTTTACACACTGGCCATAGCATGATCTGTGTAGATCTGTTTGACCTAAAAACAATGATCTTGAGGGGGCTGTCTGTGGGGAGAAAGGATGAGATTTGAAGGACAGTGTAATTCTCTAAGTTGATTGTGAGGGGGAGTTTTGTCAGGGTGGGGGTAGAATGAGTGTCCCCCAAAAAGCTAAGGCCTTTCTGTTAATGATTAATGAGCTGTGGAGTAATTGGGCCTGTTTCTGAAAGCTTCATCCAGCTGCTCCTAACCCCTCCCCCTCCTCCTCCTCCTCCTCCTCCTCCTCCTCCTCCTCCTCCTCCTCTTGTGTTTTAATCCCCACACACCCAGTGCATTCCAGCACTGAGGCCCAGCACGCTGTGCTGCATGGCCCCACTCTGCAGCTCCCCACACATCCTCTTCACGTTCCACACACCCCCACCCAACTCCCAACACTCTTAACTTATCTCTCAGATGATTGATGTAACACAAAACAACTACGCAGGAGGAGTGGGGGGGAAAGGGAAGTTTAATTTTGCGATGATTTGTTTTTGTCACCAGACGGCTGTGTGCTGCTGCAGAGGATGCACATTGGATCTGCTCCATCTAAAACAAACAGCAGAAGAATAGAATATGAATATACACTCCGACGAAGAGCCAATTTTGGCTGTTTAGTTTTGACAGCGTCCTGACCTCAATCACGAATCTCTGCCGGGAGGAGTGTACCATTCACTGATTCCTGTCTTGTTCATTTCAGCTTCTTTGATTTATCACTGGAACTGAAATGATTAGGCTATTTGAAAATTGTTGAAACTTTTAATCTTTGTTGCCTGTCTGCTGTTATATTTCTATGCGTTATACACATTGAATATGCATTACTTTCAGCACACAAAAGCTTTTTTTTTTTAGTTTTACTGAACTTTACTGCCCTTTTGCTTGGACAGTAAAGTGTTCATAATGCATACCCCTTTGTTTCCACCAAATAGTGATGCACCGTAGTTAATTCATGTCCAAAGCTGAAACTGAAATTGAGGACATACTGGGCAGAAAATCAAAACAAAAAAAGCATGACAATAAATAAACAGTTCGAAGACCCCTTTTTTCGTACTTTGCCCTCTGGTTCTGACATTTGTGAATTTCTGTTTCTGAACCTGTATCTTCAGATGGCATTAGCAAGCTAGCAGGGACTTTTGATTCATTTCTGCTTCTGTTTTGCTGTGTTCTTTGCACGTTTTTAAAGGTGTTTTTCATTGTTTCATTATCGTTGATTCTCATGGATTATTTTACTGTATTTTGCTGTATGGCTAAAAATCGAACATGCAGTTTTTGACCATTTTTGGGTGTGTGTGTGCAGGGTCAGTGTTCTAGATGTACTGACAATATCCACAGTACGCTTAGAAAAACATTATATTGTGTTGTGATGTAATTTAACATAACGATAAATATCGTTATATTGCCCAGCCCTATTTCAGTAGCTGACATTTTGGTGCAGTCCTAATTTGTGCAAAGTGCAAAAGCCCCGGAACATCTTTAGATAAGAGCCCCCCTCTGCAAATGACACGGATGCTTGCTTGAGTCCCCGTGTGACATAATAGTTGCTCTGCCATGGCAGCAGCAGGAAGCTGGGAGTGGACACGACTTTTGTGAGTGGTCTGTGCGGAGAGATGTGGGGTTGTGTAAGCTGTTAGAGCCCAGTGCCTCTCATTGTGATGAGTGTGGGATGGCAGAGCTGACGTGCAGCTTCTGTTGTTCAGGCTGCAGCACAGGCTGCCCTTTGTACTGGGTTCAGCTCTCTGTCCTGAATGGGTTACTCCATGCTGTAGAGGCATTACGCCATGCCTGCATCTGTCTCCACTCCTTACACTCATCCAGATGTGGGCCCAGCCCACCCCCCTTCCCTTTTAATATGAACTGAAGTCTGCACGAGGGAATTTATCAGCCTGAAGCTTGCAGATATTTGTTACAGCAGTGTGTGCTGTGCAGTTTCCACTTGTGAGGAAAAAACTTCCACTTTGTCTTTTTTACTTGTCTGTCAGTTTTTCTCCTTTGTGAGAGCTACAGGGCTTGCACAATGGCCATGATCTCAAATGAGGACGTCTTGCCATCTGCAAGGGTTTGAGCATGAGACAGATTTGACCTAGATATCCACTCCTTTGTTAATGGGAAGGGGAGGCTAGGCTGATTTGTAATGAGAAGCAGACTACAATAGGCACTTTCCTCCCCTGTTGCAAATGAAAATCAGCTCCAGCCACATTGAGCAGGTTTGAAGTGTGTGTGGGTTTTTTGTTTTTTTTTTTGTTTTGTTTTTTTTTACAATCAAATGGTGAAGGAAGTTATTCCTGAATCAGGAAGGTTTTGTGTTGATGCTGAGTATCCTGCATGCAGATATCTTTGGATATTTGTGTTTCACAACCAATCCCATAACAAATAAATCGGGTCAGCTTTGATAGACTACAGGAGTAGACACAAATGTTTGTCCTGTGTTCTTAGTTCAGTGAGTCTTGCGGCCAAAAATAAGAATTTATTTCCAGAATTACAGAAGAACGTTTGTGCATACGTTGTTTACAATTAACAAGCATGTGTGACCTTTTTACTACGAGTCACTCATTCAGCCCATTTGTTTTTTTCCTTGTACCAGTCAAACCAGGGAATGTCTTTAAAATCCTAATTTTTCTCAATATAGTCAGTCAGAGTGAGGATTTTTATCATTGTTCCTGCTGATCCACCTCCATCTTCAGGCTTTGAGCACTGATCGCTGCGCAATAACAGCACTCATGTTAAAAGCTAAGAATATTGCTTTTGAATATTGTGTTTTCTAAAGAAGTTACTCCCAATAACAAATTAACTTGTGAAAAATTGCATGCTCAAAAGAGCATCAATCAAATATAAATCAAACTCCAGCCACATCAACTCTTTCACTGGATTAGTTTGTTTTCATGTTGTTATGCAGTTATTAAAATACAAACCCAAAGCGGCCAGATTGGCTTGATTTAGCTGTCTTGCTTTCTAGTCGTCGTTACTTGATGATAAGACAACTCAGGCTTAAGTAAACAAGCATTACTTGCTGCTGCCATCTAAAGTTATTAACAAACATCAAATAAACAAACATGAATCACCTCTATACTCTAAAGGTGTTAAAGGTCCAGTCAGAAGTTAGAACTTTTGTTGTTTTTGTAAGACCCCCACTGTGTCTCAGTAAATGTGTTTTCTGCTTTCTTTTGTTTATGAGCATTTGCCTCCACCCAACAGATGATGATGCACCCAATTCTACATTCCCTGTTTACTTTGCAACAAACATATGATTGCAAAAGCTGACAACTGTGAAAAATAGTTGCGGTCAGCTTAAATAATTGTGATCCACTCAAGAAGTTGTGATTAGACAATTATGTAATGTTTGTGTCAGGCTAACTCAGAGTTCTAACATGACTTGCTCTCATGTTGGCTATAATGGTGATAATCTTTATAGTTGCTGAGTTTTGACATCTCTGTTGTAGTTATGTGTCTGACCAAACTGGCTCTGGATCTGGTACAGGGAAGTGAAAAGTAGCTGTTTTGTCACTAATGGTGGATATTTGTGAGAGTGTGTGAAAACTGGTCTGCATTTTAGTTCCCCAAATGTTAAGTTTTGCAGGGGACACTGGGCAACAGGCAGTGTTCATCTCTGGTCATAAGCACAAGTTTGTTTGTAAAACTATTGAGCGACTGCACTTTCTGTCCTTAGCCAGTACCCTTAGAAACACCATGTGAAACAAAGCCTGCTCCGTTTTCTTCATTAGTCTGTTTATTCAGCTTTGATGTTATACGCCATGGAAATTGGGTGGGGCTTTATGACTTCAACTAAAAATTAGACTTTGATTTGGCATGCACAATGTGACTACGAAGAGAAATAGACTCCGACCCAAAGAAATTAATTCTTCACATGCGTGTGTTTTGTAAAATCAGTGATGTATTAATTATTTGGCCAAGAAAAGTGCTTTTTTTTTACTTTAGAAAAATCACGCTCCAAATCTCAGCTCCTTGACTGCATGCTCAGATATGGGGCTCCTGGAGTGGAGTGCACTGGACTTCACAAAGAGACTGCTACGGTCACACAGATACACTTCTTTCCTGGGCAGGTAAAGCTTTCTCAACCCCTAATGTTGTGATGCTGTTTCGCCTTGCTGATCATTATATTTTACATAATTGACGAAAGACTAATGTGAGTCTGAACTCTTTTACAGTATGAATGTTTTTGAGAGTAATAGTTAGGGTGGTCCTGTCTGGCATAGTGTGATGCTCAGCCTTGGTGTGTTTGTGATCACAGGGGAGGATTTTGTCCCTGCTGGATGACAACACACTGCACCTGTGGGAAATTGGGCAGAAAGAGCAATGCTCCCACCTGGAGGAGGTGCGTGGCTTCACGCTGCCCGGCAGGTCTGGCATTGAAAGCACCAGGTGACACCTCAGATTTATTTATTAATTTTTTTATTTATTTATAGCGTTTACCCTCCTCCACTTATGGTTTGTTAGAGGTAATGTGATGAATACAGGGTTTTATGCTGATGTCTTGGTTTTTACTTTCCTCATAGTGTGAAAAGGAACCTTTTGCTCTGTCATTTCTGGAGGAGTGTAGTGTCTGACTAATGCTGAATCAGAGTCATGAAATCTGCTCAGTCAGGAGTATATGGGGTCACTCGATGTTTTTATGAGGGTTGTGTGTGCATCTTTTCTCCCACAGCGCAACGCGTGTGACAGTTCTTCTGCCGAAGCTCAGCTGTGATCTCCTTGCTGTGGGCACCGAAGGCGGCGGAGTTCACTTCCTGGAGCTGCCCTCTTTCACTCTACTGGACAGATCTCTGTTTCAAGATGAGATCATGCAGAGGTGAATTTTTTTTCTCTTTTCCTTATCTGTCTCTACCCTCACCCCATCACCACCACTATCAGTCATCTATTATTCAAATGTTGTTGTTTTTTTTTTACAGAAAAATGTACGTAATTTAGTTATTGAGTCATTCAGAGTAAATTGATGGGAACTGAGCTGTTCTAGAGAAAGCTAGTACAAACCTCTGTTTTTGCTAATTTGTCACATTTTAATGTTTCAGAACATCAAGCTAATTATAATAGAAGATAAAGACAACATGAGTAAACACAAAATGCAGCTTTTAAATGATCATTGCATTTATTAAAGATTGGGTGATAAACCTATGTGAAAAAGTAATTGCCCCTAAACCTAATGACTGCTTGTGCCACGCTTGCCAATAACAACTGCAATCAAATGTTTGCGATAACTAGCAATTAGTCTTTTGCATCACTGTAGAGGAATTTTGGCTGACTCTTCTTTGCAGAATTGCTTTAATTCAGCTACATTGGAAGGTTTTCGAGCATGAACTGCCAGTTTAAGGTCTTGCCACAGCATCTCAATTAGAACTTTAGCTCAGCCACTCCAAAACCATAATTTTGTTTCTTTTGAGACATTCAGAGATGGACTTGCTTGTGTGGTTTGGATCATTGTTCTGCTGCATAACCCAACTGTGCTTGAGCTTTAGGTCACAAACTGATGGGTGGACATTCTCCTTCAGGATTATTTGATAACGAGCAGAATTCATGATTTCATCAATTATAACAAGTTGTAAAGGTCCTGCAGAAGCAAAGCAGCCTCAGACCATCACACTACCTCCACTATGTTTGACTGTTGGTATAATGTTCTTATGGTGGAATGCAGTGTTAGCTTTATGCCAAATGTAACGGGACCAGTGTCTTCCAAAAAAGTTGCATCTTTGACTCATCAGTCCATAGAACATTATCCCAAGAGTCTTAGAGGTTTAAATGCGAGATGAGCCTTTGTGCTCTTTTTGGTTAGCAGTGGTTTGTACCTTGCAACTCTCCCATGGAAGCCATTTTTGTCCAGTGTCTTTCTTATTGTGGAACCATGTGCATTGACCTTAACTGAGGCAAGTAAGGCCTGCAGTTCTTTAGATGCTTGATGAGTTGGTGATGTGCTCTTAGTGAAAATTTTAGGCTACCCACTGCTGGGAAGGTTCACCACTGTTCCAGGTTTTCTCAATTTGTGGATAATGGCTCTCACTGTGTTTTGCTGGAGTCCCAGAGCCTTAGCAATGATTTTGTAACCCTTTCCAGACTGGAAGATTTCAATGATTTTGCTTCGCATCTGTATTTGAATCTTTTTAGAACATGGTATCATGTGCTGCTTTTTGAGACCTTCTAGCCTGATTCACATTGCCAGACAGGTTCTATTTAAGTGATGTTTAGATTCAACAGGTCTGCCTGTAATCATGTCTGGGTGTGGATAGTGAGACTAAACTTAATAGTCAGTTGAATTTGGTTAACTGGTTGATTTTAGTAGCTAGGTGGGCAGTTACTATTTCACATAACGCCGGGTAAGGCTGAATAGCAATTTTCCTTCTAAAAAGAAATTGTCATTTGAAAGCAACAGGTGTTTACTTGGGTTATCTTTGTTTAATATTGAAAGTAGTTTGATGATCTTGAAACATTTTAAATGTGACAAATATGCAAAAAGAAATTGGGAAGGGGGCAGTACTTTCACAGCACTGTAGGGCCATTGAAATTCAGCAAATGTGCAGTATCTCATTGCTATATATGCATTTTATATTTTATTTATTTTTGTATTATTGTATTTGTATTAGTTTATTTTGAACTCTTTTCTCTTTATTTGCTTCAAACCATCAGGATTGCTACTCAATTTTTTGAGTTGTATTGCACTGACAATAAAGGAATCCAATCTGATCTAATCTAATTGTTCACAGGGATGGTGATAGGAACCAGGTGTCTGAAACATTTACTGCCTCTAAAACCTCCTTCAGAGAAAGTTATTACATGAAATGGTTATGAATGTCTCATGTATCAGGCAGCAGATTGTTTTAACACAGTTTTTATTTTTTGTTTTAAGCAATTTATGCCTGAGTGTGACTTGCAGGATGTTATAAGGCAAAGTAGTACTCAAAGAATACTTACTTTTTCAGGTTTACCACATAAGTATACACTACATCTGAAAACCTGGGCACATTAGAGCTTGAAATATGTAGCTGAAACCAACGGGACCCAACTGCTAACATTGGGTTTGTACGTCTTTTTCCAAGTAAATGTCAGGTTTGGCTCCGATTCAAATTCCGCGTTGGGGTTCTTGCAGCCCTCCTCTCAAACAGATTTTACCCTGGATTTCCCCTTGCTTTTAGATTATCTCTTAATTTTTTTCTACTTACTTTCATTGACTTAAGAGTTTTAATCAGACACACAAGTCACCCACTCACATGATTCACAGTATTTTGTATGAGGTCCATGAGGCCCATGCTTGTGAGAAAATAGATAAGCAGGAAAAAATTCAGCGAATCAGTTGAGCTAAGTACAGATTAGTGCAGCAAAAAGAATTTTATATATAACGTTTAACGTAAAGACATTTTTTTTCGATGGAGGCTAACGTCTTGCTACTTCAGCACCGCACAGTGTGAGAACAGCACATTATATGAAGTTTATCCAGACTAAAATAGGATGTAGTTCACAAGCTTTGCTTGATGAATGAACTCGTGAAATTGGAGATTTGGAGACTTAATTTTGGACAGGGCTTTTTTTTTTATTTTATTGTTTCATATTTTATATTATTTTTAAATGTATTGGTCTGTAACCTAATGATGGCTATTGTTGTAATTCAACACTCCTGTCAGGTTTTATTTGGCATTTTAGATGATTTTGAGCTGGTTTGGAGCAGTTTTGGACATTTTTGTGGGACTTGGTCAGTTGTAACTCAAAACATGTTATGTGTTGGGTTGGGCCTGTCTGACACAATTCTTGGGCTGTGTTTCGATGCAGACAAAAAATTCTGGCCCAGTTAAAGTTAACACATAGGAACACACAGGTTTACTGGTCATTTTAGATAGCAATTAAAATTGCTATATTTGCTGATTCCCATCACCACCGTTGTTGTGAAGATGTTTTTTACGTTTCTCTATAATGCATCATTTCACATCACACCACTCTGACTCTGTCATCTCCATGATTTAGTTATTCAGACATTTTGAAAGATTGGTGGAATTTAAAATTATTAGCAGCGACCAAGCAATTTGTATTAAATTTCCATTGCAAGTATTTGTGTAGAAGCGAAGACCAACATTCAATTATTTGCCTTTTCTCTTCCTACCAGCCAACAAGTTCTTCAAACAGATTTTTACTTTATCTTGAAGGTGTTTTTGTGGGTGTATGTCTGTAGCTTATGCTCCCTCAGCTTCACTTGTGGGTGGACACATTCCACTGCCTGTGAGCTTACCTCATAAAACAAGCATTTAGGGACTCCCTCCTGACTGAGAGCGCTCTGCACTGAGGGTAATGAACTTGCAGAGAGCTCTATTGTTTACCTCCTCATGCCCTCCTCTTTGGCCCTGTGGTATGGGGGCAAGTCTCACACTGCTCTGGGACACTTTTTAAACTAGGGAAGGCTTTAACAGCTTTCTCTGCTTAGGGCCAAGTGCCCACTCCTGCGTCCAGCTGTGGCTGTCCATTACAGGCCCTGGATAGACGCAGGCTCTGCAGGCCTTCCTGTCCCACAGCCAAGTTCTCCACTGCCCAGTCCTTATCTCTTTTGAGTAGACATGGTTATGAATCTGAAGTGCTGCCATAACTTTGGCATAGTTGCATTTGTCTGTTATTTATTTTTTTCCATTGCTTTTTGTGAATGGAAAGTGAAATATCTATGATAAATGGCCCAGATAGCTGTAATGATTCCGATTAAAAGACGTTAAAAGAAAATCACACTTCTGTCTCTTGCACTGTTTAAGAAGCTGTTTAAGTTAAGATAAATTACAGCTTTCCCAGGGCCTCATTCCCCTTATAGCCTGGTTGTCTAACTGCAAACTTCATCTTCCTGCAGGAAGAGACCATGAACTGCTCATTAAGTGAGCGCAATTTAGGCTAATGGGCGGCCTGTCTGAGCCACTGCTAATAAGTATGTGTCAGCCAGGAAACTACAGAACAAAATGCTTTTGTACCAAGTGCCAAATCCCCTGAGCCCCAGTTGACGAGGCATTTGAGTTAGAGACTACAAGCTTCACATGCACATCACTGGGCATCAGCAGGATGCCGGAATCCCTAAAAATACTCGGAGGCTCTCTTAAAAACAATGCCCTGCTTTGTGGTCAGCTGTTTGTCTTTTAAGCCTTGAGCGATCTCTGTCTTCAGTGTGTTTTAATTTTGTAGCCTCAAGAATACTTCAAGTCTAGTCATCAATGTCTGTTTTGCTCTTGCGCACCTGAAGCATATGTAATGCGAAACAGACTTCGGTCCGCTCATTTTAAAACCACTCATGATTCGAGCTCATGTCGCATTGAAAATGCTGGATCTCTTCATAAATTTTTATTTGTCTTTGAAATATAATTGTGATCCTAGATGAGGGTTTTTAAGGCTTTCTGTTTTTATATGGAAATTCTGTTATTAAGGTTGCTGTTGTTGATGTTGAAGTTACGTCCAGTTTAATGTGAATGAGCACAAAAAATTCAGACAGTTTTGTTATTCATCAGTTTTTAACTTTGGTGCACTTACTGCCTGACATCAGCTCCGCCTACATTCACAGCCACTGGCTCACGAACCGCTTAATGCTTGTGTTTTATTGGCTCCCTACCAAAACATTTGCATGAATGAAGGCATGCTTCATGTGAATGATTATGTAAAGAATGTTGTGGTACACTAGTGCTTGATTTCATGCACTAATCATTTACGCTCAAATCTCCCAGTTTCAGTGTCGTACAGAAGTTGCATGAATTAAACACAGTGTGGTTTGTACGTCATTAAAAGCAACTTTGTTCTTTTTACTCAACTTTGATGAATAAGGGCTGGTGTGTCTGGTGTGTCTTGGGTCAAGCCACTGGAACTGCACTCCAGTCCTTCTTTTCCATGTATCTCTCTCTTCCTTCTCCCCTGTCATGAATGCGTCTCTTCCTAACTCTGTGGGTGTACCATGCACATTCCACTACTTGAAACTGTGCCACGGCCATGGAGGAATTCCATACCGTGGGTTTTGATTAGTCATCATTGGTCAGGCCTTCAAATAGTATTTAAGCCAGTCAGTGGCTGTCAGCTTTGTCCTTGTGCCATGTCACTTTGTACATGAACCCACAGACTTTTCATTTCATTTCAGTGTGTGTTTCCTCCCTCTTTTCAAACATGAGTCAGTTTAATTACCACCAAATGTTGGATGTGTTGTTCTCAGTGCTAGTACTAACAAAACAAACACAAGCAGGGTTCTTGGACATTCTCAGGATCGTAACACGACACCCATGCCTGTGTGTTACATTTTACCACTGAGTGCACGCAGAATACATGAATGGAGTATTGCTTTGATGCTGGGAGCATGTAGTAAGCTCAGCTGAGTGATTCAGGAGATGATGGGGGAGGTGTCGGAGAGAGGGAAGTGGTCGCTGCATGCTTTGATCTTCCCAGGCAGAGGCAGGAGAGCAACCCAGCAGCACTACAAAGAAAATCCAACTTTGCCAAACATATTACTCTCTCTGGATCAAGTTGTTTTTCATTTGTCATTTTTCTTCTCATTTGAAGTCTGCGCTGTTGCCTCAGGCATTTTGAGAATTTGGGCCTCTGGTAAAACAACGAGGTTCAGGGTTCATAAACGGGCACATCAGATCTTTCTTGCTGTCATGAAAAGCATGCAAAGTTAATGTTGCCTTTATGAATGAACTCTTATTGCAAGTCTAAAGCTATTCGGTTGCTGGTTCTAACTTTATTGATAACTACTCTGTTCTCCAGTGTTCCAGAGGAGTACAAATGTGGGAAGTCTCTGGGCCCAGTAGAGTCCCTGCAGGAACATCCCCAGCACCCAGACAAAATCCTCATCGGCTACAGCAGAGGCCTGGTGGTGCTCTGGGACCTCCAAAGTCGACATGCAGACAACGTCTTTTTGGGAAAGCAGGTATTTGTGTGTGACACCTCTGCTCAAAAGTCTTCAGCTGGTGTTGCCAGATGTGAGGTTTTGGACTGGACAGTCTGGTTTTGTGCTCTGTTCTGTGTCTGAATGGTGTTGTCAAGCGGACGTTAAAAAAATCTGGTGAAGTAGATAAAGTGCCCATCTATCTGTCATTACACGTTTCTTTCTCTTTCTCTTTTTCTGTTTCTCTTGCATACTTGTGCACCCACTAATCACAAGCAATAATGTCATCCTACGTGGGTAGGGGGTTTCAGTTGCAGGGTGGGTGCGTTCTGTGGCTGAGTCTCAAATCTTGTTTACTGTACTAAATGGCATGCCAAATTAGACACCGCCTGTGCGTAGGCACATGGGCAAAATTAGGCTACGTTATGGCTACGTTATGATTTTGAGATAAAAAGGTAAGTGAACGTTTATTGCTCAGTTAGCCATTTTTAAGCACTTTTAAGCAATTAAATGTGTGTCTTCATTTGTTTGTATGCATCAGTTAGCCTGTAGAAGACACAGTGGTTAAACAATAGATTGTGGTGTGTGTTTTTTTTTATTTTTTATTTTTTTTATTTTTTCTTCTCTTTCTTTTCTTTTCTTCATGGTTTTGTTACATAATGCCAGACTTAATAGTAGACTAGAGCTTTTGTGTACAGCACTTAGAGTTTAACCTCAAGTGCATTTTAGAAAATATGAAGAAAAATGTACAAATAAACCAAAAACAATTATTAAATTGTTTTAAAACACAAAAAACACACGGTTGGATGCTAGCACCAGTAAGAAGTACATGATTCAACTGTTAAATTAAAAATTACTGTTGTGGCATTAAACAGTTTTACTGTGTAAATTTTGAATAATTCTCAAAGTGTACAAGGTTTGTACATTTAAAAAGCAATTGTGTTCGACCATCTGTATGTGAATCATAACTTGGCTGAGATGTCAGCTTTGTGTCAATGGCAGTTCATGTCAAGTTCAAATGACTAACCCAGTTTCTTGTGTGTGTGTGTGTGTGTGTGTGTGTGTGTGTGTGTGTGTGTGTGTGTGTGTGTGTATTTTACTTCTTCAGCAGCTGGAGAGCTTGGTCTGGGTCCGTTCTGGTAACAGCTTTGTCAGTTCCCATAGTGACGGCGGGTACATGGTGTGGCCTGTTAGTAGCAGCACCCCCTGCACCCATGAACCAGTCACCTGCACTATACCATATGGTATGTCTGGGCAGTGGCACTGGCACTAGCGCTCCATGTACTACATCTGTCTAGTTAGGTTTCAAATGGCTGTGGCTTTTTCATTTGTATTGGGAATAATTGTGTGGATTTATTTTCTGCTTAACTACACGCACCCTCACCCTGCCTGTAAGTGATGTTGGTAATTCTTGCAAGCTTCTGCCGGTCTTACCTGTTTTATTCATTTGGGATTTGTTTTGCGTGGGAAGTGGGGTAACACAGTTTTGCCACAGGACATCTGAAATGTTTATGAGCAATTTGTGTGGGGTAAGAAAACTCAGTACAAGTAACGGAGATGGAAATAGCCACTAATTTTGGAACCAAAAAGTTTCATAAACACATTTAGTTGCTCATGAGTAGAAAACATGTCCAAGGGTTAATGTAATTTTAACTCTAACCATCTATCTAGGTGCCTTAAATTAGATTGCAGTGTGTCATTAGCATTGTCATTAGCTTTTGGATTTACAGCCAACATCGCTGCATAAAATCAAACTTGGTTTTCTGTGCTCTTGCATGTTTTAATATTCAGTGTGGTACATTTGACGCAGGTAGTACATACTGGCTTGATTTGGGCCACAGTGAATGAGTGAAAGCCTCTTTGAGTGCCTCCATACTTAAGAAAAACCACAAACCCTCTTTTCAGCAGGCTATGATCTAATATTCAGAGACATGGCAATTTGCACGGGATTAATATAGTCTGAGGTTATTTCTGCAGTTCGTTTCATAGCAGGTAAAAGTCGGCTGGATCTTTACTGACGTGGGCGCGCACATGCTTTAAAAACTACTGACATGGCGGATTTAGACAGGACTAAAATTACTAAGGAAAAATTGGCAATTACATTATCCCACCTGCCCACGTAAAACTCATCCCATCCGAATGGCACAATAGTCAGTGTAGGAGTTCACCCCCTCCCTTTAGTCCCATGCCCTCCATTTGTACCTCTCTCTAAAGCCCCTCCCTCCAAAAACAAAGTTACAGTGGGGTGAGCGTCATGATCCTGATGAAGTGCTGGTGTGGATGCAGGATTCTGCACAAGCAGTTAACACACCTGATTCTAGATCAAGACACTCAGTAATACCTACTGATTTGAAGGCCATTTCTGGATACTTCACGCTTGCCTCTTTTACTTTGGCTGTTTGGTAGTCTAAGGCCCAGGACACACCAAGCTGACCGTTAAGAACCAGTACCAGCTATGTCCTACTGATGATCACCTTCTGTCAGCTCCCCATTGCCTATTATCTCCTGTGAAAATATGCACTCACACACAGCGAAGACACAACTGACTGCCCATATGTATGTACTTAATGTGCCTGTATGAAAGGGAGCAACTCTTTGTAGTAGCAGGAATTGGTAATAGTCTAAAACTACAGTGTGCAACGTAAAGAGCATATTGCTTCTGTACAGTTTATGAGTGATCCCGCCATTTGTTCCATGTTATGCGACTGGATCAAGCTAGCAGTCCCTTCTTCAGTGATACCCTGTCCTTACCTGTATTGGATGCCTGTGCACACAAAATAATTGTCAGGAAGGGAAGGCTGCTTCCCTGCAGAAACTTGTTGATTTGTTGATGAAACCAAACTGCATTTAAAACTTATTGCTAATTACAGAACCCAGTACACTCACAGAGGCTCAGAGTGTCTGTTTTAGTGATGACCATTAGGATGTAAAGACAGTTTAGCCAAAGACTATTTGTGGACATTCCCTTTGCTAGAACTTTGCTACATACTTGAAAGCCGACCCTTGTTATTACTGAGAACACCACCCATGTTGTAAACATTTCCTTCAGTCATGTTAATCCCCCCTTTTTTTATCAATCAGGAGCTGGTTGGTCATGCCTGTTTCTAGTGTAGAGTGTGGGAATCTCTGAAAACCACAACCAGGGTGAAATCATGGCATTCACGTAATCAAATGAGGAATAATATGCTTGACCATGTTAAGCTGTAATATTAATGTTTTTGTCTGTTGAGTTGACTGTAGTCATCTCTACGAGGGGCTGGTCACTCTTAAAATGTTTAGCTCGAACAATGTCTGGAAATGTAGTTATATGCCCCAGATTTTATTGAATGTGGCTTTTTATTAGTCTAGTAAAGTTGTTCTTCAGACTTATTAAATGTAAATGCGCTTTTTTAATTAGGTTATGGCTTATTAACAAAATGTTGAGTGTGTCCTGGCTGTTTTCCTGACCACTCCTGAGTCCTTCATGGTGTAGACCTGCCCAAAGTGGAGACATTTGGCCTACCATAAAGTTGCCAGAAAAATATCTGTTTGTAGGGATGTATTAAAGCCTGCTTTCTTTTCCTTTCTCATCAGGACCCTTTCCCTGCAAGGCTGTGAACAAGATCTTATGGAGGACCACAGAGTCGGGGTCTGTAACAACACTGGGCAGCAGTGGGTGAAAAGTGAAAGCTTCTAATCGCACATGTTTTTGCTTTGCCTCTTTGACTCAATGGGATATCCTCTCTTGCGCTGTGTTTTCTCTGCAGAGCTCCGTTGGTGCTGTTCAGCGGCGGCATGCCTCGAGCCAGCTATGGAGACAGACACTGTTTAACTATACTGCAGGACAGCCAGCACGTTACCCTCGACTTCACCTCGCGAGTCATCGACTTTTTCACCATCCACTGCATAGACAGAGACAAGGGTGAGTGGGCCAAGAGCTGGCTGCAGTAGACTGTCAGTGAAGCATTCACATTTAATGAAAATAGAAGCTTGTTCAAATAACAGGAGTGAAAAATTGGCTTGGCAGGCAATTGCCTGTTTTTGCAGAACATTCTGAAATTGCCAGACATGTGTTGGAACTGATTTTATCCAGGCCAGCGATTGTCAACATGGAGGTTGCGAGATTGTTCCAGGGGGTCGTGGGATAGGGGTCAAAAACTATGTAGTCATATATTTTTGATACCATTAGTTTTGAAATGAGTTTGTTATAAAGTCTCCCACACCATTGATATCACACTGCCATTATAAGCGAAAACATAGAGTGGCTGTGGGTGTGTCTGCCTTTTATCATTACATTACTTCAAAACAGTGGGATCTAAATTAAGGCTCCATCTCTGGACTAAAAATTTGTTTCGATAGTGACGTGAAAACATGGGCCAGCATTTTTTTTATTATTATATTTTTTTTAAATAAATTATACTCATTATGAACCTAAATGTTTCAATGTCACTTTAAGAGAAATCAAAACATCTTTTAAAAAAAGCATTGTTGGCAAGATTAATTCAAGTATTGTTGTCACAAGTTGAACTTTAGTGGTTAAGGTGTAACACAACCACCTCCCTATATAAAGCACCCTATAAATGATGGTTTTGTGTATATTTAACTTACTATTGTTTCAATTAATGCCTTGGGTATAAATAGATCATTTACATAATCCTTGAAAATATCTAAGGTCTGAATACTGAACTGTTATAGAACTGTCTGTTTGTTAGGTTGTTTTTTTAAACTGTGGGACCACAGTTTAAACTAATTCAGTTGAGTGTTCCATATTACAGCACTTTGGAATGAAACTCTTCTTTTATAATGTTTCTTTTGTTTTTGAAGCTTTAGAAGTCTGGCAATGGAACGGGCTATTTCTGTCAGTAAAGCACTAATTAACTAAAACTGTTTGGGTATAAAATCTAAAATGTAAATCTAAAATTATATCATTTGTATATCACTTGAACTTTTGGACCCCAAAATCAACATAGGTGTCATCACAAAGCTTTGATATTGGTTAAGCCCTAAAATATTCTCACACATTTTAAAATTCTGCAGCTAAAATAACTTTTGGTTTTGAAGCATTGTAGCATTGCAACTCTTACAACAGCAGTGGAATGCATTTTGTAGTGCTTTGTAGTCACTGCGTGAAATTGGTGTGTGTGTGTTTGAGGATAGTCATGAGTCATGGCTCAGAAGAAGGAGGTTGAGAACCTGTGATCTTTTGATCTTTTATGGCCTATAGAATTTGATGACCCTTTGGCCCTTGTTGTGCTCCTGGAGGAAGAGTTGGTGGTGATTGACCTTCAAACAGCTGGCTGGCCCACCATCCCTGCCCCTTATCTGGCTCCTCTGCACTCATCTGCCATCACCTGCTCCTACCACATTTCAAATGTGCCAACCAAACTGTGGGACAGGGTGATCAGCGCCGGTCAGCAGCAATGCCCTCTGCAGACTCACACGGTCAGTTTGCTTAATACTTTTCTGTGCAAGTTTTTATAGGGAGGGTGATGTAAATGGCCCCTATCCTATCCATTTTTCTTGTTTTTGTTTTTCCCCTTGAGGTCCGCTTATGACTTATTTTTGCGTTTATGTACTAAATACAGTCAATTCTTTTAAACTCTCTATCAGTCATAATCAAATAGGCTCTGCCTTCAAATGGTCTCCGTTCTGATTGGCTGCTCTGTATTGTGCCCCATTCAAAAAGCAGGCTGGACTGAAACACTCTTTATAACTGCAGTGTGAGTGGGCGGGGCTAATCTGCTGTATACTTAATAGGCTGGTGTATGTTAGTGCATTAGTTTTTGTAAGATCACGGGCCATTTTTTGTAGCTTAATTTACATACGTGCACCATTTGGTGTGGGGAGTAAATGGTACATTTAGAAGTATTACGTGTTTATGTACTACCTTTTATAAATAGAACACACAGACCATTTGCTTTTTCTTTTTCATGATATGAGCCCTTGAAGATTAGAGATCAGAACTGCAGTAGCTCCATTAATGTGGATGTGTTGTAAGGCAGTGCTTTCAGTCTTTAAAAAATGTAATGTTACAGGGCTATCTAATCATACAAATCCTTGGAGACGTTTTTCCTTGGGGGGGAAACGTGTTCTTTGATGATGTTCCCCAGTTTCACAGTTGCTAAACATTATATCATTCGGTTAAAGTTAGGAGGTTATATGTATGGTATTAAATTTGCAGAACTACATATACTGGCAGCTGTACAGTGTTTGATCAAACACAGATGGAAGCTGAAATTGTAGGCACTGTAGCCATGAAAATTATACACATTCTCTAAAGATTCAGTACCATATATCCTTTGTTTATTTATAATGAGTTTACAAAGGCTGACTCCGCTATGCTCATGCTGTATTTTTAGATGTAATTGCTGGGAATCTAATGCTGTGACTCCCCGAAAGAGGTTTTATTTAACAACCTTCAATAAAACATCAACCAACATCAGCGTATAAGCTTTTAATGTTTATTACATCAGAGACAGTAAAGGGTGTCAGATGCTTGGTGCCATTTGGTTGATGTTGCTGCTTCACGAGAACTGTAATGATTTCTCCTGCTGTTTTGACAGAACTGGCCAATATGTGGAGGGAAAAACTTAGCGCCGAGTCCAAAACAGCAAGAGCTGCTGCTAACTGGGTAAGAGCTTTGGAAGTATTAAATGTCTCTGTGCCAGCAGGGACTCTGCCAGTGACTGTAATGTTTTTACAAAATCTTACATAACACCTCAAAATTGGGTGCGCCTTTTATTATTATTATTGCAAAATGTGGTTCAGTTGGATGCACATGTGACCGTTTGTCATTTGTTTGCATCTTCAGTCACGAAGATGGCACAGTGCGTTTCTGGGACGCATCAGGAGTGTCGCTCAGGCCTCTCTATAAATTAAGCACAGCTAATATCTTCCAGACTGACTGTGACCACAACGACAGCCTGACCCAGGCTGGCGAGGAGGACTGGCCTCCCTTCAGAAAGGTCAGACTTTGATTAAACACACATGTTTTGGTTTTATTAATTCATTAAAGTTGACGTATTTTTCAGTTCAGAAACTCAACAATCAAATATCTCATTATGCTTAAGGGGTTTTTTTTATTTATCTTATGAAACAACAGCAGTCTTTGGGTTCTGGAGTTTTCCTACTTCTTTCTTCTCTCTTCTTTCTCCACCTTTCCCCCTGCCGCCTGGCACACAGCCGTGCATAGCCTGTGGGATTCACACTGCAGTCCATTCCCTTTTTTCATTCTAATTAAAAGCAGACTGTCTGTCTGAGGCCTGAAATGCTTTGCTTGCATCTGCTGAAAACCAAGTACATTCCTCTTCTGGATGGCACAGATGGACTGTTTGCTTTATTTGCGCTGATTTGTTCCATGACCTGTATGTTCCTGTCTGTTCTGTTTACTGTATTTGTCTGTTGTCACCAGGTTTTCAGAGAGAACATCATTTAGAGTCAGGGTTAGATGTCCAGGATAAAAGAATAGAATATTGTTGTACTGTTTGCTTGTGAGAGTTTGGTACGTAAAGGCAAAATCCAGAGAATTTTTTTTTAACTTCTGCCAAATTGTCATTAAAATGTCAAGTCATTTGAAGTGGTTTGATGTTAAATGCATTGTAGAGGAACTTGCAGATAATTCTTTATAGTTATGATGATAGAAATCAGGTGTTGTGATGTCTACAAGCATGTATAGCCATTTGCATGCATATTTGTTATCCAAAATGACTAGTGAACCTATACATATCTGACCTTTTATATGTAATGTTGACAGTAGGAAGTTATTGTTATATCTGGGGAAAAGAAGTTTTCTTTGGGGATTATTTTGCCTTACAATGCCCTACTTGTACCTTTTTAGGCCAAAACCTTTGCAAAACATTGTAGGTAGCATCTACATAATTATTTCAAGCAACATTTCATGTAATTTTAGGGAACTATTAGAGGATTAAACTCTTCAGATGTGTGGTTCCAATCACCACCACTGTAAATAATTTCTCTGTGATGGGCCATTTCACACCAAACAACTTTGAATTTCTTTACTTCTTAACTGTTTTAATTATGCAGAAATTCAAAAATTGGTATAATTTCTGTTGAATCAGTTTAGAGTGCATGTGTGCTTGGACCTATGGAAAGTGTGGTATGTTATTAAAGATGGAAGGTATTCTGTATGCCATGTGGGTGTGAATGAATGGAAGATATGCAGGATATGCCCATATGGGAGATAGTTTCTTTGTGACTGTACCCTAACAGGATATTGAGCTACCTGTGTTTTTGCCTTTTATTTACTTCCAGGTGGGTTGTTTTGACCCATATAGTGATGACCCCAGGCTTGGAATCCAGAAGATTTGCTTGTGCAAATACAGCGGCAAGCTGGTGGTAGCTGGAACCGCAGGACAGGTAGGCCCTTTTCTTCTCAGGAGCCAAAAATATGCCTACATTTATGTTGTCTTATGTTGTCTTATCCGGAGTGACTTACAGAGGTAGGCAAATGTAGCTTTGGAAGTCTTGCCCACAGATTTTTATTGGCCTAGCATGTTGTGCTTACCCAGGCAGGTAATCAAACCCCAGGTGAGGGAAGCATAGTGACCCATTACCCTAAACCAACTACATTCTATTGTCCATCTTATTACATTGGTTGTTATTCTAGGATTCTGTACAACTGCTTTTATGCTTTTCTTTCAGGTGATTGTGTTATATCTGTGTGATGAAAAGTCTGATCACATGATCGACGTGGCCACTGTGGACCTCCTTCAGGACCGAGAGGGTTTCACGTGGAAGGGTCACGACAGGCTACCTCCGAAGTCCGGCTCTGTGCTGTTTGCTCCTGGATTCCAGCCCGTTGTCCTGGTGCAGTGCATGCCCCCTGCGGCAGTTACTGCAGTAACGCTCCACGCCGAGTGGAACCTCATTGCGTTTGGCACCAGTCATGGCTTTGGCCTCTTTGACTACCATCGGCGTAGCCCAGTGCTGGCAAGGTAACACTGGGGCCCAGTCAACAGAGAAGACTGTAGTGCTTTGCAGAGTAGTTGTAGCATGTCTAGGACCACTTTTAATCACTGTTCTAACTTTTTATTCTTTTAATATATCAGGTTTTGTAATTGTTCCGGTATGTTTGTCTGTAATTATATATTACCTTTAATTATGTATTACATTTCCTGAACAAGCCTTGCTTTCAGAAATTAAAGCATGCAGTTTTAAATATGTGACCTCTTTACTGAAAAGAAAAAATGATCAAAGTTATGCATCTCAGAAAAGGCTTGGGTTTCCGCTCCAGGTGCACACTACACCCAAATGACTCGCTGGCTATGGAGGGGCCTCTCTCACGGGTCAAATCGCTGAAAAAGTCCCTCCGGCAGTCATTCAGGAGGATCCGCAAAAGCAGGGTGTCTGGAAAGAAGCGTGTCATGGTCAGCAGTCCTTCCAGTAAAGTGAGTGCTTTTCTCTGTTGTCAGTCCTACTCAGGCAATATTCATGGCATGTGCAAGACAGAAAGGGAGTAGGTGAAGGATGATAAATCTTCTCTTTGTCTTGTATGAATTGATTAGTCATATCACTTGGTGCCAGCCTTGGTCGGTCACCCTTTCTTCTTTTGTAAGAGTAGTTACATTTGGTCTTTTCAAAGGGTGCTACCTTCTATATGCAGTCGTACTTTTGGAGAACTCATTGCACGTTTTCCCTGGTGTAACATGATGCAGCTGCCTTAGTCCAAGGTTATATATCAAATATGTGCGCTTTGGGGTTCTTTTTAGGTTCAGGAGGCTAACGCCCAGCTAGCAGAACAAGATGCTGAGGTGACGCCGGTGCAGAGACGAATTGAGCCTCGCTCGGCTGATGACTCACTCTCTGGGGTTGTGCGGTGCCTCTGCTTTGCTGACACCTTCCTCCGAGACGGTACAGTCAAATCACCGCTGTGCTTTGTTGATATAACATGCAGTATTAGCATGTTTGAATGTGTGGTGCTAAAACTTAAAGCTGTTCAAAAAAAGGGTCTAGTTAAGTGGTTCCCAGCTCTGGTCCTGGAATATTTTAGCATTTTCTCTAATACATTCACTTCTTTCAGGAGAGGCTTGTTAATTTATTGATAAGATGGATCAGGTGTTAGAGCAAGGCAGTCATCAAACGTACAGGGCAGGGATACTCCAGGGTCAGAGTTGGGAACCATTGATTTACTTTAATTGAAATGAACCATTTATTTGCTCAAGTTGAAAGGCAAGCTAATTAAGGTATTAGGATTGGTTTTACCAGTTAGTTTCTATTGAAAAGAAGACCTTTTTAAATTGATCTACTGTTCTGCCTCTGAGAGAATCACAAGATCTGTTAAAGTTTCTACGTTGAGACTTTGACAATGCTTTGTGTTTGGGTAGTTACTCAAAAAAAGTAATCCATTAAAAAGTTACTAATTACTGCTCTCAAACTTCAACAAGATTACATTACTTATTTTTATGGAAAAGTAACAATTCTACATTAGTCTGTAAAACCCACTTGTACTGACTGTACAAGGGGGGAACCAAACATTCCTTTACGGAGCTGTTCCTGTTTCTCTGAGTGCCCTCTCTTCTTCAGCATGGGGATTTTTATCCATCAGTTTCATATTAGCATGATTAGATGCTGCAGCTGATTGCTTGTGGAGTTCTCAGAGATTGACGCGTTCACGATGCACTCTTCATATTTACAATCAAAAGTTTTGCAGTCAGCTGTCGCAGGTGGCACATCCAGTCACAAATTATGTACAAGGACAAGCACAGATAGTTTATACAGAGGAAATTTTACTATATAAATGCACTGCACATAATCTGTATTATTCTCTTATAGACTTGACTAATGCAAACAATGTAATTGAATGAAGTCAGTAACTGTAATGTGATTATAAGAATTTAAATGAATATGCTCCATTACTTTGTTACACAGAAAAATAATCACATTACTGTTATTTTGTACCATGTTACCCCAAACATTACTTAAGACAGCTCAGTTTGGATCCGAATACTTTAGAATTGAAGATCTGAGAACTTTGCTCAGAATGCCTGCTATTAGTGCTGGAGGCCAAAAGACTTGCTCAAGCTATTGTTTTTGTTACTGAAGTGATTGTGCTAGATTTTGAATAGTGTCTGATCTTGTCTGGACCACACACCCTAAACCTACCCTCTCTCCAGCATCTGCTGAGGTCACCCTCAACTCAAACAATATCTTGCTCAGTAGAACTTTAATGACGCTCTTACAGGGATTTGGATGCTTGTGTGGGGGAATTTTAAACAATGAGTTATTGTTAGTTTAATACAGTAAATCTACATGATGTCTAATAGTTCTGAATTTATGGTGTGAAGGGTTAATATTGTTGGAAGTTTATACTTTCTTTTGAGAGAAATAGTTGGATCTCAGTACTACACTTGCACTTACAGCTCAGATGCACCCATGAAACTCTTTAGGGACGGACACAGATGTGCTTTGCGTAGGTGGTGAAAGTGTATAACAGTTTCCACTATTGGCAGAGGTTTCGGCTGTTGTTATAAAATGGAAGTTTTGTAAAGCTTTTTACTTGCTCAACAGTGGAGGAACAGTCTTGAATTTTACACGTGCTGATGGAAAGTATGGAATGATGTAAAGAAACTCCTGTGTCTATAACATTTCCCTTGATGCTCAGGAACACACCATGGCCCGACCATGTGGGCAGGGACGAACTCGGGTTGTGTGTATGCATACGCCCTGGACGTGCCCTCGCAGGAGAAGTTCTCTGAGCAGAGTGTGGAGGCCTTGCTGGGAAAAGAGATCCAGCTGATGCACAGAGCTCCGGTGGTGTCCATTGCTGTGCTGGATGGCAGGGGTAACCCACTGCCGGAGCCTTACGAGGTGTCCCGAGACCTGGCCAAAGCTCCAGACATGCAGGGCAGCCACTCGGTTCTGATCGCCTCTGAAGAGCAGTTCAAGGTGAGGATTGCACAGCACGCAGCTTCTCAGTGCAATATCACAACATTTCTCATTGAATATTTTACTGTGAAGGAGTCTGTGATTCTCTGGAGAACGACTGTTGAACTCAACAGCAAAACAAATACACCCTCCTCTTCAGGGCTTTTTCAGAAGGTGAACTTGTTGTCAAGACGAACAGCATTGGGGAATAAAGAAAATCTTTATTGCATCCTCACCAAAAAATTTGGCATCGGAAGTTTGCAAAGGAACATCTAAACAAGCCTGTTGCATCTTGGAAGTCCTGTCGACTGAAGTACAAATATTTCAGTGATACGGGGAAGAATGTATTCAATTAAATACCAGAAAATTCTGGAGGCAAACATCACACCGTCTGTAAAAAAGCAGAAGATGGAAAGAGGATGGCTTCTCCGACAGGATAATGATTCTAAACACACCTCAAAATCCACAATGGACTGCCTCAAGAGGTCCAAGCTGAGCCTTTTACCATGGTCCCCACAGTTCCCCGTCCTAAACATCATCTAAGCAGACCTAGAAGTAGAAGCCCTTTGCAAGAAAGAATGGGTGAAAATCCCCCAAACAAGAATTGGAAGAGACTAAGCTGGCTACAAAAAGTGTTTACCAGCTGTGATTCCTGTTACTTTTGCTTCAGGTCCTTTTCCTTTTTTTTGTTGTTTTTGAAACCGTAAAAGATGGAAATAAAGTAATCTTGCTTAAAATATTAAACAAATGTATCATCTTCAGCTTTATGCCTTTTGAAAATCAGTTCATCTTTTACTCTCTTAGCTATTCACAGGGACAAATTTTGACTGGGGTGTCTAAACTTTTGCATGGACTGTATGTTCTCTAAAGATGCTCACTACAGAGTCTAATTTTATATATATATATATATATATATATATATATATATATATATATATATATATATGTATATATGTATATATGTATATGTATGTATGTATGTATGTGTGTATGTGTGTGTGTGTGTGTACATGTCCGTCTGTTTATCTGCATAATTAGGCCCCCTTTACCTCGTTCATCAATGGTAGTGGTAGTTACTTTAGCATGTGTTGTGTTGGTATAAGTGTATCAGACACAGCAGTGTTAATGGGATTTTTAAATTACTCTGTCACTGCTGGACTAGAGTAGTTCACCAACAACAATATCCAGTAAATAGCATTGTGTGGTCAGAAACTGACCACTGATGAAGGACTAGAGAAAGACTAAGTGCAGCAGCAGATGAGCTATCATCTCTAACTTTACATCTACAATGTGGATCAACAAGGCAGAAGTGTCTAATAGAGTGGACAGTGTTTTAAAAACTCCAGCAGCACTGCTGTGTCTGATACACTTGCACCAGCACAACACACACTAACACACCACCACCACGTCAGTGTCACTGCAGTGCTGAGAATGATCCACTACCTAAATAATACCTATTCTGTGGTGGTCCTGTGGGGGTCCTGACCATTTGAAGAACAGGGTAAAAGTGGGCTAACAAAGTATGCAGAGAAACAGATGGACTACAGTCTGTACCTGTAGAACTACAAAGTGCACCTGTATGGTGGAGCTGATCAAAATGGACACGTGTATGTGTTCCATATGAAGAAGCCAGAGAGTTTATATAAATAAAATATAAAAATCATATTAGAGTAAATAATAATTGTAAGGTATCCTTACTGTAACATTTCTGGTAGGAAACAGAACATCTCAATAAAAACATCAAAAACACAAAACGTAGCCATCAACATATTGCCTGCTGACTTCATGTTGCATACACTGCAGGTCAGCTGATGTCTAGTGTGTTACAGGTGTTCATGCTGCCTAAAGTCAGTGCCAAGACCAAGTTCAAGCTGACAGCACACGAGGGCTGCCGTGTGAGGAAGGTGGCTCTCGTGAACTTCAGCAGTGTGGCCTCTGAGGATTATTCTGAGAATGGCCTGGTGTGCCTTACCAACCTAGGAGACATCCATGTGTTCAGCATACCTGCACTGAGGCCACAAGTGCGATATGACTGCATCCGCAAAGAAGACATTAGCGGTATTGCCTCGTGCGTATTCACCAAGACTGGGCAAGGTGAGTACTCCTTTTAAAGGTCCAGCTCACAGATGTGCTTGTTGACTGTAATTCATAACGCCTTAATGTTGCCACACGACAGGATTTTATCTGATCTCACCTTCCGAGTATGAGCGGTTCTCTCTGTCTGCACGAGTGATCACAAAACCACTGTGTCAGGTGGATGTAGATCGACCACATGACCCTTCTGAACTCAGGTAAGACACCTCAGACTTTCCTTAAAGTGGAGAAAAGTATGCTGGATAGTTAAAAACAGTAGCTGCAGCTGTGTTGTAGACTGAATTTCTTTCTGTCCATTTTTAGAGATTATGGCATATTTTATGAAAAAAATGGTCAGAAATCAAATAAATATGTTTAAAATAACGGACAGATGTATGATAATTTAGACATGCAGTTTGCATGATGGTAATTGGTGGTTAAGTTGCATTACTTGTTGGCCACATTAAGCACCAGTTAAAAAACAAAAGAAGCACACTTTAGACATGACATGTCTTGTTTAATGAACATCTAGCTCCCTTTAAGGCAGGGGGAAACTGTATAAATTTGATTTAAGGTGATGCAACTCTTAAAATGATGCTGTAGAGGTGAATAATTTGAGTTCTCAGCATGTTCTGCACTTCACATATTGTAGTTAGATGATCTAAGGGAAGGTATGACCATTATGTATAAGGAAATGCAATGCAACCATGAAACTGATCTTGTAATGTTAAATAGAATATAATCCCATTTATATCTGAACCACTTCGGTATCAGCAGATGTTTGCTTAAAAAGATTGGCTTTGGACAGATGTTTAGATTTGGCCAGTATTACAAACCAATATTTGATGTTGTATATCGCTGCTGTCGGAAGAAAACCTCATATCTCTATTTTTGTCGTTTTTTCAGTTTTTGACATAATGTGAAAATGCCTGTTACCCTTTACATTGTTTGTAAGTTTCATGAAGAATGGACCAAAAGAAACGGCCCAAAAAAACTCTGGTTCCATTGACTTACATTTAAAGTAAAGTATTTTCCTTCTCCTGTAAAGTTACCATTTTGGAGATACAAGGTTTTCTTCCGACAACAGCGATATATTGAACTCTAGAAGAACTGAGTAATTATTTATGATTATCAATTCCCTTGTTGCTGCATCCCTAGTAATATTACTAGGTCTACTTCTGAGGAGCATTGGCCTGTCATACTGTGCTGATTTTTATTGTTTGTTGAGTTCAGCTGGTGTTCATATCATAATTCCCTTTCATGGAATCATTTCAGTTTCTGTACGACAGTCCCACACCAAGCCAACGGCACACATAAGGCCCAGACAACAGGAGAGAGCAAGTCTGCGGGTGATGCTGAAGGTAGAAGTTCAGTATTTAAAATGCAGACAGCTGTAAAGTAGCCTTGTAGAAGTTTTCTCATGTAGATTTTCTGAGTAATGCTACAAAATGTTACTTATTTTTTCAGTCTAAAATGGAAGTGTTTATCATAGCTGTGTCTCTTTGAAGTGATAGTGGCCTGGAAATCAAGGCTGGGTGTCATGTGATGTATATCCAATGCATTAACTTGATTTCTTCTGTTGTGTATATCTCTCTGGTTATCAGGAGTGTTTGATGAAATAAGTCCGCTGTCCTCTCCTCCTCTGGATTCCCCAAACAGCAGTGCTGACATCACACTTGACACCACTGGAGAGCTCACAGTGGAGGATGTGAAAGATTTTCTAGTGTGCGTCGAGATGTTTCTCTTGGAGATATGGCTGCATTTTTTTATGATCTCACTTTTAAGCATTGCTTTAGAAGCTAAATCACAATGCCGCATCATTTTGAATGGACATTTGTGTCTCTCTCTGATATTAGGATCATAGTGTAGGTAATGTCTGTTTATTTCTTAGATCCATATGTTTGTTTGCTTCCTCAGGACTGTGGACGAGGCTGAGAATAACTTGAGGAATATGACTGAGGAAGATGGACGACCTCCTGGAATTATCATCAACTGAGAGGGGCCGAAAACTGGAGGTGAGTTTCACTCTAAACTTAGGAACACTCCAGTTGATCCATTAGCTCATGTTAGAAAGTGTTCATCTGGAGTGGGTGGAGAACGGATATTTGTTTTTGGATCCTACAGGAAGATGTGCCCAAGCAAGGAAATGAACCCCTGTTGAGCCCAGAAGCACTTTTGTGTTTGTGTTTGTGTGTGCATGTGTATCTACTCTGGGGATGACGATTCTTTGTAGTTGTGCGTGACTAAACATCTGTGTTGTTTAGAGCTTTATTAAGCACCTCAGGGATCTGATTGCTGTTTTACTTTTTGATAAAGTAACACAGCAATCAGACAGTAAGAGAAGGCTTGTATACAGGGGTAATGAACTCTGGTCCTGGATGGCCAGTGTCCAGCACAGTTTGGTAATTGTCCTGGTCTGAAGACACCAAATAAACCTGGAAACCTGATTGTTTGAGTCAGGTGTGTTTTGAGTAGAAAAAAAATCACCAAACTGTGCTGAACTCTGGCCCTCCAGAACTAGGTATCCACCCTTGCTCTTATAGAACATAAATCCAGGGTTAAGAGAGGGCAGAGCAGTCCCAGAAGCCATATGCTGTAACAGTAGCTGACTTCATTCAGCTTCCCCTTGTTGTGGTCCAAAGCGGTTTGCTCACCCCGTTTACCCCCTCTTAGAAATGCCACAGCAGTTTTCTCTTTTACTTACTCAACACGAGAGCAGCAGGGCGCCCTTCCCCCATCTCTCTTCTTCCTCTCCACCATCTTCCTTTTTTTCCCATCTCCCTTCACCCATCTTCCTATTCCTCCCCACCCCTCCTTCCCCATTTCCCGCCTTCTTCCATCTTCATTCCTCATCCCCATCTCCCTACCCATCTCCCTCGTTCTCCCATCTCCCTTCCCTCATCTCCCTCATTCATTCCCCATCTCTTCATCTCACTACTTCATTCCCCATCTCCCTTCATCTCACTACTTCCCCCGTATAGACTGCTACAGCTAGCCCTGATCAGAGCATTGTCATACATAGTACAGTATATCCTGGCCGTCCCTCACGGTTATATAATTCAGCTTTTATCATTTTGTGGCGATTTCCTTTCTGAATCTTCAAGTTGCTTGCTGCTTCCCCCTTGTGGTCATGTTTGGCGGTACAGGTCAAAGTTATGCTTTCAAGGACTGAGGTCAAAGAGAGTGCTATTTGGACAAGTGTCTGTAATTATGCACAGTCAAATGGATTAAATTTGATTGAAGAATGTATTTTTCAGGGCTTTTACTGGAGAAGTGATGAAGATTCCCTTGGTACTCCTAATCAGAACTTGAGAAGGAGAATAGGACTCTCGGGGGAATGCTGCACTTTCCCTTTTGCCAAAACATTGAATGTTTCACTCTTGGCCCTAATCTGCCTTTTACATTTTCTTCCCTTCAATTAATGTTACTCTCACCGTGTGTGAGGTGATATAGTAGCTCTTCGCAGCGTGAGAGCGTGGGCTGAGTGCATTGGAGAAGGAGGCTTGATCACACATTGCACAACTTTCAGGCAAGAGGCTATCAGGATACTTGCACTGACCATGTGTTCAGTAATTTTTTTTTTTTCTTCCACATTCCTCTTTCCATGTGCTACCACGCCACTTTGCCTGCCCTCTTTCACTGTGTGCCACTAAGAGGAGTGCATTCTGTATGAAATGTTTCTTGTGCCTCCCAGCAGTCTTTTCAACTTTATCTGTGATATTGTGATGGCTTATGACAGAAAAAAAAATCAGCAGGCCATTGAAAAGTTCAGCTTATGGACCCTGTGGGTTTGATAGAATATTTTTCCCTCTTTTTTAATGTCACATGTAACCACTTGCAATTGTAAGTAATTCTGACAATTAACTGTGAATTGTAGAATTTGAAGGCGCATGGTGTGTAATCTTCCAAGTATTCTCATCAGTAATTAGTGAGTTTTGAGCTTTGAGTTTATTACTCATGTATGCTTTTGTTACAGTATTAACAAAAATGAAGGAACTAATAGTTACTGATTTTTTTTTTTTTCCATGTAACTTGTATTCAATAGTGTAATTTTATACCACCCATTAATTTGTATTTCTTTTTATGTGGATTATTTAGGCCGTTATGTGTTTTCAGCTCCATTTTGGAAACTGCAGTTTAACAACTTTCATGTAGCTCCTGTGTCTGAAGTGATTAGAAAGAAGCCTTATGAAACGAATACTGTGCCAGTGCAGCACAAATGAGTCAAGTCATAGATATTTGGGGAAATCTGCCAGTGGATTTTAGAGGTGACTAGGAAAATATTTTTATTGTTTTTTTTAAAGTAAAATACTACATTTGGATCTTGTTTCCAAGGAAAAGACCACATTAGTACACTGCTTGGTTAAGGACATACGGTTCCATTTAACCTACTCATTGTTTCCACTGTGTAATTCCAGTTTTTAGATTTCAAAGGGACCTCACTAATGTAGCTGTTCCATTAATCTTTTTTGTATATTTTTGTCTTTATTACAAACATTAACTTTTACATGTTACATTTGACCCCTAGGCCTGTGAATCTGTATTTAATTTTTGTTTCTTGTGTAGAATTGTAATTGGAGATTATAGTTATGCTAATGAATGTTAATAAAGTATTTACTCCTTTAATGTTTGCTCATTTTTGATATCTGGGTTGATAGAATGTGCATGTCAAATGAAATTTGAGGACAATTTAAAGGAAATTAAGTAGCTAGATTTTTGTATATTTACATTTTCTATTTTAGAGGTGCCCAACCTTATCTGCTGGTGTAACTCCAACAAAGCAGGAGCACACTTGATCAACTGTTAGAAGACTGAGACTGCCTGATTTTCACAAGTACAATCAGGTGTGCTCCAGCTTGTTAGGACTGAAAAGCTACAGTCACATGGGCCCTCTGGACAACCCTAGGTTAACCCCTTAAATGGCAAGGGCCTGCCGGGAGGCCCAAAGTTCTTCTACAACCTAAGACTAGCAGAGCCAGTTTGCATTGAAGTCCTTGTAGTTACTGAATAATAAGCCTGGGATTTCAAAGGTTCAAATGGACTCTGTGGCCAAAATGAGATGTTTAACTATTGTTTCATCATCTGTTGTAAATGTTATTACAAGCCTTCTACAGTGGTGCCACAGTAGTCCCAAGTGTGAGATTTTCTACAAAACAAAAGCCCTCTTCTGGTGACTTTTTTTGTATTTATTGGCCTCTACATCAGTGCATTTCTTTATTGCTGTGGAGGCCGTTCTCAACAGTATTGTGTATTTGCGCAATACTGGATACTGTAATTAAACACTGATGGGAAACTGAATGAGACTGAGGGATGAAATGCTTTGCTACAGAGTATTACATAACATGACAACCAACCCATTAAATACTAGATTTAGGCTTGAAGTATGTCTTGCAACAAACATATGCACTGTAAAAGGTGGAACAGGGCAGAATTGAGTGTTTCAATGTCTGAATTGATATAAAAGTTTGCTTTGCCATGAAAAATCTTACTTGCCCACTATGATTAAAAAAGGTGATCACATTTACAGCCATACAGAAGACATGAAAGGCTTTACATTTCCACTTACATCAATGAAAAAGCTCATAGAAGTTATGCACAAGAATCAATCTCTTCTTCAGGTTCTATGATGCACAATGATTAAGCATTATTGGGGTTCATATTACTCAAAGCTAGGCCAAAGACTTGAACATCATCTCTGTGTATGTTTGGCTATAAGGCTATAAGTCTAATTTATGTTTAATTCTGAAGCAAAAGAAAAGTAGAATACAGCATATCTTACAAAACACAACACACTAAGTTGAATTTTAACATGCAAGTATTCATCTCTTTAAAATATATATATAGTACATTTTGTTCCTATTTTTCATCTAGTAACTGCAACATTTCAACTCTGATCAAGAAAAATAACATTTTTATTGATGTCAACAATTAACTTGGATCATTAAAAAGTTATTCCAATGTACAATCCTCAACACTTTTAATGTATAGAAAAGAAGAAAAAAGTAACGTTCTTGGGTTGTAGTCATTTAAATCAAATGCTCAAAATTCCTTATTCCATATTTTCTTCATCTTCATCCTCTTCATCATCTTCATCAAAGTACCGCTCCTCTGCATCACGGTTTACAATGTCTAGGTTATCATAATCTGGGTTCTCGTCCACTTCACTGCAACAGGAATGATTAACATAATTAATAAATCCCAAGTATAATATTCACACTCCACACAATGTGCAAGACAACTAATAATTTTCCATCATTAGAGTGAAAAATCTAATTATTTTGAAAGTTTCCCTGAGGAACAACTAATCAGTGAAACACCATCTTTAAAGTACATGACAAATGTTTAAAAAGAACAGTTTCTGATCGTGCAGGCACAGTTATCAGGTGATGGTATTCTGAACATTTGGCGAAGTGAGAGCATGTCTCAAATAGACCACCGATGAATTGCACTGGTTTACTACTTTTAGATAACACAAACAGATGAGGGAAATTTTACTGTATTGAGACTTTAGTGCACTATTAACCTGTAGTTGAAGTCTTTATCTTTGCCATCCAAGAAGCGCTGATGCATCTGACTCAGAAACTCTTCTCTTAGCATTGCCTTCTCTTCAGCAGTTGGCTCCCACTCTGCCTGTCTAGACTCATCATTCTCTGTGAGTACAGAAACAGAATCATGTGCCAAATGTTGATTATGCAAGACTGGCCAATCTAACTAGGTTACATTTGTGTTTTCTTTCAACGCAACACATGAAGTCACAGCGTTCAACAATATAATAAGGCAGTCAGTCCTTTGCAAAAGTTTGAATGCCTCAAGACAAATTACAGGTTCAGTTGAATTTCTAAGTGAAAATAAGTGAACACATCCTCTACAGGGATCAAAACTCAATATAGCATTTTTCTGCAATTTTTGGTGGACAATTTCTATTTAGTATGTGCCATAACTTTTGGACAGGCCACCCCCCACCCCCTCCCCAATCTCTGAAATTAAGCAAATAAACAGTACTTGCTTTCACTTAAAAAAATTAACAAAATATATCATATGACCAGGGCAGTCCAAATTTGACTGTACAGTGCTCAAAAGTAGTCTTATGACACTCTCTGAATACAATTCCTCATTTATGCTTCAGAAAAGTTATAACAACCAGGTTTACTAACAGAAACTTAAAATGATCCCGATAATGACTTGGAAAAAAAAAAGGCAAATAAATTGTTGCATATTCTTTTTTTTGTATGATAGCTTGAAGTCTTCTAGGAATGGACTGCATGAGTTTGCACAACCAATGCTCAGCAAGGCTTCTTGCATTTTCTCTTTTGGAAAGAGAGAGCATGACAAGTTTTGAACACTTTCCTGTCTCTTTCCACATCTTTTTCCACACATTTTTCACTACTTTCACTACTTTCAGATTTCAGTATTTTCAATATATGTGTCATCTTTCTCATAGGCATTTTTTGACAGATCAATTAAACACAGTTTTTTAAATCAGCATCTTTCAGAATGCTAATGAAATTTTGCGTCAGGTGTGTTGGATGGTGGCTTTCCAAGAGCAGCACTTGGAAGATTTCTGGTGTGAACATGTGTGTGTCTTTTGTTTTGAAGTGAGATTGGGGGGGGGGGCTTAGGTGCAAGTATTGAGAAGTTATAATATAGCTGAATATGGCAAAGGACAATTTCCATAAAACATTGACAAATTCATTAAACACACAAAATGACAGAAGTGTCTAAATACTACCTTTGATAGCTGTAACTGAGCATAGGGTATTTCACAAAGCATTATCTCAGTAAAGCTGGATAATTCAAGTTTAAAGTGAGGACTACTCAATATGCATGGTCCTCGTTTCTAGGGATCGGCAATATGACAGCATTTTATTGGTATTGTGAAATTATGTTACAATACACCTTTCTGAGCAAAATGGATATTGTCAGGGTTTAAAGAATACTGACCAACCTTTAAACAGAGCATAATTAGACTTGGTTACTTGAATTTAGTGCATCTCTATATGTAAAACTCAAAAAACTGAATATCATGATGCATATTAAGTATTATGAAAATGTCAAGTATTATGATACAATGTTTTGCCATATATTTTCTTTTATTGTCCTATTGGACAGGCTTGACCTTTGGTGTATGTTATCTGGTGAACTGAAAAGTCCTGCTTTGTAAAATACCCCACAGATCTGTTCTTGTACACCAACTGAGAATGTTAAGGACTTGACAGAGAAACTACCTTATAGGACCTGAGGTGCATAAGCAGTAGGGCTGCACTTTTATTATTTGCTAATCTTTACTGCCATATTGATCTTCATAACACTGACATCGTAAAAGAACCATTGGAAGTCGTACGACAAGAAATACAATTGCAATATGGCATTTTGTCCATATCTTGCAGCCAAGGTAAGCAACCATTTTGAACTGTTACTCAGTTGCGAACAGTGCAAAAAATTACTCACCCTCCTCTTCTTCCTCCTCCTCCTCCTCCTCCGCACACTGCTGTCTCTCCTGCTCATCCTGCAGCCGGTTCTGGAGCTGTCTCTCTTGATAGGAGTCAATGAGCAGGTCAGCCAGACTTCCCGGGCCTTTCTGCATGGCTTCTTCAGAGCGCTGCAGAATCTCCTCCTCACTCAGGTACTGCCCAATGTACTGCTCGTAAAGCAGAGGCTCTCGAAAACGCATCTGCTCCTCACTAAAGTACTGGCCCTCTACAAGGTGAAGGAGAGATCCAGTTAGGACAAGATTGTTTGATTCTGGTCCTGGAGGGCCAGAGTCCAGCACAGCTCAGTGATTACTCTGTTCAAACACACATACTACACCTGGAGAGTAATTCTCAAAGCAGAGTTCCTCAGTCAGTCAGATAACTTAAGACAAAAGTCAGGACTGTCCAGTAGGAGGACAGGTAAAGCACAAAATAACTGGACAAGCCTCAACATTTAGCACAACGTTATCTAGTTAACTGTGAAATACCTGCCTGATATCCCCCTGAATGCATTTGAAATGGGTATGTTTAAGCATGGAAATCACCACCAAGCTGTGCTGGAACAAGGGCTTCCAATGACCTGAGCTGGACATCACTGAGTTAGGCTAACATCACTCAAGGATAATCAGTTATATTTGCTAGAAACTGTTATATAAGCAAGACATGAAATTGTAGCAATAACCACAAGAAGTGGGCAAACTTGAAATGCCACTCGTACCCCTCTGAAGTGCTCGGAGGGCAGCATAGCGATGGTTGCGGACCCTCGTCCTGCTGGCTGAACTGGATGCCCGTTTCTGGACCTCTGTGCAGTAGTACTGTGCTCTACAGTCACTGCTCAGGTGAGAAAAGGCCTCCAAGTGCTCTGGTTTCATATGTACATGATAGCGCTCTAGAAAGACTAAAGGCTTGGCTTTATACTGTTCCATTAAGACTTCCTTTTTCTCCTCCACAGTAAGGTCAGGCTCTCCCAGCTGCTGGCTCTTCACTGGACTTCCACTGGTTGCTATGGCCTGCATCATTGCAGTGAAGCTGCTGGAAACTTCCTCCTGGGGAAAGAGGGCAAGCAACAGAAAAACCCAATAAACTTTCCACTGTTGTGATTTGTTCTACTACGCAGATGTGAGTAGTAACTAACTGCATTTACTCAGATATATGTACCAAATTGACTCTGATTGATTTGTACTTTTTTAAAATGATAATAATTCCACTTCCACATCTTTGGTCATTAACATTTAGTTACTAATTTCTTTTTTGTTGCTAAATTTTATTAGATTTTGCCTTTGATTGTGCATGATTGGATAGACATTTTAAGGTTTATTCTTTGTGCTAAAACACAGAACAATAACAGTGATACTAATACTATAATGATAGAACTGAATGTACTAAGTTCCACTGCAGGTCTATAAGTTAGTATTTAAGCAGTTTAGTAATTTTGTACTTCTACTCGAAATGTTTTTTGGAAAGGTACTTTTTTATGAGTCATTATTTCACTTAAGTAGTAATACTTTTAGTTGTGTACAGGTTGAGGCTACTCTACCCACCTCTACTACCAAGAATACTATATTTTATGGTCTTAAAATACTGTAGGCTTCAGAATATTCCTCACCTGGACCTGGGGCTTTGAAGGCTGTGAGCAAACCATGTCTAATGCAGAGTTATTAACACCCTGGACCACCTTGTCATCTTCTTTCGCCATCTGTGCTTCGAAGATCGCAGAAATCACTGGTTTGTGTCCTTCATCGATTTCACCCCACATTTCTTCTTCTCACTGTACAGCGTAAAATCGCTGTTGTCTTAGTTGATGAATTATCACGTAACGTTAGTCGAGATTAGCTTGGTGTAAACAAGTTATTTAGCCAAACCGTGACATCTGTTTCAAACGCAGAGCGAAAAGTAATTCCATATCACATGATTGCGATACTTGCGTTGGAAACGGTGAATTATTTAGGACGTGACTGTCATTAAAACACCAGCAGCGAATAACATTTTTAATGATAAACCATGCATGTTTACATGGACACCTGCGACTCAATGCACAGTTAGCTTTAGCTAAGCTTGCTAGCTGAACTTTTCCGGATGCTTTCTGGAAAACGTCCCTCGTAAAGTGTGAACAGAGAAAGGGCTTGAAATATCGGCTCTGTTAACAGTCCAGATAATTCTCTTTTTTTCTGCTACACCCCTTTACATGTAGGTAGCCAAGCTAACAGAGATAAACTACTGGTTTTGCTAGGTTGTTTCTCGGTAGTGCCCCCTGTGCGTCGTGTTTTATCTTCCCTTACACGCGTCTCTGTATTGAGTGGTTCCTCTTCCACTGTAACGAGTTAATTTTCCACTAGATGGCGCTGAAACGCCAAGAAAAAAAAAACACTATGTGGATTTGCCAAAAAAGAAATCAAAGATATTTAGCAACTAAATGCTTTACAATTTTACGTGTCACACTTAGGTTTGTGATATATCAGAATTATATTTCAACTTCTAGTTGTGTATTAATCAATTAAAGGGGCATTTGATTTAAAGCTAGCATTTGAGAACAATTAAATTAACCATGATATGAGCCTTTTAATATGTTATTTGTTATATTGTGCAGCATTCTGTAGAAGAGCTCTGCACCTCTCAGCCTTATATGTTTGATAGAACATGTTTTCATGTTTTCGTCCATCTGTTCCTTCACTACAATACCCAGCATGCATTACACAAATACATCGTACAACCATTGGAATCCCTGGTGCTCAACAAATCCTGACTGCTGGTCCCTGATCTAGAGGCTAATAAATACACCTGTGGTGATGGCTAGCATTAGTGAGCTGAAAAGAAGTGAACTTGGCTATTTTAAATTAATATAATCCGAAGAAATGTAACTCTGTTATCAGATTAACTGGGACACTGTTGCCTCTGTGTGTGAAATGTGACTGTGTTGAACTGCCAGCAATGAGAAGTGAAAGACGATGAGTGAGTCTCCCTGCTGCAGGGGCAGTTAATACATAAGCAAACTAAGCACTGCTTAAGAAAATGTACTTCAGAATTGTAACTCATAGCTCAGAGCTCCACGGGTATTGCCCTGGCAGTGGAGACTTAATAACATGTAAATAGTTGTGACTAAGGGGACATTATATATGTTACGTTATATGTTATGGTATCTTGAATTTGGTGGTGCTGTAGCACCAGTTGGAAGATGTAGAAAGAAGAAGAATGAGTAGTTGCTGCTGGTGCTGGCTAACCATTTTGTGTTGTGGGAACTTAGAGAACCCACATTTTGACAAATGGAGGATCATACATTTAATTTAGCACAAGAAAAAGCAAAAGAGAGTGAATCCTCTTTGTCAGTAAAGAAGTAAAAACACAAAAAATAAAATCTAAATTAAAACCTGATGGCCACCATAGGTTCTGCTACATGCTTGGAAACGGTGATGGCGGGGTATTCAACTAATTGCAATCTACAACTTAACTGCTAGATGCCACTAAATCTTACACACTGCACCTTTAATTGGCCGGTATGCGTCTTGTCAGTTGTGTAATTTGTTTCTAGTACTACATTTGAAGACCTTGAATATATAACACTTTAGGCCCTCCTTTTTTTTTTTGCAAAAGAATGAATGACATGACTCTCAACCAATCACTTCTTATAAATTGTCTCCCAGTATGTCACTGTCACTATCAAGTTAAGAACTTACACAACTCCTCAGATCAGAACTGCAGTGAGAACAGCAGTGCCAGAAAATTAGACAACATAATTAGAGTATGAGAGGTGAAAAGGGTGTTACTGAGGAACATTTAGTTCACACACATCATCCCGAAGGATGATGGTGCTGTTATTTCACTTCTGAAACTAAATAAAAATGGTTTTAAACTAGGTAGAAGACCTACTCACAGCACAATGTCACATGAACTAGCATCTTTGAGGTAAGCTAAACTTTATCTAGTTAAATATACTTGCTAGCACTCATTTTAATCTAATGTCTAACAATAAATAACATTACAGAATGTTAAGATTATTAGCTAGCTTAGTTAGCGTTTATAACTTAGCTGTTGAAAGTTAGCCTGATAAATTTACTTAGATTAAACAGGACTGTGTGATAAAAAAAATCTATATGTAAGTAAAAATTAATACTATAACACTCATAGCAGTGCATCTTCTGCACTTGTCATTGAAATTTGATTGAAGAGCTTGTGTAGAAAACGTGTCCTCCTCAGCATATCTAGTGATATCTTTAGCTTTAGCGTTAGCTTATCTGAAGGAGCAGAGCAGTCTCCCTCATCAGCCCCCTCATCTGACAAGAAAACCTGCTGTGTCCACCGGCTAAAACATATTAATGTTAACATGGTTTCTGTAATTCTTTTTGCTTTAAACTGGTTTACATATATATATTCTCAATTGCAATGTGTCAGCGCTGAGAATTTTGTAAATCCAGTGTGTTTTTGAATAATTTTAAAAGGTACTCTACTATACTGTACAATATTGGACTGTGAGCACAACGTTTTATATGCCCTCTCACTTATTGTATTTTGTCCATGTTTAATACCCAAACTTGACCACCAGCCGCCACCCCATATGGAAAAAATATATTCTAAGTGTATTTATCAAATATATTTATGCGAAATATGAAAATATCCCAAAAATGTATTTTTTAAATATATTTTTTTAAATGGATTTATGGATTTATTTGTATTTGTTATTATATTTTTTCAATCATATGTAGTTTTAACAAAGGTTACAGAAATAACTAAATATACATGAACTGAATGAAAGGTACTGACTCTGTGTTTTATATTGTACTTCGCATTAACCATTGTATGTATGCAGTTAGTCAGTGCTCAAACAATATGTATTTCAGATAAACAAGATACCAAATCGTCAAACTGCATTTTCACAGTGAATCAATACCTATAACACTTGCTTTTGCCATGTAAAAGGTTCATTTGCTAATACTTAAAATTAGGATACTGGAATACAAATTTATTTCAAAACATATTCTTAACAGAGAAGTGCATTAGACAAGTATTTTACCTGCCTGAAGTGAGGCCAAAGTTCTTCTTGTTTCTGGAGTGGCCCATTTTGTTCAGCCTGCCAGAAAGTTACCCAAACTCCACCCCCTCACCCAATCAGAGCACAAACATTTTTAAATATTTATATTTAGCTGGTTAAATTATTATTTTTCTTTAAAAAATGTATTTTTTTAATCAAAATGTAGTGTAATGTTATGAAAAAGTCCTTTTTTAATTGACTTGATTTGATTTTTTTTTTGTTACAATTTTTTCTTTTTTTATTTTGATTTAAAACTTAAATACCTTTTTTATTTGTTCATTGGTCTTTTTTTGCCCTTGGCCCAATACAAAAATTGCACTTTGACCCCCAAGACAAAAACTTTTGGCACCGCTTGTCTATATTGTGGCATCACTGTAAAAGGCGAGTAGGCATGTTTACAACTGGTTTAGCGATTTTTTTCATTTTTTCATAATTTTTCATTTTGGCCAGAGTGTTTTTTTAAGTATAACACATTGGATGATGTGTTACCTTAGAAGGGGGTGAATTGCTGAATCTTCTTCACACTTACTGGATGTCTGTGGGATAAAGTTTCATCATACACATGCAAATTGTTATTATCGTAATACATTATCATGTTTTAGCAAATACAATGATCGCATCTTGAAAATCACTGACTTTTGCAACTTTGTTTTTTTGTCTTCAAAAAATTAAACAAATAAAATACAATGAAATAACCTTAAATACTCACTTAGCATTCAGGAAATACTCAGATCAAATAGGCAGATAATGCAAATATTGTAAATATTTATTATGGAAGTTAATTTTGTGTATGTCTAAAAAAAAGTAATAGTCAAATTACCTATTAAAAAACTCCCCATAAGGAATGGCTAATTTCAGTGTCAGATGACCTGCAGCATATGATGCCATTTCTTCCAGAAAAACATGTTTGAAGGGCATGGAGTTATATCTTCCCTTTATTTACCAAATATTTGGAAAGTGTTCATATCATCATATCCCTTTCTCTGTAGTTGCTAATTCCTGATCACATTGTGCACTGACATTCTCAGTCACCTGAGGAACAGCTGTTCTTCTGTTTATCCTTATATGTTCTACTGTCTACTAATGCAGGAGGATCACGCTCATTGGGCACAATTTCCAACCCTATTTACTGGCTTTAGTCACTGTTCTTGTTGAAACACTAGCCAGCTGAGCAGTCTGTGTGCCTGATTAATTCATTGATTAATTGTATTATGCAGTTTATTTGTCTGTAAGCATCTTCACTCATAATGTTTCTCTACTCATTTATTCAGGTTGTGTGTACCCAGACGCCACTTCTAATTGGTGGATTTAGCAACAATATTAATTCAATATTGCGCACCCAACTGTGTATTATCTCCATATAAAAGCATTATAGAATGGGATGCTCTGGAGCAGCAGCACATGAGCCTAATGTCACCATGCCCCATACCAGGTGTCGGCTTGAGGGGTATAAAGCCCTGTGGAGCTGTGTTCTCTAGAGTGATGGAGCAAATATCTTTGGGGTGAGTTGTAGTGGTGTTTGTGATCCAGAACTAACAATTCAACTTCAGTACTTGACCTCACTAACGCTCTTGTGGCTGAACACAATCAAATCCTTACAGCAATGTTTGAACATCTAGTGTAAAACCGTCCCAGAAATGTAGAGGCTGTTACTGTAGCAAAGTGGGACTTACTCCCTATTAATTCCCTTGATCTCCGAAGAAATCTTGGATGAGCAGGTGACCACTAATTTCTGGAAGTACAGCATGTTTGACGAACCTTCTGTTTCTGACATAACTGCTCGCATTTAGCTGCTTCTGCATATCAACATTTCGTTTTGGTGTTTGTTTCCTTCTGTCCTTTCTTTTTGCTATGAATGTGGATAGAAGTTTTGGAAGCAGTTGGAAGCTGAAGAGGTTATATTTATTATATTTGTTCTTGTCTTATGTGAAGTTAAAGAAGAGGATAATGATAAAAAAAAAGAGTGAAAAGAAGAAATCAGCCGTCTTATTTTTGAATAAAAATGTTTATCTTTAGTTGACAGAGAATATCGCTCAGATCACAGTGTGACCTTTGCACAATAAAAAGTAACAATACAGTGTAGAAATCGTATAGCCATTTAAATACCTCTCTTGCAATAACATCTGAGCCATTTCAAATCAAAGAAATCTGAAACAAAATTATTGCAGACACTTTGCTTAAAGAAAAAGAAAAAAAAAGAAGAAGAAGAAAAACATTGGAACTTTCTTCCAGGAAAGATTGAGGACAAAACTTGAATTACTTATTCAAGGTCAATAGGTTGCCTGATGGCGAAAGCTCAGATTCCAACAACTGTAATGTCAACATCCTCAAAGTGATTCAAACACTTTAAGCATGTAAATGCCACGTCCTTCACTCGAGTCTCTTTGTTCAAACATTTGTTCCCAAAAAATCTCAACCGTCTTATAGCAAAAATCACAGCAGTGGTAAAACCTAGGAAAATTTCAGTCGAGTCAAATTAACTGAACATTCATTGTCCACTAAAATTGCATTTCAAATGCCACTTCAATAGTCTTCACACCATGATTTTTGCTTACACTTAAGCTGTTTAAGCTATGATCTCTCAAAGATACAGATTACCATAAAATATTGCGTTAGACAACGAAGAAGTTGATCTACAAAGAGGAAAACCTAGACAGCCCATTACAGCCCAGTGCAATTAGGTAGTTAGTCTACAAACTGAAGTTGAAATATAAAAAAAAAATCAAAAACATCCAGATTTTTTTTTCTAAAATTTTCCAACATGCAATAGTTTCACTTTCTGAATCAGCTCAAGATTCAAAAGTTGAGAAGATTAATAAATGACCACTGCTCGAAAGCTTTATTAAATATTAGCTAGTTCTGTTGATACATTGATGTATATGCGGTAGTGAGCTAAATAACTGTCAATAAGATTTTTATGTTTCAAAATCAAATGGTCAAAGGCAATCGTTTTATTGAAAACCACTTTCTGACATTGGGCCTCAATCACCAATATCTTCCTAAGTTTTTTCTTGAATGTATTCTTTAGAAAAAGTCTACGTCAGATTCATGACGTGTTCTTAAACCGCAGAACTGTTTGCACCTTTGTGCTCTTGAGTGTGTGTAGATTCTGTTCTTACCTAAGAACAATCGCAAATAAGAAAACACTGTTGAATGTCAGAATCTTCAAAAATTACGTAAGTGGATTTTAAGAAAAAAATTCTTCTTAAGAATGGTTGGTGAATGAGGCCCATTGTCTGCATGGGCGTTTCTAAAACTATGGGCACTTGCAGGTCCTTTAGGTTCAGGGAGAACAAAACTCAAGTTTACGCTTGAGTCATGCTTAAGTTATAAATTTACTTTTATAAAGGTTTTATCAGAATAGTGCTGAGCTCAGTAAGTCTGCAGAGGACACTGACAAATATGTTCTTCACCTATAAATCATTAGAATTTTGTGATAAAGACCAATTCTTATTCATACAACCTTATTACTACTACTACACTTTATGTGGGATTTTAAATACATTTTGAACTAGAATAGGAATACAATTTACAATTATTTATCATTTTTGACATTAAATCAGTTATACTGTGTGTTATTCCAGATCCAGCTGTGTTGGGACATACAGTATGTAGTCATAGTAAGTGTTATTTTTTTCTGCAATATTTATGGACTTTAATGTAATTTAAAACAAATTTAAAAACTATAAATAGTGCAACTATATATTAATATTAGGACATTTTGCCATCACTAGCACACATGCAGACTGTATTTGTTGTTTCAGGATATTCTTTTACCATCATTTTCAATTTTTCAATTTGTTTTTTTCTTCATTTATAATTTAGATATCTGTATGATTTCAGTTAAAGGAAGACATTAGATGAACTGCTAATTACTTTAAACAGAGCAAGTGATACCAACAGAAGTAAAACCATCTGATGTGGACTAAATTTAACTATATTTGGGATGAAAAAGAGGTAAAGAGCTAAAATATGTTTGTCATCATCAAGTCAATATAATGGTAATAGCAGTTCTTGTTATTGTGCATTTTTTTCAACCAGCATCAACTGCAACAAAAAAGGCTTTCAAATAAAAAACAAAGGTCCTACCATACTGTACCATACAGTGCCATGCTGTCTGCTTACAGGTCCAGAGCTATTTCTGGGCAGCTGTACTGTTTCAGCTTCTCCTGATACCATCTTTACTGAGAAAATGAACATATGCGGAGCTGAAGTGCCCATAGTTGTAGAATCACCGACAGAAATGTGCAACGTCTTTCATGTAATAGTCTGTCTCTTTACTGCAGACACAAATGTAGAGGCACCATGTCGAAGCTGAAAGGTAAACCAGATCCTGTTTGTGCTAAAATCAACTCCCTCTGTTCACAGAAAAGACTCTGGCTTTTCCTTTGACAAAAAGGACAATAGAAAATAGGGAGATCAAGAACAAAGTCTACCTTGCAACGTTATCATATCTACATTGGTTTATTTTGTCCTTTACATGCATACTACCCGTGCCACAGCTAAGGGTCAAAAAAATGCCATTATTAAGTTCAATAATGAACGCGTGTGGAGGAAACCTTACTTTATACGTTGAGATGAACTTGAGTATGGTATAGGGTTGTGTTAGTGAGATGCACGTTACTGACTATGTTTGTGTAAAATGTGAGCAACCTAACAGAGTAAACTTACATAAACATTTACAGTGTATTGCACTGAGGCTACAGATCATTTGATGTTTGGTTCTCGTTAGATCTACTTTAATATCTCATACCCCATCTCCCAATAGAAAAATAAAAATCATCTCAGTATCGGTAGGTCTAAACAGACTATAATTGATCCCACTGCTATTTGATAAAAAAAAATGTACATTCACAAGAGGACAACAAAAGACAAGTCAACTTGAAATTCAAATTGATATGTGCAAAAACATTATAGATCTCTATAAAAAATATGTGCATATGAATAGATCTATTTTCTTCACCAATACAATATTTCCTCTATTTACAATATATGATTTAATAAAGTACAGAACATGTACAGTTCTTACGTTTTTTTCTTTGTTTGACTGTTTTTTGTTTTATTTACTCTGTATACTCCTTTACAGAAAACAGCAATGTTGATGACAAGATGGTATGGATAAAGGAATTAAAAAAACACTACACATCCTGAACTCAAATCAATGTGATTGAGCACTGGGAGTAAGAAAAGAACCAGAGTTCCAAAAGGAAACCTGAAATTGCATATCCCATCTTGCCCGATCACACCCATATCAAAGTTGCCATTTCTGGCTGGCTTACATAATATTACATCTGAAAAAACTTTGGCTACTGAATTAAGTGGTAGGTGCCCCACATCCAAAAAAAGTGCCACGCTTTATGGTGTGCACTACAAGATTTGTCTAAAGTCGTTCACGTTTTCTTTGTCTGTATCTGCATCATTGAGCCGTCCTGTTCACTGTGCTGAAGTCTGTGGATTCCTCCAGTCTGCTGTCAAAGGGAGAGCGTGATTGAGTGGATGGATCATTTTCACAAAGGACGCCTGCCAAGCTGCCCATGGAAGTGGGGTCCACCTGGTCAAAGGTGAACTGTGGTAGAGAGAGATATTCTCCACAGTGGGATGGGTGCCTCTCCACTTTGATGAGAGGCTGGCTGGGGAGTTGGTGCTCCAGAAGGTCTAGCGAGTCACGCTGCAACGCCAGCTCATAGGACGGTGTCCTTCTTCTCAGTAACATGCTGCTCTCTGACAGCTTCTTCATGGACGCCAGAGAAGCCGGGATCTCAATCTCCAGTGGGGGCTCAATGGAGATGCATGGAGGACTCATCTTTTTCTTCCTGGGAATGTGCAAAGAGTGTCCACGTGTGGGTGGGTGCTTCTTTTCACTGCTGCCCTGATTGAACACATCGTCGTCCAGGGAAGGACAAATTTCAATGGAGTGACGCCGGTGGTCCTCAGCGGCAGAAGGCTTGTCCAGAAACCCTTTGGCGTCCACACTAAAGAACTTCTTAGCGTCCTTGTCTGTGAGGCCACAGACGGCCAGGTTTGCAGCGCTGTTGCAGTTCTTTATTGGAACAGGTTGCAGCAGCCCTGGAGTGGTGTAGGGGGACAGTGAGTGGCTTCGCACCTCTGCTGGGAGCCCCACCCACAGCCTGGCCGAGCTGTTGATGTGGCGCACCTCTTCATCGGCTGGGTCGGTTGAGTCGAACATGGATCCGCTGGGGCTGGTGCTGCCGCTGCCACTGCTGGCCTGGCTCGGGGGCCTGGAAGGGATGCGCCGCTGGCTACGTGGGTGCTGAAGGGTGCGGGAGTAGCTGCGAAGGGGCAGCAGAGGGGACAACTGTGGGCTGCTGGGGGCAGAGATTCGGGGCACTGGGAAAGTGAAGCTAGTGGCTGTAGTCCCAACCTGTCTGTCAAAGTTGTCTTTGGAATCATAAGTCTGCACATCGACAGAATCATTCTTAACTGCTTCCTAAAAGTAAAAATAACAAAACAAGATGTAAGTAACAGGGGAATAAGAAAGAGTTTGCACTAGAAACCTCTAAATCTGATTATGTTTCAATGCATTAAGAAATCTCTGATTTTACCATCATTTGATTGGATTTGATTTCATAATTTGTGCACAGTTCATAATGTTATGTTTAGAAATTCACTGAACAAGCCTTACTGAAGGAACTATTCAGATAATACTGGAATATAGACAGTTAAAAAGAACTGACATTTCAAAATGGCCCAAGAATTTTATTTTGTCCAAAAATAAGCACATACTTTATCGAATACTGTTATATATTATGATGCACTGATTCATTTTTATTTTAAAAGAACATTTTGCTTTTAAAGCCAGTTCTTGAAAATAAGGTCACAATGATGAGTAAAACTGGTGCTGCTACTGTACCTGTCTACGTAGAGGCCTGCCTATGCTATGTGTGGGGGAAGGCATGGGAGGAGGGATCCTAGGCATGCAGATGTTAAAGTTGGGAAGAGGAGGAACACCAGGGACCTGCAGCAGGGAATGGCCCTCACATGGCTGAGAGTGGATCGAGGTCACCGAGCCTATTCGGAAAGTTAATGGATCATTCACTTCTATCACGTCTCCATTGCTTGACTTCATTGTTTCAATTTTAGAAATCTGAAGAAGAAAAATACACAAGGTCATGAAACAAAAGCAGTTAAGTACCTAATTCAAGATACCCTTGAGTTGGCTCCACCTCCTGCAGTGGGTATGGTGCGCTGGCTGGCCTCACAGGGCGAAACATGTAGCTGTCATTGGGCAAAGAGTGCATCCTGGACACTGACATCTTCCGTGGAGAAAGCAAATTCTCCTGAGTCCTTTGCCTCTCCTCATCCTGTATAAGAAATGTTCTTGTTTAGCCATAGGCTTTGTCTGTACATAAACGAACCCCCTCCCTCACCCACAAATCCAGGCAAGCTCTTGTGGCAGATTCATTCATCGGCTCACTGAAGCTGACAAAGCATAGCGCCTCCTTGGCAGAAGAGCTGATCAGAAGCTGCAGCAGCAAACAGTTCCAACCCTCCCCTACAGAGGCTCACTACCCACAGCCCTTCAGCACATTTTCTTTGTGCTGTGGCCATCTCAGCACTTAACTGACAATAAAAGTCTGACATGATTTCTAACTCTACATAGTATCCAAACAGGACTCTTCCAAACTCAACCGTAAGTGCATCCTTATTGCCAGACACAAAATGTGAAACTGCAAGGAATTTTGTTAATTGATTAAAGCATGCTAGAAGACAGTTAGAGCTAAATAATTAAAGCTCTGACTATCCTTTTCATATCAACTGTAGAACTTGTTGAAAAACAGAAACAAACTATTTTACATTGATTTATTGATTTATTGTGTTATTTATTTTTTAGGGGTAATGCACATTAATCAACATGTGCCAGTGTTAGCCAACTGGCTGGTTTTCAACTGTAGTCCCTGAGGCCTGATGTTAGCCCATACATAATGGAAAATTTACACACAGGGAAAGGGAAAAATATTAATAAAATGAGTTAATAGCATAGACATGCTGTGACAAACCCTATTCTGGTGTTAAAAAGTCAATATTGTGATTTACTAAACAGGTGCAACAGTTCTTTCGCGCCCATAACAAGATCAAAGAGGCGATTGCTGCATCTTTGCATATGCATTTATAGGAATTTCCCTATCTTAGTGCAAAATACTGAATGCAAATAATCTCCTTTTTGCCAAGGCTGACAGTAAACACTGACTCCTGTGAAAAGCCTGTCCTAGTGTAGACATAGTTGACCGAGAAAATTTCAAATGCAAAAAACATTTGCAAATGCCTGCCACGTCACATTATTCTTAATTTGATGAAGGAAATAAAAACCTAACCTGTTTTTGTAAAACAACTTTTTACATTGTTATTTCCTAATAGTGTACATTTTACACTCATCAAAGTGTCTTAAAAGCAGCTTTTGCCAAAATAACATGACCATTTTCTTTTCCCTGCATTACTAAAGCTATTTGTTACTTTGTTATTTTGTGAGTGCAGTGACTTCTTTCTTTGCAGAAATGTCGCAGCCTTTGATCCACTGCTTATAGCTAAGAGGTTATCCCCACAAAAGTTCAAAATAATACAATTCCCAAATGACTAGGATATGTGGAGTGAAATTAAACAAGGATTTCACAGTATTACACAGTTTCCAAATACTCTCAGCACTCTTTCTCAATGAGTGATTGTTTTTTTTTCACTAAGTCAATATCTTGAGAAAATAAGTAATTATTTTAAAAAGGATAAAAACTTTTTCATCTAGCAGATACAGGCTTTATAACAGCTTTACAACAGCTATAACAAGCAAACAGGGGGGTTTTATTGTGCTGGTCATGTATTAACCTTTGTTCATTTACATCAAAGTTGGTCCAAAGTGTCAGCAGACTGTCAGTAATTAGTGTCTCTTTTAGTAAATCTAATCTGCGGTATCATATCTTGCATTTTGATCACAATTAGCTTAGAACATCAGCTTGGGCAGTACTGAGTAAGCTGATGTTCTAAGCTAATTGTAAACAAAATGCTCTAAAGATCATCCAGGCAAACATACTAGAGCTGTGACTTACATCCCCAGGTGAGTCAGGTCTTGGCCCCATGTAGGTGTCCCTTCCCTCTTGTCCACCACAGCCCTCTGCTGAGACATCAGCATTATTTTTGGGCTCCTTGTCCAGCTCAGCGTCGGTGTCCATCTCAGCTTCTTCCTTGGCCTCCTTATTGCTCTCTTCCAGATGCTTCATTAGCACAGCCACCACCACGTTCACCAGCACAAACTGGGCCATCAACACAAAGGTGACAAAGTAGATTGGAGAGACCAGAGGCAGGTAGTTCAGGCAGTGGCTATCTTCAGGAGTGCAATCCCTCAAAGTGTCCTGCATGAGGCAACCAGAATTTCAGTGACAGCAACACTATTTAATTTACTTTCTGCAATATTTTCAGTGTTGCACAGAGGTACAGTAAATTAATACTTCAGCTTTTCACATTCAACATTCATACAGTACCTTCATTATACCATTCCAATTGTCCCCAGTTGAAACTCTGAAGAGGGTCAAAAAAGCCATTCCGAAGTTCTCAAAAGTGGCATGTCGACTCAGTCCTTCACATGGGTTGTTTTCATTGCAATCTGTGGATGACAACACGTAATAGTCAAGCACAGGCCTGCTATACACATCTCAAGTGAAAAAAGCATTTCAAAAATCATCAGTTATCCACTGAGGCTGTTGTAGAAAGCACAGAAATAACAAAAAGAGGATTTACTGCATCTTTTAAAGGACAAATGAGCAGCTGCCCTCAGAAGTGCCTGACTCAATAATTAGAATTGATTTCAAAGTTAAAGGCAAATGAAAGCAATTAGAGTGCACGTCCTTCAAGACTAGAGCTTAATCCTATCATTTCTCTGATAAGACAAGTCTCACGCAGGGAGCTACTTGACACAGAAATGTCTGCTTGAGCCCAGGGCTACCTCTCATAAAAATAAGCTGCTGTCACAGGGGTAAAGCTCTCACAAATCTCTAAAGATTGACAAAGCTAATTTAGCTCTCCCTCTCTTCTTATAACAGTAGGCCACTGTAGTTTTGGGAGAGCTCTAGATCTGCAAAGAAAGTTGCCCTTAAGGATCAAATCTAAACATCTCCGACCTAAAACCAAAAATGGCAGGCAGCGTGGAGTGCAGGCACTGATTCTGAGAGAAGGAAAGTGTGAGCACAGTAGAGGAATGCAGCACTGACCCAGTTTCCCAAAGAGCTCCACACCGAGTGCAGCGTAGATGAAGAAGAGAAGCATAAACAGCAAGCCCAGATTTCCCACCTAAACAGAGAACACATAATTATACAGTGTATTATAAAAGAATCAATCAAATATTCATACACACACATTAGTCCTGCCCTGCCATCACACACTCACACACACATATTAGCCTTGCATGGTTTGGACAAAATACCATATTGCGATTACACTGCCGCACATTGCATGTCTCATCTCCCTTAGTTACTGTTGTTAAAAATTTTTGCTCAGGCTACCTGGTAACACACATAACACTAAAAGACTAAAAGAAATGTGGAAGCACATTTGAAAACATCATCATTATCATCATCATTATTATTATTATTATTATTCAATAAACTGGCTTTACAGGACATCAGGTGCAGACATAAATATTTGACAACTGACACTATGAACGCACATCAATGTAAAGCAAAAAATTAGGCTGGAGGCTGTGTTTACATTGACCAAACCAGGGAAATCTTTTAGCCATGAGGTGTTAAAGCTGCAGATTGTCATGAGGAGGTTTGAGTGACAGAAGTTGCCCCCTCAGATGAACTAATGCTAAAGCCAACACTGGAGCCAGTCAGCACTAAGGAAGACTTGTCATCTGATTGCATGATTAAGTACATTAACAATTATCTTTACACAGAATGTTTTTATCCCAGAATCCCACTGTACATTTTTGTTTAATCTGACTGATTTATCAAGCTAACTGTCAACATCTAAGTCATGAAATTCTAACTAACTAACTGATCAAAACGTTGTTCTGTAATTTTTTTATTGTTAGAAAATACATTACAATCAGTGTTATCAAGTACAGTAACCTAGATAAAGCTTAGTTTACCTTAGAGCCAGCAAAAATCTGTCTGTTAATAGTTTTGACACTGAGCTGTGAGACTGGTCCTCGACATAATTTAATCCAAAACTTTTCCAACTTGAGGAATGAAACAGAAACACAGTGTCTGAATTACAAGCTTCCCAGTAACACTTCTGAACTTCTAATAATTCTGATTAATTTCCTGCCACCACGGTTCTCACTGCAGGTTTTTCTTCACTTGACCAAGGAAGTAGGACCTAGAGACGATTGTGATTGGCTGAGGTGTGTCAGCCATTATTTTGCAAATGGTCAAATGTGATAAGTCGTGAAATACACTAAAACACACTGGAGTGATTTTAATGACCTGCATTATTTTGACTAAAAGTGTTTAGTATTCATGTTTTGATCATGATGCTCGCAGCACACAATAAAACATTTAATGAGTGGTTAGACGCTCATCTGCATACTGTAGACTTCTACAGTATCAGTACCATTAGCAAACAACATACAGGTGCAGTCTTAACAAAGGCACACCAATGGCTTTCTACAACACACTGACAAAATAAGATGGATGGTTACCTGCGGTAGAGCCTGCATCACAGTGTCCAGCAATGCTCTCATTCCTTTAGCCATCTTCAAAAGCTTCAGCACTGTACACAGTAAGCACAATGTGAATTACACTCAGCAGTTCCCACTGCAATGTCGAATGCACTGCCCATTAATGATGATATAAAGAATTTTTTTGCTGACAGTTATGACAGAAGTGCTGGAGTACCTCTGGCTATTCTCAGAACCCTCATGATTCGGATGATGGTGGGGTTGATTGGAAGAGCAGCATTCATCTTGATCTCCTCTAGAGTGATACCCATGATGGAGAGAAGCACGATGGCCAAGTCCAACTGGTTCCACCTGCCATGAACAGCACAGCATTTTACAGCTATAGTTTGGAGTGAACAGTGTTTCAGCATATGCTCTACACTACATACTGTATTTCTGTTCTACACACTCTACAAAGGTTGTAACTACAGCAACATAAGGATGGCCACATCTGGCCATGTGCTATGGGCTAATGTGGGATTAAATGATAAATCCTTAATACATGATGCCTCATATAATTTAAACAAACGATTCATCTAACATTCGATTCATCACCCAACCAGAGACGTCACAATTTCATGCATTATGCCAAAGTAATAAAGACATGATTTAATCACACTGTTGTGTTAAATGATCATTAAGACAGTGTGTCCTGCACTTACACTAAAGATGTTTTCTGCTACTTTTCTTTCTTTTTGTATTACTTACATTTGAACCTGTCATTTTATATTGCACCCCAGCACAGTTTTGGAACAAAGAAAACAATAATGCAGTTCTCTGAATCAGCGTAGGCCCTTTTTTAATGCAGATATGAGGGCATGCATTGCCAGTAACACAGCATGATACTGCTTGGGTTTTTAATCCATTTTTACTTTTATCTGTTGAGCTTGTATATGGCCTGCAGAAGTTAAACTGTAAAACAATGCACTGCTGTAGTGTAGCTGAGAGCATAAGCCTTTACAATGCTGATTTTCTTCCTATGGGTGATGCAGTTATAAAGGAAAAGGCACAGAGGAGGAATAAGCTGACAAGATTCCCCACAGACCTCGCTTGAGTGACCTTTACAAAAACAGGATTAGAATAAGTGGGTTTAGGTTGGTAACGAGAATCGAAACCGTAGAGTCCTCATGATAATGTATAACATAATCGGAAAGACTCCCGGATGCACATTCAGCTGTCTAGAAGGCAATGGAGAGCCATACTGCATTCTATATATCTATATAGTTTTAACTCTTGATCTACCACCCTAGTTCATAGTGTTAGACAAAGCCAAAATTTTCAGATGTGTTCATTTCTTTAATGTCTGTCCATTCAGTCCCCCTATATTTGTACCCCATGTACCTTTATGTTTATTTATGTACCTTATTCTGATGTACAGTCAGGGTTGGGATATAATGGAATACATATATAGAGAATATATATTCAGAATACAACAACTAAATATCTGTATTCAGTCCAAGTTACATTTTGTAAAGACAGTATTCAGAGTAAAGTTAATTTTTATATTTTTAGGAGAATACTTTTAGAATACATCCACACTAAATACATACAATATTCAAAAGAAACACCATCAACGCTTATTGTTTATGAACTATTTTGGAATCAGTGTGCAACATATAGCAAGCATGCTTCTTAGATGAATACTAAAGAGGACCTCAATTAATGGTTTCTTTACAAACACTAAATTTCCTGCTGAAGCCTGAGTAGACTGATAAATCAATGTGATGATCAGTTATAATTTTCAGTGTTACTGAGATCTTTTAAAGAAATGGTCAAACAAATAATCTCCTCAGTGGTGAAGAAAACTGCCAACCAGTAACAGTATGAATTAAGCTACAGTAAAAAAAGTTTAGCATGTGCCTTACCAAAATGTACTGTAAATGTATTCTAAATATATTCTGAAAATGTTAGTTTTTTGTGTATTGTAATGGAATATATCACTATGTACCGTCAGCGTTCACAATTTTTTTCATTCCCAGTTTAAACAGATACTAAGTACGTAAGTTTTTTTCATTTTTCTGCTTCTCATGATAAGTAATTCCAAACACAGTCAGTAATTCTGGACTCTGGTGGTCAGTCCATAGTTCTGCAAACAACAGTAGCTTCCTTGTTTGATAAGTGTGTCTTGATCTTCCCAGCAGTGTGCTTGGGGTGGTTATTTTGCTGGAGAATGATTTTTCCCCCAATCAAACATTTTCCAATACTGCATGATGTATTAACATTTGTTTGTACTTATAAAACAAAGAACCAATTCTAGATGTTATACATCCACAAACATGCATTGATCCTCCATCATGCCTGAGTGATGGCTGTAGACACGGTTCGAAAAGTTTTTCATTGATTCGGCAGCATACATACTGTGTTCTGTTACTTCAAAAGATCTCAAATTTAGAGTCATCAGTCCATTAAAACCTTACGTCACATCTCAAATGTCCTGTACTGGTATTCTTGTGTAATTTTTCTTTTTTTTCTCTTTCCTTTTCACAGTAACAACATGACAGCTACACATCCTTTCAGACTCATAGTGTTGCATTCTCACAGTGGAAGGACAAAGAAAAACACTTGTGGATTTTTTCAGATCTGAACAAAGAGTAGAGCTTGATTTTTGATCTGTCTCATAGATGAAAGCTTTAAGTACTGTTTATCTGATAGTGGAAGTTTTGGTGGTCTACCAGGATAAAGGCAGTAGAGTAGACAAATTAAATACCAACAGATTTTATACTGGACTTTGTGTAATTTTCTTTTAAAAATGTATTTCCTGTTTTTTTTTTCTAATGCTGAAGGATGAATATCTTGCACCTATTGGCCAGTTTGACTTTAAAATTAAATCAATTAATGGTGATCTATGACTTTTGCACAATACTGTATTTATTTCTTTTTTGGTTTGTTTTTTTGTTGACATTTTAGAAGATCAACATATGAACAATGGGAAAAATTTCATTATTTGACATGCAGCATATTGCAGGCGTCTGCAGCCTTTGCTGCTGCTGTACCTGTCTTTGAAGAATCTTCGGACGCCAAAAGCCACGAGTTTGAGAAGAGCCTCTAAGATGAAGAAGATGGTGAAGACATAGTTGCAGTACTTCAAAGCTTCCTCAAGATACTGCAGGAAAAAAAATCAATTACTGTTTAATAACCACAATAACAAGTAATATGGACCAACAGTTTGTTCAGTCAGCAGAGCGGACTCACCAGGGGCTGATTGTAGTGCTCCATGGACATGGTGACTACATTGATGCAGATGATGAAGGTGATAAAAAGGTCCAGGTAGTGGTTGGAGCACAGTGTGTGGATGTAGAGGCGGGCTGGTGAGTAGTCTGCGTAGTAGGGTTTCTGATGTCTCTCTGTTCCACACACACACACACAAACACAGACACACACACAAATATGCAGACAGCATGTTCAGGTCAATGCCAAGTACATGCAGATAGCTAACTCAGTGAGAAACAGGCAAGAGACACTGAGGATGAGAGGAACATTGCAGCACAGAAGGACATTATTGCAATTTTGAAGGTAATACATTGTAGGTACTGTATAATCTGTGTAATTATAGGGTTAAAGCCTTAAAGCCCGTAAACCCGTCTGAACTTAGATGCCTCTCGTGCAGCATCGTGCCTCTATAAACATGCTGTATTGGGGAACATGCCTTTGTAAACATGACAATCTTTGGCTGTGTGTGTAAGTATACCCATAAGACTAACTGTGTCTGAATCTTACAAGTGACAGTGAACACAACATTTAGTATAGTTTGTGTCAAAAGAATACTCATTGACTGATTCATAGTGTTACCTTTTATCTTCTTCAAAAGACATCACTAATAAATTTGAGTTTTGTAATCAGACAAAATTTGAATCCATCTTTCTGAGTCTGCCATACAAAGCATGTTTACTGGTAACCAAAGCTTACCAAATGCCAAGAGAGAAGCCAAGAGCTATTCTGTACTTGACAAGATGCACATGCAGGTTCCATTTACAAGTTAACTAAAGAATTGAAACATATCCCCACCAGATACAAAACATGATTTAAGGCTGTTGAGACTAAAAAAAAATTCCTGTTGACAGAGATGAAATATGATGGCAGGGCAAATGATAAATCAGCTGCAGAATGAGGAGCAATTGGTGCCCAACTTCCTGTACATCCTGAGATCCTGTGCTGTGAGACAAAGCTGACAGCTGCTCATAAATCACTCATTCTTTCAGGGAAAGTTCTACCTTCTTTAAACTCTACTGATGTGCTGTCATAGTAATGCACCTGACTGCATTCCTGAGGCTAGTCGTGACTCCTGGTTGTCAAAATGCCAGCTGGAGAGCCAAAGGAACTTTCTCCACAGTGCCCACTAAAAGAGTGTTCTCAAGATAAGGGCAAAGGGCTCTGAGATGTAGGCGTCTCTTAGACCTCAGGAAGTAGTAAAATGAACACTATGATAAGATCAATGCTGCTGAAATTCTATGGTAACATAGCTATATGTGCTGATGGAGTCACAGATGCAGTACCACTAACCCACTGACTGAATTAATGGTCCATTGGAAGAGTGTAACGGAGGGGGTTAAAACTGTCAGCTTTTATTCCTCGATCATTAGTCAGGTAACTTTACCCTGGGATGCATGTGTGCTAATGCATAAGAACACGCATGAGCAACTTATTCCTTATTCATTGGGTCAGGTAAAACCGTGGCTGGTGCTTTTAGTTTTAAATTCTCATGGGAGTCTTTAATTCTCCAGGTTGGAATAACGCTGCTGGCGCTCTCTTTACACACAGTGATTAGGAGTCGCAGCCAGTAAGACATTTATAGAGCTAGTGGGAATCTCTCTTATCCTCCCCTGATCTCTCCAGCAAGGCAATGTGTTATGGCTCAGCTGAATGTTACACTAGCCTGAGTCCAAGTTAGGAAAAGACAAATGCTACAGCTTCCTCCTATTCATTGCTCTTAAAGTTAATAACCTATCAACCATAGAGTGTATTCACTGAATGAGGCCTTAACAGACCCTGTGAAGCAAATTTTCCCTGATGACCTGTCATGCAGTATTTGGTGGCGAAGGGGATGTCATGCAAAGGGCATGCTTCAGACCATCACAATCCAAGGCCATCACCAGATCAGTGCCAAAATCTACATGGACTTCAATGTCCTCAGACATTTATCTGACTTTTATTCTTTTTTTTTTTTGCTCTCTCTTTTGTTCTCTCTCTTTTTCTGTCTCAGGCTCTGGAGGCAGGCAGTGCTCAGAAAAACAGACTACCGACCAGACCCGCAATTCTCCTTACTCCTGCGCCTTTTCTCCAGCTGCCGCTGCCTCTTCTCTTCACGCAGGCGTGCCTCCTCCTCCTCTTGGTCCTGCCGGCATTTGTGGAAGTTCTCTACCACCACGCCCACGAACATGTTCAGCACAAAGAAGCTTACAATCAGCAGGAAAGAGATGAAGTAGAGGAGCATCCATGGGTTGTGGTTGCGCACCGGCTGCCAAAAGTAAGAGACAAAGAAATGACTTGTTATTAAACTTACCAAAACAGTGTGATTTAATTGTAAAAAATGTCTATGGATGACAAAAAAATCAAACCTGTTGGTCCACACCCACAGCATCCAGCCCATCATACATAATATTCACCCAGCCATCCTTACAAGACAGCACAAACAGCGACATGAGAGCCTGAGAAACAGAGATAAAAGGCCAATGAAATTATAGACACATCACCGATATCCTGGAAGTCTCATTGACTTCCTGGGATTGCATTAAATGCATTAGATCATTAAGTATCTAGTTTTCCATTATAAGTCTGAAATGGACTGAGCTAACATCCATTTAAACTCCCTGATGATTCTATGCCATTCAAGCATTATTAATGTAACATAACTTTTGTTTCAGTTTGACAGTCTGTATATTGAACTTGACATAACTTATTTTCCATGAACAACTCCTACCTGTCCCAAATTATCAAAGTTGTATTTCCTCCGAATCCATTTGTAGTTTGCTTGCAGGCAATCAGATTTGTTGGTGATGTTTCGTATGTCTAGGCCTTCACAATGGTCAAAACTTGCCCTTGAAAAGCTAAACATTATAATGAATGTTAAAACTTTAAAAAACTATATGGAAACAATTTGATAAAACTGTATGATTACAGTTATTAGAGATGCTTTATTAAAGTGGACGCCTCCATATGTCTTTACCTGAACTCCAAGAATGCCAAAGATGATGAAGAATGCACAGCATATCAGTACTATGTTCCCGATGGGTCTCAGAGAGGTTATCAGTGTTTCTACCACCAGCTTCAGTCCAGGAGCACGGCTGATCACCCTGTCCACACAAAAACAATCATAACATCTGTACTACCATATAGTTGTGTGTTACACTCATGGGACTGTTTTCCTGAATGATGCTAATAACTATGCTAAAAATATTGCAGGAGTGAGCAGCTAAAAGCATTATAAAAGTTTGTAATAGAAAAAAAGTTGTACTAGAAAAGCAACTTTAATAACTTTAATAAATGACTTTATTCCTTTTAACAGGCTTGCTGGGCAGAACATACTGTAAAACCTCGATGACCTCTCAGAATTAACCACTAATTGATCCCTGAACTGCAGCAACTATATTAAAATGAGAGTGAGCCCATCAACATGGTCCTGGCTTACTGACCTCAGAGGCCGCAGTGTCCTCAGCAGACGGAGAACCCTCAATATGCCCAAGATTCGGTTCCCACCACCGCTGGATGCTAGAGACACCAGGATGTCAATGAGTGAAACAAACACCAGCACTCCATCTAACACATTCCATGTGCTCTGCAGGTAGCTGTAGAAACCAAGGGCCACCACCTACAAGACCAGACATGGCATCTGAGTATAATTAAAACTGAGATCTTCTTTGGGATTCCTTTATGAGATAGAAGCTCATGTACCTTCACAGTCATTTCAGCAACAAAGATCACAGTGAATACATAATTGGAAATAGTGAGAAACCGTCGCTCCTGAAAACAAAACAAAACAAACAAAAAGAACAGTATTCATGAGCAGATATATTTAGTTACAGTATGACAAATAGCTGGTGCTGCTGGAGCTATTATGGAATCTAAATGACTAAGATTAAAGTGTTTCAGTAAGACAGGAGGTTCTTTTATCAGGAAGCTTGTATATTCATTATTTCCATAGGATTCAGAACAATGCAGAAGCTAAGCTTACTGTGCTTTGAACGTTAATATTTGGCCTCTCCAGAGCAATTGTGATACAGTTAAGGAAGATAAAAACCAAGACAACATGGTCAAACATTCTGTGCGAGATCAGTTGATGGCAGATCATCCGAAATCTACAAGACAGAAGCAGAAATCAGAAATCAAAACGAGAAATGTTTAGTATAAGAAGTATGTGTATTGTACAATGGGCCATGAGGATTACTCACCTGTTTTGAGGGGAGAACAGATATAGGGACCAGTCCTCATGATCCTTACACCACTGCGGTTTATAAGCATCCAGCATCCTCTTTAGACGGTAACAGATACTCTGCAGCACATGACCAGACCAGAAGGGCAGCTCAATAACTGCACAAATATCAGGGAATGTGTCTGCATATGCACAACATCAGCTGACTTTGACCTGCCTGACTGTAATGTTGAGAATTCTTGTCAGCTAACCAGAGACTGTAGGATATTTTGCACTGTTGAAAGTCATTATCCTGCAAATATAGGCAAGTTTGAATAGGGAGCCTGAGTGTTTCTTCCAGCACCTCCCTGTCACCAAGGGACCCTCTAATCTTATAATACAAAAAACAAGCTTCCTCTTCCTTTCTCATTTAGCACACAGATGCGGCTGACTGTTTTGTTTTTTTTTTCACATCTCATAACTCTCAAAACTCAACTCAACTCAATTTCAACATAGTGCCTCTTGTTTGCTGAGTTACCATCACACTGGCACCAGAGAGGTCACTTTCCACCCACCAAAAAAAACAATTACAGCCTGCAAAGTGCTCAGCTGAATCAATTACAGCAAGACAATTAGTGTCCTAGCAAGTCAAACCCCTGGGACAGCATCCTTTGAAAAAACATAAAGCACTGGCGTAGCCTAGTGGGAACATCTAGGCGTATATGGGGGTGTGTAGGAGTGTGTGTGTGTGTGTGTGTGTGTGTGTGTGTGTGTCTGTGTTGGTATGTGTCTCTGTGGCTTTGCTCACATCGTCCATATCCTCCTCTGTGGTGGAGTCCTCCCGACTCAGCTCGGAGGGAAGCTCTGTGGGCAGATGCAGTGCCCTTCCATTGCAGTCATGGTACTCTCCGGACGGGTACAGACTGGACCCTGGGGGCAGCTCAGGGAACTCCAGAGAACTGGGGTGCTGCAGAGATCCGCCGCTGGTGCTGCCTGCTCTTCCTGAAAGGTTGCCCTCTATATCCTCGTCCTCAAAGCTGCCTCTGCCGTCACCAGACAGAAGAGACTCTCTCTCACCAGATGTATCTTTCCTCTTCAGGCTTGGTGCTCTGCTGAGGCTGTTCCAGCTCGATCTCCGGCTGCCCCAGTTACTGCCTGAGCTCCGAGGGTGGCATGGCGATCTACGCGGGCTGGACTGAAGGGACAAGAGGAGAACATACGGAACATAATATGTACTCCAATCAATATTTTTCAACTGCTTGAGTTTCTACTTAATAATTCTAAAATAATGAATAAACTTGAGTAGAGTGCTGAGAAGAAGTGGAGTGTCTAATAAAAGTGTTTTACAGACAGTTTTTAGTTTGAAAAAAAGAACTCTTCAAGAAATTAAAAAGCCTATACTCTATAATTACTTTGTACAAAAGGTTAAAAGGCACCTCAACATGTTTCAGAATAGGCCTTCATTAAGGGGAGTCACTAATGATACCTTATACAACATAAGCTATTTAACTTCTTGACGAGTGCCATGGAAATTAATTTTTAAACTGGAAAATCAGTTTTCACTCTTTTGAACTCAGGAAAGGGACTTACCAGGGACCTCTGATCGTAGCCATTTGGGTCGATGGAGACCCCACTGCCACGCCTCGACTCCCCCAAACCGAAGACAGACTCTGGGCCAAGAGAGCTCTTTGGAGTGGGCATGGGGGTGGCAGCCGTGCGCATGATGATTGGTGGGGGCAAGTTACCACGGGAGTCCACATGCCCATTTGCTGACATCATCAGGGAGTACATCTTCAACTCTGTCAGTGATAATTACAAAAGGGCAATCAGATTAGGGAAACCAGGGAGTCATAAAATGGCAAAACGGACCCTGACATACTGTATACTGCAAAATAACGCCACAGCCCATTGGCTAAAGTAAATGGAAAGATTTGCCATGCGGGACCTACAGTAGTAAAACTAAATGACAGACAACATATAAAAGGCTATTCTCCTCCACGGATCCACAGACTGAGGCAGGTGAACGCCAATTTTGCAGCTCTAGAGGACCATAACTTTCTTTATGGGAGGCTATCACAGAGGCAGCCAGACTGAGCTCATCCATGCCTGAGTGGTGCTGTATGACGAGGCCACAAGGTAACACTTTCTATGAATGTCACCTTTGTAAGCATCTATAAACACATTCATAACATGTTATAATGCATTCATAAAGCATTATAAATATGGCTATAAATATTTACTAAAATGCATTACACGTTATAGCCATGCTTATTATGCATTATGAATTGTTAACATAATGCATTATAAGTACTGATCATAACAAATTATAAGAGCTCATAAGTTGTATTTGTCCACTCTAAGTGAAGTAAAGCAGTGTACACCACCGTTAGCTTGGTATTTGTCTTTACTTTATGCTCTCTAAGCTTGGACTGACTTCTTTGACACTGACAGTATAACATGTTATCAACACTACTTATAATACATTATATTAACAATTCATAATGTATAATAAACATGATTATAAAGTGTAATTCATTTTTATAAATGTTTATAATCATGTTCATAATGCCACATGAATGCATTATAACATGTTATAAACGTGTTTATAGATGCTTACAAAGGTGACATTCACAGAAAGTGTTACCGGCCACAGAATACATAAGCTGATGCATTCTACTCAGACAGCTAATTCTACTTTAATAAATGCATTGACTTTTTTTTCCTATGAGTTTATTATGAGTAAAAAGATCTGAACAGCAATAACCTCTGGCACGCAATTCTGCCATCTTCTCCTCTTCTTCAAAGTCAACTGACCTCTTCTCCTCGTCTGAGTCGGACTTGTTGGCATCTCCCTGCAAGGCACAGGAGGCATTTTAAAGACCCGGCTCTCTATGGGGGCCAGCAATTGGGAGTGGGCAGCAGACAGTGTTTCAATAACTGTCCTACTCGGAGTGCAGCTGTAAGTCAAGCCACCAGGTTGAGACACTGAGCACAAACAGCAGTCTGTCTCTCTTTCTCTGAGGACTAGGCCCTGTGGCATCAACACAATCAGCCTTCCACTGAGCCTGAACCTACTCTGCATGTACACAGCTGAGGCCTCAACTCCCAGTGAGAGCGGTGTGGTGCTAGTGTTAGTGGCTTTACACAAACAAACTGGTGACCTGTTTGTGGTTCACACAGCCTGCAGCGTGCCAGATGGGCCCAACAAAGGAGCACTGCATCAGAAACACAGCAGAAGACCCAGGCACTCCATAGTGTGAAACAGAACCATTTAGTATGTGCATAAATAATCTGCCACTGATTACATGCATCACTAAAGGAGGCAGTTAACAATCTCTTTATTGTCCCTAGGCAGAAAGGCAGTTGATAGTTGGGACTTTGGTTGCTTAACACAAAACAGGACCCTGATAAGCACTCAACGATGTGTCACCGTACCTCTGCTTGGAAGGCCTCAACCAGGATGGCCACCAGCAAATTAAAGAGAACATAATTCCCAAACGTCATCAGGGCTACAAAGTAAAGTGCAGCCAGTGGAGAGGTGGAAGCCATTCCGTTATAGAGGACCACATTCCAGTCCTCCTGAGTAAGTATCTGCAATAAAAACACAATGTCAGACCACAATGTACAGCTGAGACAGACAGCATCATAACACAACTGATGATACATATATATATATATATATACGTATATATGTCATCAATGCCCAAAGAAAAACAAGTGGCAACTTTACAAAAGAGGGCAAAACGTTCTAGTTAATGTAAAGAGATTTTATTCATTTAATTTTATTCATTTATTCATAACGAAATTTTCACATAATATATAGTTATTCACATGTTATTATTTTTTGAGTACCAGTAAAAGGAAAATTACAAAACAACAGATTACAGGTGTGCGTGTGGGGCACGCCCCGACCCCCCCAGCAAGCTCAGATTTCTGACCTCCATATTTCTAAAACCCTGTGTACGGCCATGCTTGAGTTTTCTCTACGTTTTTTAATCATTTTTGATCCATTCCACTTTTTTCACATTCCTTTTGTTCTGCAACTGGATAATCTTGTATATAATGTCCTCAAAGATATATCCTGAAAAATTAATCACTTATATCCGATGGCTGTTTTGACTGAAAATAAAAATAAATGAAGGGTGGTCTTTCATTTTTGCACAGTACTGTAAGTTTAAATTATAGCAGAACAATGAATATGCACTTGTTGTCTAGCCCAACTAAAGGACAGTGATGACACAAACACTTCAGAGAAATAGTTCTTTTTTTTCATGCATGTCTTAGAGGTCTTGGCTGTATCAATCTAGCTATTATGCCTGTTTGCTGCATAACAAAAGATCTGTAAACGTTTTCAATAGCAGAGATGCCACTACATGTGCACAGTATGGGCAAATACAATGCATGTTCAGCACCTTAGCAGCAACTGAGAAAATTGTGCTGATGCAACAAACAGTATAAGCAAATCTTTTCAGAGCATTAAAAATAATCGCTCTCCTTGGTGCTGCTCTAGAAACGATAATAGAGGGCAGACCCTGCTATTTCAAAACGACAGTTGTTAAGGAAGCAAAGCCTTTTTTGGCCCTGGTAGACGTAAAAATAACCAGAGCATGCATCTCAGATGTTGGTATCTTTTCAGGCCTAAAACCTACTCAAACAGCGGCTCCCTACAGACAGACTGTTAAATCACAAAGGGATGCTTTATGCTATACACTTGCTTGTACCTCAGTAATAATGTATGCCTCGACCTCCACAAAGCTATTAGAAACTGAGGACTAGTATCTGACAACCTAGCTCTAACCTGAAACACAGTGACGATGGCCCACAGCAGGGAATCAAAGTTCTTCCTGTCTGGAATAGTGTCTCCATTCTCCATCTTCAGGCTGAATTTGCACCCAAACAAATGCATTCCAAGAATACTGTGGGAAAACAGAAGATAAGCTTAAGTTATAATTTGTAATTTTATTTCTAATATATTAGTAATATATTACCAAAATATAGTTTGAAAAACGAGAGATGATGCACTTGTGTGTTAGGGGTGGGCAATATGGCAAAAAATTTAATTATGATAAATATAAGTCTACCTTTGAGACATTTTTACAATACATGAGATGCATCATGATATCGAGTTTTTCCAAGGTTTGACAAGTTGGTACACACAAAACACACCAAAACAAAACAGTCAAATTTAAAAACACTATGAAAAACTCAGTGCAATGCAATGATTTTTATTCAACGATTCACATACTGCACTGCTCTAAATCCAATTCAATTGTCCTAATTATGCTCTTTTTGTAACAAAATGTGTAATTGGTTGGTGTTAAAAAGCATCCTGTGATGTAATGTAATTTATCACAATAATGCAAAATATCATCATATTGCCCAACCCTATGTGAAGTAATATCACCTTTGGTCAAGCTGTTTTACTACCTTTTTCCACTAAGTGTAATTTCAATTGCAAAATCCACTTCAGAAACTAGATGAGATTTGATGGCATAATAGTTAACACTTATATAAAGCTGGTAATTCCTTTAGGAACATACTATATAATTTATGTATTTATTGAAATATAGATATAAAACCTTAAAAAGTGGTGATTTTAAACTGAATTTACTGTAGAAGCAGTCACAATCTATTTTCCTCTTGTCCCAGACAGAACGCTCTGGAGGATGTCTAAAGTGGCAGCAGTTTACTTTGGTTCCTCTAATTGATGATTCACCAAACTGTATAAATTGAGTGCAGTACGTAAGTGGCCTGCTGGGCCTTCTTGACACCTGAAAGTGAAGATGAAGAGCATGAGCAGCATGCAGAATGTGGCCACGTTGTCCATTGACTTCATCAGGACCACCAGCTGTCTGCGCAGAGCCGGTAGGAAGCGCACCAGCTTAAGCACTCGCAACAGACGAAAGGTCCTGAGCACGGAGAGCCCACCATCAGCCTGCCCAATGATCTCCCACACGCTAGCAAGGACATATACACAAAAGAGTCAGTAAGATCAGTACACTCACTCAACAAATCACACAAATATGCATGGTGCCAGTAGGGACTGAAAACTGATTTATATAGTCATATGATCAATGTTAGCACACAAAGGTCTTAATCAAGATGTGGGCTTCATTATGACATTACAAAAAGCAAAACTCTGAGTTGATGAAACAGGATACGAAAGCTTACGGCAGTGCAGTAAGATAGTAAGTAAGTAGTAAAATCATTTACCTTATCACTACAATGATCCCATCAAAGATGTTATATGGGTTCTTGATATATCCATAGAGGCCAAAGGCCACCAGCTTGAAGACCATCTCGAGGACAAACATGCTGGTGAAGACGATATTGCTGATCTCCAGGATGTCTGTCAGTTCAGCAGGCTGTGGAAGGGAACACAGAGCCACACTTCATTAGGCCAGTGTATGGTGCTTAAGTTTGTTCCTTGGAGAGGATGCATTTTTTAATATTTGTTTTCACTCCGAAAATCAACAAAAGAATAATTTTGTTTCTGCGCTTTTGTTTCTAGCAAAATACTGTTCATTTCTGATTTGTCTTTTCGGTTTTCATCTTCATTCCTCAAATCAGTTTGGAGTCCTGAATATAATGGCACAAAGGTAGTGCTACTACTAATGGTTGCCTATATAAATTCTAATACAAACAGTAAAATCCAGTATTGTTGAAATAATGGCTGATCTGTCAAATCAAAATGGTCTAAAGTCATTCACTCTTTTCATTGAGAGCTGAGCAATGCTGCATAAGAAAATCAATGAAACAGTACTCCTAAAATCTATCCATCATGAGCTGTTTCTGGGCTAGATAATTTGGCCCCCTAGCATTTGCTGATGCAGACAGTACCAGCACTCTGTGAGGAGCAAGAGAAATCACTACACTCAAGGTCTCCAGTGCAAATCAATAAACAAATTCTACAGGAGCCATCAAGCCAAAGACCTCCACTGCCTCTCTGCTGGTCATTTAGAGTGCAGTCAACCTAAGAGCTCACCTGGATACTGCTCACATTACAGCAGATCAAATACACCAAGCAGTTAAGTGACCAGCTTCTTATAGAGGAGGGAAGAGAGCTCAGAGTTTAGAAGCTGAACAGAAATCTTCTGTTATCTAACTAGTTTTATCTACCTGGCATAGACCATAGTAAAGGGAAATGACTTTCAAATGAAATTGTGGTCTAGGTCTCTTATACTTCCAAATACTCAAATCAAAATAGTTATAACAGTTAATTCGATCCACATTATTTGAATCATTTCAGTAAATTAAATTCAGCTTTATTCATTATTCATTTACACAACCTAAACTTTACTAAGAAAGCCGTTTAAATATGACTGTATGTACTCAAGTCGATACAGAAGACATGCATGATTCTTACATAGAGTCTAATGTCTAAAAGGCCTCTGACATGTATGGAGTGAGGTCCAAAAGTACCAATAGTTCTGTTAACCTAAGATCTTAAATGTTATTTTAAAATTTTGTAAAACTATTGTTATTGTAAAAATGACCTCTAGAAACGTTCAAACATAATATCTCTTGAAATTATCTAAATGTGCCAGTGTATTATAGCACAAACTCAATTCCAAAAAATTGGGACAGATAGTTGATGTAACACAGTGGTAAACATGCCCCAACCTTTTTGGAACGTGTTGTAGGAATGAGTATAACTTTACAAAAAAATTCATCAGGTAAAACATCAAATATCATGTATTTCCACTGTTTCTATTTAATACAGGTCAAACAGAATTTGCTTATCACTGCTTGCCATTTTTATTGGCATTTCACAACTTTTTTGGAATTGGGTTTATATAATAAAATCTGAAAACAATAGCTAGGAATGTAGAGAGGAAATGCTAGAATAATTTTGTACAGCATCTCATGCAAACTTCTAAAATCATAAATTGCAAAACTTATGTTTGAAAAAATATGTTTGAGAACAAAATGCTAGAAAAGGAGCGAGGAGAGGCTAGGTGACTTCTCTAGAACATCCCATACGCATTGTAAGCAAAGCAAACAAACTGCCTCACAAGGCTTCTTAAATGGCCCCTCAAAACACATCATAAATAAGTTTCTTTGGTTTAAAAGTAGGTAGAATTATTTTTGGCTCTGTGCAATTTTTCACTCTGAAATGCCTCATGAAGGTCAGTTAAATCAGTATTTGTCTGGATCAGACAAGCACAGCCTCATTAATCAGGGCACTGTGAATTATCATTCAGTGCAGACACCATCTTTAAATGTCAAGATGTTTTGAGATCTCTTTAAAGCACACTAACTCCAAAATAGCCTTGGTCTATGGGCTCATTTGTGATAAAAAAAAAAAAAAACTGTATCAATTGAGGTCAGAGGTGGATAAAGCCATTTTGTGGCTCCTCTTAAGATTTTATATACCTTATATAAAAATTGATGAGAGCATAACTAGGGCTGCATTATTCTTGAATAAATGGAATCACGATTTTCTGGCTAGGAAGTGAGATCAAAATTTTCACTGTTGTAAAGAACAATATGAATATTTTCTAAATTCTTACACTGCAAAATGCAGTTAAGATCAATGCAAACAGCTATTATAAACACATAAACAAATGTACACATGAACTGCATTATGAAGTATAATTTCAATAAAATACAAACAAAATAATCACAAAAATTCTGTTTGTAATACAGACCAAACAGAAACCAACTGCTCGATCTGCGCTTTGACCTACAGATCAACTGCAACCTATGGGGGACCTTACATTAGGATGCACACATAGAAAGTTGGCGTTTAAAGCAGCTGACGGTTATGCTGTTGCACTAAAATTATAGCACAAATGTGTCTAATGCAAGCTTGCATTAAGTATAAGGCAAAGCTTCTGGTACTGTTAATATTTCTCTAAGTTTGTCGATCCTGAGAGCTAATCAGTGATGTAAAAAATATGAGCCATATCTAAGGATTGCTGCAGCCCTGCGCAACGTTCCTTGGTCACAGGACCCTGCAGTTTCTTGTTCAAACACTAGATGGAAATACAGACCTTTTGACTTTTGACTACAGGACTGAAGCCAAGTTTACACACAGTCCAATTTTTTCGAACAAAAAAACACGTCAAGTTTTGAAAATGAACACACAAATACTAATGCTGTCTTTCATACCGACTCCAAAACCAATGCTGCATAAATCTTTAAAGCGTAGCATGCTCTATTTCCTGCATTGTGCGGATGCATTAAAATCTGATCTACACTGTCATGGTTGCAGCCCAAAGAAACGTGCATCAGTAAGCAAACGCTTACTAAAAAATGCTGAGGTTAAAAAAAATAAAAAGTGGATGAGAGATGAAAGGCTATAAATGACTGAGTATGTTACAATGACTGTATTTACGTACAGTAAGTGTATGCACTGTTTAGTTGCAGTGCTTAAAAGAAAAAGAATGTTTAGACAGAAAAACGCTTCGGACTTGGTGTAAAGATCCCACTACTTTAAAATTGTATCCGTTTTTTTACACTTGGTGTAAATAGGCCTTAACAGTCCAGTTCCGCCCTCGATCAGTATCTAGGCTATTGGCTGAAAAGCGAAAGGCGATTGGCATCGGCCCAAAAAACACTGATTGGCCCATCTCTATATATCCCTGTGAAATCCCTGGCCTGATCAGTTTAACATCCACAGAGACATCTGTACTACCCACTCATTACATCACAGCATATCCATCAGTTTTTTTGTTGTTGTTGTTGTCACTGCTTAGCAGCCAATCAGAGGATTAAATACACCATCCAGCAGATCCAACTGAAGAAGGGATTTAGCTTTTGATACACTCTCACATCAATGCGGATTCAATTTGAAAACGTGACTGCAGATATAGTGGTTGCAGTTCAGAAGCTACTAGCAACTAGCAAAAAAATGAAAACTTCAATTGAAACTTCAAAACATTTGACAACAGAAAAATCAGACTTTCTTCAAGACGTTTACTGAAATACAATAAATGCTTTTGAGAGCAGTAATGACGAGGCCTGAAACACTTAAATGTCTGGACTATGATTTGGCTCTTTACAGCTAGACATAAATACATAAAAATGCCCAGACATAAAAAATGCCTACTGACAGCACTGAGAAAAATTCACAACAGAGGCTTCCAGTGACTTTTATAAGTTGTTGACTGTTTGGATTATTCATTCAGATAGTTTTCCATATATTTGTGTTACAACTGTTTTTATGCATTTGCACATTATTTTCGTCTTCAACTTTGAAAATTTGTGTTAATAACTGGTATTACTGAAAAGCTGAGTTTGTGCTGAACCAGTGCATACAGATCACTATACGATAGTGTTGTATATCACCAAGTTACAGTCAAAAATATAAAATAGGCTCAGCCAGCTATTTTTAGGTTAAACAAGACCACTCACTGTTTGCAAATGAAAGAAAACTCACCAAGTGAGTAATATTCTTCATTCTTACAATCAGTTTCCACAATAACCTTCTCCTCCATTAGCATTTTGAAGCCAGTTTAAAAGCAGAAGCAATGTGGCAAGAGCAGCAAGCCTGTACCCCTCCCAATCATGGTGTCAAAGACAATCTACAGTCTACAAAAGACCCAAAAGCAGAGTTGGCAACGCTGCACAAAGAAACATTATCGTCTCATAATAAACTAAGCTAATATTCGATAGTTCACCCGTTCCTACTCTATCTTTTGAAATTACATGAACATGGTTGAAGCAATCGGCCAAAAAGTTAACATCTTAAAGATTCGACCTTGTTTTTTAACCGGTTTTTGTGAAGCCCCCTCTGCTTTCAAGGGCCTGGGCAGCAGCACACACAGTTAATCTGACTGTTTTTGAGGTCAACGGTAAACATAATTTTAAAAATGAAAAATATGTATGTAGTCAAGCTTTAAGTGTCTTTGATATTTTTATTAATGAAAAATGTAACATATATATAATGTATAAAAAATATAATTTATTATATTACATTATATGATGAAAAACAATACACTGTCATATGCAAAAGTTTGAACACCCTTGGTCAAATAACAGGTCAACACACCCTCTACAGGGAACAAGCTTACATATGGCATTTTGATTCACCATTTATATTTATTAGCTGAATCAACATATCAGACAAAATGAAACCTAAAATAAATAAGGTTAACATAAATAAAATTTGTCCAGGCCACATACGATACATTTTTTGCAAAATTTATATTTTGCAAATATACAGTAACTGTGCATTAAAATGTGCAAAACTGTGTTCTCTGTAGATGATGCTTTAACTTATTTCTACTTAGAAAGTCAACAAAACGTGTAATTTGATTAGAGGCTCCCAAACTTTTGCATTCAACTGTACATATGATACATATATTTAGAGGAGGACTAGTTTTCAACTGAGCTGATTGTGTGTTGAATAATATTAGGATATTACTCCAGCAAATTCAACAAGTGAGTGTGGTTCTCTATCCTAAGACACAATATTGACACAATTTTTATTACATGAAAGATGTATCTTTTTTTCACATAATCTGTGGAATAGTGTGATGCATTCTAAACATACTGTCAGGGCACCATTTTTAAAGGACTGTTACTGTCCTTTTTAGTTTTTTAATCTGCATTGTTCTCCTTCTTACAATACCAAAAAGAGCCTTATCTCTCCCTCCTCCATCTCTGACAAACACCAAACTTTAATCATTGTACAGCACACACAAATCGAAGCCCATTCTAAACTTCCTCTAATTGGCCTGCCCCGGCAGAGTACGGAGCTGTGAAGTCCCACTGCTGCTGCATCAGGCACATTTGCTGCACAGGAGGGGATGAGCTATTGAAAAACAATGGTGGCGAAAATGTCCCAAAGCTCTCAGTGCCAACAGTGGAGTGGAGAGGGGAGATGAGGAGGGGGGAATAGAGGAAAGGGGAGGGAAGGGGAGAAGGGGGAGGTAATGTGAGACGACCCTTCTGTGGGAGTGCTCCAGAGGGAATCAGCCACAGCTCTCTCCTCTCTCTCCCTCCACCACACTCCACCACACTCCACAGAGCCTATGGGCCCTTCAGTACTCACTGTACATTTCACCCACTTTCTTTATGCCTCGGTGAGTGGAGCCGGGCAAAACAAACCACAAATCACCACAGGAGCAGGGGATGAAAAATAATAAGCCATTTGCTGCTATAAATTGCTGCAGTGCTGCACATTAATGGGGCTCCCCATTATCTACAGAAAGGTACAAAACGTGCACTGATGTAAAACTACTGTGTCCACCACGGCATGAGTGTACATTATGCAGTGGTGTCCATAAGAGCAGCCATAAAGTGATATCTGACAGAGATGTGTTGCTGTAACTGGCTGGACTAAGATAAGCCAAAAGAGATGATGTGTATTCTGTTGTACGCTGGTCTCTCTTCACTGTTTTTGGTGCTCATAAAGCTCACAAAGAACCTTCCTGACATTTGGCAGCCAGGACGACCACAGTCATAGTTATTCTATTACGCCCATATCCATCAGTGATCAGCACAGCCAATTCCCCTGCCTCGCTCACTGTGCAAACAAACAAGGCATTCATTATCAAGCTGTGATGACTGTTAGCCCACTGGTTCAGTGCACATTCTAGTAATCGAATGCGTGGATTTCCAGCTTTAAGGGGCCAAGCGTCTGTAGTGTGACGTTGATTGATCCACCTGCCGGCGCTGTGTAAATACGATTAGCCGACTGATTGACTTCAGAACACTGGGACTGTGCCGAGTGGCCGTCCTCTCACCCACCCTTGTAGAGAGCAGAGGAGAGGCCGATAGAGATCAATCCTCCTCAAATGACTGCTACAGATACTATCCTGTAGAAACTGTGAAAACAGTCTGCCACAGGGGAACCTTCATTCAGTTGAATTCAGTATCTGAAGAAGAATTACAGCTACCTCTGTAAATGTAATGTATGTGATCACAAGGGAGTTGTATTGTACTACAATGTGTGACAGCACTAAACAGAAGGTGGGGTAGGCGATACAGCAAAAATATTATATCACAATACTTACACAATACATAATATGTAAACATGTATCACAATAGTATAGCATGCAGACAAAATAAATTAGTGGTGCGAGGTTTTTAAAACTGCTATTAAAAACATTGCATCCAATTAAACAGAATTAATTATGCTTTTTGAAATTACATATTTGGTCAGTGTTCCTTATGTACTGAAGATATCCACAATTTGCTCAGAAAAGCATATTGTTTATCGCAATAGCAGAAACAGACTCAGGATAACAATAAAGTATATGTGAGTAATATATTGACCTGTAACTTTTAGGTAGAGGACAAACTAATGACTTGGTCCCAGTGTCCCAAAAGCATCATAGTGTTGAGATCATCTTAACTGGTAGAGAGATTATTTAGTGTGATGCTCACTCATTTAAAAATCATCTTTATGCTAAAATGCTTTTAGGAAATACAGCCCAGCTCAGCTGATATTTTTGAGAATTGCTATGTATAGTATGCTAGCAGTTTATAGCTTGAAATAATACAAAATTCAGTTTGTATAGAATTCTTATCTTTTATATTTCTATATTGTACAATCCCTGTACATAATTAAAACAGCAGAAGCATCAGTATTGCACTAGTACAAACTTCAAGAAAGTTGTAGAGCATTTTGGACTGATGGGGGAAACAATTGAGCAACTATCCACTCAAAACCCCTTTCTAACAGTTAATAGCTAATAGCTGTGCTGAAATTGTCTATGTAATGTTTATTTAATTTGTAAATGACACGCAAGACATGTGACTCTGAAAAGGTTCATTCAATTTTAAACTGATATTTGATGACATATGTACTGTACTCCGCAAGAGCAGAACATTTAAGCCAGCAGTATACTTCAAAGAATGAAAGAACTGGAGAAATTGAACTACAGATTAACACGTTATGCAAAATATACTTAAAAGAACTTGGTGTACGCCTTTCTGACACTCACCGCCACTACAGGCTCTGTATAGTGACGAAGACAACTATGTGACATCACAAAGTCAAATGATCGCATTGTTTTGGCCACATAGTTGTCATTTTGCTTCAAAACATCTTTTTCGCAGTATTGCATCGCTAAAAATGTTTTTTAAAGAATCAAACATCGTTCTTCTATGGCATTGTGCAAGGACCTTTCTTTGCACCTTTATTTCTTATATGTATGTCACCTAACTCTGCAAATGCTTGGAACTTTATGTAATAGTGGGGGAGAGAATTCAAAAGTAACTTGATCTCCAGTTGTGGGAAGCCTGTCTGAAGCCTGATGGCTAAACTCTTTGCTTGCCTTTTTCCCAAATCTACTTAAGATATAACTCCATATAAAGAAGCAAAATCATGTCCAGCAGCGCTCAGGAGAATACAGTGTACATACAAAACTCATTCATTTTAGGCAAAGCATAAAGTTATAGACGACAACCTTGGTTTCCATTCCAACACTCCACATCAGGGTATTTTTTGGAGTTCACTTTAGGTTTAAACAGCTTTCTTAACACATAGAACTAGCATACTGCAGTTGTGACAGCAATATACTAACAGAGCAATAAAATGACCTCAAGCTATGATTGTGTCCTTTTGCTCCATGAAATGATTCATAGGGTCTAGTACAGATTTAAAACAGCAGGGTACACTCAGGGTACAGAAGATGACAATGAACAAGGGGCTTTGCTTTATAGTATGTTATTATGTCCTGACAGTTATTATATTGCAGACTTCTACAGAGCAAAAACATAACTCAGTAACATCCCTCTTTAGAGGAGGTGTAAATTCTACCTACAGTTTAAGTAAGCTTTTTTATGCCCAACACAGAGCAAAATCCTAGTTTTAGCTTCAAAATGCCAACAAATTAATCCCATATTTAGTTTATGACTCTTGTTTAATGTCGCTAATTTGGATACTGAACACAGAGCTTGAAAAAGCTGCAGACAGGGCTGGTTTCCCAGACGTGGATTAAGCCAGGTCCTGGACTAAATTGCAATGCCAATTGTGAATCACTATTGGAAATGCTATTTAATCTAGGTTTAGGCTTAATCTGGGTCTGAGAAACTGGCCCACTGGGTATTTACAACTTTTTTCATCTTCTTAAAAGAAGAATGTGCTGTTTCAGACATTCTTCAACAATAAATGACCTAAGCATTAGCAATCCCATCACAAACAGGTCATATTTTATCAGCCATTATCAAAGTTAAAAGGGGTTATAAGGCAAAAAGGGGTTGTACACACAGCTTTTTTCTGCAGACTGATCGCTAAATTATGCAGCAGGATCTATGTGTATATTTATCACCAATGTAAACGATGTCAGTGTTAGCCACGCTCCGCTTGCTCAGCCTGCAGTGTTACACAGCAACTTACATTAAACATGGGCTGACTTGTCAAATCCATAACAATAATTCACAATCAAAAAAGGCTGTTCATGATATTTTTAGGAACACCTGCTCCAAATATCACTGGAGTATAACAAAATGTCAGCATCGTTCAGTCTACTCTATCCGTTCCTTGATGTGTGCCATTTTTCTGTGCTAACCTCTCCACACTGTAACGGCTGCAGCAAATGGCAAACTGTAACTAGGTTATGGGATGCTCAACATCCGCACAAGTATGTCCCCATGAGATCTTGATCAGATCAGATGAATCTCAACCCACAGGCTTCTGCCCAATATTACAAGTAAAGAGATCCCCACTCCACAGTAGCAAGTCCAGGGCACAGCAAGAGGAGGTGCAGTGCAGCACTGCGCATAGTTACATAACCACAGAGTCTGTTAGCCCAATAAGGCCATGAATCCCTCTGCACTGTTTATGAATGAAAAAGAAATAACTAGATAATCCCTTTGTGTACACCAGTCAGATACTGTACTTCTGAGGAGTATATTGCTCAGCCCTTGATAAAAAACAGACACAGGCCACATGGTTCCACTTCGCTCCTGAAGAAAATGGTCTTTGTTCCCTCAACTGGCTTTTTTGCCCCCCTTTCCCCAACAATCGCTGCTAAAGTAATCTGACTGCTATCTCAGGCTCTTACTTTGACAATAGCAGATGTAAAACAGACGAGTGTAGCGTCTGTAAAATGCAGCTTGGGATCACTCATGAAGGATTCCAGAGCGGTGACCACCGGCAAGCAGGAAGAAGCTGAAGGAGAGTATTGATGGGACTTACCTGCTCGTGGTGCTCGATTCCCATGCTCAAGGTGTTGATGAGGATGGCAATCATAATCCCCCTATTGAAGTACTTGCTATCCACTATGCGTTTCATCCTGTCCCTGAAGTCCTCCCAGTAACGAGTCATGCGGCTGCGCTCCTGAAACCTCTTGTGGTGGCGCGAATGGACTGGTTTGAATTCTGCTCCGTGAGAGAACTCATGCACCACCTCCCCCTCGGACCGGGAGCACTCAGACTCAGCCAGCTCCAGGTCCATGGTCTCCAGTGCCCGGGCACAGTATGGGCAGCCCAGCACCTCGAAGAGCAGCGATGTGGGCACCACACCCGTCATCTGCAGCAGCAAGCGGCCATGACCTGCAGAAAGAACAGTACTCTCCTTCAACAGTTGAAGCTCATAAAGAATCTCATAAATCCTTCTAAGATAACTACACATCTATTTCGGGAAATCTAGGGCCATTATAAACACGGCTTATTTAGGAAACTGGACACATTTGCAAATGTCAGGTTTGTATTTCAATAGCATGCTCGCACCATTACTGATGTGCTTGGATAGCTGTCTTGTTTACAACTGTTTTGATTTCATTACTTTCTCATGGATTGTGAGTACCGTTCCCGGAGACAACAAAATTGGTGAGTTCTCACTCCAACTCTCCTGTGATTCAATCATCTACCCCATAAAGTCCATTTGGCTTATGCCACAAATGTCTTCAAATGATTCATAATCACATGGCATCACAACCAACATCAGGTGCATTTTAAAGCTATCTGTTCACGGAAATACATAAGTGTTAATTATGGTCAAATTAAGCCAATTAAAAACAGTTCACACAGTTTACACACTGGACCCTCCAGGCACCGAGTCTGGCAACCAAGCACAGATGATCAGTGATGAAGAACACAACCCTGGAAGCGGTACTCTATTCCTTTTCCTGTCCCTCTGTTTAATGCCTTTCATCTCATGGCCTCATAATAAAACTACCACTTAATTTGAAAATCCTGGAGTCTGCGCTTTTCTTCATTTTAATGTTGTTGGGGAAGACTTAATCATACAGCACCGCCCTCTTGAGTTGAAGTGGAGGTGATTCGTGCAGTCAGGGCTATAAGTAGAAATCACTGCTGATAGAGGCACTGAATTTGAGGTATAAAAATTCTGTTATTAGACAAGAGATTAAATGGGTGCTGACAAGCTCCATATTGCAAATCTGCAGACCGAGAGCATAAAAGAATAAATCAAACTACTACTCTCAAACTACTCTTATGGGAGCAAATGTGTTGAACCATGCTAAGCTACAGAAACCTAAATCTTTAACTTCTTTAACTTTAACTAACAATAATGAAACACCCCATAATGACAGAGCATGTTTCATGAATAAGCTTATCCTTCTAAGTAAGAATGAACTGCTGTTCCTAGCCTGTAAAAATCTTCAGGACTAACATATCACTCACTTCCAGCTCTCACTATCTACACTTACTGAAGCCTCAACCATCTAAGGATCGTGTTAATGACTTTAACATTTGAGGCATAGATTTTCTGTCACATCTGTAAACCACTGCCTTACAGTCTCTTTGACTGTGAGCTATGTGCTCCTGCTACGTGAACTGGACTTGGACCATGAAGTTGGCATGAAAAGAGCTCTTACTGTGGTCTCCTGTGAGCTGCTGAAGTTTTTCAAATGGATCTGACACATCTGCCGTGCCGTTGTTGGGCTCGCCCCTCCCTTTGGCTGTGGGGTTTCTGCCTGTGTAGCTGCAGATGAAGGATGGCAAAATGGTAGGATAGTTCATGCCCCCATTAAGCCTCCCTAGTGGAGTCACACCAGCTGCGGTGCCTGTGCAAACCTGCGGGGCCTCATGAAAGTCACCTTGAAAGATGCTGTGCACTGACTGGGCTACTGGTGAAAGATCCTGCCCAGTGGTTAGCTGTGAGGGAAATGCTAGCTGTGGCCCTGGTGTGATGAACCTCATCTCCAGAGCCTCGCTGCTTCCTGCAGTGGCCTGTGGGCTGGGGAGGCCATTGCTAAGGTGACAGTGGTGGTGCTGGTGGTGCTGGATGAGGTTACGAATGGAACGCGCCCAGTGGCCACTGCTTCTCTGCCTGCTGTGCCCATTTGCCCCCCCTGGGCCTGCGCCTCCTCCCCCTCCGGGAAGGCCACTGTTGGGGTTGATTTTCTTCCGGCGCTTGCTCTGCCAGCCGTGGTATACGCGCGACACACGGCGCTTCACCTTCCGGTACAGGTGGCTGATGTACCTGAGCATCTCCTCATAGCAGCTGCCAGGCTCCGAGTAGCTGGCCAGCGTGCTGTCATTGGACTGGTAGCATACACGCTGGTCCTTCATCAGCTTGTTCACCCGCTGCTTCGTCTCAGAGAACTGGGTTGCAATTACAACCAGGCACAGGTTGATCATGAAGAAAGAGCCCACCTGGGAAGGATACACAACACATTTTCTTTCACTGCCTTGAGCTACAGTGCATAGCAAGCAGTTCTTAAAGTACATGCATCAATACAAACATAGCATAAGGGACTGGAAAGAAGCATACTTACTATGATGAGCAATATAAAATATATAAAATTGTAAAAGGAGTGGGCATCCATAACGTAATACATGATGTCCACCCATCCTTCCAAAGTGATAACCTGTAAAAAGAATACAAGAAAAGATTCAGATATTGAATCATGATGGGGAGTAATAGATAATCTGCTGCCAGGAATGGGTGCATTTGATTTATACTTTATATTTCTTGTAATGCTGTCATTAACAGAAGAGCAGTGATCACTATGTGAGCACAGATGCATTCTCTTCTCATGGCTGTATGTGTTCTCTTTTCTGACTACCTAATCCACACACAGCTGCCACCTCAAACACCACTCCATGTTTTGGAGAAGATTATCTGGGGACTAAAAAGCCTGGCAAGTCTTTCATGTTGTTTACCTCTGGGTTTTTCAGATGAGAATATGATAGGAAACAAACATAAAAGGACAGAAGCTCTGAGGTGGAATGCTGATAATATAAAGGCGGAGATACTGAGATATAAAAGCATCTAACTTTAGTTAGACATTTAGTTAGACACAGGTTCAAGACCACTAGTGGAGAACAAAAGCTTCAAAACAATTTTGCACCATGTTTTTTGCTGAACATGGTATTCTGTTCATGACATGTTTTTATTAGGAATGCACAATGATATCAGTATCACATCAGTATCATCAGATAAGTGCTTTAAAAAAATCAGCATCAGATAGCTGTTTAGATTTGGCTAATATTACAAATCTATATATGAGGACATATTTTTTGCAATCTGGAAGTGAAGGGCATTTAGGCAGTACTGGGCTACTGTCCCAAAATGTATTCATTTTATTAGTTTAACTGCATTTGTAACCATTTAAAAATATATTTTACATTACTCTTTTATGCTAATTCAGGTGAATGCAGTCCCAAGTTCTATGTTTTCTTAATTTTGTTGTATTGGCATTGACAGATATGTACACAGACAATACTGGATATTAGAAACATCCCAGAATTTCCATATCGATGCATCCCTAGCTTTTATTAGCACAATGAATACAAAACTACATCACAGCTTTTTGGATCATTGCACTTTGCTTCCAAAAACTTACTTAAATTTTGTCCACATGTTTTTCTTTTAATGTGAGAGCACTGCTGGCTGTCCTTCATTTATGCTGGTTAATATAGTGTGCCATTACTGCAGATACAAGAGACCAATTTCCAGGGATTGCAGGCTTTTTAAGCACACAGCAAAGTTCCTGGTGAGACGTGAACTGATAAGAGTTACAAGGCAATCAGTTGCCCCATAATGGTCCTTACATGATCACACTGAGTTGGGCACAGTCAATCCCCAACTTCTCACTGGCCTGTTTTCTCGTTTGTAAATGAAGTCCTATCCTGCCACTTAGCTAATGGAGGTCCAGTGCTGTGTTATAAAGGTTGATCAGACATCCCTGTTTTCTGGGGACAGTCCCCATTTTTGGTGACCTGTCCCTGGCTGGAGATATCCCCTGAAATATCCCTGTTTTAACAGTGAACTGAAAACACACCGGAAAGTCCTTAGAAAGACCTGGCAGTAGAGCAGATGGGCAGACGTTTGCGCTGTACTTGATTTGACCAACAGTGGGGGCTGCTGCTGCTATCTACTGACCACTTCCACCAGTGCTCGTCTAGTTTTAGGCACTTGAATCGTACTACCAGGTGATAGGTACATACCTGTACTTGTCTACATATCATATTTGTCTAGGCATACAATCTACTTGGATTTAGGCTACCATACGATCTACAAATACTGCATCTTTTTTTTTATGCGTCACTTTTTCAGCCGTCCATATATGACATTTGGCATATGTTAATAAAGGACGTCTTATTTAAAATATTACATAGATACTACCCAACAAACTGTTATTTGGCTTTCTGAGACTGTGATTTTGTAAAAATGTTTTGGAAAGATTTGGCCAGATTTTTAGTTAATCACATTGATTTTTCTCTGTACCTGGAAAATGTTTTGTTTAGTTTTAATGTTTATAAAGATAAAGGAATCACTACTGTATCATTAACCTAATTATAATATTAGCAAAATTTACATTAATAAATGTAAATGTTATAATGTCAAGCTGTTATTTATGATTTTTGTACTTGAGCTTAGACTCTGCGATGGACTGGTGACCTGTACAGGGTGTATCCTGCCTTCTGCCCAATGACCGCTGGGATAGGCCCCCTCATGACCCAGAAGGATAAGCAGTTTAGAAAATGTCTGTGTGTGTGTGAGATTGTATATTAACAGTATTCTATACTATTTAATACTATATACACATAATATTACTGTATATTATACTATTCTACAAAAACATCACTAGGAGTCTGATACCTCTTGCTGAAGCAAAAAAGAAAAAAAAACATATGGCATATACTGATAGCAGCCGTCTCTGTTTCTCTAGAACTGGGGATAGCCCAGGGGTGTGTCTGAGGTCTGACTATTGGGCTATAGCCGCAGGTCTCTTTTTACTGCCAAAATATTCTATATATATTTATTTCTAAAAAGCGACTAGCAGCAAATCTTGTGAAGGGAAAAAGCAAGAAATATAAATCTTTTATAGGACTATTGTAATGTATTCCCATGCATGCTGACCATTTTCTTTACTGAATGTACCATAGCTTCACTCACCATGGTAGGCTAATGCATGATTTTCTGGCATGGTTTACAAAGTTACTTACTTAGTACCCAATTTTATTAGTCGGCCTTCACCATAGTTCATTACAGTACAACGCAGATTAAAACATTGGATATTTTAATAATGTATTGACCGCTGAATTGGAAATATCCCTGTTTTCATTTCAGAAAATCTTGTCACCTTAGTGTTAAAGGAGACAGCATGAGACTAAATTTTCTGTCATGCTTCCTTGTTTACACACGTGAGACAGTGGCAGTCCCTCATCCTAAATTACAGCACATCATGTTTTACCATTAACCCAGGGAAAAGAGGAAGCAAATGACTGACCCAGTCTGCAAACCCAAACTATCTGAGCAGCAGGCTCTCATTACCAGAGAACAGAGAGCAGCTCTTATTGTGCGATCACCGCATGCCTGAACGCCCCCAACCAGGAATGTGTCTGCGCATATTTAATCTCTTTAAGCAGGGGCCTGAGCCACAGCCTTATGTGCCACTGTGATTTTGCAGGCCAGATTGGAAAAGCTGATGAATTAATACAAGACATGCGCTGTCTTTTATGATATTCTGGGAAACATTTCAATTCCACAGACAAAGATGGACAATACATCTCATGGACAAAAAAAAAGTAATCTTTGGAGAGCCGTGAGGGAGAATAGGACTAGGATGACTAAAACATCACATTTGCTCAGGGGATATTTAATTATTTGGTGCAGCTGGAGCGTGTCTAATAGGACTCTGTCCTCTCTGGAAAAGTGAAAAAAAACTAGTGGTGGAGTGGTGAAAGCGTCTTCTGTCTTTGCATTTAAAATTGTGATTAGAACAAAAAAAATTGCAGCATTTAAACTGTATTTCACTTTCAAATGACTTTCCACTCTGTTGCACACAACACAATAGAGAAGCTTGATCAGGGATTTCCAGCTCTGGTCCTTGAAAGTCCAGTACAGTTTGGTGATTTCCCTGATTCAATACACCAGTCTTATCAGTTAAGTACTAAGTCTAGTACGTGGGTCATTCTCACAAAACTGCCCCAAAAATATCCCTAATTACTTGAGTGTTACAAGCATCACGCAGATAAACAATATTCATATAATGTAGTAGATCAATTGGAGCTATACATGATACAGTAAAGTTGGAGTTTATGTTTGTATTTTAAAGTTTTTTATACATTTTTACATTTTATACCCTAATTCTCATTACCACAATGTGTTCTCATAGATGTTTCTCATTACTGATATTTAGCATTTTTTTGTTTCTTTTTTAAAGAAAAATCAACTTATATTACTTTTAACTGCTGAATCCCTTTACTTTAATGTTTTCCTTCTAAATTGTAAGGATGAGAACCAAAACAACTACATTACTACATTAGTTTTACAAATGTAACCGCTGTTGTGTGAGTAGTGGATGACTGTGCTACTTACTGAGTGGATATTTCCCTGCATACGCAGCTTCAGACCGAGAGGCTGTGTATACATGAGTCACATGTGATATCACCGGGGCTATATGGCTTGGCTTGTATTCCGCACCTTCACTGTAGCAGACTTGGCACTTCAATTCCCTGACAGGACATAAGAGCTGTCTCCTGGGGTCTGAATGGTCAGTGTACGCAGACAGAACTGAGAACTTTTGGCTGGAAGGTCAGGTTCATTCACATCGTCTGGATCCCCCAGGAGGCACAGGAGGCTGACCAATAATGCTTGTAGCTCACCTCTGTACTTTGCCACAGCAAAGAGCAAAAGTGTTGTTTTCAATGACAGCCACTTAGGAAGGGTTTTGCACCAAGGGTTGGAAATGGAGCACTGCATATGTAGTACAACAGCATCTGGAGCTTCCAGGGCAGTGGCTGAGATGAGCAGGACAGGCGAAGTCTCTGTGCCCCTTTCAAGAAAGCCGCAATCAATTTGTGGGAGCCCAGAGATGGGCCACTGCTTAGAGCCAGACGGTTGGAGAGGACAGCCACTTGCAAAGTAGAGGAAGATCTCCCCAGCTCCACAGAGCATGCAAATGCCTGCTACTTGCGCTCGTATAAGGCATGAGTTGAAGGAACTACAGTTGAAGTATTTCTGACACCAGGAGAGAACTACGACAGATCTGAGTTGGCCTTAAGGGCCAAAGCTATAGCTGGAGAAACTCCCCCAGGTGGGTGACAAGGTCCTTCTTTACAGGGAGTTCCCACAGAACGTCCTGTAATAAAGACAGAAGCAGAAGAAAATACGGTTGCCTCGGCCACCATGGTGCCACCAGGAGGACCCAATGTTCTTCTTGCAGAAATGTCTGGGAGAGCTGGAATGAGACGCAGTTGGGGAAACGCAAACAGCAGCTCCCTTGGCCAGTTGTGGCCAGGGCATCCTAACCCAGTGGACTGTCTTGGTCCCATTCCGAGAACACAGCCAAATGTCTGATGAGGCGAACAGGTTTGCGTGCCAATCCATGTTTGCCCCAGATCATACTGACCACGTCTCAGTAAAGTCTCTATCGGCTCAGTGTATTGTGAGAGTGTGTGTGCTGTCTGGTTGGTCACACTCACTAGATAAGCAGCTCTCAATGACAAGAACTTGAGATGTGCCCACGTCCACAGGTCCTGCACCAGCCTTAACAACACCTGAGATCTGGTGCTGCCGTAATGATTCACATGGTGGACAGTGGCTCAATTGTCCAAAGGTACAAGCATGTCTGCCATGGAGGTTTGGAAGAAAATAAGGCATGTTTCACCGTTCACAGCTCATGATGGTTGATATGTTCCTCAGTGATGTCTGCTGACCACTTGCCATGAATCTGACTGTGCTGCCATTCTGCACCCTCATCCTGTGGTAGATGCATCTGCTCTCACTACCTCTCTGTGTACAGGAAACTGACTTATCATCAACCTGGACATGTGTAACTGCAAGCGCATTTTGATGCACTTGCATCGAAATGCTGGGAGGGTAAGGTGGAAAGAGGCTCCAGGGGCTGGAGTGCTATGCACAGAGCCCCCCGGCTGAGAAAAAGACATTCAGAAAGCACTTCCCTGGTTCCATCTGCATCCATTCAGCTGTATTAAGTTCTCAGAAAATGAGTCCATCCATTTAGTTAGTAGAGTAGACCATTTTTCCTTATGCAGCACCTGCCCCGCTTCATCTGAGGCTGCTTAGCTGCCTTCTTGGCCAAGCATGGTGGTGCTGGTGGTGCTGCTCGTTCCTGGCTTCCAGGCCAGCTAGCCGCTCTTGGTGGTGAAGTAAGGGAAAATTATGCATGTGCAATGTATGGTTACCCTAGGCACGAAGGGGATAAGCTGTGGCCATGGTCAGAGTCCAATATGGTGAAGCAATGTGGGAGCTAGGGCTTCTAGAGACTGAGAGCTTACCTGAAGGCTCCGCTAGCCCCACGGCTAAACTTTATGCCCAACACCAAACCTGCTCCAGGTGAGGGAAGAGCTACAACCCTCATAGGTCAGATCACATACCAAAATGCTTGAGGTGTGGCTGGACGAGGAGTCGATGACATCCGTCTGTAGATTATGCAGGAACTGGGGATATGGAGCCTGCTATGTACAAGAAGGCTCCACTAGCCCAGTGGCTAAGCTTTATCCCCAACACTGACTATGCTGAAGGTGAGGGGAGAGCTACACCCCTAAGGGGTCCGAGCCTACATCAAGATGCTTATATGTGGTCGGACAAGGACTCAACGATAACAGGCCGCAGAGTAAGAAAGAATTTTGTAGCTCTTACCCTACGAATTGTGTTGCTGAGCTGCACACTCAGTCTGAAGATGAGAAGAGAAAAGAGCAAGTCTGCAGTTAGATTATATAGACATCACATGAAGGGGTCACATGCGACTTTCTGGTTATCAACCTCTCGGCACATACACAGGGAAATATCTAATCAGTAATCAGTAAGTAACCCCCTGAAGGTTAGGAGATTCGAAACATAACTGTGGCAGTGTTGTGGTAATAAGATACAAATGTAAAACACTTTTATGTGTATTTTCCATAGATTTTGAAACATGATGTAATATTTGTTGACAGCATGATTTAAGTATATGTTTATATATATTATATTGTTTTTTTACTTTTTAAAATAAAGATATAAAGATGAGGGAAAGCACTGGTTAACAGGCTAGCCATTTAGCATCCCAGTTGCTTTCGCTTTTCTTACATTTTTACCGCAAAAGCAAGATAAAGAGAAAAGACTTCAGGAAGAAAAAAGTCAGGTTATTGTTAAAATAAATCCATGTACAATCAACCAACTGCAGTTGCATGTACTTGCAGCCAGGAGGTGACAGTGGATGCTGTCACTTGAAGAAGACAGGTGGGGGTGGTGGAAGGAGGAAGGAAAACATGCTATGCATTATTGGTTAGTATCATTTTTTTCCTGGCCACTGGAACAATTTGACACCACCAAACATCAGCTGACATTTAGAGATGGACAAAAATCACTATACTTCAATCAAAGATTATGGAGAAACAAGAATTTTGTCTGTTGAATGATTTGAGACAATAGATTGTGCTTAAAACGTCCAAGGACATGAACTAACAAGCAACATTTTAGCCTGAATTCAATTAATTAAAGCATTCCCACTTCAGACAACTCAGAGCTGGATAGGGCAGGTTTCACTGGTAACCTACATGCATGGACACCAACAGAACATGAGGTACTCACCTGGAATATAGCGATCCAAGCATATCCAATATTATCAAAGTTCACAGCCCCCTTATGTGGATTCAGTTCTCCGGGCCGACATACACTGTAGTACTGGTTCCAGTTCACACAGCTGTTCCTGTTGGACCCATCGGTGCCGAAATAGGCATGTCCAGGGGTTGCATTGAGTGTGCACTCTGTCTCGCCCTCCCTTAATCGAGGCACGTCACGGCAGCGGAGCATACCGTTCTCCTTCTCAGAAGAGCAGATGAATGGGCTGTCCTCACCTTCCTCACGCATGAAGTACGGACTCATGAAGGACAGATTATACATACTGTGAAGGAACAAGATTCAAGGTTTCAATATTCAAGACTTTAGTCACGGTCACTGTACATTTTTCAAAAATCAAATTTAATTCCTTTTTCTTTTTTCAAATTAAGACCTAACAAAACATATTGCATTATATAATATCACTCCCACCACACAGAACAAACACAAATATAGCAGGTATTAACATGTATTTTATTCAAACAAACTAAAAAACAAATATGGATGTACGCTTTGAGATATATATGTCACATATATCTAGCTTCACTAACTACTCTCTCTTGTCCTTACATGGTCTTTTCAGTGTGCTTGAATTTGTCATCACTTCTGCCATGCTCTACCTCTTTCGTCAATGGTCAGTTTTATCCCACAGGGCCACTGTCAGCTGGCTATTTTTGGTTGTTGGACTATTCTGAATTTCAACCAAGACCTCATCTTAGAATATCTCTACTTGTAAAAAATAAGAAATCCTACAAATCTGTTTAACTTTATAAAATGTTTTAAGGACCCACGAGGACCCAGTTATTGCCACACAAGAAAAAGGTGGCATCTGAATTCAGTGCAGCTATGTGCAATGACAAGAGTAGAACAATGAATTGTTTCTTTATCACTAAAATATATTACCATATATAATTACAGTAATATATTAGGACCAAAAGAAACCGGAAGAAATGCAAACGTAAATTTTGAATCAAGTAAATTAAATGCTTTACTTTTTTCCTGCGAAGTCCAAAATACACAGAAAACAATGTGGTGCAAAACAAGAACACATTATAGACACCCTGTATGTCATACATAATTAAGTAAGAGATGTAGGTGCATCAAAGTAATGACTATAAACTAGTGTCAATGAGTTGACGAGTGTAAATATAGTAACGTAGTACATGTAAAAAATACAACAGTGCAAATTGAAAAAAAAAAACAATAATATGCAGCAGACACTGAAGTGCATGATGAGATGTGCTGGTCCAGACAGAGGTACTTAGAACAGCACCAGAAAAGGATGATAATAGGAGGCCAGACAAAGAAAGCAGCTCATCACCTAAGTGTGAATAAAGGCCATGATGCAGTATCATGATGCAGTGGTTTTGCAATCATCTTACACAATCAACTGTTAAAAATAGACACAAGACTGTTACCAAGTCTCCCCAGCAGCTCCACCACAGAAATATAACAGTGAGTCAGTTTTTGGGGCTAAACAAAGAGCTAACAAACAATACTCCTGCTATATCATGATAACTGAATCACGTGGACCCCTACACAATACAAAGCATAAACAGAGCACTAATCTGTTCCATTACATCAAAATATGACTTAGAGGGCATTTTCTGGCTGTTCTGACTCCTCAGCTCTTCAATTCTTTGAATGCAAAAAGTTTGTAGCATTATCGAAGGTGTGCGCATCTCCCTTGCTCAGGGGCTGCTGTTTGACATCGCATCGCCGGGGTGCGATGTTCAGTTTACAAGGCTGTCAGCAGCAGAAATGCCATTGCTGCTGGCAACAGTTGACTGTCGCTTTGGATCACATCCGGAGCCCTGATGTGCTCCTGGAGGAGTAGGGGTGTGGGGGTGGGGGGATGGAGAGATAGAGAGACAGCAGGAGAGAATGCAGAGAGAGGATGGACATAGGAAAGAGGATGGGCACTTACTCCTTCACCTCCTTGTCCAAGAAACACCTATTCCTCAGAAGACCAGCCCAGAGCTGCACCCCGACAATGCCGAATATAAAGAAGACAAAAAAGCACAGCAGGAGGACATTGCCTAACATAGGCAGAGTATCTAGGAGCAGAGTCACCAGTATCTTCATACCTGCAGAGACAAAAGATTCAGAGAGAGAGAGAGAGAGAGACAGAGAGAGATACAGAGAGAGAGAGAGAGAGAGAGACAGAGAGAGATACAGAGAGAGAGAGAGACAGAGAGAGAGAGATAAAGAGTGTCATAGAGACAGAACATGATAATGCCTATACATATTTAACAGCGACAGTTTTACATAATCAGTTATTTTTTGTAGAGGATGGGATTCTTCTATGCAACATTAAGCTCAAAGAACCTGTTGACTTTGGAGTGTGAATTACAATTAACTGTGTACCACAGAATTTTAATGGGACACCTCAGAACAAAGAAACAGCCAGTCTGCAACTGAAATTTTCAAAATGTCTAAAGCTCTAGGCTTTTTATGCTTCCTCTACTGTAAAATAAATTTATGCGCACACAGAGACATTATAAAGTAGGATACTGTGGCGCAGCAGGGCTTGAGGGAGGAAAGAAAATGCAAGCTCTCACTAATGCACGCATGTTTACAGTCACATATTGGTCACAAATTTCATCAGGAGACGCTAGCAGCCTGTTGTATGCTGCAGCACAGAAGTAAAAATATGCTGGAGCATCCCACAGTGCGACATACGCTCTGAGGAAAATTCTCAGCATTTTGCGTCCAACTTGCATCTCCCACTGGTCCAGATGACATATACAGTTTTGAAATAATACTTCTTGGCCTCCCACCGGCATGTCTAGCTGAATTCCAGCACCTCTGCTATAATGATGGAAACCTAGTTTTTTTTATATGCAAAGCACATTTACTGGACATGGCATGGGAATTAGCTCATTTACAAGAGCAAGTTGAGCAGTCTGAGGTTTGTCCAGTAGGAGACACTATTAGGACACAATGTGTTTTTTAGTGCATCATTAAGAGAAGAAAGAGCCATGTACACACTTGCTTGCAGTCACAACTTTCAAAGCGAAAGGTTTTTTAAAAATGTCATTCAGCATTACATTATTTAATATGTGATTTTCACTATCCTACACCTATTATTCAGTATCTACTGGTGTTGTAGTATTCAAGTCCGGTCTTCGTCTCAAGGGCATAAATTAATGGTCGCAGTCTCGACACCATTTTGACTAAGTCTTGTCTCGGTCTTGGAGTAACGTGGTCTCGGTGGACTCGGACTCAGGATCAGCCGAGTGTAGTGTCTGTTTGAGGTAACTGGAAAATAAACGTTTTCTATCAATATTTAATAACAACAATAACTTCAAACATAATAAAAGGGCAGATCAGAATGTTATTGCTATGTTTTCATTTAATAATAAAAATGGGTGTATATTGTTTGGTTTATATTCAAATTACTTTAGATGGTGTGATTCTGAAAAGGTTTTAGAAAAGAAGGGACAGAAAATAACCTTACCATTCATCATTTGATTCCCACAGTTACAATGCCAAGTCAAACTAAAACTATAATGCAATAATAATAATTATTAATATTTTAAGGGTAAATATATCATTTAATATAGTATGTTACAAAATATAAAATATAAAATGATTTATTAATATGTCATGTATAATGGATGATAATAAATGTACAACAAACTACAAACATTTTTTTTTTTATTTTTACATTCTGAAAAAATCTGGGACTCTAGACTCTGGACTACTATAAAGTCTTGGTCTTGACTTGGACTCGATGTGTCCAGGTCTTGGTCTTGACTTGGACTCGCTACTAGTGGTCTTGATTACAACCCAGTAACTACTATGAAACTAATATGCAACTTAAGTAGTTGTGGGAGTGAGGAACCGTGCTGTGGGCTCACATACAGGCCCCTAGGATTTAAGGGCATAATGCATGTTCTTCAACATTTAAAGGAAAATGCTCACCACTTTTAAAGAGCCATGCCTGAGAAAGAGAGAGCAGGTCATGCGAACATCGTCAAGTGAGTCTACAGAGTGGAGTGAAATAAGTTCAGTGAGGCGCCACTTGAGTTGTCAGAATGTATAAGCTGGAGGAGAACATCAGCAGCAGAAAATAGCCTTCCTCAGGGAGAACTAATGCTCCTTTACCCAAAGATAGGCTATCCAGACCCATCCCAAATGGATTCTTCCTGCCTGAAACTGCCGATGCCTTCTTAATGCGCCTGAGGGTGAGTAGGCAGCAGCTAACAGATGACACTCGGGTTTTGATTTAGTTCATACATCAGTAACTCTGTGTATGTTGTTACAAACTATTGATCCAGCTTAGGCGAAACAACTGAGTTTCTGGGAAGAAGCACTAGAAAGGTCAACCACCAGGAGTTAATGGATACTCTTCCACTTTGTCTAACTGATGTCAAAGCACTAATGAGCGAACACTGCAACCGCACACCGCATACCAGTCTGGGGTCTGAGTGCCTGAATTAAAGCCAGAAAGTAGCAAAACATGAGGAGACGACAAAGAGAAAAATACTGTCTGGGCGCTGGGATACATTCAACGGAAATGCCTACTCTGTGTGTGTGTGTGTGTGTGTGCGCGTGTGTGTGCGCGCACGGCTGATGTAATTCTAGTGAATGATGAGAAGAGGAGAGGGCCTTAAATGGACCTGTTTGAGTGGAGCGGCAACATCCTCTGTGTGGCCTGTCTTGGCCTCTCTCCCTTTGCCTCCCACCTAAAGATGGCTTGGAGCCGTCTCAGAGGAGGCTCCAGCGCCGTGCGGCCGGAGTAATGAGCTCCCTAGAGGAGCGCTCCATTACAGAGTGGAGAGAGATGAGGAGACCAGCACACACACACATGCCAACACTGAGGGAGATACAGTCTCTGTAAAGAGCGACCACCAGAGTCAAACTTACTATCTGAATTAACCTGCAGGTGTGAGACGCTCCGAGGGCAGACTCACAAACCAGACTTCTGCCTACTGTCAGAAAGTCAGGCGTGTTTCATGCCTTTAAAAGGAAATCCAATGATTTTTTCATATTTCTGCATAGTTCAAACACGTGATGTAAACAAAGTCATCCATAATGGTTTAATGTAAAATGGTTCATTGCAGAGAAACTTACTAGCTCTTATTTCTTTACCAGGGGTGAGACATTTTATTTGCTATACAAAATGACTAGTGAACCTACACATCCTTTGAGTTTTTGTTATGTTATAATTATAATGGTTAAATAACAATAAATGAGAAAAAAAAACGTTTTCTTTGGGAACTATTTTGTCTTGCATGCCCTGCATGTACCCAGCTGCCAACATTTAAAAAAGGTTTTAATCCAAAGTCTTATCTCAGTAAATCAACATCTCTCGCATCAGGCAGCATATTCTAAATAACTTTATGTGAGGGAACTTTTAGAAACTTCTTAGAAATCCCAGGCTTACTACATACTTAGGCTTATTACTAAGTAACTACAGAGACTTCAATGCAAACTGGCTAAGCTATTCTGAAGTTATAAAAGTATGTAATAAAACTTTGGGCCTGCCTGTCAGCCCTGGCCAGGGTTAAGGGGTTAAACAAATGTCTGGTTCCTACCACCACTGTGAACAATTTTGACTCTGTAAGTTACTCTAGAACGGAGCATTTCACATCAAACCACTCTAAATGACTTTGTTTACATCATACACTATACAATCATGCAGAACTTTAAAAAAAACGGTGGAATCTGTATTTAACATGGCCAAGAACCACAAACATTACGAGGAAAGAGCCATTTGACTGACATGTAAAGTAACAAACCACAGACTGTTGTTTTAGAGTGATAAGTAGGGACAGGTGACTTTCCAGAACAGGGCTACAACCAAAACAAAACAACAAATTGGTATTTACTGGCAAACACGCGAAAATATCTTACTTAAAAGCAATAAATACATCAAAGAAAACTCTTGACTAGAATTTCAAGCTGCTATGCCGTAACCTTCACATACCTTTTCCAATCCAGCGACTATATCTTACTCCAATGACTCAGTCACACAGCATAAAGCCAGTAAATGCTTGCAAAAGTTTGTTGTGTGGATAGCCAATCAGAATGCTGGGAAAAATACTAAGGTAAAATCCTGAGAGCTGTGTCCAGCTTAACGTACCGTACACAGCAGAGGCTCCGTACACATGTGGGCAGATTATCTGAGGCAGAGACTACTCCAAGAAAACAACAAACAAGCTCATGAGCATACAGCCACAAACACACACATACAGACGCACTTCTACCCTCTGCGAGCGATAAAATCAGTTGTGACTGAAGGCATTCTCCTTAGCAGCAACCTCAGACTCTGGTGGATAAATCACACTATCAGTTCCCCCATCTGTGCTACAGTGGAGCCATTAAAATCCATGCAGCAGGGGAAAGATTAACTAAGCGCTAAATCTACAACCTGCTCCACACTGAACAAGTGCTCCAGAAAAAATGGAACAAAAGCACCCCCTGCTCTGCTGACCAATAACTCTGTGAGGGGTAACACAGGGAAGAGCACTAGGAACTGTGCTTGCTTACAACTGTAAGGATGTGCGTACGTTAAAACAAATACACACACAATTTGTGGTTTTGAAAGCAATCTTGAGGTGATCTAATGCAACTATTCTTTTTGTCATACATAGGACATTACCAGAAAAAACACCACAGATGCTTCCATCAGATCGGTGTCGTGTTTCCTCCGATTTGCAGCGGATGTTGGGTGGTGTAATGTATACAGCACTAAGTGCTCTGTAACTGGTCTATCCCATACCGCCTCCTCATACATGCGGCTAATAAACATCGCCCATCTGTTTATCACCAGACATCGTGTGGTTTCTCTGCCTGTCTCATATCAGATGATTCTAGCTGATGGGTATTGTGGGGAACGTAGCAGGCTCTTACTGGGAACTCTGTTGATGGCTTTTAGAGGCCTGAGCACGCGTACGGTCCGGATGGCTGACAGGCTGGCGTTGTGGCCGTCCAGTGAGTACTCCAACATCCTGAGGTGGAACAAAGCACAGGGAAAACAATTCAGTCTCCGCAATCAGCACTGGGCACTAAAGGTCACCCCTGTAGGCAACTCCAGCTGACCTTTCCTTTTGAGCACCTCTTATTGATTACATCAGAAAAGTGATCTCTGTTCCAGCAGACATATCCAGAGTGTTCTGGTGTATCCAGTGTTGTCTTCAATTGTAATAATGTATTAAAGGAATAGTTCAAACTGAATTTGCAGAACTGTACCCTAACCCCCAAGGCATGTTTGGTGTCTGATTTTGCTTCTTTGTACTGGAGCTACGAAGCTAATGTAGCTAACAACAAAGGGAAGCTAACACCGCACCAATTCACATCATGTGAACTGCATGCATAAATCATCACACTCTTCCATCGAATCGTGCCAAAGTGTTAAATAAGTAATAAGAAATGGACAAATTCATGGACAAAATTCTCAGCAATGCAACATATTTTTGTCCATTTTTGTCCAGCTCCCGTGTAAAACTGGAAAAAGCAAATTTCAGTCTCTTAACATGCGCTGGCTTTGATTACATTTGAGGCAAAGAGAAAATTGTGTAATTGTGAAACTTTTTGCCAATGTTTTCCTTTAAATATCCAAAGACAATGCAAAGTGCAAAAATGTGTACAAGTCTCAGTCGAAGAAATTTGCATTTAATAACTATTGAGTCCACTGTGCTCAAAGAATGTTTTTGCATAACATGCATTTGTTAAATATTGTTGGGTAAATGAAGAAGGAGCGGGTGAAGGTCTCTCACCCCGCCATGACGATGAAGAAGTCCAGACGGTTCCATGTGTCTCCAAGGTAACACTCTGATCCAAAAATCCCTAGAGCCATCATCTTGATGACCATCTCCACAGCAAAGAAGGCGAAGATGCAGTCATCAAATGCCTGTGGACACAGTCAGACAGGTTTTGCACCTGAGTGCAGTGAAAAAGCAAAACAAAGCAGCCACTGCCCTAGAGTTTAGCAGGAGTACATCAATCACAGATCTAGAAACAAATGCCAAAATGGCCAAAACAAATCCATAAATGTGTAAAAAAACATGGGAATACATGATTTATGCATCAATCAGCAGAAGGCATTCACTACCATGCCAATCCTGAGGAAAGGAGCAGGACGAGTTATAAATAGTGTAGCACTTCCTGTCATGACCCCGTTTGACCCCTGCTTTCGAAATCCTACTAAACCCACTGGCAGAGCGCACTAGATCCGCGCCTTTCCCATAGCCTCACGGATCCCAAGCCGGCCCGGTGGGGGCGTTGGGCAGGGCTGCAGGGAATCACTATGCTACACAAACAACATGCTTCTCTCACTGACATCTGGCCAAGCCTCCGCTGACCCCTTAGACCCTGTGCCCAGTAGGACTTGGATCAAGAGCTGAAGCCACAATGGGAAAGCACTATAAATGGCAGCACCCAAATTTGATCTGTGCTTGCAGAACCTTAGAAACAGGAAAGCTATACATATTGATGCACTTTGAGAAAAACTCTGTCACCTGCCAGCGTACACAAGAATGTATTGTGGGAAGAAAGAACCCAGCAATCACAGTGTGTGTGCTCATCAACAGGCTTACCTCATCACATCAAAAGTCTCTGTGAAGATCAAGGCTTACCTGGAGGATGATGCACCACTCGGACTGGCACTTGACGTCCTCGCAGGGCTGGAACATGCCCAGGGTCACACAGTTCAGCAGGATAACCAGCATGCTCACATGCTCGAACCAAGTGCATACAAGTCAAGGAAAACTACTCACACAGAGCTACACTGCAAGACAGAAAGCAGGGCTACAAGAAGCATTAAATCACTGTTGCTATAAGAAACAACATATTTCCAAACAACATCATTAAAGATGGAAAAACATTTGTTAATGTAACTTTTTGGCTATTTTCACAGGTCAGTTCATTTTCTTAATTTGACCTGTGTGCGTAACTTCACCTGTGTGCGGTTTTTTAAATGGTGGACTAAAAAAAAAAAAGTGAACAGCCATAAAATGTAAAATCCATGATTTAGCTCTTGATTCAGCTTGTTTGTGTAAAGACAGCACAGAGGAACTGAGCCAACACCTCCTTGTTACCCTGCAGCTGGACAAAATGAGTCAACAGTGAATTAGCAGTCACATGATCTGGTCCTTTGTTCACTTCGAGATAAGGAAGGGAATGTCTACTGCATAAACATATGACTTTTTTCTATGATACAGCAAGAAATTCTTTAATAAATTCTTTATAAAACCTGAGCAGACACATCCTATGTACATTTGCTGTTTAAATGTTTGGATCATTAGGTCTAATGCATTGCAAAATGCATCTCGTCTATGCCAGAATGTTTATTGAAAAGCACAGAATATGAGTAAGAAGCGAAAAAGATATTGGAAATTGGAAATTTCATCAAGATGTTTCAGTTGGTCTATTCTGATTATTCAGGTCCCTGTAGGACATGGGCAGAATGTAAACTAAACTGCCTAATGTTCTCTCCCAAACCACAAAGGCTGGTACTTTTCAATGACAAAAGTAAATTAGGCTTCCTGCTTAAATCACAATTGATCCGTTGCAAAATTCCTAACAGGTTACCTCAAAACCTTCCACACAGTGATGAACTACCTTAAAACTATATCACCCAAACTCACGAGAAAAGCCATAGGGGAGGAGACTTTAGAAGCCATCATGCAGAATATTACCAAACGCAGGATCTAAATGTTGACATTAAGGATACCAAATTGGATCATATGTCACGAAATGTTTTTCCTGTTTATCCACTGAAGTATTTAGCATGGAAAATGGAAACAGGGGATCTGTCATTTTCAGTTGTACTACTAGCTGTCAGGGATGTGTGGTAGTTTAAGCACTATGGGTAATGTGTCCAAAGCAGGCAGTCACTGGCGCTGCAGCTGTCAGAGAGCGTGACCCATCAGCACCTCCTTGGCTCTGTCTGCTCCAGCCAGCATTAACACCAATGAGATAATCGTGACTAACAGGCCATTACGAGCTTCACATAGACTGGAGTCACAACAGGCCACAATCCCTTGTACGATGCAACAGAGGAGTTTTAAGCATACATACATAAACACACACACACACACACATGCACACAGTTACACAAACATGCTTATGACCACCCACGTACACAGAAAGCCTATCAGAGAGCTCCACCTCATTCCACAACACTTCACAACCTTGAAAACATCAGAGTCGAAACCCTCTAAGGATGCAATCAGCTTTCCAAAGGCCGAAATGCCAGGCCTGATCCATAGAGGGCCTCTCCTGCCTCATGTTTAATGCAGACCCTACTGTTCTAAGTGGGCCACATGATAAGTGCCTTGCTATGCTACACTCAGATGAAAAATCTGAATAGGACTGTAAAACTCTTTTCCATACACCATCGGGAGGGTCTTAACCTCACGTTTGTCCTCATGGGAGCGGTAAATGGAATAAACCACTGATGATGAGGAGCTGTGAGGAGTTTTAGGTCACCATGCCTCTGGGAAGGCCACACAAACACAGGCAATGGGAAAAAAACTGGAAAATGGAAGCACTTCAAATAGCGCTCTGAGAGGGTACAAGGGGAGCATTTCCATTCAAGGAGCATACAATGGAGAAGAAATGGTGGAACATTATTTTGTGCAGGTGCTGGTGATAAAAGAAGCACATGGCATAAGCTTTGCAGTTTCTTTGACAAAGTGCTTCTCTCAGGCTTTAGGACAGTGGCCACCAACCCTAGACCTACTGATCTATGTTCCTGCAGAATGCAGCTCCAGCCCATATCTAACACACCTGATCACACTAATTAATTAGATTGATGATCTGAATAATGTGTTCAAACAAGGCCAGAAGTGGACTTTTAAAGAAGGTAGATCTACAGGAGCAGGACCACTGTTCTAGGACATGGCTTACTAAACAGCTTTGCATGCAGAGAACCAGCCCAGGTTTTCCTAGCGGTAACAACCTCCCAGTGGCACTTCACAGACTGTACTTCATAGCATACAGTAAGATGGTTCCTCTCTTCAGGGAAAACAGAGAAATTGAGTGTCTCTTCAATAAATCATGGCAAGATTAGCAGAAGTAAAGGGCATACAGCGCAGCCCGGTTGCCTTGATGATACTGAACACGTTTAAAAAAAAGTCTCTCAGACAAGAAGTCAGAGCTGCTTAAATTTATGGCAGGTCACTGCAATGAACAACCATTTTTTCTTTTATAACAAGAGACCATTTCCCAGCTGTCTGATCCTCAACCATTCATCTCCTTAAAAGGAGAATAGAAACCAATACTACCAAAATAAGACTTTCCCAAGCATAATCTCAGCCAACTTGTCCAACTTAGAGAGAAAACTATTGTCTATATTTGTTCTTGTTCCCTGCTTCCTTCTTTCCTTCCATCGTTCCATTCTCCTTCTAAATTCATCATCCTCTTTCTCCATCCCACGCCCCACCCCCCACTCCTTTCATATCACATTAACCTGACGAGATGAGTAAAAGCCACAGCACATGAGGAAAAGACAGATCTACAGTGATGTTGAGCTCAGTTATTAGACCGACAGCATGTGCAGAGGTGAGGCAACGTAACTAAATTCCGCTCCTGCACCTTCAGCACAGCTGATTGCTACAACAAATGTGGCTGTCGGTGGCGTTCCTTGTGTAGTCCTTTGACGCTCTGTGCACTTTGACAACAATCTCCCATTCTGTCCCCCATCAAGCCCCGTTCTAGACACAGAAAGTGCCTTTAAAAATGTGCCTCAAAACAGTAATTTGCTGGCTTCAATGGCTTCACTGAAAAGTTGCATGAGGGAGTTGACTTTGATGGCTAGAAATAACTATTTGTCTCCAGTAAAAGTGTCTGCCCTTGCAAGAATTACAATGTCAATGAAGTGGGACCAGGCTCCAGCAGGCTGTCTTCTTTATCTTGCTCTCCTGTGAACATCTGCCATATGGTTAAGTCTCAAAAATGTGTCTGTGTGTCAGAACAAACCTTTCTTTGCAACAGCGGCAACTCCGATCAAGAGATGATGACTAACATGCAAATGTATGACTCATACTAAAAGTAGTGGGTTTAGCAACAATGTTGTAACATGAAGAACCGAGATCCGTTATTCTAGCATTTGGCTTAATGTCATGAACACACACACAGAGCTATTAGTTGTTAATTAGAGCAATAGTGGTAGTATGGTTAATCAGCAGAGGAGCAAATTTACACATCCTAAGTGCTAATGTGAGTTTTTGGCAGCGGTGTTCAGACTTTTTCAGTTACTGCCTGTATATGATGGCCGATTTAATTAGCTGCCAAAAGAGTTTAGAAATGGAAAATGGTATCGTGTGAATCTCATCGGAAATAGATCTTAAGCTTAGCCTCTTTTCAGACACGCATTTTTACCTGGGAATTTAACAGTAATTAAACAGGAAGGAGTTAAGCATGAACACAAGTTGGAGTCAAAAAAAGATTTTTACCTGCACTAGACTTTATGCAGTTCCTATGAAATTACAGATTAAACACGCTGCAGCATCAGTAAAGTTGACCATTTATGTTTTTACAATGAAGTTTTCAGTTTTTCTAGGAAAAAAGTCACAAGGGTTTATTTTGTACATGTCTCAGAACGGAAGGAGCTGTTAGCTATTCATGTTGAAAACATCACCTCCTGTTCAGTGGGATTTTCAATGCATATATAAAGTTGTGCGTCTGAGTGATCCTGATAATGTCCTGGGTTTCAAGTGTGAGGAAACATTTACAATTCTGTAAATCTCCTAGCCGGGAGCACAATTAATATTAAATATTTTGAAATTTAACACAATACCTAAACACATACACTATTATTGCCTCATATTTTAGCCTTCTGCAGCAGTAGCTCTGTTGGGTATAAACTTTTGGTGGGTGAAGTAAGTTGGTTTGTTGGCCTAGCCACAATCCTGAGGTAGCATCACATACCAACTATTTAGGCTGTATACAGAATCTGAGAAGCTCATATTCCCATCAAAACAAGACACTAGTCTTCATTGCATGAAAAGGTAGATGTGGGTATTTTATTCCTTGTGTTTACACATTACACTGCCTGTGGTAGCCTAATGTAAAGGTATTGAGTTGTCAGTCTAGAACTGCACCTTTAAACCTTTAAAGCAACGGTTTATGTTCATGGTTCACCAGTACTCATAACTGCAAACCTCTCAAAGTATACAGCAGTCAACCCATGACTCTGATCAGAAAAACTGAAAAAATGAAATACATTGTAATGTTGCAGTGTGTAGGGAGACTGTGGTTAAGAAGAACCCCTAACCTACTGCATCAAATTAATTTCAAGCAAGATCCCACTACGTTAGTAAAATCCTTCAAAATGACAAAGACAAATTTACTTTCTCTGGGCTTTGGTTTTCCATCTGATCACACTGGTGTCAAAAATGAACTGAAATGTTGCTCTATTTTTGCCACTCACTGTCACCTCAAAGATCTGTATTATTTGCCTGTTGCTAGTCTTGGAGAAAAGGATTAATGAAGCAATTGCATTGAGTAAGTCAGGAGGTCTGTGACAGCCTGCCACCTAGACTAATGGACCTCTCAGACATGATGCGGCCTTATAATTCGGCCGACTCATCACAAAGCCCCAACACTGCTCTTTTACCAGCACAGTGTGCCCCTCCTCCTTTCATTAAAAGGCAAATTCAATAAAGCCTCTGTGTAGTAACATTCTTTGGCACGGTCAGCAGGAGAAAAGCACTCTAGGGACAGGCAACAGACAGCTGTTGTGTGAAAAAGGAAGGAAGAGACTGGATACATAGAGCACAGGCTTTACCTTTGTCAAAGTGAGCAATGAGCCCCTAGCTAAAAACGTCCTATGTCAGCACAGCGTTCAAGAATAGGGACACTTAATGGTAGCCAATTGGAGGGATCCATCAGGCCGAGTGCTTGACCACTGCCCCCACGAGGAGACTGTGTGATGAGATCAGAGTGAATACTCATCAAAGAGTACTGGTCTGTCCTCATCTCATCTTCATTCCCAGTGCTCTTCATCTCCCAGCTCCTTATGTCTTTAATCCCTCTGTTCAGCTGTGGCTTCCAGCTCTGATCACTATCCTTGTCTTCTTCCTCCTCGGTAGAATTAGCTGCCAGATGCCATCTCTGTCTCTGTTTTGCCATCTGTTAACCACACGAATTCTGACGTAGTATCAGGTCCTCCCAGTTTGCTGGATACTGTCCATAAAGTGCATACCATCCGTTTAATGAATACAGCAACTTTTCATAGCATGAAAAACAACTTGCAAAAATGTGGATTGATACTCAGTCTCACCCTGTTCCTACTAGATGCTAACAGAATGTTGTTTTGAATGTATCCAACCTTGTAAGTGAATCACAGACCATCAACAAATGTTGCGAGCAACAAATGTTGACTGATAAGTCAGTCATTTACATAATCAGACTAGGCAGAGCAACAAGAACATACAGTAGAACAGTTATACAGCAACCTATAAATTTAGCTAGCTGTAGGAGGGTCCTGAGTAATAAGCTGATAAGTAAAGCTTAAGCAACGCTTTTCCATGAGAACAGCCATTTATCATTGTCAGGTGACTGAATTCCCTCTGCACATAACAGACAGATCCAGGAGTTCCCACCAGAGCTGCTCACCAGCTGTGCTGCAGAAGAACCTGCTGCTCACGTCAAAACCATCATCAACTCCTCTTAATCTCCACAACGTGCTGCCGGTTAACGCTCTGGCCTCAGAAAGGAGGAATTGAGCCTCCACTCTGCACCACCTCTAGAAGACAAATGCAAACTGTTGCCCACTGAAATGTGAGAGCTGAAATTTTCTAATACCTCCAAGGAAGGAGAAAGGAGGTCAGACACATGAAGACAGACTGCGAAGGTCACTATCATTTCAAAGTGAAGGAAACTCTGCTAAGGAATCATTATAAACGAATCTGTGAGAGGTTTCAAAGGACAAGAGGAAATGCAATTTTCATACTGAAGAAATCTTGGCATAATAACAAAGTGAGGAGAATGGAAGGACATTTACAGTGGCTTTTTTATTCTTTTTTCACGGTTGGCATCTTGGGCCATCTTCCACTCAAACCACTTAAAATTCATTAAAAGCCTAAGGCCATATTCCGTTCACCAAATATTAGTTTTAGTGTCCGCTGTATATATATAATTTGTAATGTTAGCAAAGCTTTTTTGGAGACTGGACTGAATATTTTGTATCTGACTTACAATAACAATTCTACTCTGAAAATATATGAGAATTGATACTGTCCAGTTCTAAACAGGATCATAAAAAATGACAAGCTAAAAGGTTACAGAGAATGAGCTATGGGTTTATGCTGACAAGAAGGATTCCTAAGCTGTCAGATGTGGATAATTGGCCCGCAATCACTTCTCAAATGAAGCTCAAAACCCATTTTGATGGGTCATCGATTTCAGAAAAAGAACTGATGATGTGAGACCACTTATGGGAAAGTATTCAAATCCTTTATGAAATAAATCAAAGGCAGATCAGGGAATATCTCTTGCAGCCGAACATATGGAGTTCAGTGCTGAGACTGTTCCTTATGTTTTAACAGAACTGTGGCCAGTGTCACTATGGTAAACTCAATTACTCCATCAATGAAAAGATTGCCTGGGCACTGAAATACACTTTTGTCCAAGAGTGAACATTTTGAAGGACATAGCACAAGGAGAAAGTGTACTTTACGGACGCAATGGGGGCATTAACCCTGCCCTATCCAGGAATAGTACGGCATATGGAGGTGAGGGGCCTGGAGCTTGTAGCAGGCTTCAGTCAGGCTTCAGCTGTCCTCTCGGCTCCACCTAAGGTTGTGTTTACAGAGGACACACATAGGCAATTAAACAAGCCCTGTGTGGTGGAGCACCACTGTGTCCTTGAGCTCCGCTACAGTTTATTTCACCTGAATTACTGCAGCCCCAGCCAGCTGTGTACACAGGCATCTGGATTATGCAGGTTGCCAGAGGAGCTGTTAAACACTTCTAGAAATGAGGGAATATGAGGGGAGGGACACACTGTAATAAGTCAAGGATTAAAAAGTCTCGGTAGTTTCTTTTCTCTCACAGAAATGCTTTGAAGTCTTCTCGTGTCGAATATTTAATGGAAAGTGCGAAAGGATAGCCACTGGCAGTTAACGGCATACTTTAAGTCTACAACGACAAACAAAACACTGCGCAGCTTCAAATTAAAAAGGGCATCCTGCATGCGGACAACAAGAAGGCTGCCAATGTACTTGCTGTTGATTACATTGATTAGATTGCTCATACAATAAGGCTCTCAGCTGACATAGTTTTACAGTTTCCTGGTTGCTTAGTAACATGAGGAACAGCAGCATATTCAGATAGGCCACCTGCAGTGTGACACAGCTCCAGCGAGGAAGACAAATGCGGGGAAAGGAGAGTGGAAGCATAGACTGACAGTCCATCAGCAAAGCCTTGAATAACTACCTGCGATTTGCCCATCACAGATGACTGTCAGCAGTCACCAGGTGCAGTCCGCTGTGGCAGGGCATCGATACATCTCACCGCTTAATAAGGAGCAATGCTGTGGCTGGGAACTCATATAGGAAGCTAGTACACAAAATAGAAATGCTTTTGCTTACTTCCCATACTATACTTGGATCCCAGGAGTAACAGAATCAAAACAAACATGGTACAAACATAATAATCCCTCAGAATATTAAGTAGTTCTTGTTTCAATTCCTAGACACTATGCACTCTGTAAATGTTTCAGGCTGAACTTTCGAGTTATCTTTTCACAGATACTGACAAGCCATGGCCTTTGAAGGAATTCTGAGAAATGCTCAAACACATCAGTGCTTTTATCAGTATTAATTAATCATTAATTCCATTAATCAAGTCTGAATGTAACTTTTTAAGTAGACATTTATTCCAACTAATCATTTCTGAGTACTTGTATGGGCTAATTCTGTTCAAAGTTATATGTCCCATTTAACAAACCAGCTCCACAAAAATGCTAAATTGAAATGGCTGAGAACAGGACAGTGGCATATTATTACTGACAGCAATGCATCGTCAAACTTTATGTAATCTTCAGAGGTGAACAAGTAAAATGTCAGTGTCAGGTTTCTAACTGTAACATGCCTTGCAGCGTTTCTCAACCTATGCATCATCAAATTTGTTTGTGCAGTTTTCGGAAAAGGCTGAAAGGCCAAACTTCAAAAATTTAAACCGACTAGTCAGCACTTAAATTTATATCAATGAGGAAACAGCTTAGTGCGTGCTAGCAGTTGGCCTAAACCCCACTGCCGGTGAAAGTTCATAACCATCCAGCCATATGCACTAATTTGCACACCCCTGCCATTTTGATTACCTGCACTATCCTTTCAGTCTTCATGTATTCCCTAAGCCTGTGCTCACAATGATTAAAGCTGTCATTCCTATGAACAAAAAAGTGCTTAATCAGCTATACTATAGTCTATTTTACCACATCAAATTAACAGCAGACCTCATTACTTCATCTTATATGATTTAACAGAGGACTGGATTCATGTGGAAACAGAAACAGAACATGCTTCATATACTAGCTATATATAAAGCTTTAACCCTTGTGTAGTGTTCATGTTTGTGTTACTCAGTGGTCTGGTGGACCCACTGCATTATTTTTTTAAATCAATACAGCCATAACAATTCATGTAAAAATACCAGATGTTTAAAATATCACAAGTGGCCAGCGTAGGGTTCTCCTTTAGCAGCTGTAGCCAGTCAGCAGCCTGTCCATGTTGCCCACCGTCTCACACACACACACACACACATATACAAACACATACACACACACACACTAAGAGAAGGCCATGTAGGAGGAGAACAGAGTGAAGGGACAAAGCAACTCCACACTTTTATTCCCGGCGGGTTTACACATGTGTAATATAAATGTGTAGGGGTTGTACAGTATGAAGTCACTGAAAATGTGTTATTTTATATGTTCTTCACAGAAAAGGAGCAAAGGCCAAAGAATCTGGGGTTGAAATAATAATAAATCACATCATTTTTTCTTTTGGCAAACACTGAAAATGGGCCCAGCAGACCCCAACACCACTCAAGGGTTAAATGTCTACTGTTCTTCACACGTTATAACCCTGCACTCAAACATCAGCAGTTAACAAGACTGTCAGTCTGCTAAGTGAAAACGCTGAGCCAATCACACAAAAACCTATTACTTATCACAACACAGCAAATTTGACCGCTGACAGGTTGAGGCCACTTTCACGTGTCCTAATGTGTAAAAAAAAGGAGTGAAGACGTGGTTAAGCACAGTAGAAGTGGTAAAACAAACTATTTTAAATAGTCAAAGCATTAGTGATGGTGCTTCTGTATGTGCGTCATTTGGCTACTTCATTTTAAAAGTGTCATCATTACTCATGAAGGGCCACCACTGCATGAATATAAAAAAATGAGAAAAAAGAAAAAAAGGGGGTGAAAAAAGTTCCAAAATTACTCATCTAAGTCGTTTAGGGATGAATTTTTAAAAGCCTATTGCAGTTCTTCCTTAGAAATAGCCTTTTCCAGTAGGGGCAGGAAAAATAATTGATACCTAGTTGCATCATGATTCAGATTCAGAATCGATTCACAAAACAACATAATCAGATTTTTATATAGGCTCTGTGTTTTCCCTACTGTGAAATAAATCCATGTACACATTATAACAAGATATTGTAAAGCAGAATACTTTGGCACAGCCTGACCTGGAGGAGGAAAATTGGCAGGATCACGTTTGCAGTCACAAATCAGTCACACTTTCTGTGTGCAACAAATATAAGATTCAAAACTATAAGTAAACCATTAGTAAACACTAATTTTGATGACATCTTGACATGCTGAATCAAAATTTAAACTAATTGTGAAGTACTTAGAGATTACCACCTTTACTTTCCAGTGTACAATCTTCAGCAGCTTTGGCTGTTCAACTGAAGAGGCTGTCACAATGCTTTTTTAGAAAACACCTAAAGTCATCAGAAGGGAGACATTCTGGAATAAGTACAAATATAATTAGCTATATTTACTTCATTCCAGCCATTTTTATCTAGTGCTTTAATCTATTATTTTTCTTTGAAGGGTGTTTTTGTACTACAGAGGAGGTGTACAGAGATGGAGAATGGGGGGGCGGTTTGGGGGGTTAATCAAATTTGACAACTGGATACCACTTTGGTTGTCTCCATAGGGCCATCTTTCTCTCGGAGATAGTAATGCACAAGTTCAGCTATTAGTCTTCCCTACACAGGTTTGCTCTATAATACTGCCTCACAGAGGGCCCAAACACCTTTCAATGTTCCAGTAACTGCTAGTGCTTTAATAAGGATTCAGGTGGAAACAGTAAACTGCCCCTGTGCCGCATAATAGCCACACTCAGGCCTCAACATTACTGTTACTTCTATGTCACTTTTGTTCTTCACAGTTACGCTGTGACTCTGTATTCACACGTAAGCAGTAAAAGCAACTGTCACTCTCCCAAGTGAAAACGCTGAGCCAACCACCTAAAAACCCACGCTTTGCACAACCAAGCAAATTTGACCACTGACAGGGCAAGGCCATTTTCACATCTTGTAATGTGTAAAACTAGGAAGTGGCGTGGTGATATGCCAAGAACTGTACAGACAGTAAAAAAGTAAAGCTGTAATTTTACTACTTTCACAGCTGCTGCATCATTTCAAAGACTTTGTTAAAATGACGGATTACACTCCTTTTAAAAGTGTTAATTTGTTACCTTGTTGGAGAAGGTGTCCTGGCCTCCATTGCTGCATTTGTACAGTGTGATAATGGCTTTTCTCCACTAAAGCAGCATTTGCACTATCATGGCAAATGCACTGTACAGCAGCGAGATTACCAGGTGCTAAACAACCCATCAGGGGTATTCAAACAAACACCCTAAACACTCTTGTTTAACTGATTATTTTACGATTCTAAAAAAAACTGAAACACAGATTACATTTCTGGTATCCTACAGTGACAGACTGCCAAAAAATAGGTTACTGTCACTGGCTGCACATTTGAAGGTCAGTGCAGCATGGGGTCTGTGCAAGGTGGCAAACAACAGCTACTAAAAGTAAATGCCCAAGAGGTGTGCAAAACATTTTTGCTGCTATGTGTGAACACATGCACAGCAACAAGAAAAACCTGAAGTCATCATAATAGATTATTTTAAATGGTCAAAGCATGTTTAGTGCTGTTTCTGAATGTGCGGCATTTGGCTGAAAACTGAACATCACCACTATTGTAGGTTCACCACCGCACAAATACACAAAAATTGTTCAAAAAACCCAAGTTTAAAAATTGTGCAATCACCTTTTAGATTGGTGCATCTATTTCAGCTCCAGCCATTTGATTTTTTCAGTTACTCAGAATGATATTCTCTGTACTGCCACTGGTTTAATCTATTATTCTTTTGAAAAAGTGCTTTTTGTTACAAAGGAGATGCAGAAATACAGCGAGAGTTGGGGGGGGGGAGTGAAAGAGAGAGGGAGAGAGAGAGACAGAGAGAGAGAGAGAAAGAGAGAAATAATCAAACTGGATACCACTCTGGTTGTCTCCATAGGAACACTTGTCTCTCTGAGGTAAGCATGTCTTTTAGCTGTTACCCCTCCCCACACACCTTAGCTGCATAATTCTGGCTTACTGAGACAAAGCCCAAGACAAAAAAAAGAAAAAAAAAAACGTAATTAACATGGCTTAAGTAACTGTGCCAGATATACCGTTAATATCCATGGAATCTTCAGCCTTAAAGTCAAACTGAAATCAAAATGGACTTTCTCTATTCTTCATGCTCCTGGTCATAATAAACACAATTCATCTTATTTTATCATTTAGAACAGAAAATGACTTTTTCCCTCCTGATTCTTCTGATTTTTTTGTAATGTCACAGTGTACCAGTGGGCAGGGAAAAATAATAATATTCAATGATATTGTGTTGTATCTATCCCCCCTCACCCCCGCACCAACCCCACCTATCATCAAAAGAAGACACTCAGCTAGCTCAGAGACCCTCTCTGATACCATGTTGAACAACATGGAAGGAAAATGCTTTAGGATTTCCAAGTCACAATTCTTTTACTTCAGCACAGCTGGAGAAGCAGACTACAGAAGACAAGGTTGAGGAAAAACTCACCAAAATGTACTGTACCGACAGCACAGAGTAAACAGTGAGGAGGAGGGAACACTGGCCTCCTGGTAATTATTTGCATTGATCTCTGAAAAGGAAAATGGCACTGTTGTTTATCTAATGCAGGGCTAAATGTCCATGATCAGTGATGGCTGACACACATCAGCCCTGCTGGCAGTGCTGCGCGCACTAACTGCTGCTTTATTGTCCTTCTGGAGCCAAGCAGCAGGCCCGGCTTCGATAATTAAATCAACAAATTACATCGATACAATTTGTAAACAATAGCGCTTGATATTTCCACAAGCTATAATTTTCCATAACTAGCCTGCAATTTTGCGCACTCTGAGCATTTTTTCTCTTCGAAAATGTCCTTCACGACGTTTATCTATCAACATTCTTTACAAACGTTCTTTATGCGCACAGTGCTTGGGAACTGGTGGAAAAAATGCACGAAAGCAGTGGAAACTACACACTTGCATTACGTCATACATGACTGAGAGGGTCTGTCTCTTCTCTATTGTTTTCTTTTTGCACAGTCTGTTGTCTTTCCAGTTCCAAACGATCCAGCTTATGAGGAAAACAAATGTGTATGCCCTCCTGAAATAGCTAGAGTGAGCTATTTTGTACATGAAATTGAATTTTGGTCAGACAATAGATTTATCACTTACCATATGCCCCCTGCTTAGCAACTAGGGCATACTGAGAGTGAGAGAGAGAGAAAGAAACAAAGAGAGAGAGAGACATAGAATGCTATAAAATACAACAGTAATATGGTACATTTCTGTTGCTCTCCTCTGCTGACAAACAGTACCTCAACACACTGGCTGCATGATTAGTGTATGGAAATTAGCATCATGTAACATAATTATTAATGATTCCAAGAAAAAGTAGAGACTCATGAATGTGCAACGCTAATATATTCAAGCATTTCAAACGCAGATACTCCATAGTCTTGTTAGTGAGATGTGCTACGGCTGAGAAAGCCTATATCAAAGAGGCTGGTGCAGATATTGCATGCGAGATATGAATTTTTTATCTAACTTTTGAACACATCTACACCAGAAACCGCACACCCGAGCAGCCTGTCAGGTTCCGAAAGCCCTTAGGCCACTGAAGAGCAAGCATCAAGCAGCATCAGTTCAGGACCAGGTTGGAAATGAAGAAAAATTCTTAAAGTAACCACTGTCCACTGTTTACTCCCTGAGCCACATAAGATCCCAAAGAAAACCTACAGAATGCTGAAGCCTGCATTAAAAATTCATATTTCATCTGAGTGCAAGCCAAGGCTCCGTGAGATCCCCTCTTCTAGGCAGGTGTCTCACTGATTCTACTCAGTGTTACTGCACACTGGAAAGATTCGTAAATATATCTAGCACTCCTCCTGTAGAAAAACACAGCCTAGATTTATAGTTGTAAACAGCAGTTACTTCATGAGGACGAGAGCAGACTCACAAATGGCTTTTCTCCTGTAAACATTTTCCCCCTCAGCCTGCTGCATTCTCACTGCTGGATCTGATTGGAGGAGAGCCGCTCTCCCACTATCACTCGAGCAGCGGATGGGAATCACAGAGACACAATTAGCGCGGGGCCTGGTTGCCATGGTGATTTGTGACTGTGCATCTGCTTGAATGAGAAACGCCGCTTTCTGCAAGGCCCAGAGACGCCCACGGATCCGCGGAGCCGCTCCACAGGTTCTACGCGTGGTTTTTAGCGCCGTGGCTGTGTTACTCACAAACGGGAAAACTTTTTTTCTTGGGTGTTAACTTGCGCATACCTCAGCGGGTCCCCCAGGGGGGGAAGAGTCTTCGTACTTGCAGCGGCTTGGGGTGTATTAATCATCAGGCGTAGCACGGAATTTCTCTTCCAATGGATGCACACATCCTCTGTCTACTCAGGAGGGTCGTTTGACAGGTGCTGTGAAATCCACAGCCGTCCGTACTCTCCAACTGCTGTCGCCTTCGAATGGAGTGCCGATCTATTGCTGTGCCTTTTTAAAGACAACGAGAGATTGCTCTTCAGGCCTGCCAGTAGCTTCTCCTTCATTCCCCCTTTGCTGTAAATCTTGTGGAATGTAATTTGTGATGATTCGCTCTCCCTAATGCGCCGTCTGAACCACTGACTTAGCAGCGGCTGGGGAGTCATATACTTTGCTTTAAGACAACAAACCCGATCACCCCCAGAGGGGCACCGCATTTGCAGACACACATACACAAACACTAGGGGGGGTGGTATGACAATATGATCCCAGTATATAGATCTGAGCATATTGCGGATATCAGTACTACCCAACTGGGTTTTGCTCTGTTGACAGGAGATCACAAGCTTGCATCCCGACAATAACATGTTTAACTCTATCAAAACAAGCGTCTTATTGGCGTTCCGTTCAGAGAATATGCTGACAGCTCCTTTAACCCTCTTAAATGGCCAGGACCCACTGTCAGGCCCAAAGTTTTATTACAAACTTTTATAACCTAAGAACAGCTCAGCCAGTTTGAACTTAAGTCCCTTTAGTTACTGAATAATAAGCCCTAGCGTGCAATAAGCCCGGGATTTTAAGGGGTTAACTCATTTAAATCTGCTCACTGAAATCACTGTACAAAAGATGCATGTCATTCTTAATTCTTGGAAACACTGTGATTTCTTTCAAGCAAGTGCACAAGCTCATTCAGAGACCAGTTTGAATCACTAAGCACTTAATGTTGTTTGGTTTATTAAGTTACTATGCGACCCATGTGGGTAACTCTTTATTTGGAGTGGCCCTTTGTACATGATTAATAAACTCTTAACAGATTATCAGTAACACATCAACAATATATCAGTGAAGTAGCAGTAGTGAAGCATCTGAATACACTGAAGTAATGTAGATGTATTGTTAATGTTACGTCCGTTACGCAAAACCTAACCTTACCCAACCTTACCCAAAACCTAACCCTGTCCCTATCCTAACCCTAACCTTAACCTCAACCCAAAACCTAATCCTGACCCTCATATGTTTTTGACACGTTACTGAGAGTCTAGTAAGTGTTTGTTTCATCCAAAAAGGACAATAAAGTGTCACCAAGAAAGTCAGTTTGACACACAAACTAAATAAAAATCTATGAATGTTTAGCTTTGTTAGATCACATCTTTTCCACATCAAATATATCCAAAAACAGCAATGAGAAATCACCTTATTAACAGAGAGGAGCAGATAAATTGCAGGGACAGCTTTTTGTGTCAGTCTTAAAGGGTTAAATGAATATAGTGATGTGTAGCACGTGAAACTCTGAATTAGAAAAAGATTGTACTGATTTTTTGCAGGCTTTTTTAAAAATATGACATCATTGTTTTACTTATTCATTTAGTTTCATTTGATCAAACCCTAGAAAAACAAAACACTGTGACATGTACCATGGATCGTGAAACTGTGTATAAATATCATGATATACATTCACTGAGCACTTGAGATTTGGAACATCTCCTTGTTTCTACGCTCATTGTCCACTTTATCAGCTCTATGTACCAAACAGGTGCCCTTTGTAGTTTACAGACTGTAGTCCATCTGTTTTTCTGCATACTTTGTTACCCCTTTTCACTCTGTTCTTCAATGATCAGATCCCCCTCAGGACCACCACAGAGCAGGTATTATTTGGGTGGTGGATCATTCTCAGCATTGCAGTGACAATGATGTGGTGGTGGTGTGTTAGTGTGTGTTGTGCTGGTACGAGTGGATCAACAAGGCTGCTAGAGGTTTTCAACTGTGAATAGTCCACCAACCAAAAATATCCAGCTAAAAGTCCTGCAGGCACCGACGAAGGTCTACAGAATGACTAACACAAACTGTGTAGCAACAGAGGAGCTACTGTCTCTGACTTTACTTCTACAAGGTGTACCAAAAAGGTAGGAGAGTCTAACAGAGAGGACATTGAGTGGACACAAACTCCAGCAGCACTGCTGTGAGTGATCCACTTGCACCTGTGCAACCCACATAACACACTACTATCACATCAGTGTCACTACTGTCAGTCACTGTCAGTGCTGAGAATAATCAACCACCAAAAGTATACCTGCTCTGTGGTGCTCCTGTGGGGGTCCTGATCAGTGAAGAACAGTGTGAAAAGGGGCTAATAAAGTATGCAGAGAAACAGGTGGGCTACAGTCTGTAATTGTAGCTGTAAAAGTACAAAGTGCTCCTTTACGGTAAGTGCAGCTGATAAAATGGACAAAGAGTAGATACAAGGAGGTGTTCCTAATAAAGTGCTCGGTGAGTGTATTTTTGCTACATTGTCTGCTGCTAACACATATGCACAGAAAACAATATTCTTATTACACTGCTAACGTTCTTATTACTATTACAGGGTACCACTATGGGAATGATGAAGGGTGGGCCGGAAGAGTTCTTTTGGGTTTCCCAGAGAAAATCTGTAACACAGCTGACATTCTCCACTGAGCTCTGCCTTGATGTCCCAAGGAGGGTCTCACTGTCTCCCTTTTATGCCTGTCAGGATGAATGGCTTTCTGCACTTCTCCCCAGCTGCCAGCTGCATAGGAGGGAGGGAGAGAGAGAGCACAGGAGCCTGCGTGGGCTTTCAAACGGCCACCTTCACCCACCTGCATTACCCTTTCAGGCTCAGGGGACTAAGCGGGTGAGATAGGTGCCTGCTGTGAGTTTGGGTTTCAAACAGCGCTGATGAAAAGCAGATCCCCTTCCCTCCCCACTGCTATCCCCCTTGCCAAGAGCCACACAGGTTCTTTAACGAAAACGCTCTTACACACATCCTCACACTGAAGGACGAAGAGTGATTTGTCAGAAGATGCATCTCTTTATTGGAGGTGAGTGAAATGGGCTGAATCAGGGCATGGGGTGCAATTGGAGAGGCCACGACTGAATTGCCTCCTGTCTCTATAGCAGCAGTTCTGTAACAGCAGGAGCGCAACGCTGGTTCAGCCGTGAAACAAGGTTAATAAATAACTTATAGCCCTTATCAAATATTTGCACTCAAGCAGCTTAGCGTGCATCAAGGAAGGATGCGTTTTATCCCTGTGTCTCTTTGCTTAACTGCTTTTTAATGCCGCTTATTGCCTAATTCTACCCACATTAACAACTAGATGAGATGCATCTGGGAAAACAGGCCACATGGACTAGAAACGTGAAGGGACATTTTGTGAATTCAGTGATAAACACAAATAATCTCATATTCATCCAATCTGTCTCAGTCTATAGTTACTTGTATGATACAAATCTGTCTCAGATGGCAAATACTCACAGTTGTGTGTATGTGTCCACACTGTATTCAGTTCTATGTGCATTCTCGCATGCTGCAGATGATGTTGGCCAGGACACAAGAGGGTCACATCTCTGCAGCTCAAAGCAAAGATAGACATTGTTCTATATTCAAATAGACAGGACTTCCTCTGGCTCTTTCTGATGTTGTTATTGACAGCATAGCAAGTTAAACGCACGTCACAGCAGCTTTTCTGGACTGTCTTGACAAATGATCTCTGTGTGATCAGGGCCTCTCAGACACGCATAAACTCCATTTTTCCTACCATGACATCTCGCCCCTTATGACAACCAACCCCATTATATCTGCCACACAACTCATACAGAGAGAGAAAGAGAGAGAGAGAGTGAAACAAAGAAAGAAACAAAGAAAGAACGAATGCGTGGAAGGCACAAAGATGGTGATAAATATTTTCTTGTGATCTGTTTCACGTCGAATATCTGATTAACATTCTAGATGCTACTACTTCCCGAAATATATTCCCTTTCAGGTACCGAGACACACAGATCAGTAAAACAGATTACATTTTATTCTTTCTCTTCAGTGGATCACTACGAAACAAAATGCTGCACATAGGTGTATTATTTAAAGCTACATCTAAACAGATTTAAATGAAAGTGTGCACCTACTAATTTGACATTCTGTCACTTTTTAATGTATTGAAGTCTCATAAATAAAGATGAGTATCTTCAGGTATTGTTTTTCTGTTATGATTCAGTGCTATTAAACACCCGTAATTTTGTCAATCTCAACTAAAAACAGTGCTGTCAAACAAGCTTAAATAGACTTGACTGGGTATCAGCAACATTTTTTTTGCATTTGTCACAGCTTCCAAAAAAACCTACACATAATAGTAAGTTCAGTCATGTGCTTTTCGGAGCTAATTATGGGTGTGTGGTCGGGCTGCAGTGCCAGAGCCACCTCCACACTCTGCAGCACCTTGGACAGCACCGGTGACTCAGAGGAGCTCACCTGTGGAGAACTGGCCCACGTCTCCATCCTGCTGCTACACGGAGCGCCACAGACTGGGCTCGCAGCTTTAGCATGACGTGCGTGCGCATGCCTTAAGCTGACTCTGTGCCAATAGGATGCTGATCAAAAAGACAGAAGGGCTCAGTACTATTTGCTGTTTTTAACTAGAGTCAGACCATGGCCAGACTGAAGGCGAATAAAATTTGACAAGCAAAAAAGCCAAACCACTTAAATGAGAAAGGACAGAAAAAAGTCATCCAGTTCTGGTAGTGGTTAACTTTGCTACATGTCGAATTCATCTTGGTGAACTACAACTGTCCAAATTACAAGCATTAGAATCTTGGTGAGTCGATGGAAAACAAGAAAGCAGGATGTAGTTGCTTCTTTCTGAAACAAGAGGAGGAAACTGCTTATTCTAACAGTTTCCAGTAGGCCTGTGCCTGGTGACAGTTACCCAAGTTAACGTGGTAACCGCAGTGATGGTAAAAACGTCTGCAAACTATACCGAGACAGCAGAACTTTTAATCATGCTGGGTGATGCACTATCCTACTTAATATTACACTTTACGCTGGTTACATGTGCTCACTGTGGCAGACAGATATCATGCCTGTACAAGAAGCTGCCTCTATGGTGCAGTGTACATTTTAGGACATCCTCACACTGCAGCGTCAGGCTTCACACATGAGAAAAAAACATTTTAGCCTCAGCTCTAGTACATGAGGAGAAACTGGTCATTTCAAACACCCTCAGGTGAAATGGCTTTGGAGAAGAAAGCGTCAGGCTAAACAACCACAAACTCTCAGATAGTAAAGTTCTTGTGACATTCACAATTCCATTCTTTCTTACTAGATTAATTAGATTTTTAACTAGATAGCTAGTTAACATCTAGTCACTGGCACATTATATTCACTCTAAAAATACAATATACAATATCAACAGGACAGCCCATAATAGCCTGGTATTTTGTTATACCCTGACTAAGAAAACACTGTGAAAAAAGTCTGTGACTGCCTCTTCAGTCAACAGTGTGTTTAGCTCAAGTGCTACGAGTGTTGGGAGATTATTTTAAAAATGTATTCTGGCACAGATTACTGATTACTGGTAAAAGTTGTAATCAAATTCAAAGGAATATTACGTTAAAGTAATCTGATTACTTTCTGCTACTTCGGGATAGCTGTCATTTTAAAATAATATAATTTAATAATAACTACAGAAAAATATTTAAGAGACACGTTAACCTAACAAGGTTAATAAATATGAATGAAAACAATATAGCTGACGTATCTGTGCTTTATGTGTCACGTGTGTATGTCCAAATATTTAATTTCACAAAAAATTATAGTACAGTTAATCAGGTATTCAGGTAAGAAATGTGCAGGTTGGAACAAAAATATAAAATACTGGATTATTGTGCCCCCTCAGCTTTACCTGTTTTGTCTAGTAAGGTAACCGATCCTTCAAACTGCACTCATGGGAATGACATGGAATTCCTAGCTGGGCCATTTAGGTTTTTTAATTCAATATCGTCTGATATGAGTCTGAGGCATGGTGTTGTTCTCAGTGTGTTGTATGGAAAGCTTTTATCTCAACTGGATTTTTAATGTGTAACTCACACCATTCCAACAAGAAGACAGATCTACATCACCCCCTATGAACAGCATGAAAGAAACTGGAAGAACGTGAGCCACATGGAAAAGGAGAAATTTAGTTTAATTTGGATCCATCAGTTAACATCATTGCCATAGTAAACAAGGTGTTTGTCATGAGATTTTATCTGTGAGTTTATCAATCTCCCTTCCCCCTTCCGCCCCACCCCTCGTGATATGGTGAGCAATAAACTCTCAAGAAAGAAAAACTTGCTAGCAATAAGTGTACTTTTATGTATGTATGTATCATCTAATTGTTTGTTTTTCCGTAACTGTGATCGAAAATATTTACCATTTTTGGTATCTCATTATGTAACAGCGTAACACATATTCCATTATTACCCAATTCTGCACGCTACCGAGCTGTGAGCTGCTGCGTTATGAGGATGATAGCTGATGTTTCAAGAGAGCCAAAGGAGCCAAATCTGAGATTTTCAGTTTGTGATTGACACTCAGACATACATTACCCTTTACCAAGCTACAGAAGGTCCTGAAAAGAAATCAATTAGATTTTCCCTCCTCATTCACCTTCCCACCCCCAACATGCATACACCCTCCCTGCAACACAGAAACATCAGCGTAGTACGCCAAAAGGTCACTCCTGTCAAGATGGCCCCAAACAGCCTGTGATTAATATGATCCGTCAGTTCTCTCTGAATCCCGCACAAAAATGACCTCTACTACAAGCTCCCTGTTCAAAATGCTGTCCTGTCATTTCCCTACAGATCACAACGCACTTCTTGTTACATAATGACTTTAGCGCAATGACGTTACAAAGAGGAATACAACTGCGTATCAGATGACATCACTAATTACATTTCTAATTCAATGCACCATTTTTTTCCCATGAAGGCAAAAAAAGCACGTTGCTGAACAACTCCCTCAAGGCATAATACACACTCTTACAAATTTGTTGCATAGCACTTTATTGTACTAGCATTTACAGGCAAATCCATTACTTAACAACTTCCAGCAGGTGCAATTGTTTTCACTTGTCTGCCGTAGACTAGGGCTCCCTCTGAGCCACACAGAATATACTGCATCCATAAACGCGTAATGCAGAAAAAGCAAACAGTCCGCTACTTGTGCAGAGTGCAGCACACTTAATTCAATAAGGTTTTTATTGAATGATGCAGGGGCCTTTGTCCAGACTGCCATTAAAATGATATGTTATGCTTAGGCTGTTGATATGCTACATGCTACACCCTGAGACACTGAACATAAAGAAACTTGACATTGGGTTTTCACATGCTTGTCTTTGGAAGTGAAATGATGCAGCTGCAGACTGATCTTTTCTCATGGGGCTATGATCTCTTACACCATCATGAGGTCTATTAACACCAACTCATCTTGATAGGTGGCAGCAGACATCCTGAAAGCTTCACTCACAAATTCATTACCAGCATTACAGGCTTGAGAAGAAGACAGGCATAGGCTCAGAGAAGTTTTAAGACTTGTTGCCCCATATGCCGGCACTGAAGTGTAATAAATTTCTGTCCAAGCTGGAATTACACTCACGGAAAACGATGTCCTATACTTCACACCAACGCACTGTTTTTTAGTTCCTGATTCAATTGGTTGACTCACTTTGTTCACGTTGTCCTCTACAGAGACAGCAAGGACACAGTGGGTGAGAGGATGATGCAGGGGAAAGGCAAGAGCCGTTATCTAAGTGGCTTCTCTTCGGAGGCTAAATAGAAACACTTAAGCAGTTGTATACGCATATTTCATCTGGCTGAAAGCACTTCCAGAGCAAACAGACTCTAACTCACAACACAGGCGGGATCAGGCCCTGAATCACCATGGACATGGGTTAAAACGAGAACGGAGATGATCCAGGTTCAGCACTTGCTCGTCCACAGGCTGCTGAGCGATCCAGGCTATTCTGGCGATGTTCCCTCTGCAGGCGCACTTACACTTCCAGGTGGGTTGCGCTCAGTTTACAAGCTGCTCTGCACCGTGACTAATGCTCCATGAGCTTGAGCAAGCCTCACTCACGGCCTCCGGCTCCAACACAAACACAGACACGACCCTCCCGGCTATCGCGGCCAAAGTTGAGCTTCTCTGACTGCTTGCGCGAGTTGGGTTATATGCTCTAGCGCTGGCTTTTTTTAAACCGGACGAATGTTGCCGTGGTTACGAGCTCCACAAACTGCGGCAGTGGTGCCGGCCTGGAACCGTGTGAATGGAGCCTGTTCGGTCTGCACTAGCCTAGGGTCCAATTAAAGCAGCTCCCTTTGAGGTTGCAGAGGAGCGGAGAACCCTCCCGTCACTGTTAGAGCCACCCGTATCTGCGGACTGACAAGCTTGTCAAAGAGCAGCAGAGCATGGTGGAAGCCATGAGAGACAAACTCACTCGTCACACAGAACTAAAGACCACAATGACAAACCACAGCTGCCTCGTTCAGAGCGTTTATTCAATACACTACAGAATTACTGACTTAACACCCTTGTCCACCCTTCAGATCAATACAATCAAGCAAATTATGTTTACCACATATCCCCATGTATCAGTACCAAATATTTCTGTTATATAAACAGCATAAAGACTACAACAAATATATAACCACTGTAGCACAGGCATTGATTGACAAGATCTAAAAGTCCTGAGAAGACAAAGGCCGATGTTTACACTGTTTTGGCATAATCATGAAGAGAAGTATTTTATCAAAAGGTATTCAAAAACCCAAGATTTTAAAAACTCATATTCATATGAAAAAGTAGAATCTATTTTTTTAACTACTACTTCAGTGAATATACCTATATTGACATCTAGATAATCAGTTGGGCATTTAAATACATTCTGCACCTAATTAGTGAAATACGAGACACACCAACACATTTCAATCAAACAGTTCAATCAAACAACAAAATTAGTATGCTTTTTCAGAGACAAAATGTTTTTTTTTCTTTTTCTTTTCTTACGCATGCGTACTTGCAAGCCACTTAATATTAATCCCTGCTTATGTCCCATCAGGGAGTAAGAGGATTAAGTACGTAAGTACACAGCAGTCTTATTAATAGATAATGATAGTTCATAGCTCATAAAGGGAGGTCCTTTGTTATTAGTTAAACAGTTAGAGCACACTTGATATTGCCTTAGCTTTTTCTACTGGTCAAAAAAGGTCAAGCAGGAAAGACTTTTATTCTGAAATGACTATAAGACACCAAAACAAATCAAATGACAACATTAAAAGTCACTGAGTGACGCTGTTCACTATTATTCCTGTTCTTATTTCTGAAGACACAAAAGTCTCACCGACCAGTGCAAAACTTGTCAAATTTAAATATTACAAATAAAGTAAAATAAATATAATATGAATGTATTGGTGTGAATTATTACAAATGATTATGAATGCTATGAACAAATTGACCAGATGAGAAAAACTGAACAGACTCATTCACTTGCAAATAAAGTGTCTAGCTTGTTCTGTCAACAACGGCAAACTCCTAAAGCACCTAAGTAAACAGCATTACACAAAGGACCACGTAAGCAAAACTATATCCAGCAAGCTACAAACTTGTGTAACTGACGTGTCCTTATTAATGTGTCAGGAAAGCTTGTAATATAAGACAAAAATATGAACACGTTTAGAACAACTGTAAGAAGCAAAATTATGCGATGGGTTCATTACCCTCCCCATTGCAAACAATCAGAGAAGTAAATGTTTTTGGCTACCTGAGCATGAAATAGAGCTGTGAGAGCACAAACGATGGCAGCACTGTCTGGCCTCTTAATTACTTTTCTGCTGCAGGAGAGACGAGTGTGCCCAGACATTCCACTACTTTCATTCCACTACTTTGCACATCACTGTATTAAATGAAGATGATCTTGGGGTTTTCCTATAAATCTTGTGCTCATTTTGGTGCTTTGCTGGTGAAAGTATGCATTTCCCAAGGTGATAATGCATTCAGAGTCATTACTTGACATGGAGAGTTTAAAAACAGTACAAATAGAAAGCAACATGTATACAGTAATATCAAAGGAACCAAAATTACCAGTACAATAAAATTACCAGTCAAAATGGCAATTAAGTTATTTATTTTTCAGTGTCAGAAAAAAGGCAGGAAACATATTCACTCTTAACTTTTGAGTACCCTCCTAACATTATGTTCCCCTTCAAAGAGACACTAACATTCACACAAGCAACTACACAAACACCTTAGCTGCCTCGCAAATTTCTTTCTCATGTGCATCTAAAACAGCTAAAGGAGATGTTTCAAAGAAGACTGATTAACAATACAGAGAAAATGGGTCTCCTAACAACTAGGCAAAATCTGGTAGATCAGCAAAATTGTCAACATCAGAACTTAAAGCAACAGAACTTAAAGCTTTCATCTTTGAGAGAGAGGAGAAGACCAAGCTCCACTCTTGCTTCAGATCTGAAAAACCCACAGGTGCTTCTGTCCATCCTTCAACTCAACACTACGGGTCTGAAAGGATGTGTGGCTGTCAAGAAGGAAGTGCTTCACAGTACAACACTGAAGCCAGATGTGGACTAAGGTTTTATGAACTGATGAAACTAAATTTTAATTTTGACTGTAAGAAAGACAAATGAAACAAACTTGAAAGACTGAACTTGGAAGGTGTTTATAAGAAGCATTGAAAATACACCTGCATTTCTTTGAAAACTAAAAGCAAGTCTCCCAATGAAGCTGTAATGAAAAGCAAAAGGTAAGCACAATAAATACTGTTATATTTAGATGATTTGGGCTTATATTTTATTTTTTATATTAACATCAATACTATATTTTTATTTTAACTTATGTTTAGTTGTTTTTGGCTTTGTGTAATTTTCTGTTAAATATGCTTCATGCTTTCTTTTCTGGTGATGAAAAACAAATAACTTGTACTTAATGGCCAGTTTGACTGGGAATAAATTCAAGGATGGTCTCTTTTGCACATACACACATATACATAGCTGCATATGATCAACAAAACCGTGTATGCATATGGCTAGTTTGATTTACCATGCATGGTAAGAAATTCTGGATTCAGTATTTGAAATGTTCAAACTATCATAACACTGACATTAAACTGAATAAGGGAAAGTACTCGGCCTTGTCTGAGCAGGATATTTCTGTTGGCAAGAAGTGAGGCGATATTAACCACTGGCCCGCTTCACTGGGCTAGCTTTTCTGAGACGCTAAGGTGGCTCTATTCTAAGATTCCTCTGCATCCAGCAGGCAATGCTCTTTAACAAGTGTGAGGAAAATGTGCACAGTCTATTACTATCTTAAAAGCATACCACTTTGCTCTGCAGAAATTCAAAAATACAAAGCTTTCCAGAGTAAGCTATTTTTTCTTCACCACTGCAATGGGCCCCATTTGCGTATCTTGGAAATAAACTGCCTTTGAAGGTCTAGCTCCCAGTCCCTGACTATTTTAAAATTGTAGGAGTTGTGATGTATTTCCCTGCACACTGTAGGCTTTGATCTTGCTCTTCAGAACTCGCCCTATCCACACCAATGACCCAGAGACACTCCAGCTGCTGGCACCCATAGCAAACAAGACTCACACAGCCGATCCTGTGAACCCGATGCTGTTTTCCACCTTCTCTTTTCACTGAAAGCACACTGTCTCAGATTCCTTTCATGACCCAATCCATAAAGCCTAATTCAGAGCAGCACGGCGCGGTGTTCTGGGCTAAGATCCAGGTGTCATTACAACTATGAACAATCATTTGAGGTTCTCGTTATCTTTAAAAGATTCAATTACAAGGTAATCAAACTGTAGGGAAAGGCATTTTAAAAGAACATAAAGATAAATAACTGTAATCGTCACACTTCAATCTACCTCCGTCCACGATTCCAATGTTTTAGTGCCTTTTTAGTCAGATTTCTGTGAGACAATACAAATCTACGCAATGTCTGGTCCTAACAGAGACGTTGTTTGCCGTGAAGATTAACACCCTGTAATTCACAGGATATAAACACAGCGGGAATGTTTCTCTGTCTTCTTTCATACACTTTCACAAGTTTCAAGTGCTTGGCCCTTATTTGACTCCTCTCTATTATATAAGCCCAAACCGAACATGACATGCTCTCTAAGTGGGAGAGTGCACTTCAGAGGGGAATCCATAAGGTGGGCTTATACCACAAAGCCACTGGCAGCACACGCTATCAGCACCACATCATATTTCAAGGCCAGTGTGCTTGTCGCATGTGTGCAGAGGATCATTTCAACAGTGCTGAAACATGTAATATGCTGTCAGACTTGCACTAACCACTGGGTCACTGGCTTTACATTTGCCATTGAGTCAGTAGTTAGCAAAATGCTACACTATCAAAATTCGAGCTTGCAGACATCATATATTTTCCAGAAGTGTTTCAAAGTTGAGGTAAATTCATTGTGTGTCTAAACGATAAAAAAGCTGCCTACTCAAAGGCAGTAAGACATGAAGTCCCAAATCTCTGATGCTTGCTGTGGCATCTCCAACTGAAAACATTTCAGAGGCAGCATAGATGTAGTCTTGATAGGACAAAACATCCCACATCCTGTGCATCTGCTCCACTGCAGTTAAAAAAGGCGAAGGAAGTCAGTGGAGGCAACACAGCGAAGAGAGATCTGTTTGCATATACAAGTAAGTTATTTTTTAGTTTTTCTGCAAGTGCAACAGACATCAGTGCCGTCACTGGATCTTCACTCTGTCGGTATCTTGGCAACATTGTGACGTATTTTTGCCTTGCAAGCCCATCTCAAACCAAATGCCTTTAGATGAGCCTTCACACACGCTGCCTGCTAACACACTGACTCATTACACAGCACTAGACAGCCTGGCAGAATGCAGCCGCCATCCGTTTCAGGCTCACTAATCACTTGCTTTTGTTGTGTAGATGGTAATTCACTTGGTACAGAGCTACAGCTCTATCTGAGACACACCCGCTATCCTCCTGCCTCCCTTTCGACCCAGGCCTCCCAGTGCGCCTCGCTCCTTTTGGCCGTTCCTCACACTCACAAACAATAACAGTCACAGCGCCGATGAAGGAATGCAGCGTTTAAAGCACAGCAGGGGGGAGATTTATGTTCACGATACTTCATTGTTACACATTCCATGCTTGCTGACCATTTACCTAATTAGGAAGTGAGTCCTACTGGCCACATTTAGCGTGGCGATGGTGGGGTCTTGATTTTGCTACTATAAAGTACAGCTTTTGTTTACTGTTCACTGCTAAGAATCAGACAGAATTGCTGATAAGAAACCAGTCTGAAAGAATCAGTTAAAATTTGACTTTGCCATTCCAATATTTTCCCAATTATTGTATATTATAGCCTCAAATATGGTACTTCTATAATGTTGAATACTCTAATAAACTGAAAATGGAAACATTAACATATTTAGAATGACATTAACATATGCATACACACACTCATTATTTTTGCTGTATTGAAAAATGTATGGAATCAAGAAATGACTGCATCATATCGAACCTCACTATGAATTCTCTGAATTGTTCCACCCATGTGAAGTGATGGCCTACTAACGAATAAATTGTTCTTTCAAATAAGTCGAACTAAATCAAACCTTCTTGTAGCCTCTATGCAATGTTTACATCCATGTAGCAGAAAAGGTTAGGTGAAAAGTTAAATTAACACAATTTCGTACATGGTTGGTGTCCAAATTCTGCTTCTTCATTTTAACACTGCGAACATTAGACGTCACTCAAACATCTTCTGTAAATACATTCCCTAAACTTTTCTCAACTTGCTCAAACCAGACTTTCATTTAAATTGTGCAGGCTTGTCAATGAGGTTTACAAAACAGCATGACTTACTGTGAACTACAAAAATGAACAAAACTTCACCATGTAGCTGAATGCAGCAGACAACCATTTTTGCCAAATTCAGACTCCAGTATAAACGTTACTATGGTGTTCTTTTGGTGAAACAGGCTGTACACAGACCGCATTGTCGTACATGTACATCACCACATGCCTGTAGCTTCAGTGCTCAGAGTTAGCAGCGCTGCCAGTTTCTCAGCGTGTTGTTTTGAATGAAACAGCTTTATTTGAAACAGAATTGTCTGTAGAGGCTCCATTTCATGCAGCATGGACCAAGCACTTTCATACAGTGTGAGTATATAAATCATAGGCTTTGTCTGTACACAATGGTCTATTCAAATGTACAGCCACCAAAGAACAATATTTCTAAAATCACATACTGTACGTCTGGCTTCAGAGGACATTCAGCTACAGCTCAACCAGCCAAACAAAAGACTCACACAAAACATAAAACTCCACACAAGCATCAACTCCTCGGATGCATTAGCCTCGGATGTGACTCCTGATGTCACTTTCCTACAGAAACTGTTGTTAAAAGACACAGATGAAAACACTACAGCTGTACGGAAGTGCTTTTTTGATGTGGAACAAAACCCGCTCTTCTCCACTGCAGCGCTACTAGATCTAAGGCAGCTTTGAATAATATAGCATATCTAGCTAATGCACTTCATTTAAACGTATTACAAATTACATATATCTTTGCCCGTTACAAATTCTATTCCATTAGTGTATATAAGTATAAAGCTGACCTGAATCAATGAATCAATTAATTGAATTAGACATTCGATTCATTGAAACAGGAAGTTCAAAATAGCTGGTCAGTAAACTGAATTAAACTTCCTTTCTCTAGTTCAACGGTAAAGAATAAAAAACAAAAAACAATGCAGTGAGAGCACAAAGCAACCACAGACCCTCCAGCTGACTGATGGAAGGGACCCTGAGAGCCTCTTTGCAGTGTATGTGGCCCCCGCACAGTTTCACCACATTTGCCCACATCAAACACCCCTCCTCTTCAATCACAGAGTGCTGGAAAGGCTTCACGTTTCCTTAGGGCCATTATGCTAGGGCTCTCTATCAGGCTCCCTGTCTGTGGAAATGTGTCTGCTTGTGATGATGGCTGGTTCTAGCGTGGGCAGTTGATGGTGACAGACTCCTTTCGCAGTAGGCCAGTCGAGCATGCAGAACTCTGGAGGAAGCAGGAACTGAGAGCACATTCAAACATGCCGGAATGAGACCACACACTACTTTAAAATAGCGATTTCTGTTGTAGAATTAGGATTAGAATAAGGAGTTCACTTCTACAGGACACAGACCTGCCCCATACTGACATTTATAAATGGACAGGGAGTGAGGCAGCTCATAGACTAGATTCAGAGCAACCAACACTGGACTGGCTGTAGGGCCCCGAGCTGAAACAGACAAGACCAGAACTCAGAGAGTAGGCGTTCTGTCAAATAAGCTAATGTATGCCGTGTGGCATGTAGCATCACTGTGTCCCCAGTCAATACTTCAGAGATGCTCCTAGTCATTTTCAGAAATAAGGCATGTACGTGTAACTCTGCCTGTATGAACATAAGTATAAAAGCAAAGTGACGGATGCCACTTCAGCTAAAACAGGTAATTTGTTACACAATTGCTCTATACATTTCAGGCCATGTTAAAAAGTTTTTAGTATATAAAAGTGTAAAACGGTGGGCAGAGCTGGCAAGTGAACCTACTTTACTATGTAATCATCAAGATTCATTACACCTGCTAGAAAGTGTAATGACCATCCTCATTGTGTCTTTGACACTGGTTAATGTGACCTTAACTGGCAATTTAAACCCCACAGGGATCCCACAGAATCATAGCCGTTATAGGCCTCTCTGAAGGGGCAGCAAGTCCTGCTTAAGCCCTGACATTTCTCATCCAGATGAGCAGGGGCAAAGTCCTAGCTTTGTAAAGGTAAAAGCTAAAACTCTAAACTCTCTTTTGTCTCTTCATTCATGCAAGGTATGTCTCTGAATTTTAAAATAAAATGTGGATTCTGTACCATATATCAAACAACATCCTAACCATAAAACTAAATTAGACATGACTGTGTTAATTAAATATGACTTAAGTTAACTAAGAGAGCAGATCACACCAAACCTTCCATTGCTAACACTGAGATGTTGCCTCAGACGCCAAAATAAAAAAATAAAAAAAACATCTTTAAAAATTAATCTTGCCCCAGAATCTACACCTTAGGGAATGTAGTTTATTATTTGTTTGACTCGTACTACAAGGAAGGCGCAATGGAAGATGTTCCTCATCTAGAACAAAGGTAACCTTTTGTATCCAGGCTATTGTCCCCCAAACCGAATTTCCCTTTGACACCTGCTCTGTACCCTCTCGTAGTCTAGCTCATGAATAATGAATGATATTGAGTCAGCAGAGCCCATGCTTGAAGGACGGAGGAGTGGTGCGCTTTCTCTCGTAGTGTGAGGTATGCCCACGTCTGTTGCCAGGCAACCAGGTAATTCCTAGTAAGTACCTCTCCTCAGAGAAATCCCCTCATCCTATAATTCACCAGAATCCCACAGCCTCTACCTCCCCTCTCACCATATATAGTGAGGTGACAGGTTCTGCATGCATCTACTTAAACATGAAAAATCTTTTTTTTCCCACAGTTCTTTAGTGTTCTTTATAGTTCTAAGAACAGCACTAATGTAACAATGATCAGAAGATCATTTTTGCTTTTAGAGAACCACACAGTAGAGGACAAAATCAGCTGACTGACGAGTTGTGGTGCCAAAGTAAACTGTCTCAAATCCATTACATTATAACAGTTTAACATCCTAGGTAACCATCAGCAGATTCTAATGCCTCTGTCTGTCTTGTTCACATAAAAGTTTCAGGTTGAGCCATTTCAGTGAATGAAAGGTTTTGCTGTCCTTTTCCCAGCTTGGGACTTTTATTTTTTAAGTTACAAAATATTTTCTGGATTTTTTCTTTTCTTTAAAGACAAACATCACATGACAGCAGCTCTGAAACGTCAGATGATTTCATATCAGTCAATAATAAACCTCGTATAGATTCCAACATAGAATCAGTTTTGGAATTCAGTGTCAACCTGTATCCATAATTCAGATGTAGCTGACCCTCCTGTTAATAATTAGAAATAATTGTGGGCCGATGCCAATATTCAATATTTTTCAAGTACATATCTTTACATAACAAAGCCAATATATACACATTTATAAGATGTACAAATTGGAACCATCTACCTGGATTAGCAAATTCAGTAAAATGATTAAAATAGAGACATTTTAGTGCAAATCAACATTCTGCTCTTCCAAAGTACAATAAATACATCATTAAACACTGGTTTGAAATATCAGTCAAATCTATACATTTTTTAAGCAAGTATCTGCCGATACCAATATTATAACAATCTTATTGTGCATCATTAAAAATGACTCAATTTGGTCAGGAAAAACAAAGTATTTTTGGGCATTTATTTTGCAATTATATTCATTTTTGCTCTTAATCAAATACTTCCTCAAAGGAGCACTTTTATTTCTACTCAGAGCCTCTCTCAAGCAACTGTAATTATATCTGAGTGTAAACTCCAAGTATTTTTTCCCACTATTAAAAACTTAAGTACCCCAAAGTAGATCCACTTGGAGCTTTTTGGTTTACACTCATGAAATTTTCTGGATTCATCACATGAACATCCCAAGCCTTCCAGTGTGCAATGGATGTAAGTGGTAACACTGCAGTAACACTGCAAAGTATGCTGCCTTCGCAGAAAACCCCCCTCACGAGCTCCACACAAACCCTCTGTCCGCATTGCCATGACAACCTCTGACTACGGCTGAAAAAGACCTTTCCATTGGTTCCTGTTTTCTAGTGTGGTTTTTATTTATTCATCAATTTCTGCTTTCATCGACCATAGAGAATGCAGAGCATGCAAGTTTCAGTCTATTGAGTGACAGCCCTCTGTGAACTATCCTTCACATGAAAGCTCAGAAGGGGCTGAACCAGGTGTGCAGAGGAGAGCGGAGGCCAATCAGAGAGTCTTTCACATTCTGCATCCAACCATGACATCCGGGACCATAGAACGCACACAAACACAAACAAAACCTTCCACTGAGATCAGGATGTAATTTTACAAAGTCTCAACAAAGATCAGTGTATGAATAAACAGAGCCATACAGGCAATATAGCATAGATTGCATAACATATTCAAGCTGAGACAGCTTTACACTAAATTCTTCAGCATTCTGTTTAAGCTTCTTGGTGGTTCAAAGGCTAAATCCGTCCGTGATGCACAAACGCACTGAAATTTCTCACCTCGCCTAAAGACATAGATTTGACTGAATATGTAGGCATCAGTCCTAATCATAGCTTCTACACAAAACAGCAATGAAGCAATCACAGGCAATTTTCAGTTGGGTTTGGGGGAAGGAAAAATGCAATCTAACTACACTGATATTTAAATAAAACAGGAATTTTTCATAGAGAATGCTGTTCACGCTGTGGGCTCTGGCAGTAGATTTAGTGGAGTAAAGCAAGGTTCTCCTGATGCCAGCAAGAGCAGAAACATTTTTAAAAATTCATCTCCAGGATTCACAGCCTTGACTCTGGAAGGCCCGTCCCATGGCATGCCTGACAAGATGGGCTTTCATTTATGCTAGAGAGGACTGCGAGAAGAAAAATAAAAGCCTGGACGCCAACATCACTACAAAATAAGACACAAAAAAAAAAATAAAATGGAAAAAGGGAAAAGCTGTATAATAGTGTTGATTAACCAATTTAGTCTGAACAAACAACAAACTTAACAAAAGTAAACAAGACTTGCTCTAATAATCTTGCAAAGACGTAAATTGCAGTTAATGATTGGGATGGGGATGGGATGGGATTGGGATATATGTGAAATATGCTGTGAAATGTATGTAATGTAAAATGATGTGCTTTGTGAAATGCTAATTAAGCGCAAGGCAGTCATTAGAAAATTCTAATTGACATTTGATGCTTTAACCTTTACCTTATTAACTATTTTTTGTTGCAAACAAACATTCATTCCAAATCTGCTGCCTGCAACACATTCCAAAAAAGTTGGGACAGGAGCATGTTTACCACTGCGTTACATCACCTTTCCTTTTAAAAACACCTGATTATTGATACCTATTTATCTTTTTTGCCATTCCTCTGTTATGCAAGTGTTCAGTTGTGCAACCCTGATTATGGCATGCTGCTGTAACATGTGCAGAACGTGACTTGCGTTGTCATGCTGAAATAAACATGGATGCCCCCGGAAAAGATGTCGTTTATAAGGCAGCATATAATGTGCATATATCTTTCAGCATTAGTGGTGCCTTCGCATGTCTAAGTTACCCATGGGCACTAACCCCATACCTCTATCCCCATACCAGGACAGGCCCTGGCTTTGAACTTTTTGCTAGTAACAATCTGGATGGGCCTTTTTTTCTTTGACCAAGAGAACAGAGTATCTTTTATTTCCATAAACAATCAGAAGCATCAACTTGTCAGACAAGGTTTCACTGTGCATCAGTCCATTTCACATGAGTTTGAGCCCAGAGAAGTCAGCGGAATTTCTGAACATTTCATGAACAGTTGTATACAAACTTTTGGCTGCCCCTGGTCATATAACGTTTTGTTGATTTATTTGAAAATAAACATGTTTCTGCTAAAGAGAACATGCTTCTATATATTTTAATGTACAATTCCTGTTTATTTGCTGAATTTAACATATTGGAAAAAAAAACATAAAATGTGGCCTGTGCAAAAGTTATGGCACATCTAATATTGTTAACATATTAACAACACACACACACACACACACACACACACACACACATGCACACACACACACACACACACATATATATATATATATATGTATTACTTGAATCTTTTAATGATATTGTGCACCACAGAGGGTGGAAAACTTAAATCCTTGCAACCTCTTGTTAAGGAACATTGGGCCTCATTCACCAACTGGTTCAACTTCACGAAGAAGAAATTTCTTCTTAAAACCCACTTATGCAGTTTTCACGAACACTCTGACAATGTTTTCTTATTTGGGATTTGTTCTTAGGTAAGAACAGAATCTATGTACATCTAAGAGCACAAAGGTGTTCAAACAATTCTGCACTTTAAGAACACGTCATGAATCTCATGTAGACTTTTTCTTAGGACCTTTCTCAAAAACAAATTTAGGAAAAACTTAGGAAGATACTGGTGAATGAGGTCTGTTGTTCTTAAACTGCTGGATTATTCACTGATGTAATTTTTGGTAAAGTGGTGAGTCTTGACCTATCCTAAAGAATTAGGCCTTTCCTGGATGCTCCTTTAATATTCAAGCATGATTGCATCATCTGTTTAAGATTTTTTTTAAGATGTTCCAACACATTCCTAGTCTTACATTACTCCTGTCCCATCTTTTTAAAACTTTATTATTAATTTCTTTATGATACACTATTATGATTAATATTATGAATATTATGATTTCAGAATGAGTGTATATTTACAAAAAACACTGACCTTGAGAAGGTAAAACACCAAATGTATTGTCTTTGTACTGTTTTCATCTAAATAAAGGTCTTAGTGGATATACAAATCAATGCTCACAGTTTATTTTCTATTTCACTCACTCTCCCAGCATTTCTGGAATTGAGGTTTGTATATGCATGTGTTTTTCAGTTATTTTTGTTGCTGCTGTAACTGTAGCTGTAATTTCTTTCAGAATTAAGTTTCCATCGAGCTACAGTTTCTAGCTGAACTTCTATTTATCTAGCTTTCCTTAAGAATGACATTTAATAAAAAGTGGAATTAGGGATACTGATAATCTCCACTCAGATCACCAGAGGTCTCAGGCCTATTTGCTGTCTCAATTCTGATCTTGGCACCTGATCATCAGCTCTGAGTAGACAGTCATCTGCATGGCGTCTAAAGTCACGCTGTCTGAGACAACAGCTGAATCAACGCAGCGACAAGGCATCTCAGAAACAGGACCTCTGTCATCTGTTCCAACTTCTAGCATGGCTGTTTCTGAGCTGTCAAGCTGCTGTATGAACTCCAGCCACAATGGCCCAGAAACATTTTGGGATAAATGACAGGGACACATTTCCTATAAAGGCCTTAACCATTTATGGGAAGCCCCAGTTACAACAGCAGTCCTAAGAGAGTAGGAGAAAGAAGCACTTTTAAGTTACGGGGTTTTAAACAACAAAAACAAATTTATAAATAAGCCAAAAAAAGATGCTCTTTGAACAAAACATCTATGACAGAGTTGCTGTAACTGTTATTAAATTCCCAAAAGATTTTTTTTCCATGTGCTCCTAAAACATACCAGCCTTTGTCATTTGCTGTAGGTAAGATTCCCCCTGCTGTTTTTAAGGGCCTGTTTCATGTTTACTATAGAGTTTAAGAAATAGTCTGACAGAAAAATCTAGTTTGTATTTCTGTTAGTCTTTTCCCACAGCCAGAAAACAGCTCTCTCCATCATTCCAGCCCACCGTGATCTCCACAGCCACCTCCTACCGACCATACAAATGCCATCCTTTCTGCTTACACCCTGCCTGGATGCCTCACAGGGCCACGTGGATTTGAGGTTCACTGGAGGAACTCTCAAAATCGATGGCCACTTGGTTTTCAATTATGTCCTTTTCTTCTGTGTCTTTTTGTTTATAACCGTCAGTTGAGAATAAATCTGTTTCGCTGAAGTCTATTTCACCACACCTTGCATTACCGGATCAATATCTACTGGGACCCACAGTAGCTTGGTGGGTCTGACACATAGGAAATACATCACCTCCAGCCAGCTAAATGAGTAATACGGAGGGTTTGCTGAAATACAGCCTTGCAGCAACCTCAGTATTTTTTTTATAGATGATTCTGCAGTAAACCTCTACATTACAGGTGCCAACAGAAAAATCTGAAAATCATGTTACAATTGCTATTGCAAAACAGTGGAAATATAAAGCATTTTAAGTGGTAAAATATAGCTTTTCAAGCAGCCAAATGCAATTAGCCTAAGTGACTACAACAAAAAGTCCAAAAACAGCACAGAACTCTGAAAGTCTGAAGCTGAAGGTCACTATATCCCCAGCAAAGCTTCCCAGTTTGCTTTGGAGTTCAGACTGCCACCTACTGTAGCATTTCATAGTTGTTAAGTGAAAGGAAAGTAATTCCAGACTCTGCTCTCCAGCGAGAGGGTCCTGTCATATCTCTGATTATAGATGTGCCAACTGTGTCATTTTGTGAAATCCAAAGCATATTTATGACTCTCTAAATACAACACACAATATAAACGCCAGCTATCATTTAAGCACACCCTCAGGTCCTTTTGTGAGCTACTATGAAATGCATAAATATTTACAGTCATGGTCTGACCCAAAATACATTTGCATCTCTAATTGCCCTGCATTTGCATTGCATATTACTTCATAAACTTCATGCGTTTCTGTTATGTGTGTTCAGCCCGTCCTTTGAAACCTCTGAGAGTGGCACTCGAGCCGATATCGCGCTCTCACATCTGAAGTCATTAAAATACCAAGGAGAAGGCTGCAGGAAAGACGCAGAATATTTGTACAGGCCTCGTTAGTTCCATGTCATTGCTCTAAACACGGACTGAACTGGAAGCCTAAGGATATACAGAAATCCTACTGTAGTGAAATTAATCCTCTAATGCTTCTCTAATCAGTGTGTTTAGCTGTTACTGATTGTATCTCATCAAAAGCCTAAAACCGTTAAGTCACCTCCATAGCTCTTCTATTGTACTGCTATAGTTTGAGGGTATAAAGCCAGAGCTAAAGTTTGTTTGGTGCTCGTCAAACAGCAATTCCTACCTTTAATTAACTGTTGTCGGATCAGCTCTCCAATTTTCCATACTGATACTGAGAAACCAGATGTGATCCTGAAGCATAAGGTATGGTAATGTTTACATCCCAAAATATGACACATTGCACATTCTGTCCCTCTGTGGTGTGCCCTGTGTGAGTTTGCAGAAGCGCGTGCCTGCTGAGATTCCACAGACTTCCTCACTCATGGCGCCTGAGCGCACGCTGCCAGCACAGGCTCTCTTTGTTTCGAATGCGATGCTCAGCCCGTGACCTAGCGCACATCAACAGACCCTGCTCTCCGCCGCCGCCAAATCAACTCATCAGCTCCAAAAACACATGCTTCTGTTTAACGGTCGGGACTTCACGAACGACGGAGAAGACATAACCTGCGTTAGTAAAGCTGCCTTTGTGCCAGTGGGACAATATCACTGCCAGAGGGGAAAGAAAAAGAATGATATTTGGCCACAGTTGTGGTATTTCTTCTGCAAATATTTTCCTTTGCTAATCCTTCTTTTGCTAATCTGCAACCACTTTTGACTGATCAAGGTTAAAGTAATGCTCTGAGCAGCTCCTAGTTTGTACTTCCACACAACCATAATATAACCCAGTGGAAATTACAGAGTAAATTAATTTCCTAGATTAAAACTGACCAGCCAGTCTCTGTCCAGTTTCTTACAAAAGACGCTTCTCTTTCTGACAAGCTGGAAAATAGCCGAACAGGTCTAAAACAACTTGACACACACTAGGCAACATGCCCACACTCAACAGGCTGAGTGCTGTCATTGTGGGCCAAGAGGAAGTCTCCCCAGGGCCCTGACAGTGCATGCACTACAACACCGCCGCTACACAGAACACGGGACCTCCATCTGTACACAGATCCATTCTGTTTACGCAGAACACGCATTTCCTAAAAATCCAATATGCAGAATCAATGAAGCTTCTCATTCATCTATTACACCACACCTAACATCCAATCTGACATCTGATTAATGAACACTAACATGTAGCATGAGCATCAAGGATAAACATTTGACCTGAAAATGGTGTTCCTAAACCCCAAAGAAATGGAAAAAAATCTAATTTTCTGTTTTTTTTTATCTATTAGTACATAAAAAACTCATTACCATGAGATATGTTTAATTAATAAAATATGTCCAGCCTTTCTTTTGCACTAAGCCACCAACATGGAAGGTCATGATAACACATACATAATTCCTGCTCTGTCACTGATCTCCACTTCATCAGAATGCAAATTAATCAGCATCACTGAAAGTAAGTCTCTATTACATATGACTGATTACAGGAGAGTTTATAAATAACTAATAACTGAATGAGTACAACACGCCCTTTCCGCTGGCATGCTTGTTTCACATGACTGATACTTGCCTAAAAATAATACAAAATACTGAGGAATGCAATGCCCACAGAATTTACCAGTACACCTCTGAGATGGAGTTAAAAACAGAGGAACTTTGGAACAAAATCTAACATACTTTGAGACTGTTTATTCCCAGTAAATGTCGTGTCATACTCTTGGAAGTTGTTATCTAAGCCAAAAAGTCACTTAAATAACATGTCTCATCAGACAAAAATAATTTCCATGTAAGGAGCCAAAATGCCATTTCCAAGTCTGGAGCCAAAATGGCAGAGGAAATGGATAATATAAATGATCTCTAACTGCTGAATAAAAATGGACTGAATAAGTGTCAGTTTTCATAATTCAATATTGCCCTTCACTGCTGATGGAGGGTGAAAAATGGGCAATTGTCAATATTTTTCTTCCTAATGTTCAAAACAATCAGCTCAGCTACCAGCAGAATGATGCAAGTCATATTTTTATGCTGCCATCTTCCTCGTTGCTTCAAACGAGACTGAGATGATGTTCACACAAAGACATAAATGGTGATAACAATACTGATTGTATTCCATACTGAGAAAATCAAATGCACCATTCTTGTGCATGCAGTAGTATCTGAGGAAAAATGTTAGATCTACACAGCATCACACAGTTCGACACATGATAAAAAAACAGTGAGCTTCACAGTTCTCTGTGCTCTCACTAGATAATGAGAGCAACTGCAAATTCATTAGAGATACGTGCATAAATCACCCATCTAATTGCCCTCTTCAAAGCTGCCACTCAACATGCTATGAAATCAATTTACAAAGTGCTATGCAACAGAATGTGTCCATTACTAATGCAAGATGGCTGCAACACTATCAAGTGGGAGCTGATAACTATTTCACTGAGTGAAATCTGGCTTTCTTCTAAAATGCACAAATCAAACCATAAAATGGAGGAGCTAACAGGGCTTTTGAACGAGGCCGACAAATCCTAGGACTCATCTAATACTGAAACTCTGAATCATGGACACGCACTTTGAGCGTATCTCATTTTCAGATCACAAAGCACAGGCAATGTTTTGTGCCTTCTGAGGGCATCCAAAGGAGAGTTTCAGCCTCCCCTACATTCCCCTAGCTCATTAAGCTATTTATAAAGTACTGCTCTTAATTGCAACATTGCCCAGAGGCCGAAGCTCTGGGAAATACATGCTGGTGGGAGAGAAAACATCAGCCCTTATCTGTGGAAGTTCCCTGTCAAAATACACCCACCAAGAAGCACAGAGCTATGGAGCACCGCCATCAGTTCAATTCTTTCATCCTGAATTTAATTAAATTGCAGAATACGGTGTCAGGTCAATGAAATTCAAAAAAGGGCTAATCCAATCTGAGGGGTGCTGTTCTCAATAGCACAAAAGCCAACAAGAAAAGGCTAAATCCAATGAGAAGGTATCTTCAAAAGAGCAAAACTTAGCTTATGAAGAATTGCCCTCAAAAAATGTGTATATATATATATATATATATATATATATATATATATATATATATATACACAGGAGAATCAGGAGTTTCCAGAGATGAATGTGAAGTAACGCCTGTCACTGTGAACTACAGTTGAGCGGTTAACTGAATTTTATTTTCAAATGCGACTTCCAACAATTATGAAAACAAGATAATCGAGATAAAACGATTATTGTGATGCATTCCGTTTCACAATGATGCTTTCGTGTTATAAACCTAGCCCAAACTCTCTCTCAGCCAGGCTCTGGCATATTTAGTTCAGCTCAAGCAAAGATGATGGAAAGATGCCTTTGGTCAACAAGAAAGGTAAAACTAATTCAGCTGTTTGGAAACACTTTGGTTTCAAGGTGTCTGAGAAGGAAATACTGTGCAAGATTTGTTACACAGTGGTGTCTGCACCACAAGAATATGACTAATTGGTTTAATCATCTGAAATTCAATCTGTTAGAAAGCTATTTTTAAAAAGTTTAACAACTGCATGATGTTTCCAACGTTAGTGAGAAATCGTGTTAAATAATCGTGATCTCAATACTGACCAAAATAATCGTGATTACCACTTTCGCCATCATCGAGCAGCCCTACCGTGACCCTTAAAACTCTGTGGGGGCAGAAAGGATATGGGTTACACACCATCCTGAGACACCAGCTCCGCGGCCGTGTGGTTTGTTTGAAGCAGAAGAAGACGATAGGCGCGTGCTTTGGATACGGCTGCTCCTCTTCCTCAGACAGCAGGTCGGGCGCGTGCTCGCGAGCTCCGGCCGCGCGCGCCTCCGCGCTCTCGGACACGGGGCTCCACGCGCTGCCGCCTTTACCGTCCTCATCCCCGTAGAGCGCGGCGATGGGGACCCGCGCCTCTTCGCTCTCCAAGAAGTGAAAGTGTTCTCTCCCCTCGCCATCAGTCATGATAGCGCGTCTGACAAAGATATCCTACAAAAAGAGACGGAGACGAAGCTCAGGCTCACATTGAACAGGAGAGGAGCTTCAAAACACGAAAAAACGATCCATTAGTGAGCTCAGAGAAACGCTTTACAGCTCGAGTGACACGTTTTACTCGAATATGGTCGATTATTAATCACAAGAGTGGAAACTGAAGTGATAAAGAATTATTTTTGCCCAATAAGAATATTGCGCAAAGCCGTATAAAGGGTGGTCAGTAGCCCTGTTTATGCGCACAACAAAGGCAGACTAATATGGATGGAGTCAGTGAAATAAAGAAAAATAAAACAACTTTAAACTTGGTGACACAGTTTAAATAGTTGAAATAAAGGCTAGGTTACCTTATAGATAAGGAATTGGAGGTTCCCATAAGCATCTCCTTTACTTTCAGTGTGCCGCAGACAAATCCTTTCTGGAGAGGCTCCGTTTCTCGTTGCGGTCCATTGGCTTCCTTTGTTTCCCAAAAGCCGGTTTTTACCTTTTAACTTGAGTCCGTTAGTCCAAGTCTTCAGAATGAAAAACCAGATGGTGGTTGGTGAAAAAACAGTGAAGATGTCTTAGTTGTGACTCTGGTGAAACACGAAGAGTCCACACATCGTCCACAGCCTGCTAACAGGTCTGTGTTGGTCGGGATCTTCTCTCCATCTGACACCACAAACTTCTGCCGTGCCGCGAGCGCGACCACGTGACGCCTCGCCTCAGACTGTGAGAGTTACATTAGCTTAGCAGCTCTGCCTCAGACCCCTCATAGTGCTTTCTGTCGTTTTTTCTACGACGGATTGTGTCACGGATATGTTTAATTTCTCGGCCTATATGAGTGTTTGATGTCTCCCATCGATTGTCTACGGATACAGTCTCTCTTCACAGCAAACTGATAAAAGTCGAAGAGATTTCTCTCCTGTCAACGACGCCACATAGTCTAGAAGAAATGGACACTGTGATGGATGTCATTTGAAACAGTTTCATATGTTTAAAGACTATGGGTGTATCCATTTCAATAGCCTAAAGTTTCGGCAAATATAAAGGGGAATTTGATTTAAAAAAAAAAAATTCTGCATAATTTAATTGTTGAAATGTAGCCTGAGCAAAGTCACAGAGTGGTTTGATATGAAATAATTCATTGCAGAGAAACTTGGCTTAGATTTGTTTACCGTAGTGGTGACAGGAACCAGGGGTTTTCATGTCTACACCCAAATGTAGTCCTTTTATTTTCTATCCAGAATGACCAGTGAACCGTGTCCTCTTTTTAATGTTAATAATGGTAAAATGGTAGCACATTAGAAATATTATGATTTCGTTGGGGTTTATTCTTGCCTTACCTGCAACACCCTGCATGTATCTCTGTATTCATTTAAAAATATACTTTAGGCCAAAAAACGTTTTTCAAAATTATCATAAAACAATATCTCATGCATTAGGCAGTATATTTGTAAATATTTCATGTTATAACTTTATGTGAGGTAGCTTTTAGAGGCATTGAACTCTTTAGACAACTGGTTCCTATCACCACCTCTGTGAACAATTCTGACTAATCAAGTTTCTGAATGACTTTGCTTACATTTTAATGTTTTAATTACATAGGCCTAGACATTTTGAAAAATCTATGGAAGTCCCCTTTACATTTGAAACAGAATATACAAAACTATATGGCCAATAACCTCCTGGTCTCTCAATTGCCATCTGTCATGGAAACTGTTTTCAATGATTAAAACTAGGCATCTGGATACATCCTGTATTCTTTTGCATTTTTTGAAACTGAGTTGTATTTTTTTAAAATAAGATCATTATTTTGCACAAGGACAAGATACTAAATTCTTTTTTAATTTGTATTTTTCTGGGCTAGTCAGTCTATGTAGCGTATTATTAGATCTGTAGAATCAAGATAAAACATCAAAAATCTGTTTGACCTGACCCTCACAACCAAAAATTGCAACGGGAATATGTGTATTGTTACACCCTGGAAAAGATGAGGAACGAAAGCTAACAGTGAGTATGAACAACAACAGTAGTGAAAAAACGTCGGTCAAAAAAATATACATTTAAACTACAGTATTTATTAGTCTTTAAAACATTTAAAAAATATAAACAACCTATTAGCAACTATTCTAGCCACGTACAAATGATGAAACTTTAAATTACATACATACTAAAGCATTTCTGTTCTATAGCATGGACAATTCTGTAAGAAGAACTGTAGCTTACTTAAAAGCCACACAACAGTAATTGAAAATGGGTTTAATAAAACACACAGCAGATAGCAGCAAGAGGAATTCCAGGCATGTTCAGTGTGTTCAGCCCAGCGATCTCAGCTGTCTCCATGGCATCCAAGTTACTGAGCAAATGATTTCTCCTCAGGAATAAGCAGAGCACATCCAATGGATCAATTATTTCTCAGGGATACTCAATCAATGTTCCTTCTTTGGGGAGAATGATCTCTTAAGCCCAGGGGATCCCTTGCTGAGGTTTAACTAGGATTCTGAGAGACTATAGGCCTACATATAGAAAATTAAGTTAATGAAATGCAGCAGGTATAGGCAAAATGCATTGTTGAGGCATTGCACAAGAAGTGGGTGGATGGCTGTACATACGCTTTCATTCTACGCTCAGGTAAGCTTGTTAATTAGTACATCAAAAAAACAGAGCAAAAGAGATGTTAATTTTAATGAATTTAAAGGAGTCTTGTAATTCCACTGTTGTCATGCATGAAAACCCCAAAGGAGCCTCTGCTCTGATGGTGAAATGGTTGTGTTCTCATGCAATACTGTGATGTATGCCAATGTGCACTGTGTTGAAACGTGTTTTTTATTTCATACCTCCTGACTTTAGGCAGATAAAAAGAGCAACACTTTGAAATTCTGCACAGGCGTCCCACCATCTACTGACATTTGACCAGAATGACTAAGAACTGTGGTGTAGGCACCGATCACTGACAATAATCACTGGCTAAACTGGCTCCTGTGCTGCGCCTTCCAGCACTGCAGTCACTGGAGAGGCTGTAAGGAGGAGATCAGTGGACCAATCCTGGCAGCACGACAGGTGTGGGTGTCTTGGAAAACACTGGAATGGTTCTGATGACGGCTGAGGCTGAGGGGCTCTGAACAATTTGGTAAGCATCCAACAGTTGTGCTGCATTTACTGTAATCACTCCAGTGAGAGATTTCAAGGTTTGGCCTCTATCAGCATACCAGTCAGCCTGAGCATGCGCTTAGCTACCAGCGTGCTTTCATCCTCTCCGTGCTGTCCGCTGTCCAGGAATGAAGGCATGATAATGTCTGGGAACTGTATTCTATGTACTTTTGATTCACATGATTACACGCTAGTCTGTCACTACATTCTAGATGAATGTATCCCCTTATCTGTCTTCTTCCATTCATGCTTAAATTTTGTTATGAAAAAATATACAATAGAACAATTATATTTTAAGAGTTTAATAATTCAAAGTACAGGTAAACTTTCATTAGTATAAAAAAGACCGATGCAGATGAATTATTTTCTGAGCCGGTGAAACAAAAGGATAATGTGTCTTAAGCACGTCACTATCCAAAGCAAGGTGCTGTTGGCACAATCTTAGGTGGACAGGAAAAAACTCCAGTACCGTCTATGCGTAGTCTCAGTAAGACTCTAGAGGTTGTCAGGCATTACGGCCCTGAATCACGGACACATTCTTCCAGAATTCAGGCGAACACTGTCTGCTGTATGCACTTTAGAAACAGCTGCACATTCTGATCTATAAAGCTGCTTTAACCCTTGCACTATGCAGTTTTAATTCCCCTGGCCAGGAACGTCATTATCCTAGTGGCTGAGAGGACATCTGGACATTGGTACCTCTTTCTGTTGCTGAACACACAAATACAGAAGGCTGACTTAACAGCGCACATCAAGATTGCTTACCTCAATGACTGCTGACAATAGCGTGCAATGTAGAAAGCACACACTGTTTTTCAGCAATGACTGAGAAAGGGTTTTCAGCACATTACCTGAGACTAATGGAGATATTCGAATATATACAGGATCAAACATATATTTAGTAAGGGCCCAGAAGTGGCCCTCACTCCCATAACTACATATCTTACATGCATATAATAAGGTTATTATTTTTAATAAGGCTGCCTCAAAATATTTAGTTAATTTTACATTGTAGTATGTTAACAGAACAAGAACCTGTCCATCAATGTATTATCTGAAGTTTAATTAACTCAAAAGTTTAAGGCAGCCTGGTAGCTAACCTAACTTTTTTAAGTTAAAGCTGCACTATGTAAGTTTTGGGGATTTGGAGACCTCCCTGGTGGAAATGTGTAATTGCACACAATGTGTCAGTTGTGCTTCGGACCCCCACAAGCAGATGAATCTGATGACTGCAAGCACATTGAAAGAGTATTCAAAGAGAACTCAGTCAAAACATGGTGTAGAATGCACTTTCTGAGGGTGTAAGTGAATTATGTACTATTGTCATCATATCTTCATCAGTATAACATTAATTTTGGAGTTGAGACTTAAACATTGAGCTGGATCCTCTTTTTGAGCCTGTGCATGTGACATTAATACATAAAGACATGACACGATTCGAACTGACACTGACTTTTAAATGATTTCAGGCTTTATAGGGCAACTCACAGCAGTCCACAAATAATAATAATAAAATATTTTAGTGTGTTTTTTTCTCCTGACTCCATAATGTTTCTTCCTTCAATTTTAACAATTTTAAATCTTGCATAGGGTTGCTTTATAACACTTTTATGTGTGTAATAGATCTCCATCCTAACGTGTGGGCATCCACATACTGCAAACACACATTTCTTAACTTTTGAACACTGATGAGATGTTACTATAAACAAATAATTGAAGTATATTATTTATCATGTACGAACTATTAAAATCTCAAAATATCTTTTGGGGCCTGGTTTCAGTCTCCTTCAACAAATTATTCAGTCAATTATTTGTTATTGTATTGCATAAAATAACAAAAACTACTAATACGACAAGTGATTCTGAAGTCTCGAAGGGTGTCGTATGTGTGTTTTATGTTTTGGACACATACAGCTAGACTAGCTAGATTCATTATTGCTCTAAACATCTTGTGTAACAAGAATATAACACTATGTAAAGTAGGGATGCGCCGATGGGAAATGTGGGCCTATGCTGATACCAGTATTTGTAGTGTACGTATCTGCCGATGCGAATACATAAACATTTATAAAACGTAGAAACAGGGACTAGATCAGCCTCGATTGTCATTATGAACAAATGTAATATTTATTTGTATATTGTTACAAAGGCATGTGTGGTCAAGTTTTAACAGAGCAAAGGCAGCAAAAAATATGCCACATAAAGTCTTTGCCCTCCCTATTCATGGTCAAATCAGAATCAAGCACAAACTAAAGACAGTGGCAAATCTCTCACTTTTTTTGCTATTTCAGGTAGGCATGTAGTAAATCAGTATCCTCAGATGTTGGTATACAGCATGTACACGCATACATGAATCACTGCACCAGTACTTACAGATCAGCTTTAAAGTAGTTACTGAATAATTTAAAGTAGACACTAAATAATAAGTCTTAAAAGCCTAACTGAATAATAAGCCTGCAGTTGAATGGGGTTAAGCAACAAGCACAACCAAAAGCACATCAATCAACCTTCGCTTTCAAACAGAACATAATGAATACAGTGTGTCAGTGAATAATTTCAAATGTGTGTTGTGATCCAGAGGAGTAAAGTTCCAAATGAATGGATGAACAGTGCTGCGAGGGGAATATGTTAAGTCTATATCTGACTGAACTAATAGTCTTCTTCTACCTGAGCTGCAACTGGCTGCTTCTCACCCCTGCACACCTGAGTGAACACCGGCCAGCCTCAATACCACAAACAGCACGCCCCATTTCCCTGACCTGCCTCACTACACAGCAGCGCATGGAGCATAGAAGCGGCGGAGAATTGACTCGACTCCTCTGGAGGATCTATCAAAAGTCTGCTTGGTGGTTGATAGACACTTTTGTTGTTCTTCGAAACAAAATACATACGTGCAGTGAGTCAGAAGAAGGATTTCAAGAAGCTTTTGTTTTGATACACTGATTGTCTTGAGCACAGTGCTCCACAAGAGACAGCCGATATATTGAACACAATGTCATCATTAGCAAAGATACAATTCTGTGGACAGTAGGAAAGTTCAGTCTGCTGTGAGCGTTGAGTGAAATGGCAGAAACGTTTTAAGAACAAAGATTGCTAATGAGAACAGCCTTCTCAGAATCCTTAACAAGCAGAGGAAAACTGCCTCTCAGAGGCTTGCCCAACTGCATAGAATAATAAGCAAGGTTAGAGACTTCGGCAGAGGTTCACCCACTGAGCTGCAGCCCCACTCAGCCATGTGTGGATATAATTAAAATGGCCACTTAATCCATAACACACGAAATGCCCACCGCACCAGCCTTCCTAAAAATGACTTTTAAAGACAAATTAGCATTGCATAATGAAAAGCTTGTGTCAATATACTGTAACTGCGAAACTGTTGACATTAATACATTGTGTATATTCATATATTCTGTAGGGCATTTCCATTAGCCAAAGTGCCAAACCATCTTTAATGCTTTCCTGCTATTACTTGTTTTTCCTATTCAAATGTATGAAACGGATCCATCGCTCACTTTTAACAGTTCACTCTTGCATAGCATTAAATGCCATGACAAAAAAAAGAAACTCCTGTCTGCTAAACATTCCACTGGAGACTGAGACACAAACAGTGCAGTTCGGTCATTTGTACATTGATGAATTTGTTGCTTCAAGTAGACAAGGCTTAATCTAAAGCCATGAGAAACCATTTGCTGCACGTAGTTAATAAAACCTTCACTTTTGGCTCAAAGTATTAGGAGAGCAAAGGCTAAATGTTTCACTGCAGAGGCAATTTTATACACCTCGTAAAGCATATCTGCGATATTTTGGCTCTGGGAGAACAACAGTGAATCAGTGCACTGGAGAAGCTGTTGGAAAATGATAAGCAGCAAAGGAGCTGTAATATACACCAGCTATCTCTTCTACTTATGACAGAACTACATCAAAAACTGCCATCTTATGATAGCAGGGCTTACATCAATTACTGCAACGTGGGGCTGGTCAAAAGCTGTGCTGCACATGTTTCCACATCACTCCTGCCTGCTGATGACGTGATCGCAAAGCTATGGCAGGAGAGGGTCAAGCTCAATTCACGCTTGTCGAAGTTCAGACAGGACGAAAGGTTACACGTGCTGTGGGTTTGCTGTCAGGTCCACACATCCACATGCAAAATAGGAAAATGTAGACAGTAGAAAATATGACTGGCCTTGGAGTTGGCCACATAAAGGTCACAGCAGATCAAGAAAGAGGATGATGCATGTGCCAGCCCTTGAGTTATGCTTGCCTTGAGATTAAAATGGTCGTAGTGAAAGCTCCTATTACAGACTTGCATATCAGGATTCCAGTCATGGTCCTCAGATCCATCCCCACCTCTTACCCTAATTCAGTCTTGAATTGGCCTGTTCTGTGGCATAAACTGAGCTTTATTTAATTACCAAAGCTGCTGAACTATGATGACACTTTGCTAGGAAGAATACAAAAACCCTAAAATAAGGTGAAAAAGGCCAAAAATATCAAAGTAGAAACTTTTTATTAAGCGAAATTAAATACTAAATACTGATACTACAATACCCAAAGCCAGATTATTTCAGTTTTTATAGTAAAGCATGGTGTTTTAAGGGAAATTCCCAGAAAGCCTTATGCTTACAGAACACTGCAAGATCATGAGAAGCAGCAAGTGGAAGAACAATGGACTGACAACCCTAGAGCCCAGACTTTAAAATCCTTAAATGTGTTTGGCATTACATGGATTATGATAAGCAGAAAAGGTGACGAGCTTCGAAGACTGAACTTTGTGTGGAAGAAAACTGAAAGTCTCCCAAAACAAATGGAAACTGTAATGAACTGTAAAAAAAGAACCGAAAAAGGATTAGTAACAATAGCAAAACCCTTTTTGATGCCATATAGAACCATTTTCTAAAAGGTTCTTAAAAGAAACTAAATATAACAGGTTTTCCACCACAGATAAGAACTATTTAATCATTCAAAGAATCATTCATGCATTCAAAAGGTTCCTTGAGTTGTCACAGTTCTATATAAAACCATTGCCTTTACTAAAGAACCCTTGAAGAACCACTTTTTCAAGGGCATATAATTATCTAAAACTATAGCAACCAGAACCGAACAGAAACAAAGAGAAAACATGACGATTATATATGCATAAAAATAAAAATATCCAAAACAATGGAACAGTTTTGTCACAGCACTTTCAATAAACACAAGATAGCTCCGAACCACAGACGCTAACAATTCAGAAGCAGACATTTCAAACATTAGAGCAGCTTCCAGTTATTAAAGCTACTAACAGGAAAAGGGGGGGGGGGGCGTTGTTCTTTGAAGAGTTCAATTCAATTTTGGAAATATTTAATGGTCTAAGGGACCAGATTATGAATATTAGTGGACCGTGAACCGTGAGTGATGCGAACAATATAAGACTTCATTTCTGACAATAAAGTTAAGCTGCTAAGGGGCACATGAGTTAACCATACCATCAGCCGCAGTGTATCATACTGCCTGGGCCAGATTGTTGTTACACAGTAAATGGATCTAACGGCGATTACATAGCAAATCTGAGATTGTGCAATCCAGTAATCCACGGCTTTAAGATCTCCTTCCGGACCATTATAAAGCTGTGGTTATTACACGTGTCTATAAAACACACAACAATGGTAAAATGAAAGCGACATGCAATGTAAAAAGCTCTGTACCATACAGGCACTCACAAAGAAGGAATCAGGGATTATTCTGCATGTTAATCACGGGAAGTTAAGCTTCCTGACATCCGAAGAGTAATCTCAACAGTAGTGATGGGTCATTTAGCCTAGCTACTTTGTCGGTTATTAACGTTGTCCGGAAACAATTTGAATAAGAGAGAAATTGTGATTTCTAGAATTAATCCCTAAGGTCACTAATGATGTTTAATCTTTCTGCCCACCATTGTGCATGAACACCATGGTAGCTCTATCATTTAATATGACACTGCATGTGAAAAGGAATGCATGGTATCACTAGTGTCTGGGGACTGAGCAAGCAATAAGACCAATCAGCAGCCTTACCCCGCCTGCCTTGAGTGAGTAATGACTGTTTGGCATCTTTTATATGTCTGGGGCATGTGTGACTGGGAAGGACTGCGCCGCCCTGCCTTTAACCACTTTATGAGATGATTCACTGCTCACTTCATATTCTGACAAAGAGAAGCAGTGATTTATGCTGTGGACCCTCAGTCTCACAAATCACGCGTACTGCTTCCCAATGTATGAGTGCAGTATGCAGAGAGATCAGAAGGATTTCCCAGACAACTGACAGGATCCGGTGTCAGCCGGATAAAATCTTCCCAAGGCGACAGTGGAAAAGCCATTGCAACAGACTGTGGCGTCCTAGAGATAGAGTTCTGTGCAAAAGTCAGAGACCACCCTTTATTTCTTTAATTTCCAGTCAGAATGGCCATTAAGTACAAGTTGTTTATTTCTCAGGAGCTATTTTTGAGGAGATTAGATATAAGATGATCTACTTGCATAAGGAAAAAATGTGAGTTTCCCAAGCTGGAGTTAAAACATTATTTACAAAGATATAGAAAAAATCACTAAAACTGTCGGCATCAGATAAACTTAAAGCTTTCATCTTTGAGAGATAGAAGAAAATCAAGCTCCACTCTTGATTCAGATCTGAAAAAATCACAGGTATTACAGGTATCCATACATTGTGAGAAGACAACTCAGCACTATGAGTCTGTAAGGATATGTAGCTGTCAAGAAGCCATTACTGAGAAAATGAAAATTTGAAAGATACAAACACATTGTTGCTGATTCTCAGAACCCCAGATCCCCCAAAAGCAGCTTGAATTACCAAAAGCATGCTGAGAAACGTCTGCATATATATCAGATTAATGCGGCTTATAGAGCTGGTGGAGCATTTTGAGCTGAGGGCTCCAACAGAGACCCCAGTAAGTGGGTCAAAATTTCAACAACAGACCATCTGAGGTGTCAGAATTGAGGCAAGGGAGACCATGGTAATAGGACCAGACTCCCACTTTACTCATGGTAAACAAAGCTGAGTTTGTGAATGTGTCAATTTGTACGGCTGCTTGCCCCATTTTCCCTGCTGCTAGTGAGAAGCATGTCCGTGTGGAGGGACTTGGCATTATGGTGTGGTGTGTAAAATTAAGGCCTGTGGACACTTTCATCTGGGGTTCCTGTCGGCAGAGGGATTGTGCAGCATGACCCAAAGGCCTAGACACCAGACACTATCACTAGGTTTGCTCAACACTGAATTTGTGAACTATCTTGCACTCCACAGTGTTAGTGGTTTGAGAGTACAACTTGCTCAGAGTGATGCAACAACACAGCAATAACATAATGATGACATATACCTCCTGCGAGATGATTGGGCGTTGACCCATGAGATGGTGGTTGCATGAAGCTGGCAGTGAAGGAGGCAAAGAGAACATAAACAAGACTCCAAGATTCTTCTAAACATATTCATTAATATTTATCAAAAGAGCTGATCAAAGGGTGTTTTGGTCAGTCAGTATGCATACATCACTTTACAACATCTTCCAAGATGCATACTGATGCCAGAGATATTGCAGTGTGACAAAAAACCTGCAATTCATTTTCAGTCCAACAATCCACAGAATGCGGAGCGACGGAATCAGCAGCCTCATAACTCCATTTTCAGTTTGAGGTCAGTGTTTGAGGCACCAGAGCAGTGACAACGATCATCTGTACTTATTGCATCTGCTCCATTGGCAGAGCCAGGCAGGCATCTGGTCCTGTGCTTGTGTCAGCTGTTGACTCAGTAGACTGCCCTAGTGTATGGGACTCTTGCCCAAGAGTGGCCTCCATTCGGCATGACAGGCAGCCAAAGCCTGGCCAATTTAGTCCTTCCCATTGGATAATGAGAGAGATTACAATAATATCAAAGCAAAAAATAAAAAATAACCTGTTCCAATATTGTAGTTTAAAAAATGCAGTGCCAGAATAGCATGTCAGCTTTCTGCTTGTGTACATGTGTAGTGTCTTCTCTGGTCCACTGGATGAAAGAGGGATATAATGAACGTTATTAAGCTGCTCTGTTTTCCTGGACTGTCTGAGGCTGAAGACTTCACAGACAGAATGATGTCCGGCTGGAGCAGAAAGGGAAGGGACACGTGATCCTGAACGGTGAGAACGCACGCACACCTTCATGTAAACAAGACATTCCACTCAGGCCTGTCATGGATGGGACCTCTTGCGCTGTTCACCTTTACGGAGTATGACAACTCTTGTCCTACTGCATTGTATCTGTGAAGTGTTTTGACAGGTCCTTGCAACAAACACTTATGGTATCCACCATCACTCATAGGTTTGCAGAACACGTTTGTCTCTGTTTACAATCTCAGTACAATGTTTTAACAAAGTTACAATTATCCACATTCTCTTGTTGCTACAGGCTGTCATAATGTCGGACAAATTATTTAGGGCAAGCTGCGGTCTGCTGTTTTCTATCATAGTGGCATGGCTTGCTCATCCAACCATGATTGACAGCACCTTCTGCAATAGATATAAAGCAGTTACATTAAATGTTTGTTAGATTCTCAGAGTGTATACCCTAACTAACTCTTCCAGTATGTTAGGCCTGTCACTATTATTACATAATTGCCTGATCACAATTATTTGAGCTGTTTACAATAATTGAAGCTGACTGTAATTACTTTCACAATTATATGTTTACATTCCAAAAAATACTGTAAATTAGTGTGATTTCACTCATTGGGTTGAGACAAATGCATGTAAATAAAGAAAAGCAGAGAACGTATATATATTGGTAACTTCTGACTAGTACTATGACACCATTAGAGGGCAGCGTTGAGTAATATTTGTTTATTTGAGCTGTATCTCATCAGTTGTGAGCCACTAAGCATTGACAGCTAGAAAGTAAAATGGCTAACCGGCTAATTTGGCCACTTTAGACCTGGACTTTAATAGCTGAACAAAAAATGACGAATTATTTATCGCAATCATTTTACGGAAATTTATCGTCAGCTAAATGCCATAATCATGGCAGGCCTAACATGATTGCTGTGGTAGCTAGATATGATTAATTGTCCTGCATGTCACCTATAAGAAGGAGTCCCCCTCAATAATATATGGACCATAACTTAACCACTTCAACTTCAAAGGGCACCCCTGCATGGCCCAAAGCACTTTACAAGTCTGAACATAATTAGCAAAAGAGATTTACTGCTCTCTACAAACTAATCATCAGTATGCTATTGGCATGAAGAGCTTTTTATATCACTGTGACACTACTCCTGTGAAGTATTCTACAATCTGCTTTAATTGGATTTCACAGAAGCATTGCTCTGTTCTGGCATTTCCTCATTCCCACCGAACACCATGATTCCTTTTATGTTGCCATGTCCATTTCGAACCTGACGAATCAAATATTTACATAACTACGCCATGGCTGTTTTATATCAGGCCCATTTTAGCTGAATTTGGGCCAGCAAGAATCTACTCCGCCGCAGACCGGCTAATTTTGCAGCCACGAGAGACAGTGGAGTGTGTGCTGAACAGGGCTCTAATGTGATTGAGAGCTTAAAGAGCAGTGCGGGTTGCAGTTTGCGATGTGAAAGGTACAATAATACCTAGTCACGCTGCCTCCACTACTGTGTCTGCTACTGCAAAGCAAGAAAGGGGGGAAGCCAAAGTTGCTTAGCAACCTTTGTCCTTTAAAAGATGATTCTCGTTGGGCTGGGTATCCTTTTGTGTATTGCCAATATCACAATGCCATGAGATGTGATGTTCTGTGGGTTACATTTTGTGTGCAAGTTGTGTTGTCAGTCAGTTCGTCCCTGTCATGAGGTGTCCACACTGTCCAAATGTACATATGTGTACTTGCTGTTGACGAGTACAGCTGTCAAAGTGAGTATTTCAATGGTGAAGACAGATACAGTTGACAAAGGAAAACAGGGCTGCTGCATCAAAGGTGAGGACAAAAGGCAGAATTAATGGATGGCCCTATGACAGCGTGGCTTTAGGATGCAGTCTGCCTTCATCCACCCCTCCTTCCTAGGTCACCCCTCCAAAATCCAGCTGGAGCCATGTGGGTGGCAATAGGAAGAGCTTGTTAATTATTAGTGTGATGCCATGATTTAAATATAATCATTCAAGTCCTTCAAAAATGTTATTATTTTTGCATTAATGTAGGAATCCATTCAACATCTCATGCCAGAAACATCCTTTTTCGTGAATCATCCATTTTGTGTATATTCATGTCCCCCAATATTCATTTAACCCTGTTACCTGATCACATTCACCCCTATGAAATATCTGGAATAATCCACAAGTCACATATTCAGCTGGAAGTTGCATCATCCAAATTTCTGAAGATCATGGATTATTTTTTCTTTATTTTCAGTAACGCTTCACCTGAACCCTGCTACATAACACTGACTATGCCATAAACATGCCTTGGAAGATGTCATATGTGAAAAATGTTAAATGAATCATTTATTTTCAAGCTATGATTTGGGTAACAGGGTCAGGTGACAATATCACTGAAAATAAGGTTACCAGATACATAACATTGACCTGACCATGTCATGGAAGATGTCATATGTTGTCAAGAGTTGTCATGACAGATTATGTCCAGTAATATATCAATAATGTACTTTTACCAGTAATTGTCATTACAGATGTCAACTTACAACAGCATACAGCATTTTCCATGACATGTTTATGGCATAGTTATGTCAATGTAAGTGTGGCCTTATTTTAAGTGATACTGTCACCTGACCTTGTTACCCAAATTATTGACTGAAAATAAATATTTTAAGTAAATCAATAGAGTGACCATAATGTCCTTATGTAATTAGCATGGATGCTAGTTAAAACGCAAGCCTGTTCTTTTCAGTCCTGTTATTCAAACCATTGTCAGCAAAGTGAATCTTGAGATATTGTTCCTGAGATGGGTTAACACATTTAGAATGGTTCAATGCATTTTTTCTTAGGATCAGTGTTGAAAAACAATTTAAAGAAGAAAGCTACAAAGGCTAAGTGGCACCCTAATCATGGAATCTCACAGTTAATTAGTTGGGTCATCTTTATTAGTGCAAGGGAAACACCAAAATATGGAAGGCAGGGGTACTCCAGGACCAGAATAGGGGTTATATCTTGCCTAAGCCAGTTAAATATTACTGATGTCTTATTTTTACTTAGACCTGACCCAGTAGAAACATTACAGTGACATTGAGATGTATACCAAATGTCATAGGTAGTGGCCAGACCGGCAGTCAGTGATCCACCTGCATGTTTAACAGTCCTGATGCTGCTGGAAAACGTCCTTCAGTGAGAGGAAACGCACGGCACAAGAGAGCATAATAGAAAATGACAAGATGCCATGAAAGGAGTTCCTGTTCCACCAGCAAGAAAATGTCAGAGGGTAAAATTTCATTTTGTTGTGTGGATGCATGGTGCACGTGAGGTACAAAGTCAGGAAGTTTTAATACCTTCAGAATTGCCATATAAACCCATACACTCCTGCATACACAATGCTGCTACTGAGCCCCTCCTTCTCTCTCTGTCTTTCTCTCTTTCTGTATCTCTCTCTTTTTCTCTCTCTCTTTTTTTCATGTCGATCAAACTCAATATGGGTCAGCCAGCCCCCTTCCTGCTCACAGCCACCCCTGCAGTTGCTCTAGCATGAGTGCAGTATTCACTTGAATGCTCATACGTTCTCTCCCTCCTCTCACTCTCGGATGCAGTTTGGGTTTACCGTGCAAAAGCTCATCTTTTATTGAAACGCAACCAAGGATGAATACATAAGTATATTTTGCATTCTGACCTATTATAACTGTAACTATTTGCATCTGCACAGAAACACCTTCCTGCTTCCACAAAAACCACCTACTTTCACAAACGCATCCCACGATTTACACAAGTAGTTCTTATTCCATTTTTATGGAGAGCTTTATTTGCAGTCTGCGCATGGTTTTTGCAGGAGGGTTAGAGGAACCGAGAAGGGGGGTGAGAGAGAGAGAGAGAGAGAGATTTTCATCACAGTGAGAGAAGCCATGGCTTGTCAGATATGAGAAGACAGTGCGTGGGTGTGCTGGGGGTTAGAAGCTCGTGAAACGCAGGGCCCTGTTAACGCTCCTTCTCTTCTCTCCGTCTCTTCATTTGCACCACACTGGAGTGTCCACGCACTTACAAAAGCCCTTTTCCAATGGACCTCAAAAAGCAGGTGCTTTTCAAAAGGCCCTAATTAGACAGCACCACAAAAATCATTAATGCAGGAGATAAGAGGTGCCCTCAGTCTACCTTCAGTCAACAGACACAGTATCATCCACTTGCTTTTAAAACTTTACAATGTCAGCTCATCCCTTTACGCACCTAATCGCCTAAACGCGGCTATCGTCGCATGCCGCACACTTCAAAGAGGTTGTACTGACCCAGGAGAGTTGGACTTCATGTGGTCTCGAACGCTGCTGGAAACGTCTGTGTATAAACACTGAGCTGGGATTCAGACAACAAGCCATCTTTTATTAATAAGCCTTAATTTGGATAAGATGAAACTTCCATCCCGGATACATGACAGAGGCTGCTGTTAGTGTCTGCTTCAACCTGCTATCTAGAAGACCTGCCATGTAATGCAGCAGGCTATATTTTTGTCATGCTGTAATGATCATATGTTGGAGTCAGGCTCACTTTGCACTCTGCTCCAAACACTGACCTTATCTAATATGACAGTCACAGTCAGTGGTGGTTGGAACTAGCCAAGGGATGCAAACCAGGCTGAGAAGACTCTGGGCTCTGGGCATACAATGCAGCAAGCTTTAGACAGACTGTAGGACTGAATATTATACTGATCACACATAAAAAGAAAAAAAAAAATTTACAAGGCCCTGGAATTACATTACAGGGGTGTGAATATTATATAACTGAGTGTGTTTACATGCACTCAGTAATCTGATCATAATTGGATTTCTGCAGTTATATGATTACTCAAATAGTCATGTAAACAGCATACTCCGATTTCTTAGATCGGAGTAAGGTCTAGAAATCCAATTAAGAAATTTGATTAAAAAGGGCTGGATTTTATCAGATTTAATCAGATTTCTCAGTGCATGTATACTCTTACTCTGATTTCTTTCAGATTTCTCAGTGTGTGCATCTACGAAAACAGACAGCGGTACCAGAAACAAGCAAGCAGCGTTGCTGCAAGATGGCAGAAAAACACTTTTGGAACAACGCTGAAACCAACTACATGCTAGACGAAATGGAGGAATTAAATTTTCTCCAGATGATGTATGTTCATATCTTCAGGTGAAGTGGCACAATGCTTTAAAAAAAAAGCAGCATCACGTCTTCTTCAGTGAGTTTATACCCTTACTCATGTTAAACACTGTATTCCATTCAATCATTGTCATCGATTATCATCATTATATTAGCCCTTACATTATTGCACATGCGTCTGTCATGCATTTCAAGCCTTAAGAATAGTGTAGCATCGGTGCAGAGGAAAAACCAGAGAATGCCATTTTTCTGCTTGTTGAAAAGCTTGTTAATTGAGAAGCAGCAGAAAAGGTCACTGGCTCACAGGGGAAATAGCGGGGGAGGTCACCAACAGCCATACAACACACACTGACGGGTGCACTACAACCATACTAATTAACCCACAACAGAACACAATAAAACATAACCAACACGTAAACACATTTCAACTGATTAAACACCAACAACCGCAACAAACGTCCTTTGTTGGATAGCACAGTTTATTATTCGAAGGTGTCCCTAAGAGGCCTTTCTACTTCTTTTGTTTTCTGGACACCACAGTCACTGATTGTTCCTTAAGATTGTTATGACTGTTACGCTATTCCACACACTATCTTGAGAAATATGGCGGCACAGCCCAAGTTTGTGGAACTGGATGAGAGTAGTTTCGCAAGCCACACTTCCACCTATCATCATCACAGCTAGGTAGGTTTCGTCACTCAATGTGGCCAAGAGCAACCTACTTTGACAGAAATGGGCCACTTAACTGACATGCAAAACAACCAACCACACACATTGTTTTTGTGTGTACAGAAGTACAGACAGACAAAAAAAAAAAGACAAGCATATCTCACAAAACAAGCATATCTCACTTACTAGCTATCAACTTAAAACTCCTGAAGAACTTTTAAAGACTTCACAGTACAAAAGTTTCCTTTCAACTGCTAAAAATCAAGGCATAAACTTGGGCAAACACATCAGAATGTGACTGACAAAATAGCCCATTTCAGTATACAGTAAGAATCATGCTGTCTGTGTACCTCTGTGGGCGGATGGACTGAGACCCCCTCACAAAGGGGAAAGTGACTTTGTGGAAATTATTCAAGGTTATTTGAGCACTTGGATCTAGCTGAGAGTGACTTCTGCAGACACTGCTGGGATTCTTATGAGAGAGCCATATGGACATCATCTTTATTAGACATCAACCTAAGCAATGACTGCACTGTTGAGTGAGTTGAGCTTTGTTATGTCTGAAAACCAATCCAAGTCACCAGCATAACCGTCATTGTTCTGTACAGTGAATCCGCTGTTGTTAGCATAGTTTGTCGAACTTGCACATACGTCAACCAGCCATATCACTAAAATCACCACCTGTCCATTTTATCAGCTCCACTTACCATATAGGTGCACTTTGTAGTTCTACAGTTATAGACTGTAGTTCCTCTTTTTCTCTGCATACTTTCTTAGCCCCCTTTCACCCTGTTCTGGTCAGGACCCCCACAAGACCACAACAGAGCAGGTATTATTTGGGTGGTGGATCATTCTCAGCACTGCAGTGACACTGACACTGTGGTGGTGTGTTAGTGTGTGGCGATGGTACGAGTGGATGCTGGTGTGTTTCTCAGCTCACAGTCCACTGAAACTCTGCTACCGTGGTGAAGAATCTCTCTGTATGTGGCCCAGTCACACTCTGCTACTGCAGTGAAAAATCTCCCGGCTCACGGCCCAGTCAAGCTCCACTACTGCAGTGTAGAATCTCACCGCCTGTGGCCTAGTCAAAGTCTGCTACTACAATAAGAAGTGTCCCAGCTCACGGCTCAGTCAAACTCCTGTACTGCACTGCAAAGTGTCCACGTTAGCTGCCAAGTTAAACTCTGCTGCTGCAGTAAAAAATCTCCCAGCCTGCAGCCCAGTCAAACTCCACTACTTCTGTGAAAGGTCTTTCAGCTGGTTCTCAGTCGATGATGGAATAACTCTCAGGCCGATAGGGAAAGTTCAACACAAATCACATAACGAAACACACATAATCTCACCAAAGAGTAGCCAAAGAAATAGCATTATCAGCATTACATATAAAAATGTGTGTAGGTTCACTGGTCATTTTGAATAGCTGATAAAATGGCTATATTTGCATTGCAGACATTGCAACCTCTTGTTCCTGTCGCCACCACTGTAAAGAAATTGGACAATGAACCGTTTCACATCAAACCACTCTGACTGACCTTGTTCACATTTCAACACTTGAATTATGCAGAAAATTTGAGATTTGTGGAGTTCCACTTTAATGTCCAATAATATATGCTTGAATAATATATGCTTGCCAGTAAAGTAAGCTTGTCAGAAAATGTCCTTGAGAGTTTGGCAGCATGCCGTGGGCTGGTGTGTCACGCAAGATCACACTACAATATTTCATACACTGGAGAAGGATCTTCTTCTAACACCCCCTACCACCCCACTTTACACACATACAGATTCTCTCACGCCCTCTCCAACACTCACTCTCACTCTCTCTCTCTCTCTCTCTCTCTCTCTCCCTCTCTGCAGAAAGCAGTTTGAGTGGTGACGCTCCGTTTCACTGCGAGGTGACGTGGACACATGCAGTCGTATGACTGGAGATTTAAAATCCCAATTAAAGTGTTGTGGAGTTGCAGTGCAGTACACACACACAGACACACACACAGACACACACACACACACACACACACACACACACACACACACACACACAGACACACACACATTATCCCCCTTTCCTGCCAAAACCTGCAGCACAACAACAGGCGCATTTCCACAGCCTGTGCTGCTCCCGCATACAAAACGAAGGTACAGTGCAGAGGATAGTTTGCCAAATTAGGCCAAGGAGGGGGAGGAAGACGAGCGGCTGAGAGAGAGCAGCGCTGATTATCCCTCCATGCAGAATTTATAACGCTGATGTTCCAGAGAGCAGCCGACTGAGGACAATTACACAAACAGCAGCACATGTATGGAGCCTGTCCATCTAGCTTTAGCTTAAAGTATCTCTTGCAAACCTACATTGCTTCTTTTTGGGCAGCTTTCTCTCTTACTTTCCCCCTGGCCTCTCTGTGTGTGTGAAGCCTGCTGCCTCTAACACTGGTTTGAAGTGTCCACTGTTGCATTCGAAGGAGGGGGTGGGGGGGGTAGTCATTGCAAGGTTGGAACAACTTTTTTTTTCTGGGATTTGTATCAAATGCCATTCAGTTGGCTTCTGTAAAGGAAAGCTGGTGGTAAAGATTATTTTCTTCCAGCATGTAGTTGAGCTCGTGCGGGAGGGGAGCTTGGGGGCTGATAAGTTAGTTGCTATGCAACCAGACGGTTCTGTAGGAAAGCGCTGCCATCCTCACTCCGCTGAAATCTGGCGCTATGAAAACACCCAGAGCTCGTCCTGTGCTAACAAAACCACTAATACTGATGGCATTAATAATTTAACAGAATTCCAAACAAGGCAACCGTCCATGACTGACACCTGCGCCCCTGCTGAAACGCACATCAGAGTGGACAGAAGGACCTGCCAAACGTGGTTCGTCACAATTATCCTCTTTTTCCCAAGAGAGGCCCTCAAGAAATTACAGCCGTCCACATCAGAGAGGCAAATCTCCTTCTTCATCATAATTATCCTGTTAACTAGAACCGATCTGGATGGTTTACCTGCTTGCCTTGATGGGAAGGGATTGTGTTTACTGCAGAACATTCACAATATCAGTGCCATCCCCCTCCCCCCATACACACACATTCTTCTACACATGCACAAAATGCATAAGGACCTTACAAATCAAAACTGTTCACTTTTATATGCTGTAACTTCTTCAAATGTGCCATAAAATTCAAAATAATAATCACAAATAGTCACTACTGCAAGTAAGCCTTCTCAGTGTGCTGGAGAGGAAATGATATTTCTCTTTGATATTTCAGGGTCAAGAGGCAACTAATGTGGAGAAGGCTTTCCATACCTTTTCACACATGCCAGAGACTGCAGGAAAGCAGCACAGCCTCCAGATCTCTTTCACACTACAGGAAGGACTCACAGCTGTGAATGAAACCTTTAGAGAAGTAATGATGCGAGTCATACAGTAGAATTCCAATCAAAACTCTTCAGCATCAACACCCCCAGCCCAATCCCCCTCCTGCCCGTCCGCCTCCGTCCTCTTTTCTACCTATCCGTTTCTATAGCAGAGCCGGATGTGTCAAGGCACTGACCTGTGCAACTGGCTGTCTGAAGCGGACACATTATGTAACCATGACACTCTCGATTTCTGAAAGGAACTCTGCTCTCCTACATTTGTGGTGCTTCTGAGACTTTTACTGAGCATGGATTGCATGTTAAAAGAACCGGAAAAGCACTGGAAGCACGTGCACACCAGAAAACATTCTCACTTGACATACAATACAGGGAACTGGATGCATTTATGGATGGATGGATGGATGGGTGAGTGAGTGATTGGTTGGCTGGATGGTAGGTAGATCAATGGATGGAAGGATGGAATAATGAGCTAATTGACTGACCCAAAATGCATGTAATGGCATGTGTGTTTATCTATTATCTAGAAGGGAAAAATGTAGTCTTGATGTTTCTGTCAGATTCAGTTACATAACTCCTTTCAGCTGATCTGACTTTTCTTGTTGAGGACAAAACATTGTACTGGGCTTCTTTACAGATTTTTTTTTGTTCCAGTTACATTAAAATCCCATCACTCTCTGGCTTCCCTTTCTAAACACAGAGTTGTTTCTGCACTCTGATTTTTTTATTTATGATAAGCACAATAGAAATATGCAGTTTTATGAATGTTCTGTGTATATCTATAATGTGAAATCTAATGAAAATACAGCTGTCACTGAGGTACGGGGATATTATTAAATACATTTAGGGTAGGCCTAAGCCAGCAAAAGAAGCCTCTTATTTGGACAAATGTGAGGAAAATAACCACACTGCAGTGTAAAAATTGACACACTATTAATATGTTCACTCCCACATCAGCTTTAGAGTTACAAAGCATCTCAGACTTACTGGAAGGAACATTGGGTTCGATCCCTGGCGAAGCCACAGCTTCCAAGGCCAGGAGTCCAGGAGAGCACAATTAGCCTGTTTGGCCCTCCCTTACCCCAACACAAGTGTCTGTAAGTTGATCTGAAAGAATTGTCACTTAGTGTTCTCCAAGCACGTTGAGCTATCCAACAGCCTTGTGCTAGCAGCAGTTTGAAATGATGTGATGGCACTTCAACTGTGTCAGAGTATATATGTGCTAACCTTTATCATCCCAGATTGGTAGCATCATATGATAGGGGGATATAGCTAGCAGGTGGCATTGGCTTGAGTAAATAATGAGTAAACGCAAATTACGGGAAGGAAAGTCTTGCTATTATTTTCTCAGTAAAGCTGGGCATACACTACACAATTTTATAAAATCCAAACAGATTTCAATGGAAAGCATCTCACACTTAATGTCAGTCCTTCACAGAATTTCTTGTAGTTTTTGTTGTGAGGGCATGCACACTAAAAAGAGGGTATTGCACACATAACGTGATTCAAATTTCAAAATCTCCTTGCTATCATATGATATAAACAAAGCTAAACTGGACTGAACCTGTTACTGTATTTATGTGCACAAGATGCGTAGCAAACACACAACTTAGGGATGAATGTACATTTCACACTGAGAGCTGGAGAAAAATAGTATTTACTACAAACTGGCCACTGACAGTGCCTTGATGCATGGATCACTACATTTAGACATTATAAAGGCTTTTATTTGCCTGTTTTCAGTAAACATTTCCTCTATCTTTGTGGTCATCTTGCTTACATGATGCATGCATACACATCTCTTTGCCTTTTTTCTCTCTCTTCTGGTTCTCTTGTTGGCTGAATCATTTATTTACTTAACGCTGACCATCTCACACTACAGGACTCGTGAATACTTTGAGTCACAAAAACTAAACATGTTTGAAAATTTCAAAAGGCCTCCAAATATTCCAGAGGTAGATTGGGAAGCCTAAAGACTATGAGATCATCCACGCTTCTGATCGACCTGGAAAATTGCTTCAGATTGTGAAAATTTGTCAGAAGGGGCAAAACAGGATTCAAACTGGGCTTAAAGTAGTGTATTGTTGGCCCAGCTTAAGTACATCCGCTAAGGAACCAGGAACATCCCTGATGATATGTCCAGAGGCATCAGCAGAGGTACTTACAGAGATTATTACTATTACTACTACCACTACTACTAGTGCTACTATTACTAATAATAATAGTAATAATACTAATAGCCATAGGTAGGTATTATGTGAATTGAGGTGCTAAGAGAAGTTAACAGTGGCTCTTCACTAACAGCTTGAGAAAAGGAGGAGAAATGCAGATGCTGACAAAGTCTGTTTTCATCAGTGACTGTGCTCTGGATTACTGTGAGGTCACACACACTCATAAACACAGTACAAGGGCTAAGAACAAACAAGTACACACATACACACAAATGCTTATGCATGCATGCGCACACATTGACAGGGAACACAGGCTCGGTAGGGAAAATTATTCTGTTCAGGCTGCGTCTTGCTTTTACAATTATCTCTCAGATAAAGGTTGCAGTGATTTAATTTCCACCCATATTTTTCCTCTCAGAAATTGCCTTTGTTCACAGTAGCACTTATCTTGCAAAGCTTAAATGCAGCAGGATATGACGGGTAGTGAATGTCTCAGAATCTCTTTGTCTTACTCATCCATAACATGCATCCTTATTTTCTTAATATCAAGGCTTGCAGCAAGCAGAGTGCTTGACTCTTAAAACATTACTGAAGCTATGTGGTCTCAAAACTCTGAACATAAAAGAATTGATGCCACAGATCCAGAGCAGCAGTCAAATTCCTCTCTCCTTATTTTCTGCTCAAAATGAAACACTGGACTCAAATTTGACATCCAAGTAATCAATAGTGTGCAGTTTATTCCATTACAATGAGAACTTGTTTCATGGATTTAATGAATAGCACAAGCATGGTCAGCACATCACGCAACTGGATCTCAAACCCAAATCCCAAATGTCGAATGGATTTCAATACTACTTAGCATCTTTTACTAGATGCTTCTTTGTGGGACCTCTCAGAGGTCTTCATGTTGAATTGCATTTCTTCTTCTACATCTGTTTCTATTTCTCTATTATGTTCATTCCCATAGTTGTGTAACCTCAAACACTAAAACATCCTTTTGTAAGTCAAAGTGAAGGTTAAACAGTTTGGCACGTGCAAAACCTGAAATGGATCCATTACTAACTGTACTAGACTTTCTGAACCAGTGCTATAGGTCCATCTGTGATGAAAGCTGTGGAGAACTACATGGTATCCTCTTGTCAAAGGTGTGCTGCGGAACTGCAATCGGAGTAAATATCAGAAAATCTGCCAGTAGTTATCCAGATCACTCTGGTGTTACAGGTTAAGATAAATGTGCCTGATGTTCATGTCCCAGTGTGCAAACAACTGAGAGAAAAAACAATGGCTGAAAGAAGAGGAAAGCTTCATGTAAGAGAAGAGAATAATCCAGCATGACCACTGCAGCCTTTTCAAAGCACCAGAGCTGCTTCTCTTTCTGTCTTTCAGCATCCAGGCTTCAAAGCAGACAGGCCACTTTCAGAGCAGGCACCACTGTTCCTGAAATATAGATTTTATTGCCTATGGGATGCTGCCTACCACTTCTGATATTATACACTTCTCTGGAACTGGCCTTGGTTGTTTCAGCAAATCCAGTTCTATATATTCCATGTCTAATAAAGTTTATCCTGAGGCAGTCTCTCAATATTGTGAACTTACTGGCTGCTGTCCTGATGTACATAACCACTCTTTTGGAGTGAAATCCAGTCTTTATATTTGGGATGATATCTTTCTGCATTTAGTCCAATGAAGTTGTCTGAACTGAATCACCAAGAGAGAAATCTCCAAGACCCTCTAAGCCGTCTGAGAAGGCTTAATGTTTTTTTGGGAACTGAAAAATGTTTGTCTGTAATGTTGGTTCATTTTTTAAATAGAATCATCATGCTTGTTGTATTGAAACTCAATAAGTGCTGTACTAATACTCATATTGCATTGTTAAGTTTTGGTTGAAAAGAAAATGGTTAATATCTTGAAACGGCCGGTTTCCTCCCAAAGTCCAAAGACATGCAATCAGGTAAATTGGACATGCTAAATTGCCCCTGGGTGTGAGTGTGTGTGTGAATGTGTATGTCTGTCTGTCTGTCTGTCTGCCCTGCGATGGACTGGTGACCTGTCCAGGGTGTTTCCTGCCTTCCGCCTGATGATAGCTGGGATAGGCTCCGACACCCCACCACGACCCAGAAGGATAAGCGGTTTAGATGATGTGTGTGTGTGTGTGTGTGTGTGTGTGTATTTTTTCCCACTGGCATCTGGGTAGATACAGCTAAGGTACCCCCTTCATTGTTTAGGCCTTCGGCAGCTGAACATCAGATTAACCACCAACATGATGAAGACGTGACAGAGGCAGAGGAATCAACCAATCATGTTTTTATTTCCAATGGGGATAGGTGGTGGGGCATCAATTTAAGAGAAAAAACACCACTCTATGGTTTCCAGAGGTCCAAAAACCTCACTGACTACAAACAGCTTAATGGTAGTTTTACCAGGTTCCACTCAGTTCAGTAGAAATGGGAAACTGGTGGCAGCTTTATGTCAGGGCTCTTCACTGAAGGAGTCACTGCAAAAATGCAACATATAAGGTAAAATGTACAGTTGCCCCAAAAGGTATTTGGATATTTGTGCCACACCTTGAAAAACCTTTTATATTTGTAGTTCACTGTGTTAGGAAATAAAATGTCTAGCCAAGTGGCATCTCTTTAAAAGCCAACCTTCCACTTCTGAGTTCTTGATCCCATTAATCAACACAAGACTCATGCCATAAGTAAACCAGTCACAGACATTCATGTTTATACCTCTGTGCTTTACAGCACCCTTAGTGCAGTCTGGTTGGAATTCTTCTCCAGACTTTCCGTCCAAAAAGAGCCTACTATCAGTTTGATGTTCTCTAACCATTTGGTTAAACATTCCATTAAGTAACCTAAAGAACTTTAGTAAAGCTTACCAAAGATTAAATGGCTAAAGTGTCAAAGTACTTTTGGGGCCACTGTATGTTAATGCCTGTTGCAAGCTTCAAATTAAATATATGAATAAATCTAGAAAGGCAAGAAATGTGTACCTGCATTAACCTAACTTATTGCTTTTGACCTACTTTAGACATTTATGGCCTGAACTTAAGGCCAAGCTCTAACAGTCATGGAATGGCACATAAGCTGTTATATGTCTTAGAGTTCTACCATTGCTTTTTACTGTTCATAGATCAGGGCAAACCATTCACTACCCTATTCATTACTATATAATCACCCACATAGACAACCAAATTATCACATTATTCATTCTTCAACCTGACCAGCCACATAGCTTTACTGTTGGCTGATGGAATTTTGTGGTCAGATTTTTTTATAAATGTGGGTCAGTGTATTCAGGCCATAGCTGCACACTCACTGCTGGACAGAGTCATTAAAGCTGAATGATCTGAAGGAGTTCACCACATTAATTATGCCTTTTGAGTTTTAATTATGCCTGTGACATCTATACAGCATGTATGCTCCAAAACAGAAAGTACTGCACAGCTTGAATTGAGTATTATTTCTAGAGAGGTAGTCTTAAAGACCACCTAGAATCAAAATAGACCATTCTTTACTTTGTTAGTTTGTGTACCTGGTCAGATTAAGTACTATTCACCATATGGCATAATTTGAAATTTAAAAATCTTGTTTTCTGTAAACTTCTATCAAAATTAAATGACTTTAAAACATCTTAGTAACGTCTTCTGAGTTTTTGTTATGTCATCGTGCACAAGTGGGCAAGGAAATATAATATTAACCAATGATATCATGTTTCCTCTCCCCCTCCCATGCTGTCAGCTATCACAGAGAGAAATGCTCAGCTAGCTCCTTGATACCATGTTTAATTTGGAAATATGTCACGGTATGGAAGAAAAATGCATTGCAATTTCCAATTCCCACTGACTTTAAACAAAGGTCAATGTGTATAACAATTTTTTGGCAACCTATCAGACAAAAAGCCCTCCACTGATACTCTACCTCGGAAACTAAGGCTACCCATCACAACATGGCTGGCACGTTATTAATGGAATTTTGACTCCATTTCCTGTGAGTTCAGCCATGGCAGGAAATGTCATTGCTAATGAAACTAAATAGCATTTGAGATCACTGTGTGTCCTCAGGATGCACCATTACTCTGAGGGAGTTAATGGTCAGCAAATCTGTAAATTGGCTCAAATTGAATAAGTCCAGTAGCTCTGGGCTTCATACAGCCTATAAATGAGTTTAATGAAACCAGCACAGCTAGCGAGAACTTCCACACCCTTTCCCTTGGGTTCACCACCATCACCTCCACTGTCATCTGCGGTCTGCTCTGGAAAATCAGTTGACATCACTTACGGTAATGTCTGACACACAACCACTTAGATGCACGTTTTTTTGAAAAATTCTTCCTTTCATTATTTATTGAATAGAAAGTTCCTAAAAGCAACAAGCACAGAGCCACTTCCCCTGCATACATAATTAAGAAGTGGTCGGGGTGGAATATCCACATCCTTTTGCTGTAATTTGACTCACGCAGATCCACTGTGACCCACTCGACTGTGCCTTGACATAGACCATTACGCTGTCACGTAGCTGCACTCTAGCTAATGGAGAAGCAATATTAATGATAAGCTTTCATAATAAACCGCACTTTTAAACATGATTGGAGATGGGGGAGAACATAAATCAATGGCAATTGTACATGAAGTGCATTCGGCTAAAGGCCTAACTGAGGTTTCACCACAAAATGTCCGATGTCTGAAGGTCAAACAGCGACTTAGAGCATTTCAGTGTTTGTATACTCCGCCAAAAGATCCAATTTAGTGACTTCACATACATTTAGAGCACGGCCACTAATCTGTCTAGAACATTAGAAGAACGCTGGCAGACAGAACCTGTATCACAGATGTTTACTTATGCATGTCTATTCCTCTCCCTAAAGGTCACGAAGATCAATTCAGTCTTCACTTATTTTCATCTAAGCCTTGAATAAACAGTCATAACAATGCAGGACGGTAATAAGTAGACATGAGCAAACATTACTTAGTTAGCTAATTAAGTGTGGTTACAGTTCAGTCCATTAAACAGCTGTGGTACTAAACTGGTAAAATGAACGTTACAGAAAATATTCTTCTATAAATACTGTCATGTTAATTCAGGAGTAGGGGAGTGTGGGGTAAGGTGACCCGTTTTTTCAACATTTAGCCGATCGAATATGAGACAGGAACAAAACTACTGTATACTATGCAAGTTCAGGATGTGTGACATCAACTGAAACCTTAGCAGTGTCAGTGTGCCTAACTCAAATAGACAACAAAACACGGGGTCCCAAAAAAAGTGGTCTTGTGGCTCAGCTTGCCCCATGTTAGTTACTAATTATTGTATATTGTACTGTATTGTACCAGATTTTAAAGTAAAATTATAAATATAATTATTAATTATTAAATCCCCCATTCTGCTGATTTTATTGATGGTCATTAAATAAATATTACAACTTATTTGTCTACAGTTCTGAAACCTGATTATTATTAGAGTGATGTCATCCACAAGGAGGTAAACAAAAACTAGAGCTAGAAGCACTGTTTTTCTTCTGTAATTATGTGGTGTGGAGGCTGTGATGCTACATCTAACATATGAAATATAATTTCAGTTATTCATTTCTAGGATGTAACTTAACCTCATGTAAACATGATGGGGTAAATTGAACCACTGGTTGGACTTTCCCCCAAGGATCTGGGTCATTTGGTCCCACAGCAACCATTTTGGGAAAGGTGTTTTAGTCTAGAAACACAGAACTTTTGCTAATTCACTCACATTTTTTACACACTGCCAGTTCATCAACATATCTGGTATAACTTTTTAAACTCAGGTAAATTACAACTGAAAAACTGAACTTTGTGAAAAATATGCTTACCACTTTATCCACATGGTTCTTTCTCACACAGCAAGATGAAAAGGGAAAATGCAAACTAAATTTGGGGTCACAGGACAAAAATTGTGTATGGTTGCCCAGATACAAGTGGTAGGTCAACTGGCTCATCTTAGTCCATTCTCCCCTACTCCATGCTGTGACAGTGAAAAGTTCATTGGCAAAAAGTGCTGAGAGGTAACAGACTTTCAAAGAGAAATGGATGTAGAGGCCATTTGGAACAAATGTCTTTGTATGTCATTGCAGTGCAACACAAAATTACACGATCAATCTATGTGATGTATTGACAAAGAGGAACTGCATGATTTTTCTCCATAGCACTGAAAAAAAAAGATAGCAAGTTGGTCAAAAATTCTTACTGACCAAGGCCAATCTTCATGCAGCCCACCTTCATGTTATTAGAAATTGGCAGGAGAGCATCCCTGAAGATATTAAACCATTTCAGCCTGAAGTTGATTCAAGGTAGAAAGCTTTGCCCAGTTCTTTGGTAGGGTGGTTTACAGCCACTGTAATCATGAGCAATGTCATTATCATGCATAATCATTCAGAATATGTATAAGAAGTGTGACATCATTCTATCATTTAGCTACAGTATAAAAAATAAAAGCACCAAATGGAATCAAAAATGGTTCTTTGGAGTTATGTCAGAGAAGAACCACTTTTGTTTGGTGCCGTAAAGAACCATGTTTAAAGTGTTCTTTAATGAACTCAATGGTTATACACAGTACATTTTTTTTTCTTAATTTCACCTCGAAAGATTTTGAATGGCTCTCTAACTAAGCCAAAACTATAAGGTTCTACATATTCATGTATGGTTCCTTCTTTAGCTTTATTATGCACCCAAACCTACAACCTAAATTGAAAGAAAATATAGGAAATATAGGCAGATTAACCCCTGACCAAACTCTAACAAAGCTTATTCAACGTTGGCTAGCTACTGTGCTAGCCACCATATGCATAATGTTAACTCTTAACTAGCTCAATAGCTAACAAAAACAATTGTAGCAGGAGGTCGCTAGCTATGTAGATCTAATTAACTCACTAGCCTAACTGTTACTTTCCTGAGACACATGCCTGCTCACTGCTAGCAACTTATAATATATCATGATATTGTTTCACTTACCAAGTTTCCCTAGCAAATTTCACTCAGTGTAGACAGAAGACTGAAAAAAACTAACACAATCACAATAGCACGAGCATGGAAAAAATGTAAGGAAGAACATAACTAAAGCACCATGATGCAAAAAAGTTCCCTTCTCCCTTAGTTACTGTTCCTATATCTATCAAATTGTCATGAGCACATGTGCTAACATGCTAAAAACCTCAGTAACATGGATTGCAAGAATTATAGAGTTTTAATAATTTTGGAGACTGTGTTTACATTAATCAAACCATGGACATTTTGAGCCGCTGGGTGTTTTCTTATCTAATAAGGAAGAGGTCAGAGCATAGAAAGAAGCCCCTTTAGATGAGCTAATGCTCAAGCTAATGCTGGAGCTACTCACCATCTTATACAATAACATTAAAACTTTCAGCAAACTTTAATGAAACAATAGAAGTTATGGCATGTGTACAAATGCATACATACATACATACATACATACATCATCTAAACCGCTTATCCTTCTGCGTCGCGGTGGGTGCTGGAGCCTATCCCAGCTGTCATTGGGCGGAAGGCAGGATACACCCTGGACAGGTCACCAGTCCATCGCAGGGCAGACAGACAGACATACACATTCACACTCACACCTGTACACACATGTACAAATGCATGAAAACAAATTTAATCTAATTTACCAAGCAATTGTCAACAACTAAACCAATTGCTAAACCAGAACCAGATGCGACTGGACAAGCTGTTCAGGCATGCGGGGTCAGTGGTCAGTGTGGAACTGGACTCTGTGGTTAAGGTGGACGAGAGAAGGACATTGCACAAACTGTTCTCCATTATGGAGGATGATAGCCACCCGCTGGGCACCATCATCAAGAAAAAGAGGAGCATGTTCAGTGGCAGGTTGCTGTCACAGATATGCTCAACTGACAGACTCAGGAGACTCTTTGTACCTCGAGCCATTAGGCTCTTCAATTCTTCCCAGTTGTGCCAGAAGAGAAGAGAGAAGAGGGAAGAGGATAGATGAGGACTGAATCTCTCATGCTAAATCATAGGTTTACTTTATCTATCTGCACATATGGACACACTGTATATATTGCACACCTTATTGCACATCTTGCACATCTGGACACTCCACACCTAGACACTTTAGACACTTTTATTTCAGTACCAATATATGCACATATTTATTTAGTATTGTCATTACATGCTGCTACCTGCGCTTTCTTGTTGATTCATTAATGCACTGTCTTTTTTATCTCAGATTAGAGACCTTAATGCATATTTTGGTATATTAAGAAAAACTAACTCTACCATTATATCATTAGACATCCTACTAAAATGTGTATTAGCACCCAGATAAAGTGTAACTTACCTTAGAGCCAGCGTAAGTCTGTCTGCTTGCAGCTGTTCTCACAGGGTGGGTGAAATGGCAAAAATTGCACAACACACAATATGTCATGATATTTATTTTTTCAGACATCTGATCACCCTGTTCGAAAAACCAGCACAGACCAGCATGGCTGGTCACCAGCAAAACCAGCATATGTAGTGTTTTGATGCTGGTATGCTGGTCATCCAGCATGACCATGCTGGGGTGACCTGCTTATTTCAGAACCAGAAATTGAGACCAGCATGAAATGCTTGCTGGTCTGTGCTGTTTTTTTCAGCAGGGTAGTTGGAGCAGAGAAAAAAGAACCTACAATTTAAAAAATACTATCAAAAACTGTGAACACCATTTTTATAAAAATTTGGGATGCTGCGTTGGTCAGAGGAGTACAAGTACTGGCCATGTTCACAATATGTTCAGAGAGGCATATTGTATTGTATTGTGACATAATTTATCAATATAACTATATAATAACGAGTGTTTAACCATTGTTATGCAAAGAGGAAATTCTGCTCTCTCTTTCATTCTATCTGTGTAGTATTATAACTGCCTAATTAACAGTTAAGCCTTAATTTAAAATTTTAAATGATAAACAGGTGAACATGCTTTGACAGATTTAATACCTTTCTTCTGATTCCTTTGCGGTAGATGATAAATAAAATATAACAACTGTTGTTGTTTAGCATTTTGTTTATGCATACTGCACAAGCATATCCAAAATGTATCCCAAAATAAATGTAGGATACTTACATAATTATCTTTAGCCAGGTACCAACTAAGAGAGTTTATTGAAATTGGCTTAGCCTATGGAGCATTATTTGAACACACCACATGTTATGCATATTCAAAAGAGCTGTAGATTTGTTAACATTATAATGAATGAGATGTGTGATTGTGAAAGAACCTCTTTTCCACCACAAAAGAATTACACAATGTGATGGTTCTGTACAAATTAAAGGTTGTTCCTGGAAAAATACCCACAAGGCAAGACCCATTTAACCCTCATATTATCTTTAAGGTCAATTTGACCCCATTCAATGTCTCTGAATATCTCTGAATAAATGATTGACATAATTTTTTTGTTCATATTTAATTACTTTTCCTAATTTAATGGGAACAACAGGGTAAACATAAATGATGATATGTTTTCAATGTCCTGCATACATTTTGTATGCATTGGGGTGTTCTTTGGGGTCAATTAGACCTCAGGCTTTTTCAGCTGTATAAGAAATATCAACATTTTAAACACATTTGTTTTGGTTGTTTTGGACGATATTGAGGTCACTATGGCATGCAATTTTGTTATCTTCAAAAAACCTCCCATTGGTTATGAGCCCTAACCTAACAGAATCATAACTGTAGTACTATGATAACCATTGATAGTTCACACGGCACGGTTAGTAAATTTGAAGATAACAAATGGTGGGGAAGGTTAAGTTCTATGAAAAAATGTTATGTTTAAGAGTGAATAGTAATCTTCAAGGTTCCCACTGCGAATTCCAAGATTTGCAGCATCATGTCAACTTGACTTAGAACATCCCTGCCAAGCCCTCCACACAACAGCCTTGGGCAAGTGGCATTTCCTTGACATTTGATGCGGTGTAGACAGTTGGTGGATGTTTTGGTGACGCAAGAAAATGTCAACTGGTGAGAAATGTCAATGAGATGGATATGGCTGTCTAATGGTGTTGAGATCTGGGGTACTGAAGTAGGTCTTTAAACCCCATTATAGTGAGGTCACTTCTGGGCACTCTACAGCTTCACAAGATTCCCCCTGCAGGTTTAACAGAAGGAAAAAAAGTAACGAACTGCACTTCAAAGCCGCTCTGGTGGGTAAGGAGGAGAGAAAAAATATCATACCCCACTCTAACTGCCTTTATCTTGTATCTAAAAAAGGGAGACGCAGGTTCCGCAGAGGACTTTTAAGTAGTGCAGACAAGTCTGTTGCTATAAATAGTAACTGAGAGTCAAAGAACCTGGTCCCAAAGAGGGACGATTGGCAAAAGACGAGGACAGCTCAAACTGGGACGCGCTTAAGCCACACAGTGACAGTCAAACTCTGTTCCCTTGATGTAGAGTATTGAGGGAGAGATCCACACGCTGGTTACTGGTACAGTGCAGAACTAATGCACACACGTTTAAAACTAAGAATTTGATATTGATTCCTCTGCAGCACACCGTCTCTCTGAACCCACCTCTCTCTTTTCCTCAGGTCTGATGGGTGTCATGTGCAGTGCTGTCTGAGAGAGGAGAGAAGAAGCTGTCTTCTATAGACAAGCTAGTTTAAACAACAAAGTGCAGTGATCAATAGAAAGAGTGAAGCAATATGTTTTTGTTGTTGTTCATCTTGAGGTAATGTAAGTAAGTCTTACTCCACCATCATCACGGAATCACTTATTGATAGGCTTATTGACATCATATCCACTTATTGCTAGACAATAAATGTCAAACCAGTTGATATTATATTTTTGTTGTATGTTGTATGTTTGGTCTAGAAATATTTTTGATTTAGAATGACTGGAAAACAGATTTAAAACAGAACATATAGATATTAAAGCATTATTATGACTGCAAACATTCCTGTTCTATCAGTCTTCCACTAATCAGCATCAAAGTATTATATTATATTATATTATATTATAATTTGAAAATGCCTGTAAATTTCATGAAGAATAGACTAAAAGAAACGACCCAAAATGACTTGGAAAAATGCCTGGTTCTATTGACTTACATTAAAAGTAAAGTATGTTTTTTCCTTTTCCTGTAAAGTCGCTATTTTGGAGATAAAAGGTTTTCTTCCGACAACAGCGTTATGTTATATTATATTATTGTGGCTAAAAATACATGAATATGGAAATTCAGCAGTGAAGCCAATAATCAAGTCATGTTTTATTTTTTTGATACTTACCCTGCTGAAAAAAACAGCACAGACCAGCATAAAGCTAATCTATGGTGGTTTATCTGGTCACCTAGCACAGTCAAAACACAACACATCACTGCTGTTGGAACAAAACCTCATATTTTCTTTTTTTTTCAGTTTTTGAAAATGCCTGTTGCCCTTTATATTGTGCATAAATTTCATGATAAATGGACCACAATTACACAGAGTCTAGTGACATTGACTTACCTTAAAAGTTTGTAAAAGTATAAAATTGTTTTTTCCTTCTCCTTCAAAGTTATCATTTGGAGATATACCTCACCAGCAGCGATATGCTGGTGACCTGCCATGCTAGGCCATGCTAGTTTTTCTAGCAGGGTAAGCCAAAATATTACAGCTGGGACGAAACACAATTTTGAAAAATCTACATATTGGGACAAAATTTAATGGTTATGATGTAAACAAAGTCATTCAGAGTGGTTTGATGTGAAATGCCCTGGTCTGTATTTCACAGTCCACAGCGATGGTGATGGGAACCAGATGTCCAAAGAGCATAATGCCTCAAAAAGTTACCTCACAAAGTTACCTGAAATGGATACGAATATGCTGCTGGATGCCCTGAGGCATTGTTTTAGAATAGTTTTGAGACACAGTTTTGTTATGAAATGTATTCTTTAAAATCCATTCATGGTGGGGAAAAAAAATTACATTTATTAGGATTAAAACCTGATGGCTTTACTTTCTATTGGGAATTAGCTGAATGGTTATCATTCTAGACCACTAGTTTCCTGTGGGACATCTTTAGATCCAATTAGGAAAACATCAAATGAATCCGGTATCAGTCCCAGGCCACCTGTTAAACCATTAGAATCCTTTATACTGTGATATCAACTGGGAAAACACAAAATGCCATTAGTGACTACTAGGAACCAACAGAAACTTCTAATGGTTTTTATTTTTTTTCTGCAAGGTATACAAGGAGGTGTAAAGCAAAAATACCCAAAGAAAACTTTTTTGTTAAAATTTTGTTCAGATATCAACATTAAATATAAAAACTCAGAGGACACAAGTACGTTCTTTGTCTGTTTCAGATAGTAAATAGAATGGCTATATTTGTGTTGTAGACATCACCCCGTAAAGAAATCAGTATGTTTTACAGTGCTCCATTTCACTGAATGACATGTACATCTCCATGATTTAATTGTGCAGAAATAAAAAAAAGTGATAATTCCCCTTTAACATGTTGACATAAGGCACATCAGGCACATATGCTGTATTGAAAAATGTATTGCATGTATGGGGACTCCACTGTAGCGCACTGAACCGAATTATGAATTTTGTAAATTGTTTGACCCTTAGTATAATGCTATATAGATCTATAGCCCTATTTGAGCTGGATTAGTTTTACCACAGGAGGTACAGTAATATAATTTGATTGATCTGACTGTGTTATTTCCTCAAATTACCCCAAATAGCTCGAATTGAAACATAATTTCAGGAACGTTTACCTCAGCATTATGCGACAGGCATTGGCTAATGTGTTAAATATGGTGCAAAAAAAAAAAATAGTGTGGGGTGAAGCCTGTAATCAGTAACCTGCAATCATAGTGTATGGGAGGGAATACACTGAAATGTTGTGGATATCAGTAGTCTTGTCATGGATTTGAAAACTGGGTCAAATCAAGCTCTATTTTAGCTGGTAGCCTTGTCTTAAGGTTGCAAATAGGTCATTTTCTAATACTCAGTTTTGTTATTACATTACTGTGATGTTGGTTCAAATAGGACTATCGTTACTGAGGGAGCTCAGAGATGAGCGAATTATAGAAGGCAATTCACTCCTGAATTTTTACTTAGCGTTAGCAGACATGTAAAAACTACAGACATGGCAGAATTATATTGGATTTAATTCACAAATCTCGTTGATAATCACTCAAATTATAGCACCTCCCCAGGTAAAACTAATCCAGCTTAAATAGGGAAAGTTGACATGGGAAAGTCCCAACTCACACTGCATTATGGGATCATTCCGCCATATTGACAGGGTTCGTCCTTTGTTTATTTACTGCAAATATTCACTTACATGACAAGCGCTTGAAGAAATCGCTATTTTATTGTGTTTTTTCAGGCTTGTCATGCTTCATATTGAATCAACTTCAAAGGCATGTCAAAACATTATATAAAATTTGCCTTACTGACTGTCTGATCCACACAAACTTCCAACAACGAGTGGATTAAATGATCTGAACATGCTTACATTACCTCCTCTTTCATTCACAGACTTTTTCCTAGCTCGTGTGAATTTACTCGAAGCCCATGTAGAGTGTACAAATGGTTATTTCACTCCAACACCGGCAGACTTACCTCATTTAATGTTGTATTTCACTCTGTGAAATACAACTCTGCCACGCTGTGGCAGATTTCACTCAGTTAGCTAGCTATCTCTTTTTAACTCAGCCACATTTAATGTTATTCACTCAGCCAGTGAACCAAAGAGGATTCATAAAGTCTTTAATTTAACTCGGTTACTAGCATATTGACCTGTCCAGGGTGTTTCCTGCCTTCTGCCCAATGACCACTGGGATAGGCTCCAGCACCCCACGTGACCCAGAAGGAAAAGCAGCAAGGAAAATATGTGTGTGTGTGTGTACTAGCATATTTCTCTACGTCTTTGAATATTCCAAGGTAAATAGCTTTTTAGCAAATGCTACTTAGCGAACTATTGACACTATTACTGTACTGTACAATATTAAGCCCCACAAAGATCCACGTAAGATTACACGAATCTTACATTTACACACATCTGTGATGTGTTAGTGATGTAGGTCGACATGTTAAATCGTCCCTGCCAATGTATTTAGTGACACCATAAGCTACAGATCAGCCTAAATCAAAGAAATCAGTTGGACCTATTCTAAACCAGCCGAGACTGATGCACCCTGCCACAATGGCGGACCACCCAGAAAACACTGCGTTATTACATCACTCAGGCTTACGTGTTTGTGTTTTTTTGTATGTGTGTGTAGGATTTCGGGACCAGAGACCCTCCATCGTTGCAGTGGTCTTGTTGTATTGTACGTTGGAGCCACCTTGTGGCAAGACAAATTTAAAAATCGCGTCCTCTTTAGGTTTGAACCTTACAAGCCGCCGTAGTAAAGCCGTCCTTAGCATCAGGAGCGACGTTAGCAACCAGCCGCCATTTGAGTAGTTATGTACACAGTGAGCACCAATCTGTGTGGACAGAAGGACATTTACTCTTAATTTAATAAAGTCACAGTTTTAATTAATTACATAAACATGACCTCAAACAACCCATCGGTTTTCCTCCTCATGGTCAACGGTCAGATAGAAAGCGCTAATGTAAGTTTCTGTACCTCCACAAATTCATTAGCAATAACGGTTAGTCGGCTCACTGATTACTAAGCCGACATGAATGTGCCTCAAGCAACAGTAAGATAATAGCTGTTTGTTTGAGTGTGTTTGGGCTTTTCTTTTTCAAGTTCCCAGGATATGATGACTTATACTGCAAGTATTGTTTTGTGTACGGACACGACTGGGCACCTACTTCAGTGAGTGAAATCCAGATTTTTTGATGGTCTTCTCCTGCTAACTTACACATTTAAAAAAAGCAATGGTTCTTCAAGGTTTTTTTTTTAGCAAAGGCAATGGTTCCGTTTGTCTTCAGATTGATGGAGAATGTGTTGTATATTGTTGTATTTAGCACCAAAAAGGGTTCTGAAGGACCCTTTAACCACGCAAAGAACTATTTAAGCGCGAAGTGCATCTATATAGAACTCATGGTTCTAAGTAGAACCACTAGCTTTACTAAAGAACCCTTTTAGAACCATCTTTTTAAGTGTGTAGGAGCTTTGCTATTCCCCTCATTCATTAATTGAGAGTGATAAATGTAGTAAGTTATGTTCTGTGTCTGCTGTATCTTTACCTTTATCTTCTGCAGGGTTTGGAGGAGGGAATATCTCAGATTACGTCAAAGGGCAGAGATTCCTGTCAGCGATTGGTGTGGAACTTCCCGCTGGACATCACTTTCAAAAGCACCAACCCGTTTGGCTGTATGTTCTACATCTCTGTCACATTACTTTCCCTTTACTTATACAGCCAAACCACAGAGTTTTGAATATGTGTGCTTTATGTTTAATTAGGTCTCCTACATCCTCTGATGAAGGTAATCATACATACAAATGTGTGCATCATTTCAGCTGTGTATCATTTTCAGGGCCTCAGATAGTGGTCAGTGTGTATGGCCCAGATGCATTTGGAAATGATGTGGTCAGAGGGTATGGAGCAGTCCACGTTCCCTTAACCCCTGGAAGGTGAGTGGGACTCATACTGGAATGTAGTAAAGTTGGCGTGTTTTTAATCTCTGCATTCTGGTAAATGTCTATTTTATGTAAGTAACATATGAATTATTGTTTCAGACACACAAAAACCATTCCGATGTTTGTTCCTGAATCCACATCAAGACTGCAGAAATTCACAAGGTAGGGTACAGACAAGTTTTTAGCAATAACCAGCCAAGTGTTTACATTAACATGTATTGAACATTTCATAATATAAAAACTGAATATTCTAATTCGTCTGAAATACTAATGGAACGCTATATTTAGCCACCATGATACAAGTGGGACATTAACAGTTACCACTAAGCTTTAAAAAAGTGGGGAATGTTTAGTGGAACTACACCATTTACTATGTCTGTTTTAAATAGGTGTTGCAGCATAAGATGCTTATGACTGCACATATTTCTATTCTCAGTCTTGCCACTTAGCAACCCCAAATTAGTATACTAAAATTAAGGCTAAAGATGCATCAATATGACAATTCTACTTTGAAGCCAATAATGAACCTATGTTTTAGATTTCATGTATTTGAGCATAAATATTAGGGCTGGTTTGATAAGCAACTCTGAAAAATCAATATATCAAGACAAAAATATCAATAAACATGAGTATTTTAATTATTTAACAGCCCCGTATTTTGCAGTTGCTTATTCAGTATATCTAGGAAAGTATCCATTTGTGCCAGATGAGGGCGCCCAAGCCATAAAGCAGGGGTGTCAAACTCAACCACTAGAAGGGCCACATTATAAAATCCACATTATAAAATCTCAACAAATCAGTGGGCCAGAGAACACGTTTTATTTTATTTTTAATTAACATTTTGCTATAAACAGAACTGACCATTGGTTATTCAAAATACGTCAACAACCTTTAACAGTAAAATAGAGGCAATTGTAGTAGACAATGAAACATTACCTGAGTACTTGAAATATTCAAAATTTAAATGTCCCTAGGAGCTAGGACATTTAAACCTACCTGTTTACTTCAAATAGACACCTGGCGTCCTTTCTTTGCTGCAAGCTCATTGATACTTGGGCTCGATTTCTGAGCTGCTGAGCTGACGTTAGGTGGTTTGAATTGGTTGCAGCTGAAATGCAGCTAGTGTGTTTGGTGATATGACTGGTGTGTAATTTTGTAGAAGTGTGTAGAACTGAGGTGTAACTGCTGTCCAATTGTTGTTGGGGTAGGAGAGTCGGAGCAGACGTTACGTTGCAGTGCATGCTGGGGACTGTAGTGCAGGGCATTGTGAAACAAGCTAATATTAATAGAAAATTAAAACACTTTTGCAGGCCGGCTAGGATTGTGTCACTGGCCTGATCTGGCCCGCGGGCCTTGTGTTTGACACAGGGGCCATAAAGCATTTTCACACAGTCCAAGTTTTACACCCACATAAAAAAAACAAAACCAAAAAAGCACAGTGTTAAAAACAGGCATTTACATGTCAGAACTCATGGCTTCTTGTAGTTTGTTTGCTCATTTTAATGTTCAGAGCTCTGAGCTGAAACAGCCTTAAGTTCCGCCACACCACACACATCAGATTCTGTGAGTTAGTGGAATTCATTCTGTTAGTTGAACTTTCTTAGCCAAATGGGCTGGTATGCATCTTTGAATTGCAAAATGCAAAAGAAAAATAATGTTGTTGCTTTTACTATTCAACAAATACATATGTCTTTTTCATCTGTGTTCTTCCTGCGTTCTCAGTATTGAAGGAAAAAAGCACATTGGACTTGATGTGAAGGTTTCAGTATATCTGCAAAAAAACATGAACAACATTAAACTGACATTTTTCCCTGAATGAGCATGCCAGCATGCTTTGTGTGTAAATTAAGTAAAACTGGCACTACAGTTTTAGATAATAAAGTGCAGAACACTGATGCACGTAAGACGAGAAGAAAAAAAAATTCTAAGTATCGATTTCATAGTCATTTCTGATAATCATTCGTCATTAAGTGGTCTGAGCCCTAATAAATATGATGGTAAAATATCCAATTAAATTTTATTTGTTGTCCACAGCTGGTTGATGGGCAGGCGTCCAGAGTACACAGATCCCAAGGTTGTTGCCCAAGGAGAGGGAAGAGATGGTAGACATGCCAAGTTCCTTTTCTCAGTTCTTTCTTCTACAGTTTGGTAGAATTAATAATGTGCTACAGAACTGTGTCTTCTAGTTTGTGATTTGTCTCCTAGTGGGATGCTGAGTGTATTTGTGTCTTTGCAGTAACTAGGGTGCGCTCCCAAGGCTTTGTAACACTACAGTTCAACATTGTCACCAAGGACATGAAGAAACTTGGTTATGACACCACCTCCACAGAGCAAGCACCAGCCACACACCTGGCTGGAACAGAGCAGCCCTATGGAACCTGACGGTAGTCACAACATTTGGAATGTTATGTATCATTGATATACAGATAAAGAATAAAACCAGCAAATGACTTTAAAGCATAAGTAGGTCCAATATTTGCTGGAGTTTCTAAAGGATATAAAACCAGGTTTTTTCTACCATCCTTTTTTTCTGTATATTTGTAATAAATTTGTACAGATTGTACTTTTCTTTGTCTTCATTTACATATTTGCAAAGGAAGCACCAACATTCTCACCAGATATCATAAGAATCTGCTGTCATACACACGTGTGTCACTTGCTGCGTTTATTAATAGCATTAACAGACTAAAATCAAATGTCAGTGATACAGTTTATTTTTACCATTGCAGCTAGAGGTCCTTTATCATCAATTGCTGCTGATTTAGATGGCATTAAAACATCACATTGTTCATGTGACTTTCCTAGAAAACCATTACACAGAAATAAGGTACAGAACAATATGTTACAATAGAACAAATGATAAATTATATTATACAGTTATAATGCCAACAAGTCGAGCACATATCCATAAAAAAAGCAGCCTGCTCCCAGTAATATGAGACAGTTTGGTAAATACACAGACACAATAACATGGGAAAAGGTGTTTATGCATGTTCACAAGGTTAGTCCTCCACAATAAATGCTTAATGAGTACATAGTAACGGAAAACAAGTGATACACAAACAGTAACAGCAAAATGAGATGGGACAAACTGAGCTAGATGTTGTATATCAGTAAAAGCAAAAACACGGCAAAACTAGTTTGCATAACTGTTTCAACAACTTTTTTGATAACCAATTGTGTAATTTTATGTGATGCTTGTCAGCAGAAGAGCCTGACATTGCAGGATCAATGCCTACTTCCATCATGTCAATCATAAACTCATTGTGTACATTTTAAAGCTGTCTTCCCCCAAATGCCTGAGTATGGTTGTGGATTTGAGACGAACACCCAGGCTCTGCTACACAACTGCACTGAGGCAGTATTACCACAGCATTTCCAGCAGAGGTCGTAATTAAAAAGGAAAGCACAAAAGAGCACATTTGTATTGGCAGTGGTATCAGAGAGATGAACCAAACCACGAGCACAAAGATGTGGGCCCAAATTAAAAAGGTATTTCTACTATTCGAGTTAGAAAACTACAACGGCACCTCTTTTATATGTTTCACGAGCACTGCGACTTTGGTAACTACATTTGGGCAGAAAAAAACTGCATTCTTGTGCTTGTGGGGTGGAAATACACTGTCATGGGTGAAAACTCAACCCAGACAGACATAATATGCAAAAAATCATAAATTTCTCCATTTATTACCCAGTAAATTATCTGTGATGTCAAAGTATATTATCATCAAAAAAGTATAAGAAGTTTTACCTCATAAAAAATATCTACATAATATTCAGATTCAAATCCAGACTAGTGTATAACATCTCATGTTAAATAATGTGTATATATCAAACCCGGACATAAAACCTCTGCGTGATATGGACTGAAGGGATTAGAAGGCTAAGATTCTGATCTTTTGGGTAGATTACATTGTAAATCCCCTTCTGCTGCAAGAATGTCCTGTTGCTACACAGTGATGCTTTTATGGAAATCGAAAGTCCGATATACTTTAAGACCACAGCTCGAAAAAGGAAACACTCTCAAACAGAGGCCAAAATGGAAATTAAATAACAAAAGACGTCAGCCTACTCAAAAAATACCCCCACCAACTAAATAAATCATATGTATCATATGTTTATATGTCCCACCTCATTCTAACGTTATTAGCACATCAATGCTTTTCATACACATCAGAAGCATCATTGCCATTTAGCTGTAATGGCAAGCAGTGATACATGTTTAGCTATTTAAATGTATATGAACTGATCGCATAAGGTAACAGTGATTAGTTATAATAGAGATAACAGTAAGATGCATTTGAACCTGATGAAAATAGTTTAACTCATCTTCCCAATTCCCTTTGTTCCTTCGATGACAGCTAATACATTTTACACATATAAATAAACAAGACTACTGAAACTGAAAACACATTTCAGATTGTTTGATACTCAATGAATAACTCAAAAAAAGCTAGGCAGTTGAATTCTAATCATTAGCTTTGATTAGCTGTGTCAAACAGTCACCATAAGGATGCGATGAGACGGTGTGCAAAGAGTGAGCTTTACAACAGTACTGAAATTGTACTTAACTGAAACAACGCACATGACCAATTAACAATCTCTAAGGATTTTAAGGAGTAACAAAACAGAGGCCTTTGTATAAAAGTTGAGCCATATCATGATATGGTAACCAATTCCCTATCATGCATTTAAAAAAAGGAAAAAAACAAAAGAAAACAAACAAACAAAAAAAAAAAACCTTCTCCACTTCAGTATGAAGCTCATCTTTCAATGCATCAGATTTGGAACCACTGAGGCGTGCGGCTGTTTTGGACAGTCCTTAGCATTTACCAAACCGTGTGCCATGCACATATTTTTTTATGCCTGGTACATATGTCATGTCTTTTACAAACCGATGATCATTGTTTGTCAAGCTAAGGACTAATGGTGAGCCAACAGTCAAAAGAAGAAATCAGAGCGTGTGCAAAATCCCTGCTTAGAACATCAAAATGATTACCATGTAAACTGATAGTGTCCTCTGAACTGTGTCTACTTATGCGTACTGTAAATACACATAGTGTATATGCACTGCGTAGAACATATAGGCTGCTTTGATTAAAAAGGGTTAGCTTTAGCGATTTACAGCTTTAAAAGACTAAAAATTAGAAAAAATTAAGAGAAAGCAGAATCCCTAAAGTTTTAAGCCCCCGATAAGAAAATCAAGCAATCAAAAGAAGTTACAAATCGGGACCCTTTTGAATGCGAGGCTGTCTTTTGAAAAGTAACTGCAGACTAAAAGTGGTGAGAAAGTCACACCTAGAGATACAGTAATCAATCGTTGACGGTCCATTTGAGGAAATTTAGAAAAATAAAATACCAATCACTCTATGGTACCTACCTCCAACAGGCCGAAGAGAGCATCTCCTGCCAATGTAAAAACTGTAAACACCACTGCTACTCCAGAAAGTCTCAAAATAGCACATCGGTCGGAGGGACACAACAGACTATGTTGTCTATACCACTGGAAGGGGGATTGGGTGGGGCGTGTAGGGACAGGCAATGACAGCCTATATTGTTCCTCACAACAGGAAGGGATTAGTGGTGCCTCCAGCCTGGGCTGCAGTGCCTGTAGGTTGCAGCCCTCCACTCATAAGAGGCTGGGGCATGGACATGGAGCCTTGCATACCCATGCTTGGCATTATCTGGCCCATGGGAGCAAGCGGGGCTATGCCACCCGTTGGCATCATGCCGGCGGTGCCAGTTGGGGCCAGAGATGACAAAGGCAGGGGGTCGTTGCTCCTTGAGGTCAGGCTGCCAAAGCCCTGACCAGTCATGCCCATCATGGGGCTCACTCTCATCTGGTTGAGGGTGGGTGGCTGGGGCTGGTTCACCTGGAAGGGGTTGACCTGAGCTGCAGGGGCAGGAGCTGCTGCTGCTACAAGAAAAGTTTCAGAAACAGAAGAAACAGACAGTGAGCTGAGGCCATTCCACTTGAAACAATTAGTGAATTTTACTAAAATTTAATAAAAGGAAACAAAGAGCTACTTTGAAGGCCCAGAGTATCACAAACTCAGTTAGTAATACAAATACAAGATAACAAAAACGCATCTACAGCCTGTAAGCATGGTTGGTGGAAGCAGAATGTACCTCCAGCAAGGAAGGGATTGGAGATGGGAGCTGGCTGAGGAGGCTTGGTGACCAGAGAGTCCAGGTTTACCAGGGCAGCATTGGGACCCAGGAATGACTCTGGGGTTTTTCTGGTTGGGGCACTTGGCTGCAAGTCAAACAGGCTGGGGCTAGCGGACTTGCTGGTCTGTAAGGGCAATGCTGAGCTTCCTTTGCCATCTCCTATGAACACCAACAATTAATTTTTTTTAAATGCACCATGCCACGCAAAACAATGCTAATATCTAACTATTTCCTGGAATTAGCTGTGTGCTTAATATATTTTCTAAGAGAAATTACACAAGGGATGGGAGATATACCTGTCATCACTGAAGAGCGAAGACTGTCGAAATCAGAGAGGTCTTCTTTAGAGGTACCATTTGGTGTGGAGAAGAGATCAAAAGAGTCTGTTGGTAAAATCAGAAGTTTGTATGGAACAACATTTCACCACATTGCATAGCTCAACTGAATGATTGGTTTGGGCTAGGCATTATGGCAAAAATAAAATCACTATACGTGATGATAGAGCTGGGCGATATGGCCAAAAATGTTATCATGATAAACAAAATTCATATTGTTCGATATCGATACATATCGCGATAAATGTCAAATCATTATTTCTTTCAAGTTTGAAGGCTGATTTTAGATCCTGGGTGGTTAATTGCTGTTTTAAACTATCCTTTATTGTCAGAACACGACAAACACTCACCAACCAGTGGAACATTTCACAGATCTATCATGGGAGAGTGGGAGAAAGTTTCTGGTGAGCTGTTTTTATCAGCTGGAAAAGCACGGCCACATTTTTTGTAATAGTCATAATTTAAGAAAGAAAAGATTATGTTTAGCTGGTGACGAGCGCTCGGCTACCCCGTTACAAATGACATCACAGTATTCAGACACCAGCTAGCGATGACTGGATTTCTCTATTCTATTGTAGTAGTTTAAGGGGTGAACCGCAATATATCAACACCAGCCAAACAGAGTCCTCTTTTTAGGTGTGTTTAAACTGAAAGCGGTGCTTTTGTGTCATGTTTGATCTACAGTATCATCAATTCACTCACACTCGGTCACAGGAGAGCAGATCGCCGGTTGCTCCACTCAGACAGGGAATGTATAACTCTACGTTTCAGACGTTGCTAAAGACTCATCTTACTCGTGGCTGCCTCCCTCTCTAATCATGTCGAAAAACTTGCAAGTGCACCCCCTCCTGGCGACAGCAGAGTAGTGTCACTTTCCTTGCAGTAGAAAACGCCACCAGGGCTGTCGCTAGAACGTGGGAGTGTGAGAACGGTGTATTATATCGAAAATTTATCGAACATGTCTTATCGCTCTATCGAGGCAAAGTTATATCGTGATAATTATCATTATCATTTTATCGCCCAGCCCTACGTGATGACATTTTCACAATACTCAATATTGGGTTTGTTAAGTTGATACAGACAAAAGAACCCTAGTATGTTTGTTTGACATTTTACTTACTGTGCTACAATGAGTAAAATAAACAGGACTGAATGATTCCTTTTTAATGAAACATGCAGTTGGTCAGTGTACTAATGTTACTAACATTATCTATGGTATGTTCATAATTTTGTACTGTGATGTAACGTGATGTAATAATTTATCATGTTAACAATGAAAAAGAAAAGGAGAAAGGAAAAAAAATTCCTATGTTCAATTGGAAAAAATCTTTTAAAAACTTACTCAACATGACAATTTAAAGTCAGAAAAACTTGTTTGTTTGCATTTTTCAATTCAGTTGCACCAACTGACTGATGGCTCACCTGGGCCAGAAACCTTGGGGCGTGTGGCGGGCCCTGAGCCCCAGGGATCAGCCGCTGTAGGAGCAGGGGTCGACCCCCAGGGGTCACTGCTTTTCATGGGAGGGAGTGAAGTGGCCGAACTGGGCAGGCCCCAGGGATCCACAGGAGCAGCTGGCTTAGGGGCAGTACCTGTACACACAGAAATAAACTCTCAAGTACAACATGAATTGGCCTTCTGTATCCAATGACCCCCTTGCTCAACCACTTCCTGACCGCCAGTTCTGATGCAATTTTCCCCTCAATTACATAACTACAGAGAATGTACTTGACCTTAGGTCTAAAAAGGTTCTTAAGATGAATCATAATGGGAGTTGGCTCACAGTTTTAAAAAATGAACTGGAAAATAAATTATTATTACAATGAAATTTCCTTTATTGTTCTTCTGAAAGGATTAATAATTATAAAATAACTGAAATCTAAAGTAAACAAAAAGTACAAAATATGTGAAGAAATTAATATCATGATTTAAAGAAAATAATTGCCCATTTGTCATTGGAATGGGGGTGGTGGGGTGGGTGGGGGTTTAAAAATACTAGACCAAGGGACAAAAACCTGCCCAACATGTTCCAACTGTCTGATCATATAGTCTGGTATTTCTCACAACACTTAAAGAGCTCAGAGGGACAAAAGGAAATATCTAACAGACTGTCACTGTGAATCAGCACCACAACTAAAGACTTTTATGACGGCATATCTTTGGAATAAATGATTCAGTTGTGACGCTGGCCCCGGCAAAGCCTAAGTCAGGTGTGGGCAATTTGGCAAAAATATCATACTATAATGAAACATGTAACTGATCAGTGTTCTTTAGGTAATGACAATACCCACAATGTGCACAGAGAAGGTTATTGTGATGTAATTGATCACAATAAGCATAAATATTGTCACACAGCCCAACCCCAGCCTAAATCTGTTTTTGTTCCATTCCAGAAGCTTCAGGAATTTATTCAGTACATGTGCTTATTGCGAGCAGAGAGCAGAAGAGCTTTTCATGGGCAAGGTGGGCACTCCACCTGCAAATCTGCATACTGGGCCTCTTTGTTCAGCACTTGCGGGAATGCACTACTACCAGCCCGGCTGCATTTTTTAGCCGCCACACCAGAGAGAGCAAGAGAAACCACAGAGAAAGCCCAAAAGCGAGAGACAAAACAGCAAGAACAGGAGAAAGCGAAAGAGAGACAGAGAGAAAGAGGAGGGCTCGGTGAGCCTGGGGGGAACCATCTGCTTCAACACAAGAACAAAAACAGGCCAAAGCAACGCCTACAACAAGTAACCGCTCCAGCAAGTCCCAAAATGCTGAGTTAACAAGGAGTAAACACAAACTGATAGAGGTGCTAATATTAGACCTAGACAAATGTCGTCTGTGTGCATATGTTTGTAAACTCATGTTACCATAGCTCTGCCAGGGGTCTGAAGCTGGAGCTGGAGCTGGAGCTGGAGCTGGGGCTGCTGCTGCTGCTCCGGCCACCCAGGGGTCAGCAGGGCTTCCAGGGATTGCGTCCATCAGATCCATCAAAGATGACTGTGGAGGCTGAGACACACATATACAGACACAGTTAGAACTTGCAGCTGTGTTCTGCTACTGAAAAAGCATCTTCACATAACACTGAACTACTACGCACTACAACGTTAGTATAAATACTCACAGGACATTGAGCAAGTCCGCAAAAAGAAAAAACAAAGGGAGAAAAAAAACACTTATTTAATCGAATGAACAAAGACTTTTGTTCTTCAGCTGAAGGTACACTGTGTCTGAAATACAGAGGAAATCTGGATGCATCAGAGCACTAAGATAATGAGAGGAAATGCATCAGCTGAGTACAAGAGTGACCGTTATATTGATGACTCATTAGCTCAGTGCACCCAGGAAGATGGCGCCTACCTCTTTCTTCTTTTTGGCCACTTTTGACACGCTGGTGTCTTTACGGCTCTCTTCCAGGGCCATCTGGAGCCGCAGGTCATCCCCACGGCGCATCCTCTCCTCCTAAACCCACACACACAATCAATTACATCATGCTATATAACATACATTCTGGTTCTTTTTTTCCCTTTTAAAACGAACTGGACTTTTTCCACATTAAACGGTTGTGCATAGTTTGAAACGTTGAATCACTGAATACACACATAAATAAAACAAGCATAACATATGTCTAGGCACTCCTGAATAATACATGACAGACATCACTTTGGCTTGAATAACGCTTGCTCACAATCAATAGCACGATGAAACTCCCGACCAATCAGAAGGTGACAACAAATGGTGCACTCCCAAACAACTCCCCCTCCCCCCTCTCGACTAGAGAATGAGGAAACCAAGGAAGGAAGATCTTGCTAAGTGGCCACGTCTCTCACTGGGGAGCAACAGAGCACAGGCTGTAATCTAGTCTTCAACTTAACTTGGTCGTAGTAAATCACTTAGCATTTGGTAAATCATGTCCATGACCATTACAGCTTCTGGGAAGCTCCAGGACTGAGCAACATGGTGCTATTCCTAGCTGAGTATGGGGAATTATTGCCACACATAAGGCGCCCATGTGATAGTCTGGAGCAAACCGTGTGGTATGAAGAAGATGGACAAAAAGCCTGACTCAAGGAAGCCACATTCCTAGTGCCTTATCTCAGAGCTCAACAAGAGGATTCCTAAGTACTATACGGACTGGCTTTTGAAACATTTTTTGCTATTTAAATGTTCAGATTTGCATGTCTTTCTCTGTTTTTCTTCAAAATCGCATGCTCAGTCAAATAAGCCTTTTTAAAAAATTCAAGGTGGTACATTATTTATTTAATTTTCTAATTCCAAACTACACAAATATTAAGAGGGTTCAGATATCTGTATAATCATGCCCATCTCCAACACAGACCAGACTGCAGTGTTCCTAAGACAAACCGCACATCAATGATTCAAAATAATTCCAAGGGTTTCAAGTTAGCAGCTATGAAGAGATGCGTGTGAGTGTCTGTTGCTGAGGGGACGGTGCAGAGCGGAGGCTGTGCGCTCTTAAGCACAGTGCAATGCTCTGAGGTCCCGCAGGAGCACAACCCCGCTCACTCACAGGAACCTCCTACAGCACACCTCCTGCCACCAGCAGGCCTGCCTCTTATTTTCGTATGGAAATTCATCCCAGATGTCCAAGCACAGACACACTTCCTACACACTGCTAACCACAGACGAGCCTTCCAGTGCCTTCAGGGCTATAAGGAACAGTTCACTTCCATATCCCCTCGACTGCCTCTGCTTTAACACTTTTATAACAAGTGCAATCACAGTTTCAAATCCCAGCGAGACATGCGGTTGCATTGCTTCCACACTAATTTGTACCCTAAACTGAACAATATCCCCATGCTGGCTGGGTTCCACCGGAAGAAAAGTCAGCTCAGCGGATCTGTGTAATCTGTAATCAGGGGAGAGAGAGGGCACACGGATGGGGGGAGGTCACATTTCTCATTTTCTTTCAAACACGACCGCAGATTTTAAATACCAACTTGTAGAACGCAATCCATATTCCAGTACAGCAGTTTGATTTGTGCTTTTAGGCCACTTATTTCAAAGCACTTTCTTGAGAATGTGTCACTAATACAACAAGCAAGATCTGTACACACACGAAAACAAACCTGCAGAATCGCCCAAAGCGCAGAATTACCAAATGAGTAGTAATGAACTGCCAACAAAGTGCAAAGGATTAAGTGTGAACTAGCCTTTTATTCACGAAGCTATATGCACCCCAGGGGGAATGCCTGAGCTGCAGCAACAGAAAAGGTGGCCGCGCAGACTTGCCCACTCCAACCTCAACATTAATTCTTTCCCTGATCTGTGCAATACGCCCACTGCAGCAGACGTGGACACCATAATGTATGCAGTGTCTACATAAATTTATAGGCAAATTAGCCTCCTTCTCACCGTATCTCTGAACACTCCTACAGATGGATGGACCCAAATATAATAAAATAATGGCTATCTGAAGCTATTGGTGATTTTTAGTAACATTTTATTTTCATGGTCCATTGTAGATGTTCACATTGTCTGTACCATATTTTCAACTAAATATCTAATAAAGTCAACTTAATGTTTCCCTTGCCCTAAATAAATTCACTTTAAATCTAACCTGTGCCCAGGGGTCAACACTGCCTTTTACCCGGTGCCACTGGGCGCTTTGGCCTTCACATTTTTCCCTGTTTTAATAAACCACCACCAGTCAAATTTTAGTATATTTACAGAAATATACCACTGATAACAAACCAACTACTTTTCACACTCCCACACGAGAGCCAGAGCCTGTTTGTTGGGACACGGAACTAATTGTATTCGATTTTTTCAGAATTCGCCAACGAACAAGTGAAAACTTGCTTCTAAAGCTCCAAGCATTTCTTTGCATCCTGCCACGATGGGCGGGTTACTAAAATGTGACTTTGCTGCTACTGGCGATAGAAAAGAAAGAGGTAATGATGATGTAGAAAGGAGTCAGGTAATGACAATGACTATGAAAAAACAAAAGTGAAAGAAAGAATTTGTGCTGCTGGAGTATGGCTGAGAGCAAACAAAAGGGTCCTCGCAGCAAAAAGCAACAGGTAACTGCTTTTTGGTACTAAAGCATGCTGCACATACAATGCATATACTATAAACGTTTCTATAATATTGGCAACAAATTCTTCATTTTGTGCCACAAGATTAATTGGCTTGGTGGCCTGAATCATGCATCACATACTGAATACGTGGCAGCCTTTTGCAGCTACAAATAATTCAAATTTATAGTATAACTGAACAAATTATTGCTACGGTTTAGTTATTGTGTACTGATTAATGTGACAGCTATTAGACCACTGGGCTGAAATTTGAGCAGCCCTGCTCCTAGATGAGTTCACATATAGCACACCTGCTCTGCCGCCTCCCTGCTCATAGCCAGTGCCAACTGCAGCTGTAACTCCTCCTCTCCACTCGTCTGCGGCCGGGCCTGCTCCAGCTCTGATGACGCGTTGGGAGACGTGGCTGGGGGGGAAAAAAAAAAACACATGCAAACATTCATTAACATCATCAGCCCATACCAGCACCATCTCACTGTAGGCCACATTCACCTGTGATGAAACAGGTACGCATCATAAGCAGGAATGACGTGAATCAAGTGGAAAGGGTGTAACAAGTTCTTTAGTTATTGCTCACTGCTTACATGTGGAAGGAGGAATTCAATGTCACATACAAAAGCCTGGGTGCCCAGAATGTTGGTGGATCTACAATTACCTGAAATTACCTGTTTTCAGTGAACTCAAGTCTTCCATCAGATTTTCTTTTTTTTGAATATGGATTAAAGAACAAAAAAAACAAAACAAAGAAGGACAGCTGAAGGACAGAATGACCATAAACTCCCTCAGCCAAAATAAGACTCCTGACCCCACAACTTAAAAACAAATAACCAAAGCTCCAGATGAGGATGAGCCCGTAAGTGATAACTAAACACAACCATGAGATGGAAAGACAAAATAAATAAAGGGCTTGCCAAGGCAGTCTAATCTTCTGTATACTGGAACTCAAGGATGGAGTCAGTTGGGATGAGGGCTGTCCATTAGTCCGTCTGGATCAGCCTAAGCCGAGGCGAGGGCCAGTCATGGATCCACGCATGGGCCAACGTGGAGGAGAACATCCGTCTGCCGCATGCTGGATCAGTCAGGCCATGCCGCGAGCACTTATTATAGGTTTGTGGTTAAACTAGTAGCGACCACTTCCCTGTGCACTTATTGGATTAAGGTTGGCCATGTGCTTGGCCTTGAAATAAACAGAAGCCTCAAAGCATGAGCAGCAGAGCCATGTCAGCTCAGAGCACAGACAGACTCATAACAACTAAGAAGCCTTTGCTGCAGATGTGTCTCTTCTGGTTCGCTATGAAATCTTGAGGTTAGATCACTGAGGAAAGGCATATGAAAAGTGACAGAACTAGGTCTTGCAAATGTGCGGTAGTAGATCTGCGATCTGATGTAAATGACTTTGCCCCCAACTAAAGCAGAAAGATTCAGATTATTTATAGAGCCATTTCAGGCCACCACAGGTCAGAGGAAAATATTTGTGGTAATGTGCCAACCTTTTAAAGCTTGCTCATTATTCTGAGCTGTCTGAGAGTTAAGCGGCACTGATCGATAGACTGTGAGTCACCAATCCATAAAAGCTCTGACCATCAGTACTCCTGATCCACTTCTTCCCCAATAACCAAAGAGAGAGAGAGAGAGAGAGAGAGAGAGAGAGAGAGAGAGAGAGAGAGAGAGAGAGAGAGAGAGAGACAGACAGAGAGAGAGAGAGAGAGAGAGAAAGAAAGAAAGAAAGAAAAAGAGGCTGAATCTTGAATATCCTCCTACTTCCTATGTAGTGCACTATGCGCGTTCTGAAATTTCTACACCTAAAAGTAGGGAATTGTGCACACATGGCCAAAATAGTCCAAATTAGCTCTTTGTTAAGCCAGTCTCACTAGACATTTGCAGTTTACAACACTTTGCAAAAAATGCATGACCGAGGCTGGTCCGGAAGATTGAAGACAAAAAAAAAAAATTCCATGTTGGTCAGATATCTTGCTAACCACAAACAGCAACAACACAAAAGTGAACATAATTATATCGAATAACTATATACTCGGAGCACAGTGCGGCATAGTAATCAATAGCAAGCTAAAAACAACAACAAAAAAAAAAAAACGATAACTGATGTGAGGTGACTTGTGTGCATCTGTGGTTAGCCAAGGAGCCAACATCGCAGTCAACAAGCTGACTACCTTGCCTACTATAAACAGTTGAAGCACAAAAGCGAATATTACATCAGATAACTAGACACTTGCTGATGTGGTCTGGAGCAAAAAAAAAAACAAAATTTACGTAGGTAGGCGTAAGTAACCGGTACAGCTTTATGAAGGGCTGCCCTCTCTGAGATCAACATAAGCAAAGCAGCAACACTGGAGGATTCAAATTTGCGAAAAGTTAACCTTTGAAGCAAAATTTCACACATGAAATACATTTGCCTGTGACGGAAAATCATTACACAGAAATAAATGCAATGCTCCCAGAATTTCGCTTGCAAATGCAAGCTTGACTGGGCCTTTAGAAATATTAGGCACTGTTTCAATTTATGAGCTATTATTTTAAGACTCACCTACTGCACTACATAGGGAGTAGGGAGTTACTGGAGATTCTCTCTTCAGAGAAAGAGAGAAACACACAGTGCTGAGACAGCTGGGCACAGTTTCCTGGTTTTAAACCCACAGGGACCCAGGGCTGATGGGAAACTACTATCAACGAGCCCATTTGCATGGCAGCAGGGGCAAGGGTGAGGGCAGTGGGGGAAGAATACGGGCGTATGCGTATTACGCCACTAGTGTCTCGCTGCCCTGCCCTCACTGGTCCAGAGTGGAAATATGACTCACACAGAAGCTGAGTGAAGTCAGCTGGGCCGACTTGCACTTCCACACGCAACCAAGGAGGCCAAGATGAATTAAGTGCCATTCTTCTGACCTGAACAGCAAGGTCAACTTCTAACTCATTCCCATGACTCCATGGATGTGCTGGCACGAAAGACGTAATGAAGAGGATTCAAGCAGCTATTACCATCACAAACACACATTATGGATAGCTCACAGAACCTATTACATCATAGACTTTTCAGAATAGGATGTAATTAGCGTTCAACTGGAGGAGATAAAATAAAGTAATAAAATTCAAATGCAAAAACGGACCTTTGAACTTGTGCTAGTGAAGACAAAACAGGCCCCTTTCATCTCAACAAGGTTATTTCAAAGCTCCATATGGGATCAAGATGGTGCCACTGGCTGGAAATGACAAACAGCTGAATGAGAATAGCCGGGGAGAAGTTAAACTGCATTAGCCTTGCTGGATGAAAGCTCGTCTATTTAAAACACAGGCCAAACTGTGAAAGCTTCAGCTACTGAGCCAGTGCCTCAGCCTTACCAGCTACTACAGGAACAGAAAAAAAAGAAAAAGCAGAGAAAAATAAGTAACCCGACATTTCATCATCAATATGACTTTTAATGACTTCCTTCGCGTTTATGCACCTAAGTGCTCCAACACGCAACCATTTTCATGTGAACAGTGCAGACTGTGAGGGGGTTTCCAGCTCAGACAGAAGAAAAGCATGTTAAAAGAGAGATAGTGATGCATGTGTATGAGCTCTGATATGAATCAGTAAGACTATTATGGGGGCAGAGCAATTCATATTGAAATGTGCTCTAAATTAAGACTAAAGACAACGTGGAAACTGTACATAAAGAAAACCACATGTTTTGACATCTTCAAATGTCTTGACTGTAAGCTGGAAATGTCACTCTAGACAGTGACATCAGCTGTTCCATTACAGAGTAAATCAAATTAGACAAATGTCAAACTAAACACTGTGGCTTGTGACCAAGTTTACGAGTTTGGCCACTTTGTATCCATACTGTCACCAAAATGCAGCTTGTGATGACTGATGAAAACCTAAGAATGACAGCTGAAGGACAAAATAACTGCCCACAGTTCAATCTGTCTTGCTTTATTTAGATAGCTGCACCAGTTGTGATCCCAGAACACTGGGTATTTTCATCAACATTCCACGCAGGACCACCTTATATGGTCAATGAACTATGATTACACCAACCCCATTTCATGCACTCGTCAGACCACGTGTCATGAAGTCATAAATACATCTTATCCTGTTTTATAACCCCTTCTATAACATAACATAACCATATGTTTTTTTAATTCTTAAACAACCCAAACCAACAGAAACACACTATAAAATGAGTAGGATTGCTATGAAAATGAATTACAGCAGGCTGCCTGTTTTCCAGATAATGCCTGTACGCTAAAAGTTGCTAATCAAAAACAACTTGAAGTGTGAATTACACTCAACAGAAAAGCCCATTAACAATCTGTGTAAGGACAATACCAGGAAGCTTCCACAGGAATGTAAAACATTCCGCTGTTAACAGCCCAGCTTTTCTCACAGTGTCCCATTTCTCACCCTTTTGTTAATGAGTCAGCTGCTTGCACTTCCGTTTAAGGCCCCCCCCCTTTTATGAAAATCACACCAAGTGAAACACTAACACCCCCAAGCACCTCCCTGCAAAATCCCAAGAACTTGCCAAAAGCTGACCTAGTGTCCCCTAAACTGGCAGCAATATAAAGCACCAGCAACGTATGAGCTCTAAACTCAAAGTTTAAAGAGATAAACTCCAGTTTCTCTGAGTTAAAATCCACTTACATGCTCCAATAGCTCTGAATATAAAAACTCCTAGCAACATTCAAGTTACATCATCTGGCCTATACTGGAGTTTGAGTAAACTCTTCTGAGGCTGTCTTCCCTGGGGTAGATTATAAAATTCTTCAGTCATGTGTGGGTGGGGGAGGAGAGAGCTGCATCCTACTTCCTCCACTCAGTACAGACACTCAGAGAAGAGCAGCAGACCTCAGGGAGTTCAGGAATTCTGGCTTCCTGTAAGCAGCACAAGGCAAAGAGGAGGGAAAAGCGAAGCAGTGGCTCAGAACAGTGAAACATCACAACTTTCAGGTTGGGCAGGAGACTGCTCGTCCAGCAATGCAAATCAGCTCACGCACCAGCAATTTCAGACTGGCATGATCTGCTTGCTAAGGTGGCGGCATATGAACAGGTCTCCTTCTCTCTACTGGCCATGTTGGAATGGTATTACTTAAAATGGGAAAGATTTCTTCACTAATTTAATGGCCTTTAAAGACAAACTCATGGCTCCCCTCCATGAATATAAATGCATATACACACCATGCATTTGCTCATTTGGTCCCATTACAACACAGCCTCTTTTCTATTTTTTTTTCCTGTATTTTAATTCTCCTCTTTTTTAGTTAATGTCTTGGTCCTCTTTTTGAGTTGTATACAGTCTCATTTTTCCTGTTTTATGTGTGTGTTCATTCTTATGTTTTAAAATACAATAAAATGTCAATCATAAAAGAAGAAGAGCAAGACATCCATCAGCACCAAGCAAGGGGACATAGCCGAGGAGATGTTCCCTGAAGAGCAACAGGAGACATGCACTTTCCTAGTCAGCAGCTTAAAGGATTACTGCATGCAGCCAGAGCTCCAAGCATGGGCTCCTTGAAGAGGGCGCTACCAGTGGAGAGCACACTAATCCAGGGCTAGAGCTGCTGTGCTCAGCATCCCAAAGCAGCTACAACCACTGACATTTACCACCTACATCAATGAAACTCTTAGCGGTCTGATATAGATATATCAGTCATTTCATTACAAATAACATTTGACACAGAGTGGATGAAATACCACAAGTTGATGCTGGCTTTGTGGTTGCCAATTAATAGCTTCATGATGGATACTATTATTTTTAACTATGCAACATACCTTTTCCTTTAAACGTAAACAAAAGTACGCCACAGCGTGTCAGAAACCACACAGGCAACACATTACTGTGATGACTTAACAACCTGATGGGGTTTGACGCGCACGCTTAGCATGATGCTAATTAGTGGAGTATAAGCAAAGCACTCATAGGAAAATCTGACCACTCTACAGTTATCTGAACAACACGCTCAGGCAGTTATTTCCAGTCACACAAGACCAGACTCCTACCTTTTTGAATAGGGAGAGACCTATAGAACCGAAACTGAAAGCCACGTTTCTGTTAATATTTTAAAAACATATCTGAAATCTAATAAAGTCTGACATAAGTCGCATAAATAGTTTGTAGCTCTAATAACTATTATTCAGCTTGTTTCCTCAATAAGGGAAAACTTTTCCCAACTGCAGCTTTACCATCAAGCTGATTGGCTCTTTTTATTGAAAGGCAGGAATTTCGCCATAAAAGCCATGTTGCGCATTCTTATTCCCAACCAGAAACCTTCCTTTCATTCATAATGTTTGGTATAAGCTTCTATTTTTTGTTAGCTACATCAGTCTCATCATTCTAGTGCAAAACTAACAAAGCCAACTTCAGACTGCCAGTTAGTTGAGAATACTTGTAAATTTGACTTTTGGTCAAAATAATCCCCTAACAACAATTTACACTGACAGGACAGAATACAACAGGCAGGGCTGAGAACAGTTCCAAAAGTTTTGCTACTAATACCAACAGTGATATCTTAACTTAAAGTTCCTTAAGTTGCTGGATATGGGTATATTTACTGACTGCAAAAGACTGCAAACTAATAAGGAAGTGCTGATAACATTAATGTGGATTTAAATTTAAGCAGTCCATCACAGCAGTCTAGATTTTGGAACAAGCTTGCTTACTGGCTCACAGATGCTTGTAAGACTGATTACTTACGCGTTGAAGGAGAGAATTTTTAAATAGTCAACAATATTTAAGTCATTCAAATCAGTACCACACAGGTTTTGACTTTCAATACCCAGTCCTAAAGACAGATGAAGCAACTTGTACAGATCAAGTTCCAAAAAAAGTTGGGACACTATGTAAAATGCAAATAAAAACAGAAACCAGTGTCTTATGAATTTACTTTGACCTGTAAAAGAAACAGAATGACTATCTGTGATGTTTTACCTTATACACTTTTTTTGTAAATCATTTTGAAACTGATGCCTGCAACACGTTCTACAAAAGCTGTGACGGGGCAATTTAACACTAAGAACGCTGTGAAATATTACCACTTTGGCAAAAAAGCATCAGCAAAAACCCAAAAGTTCTTAGTCAGGGATTGCAAGGATTTTAGTTACTTCGTCCTCTATACTGCATAATATCATGAAAAAATTCAGGGAATCTGGAGACAACTGCATGCATAACGGACATGATTCTGTGATGGATATCACTGCATAGGCTGGGGAATACTTTAAAAAAACATTGCCAAGAAACTCTGTCCATCGCTGAATCCACAAATGCAAGTTAAGAATGTGACTACGAATAGCAGGAGTCATATGTCAACCATATCAAGAAATGCTGCAGACGTCTCTGAGTTTAAGCTCCTCTGAAACGGACCGATGCACAGTGGAAATGTTAATAGTAGTCTGACGCAGTGGTAAACATGTTACTCTGGCAACTTTTTGGAGTGTGTTGTAGGCAGCAAACTTGGAATGAGTGGATTTTTACACAAAAAACAAAGTTTATAAGGTAAAACATCAAATACTGTGTTTTTGTTCCATTTTCAATTCAATCACTGCTTTCTGTTTTTATTAGCATTTCACATACTGTGCCTTTTTTTTTGGAACTGGGTATGTATAAAAACAGGTTGGCATTACATATGTAGTGCTGACATCTTGTTAATATGCAAAATAATGAACACATGGCTCAAAACCTAACACTGTTCCTCCCTTAAAAAGACACGTAGTAATCCACTTCAGTGTTTCAACATTATTTGCTCACACATCCTTTCAAATCAGTCACCACCTTTTCCTGTATGACTAAAAATCCTAAGAACTCCAAATTTCAAAACTCCATCTTACACAGGACATTAAAAGTGCTTGCGTAACATTCCAGTCAGTAAACTTACATCCGTGATATGATGCCGGCGAACCCTCTGACCTGCCATACTCCTCAGAGTAGCTGGTGGACAGGTTAGGCTGGCTGGAGCCACGACCAAAGTTGATCTGGTGATTGCTACCGACGCTGGTTGCCACCTGAGCCATGCGCTCCTTGGTCTTCAGGGCCTGAGAGCGCTCGCCCTTCAGCCGGTCATCGTCTTTCAGCAGCACCACCAGCTGCTTGGACTTCTCCCTCACGTTGATACCCTGGTCTTTGCCATCACGATCAATGTACTGAAAATCTTTGAGAGTCTGGATGGCAAAGATGTTCTCTTTGCACTGAAGGGCCACGCGCTCCGAGCCGGTCTTGATCAGGTAGTCCAGCAGTGTCAAGGCCTTGTACACGTGCCGCCAGTTTTTGCCGTGGTCGTTCAGCCTTTTCCAGATCATGCTCATGATCTCAGAAAAGGCCACCACATTGTAAGTGAGGTCGGAGATTTCTGACATGAGCGAGCTAGAGGGTCCCCATGGGTCATTGGAGGTCGCTTCTCTGACCTTTTTCTCTGCCTCTGAATAGTTATTGACCACATTTTTCATCTGCCTCCTGATAGTAGAGCTCGGCATTGTGAGGTCTTGTTAATATCCTTGTTAATTACTTGAAAGAAAAAGTTTTCACTTTTTATTCCTCAAAACCAAAAAAAAAAAGTTAGGGCTCTTCCTTCAGTTCTCAAAGCCAAGTTCAGATTTCAAAAAGGGTTTAGCAAGTCCAAATGCGTGTTCCCTGCTTTAACAATTCCCTCCGTTACTCGCTGCCTGTTAAAACCATTTCCACTCAGAGTAGGGAGTCAGCATGGCGAATTCCTCCATTACCTGGAACACAAAACCAAGCAGTTAAGTACAAACTGATGAAGTCTAAAGAAACTGTTTAAAAGGTTAATTTGGTTAGGCAATAAACTCTTCAGACCATTTAAATAAATACTCCACAAAGCTTAACTAATCAGAAGCCTGCTCTTACATTCTCTTCTTGTCAAGTCTTTTTTCTACAAATAAACGTACACCAGAATGGGGTTATGCTTTTAAGCTTGGGGCATAACTCTTGCCCTTTGCATCAAAGCTGCATATGCAGCCAAAGTCTAGCGAGCACATTTCCTGACAGCACCAGCAGCTCCTCGCTGTTAAAATGATCCCCCCAGTCAGATAAAGAGAAATAGGTCACAGCTGTGCACTTTCCAAACACAGAATGTGTAGTAGGCTTCTATCCAGGTAGTGAAACATTACCAGCACGCACGCTTTACGTACGTAGAGAATCATAGGGTGGCTCCACGCATGACGTGGTTCCTGTTACGGTAATACAACTCTCTACCGGCATGTGGAGAGATGTTTCATTTCCCAAAACAAACTCCTGTGTTGCCTTCTTCTGACACAACAGTCTATGGAACTGACCAGATGTTACTGTCAAATAAAATCACTGACCGTCACAGTAAATTATTAAATCTACAGGAATACACCTGTTTTTTTTGTTTTTTTTTTAAATCATAACAATTGGTTGTGTGCTTTGCTGAAAGGTTTAATTGTTCCAGAGGTTATGAATTTAATACTCTGGCCATGACTTGAATACTCCAGTTTAATGCGAAAAACTATTCAAACTAATTCTGGCAACTGTATCTTTTCACAACCACACTACTTATTCAAACGGATCCCCAGCTGATAATGATGTGCAATAATGTGTTAAGCCTACAGCCATAAGCCGGTGAAGACATGGGGTAACAGCCAACAAAACCACTTGGCATGCCCCATAAATTCATTAAAAGTCACTGAAATGTGACTCCTGTGGCCCTGCCGAGTGCCCATACAGAGCAACCTCCCCATCGACCCCCCTCCGCCTCCCCGAGTCTGCATACACATGAATACAGCCAGGCCCTAATGAAACATCTGCTGCTTTAATCACCTATTCAGGCCCAGCACACAAGAGGAAGAGAGGGGCAACTGTATCAGTGCCGGAACAAAGCTCCAGCAGCCCTCACTCTGACCGGGGGCCCAGGAAGCCAGCACACAGGCAGGGTCTGTTTGAGGATCTAGGCAGCGCAGCAGCCTCTTCCATACTAAAGAACACGTCAGGTCTGAGCCCTGCCAATATCGAGGCAACTCAGTGATTGGTGTTGAAAGGAAGCCAAGCTTCGGGTAGAATGAATTCAGTGAATAGCAAAGTGAGGAAGAGCGCTGGCTGTGCAGACTTCACCTTGTAGCCCAGTGATAAAGAAACGAGGAAGAAACTGTTAGAACAGGTTCTTACTAGCTAATCTCAGACCTAAGATATCAAAAAACAAAAATAGATATCAAAAGACAGAGATCGAAAAAAGAGAGATGAAACACACGTCAAAGACTAAAATTTAGAAAAGAATATTTTACATACTAAGAATAAGTAAGTACCTTAACACCTCATGAACTGTGACTACAGACTTCTTGCCTGAAGGACTACCTTTCAAAGATACAAACGGAAAACTTCAATTTACAAGTCCACACAATTATTTGCAGTTAGCTAATTAGGCAGCAGGTATTTTTCAAGTGCACGGCTTTGGGGAGGGAGCCTACACTTTAAAGGAACTTTCCAACAAATTAATTAACACCTCTCCACCTACAGGTATATAATGGGTAGCTCATGAAACTGAAAACATACTGGGGTAGCACTTTATACACTTACTGTTGTGAACACTGCATAAACCTTGCATTTGCATGTTCATCTACAATAAAAAAGATATTTTAGTGACCTGCATGATGTTTCTCATTATTCTTGCTGAGTCATAATGGCTGTATCTATCGCAGAAATCTCTTGCTTTCAGAGAATTAAAGTGGGCTCAGGCTGTGCTTCTAAAAGAATACCTTAATTTGTTTTTCCACTACGTTGAGTCTACGTAAAGTGACCCCATTTCTTAACATGACAAGTATGATGCAGGTTCTTCAAAGATGTTTATATGTCAGATGGCTTCTAGTTTTAGTAAGGCTGCTAGTAAGGCTATCCTGTGCCTGAAATTTATAAACAGTGACATACCAGTTGATTGCATTTGGCAACCAAATGGTATCAGATAAGCACATACTCATTAACTGATATGATTATATGAAATATTGTGCTCCATAGCATGGTTCTTACATAACTACTGACTAAAATGTCAGGTATTATTATGCATCCACCCAAAGTAGGGAGTAAATTTTAACAGGTGTCCACACTCTCTGCTGACAATTTGGAAAATGTTTTCTGTATTTCTGCAGTCAATAGTCAGAAACAGCATGTTTGTTCAGCTAGGTTTGTTTTCATTTATGAAGAAGCAATGACAGTGGCTGAAAGGAAACGTTGTGTGTACTGTATGGTAAAACTGCACTATACCAGGTATCATCTTCTGCATTTGGCCTCCTGTCCACACCTTTAAAAAAAATTCTCCACAGCAGAGGTTTTTAAAACTGTTTTATGTTTTTTGTGTGGAATAAGAAAAAAAATAACTTATCTTTCTGAAAGCACTGAGCCCATGTACATGGCTCAGTGCTGTTTTGCTGTGTTGATTGTTTCAGGTTTGATTGTGATCTGAACGTCAAAACTGAAATTACGGAAGTATGGAAATAGTTGCTAACTGCAGAGCTACACCTACCAAACATTTTCAAATACTCTAGGCTCAGGATAGATGGCTCACTAGCCAGCACGCTGTTTATTCTCATAAATAACTGCAGTGAAGAGCATGGTAGCTAGCAATCTAGATCAGTAGGAAAACATTAGGACCGTTACGCACAGTTAAAACAGACATTATCACCTTAGGTTAGAACTCTAATATGCTACACGCTAGCATTTAGCTTGATTAACATAACTTTGTTTCCTGTCAGAACAGTTAAAACCGATGCAAAGAAGTGTGTGGTTTCATAAAAATGTAGCAGTTATATACGGTTACCCCTACTACACTTTTAATAGTCACACATTGCCTATATACACACAATAATCAGAATTAGACTCCTACACATTTCTTTACAGGGTGTACAAACTAACATTTCCTGAATTTAATGTACTCACTTCTACTCACTTATGCAGTTATCTGATTCGCAAATCGCGTGGCAGCAATGCAGTGTATAAATCATGCGCATACGCTTCAGGTTAAATTCACATCGACCACCATAAAAAATGTGATCTTAGTGAATTTGATTGTGGCATGATAGTTGGTGCCAGACAGGCTGGTTTTTCCGCTGATCTTCTGAGATTTTCACCCACAACAGTCTCTAGAGTTTACTCAGAATGGTGCAATAAAAAAAAGAAAAAAAAGTTTGCAGCACTTCTGCAGACGGAAACATTTGTGGATGAGAGAGGTCAAAGGAGAACAGCCAGACTGGTTCGAGCTGACAGAAAGCCTACAGTAACTCAGATAACCACTCTGTACAATTGTGGTAAGCAGAATAGCATCTCAGAATGCATAATATGTTGAACCTCGAGGCGGATGGGCTACAACAACAGAAGACCACTTCGGGTTCCATTTCTGTTAGCCAAGAACAGATAGCCGAGGCAATGGCCACAATTTACCCCGCTTCAAATGGCTACTTCCAGAACGATAATGCACTAGATCACAGAGCAAAATTTGTCTCAAAGTGGTTTCATGGTTCAATGTTCTTCAGGTGCCTTGCATGCCATTGGATCTGAATCCAATGTATAAATTATATAAATTTATATAATTGAAGGGGGGGTTGTTTCTTACCCCTTCGTGTGTGTGTGTGGGTGAGGGCTCTGGCCTGCACTGCAGCTGAAAAAAATCCCAGAGGAAACACTGTGTGTTAACTTCTCGCTTATGTCCAAAAACCGCTCATGACAGCAGAGAAGCTGACTACTGGAGAAATCACAGCAGCTCCAAGGCAAAGTTTTCTCCTCCACCAATGCAGACAACTTATCTGAATTAAGTGGTTTCTATTCCTATATTTTCAATTGAGTGATATACTGGTAGTAAAAGTTGACAAAACCATGTTTACCAGTAGTAATCAAAAGTAATATATGTGTTGACATGATTTTAATGCAGGAAAGTATTCAAATCTGTAAATGCACTTATGTGAAAAGTGTAAATGGGATGCAGACAAAATATATTCAGATACAAAACACTCGCTGATGCTAGGAGTAAACAAGCTCAATGTGTGAGAAACACTAGTACCAGTACTATGTCCAGCACTAAATATTATTAAATATCATCCCATCATTGTGGCCAGCACTAAAAAAAAAATCATAAACCAATGGCTGTTGCACATCATTAAGAGTCGGTTCCCCAGACAAGGATTAAACCTAGTTCTGGACTACACAGCACTCTAAGTGGAGATTCTTAATTGGAAAGAAAATACAGTCTATGACTAGGCTTAATCCCTATCCAGGAAACCTATGACCAGCAAATAGTCAGGATTACAGGTATACACAGCACTAATATAGTCTAATCATACACTCAAATATTATCAAACCTACCTATGAATGCCAAAAACTCCTATAATATGACATAACAATGTTCAAACAATTCATTTGAAAGACTTTTTTGACTGAGGTCACTGAGTGGAAGACAGGAAATGGGAAGGATAATCAAATTCATGAACAGAATCAACATCCTTAATAACCAATGATTAAACACTATCATTGTTTGTATGCCTGACTAAACACGCCCAGAGTCTAAGAATAATCAGCAGCTAGTCAACAAAAACTGAATCCCTACTTATCCATAACTGCCCCCAAGTAAGACTGTGGATCCCAATAACCACAGCTAAACCACTGCCCACCCTGGAGAGTGTGAGTACAACTGCACTGTACAGGTGCAGAGGACAAAATGCCCTGATATGGTTCAACCTTGACAAAGAAAAACGTGCGTGACAAGTGCCAACAAGCCTCCAGTCTTCACGGCTCCATTATAAAAGAGCAGGAAGGGCATGTGGGGACAAACTGCATGAAGCAGCAGTAGGTAGACGGGAACAGAGATCTGAGTGTAAACCTGAGCACCACACCCCACTACCAGCAAAACCTGAAGGATGCAAACGTGGAATAATAAGTGTGTCAGCTGGAACACAAAAACTAAACAGAGAGCCAGGCATTACAGGTACCTAGTATGTATGTCCCACTGAATGTTGGTCCAGCCGGTTCTGTAACTGTTCCCAAACTTCTCCAAAGCACAATTCCTGTGAACCTGGTCTAAAGATATCCAGCCTAGTGACATATTTTCTTTGGTCAATCAACTTCAGCACAGTTGACAAACCTTTCTGAGCCTTAGCTTCTGCATCAACACATCTGCCTGCCTTACAAAGAGTAACGCTTGCCCTATTGTCCTCCCCAAGACCCCGTATGTCATGTTAAACAATGTGGGCGAGTGCGGGATGGGATCGGGTCGACTAGGCATGTATCGCGAACACACCGGTCACACGACAGAAAAATATTCTCCATATACGGGTGTGTCCACTCGGTGACCAAAAGGACGGCCTGAGAAGTCATGACCTGGTGACTACATTACTTCACGGTTTACAAATCGGTGTAACTTAGCAGACACAGATAAGAAAACCCTGGTTATGGCTTTGTCGGTCTGGTCACCAGCATTAAGTCAACAGAACGAAACTACCCAAAATTTTATAACCAAGGTCGCCTACACAACACTTACACACGTTGAGTAAAAAGCAAACAATCCATCCATGACATAGATTAGTGCTCAGTATTGGCAACCGAATGAGCCAAACCAAACCAGTTAGAAATACTTTTTATATGTAATGTTAAATTCTGTTTAGCTTCCAGCTAACATTAACAGGGCACTCGAATGTATCCAAATCAGTCAATGACCAAAGGCGTCTGGAAGAACATCAATCACTAGCAAACTGTCATAGATTTTCTCCATAACTCGATTAACTAAGGTTTTAGATTCCACATAGGAAATTGCTAGCCAGTATATAATGCAGCCGGCCAGCTAAGCTAGTTTGCTAACACCCCAGTGTTAGCGTTAGCTAGCTAACTTCATACGGAGCTAAGCGCTAGCACTACTGTTCGAGGCAACTAACTACATAAGCTACCTGTAGCAAAATAAGGTGGCTAACGTTCACTGTTAAAGAAAATAATTCCGAAATAGCACCACAAACGACGAAACGACTTTCAGGTACTATATTACAAGGTGTAGTAACAGAGCTAAACTCTAACTTTCATAAAGTTAATAGTAAGTAAACATGCTTTTCGCCTCCTAAGCTAGCAGCAGAAAAAAGCTCGAAAAGTTCGAGCAGCTGCAAAAAAAGCCTGCTAGCACGGATAGCGTAGCATGCACAAGGGAACACTCATCCTTCAGCTAGCTTGCTAATATCAGCTGTTGCCTTGTCGGTTTTTAATGATAGAGATAACTCCAGGAGTAATCAATCACCTCTTGAACATCTAAATAGCAGGCATAAAAAAAGAATTATTGGAACAACGACATTATAGCAATGTGTACAGCTCTCGTACTAGCAACCGACTGGCTAGCATCGCTGTCTAACGCTAATCTTGGCTGCTTAAAGGTGTTTCTTAATAGTAAACCACTAAACTGGTCGAGTAATATATCAATATAAACAGCTTCTAACTGACAGTCAACCGTGTCAGAAAGCCACAAGTTACCTAATTTGTTAATTTATCTCGCAAGTTGCGACGGCTACTTGGTGCTTTGTGGAGATATCACCAAACTGGGAGTGAGCAGGCAGCACTTGGAGCGCACAGAACCAGCTGGAAAACAAAACAGTAACTTACCAATCCTTCCACTGTGATGTTGGTTCAGGCTCAGTATTTCTCCTGGAATTACGCCCGGCATGCGTACCGGGTAAACCTATTCAGAAAAAAATGCTCGCTGGCTGAGATCTACCCACGTTTATTAAGTGAAGTCGCTCGTTGAGGCTATATTAGTGTTTGTGTGAAGGCAGGCAGGCGGCGTTTGCGCTAGCAGCAGCTCTAAGATCTGTATAAGAGAGTGACACCCACACTGTCCAACATGGCGGACACACTGATAGATCGACTCGGAGAGAGTGAGCGCGGCGAAGGGTGTGACCACACAGACGAGGTTCTTCAAGACGATTTATAATTTACTTTTTTGTAGGTCTCTGCTGTGTGCTGAGATTTTTACCCTAATAGACAGTAAGCGTTTCAGAAACGTGCGTATGGTTCTTCAGTGAACTTAAAATAAACTCTGTGGGTCTCATTCAGATCAGTCAGTCTGGTCTGATGGCGCGTGTCCCCCCAACAGGTTCAGGCAGAGCTCATACAGGGCACTGCTGTCTGCCTGCCGAAGAGTTTTACACTGAGTCTTTAACTGAAGGTTAAAGTCAGGCAAAAGGTACAATCTGTGATTTTTGTAACGCCTTCATTTTACATGACCATGATGGTAAAAAGGCTCAGGAGCTCAAATCTGCAGGGCTGATTCTGAACATTTGGAGGCCCTAAGCAACATACTGCTTGAAGGGGATTGGGAAGCCGCCCACCCCAGTCGTATTTTTTTGGATGCAGGAAAAAGAATTATTACTTCATTTGACTCAAAATAAGAGTGTAATAAAAGCTGAAAGAACATTTAATGAAAATGATGTACAGGAGAAATATCATCTATGAATATCTTTAAAGACACCAAATAAATCATAAATAGTTACAAATATAAATACAAGTAAATTACAGTGTGTTTAAGGGGCATATTTTCTTGATTTTTTTTTGCAAGCAAATTCATTACTGATGTTATCCCCAGGTATTTTCTGCAAATATCATGACACACACACACACACACACACACACACACACACACACACAAAGTCATGACTTAACAGCAAGGTAGATTTAATCCATGCCAAAAAGTTCCATGATCAGTTTATGCTGCAATATCATTTATTTCACAACCTTTCGGTATGAGGGTGCTTAGTACTATTTCTCCTTTTTGTATGAATAGAACAAACGAGAAAACAATGAGACCAGCCTCCATGACTCTTACAATGCTCAGTATATGCCTCATTATCTACATTACACTCTCCACCCACAGTCCACCCAACTCTACTCTTTACAGCACCCCAGAGCACCTATATATTTCTGAGCTTTCCAGGAGCCTATGTATCACAAAGAAATCATAGCAAGAGAAGCATTAAAGTCGTTTAATAGAAATATATATGGAAAAAATGAATAGTTTTCAATTTGGAAAAGTGGTTTTACAGAATGCAATTTGTCTGACTTGTTTTATGGTCAGTTTCTCTGATGCTTGGTGTGTCTGCCTTGAACAGATCCTTATGTTCAAACTGCTTTTCACCCAGTCTGACTGGAGAAACAAGCTCTGGATTAGCCAGCACTCTAATCCAAGCTACTTTAAGTATGTGCACTTACTTGGCCCCAAATGTAACAATACAGGATACTACCAGGTATCCCTGGTTGCAGTGACTTGAGTAAATGGAAACAGAAACATCCAAAAATCTATAAAGCAACAGGAGATTTCATAAGTCATTTAGAATCAGATTTGCTGTATTAATATCGCATGACCTTTTTCTTGATTATGAAATACTTGTTAAACAAACACTGTACCAGGTGCATGCAATATATCTCTAAGGGAATAGCCTTTCACTTCAGTAAACATTTTCTCCCAGATAAGGTCTTGTTTGCTTACTGAAGTACCTATTCAGGTTCACTGCATTTTACAACTTTATCCATCATCGACTCTCATAGCATTTTACATTATTAATTTGATGGTGTTTTATGCATTACTTGCTGATGCAGAGTGTTGTTACAACAATAGCAGATCTTGGATTGAGCAGAGGTTTAATATCAGTTGATTCACTCTGATCACAAGCCTGCAGAAATACTGCTGTGCATACATCAGTGGTGAAAAAACAATTGACTGGCATTGACCAGTAGAGGGCTGCAACACACAAGTTTCTTTTTATCTGTGGATCTGCACAAATGACGCAAATAGTCAAACATAGCCACAGACAGGTGTAGTTTCCATGATGGTTTAAACGCTTCCACTACGTTGCAATGTAACTACTCATGCTCTGCTGTTGTGACGTGGGTGATAGTGTATAATACGTATGTTGACTGACACAAATCCATCTGAAGTACGTTGTTTCCAAAAAAAGTTGGGACGCTGTGCAAAATGTTCATAAATACAGAAAGCAATGATGTGCAAATTATTTAAATTCTATATTGTAGAATTGTAAATAGTACAAAGACAACATATCAAATGATGCAACTGAGAAATGAGGAATTGTTTTTTGAAAAATATATGCCCATTTTTAATTTGATGCCAGGAACACATTTCAAAACAGTTTAGACAGGGGCATGTTTACCACTGTGTTCATCACCTCTTTTTTTAACAACACTCTGTAAGTGTTTGGGAACTGAGGAGATCAGTTGCTGTGGTTTTGAAAGTGAAATGTTTTCCCGTTCTTGTTTGATATAAGATTTCAGCTGTTCAATAGTTCAGGGTTTCCTTTGTTAATTTTTTTGTTTCATAATGCGCCAGATGTTTTTAACAGCTAACAAGTCTGGACTGTAGCCAGGCCAGTTTAGCACCCAGACTCTTTTACTACAAAGCCATGCTGTAGTAATAAGTGCAGAATGTGGTTTGGCATTGTCTTGCTGAAATAAGCAAGGTCTTCCCTGAAAAAGAAAAAGCACCATATGTTGCTCCAACACCTGTATATATGGTTCAGCATTAATAGTGCCTTCACAAATGTGCAAGTCATCCATGCCATGTGCACTAATGCACCCCCATACCATCACAGATGCTGGCTTTGCTAATTTACGCTGAGAAATTATTATTCTTGAATTGTTGCACTATTTGTCTGCGCAGTCTTTTGCAGATTGGTGAACCACTTCTTTAATTCTGAAAGGCTCAGCGTCTCTGTGATGCTCTTTTTACACTCAGTCATGTTACTGACCTGTTGCCAATTATCCTAAATAGCTGCGAGATGTTCCACCAGGGTTTTTTTAGCATTACACAACTTTACCGGTCTTTTGTTGCCCCTGTCCCAACTTTTCTGAAACATGTTGCCAGCATAAAATTAAAAATGGACATATATTTTTCAAAATATAAAAACAATAAAATTTTTCAGCTTCAACATTTGATATGTTGTCTTTGCACTATGTTCAATTAAATGTGGGGTTTAAATGATTTGCATATCATTGTAGTCTGTTTTTATTTACATTTTGCACAGCGTCCCAACTTTTTGGAAACTGAGTTGTAGACTACAACTGAATCTTTTGCTCTGAGTGACCCTTTACTTTTAATATGTTTTTTTATTAAAATAAATGTTTGAAAATTCCATTTTATCGCTAACAAAACAATCATAATTCTACTGAGAATTTACCAAATGTTTCAGTATAGACAATTTTGAACATAACTCAAAAACACTAGCCAGTACATGACTAACAAACACAGCTTTGAACAGTTGTACATACATAAAATCATAGTGTTTTTCATAAAAACAAAATAAAATTACTTAATTGCATAAAATGTGAGTTTCGTTAGTGGCAATTCTTAAGGTTACACACTGATTTTCAGACTTTGGGCAAAGGCATAGCTAAGGGGCGGCAAAGGGTGGCCAGTGCCACCATAGAATGAAGCATGGCCACCCTTCTGGCCAGCCCAGTTAGTGAAGGCGAGACAGTCAGCTATCACCAGTGAGCCATCATTAATTAAGCCTCACTTATGCTTTATGGTGAAAATCTGCCTTCAAGGTACCAATCAGTTTTAAGAGTCTGATGATGCTGCATTTAATAATTTACATATCTTGCTGTGATTGGCTAATTCCCTGAGCAAACAGGCAGCTGACCGTGCACTGGGTCCCTTCAGCAGTGCTAGTAATATAGCATAGCTGTCTGTATGAAATTTATTTCTTAAAGTTACCATTGCACTGAAAAGTGATTTTATTTAATGTCTATTCAAATACAGAATTTTCTCACAAATGACTAGAATATGTAACATAAACACAGTTTTGTCTTTCAGTTTACTTATGGTACTAATTGTATTGATGTAATATTTTATTAATGTGGAATTTACAGATAGATTTAGGTATGTACAGAGCAAAAACAATGCTTCACTTATTTACAACATTTTAATAAAGTAACATTATATATATTTTTTCCTACCAGTGTGCCACCCCTATAAAATCTTTAGGGCTTCCCTGGCAACCCCATTGTGAAAGTTCTAGCTACAGCCCTGACTTTGTGGCACATTTCAGAACAGTGGGATCTGTATACCATGTGGACATGAGGGACAGGGATGCAGTCTCACTTCCTGCTCTAAAGTGCAGGGGTGTGGCTAAAATATCACATAGACTAAAACTTTTTTGCTTTGGTAGTGACATAAAAAACATGGGAGAGCATTTTTTGAGTAAAGTTTTTTGTTTAAAAATTAATCTTACAATAAATCTAAATCTTTAACTTCAATTTAAAAGAAATCAAAAAAGGTATATAAAAAAATTGAAATAACAACAACCTATGTAGGTATTATTTTCTCAGGTTGAAATTTAGGGGTTAATGTTTAAAACAGCCACCTCTCAAGTACCCTACAAAGGATGATTTCATGTGTATTTTACTATCTCAATTAATGCCTTAGGTATAAACAGATAATAACATAATCCTTGTAAATATCTAAGTTTTGAATACTTACTGTGGGACCGCAGTATATATATATATATATATATATATATATATATATATATATATATATATATATATATATATATATTGTATATATATATATATATATTGTATATATATATACATACCTTATTTGATATAATGGTCTATATGTGGATTGGCAGGCTACACCTATTTTCATGGTTATGCTAGTTTTGAGAAAACACACCATAACTGGCTGAATGCTGCTTTGGACAGGGTTGGGATGTAACAGATTGCAAGTATTGAGAATAAATAAGTGTCTATATTTAGTCAATGTTACATTTTGAAAAGGCAATATTCAGAATATACCTTCTCTTTAAAAGGAGAATATTTTTAGAATATTTCCCAACTAAATAAAAAAAGTCTTTGAAAGAAACACCATCAATGCTTGTTTTTTAGCTGTTTTAAAATCAGCAGGTATGTAGCAATTGCGTTCATTAGATGGACTCCAAAGAGGAAGTCAACAGACGGCTTCTTTGCAAACACTGAATTCCTGCTAATGCATGAGTAGACTGATAAATGTGATGAGTCAGTTATTTACCTCAGAGTTACTAATGTAATTGATTGATCTCAGTCTGCTCTTTGTTGGACATAGATATTGTCTTATAGTCAACTTTACAAGAAATATAGTCAAAAATGTTGAAGCCCAGTCTTCAAAAGAACTTAATTAAACTGGCAAGTAAATTTTCGTAAGAACATTAACAGAAGAATTACATGAAGGAAACTGCCAAACAGTAACAGTGAATGACAATGATGTAAAAAAATACAACAGCAGAGTTCTTCCTGTGCCTTATCAAGATATATTGTGAATGTGTTCTGAATATGTTATGTGTTATGGTATAATATGACATGATATAATATGTTATAATAAAATTTGCCTGGCAGCTTTGCAAAGATTGCTGATGAGTGACCTGACTTTTCTATAAGGACTGTGGTTTCACTTGGAAACATGTCATTGGTACAGACAAGAAAGTATTATGATTTCCAGTTCACATTGATTTTAGCCATACAAATTTTTGGTGTCCCTCTACTTCTGAAACCGAAACAATGCCCACCTGCAACACACAGAGTATTCAGGTCAGGGTATTCACATACAGACACACACACGCACATATATATATGATGCACCTACATAGATAGCAGTGGTGAACCGTGACTAGAGCTAGGCCTTCAGTTTGGGCCATAAATACCAAAACAAGGGAAAAAAATCTATATGATAATATTAATTTCTGCTAGTTCCACTGTGGGATTGTAGATAGTTAAAGCTTGTCTGACTGACGTGCATTGGTTAGGCTACCACTCACATTCACACTGAGTGACGTATCTAGGACTTCCAGAAAACCTAGATTGACGTTGTAATTCACAAAATGTGTCTCACTCATCGCAAATCAAAACGTGATTGGTTGATTCCGCTGACAGTTCATAATTTTGTTAGTGGTTAGTCTGATATTAGGCCTTCAGTTTAGCGCCCGAAGTCCTAGCCAGTGAGAGAGCTAACTTGGCTGTATCTACCTAGATACCATTCAGAAAAAATGAATGGACAATTTTCCTTTGAGTGTTTCAAGATTTTAACTCTTTTGTTGCCAGCCAAATGTAGCAATGATATAAGAAAATTGCTACAATGCTTGCCAAAATTAAGTACAACAACAATGATGATTATATTTAATAAATATGAACAAAAGATATTTATTCCACATAAATGGTTAGGCCTAGAAGGTCCTGGGGGTCTTCCACTGTTAGACACACAGAGAGAGAGAACAAAAAAGTGCCAAGTGACACAAAGGGTTATTTCTCTGAATGATACAATAGAAAAAACACTTTTGGTTCTCTGAAGAACTATACCTTTAAAAAGAATTTGTAAGGTTTAAGAAATTTAAAGCTTTAAAGAAACTTCACATAATGTAATGTAATTTAAGGGTCCTTCCTAGAACCTTTACATTATCTTTAAGGTTCTTCTTTTTTTAACCAAAGAAAAAATTCTCAATGGATCGCTATGGTTCCCTGAAGAGCTGCTGCTGCTGCATAAACTAAAACTAATCTAAATAACCATTGCTCTGCCTGTTTTCCTCATTTTGTACTACAAGACCTTATACTAACGCTGTTTGCTATCCAGTGTCAACCAGAGGAGGATGGGTTCCCCTTTTGAGTCTTGGTTCCTCTCAAGGTTTCTTCCTCTTGCTCTTAGGGAGTTTTTCCTTGCCACTGTCAAACACAAACACACCATAACTGGCTGAATGCTGTTTTGGACAGGGTTGGGATGTAGCAGATTGCAAGTATTGAGAATAAATAAGTGTCTATATTTAGTCCATGTTACATTTTGAAAAGGCAATATTCAGAATATACCTTCTCTTTAAAAGGAGAATATTTTTAGAATATTTCCCAACTAAATAAAAAAAGTCTTTGAAAGAAACACCATCAATGCTTGTTTTAGCTGTTTTAAAATCAGCAGGTATGTAGCAATTGCGTTCATTAGATGGACTCCAAAGAGGAAGTCAACAGACGGCTTCTTTGCAAACACTGAATTCCTGCTAATGCATGAGTAGACTGATAAATGTGATGAGTCAGTTATTTACCTCAGAGTTACTAATGTAATAGATTGATCTCAGTCTGCTCTTTGTTGGACATAGATATTGTCTTATAGTCAACTTTACAAGAAATTTAGTCAAAAATGTGGAAGCCCAGTCTTCAAAGGAACTTAATTAAACTGGCAAGTAAATTTTCATAAGAACATTAACAGAAGAATTACATGAAGGAAACTGCCAAACAGTAACAGTGAATAACAATGACGTAAAGTACTGCAAGTATTGAGAATAAATATGTATCGATATTTAGTCCATGTTACATTTTGAAAAGGCAATATTCAGAATATACTTTCTCTTTAAAAGGAGAATATTTTTAGAATATTTCCCAACTAAATAAAAAAAGTCTTTGAAAGAAACACCATCAATGCTTGTTTTTTAGCTGTTTTAAAATCAGCAGGTATGTAGCAATTGCATTCATTAGATGGACTCCAAAGAGGAAGTCAACAGACGGCTTCTTTGCAAACAATGAATTCCTGAGTTTTTCCTTGCCACTGTCACCATTGGCGATGCTCATGGGGGCTCGGACCCAAATTTTTCTGTAAAGCTGCTCTGTGACAACACCTGTTGTAAAAAGTGCTATATAAATAACTTTGACTTGACTTGACTTGACTTGACTTGACTTGACTTGGCTTGCCATTTGTTTTTTGAGGAGCAGGATGTTCCAAATGGAAGCCATTTATCTGTGTTTCTGAATGGTTATGTATGTTGCTCAATCTTCAAGCATAATCTCTTGGCCTGTTTGTAGAATCAGCCTGTTATAGACCAGTTATAATATAGCAACTTGGGAATCCAGTGGCTCATCTCATGGATTTAACAATGAGAATCCTAACTTAGCAGACATGCTCTTCAGACCTAAGAAAAGAGGATCTTCTGAGAATGTCACTGTGGTGTGCAAAACATGCATGTTTTTATCCTAGCTGATTAGATGTTTTGAAGACATCAGCATAAAGATGACCTCACAGCTGCACTGATGAGGAAGGCACTTCCCTGCATGAACAGGATGCAGTGTGAACTTCCTCTGTATGCACTGACCACTCTGAGTCACAGAGCCACAGACTGCATAAAGCTCACTCTATCCTTTTCTCACCAGCTGCTCAGATGAAAACACATCTCAGCTGAGCCCTAGACTCGTTATACTGTACATAGAATCTCCCTCACATTGGCCTCTGCCTCTGTCCACTGTTCATTTCCCTTCCTCGCTTTGTTGTGGTTCTAAGGAGCTTGTTTTGGGAGATGGGTACGTGACTGTATTGTTGTTTACCATTTCTGATTTTGAAGGAATCAGTATTAGTTTCCTGATCCCACGGTTAGTAGTAGATATTTAGACATGGCTACACCCATCGACAGCTTTCCTAGGGTTTTAGAGGAGAACTTAACACATCGGAGTGGTCATGGATTTGCTTTTTTGGTGGTATTAAATTTAGGGCATCTTACTGTGCTTACTGTGTTATTTAATCCAGATTAAGGAAATTATGCATAAGACTATATGCTGTTCTTCCAGCTGGAGGTTAACCACAATAATTCATATGTAAATAATAGTGTTAATAATGTTAAGAGTTGAGCCCCTCCAATGAAAAAGCATTAACCATTCCACCTTTTTAGATTATCACTGATCTTGTTTTCTTTTTTACAAAGACACCATCTCAAATGTTGAAACTGAGAAATTTTACTGTTTTAAATATGTGCATTGTGAATTTTGAATTTTTGGAACACATTCCAAAAAAAATTGGGATGGGGCAACAAAAGACTGGTGAAGTTGTGTAATGCTAAGAAAAAACACCTGAAGTTTAATTGGCAACAGGTCAGTAACTCACTGGATAGAAAAAGAGCATCTCAGAGAGGCTGAGTCTTTCAGAAGTTAAGATGGGGAGGGAGTTGACCACTCAACTGTGTGGGCAAATAGTGCAAAGACTGTGTGGGCAAATAGTGCAACAATTCAAGAATAACATTTCTAAACATAAATTAGCAAAGAACATGGGGACTTCATCATCTACAGTACATAATATCATTAAAAGATTTAGACAATCCGGGGAAATCTCTGTATGCAAGGGACGAGGCTGAAAACCAGTATTGGCTAGCCAAGATCTTTGGGCCCTCAGACGGCACTGCATTAAAAACAGACATGATTTTGTACTGGAAATCACTGCATGGACTCAGGAACACTTCTGAACACAACTGTCTGTGAACACAGTTCATCACTGCATCCACAAATGCAAGTGAAAACTCTACTATGAAAAGAAGATCTCATATACAAACAGGACCCAGAAACGCTGCTGCCTTCTCTGGGCCTGAGCTCATTTGAGATGGACTGAGGCGAAGCGGAAGTGTTCTGTGGTCTGCCGAATCAAAATTTAAAGTTCTTTTTGGAAATTACGGACACTGCATCCTCCAGGCTAAAGACCATCAGGATTGTTACCAGCACACAGTTCAAAAGCCAGTATCCGAGATGGTATGAGGGGGCATTAGTGCACATGGCATGGGTGACTGGCACATCTGTGAAGGCACCATTAATGCTGAATGATATCTACAGGTTTTGGCAACATATGTTGCCATTCAGACGATGTCTTTTTCAGGGAAGCCCCTGCTTATTACAGCAAGACAATGTAATATTACGTATTACAACAGCATGGCTCTGTAGTAAAAAAGTTAGGGTGCTAAACTGGCCTGCCTGCAGTCCAGACCTGTCACCACTGAAAACATATAGCACTTTATGATACAAGAAATATGACAAGAGATCCCAAACTGTTGGGCAGCTGAAGTCATATATCAAATAAGAATGGGAAAACATTTCACTTTCTAAACTACAGCAGTTGGTCTCCCCAGTTCCCAAACACTTATAGAATGTTTTTAAAAGAAGAGGTGACTTTTTTGGAATGTGTTGCTGTCATCAAATTCAAAATGTGCACATATTTTTTAAAAAACAGTAAAATTTCTCAGTTTTAGCATTTGATATGTTGTCTTTGTGCTATTTTCAAATAAATAAAGGGTTTAAATGGTTTGCACATCATTGCATTTCGTTTTCATTTACATTTTGCACAGCATCCCAACTTTTTTGGAAATGCGGTTGTATTTTGTACAACTTTTTACATTAAAAATCCAAACTATACTTTATTTACAGTTTAGTGACCTCTGTATTTTAAATACAGGGCTTCAAACAATGCTGTATTATGCTTGTACTATTATAAGCAGAATATGCCATAGTATATTCTTAGCACAAATCTTGACATATCATTAAAATTCTATATGTTCCATAGACGACCCAGAGAGCTCCAACCAAGATACTAATCCTCAGCCCAGAGAACTTCAAATGGAGTGTTCATATTCAGGCAACTTTTAAGTCAAGAGCAGATTAGATCTAGTTCACAGATTAACCTACTTTAAGGCCTCTCTTTTAAACTGAAGTACTTCTACAGGGCTGAGCCCTAAAAGATATTAAAGCAAACTTTGACAGTGGAGAATATTCTCTTATCTGTTGTAGCAGAGCAGTAAACTGTGTGCTTGAATGTCCTATAATAAAGTCACTTTTTAAACAGATATTTTGATTTGTCATCTAAATAATTGTGCTACTGAAAATGTATTAACAATGACAAGACGATGGGCACCTGTATTGTGTTCTTTTCTATATTTCACTTGATGGGTTTCAGGCAGCAACACCATGTGGTTTCCTCACCTCTGTACTCAGGATGTTACGTTAAACACGCCTGCTGTTATTTTTTTTAGCACGCCCAAGACAAAGACGACACATGTGACAGCATATGTGATTGATCTGGCCAAGCCTCACTGCGACAGCATGCGGTTGGAAAAGAGAGCGAGCTGGACAGGATGGTACAAAAATAGCTAGCATGATAATGCTGAAAGTTAGTGCTCACACACCTCACAAACTCAGCATGTGGCCTTATAAAAGGACAACGAAAATTTGAACAAGAACATTGATTTTAACTGTTTCATTTTGGAGACTGGAATCTATGTGGCATTAAAGACTGCTTAAAAAAGATACGTGTGGTGTTGTGAAATTGTAACTATAATTTGGGTTGCTGATACAAATATCTGTATAGTTAAATCGTTAAGTGTTTTGATGTAAAATTCTGTTCTATAGAAACTTACCAAGTCAGAGTCATTCATAGTGGTGATGATACCACATGTCAAGCCTCTAAAAACTACCTCATAGAAAGTGACAAAGTGGTTTGAACACATTACCTGATGATGTTTTTTATGAGATGTTGTTTTTAATAGGTTTGTGAGAAGGTTTTGGCCTAAAACATATATTTAAAATTCAAGCAGGGCATGGTAAGGCAAAGTAGACCCCACTATTTTACCATTATCAACATCACACATAAAAGTTGTGTAGATCATTACTATTGTAAAGAAATTGATATGTTTCTCTGAATGAGTTTTTTTACATCTCAACATTTGAATTAAATGGACATTTTGAAAATTCATTACATCAGTCCTTTCGCTCTTGGTTCACTCTATTGGAAGATGTCTGCCACTCACTTCAACACAAGAGTTGCACAGCTGAGCAGAAAAATAAGCTAGAGAGGACTTTGCGTTCAGCCTCATTTCTGCTATATGAGAGTCAAATTCAATTTAAAAGACACAAAATCACATGTCACCCCCCCCTTTGCTCATCACCTCTCCCTTCGCTCATCGCCTCTCCCTTCAGAACAAAAAGACTGAGGTCTATCAAAACATAAAGTTCCCTTTTCCTAAATTATGCATGCTGTAAAACCACACAGATACTGAATACCTTTGTACAGACTCACTTTATCAAATAATGCAATCACAACACTTCCTTAACGTACCAATAACATTCTGTTTGTATGTCTGTTTGTATGTGTTCTCTTGTTGTGATGTCATGGCTTTGGCCTTTGGCACAAATGAGAGCACTAAAGTGATTTTACTATCGATTCAGTTCAGTTTATCTACACTCAGCCTAGCTCAGTTTAGCTCTCTCAGTTCAGTTAAATTCAACTCAACTCAGTTTGGGTCAGTTTAGTTTATCTTAACAAAATTCAACTCAGTTCAGTTTGGTTCACGTAATGTCAACTCAAGTCAACTCAACTCAGTTCAGTTTAGTTCAAGTAATGTCCATTCAAGTCAATTCAACTCAGTTCAGTTTAGTTCCACTCAAGTTAACTCAGTTCAATTTAGTTCAAGCAATGTTAAGTCAACTCAAATCAAGTCAGTTTAGTTCAGCTCAAGTCAACACAACTCAACTTAGTTCAGTTTAGTTCAACTCATCTAAAACTCAACTCAGTTCTGTTGAAATTCAACTAATCTAAACTCACTTCAGTTCTGTTCAGTTCAGTTTATTTCAACTCAGTGAATGTCAACTCAACTCAACAGTTTAGTTTAGTTCAGTTCAGTTTAGTTCAGGTCAGCTCAGCTCAGCCAACTCAATTCAGTTTAGTTTAACTCATCTTAACTCAACTCAGTTCTGTTTAGTTCAACTCATTTCAACTCAGCTCAACTCAGTTGAGTTCAATTTAATTCAACTCAATGCAGTTCAATTGAAGTCAACTCAGTTCAGTTCAGTACAACCTAGGGCAACTCGATTCAATTCAGTTCAGTTTATCTACACTCAGCCTAGCTCAGTTTAACTCTCTCAGTTCAGTTAAATTCAACTCAACTTAACTCAGTTTGGGTCAGTTTAGTTTATCTTAACAAAATTCAACTCAGTTCAGTTTGGTTCACGTAATGTCAACTCAAGTCAACTCAACTCAGTTCAGTTTAGTTCAAGTAATGTCAACTCAAGTCAATTCAACTCAGTTCAGTTTAGTTCCACTCAAGTTAACTCAGTTCAGTTTAGTTCAACTCAACCTAGGGCAACTCAATTCAATTCAGTTCAACCCAACTTATGTCAGTTCAGTTTAGTTAAACTCATCTCAGCTTAACTCAATTCAGTTCAGTTAGTTCAACTCAACTCAACTCAACTCAACTCAACTCACTTCAGTTTGGTTCAACACAGCTTAACTTCACTCAATTCATCATCACTGTCATTACCATATTGCACATAGTACCATACTGGGCTATGAAGAAAGAACAACAGGTACAAAGAGCCTTTTTCCAAAACTATGTGTGAAGTGTTAAGAATATAACATTGTGAAACTGTGCTGTTTGAGTCATATCACTCATCTGCTGACACAGAAATCATTGTATGTTCAACGAACATGAGGTACTTTTGAAACTATACTTTAATATTTTTGATTTGCGTAGTTCCTTTCAGGTTATGTACATGCTGCAGTGTGCTGAAAGAGAATCAGCCTCAGCCAGCATTCTCAACAGCATCAAAGCTGCTGCCAGCAGCGCCTGTGTATGTAAAACCTCCATCATCTCTCTCCACGGACTGCCAGAGTCAATAGTCGAGCAACTCTGAAAGTGATGTTGCTGCTTTGCAGGGATCAGAGCCACTGTCAAATATGAGCTTTATGACAAAAAATCAGTGAGGGATTGTGTTCTGAAGAGCTGCCTTTCTAGCATGAATCGAATACCAACCATCTAAAAAAGAAAACGAGAGAGATTCTCTCGCTGAGCGACTGAGTCACTCACTCTCTTTGGAGAGCAGTGGATCCCAAGAGTTCTACTGGTTCTTTTATTCTCGAATTCTTTCAGATGTGCTCCTTGAGGGTCCTGTTCAACTTCATGACCTTCAAACCACTTTTATGGACTTTGCATGCGCATGTTAAAGCCAAAGTAGGCACAGAGTGCAATATCTGTCAAGTAATTGATACAAACACACATAACATTGTTCATGTAATATCAATATCTATATATTCATAACCTCTTAAACTCTAAGGGCCTACAATTGGGCCCAAACTTCACTCTAATAACTGGTTACATATTATTCTAATAGCAGTTACTAAATAATATGTGGTAGTTAATATATAATAAAACATTAATAACGGAATAATAAGCCTAAGGTTCAAAAAGGCAAGTGATCGTGTACACTTTAATAGGCTGGTGCACTTCCTATGTGTTTTTTTCTTCTTTGTAATTTGAAATTGTACTGTTATTTCTATATTTGTACTTTTCATTTAAACGCTTCACATTTACTTTTCATTTCATTTATGCATTACAATGCTTTGCTTATCTTCCTGTGCAACGCGCCTTGAGATTTTACAAGTAAAGATTATTATTTTCGAAATATATGCATGGTTAGATGTCTTTTCCACCTCACAGAGGGATGGAAATCTTTTCATATGGTTCTGTCTCCTCCTGTTTCCTCCTATTTTTTTCTTCTTCTAGTTTTCCTGTTTCTCATATTGCTATATTTCCTTGTGTTTGAGAATGCAAAGACAGGAACCACCACCCCCTCCCTGCCTCCTACGTACACTCTCTCTCTCTCTCTCTCTCTCTCTCTCTCTCTCTCTCTCTCTCTCTCTGTGCTCTCCCCTCCTCCTCTTCAGCTCTCTTTCACACTCACACTCTCTCACCCACTTAGTCTATCACATGTACTCGTGTTGCACCTGACAGCCAGTTTTGCTCTCGACCAAAGGACAGTCTTTTCATCTGTTTTGTGCTGTGTCGGACGCTCCATCCAGCTTTGCTTTCTTTGCGCTGTACCTTCTCGTCTCAGCAAGCTCCTTTTTGGTCTGCCAGGGTTGTGGATCCTCTCCCCTGCTGCTCTACAGAAGACCAGTTCCAGCTGCTCCAGCTGCTGTACGAGGGGTCGCAGGATGGAGGCTGTGGCTCTCTACGACTTCCGTGCCACGGAGAGCGACGAACTCAGCTTCCAGAAGGGCGACGTACTCAAGGTAAGAGCAAAAAACGACAGCTCAGTTCTCTACCATTATTTTTCGCTTTACTTGATTAACATGAAGATTAACTTTACTTTAGTTGTGTGGTTTAAAAAAATAAAAGTTCTGGGCTTGGTTCTAGGAAAATCTTTAACTGGTATAGAACGTTTATATTATGTGGAGATCCTTTATATGTTAAAAACATTCCTCCACCCACTGAAAGGTTTTTTATGGAGCCACAGCGGTTCTTATATGGAATAGCTCCAAACATCCCATTTTAGCCCCTTTATTTTTGAGGGGGCGCATGTGTATGTGATTTTGAACCAGGAACTACATTGTTCTATATATAGATATACATAGAAAACCTGTCTTTGTAGCCCAGCGCAATAGAGAACTCTAATAAGGACAAGATAATAGTTGTTGATGGTTAAGCACAGCTTATTTCCATATCAGATTACCAATATGGAAGATGACCCAAACTGGTACACAGCAGAGTTACTGGGAAGGAGGGGCTACGTGCCCAAGAACTACATCAGTGTAAGACCACATACGTAAGTATTACGTTTTCACACTGAGGGAATGAGCTGGGGTTTTATTGTATCATCTGCTGAGAGTGGAGGTGAGATTGTGAATCTGTTCATTGGATGTACTATTCACAGATGGTTTGCAGGCCGGATCTCCAGGCATGTGGCTGAGGGACGGCTTCGCCAGCGGGAATGTGGGGCGTTCTTGGTGCGAGAAAGCGAGAGCGCACCTGGAGAGTTCTCCATATCAGTCAGGTGAGACTATGACCTTCTCCAGTTCATGTGGACCCTCCTGTCACCTTCTCCAGGTCGTTTGGACCTTCTTGTCACCTTGTCCAATTCAATATCATCTTGTGCAGGTCAGTTAGGCCTTCTTGTCACCTTGTCCAGGTCATCTGGACCCTCTTATTATGTTGTGCAGGTCATTTGGACCTTTTTGTCATGTTCTCCAGGTCAATTAGACCCTTTTATCATCTCGTGCAGGTCATTTGAACCTTCTTGTCACCTATTCCAGGTCATCTGGACCCTCTTATTATGTTGTGCAGGTCATTTGGACCTTTTTGTCATGTTCTCCAGGTCACTTTAACCTTCTTGTCACCTCCTCCAGATCATAAGAGTTTGAAATATTTGTTCAGACCCAACAGGGCTTGACCATTCATGTCATGGCTTGGTTAGGTTTGGACAATTATTTTTCTAACTCAACAAATTTTTGCATGGATTTACCCCAGTTTATCTCTCTATTTTATTCTTTTTCCTTACCTTTGTTAGCCTTATCTTAATTTTTAATCCAATTTTTAATTCTAAACATTAGAAGCCTGAGTTTTATTCGGCCTCCAGTTCTTGGCGGTCAGATTCAGGGAAGGTTCAGACAGAATTTTGCTGGGCTATAGTCACTGTGGTTTGGGATCAGGTTGAATTCGCACAGAATGTTCTCTGGTTGTATTTGAGCTTAGTTCAAATTTTCAGGCCCAATTAAATCTCTACCGTGGGCTGCCTAGTCATTGAACTGAAGTGAATTTGGTTTACGTTTATGCGTGTATGTGGACTGGTTTAAACTAAATAACACATGCCAGGCAAATTGTGTTTCATATAAAGCTAATGTGGTTCTGTAATGACCTACCAACCCTTCTATCACCTTAAAAGAATGGGCACCAGAAAGCTATTACCTGGAGATTATATCATCAAATTCTCGAGCACAGGTATAAAATTATTATCTGCCATGGCTCATTAACTGATGGTCCTGCTTGGCTGATTTGGGTTTGGACACAAGCAGGAGACATACGACACATCCCAGAAATGGGCCGTGGCATTCACAGAGCTAATCAGCGCTGCAGTGCTGGCCTCAGGTGTGGAGGCGCTGGTTCCTGTTAGCGTGAGATTAGGAGGCTTCTCGGCACACCAGAGGAAGTGGAATTGGCAGCTGGTGTGCTGGACCCAGCCTAATGTGTGATGCAGCCGGCAGCGGCCCTGCTCTGCATTCCAGACGGAGAGGCCTGTCTGAGGCTTGTGCACACTAATCATTTTACAGCTGGCGCGGAGACTATGTCAATGTGCATGAGCAGAGCATTTCACCTCACACATGGGATAGGCTTGAAATCCAAGTCTTCAATCTCAGATGTTTTTACTAACCATGACCATCTTGTCTTACTTGGAGTGGGAAGGCATCTGTACTGTCGTATCTGAGTGGCATCCTTTGAGGAAACCACTTTCAGATTATCAAAAGCCTTAATTCTGCATAAATGCTCACTAAATATAATATACTTTATCATTATCACTTAAGTTCTCAGAGTCTTGTATGTGGGGCCACACTTCAATTTTTCACTCACATATTACTTGCATCTTTTATTATAGTTACCAAGTAATTCATAGTAGTTCCTCAATAGAAGTCTTAAAATTAATGTCAATAACATTACATTTTACAAACTTCAGTTCTAAAACATAAGATAACATAAGACAGTATGTGAAATACAAATAAAAAGTTGAAAACAGTGCAAAAAGAAAGTATTCGATGTTTTACCTTATGAAAATAATGTTTTTGTTAAATATACACTCATTCCACATTTGATGCCTGCAGCACATTCTAAAAGATGGAACACAAGCACATTTATCACTGTGTTAAAATTAATGATGAGTTAGCAAACCATGACAGACCCTGACTTTTGAACTTTATACTGGTAACAATCTGGAGGGTGCTTTTCTTCTTTTGCCCAGAGAAATCTAGACAAATCTATTATTTCCATAAACTATCTAAATATTCGCAGATGGCACTGCATTACAACCTATTACAAATTGTCAGACCATTGTTTTTAACAGCTTTTAATGCAGTGCCATCTGAGGGCTCAAAGGTCACAGGACTTATAGTTTTTGGCCTTGCCCTTTATGCACAGAGATTTGTCTGGATTCCTTGAATCTTTTGATGGCATTATGCTATGTAAAGGGTGAAACATCTAAAATCCCTGCAATCACTTGTTGAAAAACATTAGGCCTCATTCACAAACCATTCTTAAGAATAAATTCCTTTTTAAAAGCCACTCACGCAGTTTCCACGAAGATTCTGACATTATTTGAGATTTTTTCTTAGGTAAGAACAGAATATACACACACTCGAGAGCACAAAGGTGTGCACAACTCTGCGGTTTAAGAACACATCATGAATCTGACGTAGACTTTTTTTAAGGACTTTTCTCAAGAACAAATTTAAGAAAAAACTCAGGAACATATTGGTGAATGAGGCCCATTGTTTGTAAACTAATGAATAATTTGCTGGTGCATATTCTGGCAAAGTGGCAAATCTTGACCCATTCTTGCTTATGAAGGACTAGGAGTGTCCTGGATGCTCCTTTTATAGCCAAACGTGATTACATCACAACATTTCAGTCTTAAATTGACCCAGTTCCAACTTTGGAATGTGTTGCAGCCATAAATTTCAAAATAAGCGTATGTTTACAAAAAAATAACAGTTCATAGGGTAAGACAATATATATCTTGTCTTTGCTCTGTTTTCATTTACATAAACATCAAAGTGAATTTACAAGTCACTGTTTTCTGTTTTTACTTGCTTGATTTTATTTCACTTACTGTCTGAACTTTCATTTTTTTTGAGCAAGCTTGATAGTTTTCCTAATAGCTTTGCGCTTAATATTTTTTTATTGTTACAAAGCTAATAGGAAATCTATCAAGCTTGATCAGCTTTGGTGTTTGGTGGAGCACGTCAGATTGAGTAGCTTCTTTCGTACTATATGAACTCTAACTGCTTTGGGCTTATATTAATGAGCAATTATCTATCTCTGACCCTGTGCAATGCAAATGCACAACCTATTTGGCAAACAGAATTGCAACAGCTTCTTGTACATAGTGGTGAAACATATGTTGGTGGAATTCCTTCGGTTCCTTTAAGGACAGTAGATAATTTCTGCATCTAATGAAACCTAGTGAGAACCTTTGCAGTCACAATCAGAATGTGTTTTATATGTCTGAACACAAGCTGGATATGAGGGTGTAGAATTCTGTTCACTTTTGCTCTCCCACCAGTACAATATATCTAAGCTATATGTTGAAACAGCTTTATGTTTAAAGCTCCACGACAGCCTACATCTATGCATATTTTAAGATTTCTGAATGTTAAATGAGATGACACTGATACGGCCTGTAGGGAACTAAGCCAGCACTTTGCATGTCTTCTAACATGGTGGCATATGACCAGAAATGCACCACATGACTGAATGGAGATATAACATGTGCTGCTCAGACAGTTATGAAATGTAAGCGAACTGTCTGCTCTGCCTAAAACTAGGATGCAGAACAGCTGGAACTGGAAGTATTGTAATAATTAAAATTTAACGTCTTAAACAGCAGATTTATTCATCTGAAAGCTTATCATTCAATAACCACCATAAATTATTCAGTAACTTTGTAGTTATCAGAGTGAGAAATTGAAGTGCCACATATGGGCCCTTACAGTTTAAAAGGGTTATGGCCTACACTGCTGACTATAATATGGAGAAGCCCCAGCAGACAATAAAAAGCATCACTGATGAGGAACCATCACCATCCACAGATGGGTTTGTTCAATGCAGAAATACTCTGTTCTCTATGTGTACATTATTAGCTGGGTAGTCTTGTGCTTTGTGTCAAACCAGTCTTCAGTAGATGATGGAGGATTCCATGTCAGCTTGCATCAGTCATCAGAATCTACAGGGCTGATAGAAGAGGCAGAATACCACATGTTTTTTGGAGGGGCCCCAGCAGATGATATTGGCCATCTGCTTATGGTACATGAAATATTGTTTAGTATTTGGGGCATTTTTAGAGTGCTTTCCACCACCACCATCTTTTGTCTGATTGTTTGCCAGAGTTAAATGTGTAGTTGTGTCTGTGTTGCTCCTGTAACTGCACAAAATCACAGATTTTTTTGTAAAACAATGCATTATGTCATGTTAATGAGACAGTTCTTTAGTAACAAAACCAAGGGTGTAACTACAGGCAATTGAACTGGGGCATGCAGTGCAGGGGCCTGAAATGACAGCTCCCTAAAGTCTTTATACAATTTCTGCACCCAGTACTCATGAGTAGCAACAATAATGTAGCCTCTTACTGCAGGCCCTCTAGTGGCCATTCCGCCAGCAGAATGGAAATCAACTTGGATATTTTAAATGAGTGTAATCTAATGAAATATATTTTCCCATAACCCTATTATTAGGTTAACCAGGATACTGTGGTCATGTGTGAAATGTTGTGACCCTGTGTTGAGCTGCTAGTGAGCAATGGGGACTAAAAGGGGAGGGGTGAGAAACTCCTGCTGAAAAACAATTCACACTTCTCCACAAACATGGCCGTGCCAAGACAAAACTGTCATGATTAAAAATTAGCATTTAAACACATTAAAAACAAATTATAAATGTTGACTTGCTTGCTCACCTACGAAAATGACACTTCTGGTTTTGTAAATGGTGCACATTTCTACCAAAATGTATTTCATTAACGTGGCCAAAAAATGCATATTTCAGCTGAGGAACCTCCCTCAAAACAAGCAGAACTGGCAATGTAACAGATATAATTCAACTATTAGCTTACATTAGAACACTACCCTGGTTGAGGCAGCAAAAGCAAGTAACAGTAATTTTTGTATGAGATCCTAATTGTGCTGTGAGTAAAGTATATAAGGTATTTAGAATGATAAAACATCCTTTACCAGAGTGTGCAGAATCTTCCAGCAGAGATACTTACAGGTGTTGCAGAGGCCCAAATGACAAAATCACTGAAATGTCAATCAGAGTGACCCACTACAGGGTGTGAGCCTAACCTTTTGTTCTCTGTGATTGTGAGGCGGGGGGTGGGTATTTTTGTATGGTGTAAGTTTTTCCTACGTGCCTCAACTATAACCACTGTAGCTCTGAGGTCAAGAGCCCCAAATGTGGGTATAAAGACACTGCTGAGCACCACGGCTTGGTCTGTTTACAAACCACTGCCTGTAAACAGCTCTTCACTGCTTTAGCTGCTCCTCCAGGGCTTTAGATAACAACTAGACAGCCACAAACGTAAATTACTTGGAAAACTAAATCATGAATATAGGCTAAGTCACAGTTCCCCATCATACGTTGGTCAGTTCTACAAGCTACGTTTTGCAACACAGGAAGTCTCCTTTCATTCCTCAGAGGGCTGTGAGTGAGAGCTGTTAGGATGCTGCTAGAATAACTTACTGCAAACTTGTCATACCATTACAGTGCTAATTTAAAGACTTGTCTTGTGTATTCAATATGGCTGATATTTCTCAAAATGAGAATGTTGTAAGCATACTATTGAACATTCAAAGTTTTAACTTCTGTTTAGTAGTATCAAGTGAAATTATCTTACTACAGAGAGCAAATAATATTGCATGTTTGAAGAAATAAGGCTTATCTGCCAGGACAGTAAAGCATAAACTTGAGAAGCTCAGTTTATGTAAGTAAAAATACTTTGAAATAAGTGGAATACCCTTATAACAATCTCATAATAGATTGCCCGTAAGCATGAGATGCTTTCACTTGCCAAGATGTAATTTTTTCTGTGTACAACACAATCACATTGTGTAGAACAGGAAAGTGGCCTTTGGGGCATTGGGCCTTGCAACAGCTTGCAGAGGAAGCAGATAAAGATAAATGTTATTGTTCCACAGCAGCTCCTTCAACATTATCCACAACAAGGAAGAAATATTTTGTACAAGTTATTCTTACAGATAAGGTGGTGTAAATTGGGAGTATTAGCCATTGTGTTATTTCTACAACATGTACTCAGTTTTAGTTTGAGCTCACTGCTGATTATGGTTGCTTCTTATATTTTCCTATGCAATATTTCTATACCGTATATAATGCTCAGTACATACAGTATGCCACCTCTCACAAGTCCACATATAAGCCAGATTCTCATGGTTTGTTGTGAAATTCTGTTTTTTCTCACCTTGGTATGTGAGATCAATAGCCAGCTCACATGGTTCTCCACAGTTTTTCTACCGCTAGATTACCTCTTAATTTCATAAGAATGTTATCGAAGAGAAATCAGCTGTCTGCTTTAGGTGACGGAAATACTGCTTAATATTTTTAAGAGTTTTGTCCGTTAGACTGCTTTCCGTCCCCCACCCCCACTCTTCCTCCTGGTTGTTTGCCAGTACAATGTTACAGTGTGTGTCGCTTATTTAAATAGGTGGGTTCTTTCTGAAAATATGTTTCAAAACATGTGCTGTATGTCCAAACGTTTGTAGACACCTGCTCATCTGATGTTTCTTCTGAAATCAAGGGTATTAATAGGGAGTTTATTTACCTTTTTGCTCCAGTAACAGCCTCTACTCATCTGTTATAACATTGCTGTGAGGATTTGATTGCATTCAGCCACAAGAGCATTACTGAGGTCAGCTAGTCGTGTTGAATGATTAGTTCTGGATCACAAACTCTACTCCACCTCATCCCAAAGATATCATATGGAGCTCTGTCACTCCAGAGAACACAGTTCTACTGCTCCAGAGCCCACATCGGAGGGCTTTATACCCCTCTAGCTGACTTTTGGCTTGTGTGCAGCTGCTCCGGAGAGTTCTATTGGCAGTGCCTTGCTATGGCAAAAATACAAGCTATATGTGTGCATCTGAATTCTTGTTTCAGCAATAGGTGCACCTTATAGTAGCTGAATTCACTAGACAGAGTGTCTTTTGGACATATGGTGTACTTGAGCAGCACTCAAGTACACCCAAGCAGTATTAAGGGGTGTTTCTAGACTGCTGGTTGGATTGGGGAACACTCCAAATTAAGAGGGGCACAGCCCATCCTCTTTGCTTGTCGATCATAGGGGCAGAACAGCCTGCATTAAGAACCTTTTTTGACTAAATACCAGTTAAATGTATTGAATTCAATTAGTCTATGTAAGTTGCTTAAAGGGCCTATGTAAATCCTGTATTATATATTGTTTTCCTTAAACTGATTGTATGCACCAACAGTAATAATTTATTCTTACATGACGATTTTCCATTCCCTTATAATTAAACGGTCTATTTTTGCTACTGCACCTTTAAGAGTGACATATGTAAATAAACTCTGTTCTGATTGGCTGCCCTGCATTGGGCCTTATTCAAAAAGCAGTCTGGACTGAAACACACCTTACAGCTTCAGCATGCATGGGCGGAGCTAAACTGTTACAGGCTGATTAGGTGGACATGTGTAAATGTATCACGGCATTATGAAAACAGTGAATTCAAAACAGGCTGCCTTTCTTAGTGTCCATATGGACGGGGAAGTATATTTGAGTGTATTTGAAGCTTAAACATTGTTTATATACTATGCATTAAACTCTTTTATTTCAAAAAAATTGGGAAACATTCAGTTTTCCATGACATTGGCCCTTTAACATTTTTGATTTAGCGGTCTAATACATGTTTTTGGTAGGCTAACCTTTAAGCGTTAGCATTGCTCTGGCTGCTCTGTGGCTGGCTAGCTGTTAAACATTGAAAGTCAAATGTTTGTACATCTATGCTGTTATATACTTGCTCATGTCCACCTATTGCGAGCTCTGTATTGAGAAAAGTGGGCACATTCAAAGGAAAGGTGCTGGTGCACTGTGGGAAATGTAGTGTCTGTGGCGAATTAGTGTCATAATATTTGTGTTGTGTAGTGTAGCCCAAACATTAAGGTTAAAAGTGGAAACTTTATAGCTTACATATTGACTTTTTTCTCGTGATTATATTGGGGCATTGCAACATTTTTCTGGGACATGTGCCCCAGAGGATTGGGGCATTCAAACTACTAAATAAAACTAGTTAATAAAACCCTTTATTTCTCTTCCATGAAAACCCTAATCTATGAGATTAGATTATTGCCTATGTATGCACTTTCCTTTCTAAGAGTACATGACAGCTACAAAGAACTTCAGCAACTTCTGAGCTGTTCTTTAGGTTGTTCAAATACACTTGTTCCTTCTTATGCAGGTAAAATAGTCAAAAAAAAGTCCCTTCGTTCACTCAGACAGACAGAGCAAAGTGTTTTTGCCATGCAAGCACAAAAAAAGGGGAACTGATTCATGCTCATGCTTTTGCCCAAAACATTTATCTGAATTATGAATTTCTCAGTTCTCTAACTGGCCTGCTGCATGCATCTAGTTAATTCCCCATCAGACACCTCTATTTGTCTTGTTTCTATTTTTTCCCATTTTCTGTTTCAGTTAAGTGGCACTGCCATATATTTGATTAAAAGAAATCTCTGTGGGCCCTCCAAAGTGGTGCTGAGCACAATTACAGTCTTTCTCTATGAAGGAAACTGCTGCAATAACTAATCAAGCTGGAAGTTTGTTGGCAATAGTTACTTTAGTGTAGTATAATAACGCATGACAAAATACCTACTGACCTGAATAAGACAGGTTCTGTTTTTTTTCCCTCTGAACAGCTATGGAGATCATGTGCAACACTTCAAAGTTCTGAAGGAGAGAGAGGGACACTACTTTGTCTGGGACGAGGTCTTCGCCTCCCTCAACCAGCTAGTGAACTTCTACAAGAGCAACAGCATTGCTAAGGAACGGACCGTCTTCCTCAGAGATGCAGAGCAGTCACAAAGGGTAAGTGCCGTGTTTAATATGAATGTTTTTAGGATCAAATATTTATAATGTGGGCTCTCTACAAGAGCCTGGTTCTGTTCTAACTTGTCTACCAGCACAAAAGACAAATTGAGATATATATATATATATATATATATTATATGAAAATTGCACATACATCAAAAATAAAGTATATCAGATATGTGTATGTGAACAAAATATATGTACACTACCATTCAAAAATCTGTAATCACTTATTACATGAATAATTACTTATTATTTATACAGTGTAGATTAAAGTACTAAAAGCTAGCATATAGGGTAGGCTAGATTTTTTCAAATAGAACTTATTCAGATATAAATAATGTACTCTATCAATGTATATACAGTATGTTCCTGGTAAGTTATCTATCTTCCTGAGATTTGATCAACGCTTTTCAAATATGAGGCATCCTGGATGTTAGTTTTGGTGTGATTTTCAGTGTGTGTGGTTTTATGAATAAAAACAGTGATTCCTACCTTTGAATGGTGATTTCACACCTCTGCATGGTCATGTATGTAAACAACAAGACAACAAAACACAAAAATAAAGCGAGATATTTCAGTGGAGGAGTCTCCACTACAATAGTCTCTATTGTAGCCTAAATAAGGTGCAATGATGTTAATCTAGAACCGCATTTTGGCTGCATAATGAAAGAACAAGCAATGCAAACATCCAAACTCATAAGTGTGAAAGCAGAACATCCAAACTCAGAAGAACATCCAAAACTCAGAGCTGTGAAATGAATACTGTTCTTATGCAAGGTCAGTGTGTGAGCATAAGGTCAGTTTTTCAGGTCAGAATGGCACTCTGAGTGAGAGCCGAGTGGCAGATCAGTCACGGTCGAGTCAGAGGCGCACTAAACATTGGCTGGTGTGTTTTAATGTTTCCAGCAGAGGCCCCATCACGCCCATGCCCTGTTCGACTTCAACCCGCAGCACAACTCCCAGCTGCACTTCCTGCGCGGTGATGTCATCGACCTGCTCGACTGTTCAGACGCACAATGCTGGAAGGGCCGTTGCCATGGCCGCGTGGGCTTCTTCCCCAGAGAGTACGTCAAGCCCATTTACCACTGACCTCTCAGCCTAACGCCAGGCAACGACCAGGGACCGGGCACTGCTTTCACACATGGACTGCCTCAGACCAACATTCAGTAATGCAGTGTCTGAGTTGTGAAAAATAAAGGCCTGGACTGCTGACCTACCAAACAAGAAAACTATAAGAGAAACTATGTAATCACTTTTATTTCGCCACCAGTGTATAAAAGCAGTGATGTTGACACTAAGAGGCTACTGTGGGCTATGGGACTGTGTCTAAAGAGGAGGGGAAGAAATGTCACTAAACAGAGAAAGAAATACATACAGAATTTAAAACGCTCTGTAAATAGTCCTCAAATGCAACATTTTGCAGCACTTTCAATGTAAACTTAAATCATTTGGTTCAAAATGTGTTGCATTCTTCTTCTTTCCATTCCCTATTGTGTGTTTGTTTTGTGGTATTTTAATTTCATGTGTATTTTCTTTGTTGTCTTTGTTATAAATATCTTTTCATATATAAACAAGCTGTATGTGAATATTGTAGCTTGATGAAAATAAAAGTGTGTTGATGATAAAATAGCTGGCCCAGCAATTTATTTATTCTACTGTGATCCAAAAGAATGCACTTCACTGCGGCAGCAACAGCTCCGCCCACTGAAACTGAAGCTACACTCATGGCAAAAAGGGGAAAATCTAATAAAGGTTCTAGACCAATTTCCTAAAAAAGAAACATCTACAACAGTTTTTCCATTACAGCGAAAAAACATGCAAACAACAATTCATGCATGCAGATGGTTTTTTGAGTTGAGTACAGAACCTTTGAAGAACTCTTGCTTTTAAGAGGGTACAAAATCAGCCCGTGGTTTGCTGCACTGCGAAGCCTCAAGAATCTCTCAGACCGGCGCTGGCTGGCTGATCCTGTTCGAGGCCAGTGTTGACTCTTCTTTACTTCTCAGCACACTGTAATGTCTGTAGCACGTTAGAGAACTATCATAACACTCCGGACCGTCACGTGACCGGGCGTGAGCGCGCACAGGTGAGCTGGAACGGGCCGTCTTCTGCACTCTAATCGGCGGTGGCAGCTTCCTGCGCTCTGATTGGCTAGTAGCGATGCTGGTTCCCACGTTCTGACTGGCTACTAGTGTGTACGCTTTCTGCGCTCTGATTGGCTAGGAGACGGCCACTTCCGAAGTTTTAGTTAGCCAGTAAAATGCCTTTTTATGTATTTTTCTACACATGCAGTATACAGTAAAAAATATAGTTATGTCAGATAACAAACTGCAAAAACATAAAATATTGTAATCATTTTAAACAATAAAGCTTAATCAAGCTAGTAGAATGCCTGCTTGCTACGCTCTGATTGGCTAGAAGTCTCTTTCGGTTCTCTGATTGGCTAGAAGTTCACACCCACAAATTCTTCCGCGGCCCGTTTGTGAGTATAAACTACTATCCAATCCCAGCACAGGAGAGGCGGAGTTTGTGTGATACAGGTGGGAAAAACAACCGAATGCAGTTCACATTCAGATCAACAAGTTTTCCCCCAGCTACACATATGAAATAAATGACTAGCTTTTTTTTTTTCAAATTCCATCTGAACTTTCCGCTCGATTCCTCTGGGATCCAACAGCCTAATGGCTCTGTCTCAGCTCCAGTGTCTGGATGACAACCACATCAACTTGCGCACCAATGAGTCCAAGCCGGAGTTCTTCTACAGCGAGGAGCAGAGGCTTGCGCTGGAAACGCTTCTGGAAGCGGGACGGAAGGGTTTTGAGGAATTCCTAAAAACCAGCAGCATCCGCAGCTTCTTATCTGACCTGGAGGTGGCCCGGCTGACCGGATCAGTAGAAGCGTACAGGCCGGGGTCGCCTGATGCCTCTGTGCACGCTGACGGAGACCCCGATGAAGCGCACTGCTCCCTGCAATACTGGCCGGACCGCTCCGACACCTCACTGCCTCAACTGGACATGGGCTGGCCGGACTGCGCGGCCTACCGCGGGGTGACCCGCGCACACGTGTACGCGCAGCCGCCTTTGGAGGGTGACGCGCACATTAAAGAGGTTGTGAGAAAGACAATTGCCCAGGCGCAGAGGGTAAGAGTTCAAGATACACTCACTTTCCCTTTAGTGCTTGAAGTGATGACGTGAGAGTCAAAGTCCGGTCAGTGTCCATGCTGTAGGGTGGATCAGGTGCATCAGATAATAAGGGACAGTGTGCTGGATCATATGGGACATGCAATTCATAAGGACTCAATGCTAAAGACATTCTTTTATTCGGTTCCCCACTAAAATGGCTTTTGTACTTTAATGAGCTATTTTATAACATTGCCTTTTGTTCATATACAGGGGTTCAGAAACCGTGTAAACAAAGTGCACCTACAGTTACACGTACCATATTGATGTCTAATGCTTTATATGCCAAAACACAAAAACAAATAATAATAATACATACAGGAATAATAATATCATACATGGTCAGTATAGATATTCAGTTTGTTGCCTATTACAATGTCGTTTTTCCCCTTGTGTCATTACAATTCTTAGTCTGATCCGCCTGTTTGTTATAAATATTTCAGCAAAAACACCAATAATGATAAATATGATGATAAGAAGCAGAAGGAAAACTATAACTGTTATGACACAAGTCAACAGTAGTACAGTAGTGTTGAAAACGATTCTAGGACAGTTTAATGTGTCTAAGTAAATAAAACAGCAGTCTGTTCTGGGTTTAATTAGAGTTTTTAAACTGTAATTGGCCATTTTGTAATAATTGATATCTGGCAACTCCCTTGAATAATTTCAGAAAGTGGAAGGGACAAGTCCCCCCATCACTGCCTGAATTTGCCATTGCTCATTTAAAAAGAATACTTAGAAAAAATATCTCAAATGTGAATAAACTGGCAATGTCCCATGTGACCTGATGGCCCAAAATACCTGAATACAACCTGGAAGTCAAACATAGGTATTCACTGCACCCTTCATAGAAATGTGCAATACAAATATATTTGCATTAGAAGTACAGTAACAGTCATTTTTCCTGAAGTGATGGTAGAATTATTATAAACCCTAGAGAGATCAAGCTGCCTTTGTACACAACAGTCCTGTGGTCTCACTTCCAGCTTTGTGGGCCCTGAATTTATTATTGCATTCAGTTATTTTTCAACTCTCCCTTTGCAGGTCATTGCTATTGTTATGGACATGTTTACAGATGTGGACATCTTTAAAGATCTCCTGGATGCAAGCTTTAAGCGTAAGGTGGCTGTTTACATCTTACTGGAGGCTCCTGGGGTCCCACACTTCCTGAAAATGTGTGAGAGAGCAGCTATGCACACTGGACACCTCAAGGCATGTGCCATCTTTTCCAAATTTGACTCTGCTGAGCAGAACAATTACCCTGGTGATTAAACTCTGAAATTGCTTTATTGCTGATGGACCTTAGACTGACTCTTCATTATTTCTAGTCAGTGAGCCAAAAAGCTATTCAAGTGAGTTATGGGACTGAAACTTTCCTGATGTTCAGGAGGCAGAATGCTTTCATGAATTCAGGCTGATTAGTTGAATGGCTATGCAGGCAGCCTTGAGGTAAATGTGAGCCAAGCTAAGTGCCAATTTGTGCCCTCTGCCTGACCGGAGGGCTTTCTGCTCCTCAGACTGAGAGAGAACAGTGCTGATTCCAGAAAAATATGCTGAAGCACATTTGAAGCATTCCAGACAAAAAGATATGAAGCACACAGGGCTGCACGATGTGAAAAAAAAAATCATGTTGCGATTACAATGTATTAAAAACACAATTGTGCGCTTGGTGTGTCACAGTTGAAAATAGGCCTGCATTATTTTGACAAACCATTTGTTGAATCACATGAATTTGCTAATGAGTCAAAACACTCACATCGAGAATCATCTGTTACTGATCGAAATGCACGAAGCAAACCACGTTGTGATGGGTTAGAGGGCTAATTTGCATATTGCAGCTCTCTGCAATATCAGTATTGCATGGGACAATATTGTGACAAAATTGACAATAAATTTTGTTGTGCATAAAAGATGAATGATGCTTGGTACAGTTCAAAACCAGCGGTTGTGTAACACAGCCAGCTACTGCAAATTATGTGAAAAAAATAATACATGAAAAGGAAAAAGTTGCAATGTTGGCTAAAGCATTGTGTTCTGAAAAAAACTGCCTCAAATGCTGTAGTAGTGGCAGATGTAACTGTGTCAAATGTGGGTCTGGTCTTTTACATCATGGATGAACCTCGGGTAACAGTGCAGACGTGTTCTGCCGATGAGATAATGTAATCTTTTGGCAGATCATATCAGACCTGTTCACATACCTACTTAGTAGAAACAAGAAAACACTTTACAAGAACACTTTACAAGAAAAGTGTAACAGCCTGCACTCTGCTTACCTGATGAGCAAGTGGGTTTATAGTGAGGTGCAGTCCAGTGGTTCTCAGTTCTGGTCTAGGAGTATCCCTGCATGTTGTGGTTTTCCCTGCTCTAACACTCAGTTCTCCTCAGTAAGGGCTTATTAAATAGTACATTAGTTGGATCAGGTTTGCTGGGATCAGGGAACACACTTAAATGTGCAGAGTAGTGGGACTCCAGGACCAGATGTAGTCTTCTCCAGACTGTTGTGTTTTAACATATAGTGATAGCTAAAACACATACAATGGGTTATCTACTAAAACTCATATAGAAACACATGCAGTCGTATACAAAAGATTGAATATATCTAGTATATTACATGTTTTGTTGATTTTCTATGTGAGAGTAAGTTAACACTTCCTCTACAGAGAACACACTTAAATAAGACATTTTTTGCAAAATTTTAGAGGACAATTATTGTTTATTTGCTGAATTTAACATATTGGAAAAAAATAAAACATAAAATATTAAAATATGAAATAACTCATGCACACTTTTTGTCTTTTCCCAATATGTTACATTTAGCAAATAAACAATAATTGTTCATTATAATGTGCAGAAGTGTGTTCTCTATAGAGGTTGTGTTATTTTCACTTAGAAAATCAACAAAACATGTCATTTGACTGGGGCGCCCAAACGTTTGCAAACAACTGAATATAGTGTTGCATTGTTTTTATCAGACATTTTCTCCCTGAACAAAACAATGTCTCAAGCACACAAGGACACATATGCAGATATTAACAATGATCTAGGCAGAGGTGGCAGAAGTACACTTACTTAAGTAAAAGTCCTAGTAGTCTAGTAAAAAATACTTAAGTAAAAGTTGAAGTATGACTTACATTTTTTACTCAAGTAGAAGTATAAAAGTACATGCTCTCAAATGTACTTAAAGTAAAAAGTGTTTTTTTTTAAAAAACAAAAAACATTGCTAGGATATATTGTTACTGATGGTTAGAGGCATTGTTTGTGAAACTGAGCGTACATAATGGTCATAATGGTTTATACTAGACCTGAAGGCATCATCCACAAAAATCCACTTGTTTAGAGCACCCAAACAGGTTTCCTCTACAACAATTTGAGATTGTTGGAATCTGTAGTGAGTAAAAGTAAAAAGTATTACGTGACTCCAATAAAGTACAGATACCTAAAAAAATTACTTAAGTACAGTAACAAAGTACTTGCACTTCATTACTTGCCACCTCTGCTGGACAGCAGGCTCTTATCAGTGAAGAGAAGTTGCATGTGACAGAAGGTGCACTAAGCATGTTCACCCACATTGATAGACTGCTTTTGTCTCCAGGGTGTCCTTGTACTGCATGCAGGATGATTTGTGTGTCAGCACATCAAGAAAATTCCTTTCATTGTTCAAGGGAACTACTTTCACCTCTGTGTGATGACTTCCTTGGAAGGTGCAAAAAGTAACTGTGCAAACACTGCGCTGCTTAATCTTTACGTTTGTTTGCTTTCGCTGTCTAGAACTTGAGAGTGCGCAGCATCAGAGGAACTGAGTTTTTCACTCGCTCATCGAAGAAAGTATGTGGCAGCCAAAGTCAAAAGTTCATGTTTGTTGATGGAGACAAAGCAGTGTCAGGGTCGTACAGGTGAGTTTGTTCACAGTCTGGCATTTCTGTTTAACAGTTAACGAGACAAAGCTCTACACAGAATATGAGCTGATCTAGAATCAGTCTTATTCCGTTCATATTCTAATGAATCTGATTTCATGGACAAGAGTGAGCTTGTTCTAGATCAGTTCCCTGACTTCAAGATCTTTAATAAATGCAAGCTTTATGTGTTCTTTTCTAATCCAAAGCTTTTGTTGTTTCAGTTTCACATGGACTTCCTCCAGACTGGACAGAAACATCATTACCGTGCTTACCGGTCAAGCTGTGGACACGTTTGATAAGTTATTTCGGGACCTATATGTGACGTCTAATGGTGTGAACCTGAACAAGATTAATCTGGACGACGAGCCCAAGCCAGAACCTGCTCCTCAGACAGTACCCGCTCCAGTGCCCTCAGCCGCTATGGCCCTCAAACTCATCAACCCAAAATACGCTCTGGTCTCCAGTAGTGCTACTGCCAAAAGCAACCGCACACCTTCTGAGAGGTGCATGCGCAAGGTCGCCAGTGATAAACAAATGAAAGAGGTGCCAGAGGCTCCACAAATTCACCCTGGACTCCTCCACCTAGAAAAAGCCAACATGATTGAATACCTGCCTATTTGGCCTGAGCCTGACCCGCCGAGTGATGTGATTGGGTTCATTAACATAAGAGACTATAATAAACCACTACAAGCCCACCTCATGCGTTCAGAACTCTTTGAGGTTTCACAGGCCATCCGATTCAAGGACCCCTTTCATGTGACAGAGGAGCCCCTACCTGAGAAGGCTTTTCCTAAACCTAGACTGGAGTTCCACAATCCTCTAGCTAATGAGCAACCACTTATGCAGCCACAAACTAGCCCAGAGGAAAACAACAGGCAAGCCAAACCTCTTGACCAAATGCAACTTCTATCTAGTAGCCAGAAAGAAGAGTCTGTATTTTGGACATCCAGTGATAAGGACGAGAAAGATTCACTTGGTATGGAAAAGCAAACCGACTCCTTGCCTATGCAGAGAGAAGAAATTAATACTAACTGTCAGTGCTCTGCTAAAAACATTACAGCTAGTGCAAGTAGTGAACAGTATAAAGGTCACCAAATATCAGAGAATCCACAGCTTGAACCTGTAACCTCTGCTTGCACTGAATCTAAATACTCATCACTGGCATCGAAAACAATTCATACCTCATTAGCACACACTGAAACTACCTCCGTCACACAAAGCACTGACCAAGCAACAGAAGCTATGAGGACAACAGCTGTCCAAGACAATCAGAGACTTAAAAATAAAGACAAAGAACCAGACACATATGAAACAAAAGGTGTAGACCGTCATAGTGCAGAGACCCCTAATTGCGACTCAAATTTTTCTTCCACATCAGAGGAGTACTTTGAGTGCAGTGACTCTCTTGCTGTTGACTCTAGATTTGAGGATATTGTTAATGGTATGCCGACTTGTTCTGGGCTTTCAGAGCAGGACTGGCACCTGGATGACTCTAATAACACTGTCACACACTCCCTGTCCTCCATAACACTGCAGCTTGAGCAGCTGGCACTAATGGCCAACTCATGTGAGCGTGAGTCAAGCAACGACAGCCTGAAAGAAACTGAAAAGCCTCAGCCTCGTTCCGCATTACAAGAACGCCGGGACAGACGTGTAACAGGGATGACTATTCACTCAGAGCCAGAGGACACAGAAGCAGCTTTAGTGATCGAAGTTGACAGACTGTCTGAACCAGTTTTTAAAGATGATAAAGAGCAAATACAAGAACCAGATGCTAGCTCACAACTGGCATCAGAGAGCAAACCATTTGCTAACTCACTGGAAGCTAACAATGATTCATGTGGGGAAAAGCCAGATAGGCAGAGTGACGAACTACCACTACATAAAATAGAACATACATCATATTCAGTAGTAAATGATGCGCTTGGCTTCAAACCTGTGGAAGTGGATAACGTTAGTAAATCAGAATTAGCAGAGAATAAGCTGTCCAAATCAGTGCAGCGGGGCAAATCAGCAGCACCTGTTGTATTCGTCCAGACAAAGACTGAGTCTCAGTCCATAGTATTCTCTGACAGGGTTACAGAGGTGCCACTGCTGACGTTAAAGCCTGAACTGCATTCAGGACTCAATTACACATCCAACCTCACTTCTGCTATTGAAGTAAATGATGTCAAGCATCAGAAGACTGTAGCTACCGTCAGTGCAGCTCTTCAGAGTGAATCACATGCTAAAAGAGTACATGAAGAGAATTGCAATCTGCCTGCTTGGCCTGCTGATACCAAAGAGCTGATGATCGCAGAGAATTTTGACCTTGAGCAGGCAGTCGAGGTAAAGGGTGACCACAACTCTGTGCCAGAGCTGAAGGAGAATGCAGTAGAGCCAGCTGTGGACATCAAGGGCAAAACTGAGCAATCAGGACAGAAGACCATGACTGGTCTAAAACTTGCAAAACACAGTGCAGATGCTCATTCCTTAATATTGTCGGGAAAAGATGAACGAGTACGGCAACATACCTGTACATATCGTGAACATAGGAACCGGCCTGAGGCAAAACCCAAGTTAGAAGGAGATGTGAGAAAGGTAAGGATTCCTTTCTATAACAAATTAATTGCTAAACCAGTATTACCTTATTAGCATATAACTAGATGGACAGCATTCAAGAGAGGTCACACTCACTCTGTCACATAACAATATTTAATGCTTTATTTGGTCATCATAAGGCCTTCATCAAATGGACCTTTTGACTTAATAAGGCTTTTTGATTTATGGTTGCGTCTCACCGACAGTTGGTTGAGGCACCTTCTTTTTCTTTTTTACTTGTTTTTTTCTTGGTCCAACAGCATTAAAGAAAGAGTTATGTTACAAAATGCAATAGTGGTGAGGGAATGAGGAACGAAAAGCCTAAGAAACAGAAACAGTTCAGTTAAACTGAAGTATATTACTATTCACAGCTACGTCGGCCCTCACCTAAACCTATCCGAACACCCCAAGAAGCCAGAGGTGGTTCAACTAAAGCATCTGTCACCAAACTGCACAGCAGTAATCATCCTACTAGGCCTGTGGTGGCAACACTTGGAACTCAAAGTTATCCACATGGAAAGCAGTTGGGGCAAAACAGGGCTGGTGATGCACTACCAACACTTCCTGACAAGCTTTCAACCCGACGCACAGCTACCACTAGGTCAAGCCAAAGTCAGCTTGGACGTTCTCGGACAGAGCCTTCACCGGGCCGTCTCAGCTCTTCCCAGAAACAGCCTCAAGCTCAGCTGGACAGAACCAGAGCCATTCAATCTGGCCAGTCCAACACCCGGCAGCGTTCAACATCCACAACAGAAGATAGCCTGTCCTCTTCTGGCACATCACACCTAAGGAGATCAAGAAGCTTTAAAGAGAGAATTACCCGACCCCCCCTTAAGCAATCAGAAAATGACCCTGAGTATTAAAGGGAAAGAACAAGAACCATAATTTTAGTCTTGCTGGTACTTTAATGTGTTTTTATGGTAGTATTTGGTATTTTCTTTAAATTTTGGATTCAAGTCACTGCCCAACGTTACTGTCTGCAGTGAAAAATCTTGCAAAATGTGAACGTGTGCTACCTATTGAGCCCGAAGCTGTAGCTGTTGGCATCTCCATTCTGCCTGGTTAAGACTTTGACAGAGACCCAAAAGCAGGCAGTCTGCTTGTGATATGAATGGGCTTTTGCTTGCCTCAGTGAACCCAGGCTCTGTCCCTCCTGCTGTGATGTTGCTGCCACATCAGGTTTGTGCAGCACCTTCAGCCATTTAACTTTACATCCTTTCTGCAAATTACAGAGAGACTTATATTTGCATCTCTCAGCGAAAGCAGTATAATTGGCACTGTGATTAGCCATTTATATGGAAATGGTCTGTTTTACTCTGCGGTGCCTTGGAAATAAACAACCAGGAGTGTGATTAAATCTTTATGTCTGCAAATCCTGTCACTAAATTACAATGTCTGCTTTCCTGCTGGACAGATATAGGGAGAAAAGGCAGACCAGATGTTGCATGTGAACAAAGAAATGCTGTTTCTGGACCAGCTTCATGTCTTAGAACTTATTTATTGTACAGCAGGGTGGAAGAGCCTAGAGCAGAAGTTCTTAAACCGGTTCTCATGATGATTCCCAGGTCCCAAGACACTTGAACCAAGCCATTAAAACACTGAATACCTGCTATAGGTGTGTTGGGAGCTGGAACAGAGCAACAATGTGGATCATCTAGGGGGCCCTGAGGACTGCTTTATAGAGAATGCCATGTACTAAAAGACAGATACCTTAAAATGTCATTCTGACTGAGCAATTGAAGGAGAGTACTCTGATGACTTTGCAAATTACCTAATGAATGCATGGCATTAGGCTGGGTGTGCTGTTCCTGAGGCTGTGGGTGGAGGCATTCTAAGCGCTATTTCATACTTTAAAAAAAGCAACAAAATACAAACGCTTTGTGCTGACTATCCCTGGCTCACAATGACTAGAGAGCAGTTGGAAGTGGAAAATTGCAAAGGGCAAGTTTTCAGATCAATTTTTGAGGAGCGATTATCAATTCAAATTTTCTCCCAGTACGATCTGGATGAGCTTTGTGCTTATACAGCAAGCAAATGTGTCATATCAGCAGCAGCAGGCAAATTCTAGCTATAAGGGCTACTGCAACATTTCAAAGAGTGAGAGAAAGCAGAACAGACAGAAAGAAACTCATATGGGCACATGAAGGGTTACGAAGTGCACTGCTAATTGTATTATAGGCAAAATGCATTCCACTGTGTTTACAGACATAAAACGTGATAAAGATACAAGTACATAAAATAAAGGGGAATTTCACCAATTCTGTAAAATCTCTACATAAATAAATTGTTATGTGAACACAGTAATAGAAAGTGTTTTGATGTGAAATGTGCCATTCTGGAGAAACTTGTGGAGTCAGAATTGTTCATAATGGTGGTGATGGGAACCAGACGTTTCAAATGTTTATTGCTTGTAAAAGCTCCCTTCCAGAAAGCTATTACATGAAATGATTATGAATACACTGCCTGATGTCAATGAGACATTGTTTATGATGGTTTTGAAAGAAGGTTTTGGCCTTAAATTTGATTTTTAATCCATTTGTGGTGGAGAGGTACATGTAGGGCATTGTGAGGCAAAACAGTCCAAAGATTTACCATTACTTTGCCATTATCAACATTACATACAAAAACTCAGAGGACATGTGAAGGTTCACTGGTAGTTTGGGATAGTAAATAAAATAATTTACACTGTACGCATTGTGACCCCTGATTCCTATCACCACCACTGTAAATTAATCATTTAGTTTCTCTACAACCATTTCACAACAAACTACCCTGAACAACTTTGTTTACATCACAACCATTAAATGATGCAGAAATGTCATTAAATAAGTGGCTGCTATATATGCTTACTTAGAGAACAAATTTTGAGAAGTTCTATGGGTAGGTGGAGAAGTTACTCAAAAGCCTTTTTCTACAAAAACAGGAACAATGATTATGCCAGTGTGCTACTAAGAATATAAGGGATCTCCAGAGACACAAGAAGTGTGAACATGGTGTTATTATTAAGCTCATGAGTGAAAAAGAAACTCGTGGGTTTCTGCATGAATGGTCCAAAATGTGATCTGATCTTAATGTAAATCAATAAGATCTTACTGTAATAATAAAAAGGGAATTTTTATTTAACCAACTGCATGCAATATTCTCCATTTCTTTATTAAATGGTTTGAATAATTAAAATGTCTTTTAAAATTTTATATGTCTTTTAAAACACAAAAGGCAAAAGAGCTGACACTGAGACTATGTTGGTGTGCATGTAAACAAGACTGTAAATGCAAACTCTTGTCAGCATCTTGGTTCGGTTTGGTTAAATTAAGAACTTAGTCAGGCTATTTATGCAAATGTAGTTAATGATTGCAAGGTATACAAGCCCTGAGGCAGCACAGCACTCCCATCCCATCCCACACTCCCTCCACCATGCTTCACACTTAGGTATCAGTGTCGGTGTGCAGTGTTTTTTTCTCGAAATACAGAATGACTAACATAAGCATTTACCAAAAAGTTCAACTGTTGGCTTATCTGTCCAAAATGTTTCACTCTTCCCCTCAATGACTGCAGGCGGCAAAGCCGTCTCATCCCATTACTTTCCCTTCACCATGCTTCATAGAGGTGCAGTTTTGGTGTTGGTGTGTGGTGTAAGCATAACAAACATTTTGCCAGAAAGTTAAACTCTGTCCAGTAGTGCTGTGGAACCTCCAGACTGTCTTTATCAAACTTGAAATGAGCAGTAAGTGAGTATTTAAACCCCAGGACTTTCTGTCATTTATATGAAACTTTTATGTCATACCCTTTCATTGAACTTTGTAGGACGCCCACTTCCAGGAAATCCTAAAGGTTTGTCTGTAAACTTTCTGCCTGACAGTGAGTCAGTGGTGAACAGTGACTATTGAAGCTATGCCTTCAATATAGCCAAAACATGAGGAAAAAACCCACCTCTATGATAATGGTAATTTCTACTTTGTCCCTATAATTTGTTAGCATTAAGCTAAAAGCAATTCATATTAAAATGTTTTGGCCATTCTAGATTAAACATCCATGTTTTAGTTGGAGCTTGAAACTTGTGACAGACATATTAGCATATGTTTTACCTTGTACCAGTTTCACAGAGACTCTTTCAGTAGAGGGACTGGTGTAGAGCTGCCATCACTGTTTTTCATTTCTAACAACCCACTGATTAGACTGTGACTCATATTGACATATGTAGAACTTCCAGAAGGCCTACAGTGACTTCTCACAAAATTGGTCCTGCCCATTGGAAATCAAAATGTGATTGATTGATTCCTCAGTCATTTTGTAATTATGCTGGTAGTTAATCTAACACATTGGGGCTTCTCTTCAGCTCTTCAAGAGATTGCTTTGCTGTATCTATCTAGATACCAGAGAAGAAAACTATTCCCGACTGTCCAGTTTTCCTTTGGACCTTTCAAGAATTGAGCCCTTTTGTTTCCATTCAAAACCTAACAATGAAACAAGTGTAGTACTATAATACTTGCAGATATTAAATAAAAGCATGATTCTATTGAATAAAATGAACATGAACAGACATGCACTTTTACAACCCCATTTCCAAAAATGTTGGGCAAAATGTAAATAAAAACAAAGGGCAAGGATGTGCAAATCATTCAAACCCTATATTTAATTGAAAATAGTACAAAGACAACAAATCAAATGTTGAAACTGAGAAATGTTATTATTTTTTGAAAAATATTTGCCCATTTTGAATTTAATGCCAACAACACGTTCCAAAAAAGTTGGGACAGGGGCAATGAAAGGCTGGTAAAGTTGTGTAATGCTAAAAAAACACCTGGTGGTTAATTGGCAACAGGTCAGTAACATCACTGGGTATAAAAAAAGCATCCCACAGAGTCTGAGTCTTTTCGAAATAAAGATGGGGAGGGGTTCACCACTCTGTGAAAGACTGCATGAGCAAACAATCATTGCTTTTTATCATCTACGGTACATAATATCATTAAAAGATTCAGAGAATTGGGAGAAATCTCTGTATGCAAGGGACAAGGCTGAAAACCAGTATTTGCTGGCCATGACCTTTGGGCCCTCAGGTGGCACTGCATTAACAGACATGATTCTATAGAGGAAATCACTGCATGGGCTCAGGAACACTTCTGAAAACCACAGTCTGTGAAAACAGTTCATCGCTGCATCAACAAATGCAAGTTAAAACTCTAAAATGCAAAGAAGAAATCACATATAAACAGGATCTAGAAATGCTGCCACCTTCTCGGGCTTCATTTGAAATGGACTGAGGGGAAGTGGAGAAGTGTCCTGTGGTCCGACGAATCAAAATTTGAAAATCTTTTTGGAAATCATGGACATGTGTCCTCCGGGCGAAAGACCACTCAGCTTGTTATCAGCACACAGTTCAAAAGCCAGTATTCTTGATGGTACATGGGTGCATTAGTGCATGTCATGGGTGACTGGCACATCTGTGAAGGCACCATTAATGTTGAATGATATCTACATGTTTTGGCAACATATGCTGCCATCCAGACAATGTCATTTTCAGGGAATGCCTTGATTATTTCAGCAAGACAATGCCAAACCACATTCTGCATGTATTACGACAGCATTGCTCTGTATTAAAAGAGTCTGGGTGCTAAACTGGCCTGCCTGCAGTCCAGACCTGTCACCCTCTGAAAACATTAGGCACATTAATAGATGAAAAATACAACAAAGGAGACCCAGAGATGTTGAGCAGCTGAAATCCTATGTTAAGCAAGAATGAGAAAACATAGCACTTTCAAAATTACAGCAACTGGACTCCTCAGTTCCCAAATGCTTATAGAGTGTTATTAAAAGAAGAGGTGATGAAAAACAGTGGTAAACATGCCCTCATCCCAACTTTTTTGGAACATGTTGTTGACATTAAATTCAAAATTTTTCAAAAAACAATAAAATTTCTCAGTTTCAACATTTAATTTGTTGTCTTTGTACATTTTCAATGAAATATAGGGTTTAAATGATTTGCACACCATTGCATTTTGTTTTCCATTACATTTTGCATAGCGTCCCAACTTTTTTTGAAATGGGGTTGTAGTTCCCAAAAATAATTTGACATTCTCTGAAGGCCTAGAAGGCCCTGAGGGTTCTCCACTGCTGTAGATGGAGGTTAGAATTTTTTGTAACCCTCTCCAGTCTGAGCTTCAACAACTTCACTTTGGAAGTCCCCTGACAGCTCTTTTGGTTGGATACTGTGTGTATGTGTGCATGTGTGTTTTAATATGGCAAAATGAACTCATTGGAAGTCATTCTTCCATAGGTTTACATACTCTTTCCATCAATGACTTGACAACAATCATTAAAACCATATATTTAAAAGATATGGCCATGCATAGAACTCTGTGTTGTTTGTTAAATAAGACTACCTGGTTTTAGAAGATCGGTACTATAGTCCATCTGCACTGTGCTTTCCACATACCTGTGTCACAACATTAAAGATCCAGTCCTTCTACAAAACACAGAACTGTAATAGTGGACTCGAGCTGGGAAACAGTGACTAATTTATCAGCAACCCTGGGTCTGAGAAAGGTGCCATAGAAATACAATGTATAATTATTAGTATTATTATCCGCAAGCTTGGATCTGAGAAATATGCCATATAAATAAAATGTAACATTATTAATATCATTGTCAGTTATTAGCAGCTTAGTTTACATTCTAAACATTGTTCATGAAAAAACAAGGATAAAAAAATTTTAATAAGACAATCTTACTAAGGGGTTTTATGTCTTTTTTAAGTTGTGGATGTGAAAGAGGAATTACTGCCAGACAGCTTTGGTAGTTCCTCATGAAACTGGGTATAAGATGAGCTTATGCCATAACCACTCTATAGTTTTTAAACTGTATCATGGTATATAGAGTTGTAAATAAGGATTATTAAGCAGGGATACTGATGAACGTGATGTCTGGTAATCTGACTTGGTGAGACCTAAGGAAAAGTTTTCTAAGCATTTATAGTCATTCAGTTTTCGAAGTATAATACCAGTATGCCTGAAAACACATCTAGTTCCTCTTGCTAAAAACAAGTTGGAACAAAATCCTCCTCTCTGTACCCTGCTCAGCATCTAGAAAAACAAAATGCAGAGACAATGCATGGATATTCCACTAAGTCCCCCGTCATTTCCCCTGTCCTGCTGTGAACCACCTGCACACTGCGCATGAGAGGCTGTTAAAGCAGATGATTGGGGATTCACACCCTTTTCCTGGGGAAAAACTCACACAAACACACACACACACACACACACACACACACACAGTCAGACTGGTATGCTTGCAGTGGCACTGCAGCAGTCCCACAATTACCAACAGGAGCACAACAGAGCTGTCAGAGTGCATTTAAGTGATGAGTTATGAAAACAGATCTACTGCATAATATATTCACTAAACCACTCAACTGACAGCATTAACCACTTTAGGCTAATCTTGCATGCAGTTTTTATGCATGCTGTGCATGGAGTGCCCTCTGCTGACCTTACTGCTGAAGTTGAGAGCCCATGCAGTTTACACTAATCTTACAAACTTCAATTCCTAAAAAGTTTGGACAGCATGTGAAATGCAAATAAAAACAGAAAGCAATTATTTGACTTGTATTTAAATGAAATGAATGTTTAACTTTATCAGCTTTGATGTTTTTTGTGAATATGCAATCATTCTGAAACTGATTCCTGCAACAAACTTTAAGAGGACCCAAAGTTTTATTACATACTTCTATAATTTAAGAATAGCTCAAACAGTTTGCATTGAAGTCCCTGCAGTTACTGAATAATAAGGCTTAGTATGTATTAAGCCTGGGATATGAAGGGGTTAAGGCAGTTTAACACTAGGAATGTCGTGAAATGTTTCTAAAACATCTTAAAAGGGTGCAATTGTGCTTGGGTGTAGAAAGAGTATCCAGGAAAGGCCTAAGCCTTTATGAGCAAGGACGGGTTGAGGCTCGACGAAAAATACCTCATTGAATAATCCAAGGGTGCACAAAAGTGTCTCCAGCAAAGTTTTGTAGCTCCCCTACTCAAACACACCCACTAAACCTGGCAGTTAACAGAAGAACGTAATAAGGTGTGTTTAAGAAGGTACATCACCCAATTCTGCTGGACACTGGGCCTCCATGACCGGAATTGTGCACCCCTGGAATAATCCAACAGTTCAAGAAAAACATTCCTCAACTAGCGATTGCAAGGATTTTAGGTATTTCATCCACTGGTGCATAATACTGTAGCATGTTCAAGAAATGCTTTAATGTGATAATTTTAGGTTGGTGTTCTTTAGCATTTATTCACTGGGTCATTTGCTAAAGACTCTTACTGTAGAGCCAGAAACTGCCAGGGGAAATGTGTGTGAGTATGCTTGAGCTGGGAGAGTGAGAGGCAAATGTGAGCTGAGTCAGAGAGCGAACTGGTAGAGAAAAGCTTTGCTTATATACAGCGAGACAACAGCTGTCTAATAAAGCACCACGACTTGTGTGAAAGATTCAGAGAATTTGGGGAACTCTTTGTGCATAAAGAGCAAGGCCGAAGGCCACAACTAAATACCTGTGACCTCATATGGCACTGCAGAAAAACCATGCCTCTGTGATGGATATCACCATGTGGACTCAGCAATACTTTAACAAACCATTGTTATTAAACTCCACTCATTTCTGCATCCAGAAATGCAGATTAAGGCTGTACAATGCACAGCAGAAGCCATATGTCAACAATATCAGAAACACCACCTTACCTGGGCTTAAGCTCATCTGAACTGATATACAGTGGAAACGTGTATTGTGGGCTGACAAATCAATTGTTCAGATTGTTTATGGAAATAATGGACACTGTGGGCTCCAGGCTAAAAAATGAAAAGGATTATTCATACCTGTGTACCAGCATAAAGTTTAAAAGTCAGGCTCTGGTATGATGGTGTATTGGAGCCCATGGTCTAAGTAACTTGCACATCTGTGAAGGCACCATTAATGCTGAAAGATACACACACAGTTTGAAGCAACATATGCTGCCTTCTACATGAACTTTTTTTAAGGGACATCCATTTTTGTTTCAACATAAAGCCATGCCACATTCAGCAGGTGTTACAACAGCATGGCTGTGCAATCAGAAAGTGTGGGTGCTAGACTGGCCTGCCTGCAGTTCAGACTTGTAAGCGCAAAATATGGCAGCAGAGGCTCTAAATGATTGCGTGGTCAAAGACTTGTATATCAGAGGACTGGCAAAAAAAATCCACTTTCAAAACTATATCAGTTGATGTCTTCAGTCCCCAAACATTAATCGAGTTGTTAAAAAGTAAAGGCGATGTAACATAGTGGTAAACTCCTGCCCCAACTTTTTTGGAATGTGTTGCAGGCGTCAAATTAGGAATGGGAATATTTGGTGGGAAAAAAAAAAAAAACATTTTTTGCTAAAACATCTTTTCAATTTAATAGAGAAACAGAATTTACTAAATCACTGCTCTGTTTTATTAGCACTTTACATTTTCTTTGGAATTGCGGTTTGTACATCAGACACATAAAATCAGAGTTATTCTTTATATTATTTTATTTATTCATCATCAAGTGCAGTGAATAAATATAAAAGCCTGATAGATTAGTACCATAACAAAAACCCTGACCAGAAAATGCGAGAAACATCAAGTTCTCTTAGGCAACACACAGCATAATAATGACCACTACTTGAGTTATGAAGCAAGAATGCTCCTATGGTCCCCTTATTGGCAAAAGCTTTTATATTTGCTGAAGCATCAGTGGAGCATCTTAGAATGAGTAACATTCAGCTCTGTACATTGCTCGGTCTCTCTATTTCTAGTTTAAGCTGCGATCGAATACTGCACATTAAATGTCTACAGTGGAAATTTGCATTTAATCTTCTTGTAAAAAATAAATATTCATTAAATCTATCATAAGTGCTGCCCAGCACTAACCAAATCAATTACACGACAATCGTCCAGTGACACAGTGATTACACAAGTCTCGAAGCGATGACACTGGTATTCAGTATTCTGGCATCATGCTAACAGATGACTACTGTATTATTATCTAATGTCGTTGGCCACATGTAGGAGTTCTGACTCCCCAAGAACTAGAACAGAAAGTCCCAATCACTTAACACTCTGACACAACAAAGTACTTTGCCCCCGATCAACTGTTCCAAGGGGTATCAACCTAGCATTCAAATCCAGTGAAACACCCAGTGTTCCTTAAATCATTACAAATCAGTGACCAAAACTCAATCCATCAATAGAGGTTGTTTCCATTAATCTGCTCTTTTTCAAGCATTTCTGAGAATTCCACCGCAGCAATTAATGAGTAAACTCACATCACAAAAATAAACATCTTACAAATAATGGTGGCCTTTGAACACATAAACACAGAATTTAATGTAGCAAGCTACACAACATAAACATCAGCAAGAAAAAAAAAATGCATTTTTGACTCTTGGCCACATGTACATACAAATGAGTGGGGGGGAAATGGATCTATGTGCACATTATGCAACTGGCAGTGACGAGGAAGCAGCCAGCAAGACTGTCAATCATCCATGCCTATGTTGCGGAACAGGTAAGACATTGATTCTCCATTGTGTATGCGCCGAATTGCCTCAGACAGGATCATGCTGATGTCGACCGTCTTGATCTTTGGACACTGCAGTTTCTGGATCTCGTGTGGAATGGTGTTCGTGACAACCACCTGCAGAGGGAGTGTGGGGTAAAACAGCTTGAGTGCAAAGACAAATGCAGGATCGTTCATTTTGCTACTCAGTTTTTATTGTTAGTAATGGACAACGGAATTATTTTAGTGATACCCAACTACAGACCTCATCAATAGCGGACTCCTCTATGAGACGAGGTGCATCAGAAGAGAGAATTCCATGAGTAGCCATGACGAAGATTTTGTAGGCACCTCGCTCCTTCAGTGTTTCAGCTGCTGCCAGGAAACTATCGACATCATCAATTATATCATCCTATAAATGAGGGGAGGAAAAAAAAACAAAAAAAACAAAATATGATCAAGTCAGCAGAAAATAAGGAATGTTTCATGCAAAATGTATTACACTGTAAACATATTTATGTGGGCTATACCTCTATATTATTATTTATTTTACAAGTTTTATACCTGGAGATGTCACAGTCCAAAAAAATGTCACAAATTATTGATACATCAATGTTATCTAATTACATTTGATAATGCTAAATCTGCAGGTTGCCAGCATTTGCTGATATCAATAGGCTGATGATACTAGTAGGGTGCTGGTGGAGGATATTCTGTTTTGAGCTGAAGGAAACAATTTTTTTTTCTCTTACAGATAAAAACAGTACAATGACAGAATGTTCTATATATGATGCAAAGGAGTTGTACTGGAATGTGTGTAATGCAATTTAAAAGAATTTTCCATTAAAGGAGGGAAGCAACTGCCTGTTAACTATAAGGAAAAACATACTGGTAATGCTGTTGCCAGCACATTTTTCTGTTTGTTTTGCAGATTTTTTAACACTGTAGACAAGTGTGGTAAAAAATTAAATCTTTGATGAATAGAACACTTTCAGATTTAAAACTCACCACAATAATGGCAATTCGGCCACCTACATCTCCCACCACAGTTATTGGAGGCTTTTCTTTTGGAATCAGCACTGGTCATGAAGACAACAAAGAGATTCACAAAAACATGAGTGATCTTCAGTGAAACAAGCCATAGGAACCACAGTCCAAATGTTCAAAATAAGGTGCTCACATGGTATCTCCAGACTTGGATGGATGGCTCCCATGTTTTTCACTGTAGGTGGAGAGTGTCGTCCATCCACAAGATCTGATTCAGCATCCTGCGCTTCACCATGGATCACAGCGATGCCCAACCGAAGCCTTTCAGCAAATGACTGGGCCCTGCAAAGCACAGGGTGGAGATCACAGCTCATTTGCTCCACGCCTTCTCTGATAGAGTTCACACAAGCTGTGAGCCTACCTTTTAGCTGATGCTGGAGACTTGGCCACAATTACAGCGTTTCTGTAGTCAGGGATCTGCATGTTTGGGGAAAAGAGGAACACTCAGAAGATCATGTAGACACATACACTCATACAGAGTCTGAACAGCCATCCACTGAATACTGTATCTGAACATGTGCTTTAGAGAGAACATAAAGTCAGAGTCAAGATAAGAATAACCTTGAAAAGCCTAAGGGTATTACAGCTAGTTTAATATTCACTCCATATCTGGCAATTACAGTTCTGGATGTCAGCAGATTTATACTTCTAAAGCACAAACAGACTTCACAGCAAACACTGCAACTACAGGCGTACCTCTTCCTGAATATACTGCAGCAGAAATGGAGATGCTCGCAGGTTGTCTACTGGAATGTTAAAGAAACCTTGGATTTCCTTTTGGTGCAAATCCATAGTGATGAGATGAGTAAGACCTGGTCAAAATTTAACAAAACTGAGTGTTTGAAAAGAGATGTTGCTTTGAGTCAAACTGGTACAAATTACCTAGATAATCTACAAGGACCCATGACCTAAAAAGCCTAGTTTTTATCACAGATAGATTTGATCTACTATAGAAGTAACCTGCAATACGCAAACAATAAACACAAATGTTAAGAGGAGACTGCGTAGCCAACCAATTCAAACAAAAAAATAAATAAATAAATAAAATAAAAGATAAAAACAGCTTTACCTGCTTTACACATCATTGAGGCCAGCAGCTTGGAGACAATGGAGCCTCTCTTCCTCATTTTGCACTGTTTACTGTAAGGAAAATAAGGAATGACTCCGATGATATTTCGGGCACAGGAGGTCCTACAGGCATACACCATGATGAGCAGCTCCATGATGGTTGTATTAACATCCCTGTGGGCGAAAAGGGAAAACTTGATCAGTAGTTTCCAAATGTAGTGATTAAGAGAAAAGACAAAAAGAGAACACACACACACACACACACACACACACACACACACACACACACACACACAAAATGGGAACATTCCTATTTTAGCAAATCAACACAGTATTGGACGTTGATACTGGACTTTAATAACACTGAAAACAAATGAATACAAAAGATGTAAGCCTTACTTGGATACAGTTTGGATGATAAAGACATCTTTACCACGCACAGACTCCTGGATCTGAACTCTCGTTTCTGTGTAGAGACAAAGACCTGTTACATACACATTCTATTATTTTGTGCGAATACTGTTTGTGAAGAACTATCGTCTGATAACAAGGCAATGCAAATGACTCCTGAACCTGAAAATACAAAGATTTCACTACAGAAAGGTTGCTATTACAATCTCATGATGTGTATACAAGTCCATTACACCCTAGTACAAACAGACAGAACAAAGAGTGTCATTTTCATTGGTGAGCCATAGCCCAGCCACCCACTTTGTTTTGTCTACACTTTCTGGCGAGGAATGCAAAGAATGCGCAGCCCCTCTGCAAAATCAACAATTCAGCTTGTGACCTCAACCACTAAATGATGTTAACAGGGCTAATTTGTTACCGTTAAAGTAGATTTATCCTGCAAATAACCTCAGATCAAGACACTAATGGTGTAATGATTTCAATACAGTATGCAAAAATTAAACTAAAAAAAAAAAAATGCATTGGTGATGTGCTCCTCATTGGACGGTTTCCAACTTGCCATATTTCATGAAAACCATCTACTGTACCTGAATAGTGAAATGAAAGTTCATTTCCAATCTTCTTATCTTGATTTTGAATTTGATCTGTAGCCCACTGCCTCAATAAATATACTGTCAGAGCTAAGTAGCATGTGGATCCACATGACTGCCAGGTCAGGCAAAATCAAGGAATGTGGACAGGAAAGGAAGTTTCTTTCAACTATTCAGATGGAGCCACTCTCAGTAACCAAAACTAGGTATCTGGCTGCATGCATCTTATCTGCATAAATAGGGAGGGAAGCAGGATTGGGTTATACTAGAGGTGGACAATATAACAACATTTTATCAATATTTTGTTTTAGTGATAAACAATATTCTTTTCTGACCATATTGAGGATAATGTCCTCACTTGAACACTGACCATGAGCATGCTCCATATCACAGTAAGCACTGTGTATCGTGAAAATATCTAAATATTGCACAGTTTTTCCACTGCTAGTTTTCGTTTTAGTAACAGCACACACACACAAGCTCAAGCGGCTGATCTTTTTTTTTTGCTGTAAATATGAATTTTTCTGCGCCAGAGCAATCTGCATAGTATACAATAAGAGCTCTGTAAAATCATGACAGTCAAAAATATCCAATATTGACCTCAATTTTAAAAGTCAAACTGAATCTGTTAGCATGTATATTGTTACACCCCTACAGATCATCAACCAATCTCCTAACATTTCTGTTAGAGCTTAGCACGTCAGATAAGGGATAGTGTGTGTCATCTCACCTCTGTTAGCCTCCTGATAGACCTGCACCTTGCCAAGCTCCACACCCAAGCGTCTGTGGCAAATAAGTGTGATCAAAAGGAAAATGAGAAATAAGGAGGGAAAAAAAAAAAACAGTAATTATCAGTAAGATGAAGGGGATTTCAAGACACAGTAGACAAACTGAGGAAAGATACAGGTAGGGTGAATTATTAACCTGAGTTTTAGTCAACTCAGGGACAGACAAGTGACTTTTCAGCTGAGCAGTTAAAACTTCCATACTATGCCGGTAGTTTCACCAGCCTAAATAACATGCCTCAAAATGAGAAGCCTAAGAAGTTGAAGTAACAAATATACCACACAAAACACAGCTAAACATCATTCCATGAATGTGTAAAATTATCTGAAACCAAAATATGAGAATAAGACTACTGCAATAGCAACCTACTCTGCAATCCTTTTACCAAGCTCCCTGCTAGAGGGGTTGGAGTTGGCCGTAAAAATGACCAGGCCTCCTTTTGCGGCATTCATGTCCAGTTGTTTCTTGGTGACTACCACAAGGGACTCAGGCAGTGGCTCCCTGGGCTCCCAGGCACTGCTGAGCCCTTCCTAATAACAGTATCACAGGCAGACTGTTAGTTTAACACCACACAACGCGAGTATCTCTGGTCAAATCCTGTAAGAGAAATAAGAGGAATGCAACACATTCAGCTATTACAAACACAATTAAGTGAAATTTTAATTATTTTTTGTAATATTTTGCATCGGCCAACGCTCCAGGAATGTACATATGGTTGCAAGAAAACATAGGTCAATTAAAACATTACGAACAACAGCTCTTCAGAAGACAAAAAAAAATACTTATACCGTTGTAAGCGTCCCCTGACAATACGGTTTTCCCAGGACAAGACAAAAACACAAGAAACCTACTGCTAGCCTGTAGGGCTAACCTATTAGCTCACTTTTAACGTTAATACAAGCTGCTGCCAAAACAGTGCCAAGCAGTGCAAACACCTTGGAAATATCTCCAAAAATCCCAAGTAACGTTACAAAAGTCGTGGCGTACCGTACAGACTCTCCTTTGCTAACTTATGTAGCTTAGCTAACTAACTAACGTTACACATGGAGTGAGCTGCTAACGAGTCAGCTAGGTTAACTAGCAGATGCTGGAAAGCGGACAGCAGCTCTACTGCCAGGTTCATCTTCTGCCAAATTCACAACCAAACTCACTCTAACACGTAACCTATAAATAATTATCATAATTTAAACTGATCGACGGTGATTTCTCTTACCAGTTTTATCTTTCGTTCTTTCTTCCCGTCTGATACACTTTGATATAAGCAGAGCACAGTTTTTTAAGTGAGAATCACAGCAACAGTGCTGAATAAGTAATAACGGACGCTGCCTACACGACTTTCAAAATATAAGTCCCAGGCCAAAGACGGTAATCATTAACATTGTTAGCAGCCTGGCAAAAGTAAGCTAACATTAGAGATGTTAGATAATTTTGTGTGACATATGGGACAAAGGCAATGTGGCTATATAATCATAAATAATAATACATTTAGTGCTCACCATGATATCTCGTTATCAAATTCCCAATGTAAAATATCAAAACATTATTTTGTCATTATTATTATTATTATCATTATTTATTATTATTATTATTATTATTATTATTATTGTTATTATTATTATTATTATTATTAAAAAACTCCCGTTCCTAAAATGACGCGATATCCTGAGCGGTGAGGTGACGCAGAGCCCGCTGATTGGAGGATTTGTCGCGGCGAAAGCGGACGACGCTGTTTGGCGCCATTTGCGGGAAAAGGAACTCAGACGGGCTGAATTAATTTTAGATGTTATTTATTTTGTTTTACAGTATCTTGAATGCAGGCAGTTTAAACACTTTCCGTGTTTTTCGCCAGTATTTCCGCTGAAGTTAGTGCTTCTGTATCGATATTCACGCGTGTGTCATTGTTTTTTTGTTAACTCTATGGCGTTTATGTCATTGTTATTGAAGAGTTGTTAGCTAGCCAAGTTAGCCAGCTGGCTTTTTACATATACATTATAAGACACCCGATTAGTCGCTCTTTCGTAGTATCATGAGTTTCATGTTAGTTTAACCACTGTACGTTAGGAAACACCGACAATGTATTATTGGTGCTTTGAAACAAAGAAACACACTGGTGAGTGTCTTCATGACTTTTTCAGTCCAACTTTGTGTCGTTACACATATGCGGGGGGAGCTACAGTACAACTAAAAACGTTCGGGCTGCTTCTCTGGTGCATAAACATTAAGACAAGGACATGAGTTTACAGTGGTACTGGTGGGATAATCGACAGTGTAATAATAGATACTGGACAATTGTTATAGGAGAGGACATAACGTTACAGTATAACTACCCCTGTTAGCTATTTGTTTATGTTGGTTAAATAACGCTGAGGTTTTTCTTTGAAAGTTGCTCTTAGTATACATGTAGCTTAAACACCTAGGTTAAACGCTGTTTTCATTCAAGACAAATTCAGGTGATGTGTTTTGTTGGTGCTGTAACCTTTCATAGATCTATAATTTGGAGATCAACACCAATTATGGCTGGTGCTGTTGCTATGGCAGCTGTTGTTGAAGATTTTGAGGCTACTCAGGTTTGTCATTGTATTGTTTATTAACCTATTGATAGTTTTTTATTACTTTTCATAGTTTGTTTAAAAAAATGTTAAACAACAGTATTTGTGTATTCAGCCTTGCAAGAAGTTGAGGAAAGATGATGATCCGCTACCTACAAGGACCATCAGGAACTACTTCGTGCCCTTACCCAAGACTGTAGAAAAGCCTTTCTCTCCACCTCGGACAAACAACATAATGGATTACTTCACGAAGACATCGCCTGCTCAGGAAAAGATTGGCTCTTTGCAAAAGCACAGTCCCCTTCAGTCCACAGAGTCAGTCAGTTGTCAGGAAATCTCTGCTAAGCTAGGTAGAACACAAAGGCAGAAACGTTCCAAGAAACCTAAGGAGCAGAACAAGCTACAGGAAGAGGAACAGGAGGTGCTCGCTGAGAACTGTGCAGCGTTAGGGAGCCCAGTTGAATCTCTGGTAAAGGACAGTGGCAACTGCTCAGTGCTTGGTAGTGATACTGCAGCCCTGCTGTCTCAGATAAGCAATGACATCTGCTTAGATGAACAATCTGTCGAAAGCAAGAATAACACGGAGACCTGTGCGGCTGACAGAAAAGAGAAGGATTTGTTACAAATTCGGAAAAGCAAGAAAGTAGGTAACCAAAGCAGGGATAGTGATAATTTAGATAATGATAACAACTCACCTGGAGAAGAGAAAGGTAGGAATAAAAAGTCTGTGGTGCATAAAAGCAGGAAGGCAAGAGTCAGCCAGAGTGACTTGTGTACAGAGCAGGAAAAGTCTCTGCATGATGCTAGTCTGGAAGTCAATGTGGATGAGAATTCCCTGCTGAACAGCAGCACCATAACAGTGTCCTTTGAAGACTTTTTACAGAGTCAGAGCCAGGAGGAGGAAGAGGACACTGCAGATACTGAGCCAAACACCTGTGCTACTGAAAACTTAAGTGATGCTAAGTCTTGTTATGATGTGAGTGATTTGGTAGTTGCAGCTCCACAGGTGTCACCAAGAACCCTCACAGTCCAAGCGGAAGTACATCCTCTATCCCCAAATCATGAGACATCTAAGAGCCCTGAAGTAAAAGTAGCATCAATTTTCAGTAGGAATAAAAAGGAGAGCCAAGTAAAAGACAGCAAGACCTCTTCCTCTGCTACCCCTCAGGTGACAGCAGACATTCTCCCTGATCTTAAGAGGAAATCTAATGTTGTTCTTCATGAAGAAGATTTGGAGCTTGCTGTGGTTGAATCCAGCTCCACTCCTAAGTGCACCCAGGAAGAAAGGAAGCAGTTTATGAATGCTTTCAAGCAGCCTAGTCTGGATGGATCTAAAAGTAAAACCAGCAAGAGTTCAGGAAAACTCAAACAGGTCCAGGAAAAAGCTCCTGAGACGGCAGAGAAGGAGCCTGATGAGAAAGCTGTTGAGAACAAGCCTGATGAGACCGGCTCAGAGCAAAATGGTGCTAGCAGTGTTGGGAACAAACGATGTAGAAAGGCTGGGAAGAAAAGACAGACAGATACATCTGAAGAGGTACCAACACCTGCGCCAACACAAGAGGAACTTCCCACATCAGTGGAGATGATCACTGAGAGTGGCTCTGTTGATGATGGCAAAACACAATCTGCCAAGAAGGTGAGGAGGTCTACAAGAGAGAGCACACGCAGACAGGCAGCTCCTGCACCTGAAAGGAATCCGTCACCTCGCAAAACAAGAAGCCAGGAGAAGGCAGAAAAGTCTACTGTATCTCAGGAAGACCCAGCTCTAGTTTCTACCCCAAAAACTCACAGGCCCAAGAAGAGTGTTTACAGGGCTGAGATGCTCTCTCCGTCTGACAAAAAAGGAAGCCCGATAAGGTGGGTACCAGTTGGTGTCTTTGATCTTCACATCTTGGACCTACATATGTGATTGGTATATTAACAGTGTGTTTCTTAACTAATTTATTGGTTAATTTTTTTTGTTTTTTATTGTTTTGTCAATCAGAATGAAATTCACTAGAGTGTTTCCATCATCTGCCACAAAAGCTGGAGATTTTGAAATATCAAGTCCTGTTTCAGTGCTGGTAACTCTTTATTTCTCTCTGGAGGTGTCATCTGTTTGTTTTTTTTTATACATTAACATTGCATTAATGTCAATAAAAACATTTTAACAGGAATCAAATTCACTGAAGAAAAGAAAACAGGCTAAAAAGTTGGTGCAGAAAGCTAAAGCACTTCAGCAAAGCAAACAGACTGCAGCAGGGGAGCAGTCCGCTGTGCGCCGCTCTGCAAGGAGAAAAGAATGTGTCAAAATGAATTACTGCGAGGATGAGGTATGGCCTTTGTCTTGTTTATAAACAAGTTTAGATTATGTACAGTGGATTAACAGCTTAACGCCAGTGTGTTTTTGAAATGCTGTTTTCTGTCTTGTGACTTCCTTGCATCACTTAATTGTCTGTTTTTCAGGACTCTGTAGTCTTTGTGGAAGATCTTATAAGCAGCCCCACACCTACATCTCAAGAAAGTGGCCAAAGTCAGAAAAAACTTCGCAGTTTGAATGATGTATTAGGCAAAAATATACTTCCAAATAAGGCTTCTAAGAATGCTCCAGGTAAAGCACTAATTTAAAAAACAAGTCTATGATTTATTATTTTTCTTTCTTTTAAAGTGATGACTTGTTTTCATATTAATTGCTTATGCTCTTTGCAGCTTCCAAACTGGCACCTGTGTTTCTCGAAAGAAAAGCCCAGAAACCCATAGCAGTAATCTCCATTTTTGATGACAGCAGGTATTAATTTAGAAACAGTAGAAGAAAACATGCCTTTTAATTCATCCTTATTTTTATTCAGAAGAGGAAAAACGCTTTATTTTTGAACTTTTACAGTCGTGATGGTTCGGAAAACTCTCAAGACGATGAACAATTCAGAGCAAAGAGGGAATTCCTGAAGAGTGGCCTGCCTGAGTCTTTTAAAAAGCAGATTGCCAAGACAGCAGCTAACAGAGAAGCTTACACCCAGGCCTGTGCTTCTTTCCAGCCTGTGGTGCATGTCCAACAGAGATCCATGGGTAAGACAACGCTTCTGTATCCAGTGTTTAATGATCATATTATTATCAGATAAACAATTTTTGTTTGTTGTTGCCTTGGACAGGTTGCTTTATGTGGACCGTCCAATGGCCAGAAACGTCTTTTCTGAGTTGCCTGAAAGAGTTTTACCAGTTTCCACCGATGCCAAAGGTGTCTTTGACTGGCATTGCAGGCTGCATGACTGTACCTGCTCAGCGGTCCTGCAGAGAAAAGGTAGATTGTCACCTTTGAAATAAAATAAGAACATATTGTAAGTGTTGTTCAACATGTGACATAATTTTAATGTATTTAACACAGATTTATTGTAACCTATTGTTCATTGTTGATATTTAAAGAATTTACATTGTTTTGGAATAATTTCCTCTTTCTTAAATATTTTCAGGTGTCTGGCTGGCGAGAAGATTTTACAGAGTCCATTAGACAGCGTCTGTTGGAGGAAATTAGTGCATCCAATCGTTCTTTTCCTGTCCAGAGATATTTTACACGGTTCCTAAAGAGACAAAAATACTGTTTGTTACAGGGTGCTGCTGCAGGTGAGAACAATTTTGTAATCTGTCTCCTGAGACATTGCAGAAGCTTAAGAATTTTATGTAAGAATTTTATGTAAAGTAATTTTTTTTCTTTTGATTTTTCCCTTTCATATTTAATATTCTCAGAGCCTGAGTGTGGATCTAAAACACAATGTCCTGCTGGCTCCACCAAGTCTGTTGGAGGAAAGCGTAAACGTGTAGATGAGGCAGAGAGATCCAGCAAGCCGGCCAAGAAACAGAAGTCAAGTCACACGGAGGAAGAGCCCATAGTGATATCGGAGAGCCCAAGCTCAGAAAGTGGGGCAGCACCAGAGACCACTGACTCTGTGGCTCCCAGCAGAGGTCAGAGGAGACGATCACTGAGAAACAAGCAGGTTGCGACAGAGGCTAAGCCTGCAGTGCTGAGCACACCTGAAAATATCCAGTGTGACACTGTGATCGTCCTTGATTCTCCATCCTCAGAGACTGCATGCACTGAAGGTGAAGAAAGAGTACAAGACGATCCACAACATTGTCAGACACTGAAAGTTTTTTCTTTTCCTGTTCACATTTCCATTCACTGTATATATTTCCCCAGATGGTGTGAAGGAGGATGTGCTATGGACTGAAAAGTACCAGCCACAGCACTCTAATGACATCATTGGAAACACAGCTTCTGTTAGGAAGTTGCACAGGTCTGTACTGTATAAGACCATTGATAAACCTGCTTGAATGAGCTTTTCTATTGCAAGTATTTTTCTGGGAAATGATACTATAAAATGGGAAGCCGCTCTCTAAAGTTGTTTTGTTTTGTTATTTTCACCGTTAGCTGGTTAAAAGAGTGGAAACTCAGGGCTGACCGGGAAGAGAGAAGGAAGCAACAGGAGAAAAAGCAAGATGATGACAGTAATGGTAAAAAGTTCTAAAATAAAAAAAAAATCTAAATTATAAATCTAGTTTCAGTCATGTTTGCCTGTATGTTTCTAACCATGATGCATGACTGCAGACTCATGGTTAGGTGACTGTGAGGAGCTAGAGGAAGCAGAGGACCTGCTCTGTAACACACTACTCATCACAGGTCCCACTGGAGTAGGCAAGACTGCTGCTGTGTATGCCTGTGCCCAAGAGCTGGGCTTCAAGGTATGTTTTTCCCCACTGATGAACGTATTTGTTGTGGTTCCAAGGGTTGTGGTTACAAATAAATGTGAAATAAATACATGATTAAATGTTAGAATTTCATATTAGAAATTTAATTTTCTGCCCTAGGTGTTTGAGGTGAACTGCTCTTCTCAGCGAAGTGGTCGTCAGATCTTGTCTCAGCTGAAAGAGGCCACCCAGTCTCACCAAGTGGACATCCAGGGTGTCAATGCTCATAAGCCCACCTATTTTAACAGCTACAGTAGCAGCGGTAGTACAGCCAAACCTGGCTCCTCACCCAGTGAGTGCACACTTTACACTCACTGCTCTGGACTTTGTTAACAGCAACACTATTGATTTATCTGTTTGTTTCTATACAGTCATATGCAACAGAACAGCCCCAGTAAAATTACAAGTTTTATTGATTTAAAATAAGTTAAAACATCCTCTACAGAGAACGAACTTCAATATGCCTTTTTTTTGCCAATTTTAGTGCACAGTTTCTAATTATTTTTTATTTGAGTTTAACATATTGGGGCAAAAACATAATATACAAAATGCCATAACTTATATTTTTTTGTATTTTTTTTTTAAATATGTTAAATTCAGCAATTGTGCATTAAAATTTGCAGAAGTGTTACATTGTGTTTTAAATAACTTCAAGTTTTTATTCTACCTTAGTTTTTTGTTCTTAGAGCTTCAGTCTTTCTTGAAACCAAATCTGTGGTTTGAGAGAGTTTTTGTTCACAGTTTAAATGATTTTTTGTTTCTCCTCTAATCACAGGGAAGGTTAACTCCCCTAGAAGAGTTGTGTCCTCACCTAGAAAACCCCCTCAGTCCCCTCGAGGTGCTATGAGGAAAGGTGGCTTGGCACCAACTTCACTGGCCAATTTCTTCAAAGTGGGTGGGAGGCCCAAAGGCAAAGATGCTGGAAATCAAGACAAGAAGGCTCAAATGGGTAATAGTTTTAGCAAAATAAGTCAGATATAAGATCTAAAAATGTTTTATAATATTTGGGCAACAATCCTGCCATTGTCCTCCTCCTAGTCAAGTTAGATATTGAAAATATTATTTCAAAGATGACACTCATTAACAGAAATATCTTAAACAGTGGTTTAAACTGTGATGCTTTCTTGTTATTTCCTGCTTTTGAAAAAGTCTGCTCTAAGAAATCTGCCAAAGTGACTGAAAGTGGGTGCAAGGCTCAAGAGCCTCTGGCTTCCCCCCCAGACACCAAACCCACAACTGAAGAGCAGGGAAAGAGAACAGCCACCTCTCTGATCCTGTTCGAAGAGGTTGATGTCATATTTGATGATGATTCTGGATTCCTGACGGCCGTTAAAACCTTCATCACCACAACCAAGAGACCCATCATCTTGACAACCAGTGGTGAGTTCTAGAATAGTGCCTGATTGGTAAGTAGTGAAATATAGTAACTTTTTGAATGTTATAACATAGGGCCTCATTTCTTTTCAGATCCTACATTCAGTGCAATGTTTGATAGCAGCTTTGATGAAATCCATTTCAAAGCTCCTTCTGTGGTAAGACCATTTGTCATTTGAATTTTTTTTTTTTTGGGAACTAATCATTGGAAACTAATTTCAGCTATGGTATGTGAGTCTGGTCTGTGGTTCACAGCTCTCTGTGCCCTCAGGTCAATCTGGCGAGTTACCTGCAGCTGTTGTGTCTGGCCGAAAATCTGAGGACAGACACTCAGGACTTGGCATCTTTGCTGCATTGGAATAGATGCGATGTTCGACAGAGCCTTCTGCACCTGCAGTTCTGGGCCTGCAGTGGAGGAGGACGCCAGATGCAGCGCCCCATCTTATCAAGTAAATAAATGAATGTGCTTTAAATATGAAATCTTGTTTTTATTTTTATTAGTAGTAATTGTACATATTTCCTAGTATTTCTTAATATTACTTACTCTTATATATTTCTTTTCTCAGGAACTTCTGAGTGTGAGGTGAAGGGAGAGACTGTTAAAGTGGAAAATGTTCCTGCTGATGAACCACTACCACCCTGTCATACTGAATGCACAGAGTCTTTGTTGGGGATCCTGAATATTCAGCAAGACAGGAAAGTAGAGGATCTGCTTAGGGTATGTTCCTTTCTTAAGTATTTGTGTTTATTGGTCTAACTTCTGTTTTGTTTAGTCTTGTGTGGTCAATCACTTCATACTTGGTGTCTTTTTTTCAGTGTAAACCTTCAGTTGTGGAGAGTAAGAGCTGCTGGGGTCTCCTCTCAGAGACTGAAAGAAGAGGTATGAATCTGTTCTACTCAAATATGGAGGTGCTGTTGCCTCTGCCTGTCTCTGCTTTTCCAGAGCCCACTCCTATACCACGGTCAGTAACAAACCCTGAGCCCCGTCCTGGGCTTTTAGCCAGACATGGCAGTGTAGCACAGCAGGAGGAGCATGCCGATGGCATGAGCCCTCTCAAAGTGTCCTCCAGGATGAGACGGAAAAAGCAGCTGTGTTTGGATGATAAAAGTGTGTTTCAATCAGACTCAGAGTCAGAAGATGGCTTCCTGTCCCTGCCAAAACCTAGCAGTGATCCAGTTGGAAATCCTGACACAAAGCAAACACAGGCTGAGGCTGCTGAGGAGGCATGCTCTTCTAAAACCACTTCTGTGAGGATGAGAAGGGTCGAGCTGTCTGAAGCAGAGAGGAAGAGGAGTAAGCCTGTGTCACAGTGCCTGAGCTCATTCGCTGAATATCTGGACCTGATGTCGTTCCTTGACTCATCTCTGCACTACCATCCTCCTCAGACAGAGGGCGCTTGTAGACCACATGCCTTCCACTGGACTGGAGCAGAGATCAAGAGTGGAATGACCGATGAAGTGCGTCTGGAGTGTGGAGGCCATATGAGTGGATTCCACTCAGAGGAAATCAGTGCTGTGATACAGAGTCTGAGTTTTTGGAAATGTAGAGCTGAGGTCTCTGAGGCCTGGCATAAAGTCCAGGGGCTGGAGGAAGAGGTCAGAAGTGAAGCTGTAGAGGAGTTGACCCTTCCCGTGGCGCCACACAGACAGAGTTTCAGCCTTGCTTGCAGCACACCCTGTGAACCCAGGTGAGGATTTAGCACTGTGTTGAGTTCAATCGATTTAGATTTACATGAGCACATTAGTAAACATTTCTGCAAATGTGCCAGTTTGGCAGATTTTTAACTGTGTAAATATATAAACTGTGATGTTTGCTTTTTCCCCAAAACATCTGTTTAGAGGATATGTTTAAGTTATCATGAAATCCTAACTAGTCTTCACTGAATACAAATTTGAGATTTGATGTACTTGAAATCTGCGGCAGTGTAAACTGAATTGGTATCATGTCTTGTGTTTTGCAGGGTTATAGAGACGAGAAAGGAGGTATTGAGCGCAGTTCTCGCCTGCCGGTCATTTAGCACACTGGGGAACAGAGTGGCAGCCACAGTGGACTACATGCCTTCTCTGCGCACCATCTGCAGGTCGGAGAGACTGAAGGAGCAGGGCAAGGTCAAGCGCAGGTGAAAACTCACTACAGAAACACCATGGTCCGTTTTGCGGTCAAAACATTTTTGAGCTTAGCTCTGCTGTAGGATAGAGCTTTGATCGGGCCTAAAATTTCTGCCCAAACTTGAATACAGCCTTAAAATTTTCTGTCTGAGTCTGACCTGACACACAGTATGGCGCAAGATCATGGCTGAAGCTGGCGCCACCCCAATCCACGTTATCTTGTTTTGAGTCTTAAATTGACCTGAGTACAGCAAAATTCTCTCAGAAACTGACCTGATCAGGCCCATCTTCACCTAAAATGCCTATTAGAACCTGAATGGATAGCTAGCACCCCTTATCATATAGTAACAATAATTATAGTAATTGAATTTGAAGTTAATAAAATATAAAATAATATGCTACAGTAATCAGATATCCAAAATTAAGTTTTAATTACACTTTAACTAATTTATTCAGGCTTTTGGACATCTGAAACATTTTGGATAAACTTTCCATACAGCTCTGTGTGGTCCTGAGAAATGGCAAGATGTAAACATAAAACATTCTTGGCCAAACCGATTTAACATTCTTTTGGTTGCATTGACCTATCCTTTCCTAAATCTTTTTCCTGTTAATCATCGACCTCGGTGCTAAATTCACTAAAGTCATCAACATAGGTGAGTGACTCCAAAGCAGGCAGAATTACAGGATAAAATTTGTTAAAAGTGGGCAGGCTGTTAGAATCCGAATGTGAAATCTAAACCCGATCTGAGCCTGACACATATTTAGAAAATGAGGTCTGAACCCGATAGGGCTGCAGATGAATATTCAAGCTCTAGGGACCAAAGTGACCAAACTGAAATATGGAGGAAAAATGCAACATTTTCAAATTAATGATGGACTTTATCCCAATTGTATTAGGACTTGTTGCCATGTATATCTAGATTCTTCCCCATATATTGTAATTATTTGTACACTGCTTGTGATCTGGATGTGGTTTGCAAGTTGCTTTGTTTTTTATTTTTGTTTGTTTGTTTTGATAAACTGTTGCAAGGGAGGTTTTTGACTTTGAAGCATATATTAATCATGAATATGTGCCCTTGCACACGGTAAAACTTCCGGATGAGGCATGTTTATAATGTGCAAGGACAGGATGTGGGTTTCACATCTCTCAAAAAAGCATGAGCTTTAATACCAGAGGCCTGTTCTGTCTATTCTATATATATTGTGAGCATTCATGTAAGTCACTTACTCCAGCTGAGTGTGCAGAGCAGGGCGGGGAGGGTGTAATAACATGGATTCATTTAGAAATTTGTTTTGATTTAAACACAACAAGCGATTAGGTGGTAGTTTTGTATGTTTTTGTGCCCTTTTTTATAAATGTAAACACAATATTTTTTTTTTCTCTGTAGGTTCATGCACTACTTGGATGGCATTCACCTTGATCTTCCTAAAAGCATTATTGAACTCCTCGCCTCAGAATTTCCTTGAATCACTCAGTCACACATTGAATCAGTCTTTTCGTGGCAGCTGATTAATATGAATTTGTACAGTAATATTATATATCATAATTAGTGAGGTTTTATGTTTCTTAGTGGACAATATTGGACTGTCGTCTGTTTTATATCTGACTTGGTGTGGAGATCCTTGTGTTTTGTACTTTTTCATGCAATATGTTTTATCAAGTAATAAATCTGGACTTGCAACTTGTCAGAAAACGTTTTCTCTGAAAAAAATGTATATATTGTAACCCTGTTTTTTTTTGTTTGTTTTTTTTGTTTTTTTTGTTTTTAGGATTTCTTATAAAGGCTTTTCGTGGGTTTTTAAACTGTATACTGTTAGTTTATCACCTGTTCACAACAAGATTGATTTTTATTTTTTTGTTTTGTTTTGTTTTGGTTTTTTTTTTCCTTCCTCAAATTACAGACACTAGTTTGTTCTTAGGCACTAAAACTTAAATTCCTGTTTCTCACTTGTTTTCTCTACAGTTCAATACCTCTTGATCAGTGTTTTGAATATTTACAAGTACTACCCTATTTAATTATTGCAAAGGAAACCAAGATAATAAAAATCCATATTTCTTACAGCGTTTCATTGCATTAAACATTTGACATAACTATTTTTCAGTTTGCTCACTAAAGTGAATGTTTTGTAGTGGTGGTGTCTGGCTCTCCAAGAATGTGATCATTTAAATGTAACAGATATCCAGCCTTCTTCTGTCTTTCTAACACAAAATTATGATGTAATGGGATTCTTAGCTTCTTATTTCTGAATGGTTCGTGTGTTGAGAGAAAGTGACTAAAGGAAATGACCGTTCTTCCTTTTTTATATACAGAACTTGTGGTTCTTGATCTTTTTGATGATTTTTCATTTACATTCAACATTGTCTGACCACATCATCTGGCAGTCCTGTAGTGCAGGTCTGTTATCAAAAGATCATACCAAATAGGCAAAAGGCAAGTTTGTTAGCAAAAACAGTACCTGTAACATGTCTTTCACAAGACGCCAACAAATATCTGATTTTTAATTTTATGTGGTAATTTTTCTTCTATTTTTGTAACTTTGCAGGGTCCTGTAAACTTTACAGGTATATACACATGAAACACATGAAAATCATGGTATAGTATAAATCATATATTTATATGTTTGCTTGGCATCTTAAAGGAGCTATATCAGTCCACTGATGACGTTTGTGTGGGTTTATGTACCAAAGAATATATTTTGAATAGATTTATAACTCATTTTTACAGGACTATTTTCCAGCTTCTCTATATCCCTTATAATTAAACGGTCTGTTTTTGTTAGTGTGCCTTTAAAAGTGAGAATTGACCTTTGTTCTGACTGACTGCCCTCATTCAGAAAGCTGTCCTTATAACGTAAACGTGAATGGGCGGAGCTATGCTGAATAGGTGAACATAATGTTATGTATCCATTTGTAACGTAACAGCCGACTTATAACACGCTTTGTTAGAAAATCACCTTCTATTGTCCTAATAAAGGTGGTAATACTGCATATTTCCTTAAAGTGTAAATCCCAACACCATGTCTTGAAAAAAAGTGAATTCGTGGATGTGGTCCTCAGTGGTTGCGAATAATTCGTGTGTGAATTCCCTGGCTGTTTTTGCAGCATAGTTTCCATATGTGTTTGGAGTGGGGAGCGGATGGTATATTCTGACTTTTTAATACTTACGTATTAAAGTTACATCAAACTTTCATTTAAAAAATAGAAGAAAAATAGACTTTCATTCATGTGTGCACTTTAATATCTTTTATTCATGTTAATGTGTTACACGTTATTGTGTCGCATGTTTCAGTTTCTTATCAGACGACGTCGTGTGCGACCCGCCCATTCGCTGGCGTCCCACTCCGATGCACCGCCCCTACGGCAGAGGGCGTGTCACCGTCAGTGGGCTGGAGAGTAACGGGCACTCGCGGACGTACATCGAGGAGCATCGTTCAAGCGCAGAGGATGGTAAACTGCATTTAAAAAGTCTGGGCGTCCGCGCCCCGAACTTAATTAAACTTAGTTAAAGTTGATTGTCCCTTTTTTTGAAACCACCTTTCATATGGCAAATCGAGAGAAGAATAAAAAGGCTCTTCTGGACTTGGCCAAGCAGCCGGACAACAGCAGCTGCGCGGACTGTGGAGCTCCAGGTGAGGAACGGTTAGCCGCTACACTCAGCCCACTGCTGTTCAGTGGCTTCACCGCTAATGTAGATCTGTCTATGTGGTCAACAGACAGTAGACTTCAAATATGTGTCCATATTAAATGTTCATATGAGTCCATTTTAAATGTTTAGTCCAATGTGAATAAAAGTAATTGTTTATTAGTGATCGTGGTGTTAACAGTCGTGTCCACCTGGCTAACGTTACAAAGGCTGAATCATGCTGTAAACCTGTTGTTTTGCTGTCAGTCACTGGTCGGCAGGCCCCTCCACACTGGTTTGAACAGTGGAGGCTATAGTCGACGTAAAAGGGGGACTCCACCGATTTTTCAAAAATTCTACATTATTAAAAAGTTACATGTAAACAAAGTCATTCAGAATGGTTTGATTTGAAATTCTCCGTTCTAGTGAAACCTGCCGAGTGGTGGTGATAGGAACGAGACGTCTGAGGAGTTTAATGCCTCTGAAAGCTCCCTCACATAGTTATTACATGAAATGATTTGATTTATGCTGCCTGAGAGGGCCAGTGATGGCACGTTATGTCATAAAATCAGGGGAAAAATATTTGACTTAATAATAAGAAAGAAATATAAAATGTCATGACAGTTCTGCAACAAAGGTTTGGCTCAGAATGTATATTAATCCATTTATTTTAATCCATTCATGGCAAGTAATGCAAGGCAAATTAGTTCCCAAAGAAAACTTATTAAATCACTTATTAAATTTTCCAGATTTACCACCATTTTACCATCTTTAACACTATGTATAAAAACTCTGAAGGCACATGTAGATTCTCTGGTGGTTTTGGATAGTAAATAAAATGGCTATATTTGTGGTGAAGACATCATGACCACTGGTTCCTTTTACCACCACTGTAAAGAAATCAGAGTCTGTAAGTTTCTCTACAATGACTATTTCAAATTAAACCACTCTGAATTGAATCTGTTTACATCTAAAGGACTGTATTATTTAGACATTTAGAAAAATTGGTGGATAGTAGTTCACTTGCTGCTCATGTGCTCTACAGACCCAGACTGGGCTTCATATAAGCTTGGCATCTTTGTTTGTCTGAACTGCTCTGGAACTCACCGCAATCTGTCCGACATAAGCCGCATCAAATCCATACGATTAGACTTCTGGGACGATGATCTTGTGCAGGTATGGGAATTATTTAAGCTATTCTGTTTCACCTGCCTTGTATTTGTCTCACATTTTGATGTCATTGTAAAGTGCCATACTTGGGCTTATTCACCTGTTTTGTTGTTGTGATTGTTGTTTATTGGTGGGCATGATGTTCACAGTCATGTCAAATGACACAAAAAGTTATCTTTGAACACTGTTTTGTGTTTTCTTATTAACCTCAATACTATTGTGTTCCATATGACTGAACTGCTTAATGTGAAGTTTATGAAAGCCAATGGAAACAAAGTGGCCAAAGACTTCTATGAGAAATTCGTTCCTGTCTTCTATTATCGTCCACAGCAAGATGACTGTGAGTAAGTACTCCCTCCTAGAGGCTTGAGGTAATTCATAGACTGAAAACTGGAATCATTTAAAGACATTTAAAGTGGGAATTATTCCCCAGCCATTGCCTTTGTCCATGTAGTTGGTAATAAAACAAATCTGTTGGTGGGGAAGTGGGAGACTGCTGATGTGGCAAACAGATTTAGGCTGGGGATGAGGCCATGCATTACTGTTGGTAACAATAAGAGGAACTGCTCATGTATTCATGTTTCAGCCAAGGGGGGGTTTTGGTGTTGGATGTCAGGCCTTTGAATATGTTAATTTGTCCTTTCAGTTCTCTACACACTGTGCATAAAGGCAGTTAGTTTAACTCTTTGAAGATATTTGTAGTTATATTGTTATATATTGTGATTATGTGTTTCTTTACAAATCACAAAACTGACACTGGACAGTAGTACACACTGTACACACAATCACACACTGCTTCTCATAAAATGTGGCTCCAGTTCTTAAACTCACTGGTGAGGTTTACTGGATACAGTCAAAAAAGTTTTGGACTTTTTTGGCCTAAGATTAGTCTGTGTTTAGAACCTTATTCCATTGTTTGTTTGTGTGCTCTGAGTGAGATGGTTCTTTTATGGACTACAGGGTACTGAGGGAACAGTGGATCAGAGCGAAGTATGAAAGGCTGGAGTTTACAGAGGAAAATAAGCTACGTGCCTACACATCAGGTAAACAAGGAGCTTTCAGGAAATTATATCTCAGAAACAAATGTGTGTAAAACAGTTTGTGTACAAACAGTTGTGAGTTGTATATACCTATTTTGGGCCTACAGTCATGCTCTTTGCTAGGGTTTCTCAACCACTGGGCTTCAGACCACAAGTAGGTCATGAAGCACCCTCTGATGTTCCTCAGGCCAATACCAAAGCTAAGTCAGTAGTTCTTAGAGGGCCAGTGATGGTGCGTTATGTCATAAAAATCAGGGGAAAATATTTTAATAAGAAAGAAATATAAAATTTCAGCGAACAATATTAACACAAGACTTGCCATGACAGTTCATCAACATTTCACCCATCTACTTGCGAGCAAACTTATGTTAGCCTACTCTGCTAATATTTTGTGTTGAGTGTTACATGTTTCATATTACAGCGCTGAAAATTTCTGACCAAAAGAGCCCGAACATCAACAGTGGATTTAAACACAAAAGAAACAAACAAAAAAATGCAGACAATAAGTTTGAAATAAGATTAGATAACGAGGGAAAACAGGTCACTGCTGTGCTCTCCTCATTTACTATACAATTAATGAACACACATTTTATATAGTGAATATATCAAGAAAGAACAGAGAAATATCTTAACCTTTCATTTTCTTCCAGAAATTAGAATGATGAGTTGAATTAAGACTTTTTGCAAAATCAAAATGGTTTTTAATATTAATAATAATTTATGTTTAATTGTATTTTAATTGTAATTTCTTCTTATTATTCTTCTTGTTCTTCTTATTATTATTCTTAGTATTATTATTATAACATTTATCATGTAAAATAAACTACACATGATTTTCAGTCTTGCTAAAACCTTAATTAAGTCTCAGTCTAGACTGGGTCTCACTTCCTGGGCAACAATAGAGAAGTTAGAACTAAAATTCTCTTTTCTTTTCTAATTTTACTTTTTAAGATTAAAATTTTGGTTGTGACTGCACTCAAATGAACAATCTGAACTGTACGCTGTTGTTCAGGTCAATATTTATTTGAGAAATAAATATTCAATAATTGGGACTTGAAGTGGTAAAGGTTGAGAACCCCAGCTCTTTCCTAAGTTAGTTGATTTATTGAGGCCTGTCTGGTATGCTTTACATATTCATATCAGTCTCCATTTCTTTACTGAATGATGTGTTTCTGACTTTTTAAACATTTTGAACACAAATATAATATCAGATCTATCCATATTTAATTTGTCCACTCATTTTTGCACTCTACTTATCCATTAACCTGCTAAGTTACAATCTTAAAACCTACCAGTCACAGCTGTGTCCCCCTAGCAAAAGCTGTTCCCAAAGCTCTCACTAACATTATGTTCCCCTTTACAGAGACATTTCCACAAGCAACTACCCAAACTCACCTTAGTTGCCTTACAAACGTGCATCTAAAATGCTAAGGGAGATAATTTGCTTATATCTAATGCAAGCTTTTATCTAATATCTAATATAAGGAATGAGAAAGAAAAAGAAGTGAAAAACTAGAGTTTCTAAAACTGGCGTTAAAAACATATATATATATATATATATATATAGAGAGAGAGAGAGAGAGAGAGAGAGAAAGTGGGACTCCTAACAGCCTTGCAAAACCTGGTAGAGCACCAAAGCTGCCACCATCAGATAAACAGTACTTAAAGTTTTAATTTCTGAGAGATATTAAATCAAGCTTCACTTTCGATTCAGATCTGAGAAAATCCACAAAAGTTTCTGTCCATCTTTCCATTGTGAGAAGTGAGAAGACAACTCAAAGCTTTGGATCTGAAAGGATGTGTAACTATCAAGAATCTGTTACTGAGAAAAGAAAATAGACAAAAAATAAGAAAGTTTGCAAGAGAACACTGAAACTGGACATTTAAGAAGTGGAGTAAAGGTCTATGGACTGATGAATCTAAATTTGTAATTGAGATTACTTGGATTGTGAGAATTAGAAAATGCAACCAACTTCTAAGACTGAACTTTAAAGGTGTGGGAAAATATCCCTGCAGATTTCCTTAAACAAATTGAAGCTAGTCTCCTGAATAGAATGAAAGCTGTAATAAAGGTAAAGGGTGGACACATTACATTTGATATCATATTTACTAGTTGAGGCTTCTGTAAATTTTCTGTTCTCTGCCTTTTTTCTAATGTTGAAAAATGAATAACTTGTACTTCTTGGCTGTTTTGTCTAGAATGTAATTGACACTGATGGTATAGATGCATTGCATTTTAGGCTTTATCTCCTTAGATATTTTTTTCGAAAAAAAACATGTAACTAATGCTCTGTTACAGGTTGGTCATAAAAAGGCCAAGTAGAGACCAACATGACTTTCACAGAGTACAACACATACTACAGTCTGTCCTAAACATAACCAGCCCGAAAATAGATGTATGGCAGTTTTCACGTGGTTGTGGTTTATAGGTTTAAACAGTACACTAGGGGTGGGCTGTAAGGCAAAAATATGACATCACAATGCTTCAAGATGTTTTCATGATACAAAAAGTGCATCATAATATATCCTTCTTCTGAAGTGTGGCAAATTGGAAAAGACAACAACAAAACAGCAGTACCAAATTTAAAAAAATGCCACCATATAAAACTATAATATAATACAATAATTTTTATTCAGCATTTCAGATACTGCACTGCACTAAATCCAGTTAAATAGGCCTAATTTGGCTGTATTTATAATAAACCATGAGGTTTGACCTTTCCTTTGAGTACTGACAATACTTAGAAAAGCATATAATAATAAATATTGCCATTATTTCCCATGCCTACAGTACACTCATAATGCACATGTGAATTGTGAATGTTTTGTATTAGTGTCTTAATGAAAGAGTCAATAAAAGTAAATTTCTAGCTGTAAATAACAGATAAAATGTATCACTAACTTCTAAAGTAGGCCTAATTCTGGATATCGTGCTGCTTTTCCTTGTTAATGAATGTTTTAATTGTTTATAGGCATATATGAAGGGGTGCTGTGGAAGAAAGGGAAGGACAACGGACAGTTTCTCAAGAGGAAGTTTGTTCTATCAGAACAGGACTTCAGCCTAAAATATTACAAGGAGGATGTGAGGAATTTAGATGCCTTATTAAGCAATTCTTTTGAACAGAGAAGCATTTTTTTGCACACATGCAGTAGAGTTTTCAGAATGCCACATTTTAATCAAGTCATCATTATTAGTGCTATTAGCTAAATATTACTTTAATTGGGACAAGTGACAATTTTAAACCTTTCATTGGCCCTCATACATACAATCTCTCTATCTAAAAAAACGAAGGTTGTTTAGGACATTTTGAAATTCAGTAATGGATGTATGAATTACAAAAGGATGTGTCAGTAACTGAAATAACTGAAGAACATGTCATTTTACATTATAGGAAACTAAAGGACCAAAGGCAATAATCTCTGTAAAAAACCTAAATGCAACCTTTCAGCCCCAGAAAATTGGACATGCTCACGGACTACAGATCACTTACTGTGTGGATGACCACACCCGAAACCTCTTTGTTTACCATGAAAGTGGGCAGGTGAGAATTGGTCTTTTTGACTTTGTTTTGTTTCCTTATTTATTTAATATTTTCTTTCAAATGTTCAGTTACTTATTTTCTTTATATGTTTTCTTTGTTTCTAAGTTACAAAGGCTTTTTGCAAACAAGAGAACCCTTAGCCTACTTCCTACTTTTTAAATGAAACTGCCAGAAGGATCTGTTTTCAGCCAAATGATGCTTTTTGCCAGTTTTGTTCCAGAACAGGAAGTAAATTCTGAAAAACATGACAGTTTTAACTTTTGTCTTTGTACTTATTGTGCAATGTCGGTTACAGACAACTTAGCAAACGATTTTGATATGAAAATATGTGAGCGAATGATTTTGGGTTAAAAAATTGCACTTTAGTCATCACTTTTGCCATGAAGTCTGTAACTAGCTCTGTTGAAAATCAACGCAGAGTGTTTTGAAAAGATGAAATGAGAATTGTGAATTTGCTATGGTTTCAAATTATTTTAATATTAATTTTATAATGCAATAGACATATAGCTACAAATTACAGCTGTCTTAGGCATTGTGTATATTGAAGAATAATCTGTCATAGCACTGAATTTACCCTTTGTTCCTTCAGGAAATTGTGAATTGGTTCAATGCTATTAGAGCTACACGCTTTGTCTACCTGAAAACAGCATTCCCTACAGCAACTGATAGCGAGGTGAGCATTTTATACACCGTCTGTGAGATATTACATTACATTACATTATCAGTAGCCAATATTCAAGATGGATCTTATCAGGTGTGCATCTGCTGTCTCTCTTCTGTCATTTAATATTTCAAATCACTGAATAACTTTTCTTCTTTCATTATATTTTGGTTGTTATTCATAAACCAGTGTTTAATTTGAAGAGGTAATTTACTGATTCCTCCTTTAGTTCTTCCACAGTGTATTGCTTTTTTGCAGGAGCAGAAAAGTGAAACAAAGGTGTATGTCAGCGTTTTTCTTTTTTTCACATAATTTGAAAACTCTCGCTGTCACCTGCATTGTGTGCAAATTTCATGATGAACAGACCCATAGAAACTGTCCAATATGACTTAAGTATTGTTACTTTAACTTACATTGAAAGTTAAGTATATTTTTTCCTTCTACTGTAAGGTTACTTTTTTGGAGATACAAGGGTTTGTTCTGACAGTGACTATTTACTCAAGCTTGTGTGCTCTATGTAGTATCTTCTGTTGTAATGCTCTTGTCTGATTTTATTGAGTTTCTCTATAAAATATCTTCTCTTTATCTTTTGTAAGTTGTTGCCATGGATAACCAGAAGCTACCTCAAAGAAGGTTACATGGAGAAGACTGGCCCTTTGGTAGGTGGCTCACTTATATGTGCTGTAATGAGAGGGTTTCTGGTAAAACCCTGTGCAAACATATTAGATCACAATTATAAGTATTTCAGTTCAAAATGGGAAATATTTAGTAAATACATTGAAAATGTTCTTCAAGAGAGCCTTCTTTTATGTGGATGAGAATAACACATTCTGTTTACTGAACAGCAACGGGAGCCATTTAAGAAGAGGTGGTTCATCTTGGATGCCATGGACAGAAAACTACTCTATTTTAAAACACAGCTGGTAGGAGAACATTAATCTCAATCCTAAACAGAATGAATCCTGTGAGGCCCATATTAGCACTACCTATTTTCCGGTTACTGTAAATTTACGTTTAAAACTTACCCCAAGATACATACGTTTGTTTTATACTGGCGCAAAAAAGGAAACCTTAAACTAAAAAAAAAACACTAATTGTTTAAAGTTTCTGCATAATTAAATCATTAAGATGTAAACAAAGTTGTTTTGATGTGAAATGGTCAGTTGTACAGAATCTTGTTTATAAAGGTAGTAAAAAAAAAAACAAGTAAAAGTTACCTCACAGAAAAATATTGCATTAAATATTGATGACTACACTGCCTGATGCATTGTTTTATGACAGTTTTGAGATAAAACATATTTTTTATTCATTCGTGGTGGAAAGGTACATGCAGGGCATTGTAAGGCAAAATAGTCCCCAAAGAAAATGTATTTTTTGCAGTTTTATAACATTTTATCATTAACAACATTACATATAAAATTCAGAAGACATAAGTAGGTTCACTACTCACAATGTAGGTATTACGACCCCTGTTTTCTATCCCCACCACTGTAAAGAAATCAGTGTCTGTATGCTTATCTGCAGTGTACCATTTCACAGTGCTTTTTCTGCTATTTCACTGACGCAGAATGAATGCATTAATGAAGTGGGGAGAAACAAGTGAAACAAGTTCTACAGGTCGTGTTGTAGACTATCACTTTTGTGTCCATGGCTGTGTTCAGAAACCTTTGCTACTGCTCCAGTCCCCCCCCTCTTCATTTGTACTGCTCTTTTCCTACCCCTGAAGAACACAGAGGAATCGAGGAGAGGAAAGGAGCAGGAGGAACGAAGGGGAAATGGGACAGCTGATTCCTTTCAGTGTCATTAAATCTGATTTCGACCATTAATGAACTGAGCCTATCACAAAGTTTGCTTGAAGGCACACCCTTAATACTCCTGTGTCCAGTATCTGTTACACAACAGACCCACCTAATCTACATTTGTTTGATCTTCTACTCTGTTTTTCATTTGATTTTTACACAAAATACACAACAAATAGAATATATAAACAAACACAACACAGAATTGAAAGTGTAGTTGGATTGCTCCATGTTTGTCTGTCTCTCTGGGTGAGCATGCACTGATGTCACTTTAAATCTGTAAAAGACTTCCTAGGCAGCATACACTCATTCATCCTCCACTGGAAGCTGCTTCAGCAGGTGTTTTAAGCAGCTTCTTATGTCTCCTCCGGTATTTGGGCAGCAAGTAAGATGGCATCACAAAATCGATTTCCAGGTCACAGAGGAGAGGAGGAGGATTGTTAGGAAAATCAGTAACTTTCAGGGTTTCTGGATGCAGTACAGGACCATTCTCTAGCTTTTATGTGGCAACATGTTAAAGAATTTAGGTTTCTATTTACATTACTGCAGGATGTGCATCCAGGGAAGGTACACAAATACACTGTAGGGACAAAAGTATTGGGACACTTACACATTACACCTACAGGAGCTTTTATGACGTCCTATTCTAAATCCATAGGCATTAATTTGGAGTTGGTCCCCCCTTTGCAGCTTCCACTCTTCTGAGAAGCTTTCTACAAGATTTTGGAGTGTGTCTGTGGGACTTTTTCGCCCACTCATGCAGAAGAGCGTTTGTGAGGTCAGACACTGGTGTTGTACAAGAGGGCCACAATCTCTGTTCTAGTTCATCCCAAAGATGTTTGATGGGGTTAAAGTCAGGGCTCTGTGCAAGCCAGTCAAGTTCTTCCACACCAAACTCACCCAGCCGTGCTTTTTTGGACCTTACTTGTACACTGGGGCACATTAATGCTGGAATAGAAAAGGGACTTCCCCAAACTTCCCCCACAAAGTCGGAAGCGTACAATTGTGCAAAATGTCTTGGTCTGCTGAAGCATTAAGATTTCTTTTACTGGAACTAAGGGTCCAAGCCCAACCCCTGAAAAACCACCCCATAGCATTATCCCTCCTCCACCAAACTTTACAGTTGGCACAGTGCAGTCAGGTAGGTAACGTTCCCCTGGCATTCACCAAACCCAGACTCGTTCATCAGACTGCCAGATAGAGAAGCGTGTTTCATCACTCCACAGAACGTTTCCACTGCTCCAGAGTCCAGTGGCAGTGTGCTTTACTCTGCGCCATCCGACGCTTAGCATTGGACTTGGTGATGTAAGGCTTGCATGCAGCTGCTTGGCCATGCCATCAAGCTCCACAGTTTTTGTGCTCATGTTAATGCAAGAGGAGGTTTGGAACTCAGTTTTTGAGTCAGCAGAGTGACTCTTATGCACTATGAACCTCAGCACTCGGCGACCCCGCTCTGAAACTAGGTAAGCTTTCGCTTGGTCTTTAGCTTTTGGTAGCTATTGATAATTTTGAACAGATCAAGCTTGGTGGAACAGTTTTGTTAAAGCTGTGTGGGCTACAAGCTACATCAGCCTTGTGATTGGTGAGCGTAATGCTTAAGTAAGCACTACCCAAGATTAGTTTACATCAGAAGGAGAATTTTGAAGAAATACATTGGTCATTTATTGGGCACTGGAACATTATGAATGAATTTTGTTCATTGTATATTGTTTGCCCACAAGAACAGCCTAATTAAAAAGAAAACACTGGGGTTCCCTGGGACTTCAAATCAAATTGAATTAACTTAAATTTTGAAATGTCACCTATCTTTGTCAAGGATGCTGTGGAGCTTGGGGTCATTTTCATTGGAACAGAGAATCATGGGTACTCAGTTAGCAAGTGTGTGCCTAAGGGAACCAGAGGGAACAAATGGAAGTGCGGTGTGTTGATGGAGACGCCCGACCGTCAGTTCGTCTTCATGTGTGAGGAGGAGCGGGACCAGAACGAGTGGCTAGTGGCGCTGAGGCAGGTCATCTCAAAGCCCATGCTGCCGCAGGATTACACCAGTAAGACATGACTCTCAGTGATGTGGGTGTTGCCACACACACACCAAAAATTGAAATGAAATGAGCCATGCATTGTAGTGAACTTGTTCAGGATTTGATGTTTAGTATATCACTCACTGTTTATTCTGGTTCCTTTTTACAGCAGAGGCCAACATCCGCAGAAGAAGATGACCCTGGGACGCTGCAAGGGACAAAGGGACTGTTAGCACTGACCATTGGACTTCCTCACTGCCTGTTTACTTCCATCACATTCAGAGCCTGTGGGATCATAGCACACTGTCTGAAATTCAAACTGACCCCTAGCACATCTTTCACAACAGCTTTGCTGCAAAGCACGTGTAAGTCTTGGGTGGAGAAAGCATTGCACAATTTAGTATGTTCCCTCCACAGGCACAACTCTACAGTCAGTTCTCAAAGCGAATTAGGTGTCTTGCAGCAGGGAACAATTACAAAATGTTGCAGTGCTGCGTCCTTCCTGGATATGACTTTTAAAATTTTGTTTTGTTGAAGGACCACCATCCTGAGCTCTCACTATACAACCTCCGGGGAGCTTCTGTTTGAACCCGGTTATCCAAGGCTGTTTGATTGAATTGAAGCTGTTTTGTACATATATTTTTATCAAACAAAGACACAAGTGGCGAGTTTCCTTGCTAATGAAAAACTGAACATAATAAAAACACCAGATTTACATTGCATTACAAGTGTTGCATTGAGGTAGTTTATTTCTTATAAATCAAATCCCAATGTCCCATATGTTAAAACTGCACCTCAGAGTGATGAAAAAGGAAAACTGTTTCCTCTTGCATTACAGTTTTGTTAAAGCTGTGTATAGATTGGTCATTTATTGGACACTTTAGTGTCCAAATACATTGTTTTGAGAACTCAAGGTGGAAGAACAGTGCTCCCCTGAGCCTGTCTCCAGTTATTAGTGGAGATTAGTATAGTTTCTGGAGCAGAAACTAGACAAATAATCTGGATAGTCTGTGATAATTTAATTAATGCAGATTACATTTAAGCAAACACTGTAATGAGGGCCTATACTAATATATGCATTGGATAATACAATAATGCGCAATGGTTGTGGCAGATTTAATTTTTTTTTCCCCAATATCTCAAAAGTAAATAAATAGACATTGTGCACTAAAATGCAGAAAATATCATATTTAGGTTTGTGTCTTATAGAGCCTAAGTTAACTTATTTTCATAATTTTATATTAAAGGTTAGACTTGAATTTTTAAGATTTCATGATTTTGCCTCTTGGTCTGTTAGATTGTCCTGTTATGCTGTCATAAAGGCTATTCACATGAGATATACCTGAGACAGCAATTAATTCACATATTCATTGAAAACAAAACTATTCTGGATGGGATATACAGAGACGTTTAAATACTTAAAGTAAAGACAAAGAAAAGGTACCCAAATAAAAGAGAACCTCTATTAACTTAACAATTGTGGAAAAAGTGAGATTTAGCAGCAAAACTGCATAGGAAACATTTCACACATTCAGCCAACAAAACAGTACAATCTTCACTTTTTTAGAATATGTATTTTGCAAAATACATTTAAATTCAGAATATTTATGCAGCTAATTTGGTGACATTTATTGGGCTAATGTCAAATATTTACATATGTTCTAAAATACATTAGAAATATTTCAAACATATTGTTTTTCCATATAGTTTACTGTAGCTTAAACTGAGCAGCAAAAGACAGATATGTCAGAGGTTTTTGAATAAGCAGAATAATACCACCTTGAGGCAGAATGATAGAAATGATTAAATATGTTATTCAGGAGTCTGTAAAAATAGTAAATGTTATTATTTCAGCAGTTGGCTTAGTACATAAAAATCCCTTTAGTGGAGAAATAAAACATAGACTAGTAGTGTCAAACACTGATCCTGGAGTCTGGTTTAGTGTTCTCCCTCATTTATTACACCTAATAAAGCTGATAATTAAATAATGAGTTGAATAAGGTCTGGCAGAGAAATAACCTATTACACACCACTATGGCTGGTGTACTATTTTGACATACTATGTAGTCAGAGTTGGGATGTAACTGAATACAAATATTGGGAGTATGTATTCAGAATATAGAAAGTAAGCATCTGTATTCAGTTAAGTTACATTTTTAAAAGGCAGTATTCGGTATACAGTTATTTTTACATTTGTAGGAGAATACTTTTAGAAAACATATCTACTACATTAAACAAACAAAACAAAACAAAAAAAAACATAAAAAAACACCATTAAAGCTTGTTTATTAACTATTTTAGAATAAGTGCATGGCATATAGCAAACGTGCGTTCTAAAGAATTCTAGAGGACCTAAATTAAAGGCTTCTTTACAACCAGTTCCTGTTAAGTTCCTGCTAAAGCCTGAGTAGACTGATAAACCAAAATGCTGAGCTAGTTATTAATCTCACTATTACTGAGCTCTTTTGAGGGATGATGATACTAATAATCTCCTCAGTAGTGGACATGTTTGAGAGTGATAAATTTAGCATCCGTGTTGTGCTGACGTCTTGCTCAGGGGATTGTGGGAGCAGCCGTAAACTGGAGTAGGCAATAAAAGAAAAAAAAAAGAATTTTCAGAAATTCATTTACATGATAAATTTAAGCTAATTTTTCCTGAAACGTATTAACAGAATAATTACATGAAAAAAACTGCCAACATAACAGTGAGGGACAATGTGAATTAAGTAAAAAGAAATAAAAGAAAATGAAAAGATTTTTTTTCCATGCGCCTTAACAAGATGTATTCTAAATGTATTTCGAATGCATCACTTTTTTATTTGTTATAACAGAATATGTTACTGAATACTTTTAGGACAAGGTATTCAGTATTCAGCCTTTACTACTTTTTCAGAACATTTTCCCCAACATTTAGTATGCAGAATTGGGTAAAGTACTTTGACTGAATACTGAATACACTGCCCTAGATGTATTCAGTAAAGTATTCTAATACAATATACAAGAAAGTAATGTAAAGTAATGTGTCAGAATATGTTTAGAATACATTCACAATACATATCAGTAAAGCAGATAGGATTTTCATTTATTTCACATTTGTCCTCACTGTTTCCGGTAGTAGTTGTTTTGAAGGTATATTTCATGAAATTATTTATTATAAAATTAATTATTCAAACTAATACAAAAATGAATACAAAATTATCAAAAATTATTTTGATTCTTATCCCTTGCTTTATACCACTGCTGCTCCCATAATCCCACTGACCTTTCTTGACCTAAGATAAAGGTAAGAAAAATCTAAGCGAAGTAAAAAAAATCTAATTTGACTATAAAATGAGTAGCTATGTGATTTTCAGTTAATGATATGTATGTACCTTTCCATGGAAAGCATGCACAAGTCCAGTACTCTGCCAAAGCTAAGCTTATCACTCAAGAACATGTCCACTACTCAGTTCTGCCATCACTCAAAAGAGTTTCCTAATGCTCAGGTTAATAACTGGCTCATCACAGTGATTTATCAATCTGTTCAGGCTTCAGAAGTAACTTCACTGTTTGTAAATAGCCCATTTTTTCAGTTCCTCTTTAGAGTAAGTCCTTATATGCTGTGCTCTGATTTTAAAATAGTTAATAAATAAGCAGTTGATGGTGTTTTGTTGAAAGATGGCATGATTCTTTTCAAAATTTAGTAGGTAAGTATTGTCAAAGAATTGTTCTAAAAATGTAAAAAGTAACTGTATTCTGAATACTGCCTTTACAAAATGTAACCAGGACTGAATACAGACGCTTAATTTCTGTATTCTGAATGTATTCCGTTACACCACATCCCTATTAGCGCGGTAGTTTGAGGTTTTGGACTCTTTTCGCAGCCCCTGACACAGACAGCTCAATTCAGCTCCTGCCCCCTAGGGGGCGGTATAAGCTACTACTTGAACAAACAGGCCTGCTCAGTCAAATCCTCGTTTTCCTGTCGGATATCGACTTGTGTGTGCCTTGTGGCGCTCCGTACTCACCGGCTGCAGCGGGTCAGACGCACTGCCGTTCGCTCTAACCGTCAGCCACGGACATGTCCGGAGCTCACAGTGAAGGAGAGAGTGTCTACTTCAGCAGTTAGCGTGTTTCTGCGGTAATGAAGTGAAGCGCTGCTGAGTGTCTGTCAGAAAGAAAGCAGAAGAGCTCAGAAACAGGAGTAAACTCGTCCGTCCGTTTTGTCCTACAGCCGCCGCGCAGGCCCGCCTCCCTCACCGGCAGCGCAGCGTTAGCTCGTCAGCTACATGCTTCTGCTGTTTTGACACGGTGTACGCTGTAAGGATGAGGAAGGACGTGCGGATATTACTAGTCGGAGAACGTGAGTGAGCTTTTCATCCGTGTCCTTCAGCAGTGACCACCTTTATATGTCTCAGCGCTGTGTCTCGCGGCAGCGAGCTAATGTAGCTAGTTAGCAGGTTTACGCAAATCCTTCATTGAGGCGCTTAACAATGTCCCCTCAGTCCAGTCTGAGCTTTCAGCCCACCTTGTTTGGGGTTAAAATGTTGATGTGATCAGAGAGGCCACAGATGGATAAGTTTAAGGTTTATAGTTTGGACTTTCCTCAGTGCTGTTGTGTCTCATATTCTACACTCTTCACACTGAGCTGGTCACATAACCGCAGGTCGTAGGTGCAGGACCAGCGTGTGTGTTTACAACGGGAAGGCTCATCAGAGCCAGAGCTGACAGTAGCTGTGAGCCCGTTTGCTCGGCTGTTGAGTTGTGCCTCCCATCCTTTTTCATAGTTGTCGAGACTATTTATAACTCTTCTGGTACTGCGAGTGGTGACAGCTTATGGAGAGGGCAGCCAGAAGGGTACGTGTCAGAGTTAACGTCTCTGACTGCTCGGGAAAAGCGACTAAATCTTAAACATAAAAGGGCAGCTCCACACATTTTTCACAATTTCTACATGATTAAATACATGATGAAATTAATTAAGACTGGTGCTAGGCAATATGACAATATATATGGTTATCGTGAAAACATCACAATACAATGCAGTATGCTTTTCTGAACGTTATCGTGGATGTCATCATTACTTGAAAAACACTGACCAGCTGCCTGTTTCATTATAAAGGGTGCAAAATTAGTCCCGTTCAACTGGATTTAGTGCAACACAATATGCCAAGTATTGAAAAAAAAATGCTTTCACAGTTCTTGATAGTATATTTAGCAATACTTTTTTTTCTGTTCCAACTGATCATGTTGCCCATTTCTAGTCAAGATGTAAATAAACCCATGCAGAATGGTTTAACATGAAATGCTCCATTCTAGAGAAACTTACTGAGTCTGAATTGTTCACAGTGGTGGTGGTAGGAACCTGATGTCTGAAGAGTTTAATGTTTCTGAAAGCTCCCTCACAAAAAGTTATTACACATGATGGTTATGAATATGCTGCCTGATTTCTGATACATTGTTTTATGATAGTTTTGTGGTAAGGTTTTGGCCTAAAACCTTTCATTTTCCACTATTTTAACATGATAAACATAACTCATAAGACATGTATTCGTTCACTAGTGGTTATGGATAATGCATAAATTGGTTATATTTGTGTTTGTGTAATGAAATCTGAGTCTGTATCTTTCTGTGCGAGCCACTTTACATCAAACCACTCTGACTGACTTTGATTACATCACAGCAATGGAATTTTGCAACAATTTTGAAAAATCTGTTGAATTCCCCTGTAAGGAGCCTCACAGGCTGCCTGATCATCATTTCTACTCCTTTGGAGCAATTTCATTTCAGTAATTTAGGAATCTGGCCATTGTCTAGTAAGTATCCATACAATATCTTTCTTTGTGCAGCACAGGGTACCGTACCTGTCAAAGGTTTGGATTTATTTTTGGTCATTTTTCGGCTACTTACACTGAACGCATTTGGAGGAACTTGCCAGATGGCTTTTTAGGAAGTTGAGAGAATGCCAAGAGTGTGCAAAGCTGTCAGTGCTTGCTATAACAAATCTAAACCAGAAGATTTGGCACTGCATAATACATCGATTAGTCTTATGCTGCAGTTCTGCTGTCACTGTTACTCTAAAATGTAGAAAATGTTAAAAATAAGGGCAGCCCTTCTATGATTACATGTGTCTAGATTTTTGGCTGGTAGTTTACGGTGTCTATTAATAGCTACTGACTCTGACATTTTTTCCCCCGGCACAGCTAAAGTGGGGAAGACGTCACTGATCATGTCCCTTGTCAGTGAAGAATTCCCTGATGAGGTGAAGTATTTCATACTGCACACTCACTGGGCCCAGTGATGAAGTAAATTAGCAATATTATTTAACTCTGTGTTGACTGTACCAATTGTCCATGTAATTTTTTGAATCCCTTACAAATTTTACTAACATATTACTAGCATTTTTAAACCATCTGCAACAATTGTTGCTACTCTTAAGGTCCCTCTCCGCGCTGAGGAAATCACCATTCCTGCTGATGTCACCCCTGAGAGAGTGCCTACACACATAGTGGACTACTCAGGTAAAACCATCTGGCTTACACAACAGCACTGAGTCTCACTCAGGAACGTGTTTCCACCAGACACTGCAGTGTTACTCGGCTGATGTAAAAAAAAAAAAAAATACTGTTTTGCTGAGCTCCTGAACTGATTTCTGCCTCTTGTTTCGTAACTTGCTATGTCACATTCTGTACTCTGTAGAAGCAGAGCAGTCGGATGAACAGCTATATCAAGAAATATCTAAGGTGAGACTGATTTCACTGAAATAGTTGGATTTAGACTGAATTGTCGAAGTGGTATTTTTGGCCCACTTGTATTATTATCTCTGTTACAGGCAAACGTTATATGCATAGTGTACTCAGTAAACAACAAAAAATCCATTGAGAAGGTAGGCTTGTTTTTATTGGAATGAATACATAAATATTTTATTGTTCTAGTGTTTTTCTGACTGGTGTTTTATGTGTTAGTGTTGTCGTGGCATTTCATAGTTTTATTGTCTTTACTGTAGGTGACGAGCCACTGGATTCCCCTCATAAACGACAGAACAGACAAGGACAGCAGGTGTGTGAATGTGTCTGCAGTTCATGGTCATATCAGTATAGGTTCCTTAAATGTTTGACCTGTTCATCTGAATGACATTCCAGTATCACTGTGGAATTTTCCTTTACTGATTAAGAGTTGCATTTCAGAATTCAATAACGTGAATGAATAAAGGCAGCAACAGTATGCAGAGACCAGCAACATGACAGGTTTATCTCTGCTGATTAGAAGAGACTATTGCATTATTTTATGTGTTTGTTATAGGTGCTGAACATTATTATATAGTAGTTGTAAGAATCATGGCAAAGTTATTGATGACTTAAAGGGCCCATATTGTACATTTTTCTTGTATTTAATTTTTTTCTTTGAGGTCTACTTACAATGTGTAAGTTTATATACCATAAACAGTTATAATTCATTTTGCATGATCATTTTCCATGATCATTTTCCAGCCTCTGTTCATCCCTAGAATTAAACAGGCTTTTTTGTTACTGTGCCTTTTCTTTTTTTTCTTTTACTGTGTACTTTTCATTGTAATGGACTTGTTGGAGTATGTTTACTGTGGATTTGCATGTCTTTATGATCTCTGACTATATGATCAATATTGCAGTCCTGAACTAAATAACTTCATGTAATGCTTTACGAAATGCTTTGCAGAGTGCCGCTGATTCTGGTGGGCAATAAGTCAGATCTGGTGGAGCACAGCAGCATGGAGACTATTCTGCCCATCATGAACCAATTCTCAGAAATCGAGACTTGTGTTGAGGTAAGACAAAGCACTCAATAAGAGCTGAAAACTTTAGGGCTGTTTTTGTGGATTGAGGATTTTTGTGGATTAAGACTAGTCTTGGATTTTAATCAGTCAATCTTTTAGTGTAAGGTTAGGATTAATCTTGTTCAGACATTCTGATTTTAGATGATGTATCTGAACAATATGTTCATTTTGCTGTATGCAGGATAATAAAATCAGCTAGAGTTAGAGCCAATGGAAATTACAGCCTCGTGATAATTTACTGTCATAGACAGCAGGATCATGGAGGAAAGTGGCATTACCTGGTGGCTCATGTGACTACCAGCCATGTCTTACTGGTGGGATTAGTTTCAGTCTAAAAGCAGACAGAGGCTTTACAAGCTACATGAACACAGAGCTTACTGTGTACAGCAAATCAGATTAATCCCTCATGTTTGGACTGGGCTGTGATTCCTGTCTTGCCTTTTTCACATCTGTGAAGAATGATTGGGAAATGAAATGTTCTCTGCTGCCTTTTCAGATTGTATTGGTTTTAGACTGGATTGTAACAGGCTTATAATTGAAATGTTTTGACTGTTAAATCCATTCTGTCATATTTAAGTGGTCAGTGGGTAAAATAAAGTATTTCAGTGTTTGAAATGGATCAGATCTAACACTGTAGCTAACTTTATAGATGTCACTTGTCATGTTAGTGATTTAAAAGTGCAATTAATTACTAAGAATTCATATTTAAAATCTAGAATTTGTCAAAAACTTTGTTGCTCTTCCTCAGTGTTCAGCGAAAAACCTGAAGAATATCTCCGAGTTGTTCTACTATGCCCAGAAAGCTGTTCTGCATCCTACAGGGCCCCTGTATTGCCCAGAGGAAAAGGAGGTAATAGACTTACATATACTGAATACTTCTATTATGCCTCTACATTTGGGCTCTTCACTTTTGCCAGAGTCCAGCGCTACTGCTCGTGACTTTCCTCTGATTTCCTAATTACATTAGTAGCTAACAAAAGAGGAGCTTTTTTGCCCCATTTCAAACCTAGTGAGTTTTGCTGTTTAGGTAGAACAGCAGTATTCAATATGACCCTCGGATAAAGACCGTTGAGTGCTAGTTTGTTCTTTCAGTAAAAGGTTTTTTACCTGTTTTTGTTACAGATGAAACCTTCTTGCATCAAAGCACTTACTCGCATCTTCAAAATATCAGACTTGGACAACGATGGCATTTTGAACGACAATGAGCTCAATTTCTTCCAAGTATGAATCTCTCACGCTATCCCTCATTCCTGATTCTGCTTTTAGATCATTCTTTCTTAAAAAAAAATTAAAAAGGGATGAAATTATTCATGTAGGTTCAGTTAGCTTGAAAGTGAGGTGCTTCTTTTTCACAGAGGACATGCTTTAACATGCCTTTGGCTCCTCAAGCCCTGGAGGACGTGAAAAATGTTGTGCGGCGAAACATGACGGATGGCGTGAAGGACAACGGCCTCACTCTTAAAGGTCAGCTGAGCTGGTCAGCAGCCCTCACCCTCTTTTGTCCCATCACAGAATTCTCACACTTATTCACTTATTCTCAGTTACTAAAATAATTCTGTAGTTTATGTTAGTTTCATAGTTACTGAATACTTTACAGCAAGTAAATAAGAAGCCTTTAGATTAATAACTGAATAATAAGCCTCAAGATTAAGAGGTTAAAACATGCATTTCTAACTTGCTTCCATGTTCTTCTTCATCCAGGTTTCTTGTTCCTGCACACTCTGTTCATCCAGAGAGGAAGGCACGAGACCACATGGACTGTGCTTCGCAGGTTTGGATATGATGATGACCTGGAGCTGACCCAGGAATACCTGTTTCCATTGTGAGTCCTACCCGATGCCCAGTGTTTAGTCTACAGTAGTAGTAAATTCAGCAGCCTCTGCTGAGGCAAGTAAAACCGTAAATATATTTAAAATGTGTAAACATGTTTTGAAAACAGTGAGTTTCTTATATTTTCTGACTGATATTTGTAGGTTTTTATGGCCCTTTGCACAGTTCTTAGTTTTTTTGTGCGAGCCATCAATTCCACCTGCCTCAAAATGTGCTTTATAGGACCAACAAGCACAGATTCAGCCCAACAGTGGCTATAAGCAGGGCACAACAATGTAAAGTGAATGTAACTCCAGCTTAAAGCAGCTTTATAATTCTCTTTGGACACAGCTTTTTATGCACCTTTATTCCCTCATACATGCTCTGAAATCTTTTGTTGACAAACCAGTCTCACTGTGTAGTGCTTTTTTTTTTTTAAGCCAGATCTCTATAGCAGTACATGGAGCACCTTACTGCAGCTCAAATGTCACATGTTCTAGTCTGTTGGTCTAGTGTTCGCACACAGTATCAAAGTCTAATCTCTCTGTGTAGGTTATTCTGTTGACATTCTCTGCCACTGCCAGGAGCAGCCCAGGGTGTAATCAAGCTAACCCCTTTTGTTTCTCCAGGTTAAAAATACCTCCAGACTGCACCACAGAGCTGAATCACAATGCTTACCTCTTCCTGCAAAGTGTCTTTGACAAGCATGACAAGGTGAGCCCTTGAACTCTGATTATCCTGCCTAATTTCACACAACTGACTTTCAGGATAGCTGTTGAGCTCCATCTAGTGACAGGTAAATTGATCAAGGCAAGGTAGCACAATAAATATATGGTATATGAAGGTAAACATAAATCGGTTCTTTTCAGACACCAGTTGTCTGTAGTAAAGTATAAGTACATTGATTGGTTGGATGAGTAAGAATAATAATAATAGAATGACCTTCTGATTAAAACCAAGCTGTGTTTCAGGACCGAGACTGTGCGCTGTCTCCTGATGAGCTGAAGGATCTTTTTAAAGTCTTCCCCTACATGCCCTGGGGCCCTGATGTCAACAATACAGTGTGCACAAATGAGCAGGGCTGGATCACTTACCAGGGCTACCTGTCCCAGTGGACGTAAGTACTAATGCACTAATGACTAATAAACAGGCAATCAGTGTTACTTACTACACTTTGATTTACATGATGTGTGGCCATGGTCATGGGCAGCTGCTTTACTTAGCTTGTGATCTCCTATTCAGGCTAACAACATACCTGGACGTGCAGCGCTGCTTGGAGTACCTGGGTTACCTTGGTTACTCTATCATTCATGAGCAGGACTCACAGGCTGCTGCCGTGACAGGTGAGAGAAAGAGAGTGATTAATCTGACCATTGTGCCTCCTTCAGTTCTTCTCTCGTTGCTGCTGTTATCATTCATTCAGAGTTTCAACTGTGTGACAAGCAGTTTCTTCTTTTATGGTGATACGATATGCAGTGATACAATAGAAGCTGTATCACCCCCAGCGTTTCCTGTAATGTACTGCAGTCTGTCATGTTGACGAGAACAATATTGTTGACAGGAAGAATGTACATGAAGAACCGATGAACTGAACCGAACAACTGTTCAACCACTGCTATCGGTTAAAGAAATGGGTCATTTCAAAAATGAAAAAAAAAAAACGTGAAAGCTTCTATAAAATTGACGGCATCTTGCAAAATCCTGTAGCTGTACTCAAAGTATTTTTTAATATGAATTTTTGACGTTTGGCCCTTTTCCTAATTTTTGTGATTTTTTTTTTTTTTTTCTTTTCTTCCTTGTATGTGCACTCTAAGCCCTTTACTTTTAACTTGCTTCAGTAGTGAGTGGTAAAAATAACTTTTGAATATAGAACTTTCACTAGTCCTTCATTGTATATTCTTCATCAGCTTTTTAGTTTTTGGTCATGCAATCATGAACATAAAGTTGAAAGCCTCTCTTTTTAAACAAAACTGGGTTCTTACATAGAGTATTCTTAATACCGTTCCAGGCCATTTACTTTATGTACATGTTTATTCCCGGGTCAGCCTCTCAATCCCAAGTTCTACAGGTCATACAAAAAACACTTTAATATCTCAGTGCATTAGTATGGTATTCAGTTGATGAGTGAGCTTATAAGTCTGTGTATATCAAGTTTTTTACAACTTCAGACGTGGCTCAGACAGATTTTTAATTGATATTTTATTACATCACGTCCTTTATTTTAGGCTTGTTGATTAAGAGTCAATTGCCAAGTAATGACAAATGGTTATTGGTCAAAATAATTTGGCAAAATTGGCATCCTAGTTGATAGTTCTTTTTGTAGGCATTATCTACAACTTAGAGGAATTGTTAGCTAGTTGTTGCAAGTCTTTTGTGTGTGTTAGAGAGAGAGAGAAAGAAAGGCAGAATTTATTTTTTAATCTATCTACATTGTGTGTCCCTGTGCTGCCTTCCTCTTTGTTTATCTCTGTTGTTTGGTATAGTCACCAGGAACAAGCGCATTGACCTGCAGAAGAAGCAGACCCAGCGCAATGTGTTCCGCTGCAATGTTCTGGGAGCACGAGGCAGTGGCAAAAGTGGCTTCCTGCAGGCCTTCTTGGGAAGGAACCTTGCTGTGAGTACTGTGGGCTTACAGTAAACTAACTCCTTTAATTCAGTGCTGTTCTCTGACTTTTTTAAAATGATCTCCACATGCAGCGACAGCGGAGAATTAGGGAAGACCACAAATCCTACTACGCTATCAGCACTGCGTATGTCTACGGGCAGGAGAAGTACTTGCTTGTAAGTTAAAACTGTACCATCCTTAAAAAACTGAGCATATTTACAGGTATGATGTTGGTCATATATCTAAACCCGTCTCTGTTACAGCTACATGAGGTTCTCCCGGACGTTGATTTCCTCTCAGAAGCTGATCTGGCCTGTGACGTTGTCTGTCTGGTTTACGACATCAGTAACCCCCGCTCCTTTGAGTACTGCGCAAAGGCCTATAAGGTTGGTGATCTGTATTTAAAGCATCACTTTAGAACGTGACATTTAAGGGTGTAAAATACATCAGTGCATCAGGACGCATCAATCTTAAGGTGACAATTCAACTGCCTGGATTTTGTGATGTTAGTAGAATTGTTTAGAACTAATGTGAGTAATATTTTGTTAATATGTGCTCATTTTTTGGACTATGTGAGAAAGTAAAAGTCTAAAAATGCTTTTAGTTTTTATTGTCTATGTTTTCTTGTCTATATGTTTATATATCTAGTCCAATTTGTGTCTTCAGTTTCATTTAAAAAAATAATTCAGAGTCGTACCAAATATGAAAATCAAATTGAATTGTTCTGAAGTTTGAGCTTATATTATGCACTGAATCTTCCTATTAACACAGTTATAAGATGAGGCATTTACAGCCCTGGTGAATTTACTTATCCACTGATTGAAAACAAACAGCATACTTGTAGTTGTGATTTTACCAAGCCACTAATCTGATTCCATAGGTGAAGTTAGTCTGTCAGAAATCACCATAGCAATCTCATTGCTGTTCAGCTTCACCCTGTCTGTTGTCTCCACAGAAGTACTTTATGGACAGCAAGACACCGTGTATGATTATCGCTGCCAAGTCAGACCTGCACGAGGTCCGACAGCACTACAGCCTGTCTCCACTGGACTTCTGCAGGAGACACAAGCTGCACCCGCCCCAGCCGTTCACCTGCAACACGGCCGACGCACCCAGCAAAGACATCTACACCAAACTCACCACCATGGCCATGTATCCGTGAGTAGCCACCACTACCTTCCCTCTGTCCCTCTACGGTCTTTCCCATCCTGCATGGCTCCACTGGCTGTCCTTCTCTGTATTGTGGCTATTTAGAACTGTTCTCCTCTCCTTTTCTCTTTTTGTCCTTTTTTCTTTCTGTGTTAGATGAGTTTGGTATGGAGTTTTAACAACTAAGAACTAGTGCTATATGCAGTAGCAGTCTGAAATTTATTTAGATTTGGCAATTTTCAAAATTACATCAAAGAGAAATTCCACAAAAAATGCAAAATGTCTGTATATTTTAATAAGTTTTTATTTACATCTTGAATGTGTCCTGATATGCAGTGGTGCAGTGTAGAGAAACTTAACAACTTGAATTTTTCAACAGTGTCAATGACAGGAACCAGAGGTTCTGCAACTTGCAGCCATTTTATTTTCTATCCAGAATAACCAGTGAACCTATACATGTTTATATGTAATGTTGATAATGATTAAACAGAAGTGAATCTGAAGAAGTTTTCTTTAGGTACTATTTTGCCTTACAAAGCACTGCATGTTCTTCCCTGTGATGAATAAATTAAAAAATGTGTTTTAAGCCAAAAGCCTGTTTCAAACTATCGTAAAACCGTGTTCAGGCATCATAACCATTTCATGGATTAACTTTCTGTGAGGCATTTTTTAGAGACATTAACCTCTTCATATGTCTGGTTCCGGTTACCACCATAGTGGACAATTCTCTCTCAACAAGTTTCTCTAGAATGGCATGTTTCATTCTGATGTTTACGTCTTATTGATTCAATTCTGTTGAAATTTTCGGTGGGAAAATCTGTGGAAGGGCACTGCTTCATTCCTACTCCTAAATGCATTCATCAGAACATTATTAACCCATTGTTTTGTTAAGGTAGTGTAGCAAAAAGCAGGAAACATAGAGCCATAGATGTAACTCCTCAGATATACTCGGATCTCTTCTAGTTTGTATGAAATGAAGTGGTGATTTCTTTTGGTACTAGGACAAAGAACATTAAACAAAGAATGAACTAAAGATTGGTTTCTGTTTCACTGTGTGACTGTGTTTAAGGGTAGATTAAAACAACCTACTCAGCTGTGTAAATAAAAGAAGACTTCAGCTGAATCACACTTCCCCTTTAGGTTCCAATATTGACTGCAATTCATCAGCAGGGAGTTAATTACAACAAAGCTATTCAGAGAGAAATTTTGATTTGGCAAGGAAGTTCAGAATTTCTCTAGGGAGAACTGTTGGGCTTCAGCATTTGTTTTTGTGGGTTTAGGATGCTCCATAATATTAGTATTTGAGATTAGGTGGCACAGATGGGTAGTCTTGCCCAAGGGTTGTTTCCGTTTGTGTACGGGAGTAGTTCTCAAATAGTCTGTTTGTTAAAGCTTTGTCTGTGTGCTAGCCTGCAACATTTCCAGCTTCTCTTTCCTCGTCTTTCTCTAATGTGTCTGATCCACAGAGTTCCCTCAGAGTGCTTTTTACTGAACACCCCCTGCACTTTTCTTGCAGATGAAATGTTCTTAGGTGAATTGTTTACTTAGTCATATTATTTCTTTAAGTTCACAGCCAAAGAGGAGATATTGTTCTTTGAAGCATTCACTGGAAAGTTTTCTTTCTCCCGTTCAAGTGTTATTTTGGTTCTGAACTGAACGTGTGTTGGGAATTCGGAAATTGTGTTTACACCTAGTTTTGCCTCTTTGCATCCCTCCACAATATGTTTTCTTTGAAGAGTTGCTGGGAGGAGGTGCAGGAGCTCCACTCCTCCAGGATGAATCTTTTAGGCTAAAGCTGGACGTGCATCTCATGTGACTCTGACCTGCTCTTCCTCGTGTGTGTCTCCGCAGCCACGCCAAGCTCCGCTGCATGTGTGCCTGCAACAGGTGCACCTTTTGCATCTGTCAGAACCTGCTGAACTGTGAGCTCCTGCGCTCTGTCAGGACCAAACTCTACAGTGCTGTTCTGAACAGGTCTCTGAGTCCAACCCTGTCCACACCCCCTATGTGCCCCACCTCTTTGCCAAGCCAGCACTCCAGGGCCAATTTTAACCTCTGCTTCCTAACATGCCTCCTCTCTGCTGCTGGCTGGGTACCCCCACAGCTTTACGTTGCATATCCACCAATAAATGGTTGAGTTGTTCGGCGTTGGGTACTTAAACTGGCTCTTTCCAGTAGGGTGCACAGTATTTAGCGCCTGAAATATTCTTTGCGAATAAATGGGAAAATGTTTTGGAAATGGTCGTTTTGGAAAAGAGGTTGATAAATACAACCAATAACTTTGTGTCCCACGCACAAATGAATAGGCATTTTCCAAATAACTTTGTATATACTCATGCTGTGTCAGGTTGCATTCACATTGCCAGGCAGAAGTGGCACAAATCAGATTTTTTTTTTGCCTTAAAACCCATGTCAACATGGTTACAAATGTCTAAATATTGGTTTTAAAAGTAAAGAATGAGCATTTACAAGTGTTATAGTTGAGAAATATGTGTAAATTAATACAATTTAATAGTAGATAAATACTTAAAAAAATTCTGCTTCCTGCTCAGTGGGTGTGTTAGAACACATTATGATTGACAGTGGTGTCTTACTGGCAACATAAACAGCCCAGCGCCAGTGGCAGTGCCTCCACTGCAGGAAAATAGACCGCTTTGTTCTTCTTGACTGCTCTCTAAATGGTGGGGGAAAAAGTGCAAAATGAGATCAAGCTGTCTGTCATTTAGAGATCCAATTACATCTTATGATGGGTAGATCATGAACATATTGTGTCTGACATTTGAATGTTCAGCGCTAATGTTACACCCGTAACCTATGTTTGGCTAGCTAACTGCTGGACCGTGCTTCTAAGACAGAGGTCACACAAGATCCTGTTGGCACTATCATATTTGTGGACACTTTGGAGAAATTTCTCGTGTGCCTTATTGCGTGCCATAATTGCAGGGAAACGGTGTGAGCCTTGAGCCTTAGGAGTGCGTAGCTAACATAACACTGAGCTAACATATCATTTTTTTCCTACAGTTAAAGTGGACTGCTAGCTGTTGTGCTCTCATAAATGAAGTTAATTGCTTATAATAGGATCCTGCAGCATGCCAGTAGAAAGCTGCCACTTGCAAACAACTGGTAATAAACAGTCATAAAAAGCACCGTTAAGAAATTCAGAAAAGCTTGAATGCCCTACTTGGCTGAGCAGTGGCAGAGCAGTCACTTTATGTGAGGGAGAGAACAAGTAGCTGACGTACATATACTATGCTAACTCTGGTCACCTAAGCCAAATTTACTCCCATCCAACTCAAATTGAAAAGAAGAAAACACAAAAAATGTAAAAATCTCTCAACGCAAAAGACCAACAGCATTTATACTCTGCCAGTTCTTTTTAAAAGCATCACAAAAACTGTAGATAATAGAAAAAAATCATTAAAATGAGTAGATGGGGGCTTTAAAGCAGCACTTTGAGAATCGTTGTTTTTTGCTTTTGGGGTTGCGAAGTGTGTTTCACTTTTGCACCACAGTCGTAAACACACATTGCGCTTTGAGCCCCCCTCATGGACAGCTGTACATGTGTATTTGCTTTTCAGTTATTCCATAATTATCTAGTGTCAGGTGTAAACTCCATATCAGTTAAATATTCAGATTTCAAGATGAAATATATGTTACATTTATACACAGCCATAAAACAAAAATAAGGAAAAATAATTTTCCTTTTTTTTTTTGCAAGAGTCCAATTTCTAAACGCTTGGAAAAAGCAGAATTAACAAGTCATTTTTCAAAAGAGTTATAAATATACAGCTCGCACAGTGTAGATGATTTAAGGTGTAGAACAGAGAAGTTCTTTTTATTTTCCTGGTTGTCTCTTAGGGATATCATACAGTGTTTTTAACAGAACAGTGGAAGCCATTCAAGTTCAACAATACGTCTGATATCATCCTGACATATCAGTATTTTTATTAGCATGAAATCTCACTTTATTTAAAGGGTGTATCTATTTTCATACGGTATCGCAAAATTAGAAAAATTAATGTTCAGAGCAGTCTATAGACATTTAAAACTATCACCAGTCTGCCCTTCGAGAACTAAGTTTTAACCAAATCAAATCTAGATCTCAAAATCAGAAAACATATTGAACCCTTACTGTATTTGACCGTGCAACCCCTCAGTTGAAAATATATGTAATATTAAAATACATAGTGTGTCCCTACTTTATTTGAAAATTTTTGTGTTGCATCGTCTGTTAAGAGAGGTCATTAAGCGGCGTGTCTACATGTGTTCCCTGCACCTCTGGCTAGGTTTCCTTTACACAGCGCACTAAACTTTTGGAGTCACACTTAGCAGCTCTTATCTGGTCTTTTCTTGGTATTAGTGCTTTATTCATCCATCGTTCTCTGGTCAGGTTTTTTTTTTCTTTTCTGTTAGCAGCGGCCTGTGCTCTGAGTCTCATCAATCATGACCTAATCCAGCTAAGCTAGAGAGGGTCACATCCTGTCTGAACCACACACTGCTCAGAAGGCATTTGCATGGTGTCTGTTATTCTGAGTGCATGTTTTTGCAGATCCATTTTAGCAACATCTGACTACTGAAAATGGAATGGATATTTTATGCCTAGTAAAACATTGGCATTTTTAACCAGTTATTTCAGTGCACGGTGCTCTACTGAACACTGTAGTCTTTCTCCTGAAAGACTGGGCTTCATCCAAAATGCTAATATGGCTAATGCTTTAATGGAAGCTAGTGGGGACCAGTTAATACAACTTAATTTGCTTAATGTGACCCCTTTCCCCCCCCCTTGATGGTCTGTACTAGCTTTCAGTGGCTTTGATCATTAACAGCAGGGAGTCTTTAAGGTAGTTCTCTGTGAATTCAGGGTGTCTGTCTGTCCGTCCAGTAATGTTTGTTTATGTTAATCCTTTGAGGTGGATATGCAAACAGTAAATCTGCACTAACTCACTTTCACCCATCATCCTGCTGGGAGAAATGTGGCCTCAAGAGTATTTGATTCTTGTTGCTGCTGTTCTCCCTGTTTGTTTATATATTTATTTATTTATTTATTTAATTAACTATTTAGTGAATCTCGTAGATAACTCACAAATGGCAATCTAACAAATGATACAAATAAAATTTTAGGCCATTGTACATGAAAATGCATTGGGCATTTTTTCTCTTCAGTGTGTAACAATTTTTTTTTCATTGTGTGCTTTATTCAGATATTGGAGGAATGTTTCTCCAAAATGTAATAGATTATTTTCTTCTTTACTTGTCTCTTATGAAGTACAACACTAAAACTAACAATAGACTGAAAATGTCCATTGCACAAAAAGTTCATTATTTTGTCACCAAATTTGTGTTTCTGTGTGCGTTTTTGATTCATTTTAATTAAGTCCTTTGTCATGTTTTGTTCTTTCCCTCTGTAGGTGTTCATTCTCATGTGTTTGGCTGGCCCTCTTTCTTTTTGCACTGCATCTCTTTACCTCATTCTAACACTTGCCAGCATGTCTTATATCTCTGTTTCAGTAACTGTACTGTAAGACTAATGCTTAGTTCAGGGGTTTCAGGCAGGGACTGTCTTGTCATAAGCTGTTTTATATTAAGGTATGAAGAGTACTTGGTGTGTGTGTGTGTGTGTGTATGTTAGCATGTCTGCAGTGTTGTAATGGTTAACTGTACAACTTCTAACTCCTGGTATTTCTATTTCATAGGTGTGGACAGCTGTAAAGATGTTGTTTTTGCTGGTTTGGTGCATCTGTGCATTTGTTTGGTCTGAACTCTACTGTAGGTGGCAGTATTTTTCAGATTTAGCAGTTAACTGCCATCATAGTTCATTTAAGGCTCGCATATCAAAGGAATGAAAGTTGCTGGGGACCCTAGACAGGGCTTCTCTGAAGGTCTGGTCTGATGTCTCCACACCATTCTTTGTCATTTGACAGTTTGACTCACTATTAATAGCAAGCTACTAAAAATAAAACACACTAGGGATGGGTGATCCCACTGGTTTTCTTCTCAATTGAGTACCAAGGCTAGTGTCCCCAATCTCAATACTGATACTTTTAAATAACTTTTAAGCACATAAAAGGAATTAAAAATATATATATACAGTAGGGGTGTAACAATGCATCATGACCTTATGATACTGCAGTGCAAAATCTGACAGCGTGCATCATGAAGATATGATCAAATGCACTTGCATTGTTAAAAAAAAAAGTTCATGAACAGCCAGCCCAATCGACAACCCGCAAGCTCGCACATGCTTCCTCCAAAACTCATGAAGCACTGCTATATTGTTTACAGCTAACACAATGTCATTGGACAGTTCAGCTTGGAGTAGAACACTATCAGCTAGCATTACGCTTAGTGATAGGGGAGGACCATCCTACTCACCTATAGAGAGAGAGACCATTTACATTCTCTTGGACAGTCAAACTGTATGATAGGCCAATGCTTAGATGGTTGTGCCCCTCGAGAGCCCTGACGTAATGGAATTGGCACTTAGTGTTCTCCGCCAAGCGTGTTCATCTGTTCAGTAACGTTAATCTAGCAGCAGTTTGCTGCCTTTATATGTCTCTGAGGAAGCATGGATTAGCCTTCACCCAACCAGCTTGGTAACATTATATGATGGGGTAAACGTAATTAGTGGATGGAACTGGACATGACTAAAGTTTTGCTTTCTGTCTGCTATTTGTACTGCATTTCTGTAAGTTGTGTATGTGTAAAGAGAGAAGGGAGAAGGCGAACTGAAGAATATGTAGTTCCTATCCTGTGATCATTTGCTGCTTTTACCGATTCACTGATCTTTTCCCACTTTTTCCTCATCAACAGCACGTTTCATTCCATAGAAAGAACTTCGTTTTAATTAATGCTAAAAGAAAGCACTCATCATCTCAGAAGGAATGTTAAGATTGGACAAATTCATACTTCGGTGTCCACCCATCCCTAACACACACCACTCTGACCAGACGTTAGGCTGAGCTCGTGGTCCAAAGATTCACAAAAGTGGGCTTTATTCGGTGCAAACAAACATCTTAGAACAAATTATGGGTTCTCATCGCACAGCGAACTTTGATTTATTGATCATCAGTTTGGCCTTTTCTTAGCTGCGGTGTGGTGTGTGTGTCTGTGTGTGTGAGGTGCATGAACTGGGCAGCTGGTGTCACTGTGGGCTGTTTGGTTGTTGAATTGGCGTCCCGTGTGCATGTACACAAGGTTGGGGCCCCGGGTGGATGAACTGGGCGCATATCTTTTGGCTGATGAGGAGACCAGCCTCATCCATCAGGTGCACGCAGTCACCTTTGTAGAGGATTCAATCTACATGGAGTCATCTGTCGACCCCTTTGTGCCCAGGTAAAGACCAGCCTTACCTGAGCCACTGGTAGGGCTGGGTATTGGCAGCAGCTTTGTGATATGATGTGTATCACAATACAAACGTCAAGCACACACATACGTAACTGACATTTTTTGTGTTAATTAAAAACAACAAAAGAGCAGAAGAGCTGTTAAATTTAATGATGTGTAATAGTTTTCCCTGCAAGAGACTATTGTCCCACCCTCAGACTTGAATGCACAGATTTATCAGTATATTTTACAGGTTTTTTAAATGTATTGAAACAGTAGAGCGTAATAGGATAATGTGTTGTAAATAACGTAACGCCTCTGATTTGGTCACAGGTACAGGTTGTGGTCAGTATGTAAAACGTTTTTACAGACTGGTTGCAGAACTCATTTGTTGAATTGTATTCTGTTAGTTACTGTTAATTCCAGGTTGTTTAGTTGTTCTGCTGTCACAGCTGCTGACTTGGGGCAACGACAGGCCTCCTGAGCCGCAGGTCAAATATTATCTTATAAAAGTTATCTTGTATCTGTTTGTAGTTTTTTTATATGCACTAAAGTAGAAACCTGGTAACGGCTAGCTAGAGTGTAAAGCAAGTTGTTACTTGGCAACTTCGTAGTGGTTAGCTAAAGCATAAAGCTGCGTAATTAGCATTATTATGTAAAAAGCATAGAATGCTTCTCAACCAAACAAACAATATTGTGTCGTCATTGTCGAGTTAAATGTTGTATAATATTGTGTATTGTATTGTTTCATGTGTTACCAAGAGTTTATTCACAGTATATTACTATACTTATATTTTAAACACAACTGTTGGGTGTGCAGTGTACCAGTGCAGTGTACCAGTTCACCGATCTGTTCTAAGACCAATTGGGTTTCAGACCCGAGTGCCTGTGCAAACAGGCAGCTCGTTCCAGGCTGTTTGAATTTGCTGTTGATCAGTGTTTACCCATATGCTGGTTTGGTCACTGATCTTATTTGTGCTTTGCTCTGAGTCTCAGGCTTAATACAAATAGAAGCAGTACAAATAGCAGTAGAACAGTTGGTTGGGTCACTGTCTGGAGATCAGGATGATGTTTTGGGCAGGTTTTCAAGGGGTGTTCATTGCAGAAATTAAAAGACTGAAAATCTGTGATTTTTCTGATAACTTGGTAACATGTTATGATATATTGAACCAGATGATGTTGGTTTCTTTTTACTCTCAAGTCATTTGTACTTCACTGCCCCTCTCTTTCTCTCTTGTTCATCTCAGCATTGTGTTCATAATGTATACCACTTTGCCCTTAAGATTGGCGCCCTTGTTCTTTTTCTCTGTGCTTCTGCTGCTTCCTCTGACCCCTTCCACTAAAACCCACCTTCCTACCTCTGCTGTCAGTGCTGAGGAAGAGTGACCAAATGACAAAACAAACCCGACATGTTCGTAAGGAGACTGTCGAGGGAAATTTACACCCAGGTTCTGTAGAAACGCCTCCACTCTCAGTACAGAAGTAGTTGTAGTGTAAATGGATTTGAAAGTCATTTCACAAGTAACACTTTGATTTGTCATTTGACATTCAGCCTCACAAACGGACAAAAGATGAACCAAAGAAACAAGAATGTGTTGTAATTTCTGTTGTTTTCTGTTTTCTCTCTTTTCTTTGCCCTCTTTCTATTTTTCATTTCCTTTTTCTCTCCTCCCTATTCTCTTTTCTATCTCGCTCTTCTTTTCTTCTTTTCCCTCTTTTCTCTCTCTCTCTCTCTCTCTCTCTCTCTCTCTCTCTCTCTCTCTCTCTCTCTCTCTCTCATATATGCAGGCACATGACTCAGACAGATCTGAAGAACTCTACCTTTTGGCTGAGAGCCAGCGTGGGAGCCACTGTGTTTGCAGTGTTGGGCTTCGCCATGTACAAAGCTCTGCTCAAGCAGCGGTGATGAGCCTTCTGCATCCCTGGGAGTTATAAATCCCACCTCCCCTACTTCTGTCCCTATCATTCCCCTTTTGAGAGGAAATATATCTTGCATAATAGTAGATAGCTACATTTTATATATTTGAAACTAAATGCATCCCACTTCTCCAGCCATGTTTCTCCTCCCTGGAGTTTGGTTTGAACCTGTGCTCTTACCATATTGTGTATTCGGAGTAGTTAGAGGCTACAGGTGGCTTTCTGCCACAGACGGACTATAGCTGCTGGTGGTTTTTAAATGACATACACACATATTTTTCTCAGGTCAGTATTAGACGGCATGACTCATATTACACAGTTGAGGCAGAGGTGAGGGTTTGAACGAGTACGGATGGACTTTAACTTTGTTTATAAATGTAAATATTACTGAGGATTCCCTACAGTTGCAGTGAACAAAAGCCAGTACACAACTCACTCACACCTTTTTTATGGGAGGAGCACTGAAACAAAGCCATTTCTCACTTGTAAAGGTCATTATACTCTGAGCACGGTTCAGCTGTATTAATTTATTAACCTTATGTTTGTCAGTCATAATGTTTGGTGTTGCATGAAGCAGCCACACTACAAGGGATTTTTAAAATGAAAACGTTTGTTTTTATATTTATGATTTATGATGTATAGGTTGTTTGTTTGGCCATGGCCCCCACAGACACACTTTGCAGTGAAAGCTGGCTGCCAGCTCGCCTTCATGTTGGCAAAATAACAAGGCCACACAGTGAGAATCAGAAAGATCCCAAACATGGGTTCTGTGGTCAGGTCAATGGGACATGGTCTCTATGAGAACTATCAGTAAGCTCCACATGAAATATTTACTGATATCCATCTAGTAAAGACGACCACTGCGCAGTTTCAGCTTTTGTTGTTTGCTGTTTTGTTTGGTTTCATCAAGCCTTATTGTATTATTTTTCGGTGCAAATCTCCCAGTTCAGAACCTTGAAACTGTTGTACTCATTTCTGACCTTTCAAACATTTACAATAAATTACTGTGTGATCTTATTCTCTGTGTCTATTTATCCTTCAGATGCTGAGCATTTTTCTCACATTTGTCACATCAAATATTTGAATTTTTCTTCTCATACAATACTGTACAAAAGTCACAGACCACCCTTTTGTTTATTTAATTTCCAGTTAAAATGGCCATCAAGTACAAATTATCAAAAGAGGGGAAAAAAAAAATAATTTTAACAGAAAATTACACTAAAGGTTGTGTCCACACTTGTCATTATTACAGCTTCCACTCTTTAAAAAAAAAATCTGCAGGGATATTTTTTCCACACATACAAACAAGTTCAGTTGTAGAAGTTGGTTGCATTTCTACTTCATGAGTAAGCACAAAAACACTTGCAGTGAAGTTGAGGCCTTGACTCTGGGGTGGTCAGCCTATTATCCTGAGAACACCAGCAACTTCATTGTCTGATTTGCTCGTTTTCTTGTTTTTGTCTCTTTTTGTAGTAACAGCTTCATGACAGCTGCACATCTTTTCAGACTACTAGTGTTGAGCTGTCTTCTCACAGTGGAAGGATGGACAGAAACAGCTGTGGATTTTTTCAGATCTAAAGTGAGAGTGGATCTTGATCTCCTCTCTCTCAAAGATGAAAGCCTTAAGAACTGTTTTTCTGATGGGGACAGTTTTGGTGCTCTACCAGGTCTTACGTGGTTCTTAGATATCCCATTTTCTCTTTGATAGAATATAGCTTTTAATCATTTTTTGAACCTGAGTATGGACTGTTATTTTCCTTTAATGCGATTGGATTATCTAATATCTAATCTCATCAGAAGTATCTGAAATATGAGAAACTTGTTCTTAATGGTAGTTTTGACCGGAAGTGAAGGGTGGTGTCTGACTTTTGCGTAGTGCTGGAAATGGGAAGAAGGTACTTTTAGATGATCCTTGAATATACCAAGAGTGGCACCTGCTTATAGATCATGCTTTACATGCACAGTCTGCTTTACTCAAATGTACAAACCCCTGTTAACAATGGGAAAAGGGGTTGATAATGTATATTAGTATTTATTATGATTATTCTTTATTGGTATAAATTACCTTGGTGTGTTAACACCACAATCATACATTCACAATACGTCTGTCTGTCATAAAACACAGAAGTGGGAAAATGAGGGGATTATTTAATCCTGCAGCAGGGCCCCTGAAACAGGAAGTGATGCACCGCTCTATCAAATGTAAGTACAAGTTCAGAAATGAGCAGCTGGACGGATAGTAAACATGTCAACTGGAGAAGGTAGAGGAGTAGTTCTCACGCCATTATGCCAAGGCTTTCTGAAGAAGAGAAAAGACAAAATGGTAAGCAGTTCTTTTTTTTTAATTCATGTATCCTTTCTGTTCTGTTACACACTGTATTACACTATAGGCCACACATGACAATGTTATGACTTGAAAAGAAATCTGTAGAAAATAACTCAGTTAAATGATATAGATAAAATGAATTCCTCACTATTTTTTTTAGCCAATCCTGGCCCTTTTCAGACTTTATTGTACATCACTAAATTAATCCAAATAGCTTGCTTTATATACACTCAGACATCTCTCAAGGCTCATGTGTATCAAAACTATCAAGTTGACAAAACTACAGTTCACCACGCTCTTGCTATGAAGCCTAAGAGACTTGCTCCTTTAATGAGTTCATTCTTTTACTGATCTCATCAGAGGCTGAGGTGGGTGACCTATTGGTTCAAGCTTCACAACACAACCCTTTTCTTCTACACTAAGAAAAATGGATCCGCTGTAAGTATTCTAGTGTTAAATTTCTATTTTAACATGTATGTTGCTCACAATGCCTTGTTGGAGTGGTTAATACAGACATGGATTAAGTTTAGTCTGAATATCAATGCTGATTCCCCTTAGTTGTAAAAGTTTGTTACAATTGTTAAAATCATGAAATTTTAAAATGTTTCAAAATGTACTGTCAACTCGAAGTCTGTACAGTCCATATAACAAAAGTAAGATATAAGAAGTGTTGTTACTGTAGACAGTCTGTGGCAGAGTTACCGGAGTGGGGAAAAGCCAATAAACATTGCTGTTTCTGGCTGTCAGGAAGCAAATGAATCATTGCAGCCCATTGGCGGATCCATCTACAAGGAGTGGCTTAGGGTAATGTTAAGAGGATATCAGTTTGAGCTTTACAGTTCTGTAAATTTCAGCTTGACCTACTTTTTTGGCTCAGCAAGTTTAATTTTAAAGGACAGAGAGGTGAAAGTGGTTGTGTAAAAATTAATCACACAAAATGTAAATCATATAAGTGGGTTTCAGGGGGAAGAGTATACTAGATATTGCAGACTCTGGGCCCCCTAAGGGTTAGACTTAATCTGGGCCTACAAAACTAGTCCACTATGTGCTGGCATTCACCACCTCCTTTTTCAGTTTAAGTATTTTTTCTATATTTCTTGGTGTACTAACTCAAAGCTCTGCTCAAGCACAATCCTGGAAGAAGGGCTTGAAATTCAGAATGGCTAAAGGCCTAATACAACTATTCTTTAGATTAGAGCTCAGGCTGATGGTAAGATGAAATGCTCTCTGTATGCATTAAAAATTGTGCTTATTTCATTTCCTCCGGCAGTCAGACCTTAGAGGGCAGTATTACCTGTTTGAGGTAAGTTGCATTTCCTCAGTTGTGGCAGTTGCTGCTGTTTTCTTTAGGTGTAGAAAGATGGGCTTTGATTCCTCATTCACAGACCTCAGTGTCAAACTTGAAGCCTAAATTATTAATAATTCATCATTATTTACCCAGTTTATGTGAGAGATTAAACCAGACCTCATCATAATAATCACTAGTGTTTTCTGATTCTCTGTGGATCAGGTCGAGTCAGTGCATGAGGTGATGCGAACTGAGAACAAGCGCTACCTTTTTGAGCTCACCATGAAAAACGGGAAGAGGAAAGTTCTGGTGAGTTCCCACCCTGCTCTTCTCCACTCACGACTCTGTTTACTGGGCCTGATTGAGGATGTGGCCTGCAGTCACCCACCGATACAAATAAAACTCAATTCTGCTCTAAGACATAAGTGACAAGTACCACCATTGACTATTGTTTCAAAAAAAGGAACACAGATCACCCTGTTTTGCCTCATCACATCTTGGACCAACGGGGTGTGACTGTCCTGTAAATCACTCTCACGCTGTAATTTTGGAAGACAAGTGGTAAAGTCTGTATAACAAGAATATTTAGAACAGAAGTGGTTCTTTGTGCTCAGGGAAATGTGTGTTCAATAGTCAGCTGTTGGGCAATTTACCACAGCGAGATTAAAGAGAAGGATTTAGAAATGAGAGAGAAATTTAGAAATAATTTCTGTGATGTAATGTACCCTAAAAAAGACCACAAATTGGAATTCAGATTGTAAAATTCAGTAGAAACTGGGCTTTTCAGAGTTACAGGTGCATAAACAGAAATAAATTTGAGAGAATATATAAAAAGCAAATAAAATCCTTTTCACAGGTCAATAAATACACATAACTTCAACACATTAAGGCTTAACTAAGGCAAACAGATTAAAGAAAGACATGAGCTAAAGTTTAGAGGCAAATTACAGAGAGAGATGAGTGATGTGAGGGGGTGATACCTTTGTGCAAATTAAAAGAAAATTTGACAGTTTTGGACTTGTTATTATATATCACAACTATTAGAATGCAGACTTGGATTGGTTCTCACACTCTCAACTAAACACAGTCTTACTAGTTAAGTTCAGTCAACAAAGCCAGTCTGTCATGGCATCCTAATGCCATCTGCAGCAGCCACTCTTTAGATCAGGCCCAAGGCGTCAAAGGTTCTCCACAAAATCTGCTTTTACCCAGTTCTGCAATGAATAAAGCTACTTTATTTGCTATCCTAAATGACTAGTGAACCTACACGTGTCTTCTGAGCTTTTATATTTATTGGTTAATCCCAAAAAAGTTTTCTTTAGGGCCTTTCATTGCCAGACCCTGCATGTATATCTTTTCGGTCAAAAACCTCTCAAAACTTGAAACAATGTCTCTGGCATCAGGCAACATATTTATATCTATTTTATTTAATACCTTATTTAATAATTTAATGCAACATGCGATGGCCAAATTGATGGACGGAGAGATGGACCTATTAGAGAATGAGCTAATATCAAAATTTGAGAAGTAAGGTGTGGGGATATCAAATTAGCCCAGATAAATGGTATATAAACTGTTGTTTGGAACACTGTTTACGCAGTTGGGTCTCTCGAGACCCTGTGCCACTTGATGCTGAAATAAAGAAGAAGCCTTTTTCCTCTTCCACGAACTCAGCATCTGAAGAATCTTTTCTTTTTGACATCTTTTGAGAACTTAAACTTAGAACAGTTATTAGTGAAAGTGTTTAGTCAGTATTAAAAGATTTCTTTTTTATTCATAATATCATGTTGGAGGCCTGTGGAGTTTGTATGTTCTCCCCGTGTCTGCGTGGGTTTCCTCCGGGTACTCTGGTTTCCTCCCACAGTCCAAAAACATGCAGTCAGGCCAATTGGACATCATGAATTGCCCCTAGGTGTGAATGTATGTGTGATTGTGTATGTATGTCTGTCTGTCTGCCCTGCGATGGACTGGCAACCTGTCCAGGGCGTATCCTGCCTTCCGCCCAATGACAGCTAGGATAGGCTCCAGCACCCCACCGCGATCCAGAAGGATAAGCGGTTTAGATGATGTATGTTGGAGGCCTGGGGTTGAAGGGGATAGCCCTTGGTCCTGACAGGTTCTTTAACAAAGAAAAGGGTTCTATATAGCACCCAAAAAGGTTCTTCTATTTTTAAAAAAGGTTCTATATAGAACCATCTACAGCACATTCTCCATCAACTCTTTTCATGGGTTCTTTAAATGTTCATGGTTCAATATAGAACCATTTTCTTTATTACAGAACCCTTGAAGAACCGTCTTTTTTAAGAGTGTAGAACAGAGCTCACTGACTGATTTTGTTTACATCTTTATAATATAATTATACATAAACTTTGAAAAATTGGTGGAATTCCCCTTTCATTGTACATTACATTTAGTAACTGGGTGTATATCTTACACACTATGACTTGAATGACTGGTTAAATTTAAGCTTAGATTTTTGTTGTTGTTTTGTTTTGTTTTTTGTATGTACATAGAAGCTCTCATCAGTTCTCAGTTCCTGCCTTTTTCTAAACTCCACCCACAGGCTGCAGACACAGCAGATCTCAGACAAGAGTGGATTTGCCAGCTTTTGAAAGCAATGAAACATCCTGGGCCGAACACACCTGCGCTGACCCCTAACTGGTAATGCCTGTTACACAGCCTCACTTTGACGACAAAATCTACTCTTAAAAGGAAAAGAAAACAACAAAACAAATGAGTTGTCACGAGTTCCCACAGTTCTGGCCACACACGGATGTCTCACTGATTCTGTAGATGTGGCTGCATGGAATCACTTGTCATAATAATGTTTTGCTTTGTTGTTATTTTATATTTACTAATAAATAACAGTGTAGATTTTTGTATTCAGTATTTGTGAAAAGAACTTGGAAAACAACAAAAAGTAATTAAATGATAAACATTATATTGTAATTATTAGAAGTAGTAGTAATAGTAGTTATTGATCGACTAACCACAAAATATGTTGCTGATATTAATTTTATTATAACTTCATTCTCAATGTTTCACAGCTTTCTCAGCCATTTTAGAATCACCTGCTCTGTTGATTATTCTACATATTTTTCCTACTAACTATATGACACCTCTGACATTTCAGAGTACAAGCGTCAAATTAGAATAATTTGATTCAGTTATCTGCAATAAAGTTTTTATTTTATTGAAAACGTTGATTCAAAACCTCTGAATGGCACTGTGTGTGTGTGTGCAGGCATGTTTCGTCAGATTCTAAGCGGAGAGCTCATAGCAGCCCATGCAACAGCAGCAATAGCAGCTGCATTCGCTCAAACTCAGAGATCAGTGTCGGAAGGCCTTACTCCACCATCACCTATCACTGCACCTCCAGCGTGAACCCTCAGCCTCTTAAACAATACTTGACCCTGCACACGTCCACTGCTCTTGGTATGATTTTCACAGAATGTTTGTCAGGGTCAGTATTTTAAAAGAGGGATCAATATAAAGTCAGTTTCTCACACTGCAGCAGTTACATGAAACTGTTTAATACTCAGTACATAAGATTGGTTTATTTATTAAAAGGTTACTTATTATTGCTTTGTAGTAAAAGCTGTATTTGTTACATGTGCTTATGTTCTCATGATCTTTCACTTCCTGATCTCAGGCTTAGCAGACACAAAGAGCACCTGGTATCCAGAGGATGAACTGGAGCAGAACACAGAGAAGATTCAACCTGAGAGTGATTATGACATCCTACCAGCTCGTAAATGTTTGTGAAATCCGTCTCTATCTCTTTTTTTAATACAAATTTTCTTCCCAATTTGGTCATTGCCAATTCCCACCCACCAGCTAGGTCTCCCCATCACACAGTGCAACCAGTCTGGGAGGTGGAAGGCTAGTAAGAGCTTCCTCTAAGACATGTGAAGCCAGCCACTGCATCTTTTTAAACTGCTGCTAATGCAATGTCAGGGGGCAGCTGAGCATGCTTGGAGAAGAGCACTAAGAACCAATTCTGTTACATTAGCTAACAGATAAATGCCTTGGTTAATATCGCACTAAGTGATGAGGGAAGAGGGAGGGCCATCCCACCCACCAAGAGAGAGCAAGGCCAATTGAGCTTTCTTGGTCTCCCGGCCACGGATGGCTGTGGCATCGCCTGGGATCAAACTCGCGATCTCCAGATGATTGGGCCAACGCTTAGACAGTTGCGAATTATTCTCACTTTAATACTGATTTCGCAACATTATACCATCATGCAATACATACACAATACAATACATTGCAATACATTGTTCCCTTGATTAAAATGAAGACCAGTTCTCACTATAATTCTTATACATGCTTAAAAAATGTGTTTATGATGTCTCTACCATTATTAATAACATTCTACTTCGAGTTGAATTTCTTGTATTTCTCACATTATGGATTTAAAACCGTCAGCAGGTTGATACTGAGTAGACAACATAACCAGCCAGCTGACCAATAAAAAACTACTCACAATTCAAAAACTGATTTTGCGATGAAATAGAAAAAAAAACGTACAGCTGAATCAAGGGTGTGGCTGGTGGTGCCTGGTTGGTTTTATTGCTCAACATGGCCCAGAACTGCTTATTGGCTGACATGCACTGACCAACCACAGAGCATTATTTTGTAATGTAGATGTTTATCTCCAAATTTCCATGCTGAACACTTCAAACAACCAAACCTGAAGCTGTGAATTTCACAAAAAATTTTTGGCTCAGCACACATAGTGTTTCCCTGCTCCCAACACATCTGATTCAACTCATCCGCTAATTTACAAGCCGTTCCTGAGTTGAAGTGAGTGTGTTAGAGCACACCAACATGTTCAGGACAGTAGCGGGTACTCCGTGATCAGTGTTGGAAACCTGTATTCTAGGGCCCCGTTACATTTTAGTGCTTTTCCTGCTTTAACACACCCTTTTTAACTCTTTAAAGGGGAATTCCATCGATCTTTAAATGCTTCTGCATGAGTTAATCGATGAGATGTAAACAAAGTCATCCAGACTGGTTTGCTGTTAAATGCTCTGTTGTAGAGAAACTTGACAAGTCAGAATTGTTCACAGCAGTTGTAACAGAAACCAGACGTCTGATGATTTTATCACCTGTAAAAGCTCCTTTACAGAAAGTTATAACAAGAAATGGTTACTTTCACGCTGCTGACGTCTGAGACATTGTTTAACGATAGTTTTGCGCAATCTTTTGGCTTAAAAACATGTTTTTTAATACGCTCATGGTGGAGCGATACGTGCAGGGCATTGTGAGGTAAAGCAGTCCTGAATAAAACTTCTTTTTTTCTTTATAGTTTTTCCTCTATTTTACCATCATTGTTACATTCAAATACTCAGAAGACTCACTAGGTTCACTAGTGGTTTTGGATAGTAATAAAATCATTATATTTGCACTGTAAACCTTCCAACTCCTGGTTTGTATCACCCCTTGACAAGTCAAGGGTGTAAAGACATTCAAGTCGGTAAGTTTCTCCACAATAAAGCATTTCAGACCAAACCAGGGCAGGAGTTGAGAAACACTGTTCTAGGGAATAACTTCACATTGCTTGTATCTAATGTGTAGTACTGAACTGGTCATTTAAACAATGATATGTTCGTATGTATTTTCAGCCTTGAATTATGAAGAGGCCATTTATGACACACCTCCATCCAACCGGCGAGCCAGTGGACGAGATCATGGTGAGTATTCATCCTTTTCCATACTCCCCTCTATTCTTTGATTCATACACTCATCATCTGTTCTGACTGTTCTCCATTTCAGAAATGACTGACAGCATCTATGATGTCCCAAAGTCCATATTTAGGAGAAATGGTGAGTGAAAGTCTACTGTGCTTAAGTGATAAATCACTTATGATGGAAAAAGTGATGTGATCTGTTTGGCATTACAGATGGTGAAGAGAGGCCCATGAGTGGGACACTGCTTATTGACATGATGGCTTGTTTGGGGGAAGACTCTGCAGACTGGGTCAGAGCAGCTGCCCCAAGTGCCATCTGTAAACCCTAACAAAGCGAATCATTTCAACACATCCAATGCCTACTTGCCAACATGCATTTATTATTCTTTTGGACAACAAAACTTTATACATTTACATGTCGTTGGACTTAATTTTGCATTGTTTTTCTATTCTTGATTTTATCTCAAGTATTATTTTTTTCCCCAATGCATCAGAGAAGCATTATAAATACTGTATTTACTATGCTGAATTACATACTTATGGTGAACTCGCCACTTTGAGCAGTGACCCATGCTGCCTCTAACTGCTTTGACTGATCAGTCGATCCCACTGTGGTAACACTGCCCTCTTCTGGCCTAAAATCACAAGTGCGCTACAAACCGCAGAATTGAAGCTGTACAAAGCTTTGTGCCTTAAAAGAAAAACTTACCCCAATCAGCCATATCGCTAAAACCATCTCCTTGTTTCTACACTCATTATCAGCAATTTGTAGTTTTACTATTACAGACTGTAGTCCATCTGTTTGTCTGCATACCTTGTTGAACCAAAGGGTGAAAAAGTGCAAGACCACCACAGAGCAGGTGATTTTTGGGTGGTATGTTAGTATGTTGTGCTGGTACAAGTGGATCAGACACAGCAGACTTTTTAAAATCTGTCTACTCACTGTCCACTCTAGACACACCACCACATCATTGTCACTGCAGTGTTGAAAACGATCCACCACCCACAATAATACCCGCTCTGTGGCAGTCCTAAAAAACTATGCAGAGAAGTGGCCTACAGTCTGCAACTGTGGAAATATAAAATACACCAATGTGGTGAGTGGAGCTGATAAAATGGACAATGAGTGCAGATACAAGCAGGTGGTTTTAAATGTTATGGCTGTGTATGTATAAAGGATAAAACTGGTATGGAGTTAGAGACTCTCAAACAACAAGGCTACATTGTGGAATGTAACCTGTCTCAAAGAAGTAATGAATTGAGTCAGGCATTAAAGAACAAGAATTTTTTTTTTTTGCATGGTTATATCACTGGTAAATGAAAGACAAAACACTGTCATATCAGAAGGATGTAGAAAAAATTTAAAAGAAATGAGAAGCCTTATTTGAGCACAGCAGCTATCTTTTACATTGTGAACATCTGATGGTGAATGGACCAACAGAAATGTAAATCAGAAATAAAATCTTGGTACATTAAAAGCACTTTTGCCTTCTGGAAAGTTACAGATACATGGTTCTGTTAGGATAGACACAATTTCTTCTCATCGAGAAGAGCAGTACAGAATACATGCAATGAAAGAAGAAAAAAATCTGATTAAAACCCATGAGAAAAAGCATCTGTTTCCTTTGGATTATATTTACAAACTTATTACAAAAACACCACAACTGAAAACTAGACTCTAAATAAAAGTATGTACAGTGTGAAATGCCCATGAGAGTTTCTGACAGGACAGAAAAGACAGCATTTTTTGTTTTAAAGCACAAGAATAATAAAAAAAAAAATAACCTGACAAGGTTACAATATAAACATGACAAAAGTTTTAAAAATTCAGAGCAACATCTGCAATTTCTGGCAGATTCCATCAGGTCACTGTGATGTTCCACAGAGGGTTGTGAGTCGGGTCTGTGCAAAGAAAAAGGGACAATGAATTAAAACCTCTTGAACTCCATGAGACCACCGGTGGTTCCAAAATACAGTGTCATATTCTTCATAATTTTCATATTTCATAAGCTACAAAAAGTGGCTGTAACTTTCCAGTCAAATAGATGGGTAATGTAATTTTAAACCCTTATAAAAACTCAATTTTTTTGGTCTACTGAATGTTGACCCATTTTTCCACAAATCTGGGCTATAAACTATAAACTATAAACAGATGGTGTCTCTTCAGTGATCTGCTCTGTAAAGATTATTTTTATAAAATAATACAAAGAGCGTCTAAGATTTTTGGCTTTCAGCAGTAAACTGTAAGCATATAGCAATATGTGTATGATCATAAAAACACGTTCTGTTAATTTGAGGGGAGCTTTTACAAAAAAATAAATAAATAAAATAACATTTATTTCATGCAGTTACTGAATAATTTGCCTTACAATTTGGTCATGTAAATTCAAATGGAAAAACCAAAATATACCCTGGAGAATAAGAGATTAAATCATGTCATGTAATATTTGAAGAAAAATGTGATCTCAGTATGAAGGAATACCTGCAGCTGTCTGATACTGCGCACCGCCTTATCGTCTAGTTGGCTTAGATCAACAGATTCCATCTCACTAGCCAGCAGCTGAATACACTGAAAACAGAGAAAAGAAACTGAAATTTCTTGTTGGTTTTTGACGGAATGAAAAATACAACCAAACACATTTTCATATTCAGTTTACTTTCAATGTAGAAAACAGTTCTTCTGTATTTTTACACATTGTGACTGATAAATCATGTCATTACAATCAGAGCCCAACCAACCTCTCCATTGCCCAGAGGGACATTGATGACAATGTCCTCACTGCATCCAGCGATAGGAGAGCCGTTTACAGAGATGCTGTACACCTTCTCTCTGTGACGAGGAACTCTCAATGCAGGAGTCTTAGGCAACCTGACAGGACAAAAGCACATTATGGTTATGTTTACATTATTAGCCTCATTGCTCAGTTCCAAGTCTTGTTTCTTTCTGCCTTGATGTTTTGTAAGAGACTCTCATCTGGCATTATTGTGAACACATGTCTGCCCTGAAAGAACCTGCATCCGCACATTTTCTAAATAAATTTGAAATGTAAAATTAAATGAAGTCTTTAACTACTTTTAAAGCCTGCTCCGACCACGCAGAAACGTACATTTGTGTACTTTGAGACATGCTTTGTCAAATTTAGGGAGCCAAAATTCAACCACACGGTTTTAGAAGTTTAGTCATCTCTATATTAAAGACGTGCCCGGGCAAAATGAGTAGAGAACCAATTTATTTTATGCCAACAGTTCTCAACCCTGGTCCTGAAGTACACTCCTCTGCCCTGCATGATACAGTCCTTTCCCAGCTCTAACATACCCAGTTCATTATTAATAACTTCATAAATTAATTCATTAGTTATATTGGGTGTGTTACAGAAGCTGAAACACAAACGTGTGGGGAAGTGGCACTCCAGGACCATGATTAAGAACCACTGTTTTGGGTTTCATTTAGGCCAACTGACACAAAATATCACAATACATCTGGAGTTACCTGGAATCAAAGCGAGGTGTGATGAGTGGAGTCGGACCCATTATAGAGGAGTCCAGGAAACTTCTGGCTGGAGTGACCAAGGGCTTCCTAGTGGATCTTAGATCAAACAATGTGTTAATGAGCATCATTTCATATACAACGTTTAATGGGCAAAAACACAAAAAACAAACAAACCCATAAAATATACATGATGACTCACTTTCTAATGGTGCCGTTCTGTTTGCTGACAGAAAGCGCTTTAACTTTCTTGGAGGTTGATGGTGCTTTCTTTGGCCTTCCCTATTGTAAACATGACAAAATTAGGGCACCACAAAATTGACCAAGAGTATCTACTAATCTGTCAGAAATTGACAGAATTAATTCATTTAATTTGTTTTAATCAAAAACACATGCACATATTTTGTGTGTATACAGGGTGAGAAATAAGAGTGGCAGAATTGATGATGCTTGTCCACTTGTAGCACTTGGACTGACCTTTTTTGTTGTAGATTTAGGCACCAGGTTCTCTTCATCTTCAGAGTTTGCACTGGTCTTCGCAGCTGTTAATATGGACGATCAGACATGAACACCAAAATCAATAATAATAATGAAAAGCATGAGATGAGAAAAAGAAACAACATCACCTTTTTTGGCTGACTTGGGTGGAATTGTGTGATCCTGAGCTATGGCCAGCTCCACTTCAGCAGCCACCTGCTTTTGCTGTATGCAATGACAAAATTAAATTAACATTTGCAGTATTAGATTACAGTATAATGTGTAATGACAAAAAATATAAGATCAAAAACACAACTCTCAGTTGATCTCCTATGGCTGGAGAAAAAGACTTACCTTAGACTCATCCACTGGTGTTTTTGGCTTTTCTGAACCTAATAAATAGAGAGAAAAACGTAGCTATATTATGAATGTAATATAATACGATGTTGCTCAAAGAACGCACAACTACCCAAGTGTAACTATTTGAGCTAAATATATCTCATTTCAACTTTTCTGACCAATACTGTGATAGAAATTTAAATTACAATTATTTTCTAAATTGAAATAACTTTCTAATTTGAGGTCCAGGCCTGTTTTTTGGCCAAGAAGGCCAGCAAATCCACAATTTATGGCTTAAAGTTTGAACACTAAACATACAATGCCAAAGTGCCGGTTAGCTGTAGTTGTGGTCATGTACAAATCACATTAGTATTTGGTTGCTTATGATTGGTCTAACTCATTTTTAAAACCTAATTTTCAAATTGCAATTTTGATATAAAAACTATTAACCGTTCAGCTCTATTTAATTCTATGTCAATAAGGCATGAGAGAAACATTATCCAGCTCAGGTCAAAAAGAGAACAGCTTGTGTGTACATACCACAGTAATGAATCCAGTTCATCTGTCGCACTGCCGTGGGCAGTTTGATCAGCGCCATGTTGTACAAATTGTCTGCATCTTTCAACAGGTTGTTGGTCTTGTCCTTCAGCCTCTTGACTATGGTGCGCACTGTGAGCAAAAAGAAGCACAGGTTCAGTGATGAAATATTGCCACAACAGGGGCCATTCATAGAAAGAGGTCCTCATAGGGGTCTGAACCGTAACTTTTGTATAGCTACACTGTGCATGTCAGTAATAAAGAGACTTTAAATGAGACTTGATAATCAAAGATTTTTGCATAGTACATGGACCTTCTTCACCTGTTTGTCTGATATGCAAACAATGACACCCCGCCTCAAAAAAGGTGTTAATTTTAACCCATTCATGGAGCACCACTGTTCTTGACATTTTAGAGTTTCCTCTGCTCACAACACGTCTGATGCAACTAATGAACTACTTAAGAAGCTCTACTTTAGGTGATCTGGGTGTGTTAGAGCAGGGAGAACATTACAACATGTGGGACAGCGGTACACCAAACACAGGACTGAGGACCCCTGAGCAAATGTAATAGCTTTAAGCCTCTGGACCATGATATTACTGCTCTACTGAATCCAGAGGGCTCAAAGCCGGTCAGTAAGGTCGGTGCGGACAGTCCGGCAGGAAATTTAACCACAGCGGTTTAAATGCCAACGTTAGCTAGCTGTCTAGATATCCGTACGCAGTGTTAATATAAAGTTAACAACTAACCTTTGTCGTTTGTAAAGTTATAAACTTACCCTCATCGTCGAAATCAAGAAGAAAGGCTTCTAATTTCGGCATCTTGACGTTCTTCTTGTTTTTAGCGTTAGTGGTTCGTTTTCTCGGAGCCATTGTTGTGCTGTGAGAGAGCGGAGCGAAGCGGGACCAGCCGTTTAGCCCTTAAGCTAACAACACGCCATACTTCTCCTTTAAAACATCTTATCAAGGCCAATTATTAAAATCTTATTACACTTAGTAAATATTGTCTTCTAATTACCTGCTCGTGTTTCTTTATCCTTCTCGCTCCTTTCTCTTCTCTCCTCGACGCTCTTCGGATTCGCAGCAGTTGGAAAGACACTTTTCAAATTCTTTCGCGAAACAGAAGTTCGGCCAATGAGTGAGCAGCGCTCTGCGTGCGTCAGCCACACTGGCGTTTCTCACCAATCAGCTACAGCGTCTCAAAAAACAAAAGAAATAGACCAATAGCAGCAGACTTTATTGGACGAGGTGGTAGATACAGGTTTCGGATTGGTGGATTAGACGCACACGGCACAGTAATCGGGAGGATCACATGGAGGCTTGGTGTAAAAGCGCGTGGATCACACAAATAACGTATTCCCATCGTAACAGATGAAATAATGTTTTGTTTGTCAAGTACTCGATCCGTTATCGCTTGTACGTATGTTCGCGTGTGAATATTTCGCAGAAATGCTGATCAGGCTGGCAGACAGTGAGCTCCTGTACTCGGGCGAGTAACGTGTTAGTTTTGTGTTTGTTGGTGACTTTTTTCAGTCGAGCGATGTCTCAGGCAGCTCTACTGTCGCTGCATCAGGAGCTCAGAAAATGCTTTCGGAGTTTGGAGGCGAGCCGCAGCGTTTGGAGATCTGCTCTGGAGGAGTGCTCGCCTTTACTGAGCTCTCTGGGAAACCTCGCCGAGCAGCTGAGGGCGCTGAAGAGTGTAGAACTGCTCAACACGCCTCTCGCCAAGTTCCCAGACCTTCAAGAACGCCTTCAGCACAAACTCACTCAGGCAGCGGACACTGTCCTGAGCAGGTTAAGTGAAAAAATGTAAGTCTGCTTTTTATTCTCATTAAAGCTCCCATAGGTCCTCTGCTGGCATTTGTGTACCCTTTTTGTACCAAAAGTATCCATAATTCGTTGTTGCATTACCATTTCCGACCTCGCTTAATGTAGAATTAAACAGGCTGGTCTTGTTACTGCACCTTTAAGACGGATGTATGTAAATGATCTCTGCTCTGATTGGCTGCCCATTTTTTTGTTCCTTATTTGAAAAAGCTGTCTGGCTTGAGGCACTCCACAACACGTTAGTGTAAATGGGCAGAGCTAAACTATTTTAGACTGAGTTTGTGGATATATCTTTGGGTTTTTGTGACATCACAAAAAAGTGAATAAAAACAATAAGCCTAGTTTCCATATATGGTCTGGAGAGTAAACTTTTACCAGTGTTTACATGCTACATGAAAATCTTGTTTCCAATTATTATTATTATGATTATTGTAATTATTACTATTATTACCTCATTCTAAAACGTTTCATTGCAGGGATGCCCTTCAAGTGGTGAAGGATTCCATCAGTAAGCAGGTGTTTGCGGTTTTCCAGCTGTACGAGCAGAACTCAGACGTCCTTGATCTGCGCTCTTGTGTTGCCAGATCTGCTATTTCTCCATCAGTTGCTGACATGTTGGAATGGCTCCAGGATGCAGAATACTACTATCGTGTCCAGTATCCTAGATCTGCTGCAAGTCTCATGAGTGGCTTTTAAGTTTGAAATAGCAGACTTTTTTTTTCTCCGTACAGCTCTTTACTTTCTAGTAAGCTGGTGCCTTACTTTTTAGCTTGGAGTCTAAATTGGTAGTGCGACTTTACCAATTAATTACACTTTTAGTTTTGTAAAGTGGAGATATGAATACACTACAGCTGTGCTATTGATATTGCTTATGATTTTAACCTCTGAGGTTCATTAATTTAAGAGTGAACATTCTGTGAATGTTTAGACAAATAATTTTTCATGCAGCTTGTAAAATTGTAGGCTTTGCTACAGAGAAGGTGACATACATTTCAAATAACGTTAAAAAAAATTCGGTTATCTCAGCAGTTCTCATTTTTGTTTCCATCATGAAGCCTAGTTTCATAGAATGATGAGTTCATTATTTACCAGAATCCCAAAAATAAGTACATGAAATCTGTGCACTGTAGACATTGTGACCCCTGGTTCCAGTCAGCACAAATGTAAACCATAGTGTTTCCACATCAGAACACTCTGAATGACTTTATTTACCATTAAATCATACAGAAATTTTCAAAAATGGTTGGAAATTCCCTTCAAATCAAACTTGAAAGTAAAGTGTAGATATATGTCTCAGGTTTCAAATTAGGTGAGCCAGTTGAAAAGACAACCTTTTTTTTAAGCAGTTAACCAATTCATGTAGATACCTTGTGTTTTTGTTGATTTATTTATTTATTTATTTTTTAACAGTACACACATTATGTCTGAAATTTGCTCTTTTGTCAGACAAGACACAGTTTCTACTCCCAAAAGAGATAAAAAAATTCTGTTTTGGTTCATCTGTAGTCCCACCTCACTCTGTTTAGGCTTGTTTAGACCTCAACCTTTCAAACTTTGACGCCCCCAACCACAGCAGCAGATACTTAGAACACCAAGTATAAAAACCAAGCCCTCTCTCTGGCCCATTATTTTCAAACCTGTGTTGTAAAGAAGCTGCTGCTGTTTGCATTTTCTTAACTACACAAGAATACGGTGGCCTTGTGTTTGTTCCCAGTGTAGCTGCTCTTTAAAACAGTTTGCAAAGATGAAGTTACTGGTTTAGATGCTCACGTCTTTCAAGGATCATAGCTGTTGTGCCAGGGGAGGGGGCTGGAATGGCCTGTGGCTAGCAGTCTAGGAATAGTGAAGGAGAAAAAGCTCTAAGTGTGTGAATGTGTGATTGTCCTCAGCTAAGTACTCAGATATGTTCAGAGGAGCAACCTGCTACAGATGCTAAAGCCTGATGACCTTACACTTATGGAAACAGCACCAAAGAGATGGGCATCTTTAGATTCCCCTAGTAGAGAAGAAAGAATTTCAGGTAATCCTGTCACAAATGGGTCCAGAAGCACTGTGTATACACTTAATGTACTAGTTGTTAATAGTGGGTACTGTAATGTACTCAGTTAGCTGTTTTTTTTTTTTAATTCTCTGTTCTGTTGTTTCAGATGCGCTCTTTCAAGTGTCCTTCTTCTTGGAGTCTGAGTAAACTGTTATTGAGTTTCTGCCAAGCTTACGTCACCTATTTACAAGCTCCCAACTGGAAAAAAGTGCGACTCTGAGCTGTAATTACCAGGCGGAAACTTGGTAACCTGAGTTTCAGAGTGTCCTGTAATGTCTGGCTCTCATCTTCTTATACTACAAACACCGCTCAAGCTTGCTTTGGCAGTTTTCAGGAAACTGAATGCTAAAAGGCACAGCTTGTACCCCCAACTTTACAACAACCAGCGTTAGTTTATTAATTTTTCATATGGGGAAAATTCCAAGAAGCACTAATCGCTGGAATGCAGCGTTAGTATAACAAATGAGGATAAGGATGCACAGCAGCCCACACATAACATGAGGTAATGTGTGAACATATGCAGTGATATTGAACTTGCTGATGTCGGTGGACTCAAAATCTCCTAGGAACTTCACAGACTCTTAAAGAATGCTGTTTAAGGACTTTTGTGAAAACCTGAGGTAAACACTGATTTTGTTCCTGGACTTGTACAGCACAAGTGTTCTTAACATGAATTACTTTGCATTTGTTGCAGTTAGCATCTACTACATTGAAATGATTTCAGTATTGTTCAGTCACATCATGTCTATTTATTATCACACATCCCTAGCTTATTATGTTTTAACAAAATAAATATAAAATCACTTCACTCACAGCAAACTTGGTTACAGAGGTTGTTTCTGTGATGAAAATTGGGGTCTATAGGACGTAGAGTACAGATCACAGTGTAGATACTGTTTATCTCAACTATAAGAGATGGGCAGCTGTTAACAGGATGAAATTAAGATAAGCAGATAAATAAGAAATCAATTACTTAGAAAAAACATAGTGCAGTTTAAAACCACACCCTCGTGTGGACAGAAATGAAAAACAGTACATATATAAGGATGTCAATAAAATACCTTTAGGATAATTCAAGTCACTGCAGTACTGTTATACAACTTGCTCATTTTCAGTCATGGGCTTCTGTCCTCTCAGAACTTCCTTTATTTTCCATATGTATTCAAAGGTTTGGAATCAACTTCAATAAAACTTTTTGGGGAAAATTTTAGATGTGTCCAAAGTTATGAACAGAGTTCTGATAATGCTGTGTAACATTAAAAAGGAAGTTAATATCCAGATTACCTTGCATTTCAAAAGTGGTGATCAAATTTCTTGGCAGAAAATGTGACAAATTGTTCTAAATTTTTATATTTCTTTATTCTAAAATTATTGTTGGCTGTATCACTTATCACGTATTATTAGCATCTTCTTGTTTTCGTAATACTTTAATGTTAGAATCAAATGTCTGTAAATACCTTTTCGATGCTTGTTTATAATATTTAAATGTACATTTTGTAACTTTATAGACAATAAAAAAATGAAGAAAATTAACCTGAAATTATTGAAAAAATTGACCTTTTTAGATTTAATATTTCAAGTTCTTGGTTATTTTAAGCACCCTGCCCAGAAACATATTCTGAGTTTGGATTACATCACCATGTACCAGCAGGTAAGGAAACATAATATTAACCTATAATCATGTGGCAGCTCCCACTTAAATTGTCCAGAGAATCGTTCAGCCAGCTCAGGGAGAGACCCTCCCTGATACCACGCTTCACATTTTCAGAAATGTTATGGTACAGAAGGAAAATGTGTTGAGTTCCACTTTACTATGACAAGTGATTCCAAACTTTTGAATGGTATTGTAACTCAGTAGTGCATGACCCTGGTCCTGGAGTACCCCACCTTGCTCCAACACTCTTGATCCAACTAATCAGCTAATATGGCTTTATGAGTTGAAGTTGGAGTGTTGAAGAGGGGAAAGCTCCACAAACAGGGTTGGGAACCACTGGTTTAACTAACTCAATTTCCATCCCCATTATCATCATATTATTTTGTTCTTGTCTCATGGAAACGTCTTCAGTTACTTTAACTCCTGCTCCTCCACCCTAGACATACTCCTTAAGGGGCAGGCTGTTGGTGGTGATGGGTTTGGGAGGGTCCATGGCAGAGGGCCTGCTGTTCGCGAAGCTGCGGCCTATGTAGCCCCGCCTGTAGGCTGCTTTCTCCATGTGTGGGCAGGTGCTACTGAGCACCACCCCGCTGATCATAAGGATGACGGCTGCGGCCCAGCCCAGGTAGATGGCCTGGCCCAGCTCGCGCTTGTTCTGGATAGGGACGTTTGGGTTGTAGAAGTCCTGCACCACCGTGTTAGCTGTCCATGACACCGGAATGAGCACGCACAGGCCTGTGAGGATGAAGAGCACCCCGCCGGACAGCGCTATGCCAGCCTTGGCATGGCGATCGTCCCCGGCGCACGTGGTGCACTTCATGCCACAGCAGGACACGGTGCAGGACAGCCAGCCTAGGAAGATGGCCACGCACATGAGCGCCCGTGCCGCCTGGATGTCCGGCGGCAGGGCCAGCAAGGAGTCATAAGTTTTGCACTGCATGTGGCCAGTAGTCTGGTAGATGCAGTTCATCCATATACCCTGCCAGACGATCTCCGATGTCAGAATGTTGGGCCCTATGAAGGCTGTGACCTTCCACTGGGGCAGTGCTGTCACGGCGATAGCCATCACCCAACCTGTTACGGCACAGGTGAAGCTTATCAACTGCATCCCTGTGTTCACCATCCCGCCGCCCTCTCTGTACCACGCCTCCTCGGGCCACAACCGGGACGACACTTTTACTCCTGCTGGTGGTCCAGTTAAGGACTACTAAGGGCTACTAAAGCCCTTCAATCGCTCCGTCCTCCTACGGGTCGTCGGATCACGATCTCTGCCCTGCTTGCCTTTCAAACCTTATTGATCAATTTCTTTAGGAAACTTTCCTCAACTTTCTTAGCAATCCTCTCTCCAAACTTCTTGAAGAAGCCTCTCAAGACCTTTTCCTGTTTTCTTTCCCAGACATTCACCGTGTCAACTTTCTCCCACCTTTTCTTCGATATAATGAATTATTAAACACAAAGTACACAAAGCTCAGCCATGCAGGACTCTCTCAACTTCAGAAAAAGGGGTCCTAGAGGTCCAGAGTTGCTCTTGAGATGTTTGGCAGTGAGCGTCTTCCTTCTGCCTGTAAAGAACGATCCAGAGTTGTCACAGGAACATGTGTGTGTATTGCTCTCCTGGTTCGGTGTTGCCTTACTTCGATGGGTCAGGTAGATAAAATTCGATACCTTCGCACAGAAATGCAATCGAAGAAGGATCGCATCCAAGTGACTGCAGAACCACAGGCCCTCAAAAACAGCAGCTTGACAAATAAAATTGCTGCATGGAATTGAAATCAGTAATCAAGAGGCAAAATAAATAAATCTCGATTCATCAGAAAAGAATCAGACTCAGGATAATCCAGTGCTGCATGTGGGTATGGTAGAAAACATCAAAAAAAAAGCAGCAGATGAAGAAGTGAGCGCAGTCAGATGTGCAAGTGTGGAGAAGTGGACCTCTCTCCAGCCGCCCAGGTTGTTGAAGAGAATTCTCTCTTGTGCTGAAGAGTCGTGTCAAGAAAAGCCTGAATACGCAGACAGGGCGCCAAGCCAGAGGCCACTTTAGGACAAAGAAAGACAAAAGGCTATTCTCCTGTACAAGAAAGCACTACTGGGCTGTAGGTCTGTCTGAACTGCTATCGTCTACTAACTGATCCAAACATTCAAACCTTCAGGATGCCAATCGCAGCCATCTCCAGCAAATAGAAACCACAGGCCAGCAGCGGTCTGATCCTGGAAAGAGGAGCGAATGAATGGAGAGTAAGTGAGAGGCAGAGAGACAGAGATTGGGGGGGCAGGGAGGGAGAGAGGGTGGTGTGTAGGTGGATCAATTAGCACAAAGACAGTCTAGGGGCCCTCAGCAGTGGGGCTTGTGTGGTCTGTGTTTGTTTTAAATGGCTTGTTCAGAAAACTGCTTTCGCTTGTGTTTTGTGGGACAGGGCTGTTTTTTTTGTTTTTTTTTTGACAGGATGTGAGGGATGGAGGGTGACCTTTACCGAGAATAGAAACAAAATATCACAGAACATGTAATCTCAGATCATTTTGTGTGTAAGAACAATTCCCAATGAAAGCAGGACGTGGTTGTCTGTGATTAGCTGTGTTTTGTTAGAAAGAACAATATTTTCACTCATTTTTGAAAGTCACCCTTAAAAACAATATTTTGAAGTTTATCATGATTTCTTTTCTCTTAATATAAACTTTATATAAATCATTTTACAAGATGAAAGTCTCAAGTTAGGCATATAATCCTGCCATAGAATACATATATGTACCTGTTTTATGTAAACAAAGGCTTTTTTCACCATTTCTGACATGATTTTGTGTAAATAATCAAATTAGTTTGGTTAGCTGCCCTCCTGCCTCTCAGTTTTCGAATGGCATATATCAGTGTCTCAGTCGATGAATTAAATATCACGGTTAGAAGATCTGTGGTTCAAGTTTCCTTTCTCATGTGGACCCCTCTCCTTGGCAACAGTGGTCATGACAACAGACCAGAACACAGGAAATGAGAGAGGAGGGCCAGGTGCAGACAGGGGAACACAAAAGACGGGATGGAGAGCAGGCGGATGGTCCAGAATGGAGCGAAGAGACTCAGGCATACTTCCTTTGAATATCAGCAGAAGACGAGTGGTTTACGTAAATCGAGAAATGTCCTCATCTTCATTTTATTGTAGGACTGCAAAACAAGAGCACATTTATAGGTGCAGCCTCGTGCATCTTCACAACTAATGAGCCAGTAATGTTAACATTTTAAGCACATTCATATTATCAGAAGATGGGGTGCCACCCTATGTGTCTGGACCCCCCTTGTTACTTAAAGGTGCACCCATTACTGACACATCCACTCAGTCACACACAAACAGCTTGTGTCCTCTTCTTTGAAAAGCATTGTTAATAGAATGTGATGCTCTGGAGTAGCACATGAGCCTAATGCCAAGCGTCAACTAGAGGGGTATAAATCCCCCAACCTGGCCTCTGGAGCAGTGGAACTGTGTTCTCTGGAATGATGGAGCTCCATCCGTACCTTTGGGACGAGTTGCGTGATCTAAAACTAATCTTTCAACATCAGTACCTGACCTCATTAATGCTCCTGTGGCTGAATGCAATCAAATCCTCACAGCAATGTTCTAACATCTTGAGTAAAGCCTTGCCAGAAGAGTAGAGGCTGTTACTGTAGCAAAGAAGGACAAACTTCCTATTAATACTCGATTCCAGAAGAAATGTCAGATGAGCAACTTTTAGACATGGTGTACAAAAACAACCCATATCAACAAACTTATAATCAGTTATTGTAGATTTGCTTGTTTTAATTAGTGCATCTTCAGGCTTTTCACCCATCTATGTCTCCATCTAGTGGCCCACATCAGTTGATTGCTGTATTTGTTCTGGTATTTAGATAGTGTGACACAGAATCTGATTACTAAGGGGCCCTAAAAGAAGTAGTGGAAGCTTATACCCTAACAATTGGCACTGTGCTGTCTGCATGCCTCAAACACAAACCACCTCACATTTTAAAGTAAGCTTAAGTAGACTTGCAGACAAGGGTACAATTAAAATTCAGGCTTCAGTGGGTGCTACTACTGTGTTTTTAATCTATGTATTGCCCTTTTATTCATTTTTGTGGAGAACCATGCCAGTTCTCAGACATCACATAAGCAACTCTGTTAGGGATTACTTAAAGGGGAACTCCAACAATTTTTCAAAATATCTGCACAATTCAACCACTGAAGTCATTCTGGGTGGTGTGATTTGAAGTGCATTGTCGATAAGCTTATGGACTGATTATTTATTCATTTATTTTTAAGTATTAGTGGTAAGTTGAACCAGTATTCACAAGGAGTTCAACATTTAGCCATGTACTCACTATCCAAAATAAATCAATGAATTTATGTAAGTCTTCTGAGGTTTGTATATAAAGATGTTGATAATGGTTAAAAGTCTTAGGCATCAGATAACATGCTTTTAGCCATTTTGTGTAACAACTCTGTAAGCAAGCTAGAATGGAGCATTTTACATCAAAGCATCCTGAATCACTGTCAACGTTCTTAATGGCTGAGAAAGAAAGACAAAGAAAGATGAATTCCCCATTAACAACTCAATGCAGTTTGAGGAATGTAAGATGATTTAAGCATGTAAGTGCTAATGGTGAATCCCCATTGAATTTTTTGTTTCTTAGTAAAGCCTTAGGCTTAATCTGGGTCTGGAAAACTGGCATTAAATATCTTAGCTGATTGACTACATTTGGAATAAGAGGACATTTGTGTAAATTTGATTTTGAACTATTGCTTTACGCTAGTATACTGCAGGGTCTTGGTTTTGTTTTGTGGAACTGAAAATGCTTTATGCAGCGCTAGCCAACAGATGCAGAAACTACTGATAAAAGTGTGAAAATGCATAAAACAAGCTCATGTCTGTGGGAAATAAGGACAGAGGTTTTGCAACATAGGCATAAAATACCAATTTATTACTTTGCACAATAACACGAATAGTCCCTGCAGGCTAAAAGGAAAAAACAAAAAAAGGAAGGGTGGGATTTTTTTTTAAAATGTCACATAGCAATACACTGATGTGGCACCTCTGATAGAAGAGGCCAGAGGAAGCCCTAGCAAATCAACAAGAGCGCCCTCTATTGCTATTAGACAAGTCACACAGCTCAGAACACTAGAATACAGCACAAAAGCTACACAAAAAATAAAATAAATTACAATGCACTTTTGTCCAATAACAAATCTTTATATATCAAAGAGGATTAAAAAAAGGTCATGCTCTCTTAATTTTAGGGGGTAGAGAGAGAACTGGTAAAAAGGTTAAAAAGAGGTAATCCTTGTGTAATCCTGGAGCATCTGGACGCTTGGACAGAGTATGAGTAAAATGTGTCAATTAGACGGTGCCACTGTACTGCAGAGGAAAAGGCCAAGAGGGCCTAAAGCCAAGCAGTGTAATGGCATCTTGCTAAACAAACAGAGGGGGGTACCGGGTCAGTCTCGGCCGTCCCTGACTGAAAACAAAAAAAAAAAGAAAAGAAGAGAAACAAAAAATAAAAACACGAAGTACCTCGTTTGAGTGGGAGCTCTTGCCAAGACTTGACTCGGCACCCCCTTCCAGCATCCAGCCTGTCCCTCAGGAGTTACTGACGTATGTGAAGGAATTTTCAAATCTTGTCAAAAGAGACTGGTTAATATTGCTACCCTAAAAACAGTCTCAATTAATTCATAAACATTTACAAAAAATGATTTTTTTTTTCCTCTTTCTGAGACAATAAATATTCTCTAAGAGATTTAGGACAATACTCTGGCATGCAGGCGAGCAAAGTCTAAAATTTATAGTTCTCCATAGAGCCTAAAGAGCTAGTCCACCGAATGCACATTCCCACTGATTGATACAAGCAAAAAAAGTACAGAAACACAAACGCCAATAGGCTATCAGACCAACAGCCACATTAATTAGAAGAATTATAGCTTTGCCTTGTTCATAATTTGGATTATATTGCTGTGCAATGATAACAAGTAATCGAAAATTGTCATTTCACAACCGGTTTAGTGAGATTCATGAGACACAATTGATCTAAAACCTCGTACGATGTGAGCTCAGTATTAGAAGAAAAAGTTGAGTAGAAACTTGTGAAATTGCCCAACACCTTTATCCAACTTATTGCAAGTGATGCCTTGGCCCCAGCCCTTTCTTAAAGGGCCAGCAGTCATGCCCTGAACAGGTGAGTGCTCAAACTCATTTATAGCAAACCTGCTGCTTTACGGTTTATTACAAAAGGGTTTTTGCCGAGCCACCCGCCTGACAAGGCATGCATGCTGACACCCTTCGAAACCACTTCACCTGGGGCAAGGCTCGCTGTCATTCAACTGCACCAAGCCAGGTGTTGTCAGGTCCAAAGGCAGTGCTTATGCTTGTGTCTCTTAGCAAATGGTATAATGTTTTTGTTACATTATGAAAGAAAATACTATAAGTTTAGACTTTATATATAGATACACATGTTCAAAACACACACACGCACAACAGTGATAAAAACACATAGCAAGTGTAAAATTCAAATAACTGCCAACTATCTAACCAGCACTAATTTTCCCACCGAGCCCTGATTGTCACTCATCTTTCCTCTTTCTAATCCCATCTTTGCCACCAGTGGACACAATTTCCCCAGCAAGTCACCATCAGACACGCGGGGGCAGTAATAAGGTCAAAATCAAAAATCTTTGCCACAATAACTCATTACTTCCAATACATAAAAATCACAAAATGAGCCAAAAGGAAGACCAACCAACCAAAGCACTTTGGGCCCCACAACAATGGCCAGAATGCTACAACATGTTCAGCTACGAAACCAGATTCACCCGACACCATCAAAACGACTCCTGGATAAATTCATTATGCAACTGAGCTGCTGACGGTCTGATATTCATAATAGCAACAACATTAACAACGGTAGGAACAACATTGACTTTCTATACTAACTGTTAAGATAACCACAAAACCTTTTTTTTTTATATTAAACTCTTAAAAATCTGATTTGAATCTTACGTAGAAATGCATAAAAGGTAAGAGAGAGTGCTGTAATTTTGCGAGCTTTGCCTTCTTTTCACAATGCCAGCCTCTGTTTGGCTAGCACCATGTCCAAAAACCATGCTAAGGCCACATCCCAGGACCTTGTACATAACCATCCAAACAAGGACGTACAGGTTTCCAACCTTGCCACAGGCAGAATGCCACCTGTGCCAAGCCCTAATTACCCTGGCCTGACGCCCCATCAATCACACAGCTAAGACCATGGGTAACGTTACTGCTACACACAACCACCAGCTTATGCAAGCCTGTAAAAATCATCTACTGAAATAGGCTTATATAGATGTAAATATTTTTTATATATATCTATATATGTGTGTAACCATAAAAGAACTGAGGCATTTACAGCAGTTAACTCCTTGATTTCCCTTTACAATTCAGTGGCCTGCCATGAAACTTGTACTTACACACTTACACACTTACACACTTACACACTTACACACTTACACACTTACACACTTACACACTTCTCTGCAAAATGGGAGAAGAGTAATGGGTATGGATACCCAGGTCACCTCGTTTGTAAAAGACTGAGCGGAGAGAGTTAAAATACGACTGTAAAAAGGACAGAAAGAGAAAAAAAAACCAAAAAAAAAACCAAACAAAAAAAACAAAACAAAACAAAAAACCCAACCATTCTCAAATCATGCAAGCCCCATCCCACCCAAAAAGACAATGTGACAAGTTTCAGCCAATATTGGCTTGAGGTAAAGGTAGACAGAGTCCAGCTTAGCTGAGAGAGCCAGAGCTGTCCTGACGAAATGGCGCAGGTTCGCTCACACTCAGTGTATATTACAAATAATAAAAGGAAAAAAGACATTCAAAACTGAAAAACAAATTCAAAATGGCTCAATTTTTTCTCTGTGCCTTGGAGACCAGCGGTCTCTCAGTGCAGGATTGCTGGTGGGCGGTTCCTCTGAGGCTGACCGGTAGAACTGGACTTGTGGTCGGCCCGCTGGCTTTGGAACCGCTTTGGTGTTGATGAAGACACGATAGACAGAGAGAGAAGAAAAAGAGACAGAGAGAGAGAAAGCAAGACAGAAAGAGATAGGAGATAGACTGAAGACTGAAGAGGGAGCGTTGAAGTGCATCTCCTGCTGGTTGAAGTAGTCAGGCGAAGTACATGGTGTGCTGGGTGTCATAGTGAATCTGGACGGCCTTAGCCAGGGCCTGAGGGTCCCGACCGTTACTCTGGCCTGATACGTGACTGCCCTCCGCACTGCAGGACGAGCCGAGAGACAGAGATATCAAGTCAGCTTCACAAGAACTTTTGGCCATTATCTTAGTCATCATACCACTGAATTCAACTGCATCGATTTTTGAATGTCAGAAGGGATGATATGATATAGAAGGATGATATGACAGAATAATACCTTGAGACATTAGCACTGGTGTGCTGTGGTCATGGCCTCGTGCCACAGATCAGCACAGTACTGCCAATATGTTACAGTTTAGCATGACTTACTGTATTATTGCACTTATACCAGTTTTATTATTGATAGCCAAAAGATTTGGTGAATTCACTGTAGTTTGAATAGGCTTCTTACTTCTACTTTTAAACTTAATACTTGCTGGCTGTTGTTGCTAGGTTACAGGTAAATAACACTCAATGACACTTTAAGAAATTTATTTGGAGTGCCACTATTGGCAGACATTAGCACTCTCAGAATGCCTTTTATCCAATCACATTGTGAGGTTGGTATGAACTGTGGTATAAACAATTATAATAGCATTCAATAAAGTATGCACCCATTTTTCCATCACTTTATTATTATTACTTATATATAAAATTATATTTAAGTTTCACCAAAAAAAGCGATGTATTATTTCATCTAGATTACACTAATGTGTAAATAGTACCTCCAGGCACATTTGTGTATTCAGTGTATTTTAAGTCCTAAAGATCACAAATTATGTGAAGTTCTCACATACCTGTCATGGTCTTTGTCCACTAAGTGGTAACGGGCACGGAAGGCAACAAGCCGGGCATAGTAGGCCGGCGCAGGGATGGAAACTGAGCGTGTGCAGCGCACGTATGTGTGGCACAGCTGATAGGTGAGCAATTGTAGCTCGTCCGCAGTGAAGCAGTTGTCGTCCCAAAGCACATGGTAGTGTGAAGGACGACTGGTGCCCTACAGAAGTGCAAAAGGAATTATAGACTGAGATGGATAGATGTACAAGTTAACGTATAAATGAACAGGAAGGAAGTGTGACTGACCTGGATACCAGCATGGCTGCACAGGTAGAAGTCAAACTCTGAGGGATGGGTGATAGTACTGTCCACTGTAGTGCCTGCTGGAACATTACCGCTCTTCCCAACCTTCAAATGGTGACAAATCAATTAGATCAGTGAGGTAAAAAAGTTGCTAAATTCATGGGCCTGATTTAAAAATAAATTAATAAAATGCTTACTAATTGGTTTTAAAACCAAATTACTGCTAAGATTTTATTCCTGCTTACTCTCTCGGCTTTGTCAGAGCAGAAGAGTCGAGTGTGGTGGCGTTTCTGCACTACAATGTAGGTGATCCCTGGCCTGTAGTCCTCCTCCAGACTGATACATGCTTTCCTGATGGCTATCAGCTCCGGCCATGCAACCTACACACAGACAATAAAGTGAGTGACAAACACCAATGACAAACTGAAAAAAACACACATTTTTCCCTGAGGACCACTTAAAGAGTTATGTACCAAAACACACTGGCACAATTAATTAATTTTCCAACCTCTCTTTATCCCTCTCTTAAACAGGCTGTGTTTCTTAGTCTGCCTTTTAGATTGTTATATAGATAACCTTGTTCTGATTGAATGCCCTGTGCTGTTTTGATGAATCTGCACCATTTTTGCAGCTTAGTTTCCATATACACTCACTTTATTAGGCAGACCTACCACACAAACATTTATTAACTCCACTTATATAGGAGCACTCTGAAGTTCTACAATTACAGACTGTAGTCCATGCGTTTCTCTGCATACTTTGTTAGTCCCCTTACACCTTGTTCTTCAATGGTTAGGACCCCCACAGGACCACCACAGAGCAGGTATTATTTAAGTGGTGGATCATTCTCAGCACTGCAGTGACACTGACGTGGTGGTGGACTGTTACTGTGTGTTACACTGGTAAGAGTGGATCAGACACAGCAGTGCTGCTGGAGCTTTTAAACAGCTCAGTGCCACTGCTGGACTGAGAAACAGATGGACTACAGTTTGTAATTGTAACACTACAAAGTGCACCTATATGGAACATGGAGCTGATAAAATAGGCAATAAATGTAGATACAAGGAAAGTGTACCTAATAAAGTGCTCAGTGAGTGTACAGCCTGCATGGACTAGGACATGAATGATGCATAATGAAAATTTTAAAACTTTAACAATGTTCACATATTACATTAAACATTTATTTTTTAAAAAGCAAGGAAAATTAGTTTTTTCATATATGAGCCCTTCATAACTAAGATTATAAATAATTAATTGTGTGTTAAAAAAATGAAGTTCAGGTGCTTTGAAGTACATCCATCGTCTGCTGTTCTCACCTGTTTCATTTGCCCCTCCGACACACCTCCACGGTAGTAGATGATGCGCGTGGGTTTGAAGCGGGTAGACTTGTAGAACTGGATGAGCAGCTCGCGCACCATGTTGGTGAGGTCCTGTATGACTTCCTGACTGTAGAGCTGCTCCTGGGACAGGTCCTGGCGTGAGGTCTGCACTCGCACCGTGGCACAGTATCGGCTGGGGTGGCCGTCCATGCTGCCCACCACCGCTGCAATGGATGGCTTCTTCCCATCTCCTGCTGGTGGGTGAGTAACATCAGCGCCAAGGAAGATCACTGGCTGCTGGAATACAGAGGGCCTGATGGGGAGCACAATGAGGGTTACAAAGATACATAAAGTCTCTTTACTTGTGAGTAAAATGACTATATGCTGATATATTTATACTGATGTCATAAGGAAGTGGTTTCCAAACGACATTGGAGGTACATAAAAAAAAAAAAAAATAATAATAAATTTGACGTTAACAATTCATTTCATCAGCCGGCCACGCAACTACACAGGTACTGCCCCAATACAGCTAATACAAGCAGATCTGCACTCCACTAACCAACAGCTAAACAAAACAACAATCACTGAAACTGCTACTAGCAGATTTCTGAATACTGAGTTTAATCTAAAGCCAATGCCAAATTTTTAATAACATTGCACTCTGGTGTATACACACGAGTGATGAGTGAGTGGTATATTTATAACATCCAGCATACGACAAACCAACGCTCTAATGGTATTTTGCTCTTTATTTATTATAATAGGCTGCGTTGGAGAAGAAAGCGTTTCACACTGGTTCCTTCTGCATGTTGAGTGTTCTGAAGAAACTAACTTGTAGTTCATTCATTATCAATCAATCAACCTTTATTTAATCTCTGAGAACATTGACGGTGCCCCTCATTTACAGTGTTGCCGAGTTAATACAGAGCAAGGGACTGATAATGTGTAACACTAACATATCAAATAATAAAAGTCAATTTAATAAATGAAGACTCAGATCGGGTAAGTATAAAAAGTGAAACATTAATAATAAGAATACATAAAAATATAAAAATATATAAAACTAATTTGAACATAAAATGTAAACGTTAATAAAATCAAACCAAAATTAAACAAGAGGAAGATAAAAAAAACACAAACAAATTTATTGAAATGACAAATAATAAAATAATAATTAAAATAAGAATAAGAATATGAATAATAATGGATAAAATGACAAATTAATTAAATAATGAAAATGAGATAAAAATGGTAAAAGTTATCGTATGCTGTTGTTGGCACGAATGGAGTGAGTAGCATTTAACAACAGTTCTTAGAGCCTTTAAGATCTTTGTTAGTTGTGCACTCGAGTTAGTGTCACTTTCACAGACACCGTTAGGTTTGTAGTTGTAGGGAGGTATTAGGTTGTAACTGCTGTGAGTAGTGCTTGGCCTTTAGTATTTTGGGTGTTTTTTTTCTTGAGCTGGTTTGAGGTGTAGGGCTGTTAAAAACTAAACAGATGATGCTACTGTGCCATATGTGATCTGCGGCATGATTTTGTTATTCGCAGTTTCTTTTTACAGCTGCAGACTCTCACACATGCATAAGTGCCCTCATATAAACCACTGTGCACTTAAATAACATGACTTATTCAGTATTATTCAGTATATGTGGTGTGATGTGTCACTGCATCATGCAAGTGTCACTCAGACATGCTTGATATTTTAAGGAGGACTGATTTAATTGGACTAAATGTCTTGCATATGCTTCACGGCAATATGTAAACGTATGTGTAAAAAGTGAAAGGGGGTACACAGCAGGTGGTCTCAAGGGGTACAGGACTCTAAAAAGTTAGTGAACCACTGTCATACGGAAAATTCTTAGCTCCACAATGGCAGGAAAAGGGGAGTAGACATTTCAGTTAATATAACTTAAATTTTAAGGTTTGCTTTTATAATTTTCAATTCATCTGTCCATTCTTCATGACACATACACATAACATAAAGGGTAGGAGCTGAGTTATCTTATAGCAACAAAAAAACACTTAATATCATCTCGTTAGAAGTTCAGAACCTACAGTACCAAACTTCTGATGCAATAAGCACATGTGAGACTCTGAATCTTCATGAACAAATTTCTGGAATTATTCATTCTTTTTGCTCGGTGAATAAATTCTGTATAATTAAATTACCGTTTAAATAATTTAATAAATAATAAGAAAAACAAATAGTGTCAATAGGGTATAGTGTATTTGATTTGACTCAAATAGAAATAAAACAAATAGGACACATAAAAGATCTCCATATCAAGAATAAACAAACATCTCAATCTCATTTCCATAACACAGATAACCCTTACCTCTGATGGGGCACCAGGACATTATTGATGCCACCCAGCTTGGCGTTAATCTTGAGGCAGAGATTGGAGAGCGTCTGTGGGGAGGTCTTCACCACATTCTTCACCTGCACACACTGGGTAGCCATGCCCAGCAGAGTGTCCCCAACACGCTTCACCTCCGCTAAGGACACATGAGACACAATGGTTTAGCACACTCTAGATTTGCTCCCAAGCTGATCCATTATTCACAATTCATGCATAGTAACGTCTTAACAATATACAATATATAATACTTCATTTTAGGGATCATTTGGTCCCAAGGAGACTTAAAGCAAATGTAATCTCTTTACCATAGACAGGTGTTTTTCCAGGCAGGATGACCACAATGAGTTGCAGACCAACGTAAGACATTTTAAGGTGCTTGAACATGGGCTCAACACTGTCAGCTCCTTGGGCATACTTGCAGAAGCAGGGCTGGCCCTGGATTGGCATGCCTGCATCCTTAGAGATTTTCCTCAACTGGTCTGTGAAGCTCCTGAAGAGAGAGCAACAACATGGCTTAAAGATGGGGTCATCACTGTATAAAACAAGCACAAGGCTTCCTTTATTGCTGGTTTTTCCCATGCAAGCTTATTCACAGTGCAATTCAGATCAGTAATTTCTTATTATTGTTTAGTTTAATCAGAGCTACAAAACAGGCAACTCATGTGCAACTTGTGTTCTAATTCTTGTGTTTTCTTGTTCAAAAAGAGCATTTGTAACACAAAAATCTGATTTTTCAGCTTTGTTATGTCATGTTCTTAACATATCAAAAGAATTCCACAACAGCACTGAGACACTGGGCCTAATTTACCAACCGTCCTTAAGAAAAAAAATCTTATTAAAGCCCTGTAAAACCCACTTATGCAGTTTTCACAAAAATTCTGACATTCACCAATGCTTTTGGGATTTGTTCTTAGGTAAGAACAGAATCGATGCACACTCAACAGCACAAAGGAGTGAACAATTCTACAGTTTAAGAACACCTCATGAATCTGACAGACTTTTCTTAGGACCTTTCTCAATAACAAATTTACCAAAAAAACTCGAAGATATTGGTGAATGAGGCCCAATGTTATTACAGAGAAGAGCAAATTAAATGACAGAAAAAAGTCTTGTTTTTTTGCATAACCCTTAAGGGGTTATCTAGTATGGAAGACCATTCAGAAACACCTGACAGATACTTACTTGAGTAAGTCCTCACGGCACTGTTTCTGAGGGGCAAAGCAGGCCACGGCCCACACCTTGATTTCGATGCCTGCATAGAACTGCTTCCCCCTCATGTCCCACACGCCCTGGTTGGGCGTAGCCACCGTCTTGTTCTGGGGAGAGAGTCCCTACACTCTTAGTGAACCCCTCGGCCTCAGCACAGGATACACACATTACTCAAACCCAAACATTACTCAGCCTGCTCAAACTACTCATTATTATACAATACATATAAACCAGCATCAAGGAACCACATAATTATGTGTAAAGAAAAAGATCATAGGAGGATAACAGAATACCCAAGATTAGTCTGAATACTAGTGTCAAATATTTAATTAAGAGTAAAGGAAACTACGCTTAACCAACGTTAAGCACAGTTTGCAAATGTCAGTGCTAAAACACAAATGCAACCCTTAAGAGACAAGGTTGACTTGAGCAACTCCAGTATTCAGAAGATTTATTGTTCAAGCTGCTTAAAGATGGGACAGAAGTGTTAAAGATATTTTCCATATTTGGTTAGATTTCTATAGCCAATACAGTTCAAATACAGACCCTGAAGACCAGAGATGATCACATGTTAGAAAAGCAAGTGGTTAGAATATCAAGACATTCAAACAAGTGTTTAAGATCCTTAACTGGGGGCAGAAAAAGATTTTATATTTTAAAAGGTTAGGAGTACACATCACAGTCAAAACTGTATATTCTAAAGATCTCACTTAATAGTTATCAGTCTATTTGTATTCATTACTAACATTTAATAGGTTAACAAATTACACTGTTAAAGGATTACAGCAAAACATCAAGCAGGGCATGGTGGATGCAGTTAGTAGGTTAAGTGACCCTGTAAAGTTCAACAAAAATGAGAGATTGCTTTTCTCTTTACCGAAAAACAACTAAAGTGATTAGATATATTCAGTGCTGCAAGTAACTCCTTGGGCAAATAGAAAAGCAGTCTTTCAAAAGCTTCACACATTCTTGAGGAAGAAGATAAGACTCCACTGGCCAGGAAACTCTGGCTCTATAACACACTCTAACAAGCTAAAATCTTAGTACCCACAAGGTATCAAGAAAAGCCAAATTAAACTCTAAAATCTTTAAATGGCCAGGTAAATTTACACTAAGAAATCAAACAATAAAATACACTTAACAACAATGATAATATCACACCACAGTACAACACTGAAACCAAGGGCTAATGTTTATATAAATCCACACATGCACTTGTCAGTGCTACCTGAGTGCATCATGGAATACTACAGTCTTATCCTCCTCCTCTTGGTTAGTCCAGTCAGCCCACCACAAATCACAACACGCACACACACCCACCCATGTTTCCGACCCACCCGTACTCACCCTGCACCCGTGCCCCAGTACTCACCCTGCCACAGTCCCTCCCAGTGTCTGTACTCACCCGGCCCCCATACTGCAGCATGGGCGCTGGGAGGACCCGCCCCATCACCTCCGTCATATCATTGTGCACCACGATGCCAAACTCTTTGAGGTAGGGGTCAGGCCCGCCTACCATGCTGTTGCTTTTGACCTGAAAGAAAGAAGTTGTTGAGCACTGAGATTTAGAAATCAAACCACTCAAGGCACACTGTCAAGTCATCATTTTATATAAGTATTTTTGGACTGTTTAGCTAGCACCGAGGATGTAATGGGTAAAGTGACTGTTTCTAGGCAACCAGGCTGTTTCTGCGGCTGCTAATGAGTGAGATTCCAGAGGGTTAGATTGCTGGTTGTCATTACGGCTCAGATTTAGCATTACAGATTTTTGGAAGACTAAAGTTGGGGGAGCTGATGGATTCAACGAACTAAAATCAAGCTTATTACTAATTTGGGATAATGAACAAATCTCAAAACCCAAAAGGAAGCACAGAATTGTCTTACATTTGCCAAACTCTAAAGGTCAAGCTTTGAGAAGAAAAACTGTGTAAAAGCCCTCTGCCAAGTCACACCTGCTAAAATCTTTAAAGGGGAATCCCAGTGACTTTTCTACATTTTTATAATTCATTAGTTAAGAAAAAGCCATCAAAGTCATTCATATTGATTTGATGTGAAACACTGCCATGTTGAGAAGTTTACTGACTCAGATTTCATTACAAAGGTTGTGTTAGGAACCAGGGGCCTACAATGCAAATCTAGCTATTTTATTTATTATACATAAGGAGCATTTGTATGTAATGAAAATGTTAAAATAGTGGTAAATCTGAAAAGAGGAGTTATCTTTGGGTACTGTTTTGCCTTAAAGCACACTACCTCATAGAAAATGCCTGCAAAGACATTACAGTGGTGGTGAAAGGAACCAGACGTTCAAAACACGTAAACAACTGACAATTCTCTAGAACAGAGCATTTCACAAACCACTCTGAATGACTTGCGTCTTAATGTTTTAATTATGCATAATTGTTCGAAGAATCAGTAGAATTAAACTTATATTTGTATATTCCTTTAAGTTAGCTAAACAATGTTGGTGGTTCTGCTTTGAAATCAAGGCTATAAGCACAGCCATTGTAATCTCAGTAGTCTTCATGACTGAATTATCTCTGAGTGGCAGCAACAAAACATTTGAAACAATAGTACTGTACAATGAAACTCTGACAATGGCTTTGGAGGCTTAAGTTGGCTTTAAAAAAAAAACAAGTGTGTTCTTCCAACTAGTGCTGCAAAAGCTTTCCTTTACTTAAAAGTATGTTTTTGTTCATGCAATGACAGTGGAGGTGAAGCAGCATCAGTTTCATCTATTTGAGGCTCGCTCACCAGCCTGCTGATCTCCTCCTGGCGGTCTGGAGCTGAGCGAGCGGTGGCTTTGATCATGGTGGAGGTCTGGTTGTCAGTCAGCTTCTTTATGCAGCGCTGGCCTGCCACAATGTTACAAACCTGTGGGGGTTTGTAATATAAGTTTAGGAATGTCAAAGTGAAAAGATTCATTTCTGATGGTTAACATCCTATGGAGGACTTCATTTTATGGGGAAAGTCTGTCACACAATAGAGGTGGGACACGGTGGAATGGCTCACCTCCAAGGGTAGGTATGTGTGCTTTTGTTCCTGCCCCACCTGAAGGCAGGGCAGGTGGGGATATTTGAGCTGCAGACTGTACTTCTGTTTGAAATATTGGGCTACAGTGCATTCCATGGCCTGTCCATTTTCTAGCTGCAAGGGAAATCTGTCAAAAGATTTGTTCATTATAAGAATGTATGTGCGTACTGAAATTTTTGTTCTAAATGTGTGACTGTAAATACATTGTCATTCACAACACCACTTGGTACAGAATGACATTTAATAAGAAGATAGTGTCAAAAACTACAAATATGTAAGGAAGAAAAAAGTCTCAAGCTTGCTACAGAGACTCACGTCTGGTGGCTGGCTGGGCGGCGCGTGACATTGCACACACGGTACTTCCTCTTCATCTGACCACAGTGTGTGACCTCCACTTTCAGTCCTGCTCACAGAAACAGCAACCATTTTAACAGCAGTGCAGGCAAAAGCACCTCAATGGTTATTCAAATTAGGCAAAAAAAGAACTATTGTATTAAATTGTGCCTTTTTGTATCAAATTCAACATAAGCAAGATTTACAGTTTAAATGGTTTCAAATATTTACACAAGGTCAATGCCAAGACCTCACACTGGTCCTGGCCTAATCCACCCGCTCACCTCGGATCTCCTTGGTGAACTTGACACGTTGAGAATCTGTCAGGGGTTTGGTCTGCTCATTGATGTTTTGGATGTCTAAAACCTCACACATGAACTCAATCACTGGCTGGGCACGATAGAATGCAGTGGCTGAAACTGTAAAATTGAGAACAAAAAGATGAATTAACAAAGACAAATTATTACTATTATTATTATTATTATTATTATTAACATCAACATTGTTTTCAATTTCAAAGCAACAGATTACAGATCCTGTTGAAAACCTCTTACCATCGATGTTGAGCATCATGTTCCACATGGCTGGACGGACAGATTGATGGAACCCAAACCACACCTCCCTCCCTCCTCCCAACGGGTGGTAGTAACCTTCAGGAGGAGAGAAGAAAGAGCGGCCGACAGGAGTGTACCTGCACAGAAGATGCAGAGCGGTCAGAAAAGAATAATGCCATCAAATATCAAATCTGTCTTAGAAGTATTTACTGCAAGACAGTTTGGTTCACTTGATTTTAAAGACTGCTGCTTTTGGCCACTCACCCACACCAATAAAACCTGTGCTGAATGACCACTATCTCCGAATAGAATCAAAAGATACAGGAATTAAGCTAAGCTATGATGTGTCTTCCAGTTCTAGCAATAAATGGTTACATACCAGAACAATCAATCAATTAAGGCAAGGCTAAACAATTTGGGGTATACAGACATCCTATTATGATTCTGCAGACCAGTATTGAATGCGATTTAAACTGCGATTATTTTTAATAAATTAGGGCAAGGGTCTTCAAACTCAGGGCCCCATTGACAGTTCATGTTTTTGCTCCAACCTAACTCAAAATGAATCAGGATGGAACAACAAATGTGAACAATCTGGGGCACCCTGAAGACCAGTATAACCTCTAAATTAAGTTTTTGGCATTTTTTTTTTTGGACCAAGAAGATCAGCTTATCCACGTTTTCTGGCTTCAGACTCAAGGGCTAAATGCAACATGCCGAACAGCCAGCAAGTTGTGGTTGTGTTATCATGTATAACGTCATGTCATGTGTTTAGCTGCTTCTCATTGTTCTAACTCATCTACAGGACAGTCACGATCTGTGTTACCAGTAAAATCTTGCCACTTAAATCATTTAGGCTTAAAATTCAAATTAGGGCACTTAAGATTTTTTCCTTTTAAGTACAAAAAAGATTTATCTTTCAGCTCTAAAAGAAGGGCTCTTTACCAGCTGCAGAGCTAGTAAACAGTCCGGTCTCATTAACTCCCATCAAGGAAGTTTCATGACAAAAAATTTTCAGTAAGAGGAATTTCTTACATAAAAAAAAAAAAGCATCCAAAACTCGTAGCTCAACTAACAGTTAATGGCTTTAGCTTACCTCATGGAGGGAAGATGGCGTGTAATAACATCCAGGGCCTGGACGGAGTCCTCAGGAACCTCATTCAGGTGACCAGACAGAGCTTCCAGGAGCATCTGCAGGCTGACCACTGACACCCACTGCAGAGACACCTTAAAGGTCTGGTCCTTCCCCTCACCAGGCAGGGTCACCTCCAGATCCACCTAAAGTGTACACAAATCAATTACACACAGATGCCAAGAGGGACTACCTGATGCAGATTTAGAGAATCACAGCATGAACTCATGAACTACTACGAGGAAAACACAAAAGCTGCAAGAGTAAGACATGGCTCGTGTCCAGGGACAGCTAGCTTACCCTGTCTCTCCCGATGGGCAGTGGCTGAGCCGTGTACATGTTCCTCTTGCCATCATATCCAGGTTGCCGATCCCCAAAGATCTGCATCTTGAAGTGTCTCACCATTGTGTCCACCACCTCTCTGTGTACGATAACAAAACATTTAGAAAAGCAATTAAAATAATTCTCATCCTCCATCTCTTTGACCTCTTGTTCAATGTTCTTTCTTACCTGTTAACCCTTCGAGGTCGTTTCTCTGGCTTGATTTCAATGTCATAGTGGTAGACATCGATTTTGGGGATTTGCACCTGGAAGTGATTGGCCAGCAGGCGAATCGGCTTCCCCACCGAGCCAAAGCCAGGCCGGCGTGGAGGATGAAAAAGGGAGGTAGGAGCAGGCGGGCCTGCAGAACATGAACACACATAAAATCAAACTACACTATAGTGGGGCTGCAGCAATTAGATGAAAAAAATAATGTAATTCTGAATTGCATGGCGAGGGGGGAAAAAAAAATAATCCACACATCAACACATTTGTTCACAGAAAAGCAATCTATAACACTCTTTAGTGTTCATATGACGTGATCTTCCAACAGACTGCAATACACTAAAGGAAATGCTGGGGACGACACTGTCCATTGTTTCACTGCAACATAAAAGAAACAAAATCACTTGTTACACAAACAGAACGATAAGGGTGCTGTGACAGGGCCAAGTGAGAGGAACTTGCAGCCAAAGCAGAGAGCACACTAAACAAAATCTTACGCTACTCATAAAGGAGTCTCATAACTAGTCATAAATGCTACTACTCATGTTCGTTCATATTTACTGGACAATTAATGCGTGTAAACATTACTGGCCAACAGGTGCTAGGACAGACAAGAACAGGTTGACAGACAATGCAATACAGCGCGAATGAGCTAACGTCTTGCCCTCTGGCCTTCTAATAATGGACAAAAGATGGCCAAACAAGAAACAATGACCCTCAATTATCAGCACCTCAACCACAGTTTATGCCCCCACCTCACTCAGAACATATGTACGCCACCCAGACAAAAGGCAACGCGCCCAAGACAGGCAGCAACAGGGCCATATGGGGAGACTCAAGAGGCTGAGACTAAACAAACAGGAACCACAAATATCATACAGAAAACACATCTAAAATGTCACTTTCTCTTTTTCCTTTTCTAAAACAGACAATTATTCCTGACCATGAAGTGCCAAACAGTGGAGTTTTACTTATTTAGTACTCAAATGTCTTCATGAACTTTATTTTATAAACATTACATAGGAACACACCCTGACTCATAAAAACTCAAATAATTTTCACTGATAATCCAGTGCATAACTTAATTCTCTTATTACAGTGTTACAGGTACAGTACATAGAAAATTAAAGTGGTGCACTGTGAGGTACTGTACATTATGTCAAGCTGTTCATGAGGGGGTGGATGCTGTGTTGCTTTGTCAGACTAAAGGGGCTTCATGGAGTCCAGGCCCCTAATGCTCCTACACGCTCCAGTTAGCATGGGAAGCGTTGGGGGATGACTGGGTGCCTCTGTGCCCCTATCTTGCTCCTGGACTATGGTGCCCCCATGTAGCCCCCTCCTCCAAGCCCCTCTGAGCATTACAGAAGTAAAGGGGGGGAAGGGGGAGAGCATGGCTAGAAGGGAAGAGGAAACAGGAATCGCCCCCACTTTAATCAAAAACAAGCCAAGCTCTGTACATAGAGCGCAGCGCTGGCCGTTTGTAGTCACAGTATCACTAAGAGTTACTCAATGGTGCTTCCATTTCTGTCTAAAATTAGCATCTACCATTTTCACTTCAGCTTCCTGTTGCATCTATGCTGCTTTCCTGTATGAATATTTATTTTTCACCACAATAGTTTGGACCTAAAAACATGATCACGTACACTTCCTCAAAATTACCTCTATCCTCAATTTCTTACAACCATGAAAATTCTTATTTACACTTCCCTGAAACATCTGATCAAGGCTTGCCACAATTACATAATCGCCTGGTCACAACTAAAACTACACAATAAAGTAAAAAAAGGACAACCATTTTATTTGTATGTCAATTAATCGTCTTAAATTTCATGACAGTGACAGGCTGAGGTGGGGCCCCAACTTGTGGAACAGCATGAAGGATGAACATATTAAGCTATGAGCAATGGCACTGAGCAGCCAGTGAGCAGCTAGATCATCTGGATTAAATTATTACACAGCGTACAACACAACCAAGCAGGTGGATCACCCATGACCCTGAGAGCACAGGACCTCACCACAGAGAGATGATGCAGCCAACAAATCAGAAAGTAGACGAGAAAATCCTCTTAATGGCACCAAACAACACACATATCTATACTTCTTTAAGAGTCTATCTGATGTGATCATTGATGAAAGCCCTAATTCACACTGGTTTCACTATAAAACAAATGCCATTCTTTGTTGAGATTCTAATCTGTACAATGCACAACTGCAGTCACATTTTTCTGTGATAATATACAAAAAAAAAAGAAAATCTGACCAGTACTTGCTTCTGACACTAAATACAGAGACTATGTTTGGTAATCCTCCACATTCATGCACTTATTTCTTTTTTTGTTGCTTATTTAAGTAGAGCACCTTATGCTATATTATTCAAAAAGTGCTCAACGTAAGCAGGGCTAATATTATGAGCAAGCACTACCCACTACCTGTGTTCAGTCACAGCTATTGTCTGACAACCCAAAGGTTAACATTGGGATGCAACAAAAGACTCAAGGACAATTTATAAACGAAAAGCTTGTTTGAATAACAGTACAATTTAAAAAAAAAAAAAAAAAGTCCATGTTTCATTACATCATGGGTTTGTAATATTTACAGGTCTGCAGTACAAGTGTGTTTGGCGTTTTAGCTTTGAATAAATTAAGGGGCACATATCATAGTTTATAGCACTTTACCCCCCCAACCAAAATGTCATAATTCATGTTCACATGACCACTTAGCCTCTCTTTTGTCCTTTAGAATAAATCAGGCCATTTCGGTTACTGTAGCTTTAAGACAAATATACACATAAATTACCTTGTCAGTGATCAGAGGCTTTGTATCCTGCCTTATTCAAAAAGCCATCCAGACTAAAAACTCCTTAGAAGTTCAAGATGAATGGGAGGAACTAAACTGCTGTAGGCTGAAATAGGGGTGGGCGATATCTCACAAATTTAATATCATGGTACTTCAAGACATTTTCACAATACTCATCACAATATTTTGTTTCTCCCTCTCAAAAAAACAAAATTGTGTAGCGGCACATAAAAAACACAACAATAATAATAATAATAATAATAATAATAATAATAATAATCCTGCAACTACAATGATTTTATTCAATGTTTTACAAACTGTACTGCACTAAATCCAACTAAACAGACCTAACTATGCCCACTTTATACATCCATGATATCGATAAGAAAAGCGTATAGTGACAATTTCACATTCAAACTTATTCCACAAACGTTAGAAAAATACAGTTTTCCATTATGTGGGCACTTCAAGTGAACCGAGCTGCTGCTTACAGCAAATCTGCAGTTCTTTCATTTAACATAAGGGGCTGTGTATGGTTTTAAAACGCAAAAATCTCTACGTGATGAAATCACTCTAGTTTTGCCACCAATTTCAAAAGGTGCTCGCCTACAATATAAAATGCTGCAACATTTTCACTTGTTCATTTTCATTTGTTTTCCAAACGATTAACTGATGAAATAGCTAATTAATTACCGAGTGGATCTGCTGAGATAACGCGCCCCTTGACGTGAGAAAAGCCAAGGAAAGGCAATAAATCACAACGAAGCTTTCAGACAATTAATGAGAGAACAAAAGGTTTAGCTGGTAACACTGATGTTCAGCTGGCCTGTCTACAACACAACACGGACCCTCAACCATTTTGGTCGGTAACACAGGCAAATAAACAAACGAGCGAGCGATTTCCGCGTCTCCTCCGCTTTCTCCACTCACTACAGCCAAGCAACGTTCAATCTCGGTTCAGGCAAAATATGTGTACATTTCAGTACTCAAACTCTCATTCGACGGGACTAAAGAACTCATACACACAATGGCGAAGCGACCGAAATGCCATTTTGATGGTAATGTTGTCGTGTTGTATGGATATCCTGTCTGTTATCTTCACACAGACGTCGACATTAGCGCGGACGGACCCTGTCCACTGTGCGAGCGGCGCGGAAAGCCCTGTCAGCCGCCACAGCTCGACACTGAAAGGAAAACAAAACGCCTGGAACTGGATAAAGCCCCGTGTAGCCCACCACATTCACCCAGCGACCACATTCTGACCATGTGCTTGGTTGTACGTGGTCAGTAGTAAGACGCGAATTATGCGCTGAACAGTTTCAAATATCACAGGCTATATTATCTTGTGTAGGTTATAAGATTTGTATTTTATAAAGAAAACGTTTGAAACAGGTAGTATTTGTCGACAATTTACCAACTACAAAACAGTCGAGCAAACGCCTGCGTGAACAACACGACCAGGAAGAAAGATCTTGCTTGGTTAAATCCCCCTCATCGCCAACACAACGCCGTGCTGCCTTCCGCACCACTGTGTGGAGCTGCCTTACTCACTGCGATGGTACACAACAAATAACCGTCCAGATGTCGCTCTCACGCACACTTGTTGGCCTTCTGATTAAAGTATTCATCTTGGCCACCAGTGATACTGAGCGAGTACGCGATGAGGGTGTAACTATGGCGAGTAGACGCGGCCCGACAGCCCGTTTGTTTTCGTCCCCGTCGTCGAGGCCTACGTGGGGCAGTCACCGACCGCGGTCCCCAGTGAAGAGGCGAGCCGGCCTGCCTGCCCTGTCACTCGGCTTTACTTTTTCACCGCTTACCGGGTCCGAGCGCTTCCATGGCCGAGGGCTCTCTCTCCGTCTCTGTCCCGGCCCGGCGGCTCCGTACCGACACTGAAATTGGGGGCGGTATCTCGAAGCTTAAGGTGGCTAATTTAAGAAATGGAAGGATGCGTAGCTTGTCCAGGGATCGAGCTCGGGCTGCGCTGCGTTGTGTGATTTAAAGCGGATCCGTGGGATTTGTAACCGCGCATGCGTGGGAACTGCTGCGTTATAGCGCGCATGCGCGCTAATGGCAAACAGGTTCCTAATAAATGTGACCACCTTGGTGAAGCTCTTATTAGGCTGTAAACACACCTTGGTAGTGCACGGGAAGGGTTTGAGAGGACCGATCTCGCAATTTCATTTACCTGAAAAATTAAGTGATTGTCTGAAAGGTATGATTTCAAACATAGACTTTAATTAACTCACTGCAGTACACAGCTGTTGCATGTAGACAGTATAAAATATGTGGTACAGTAGTTGGATGGGGAGTTTTCAATTAATTCAGAAAACATGGAATTATTCCACCGATTTTTAACAATCTGTTTAATTAAATAGTTAAAATGTAGATAAATAAGAATGGTTTGAGGTGAAATGCTCCTTTCTAGAGATACTTATAGAACTGTTCACACCGTGAACCAGATGAATGAGCAATTTAATGCGTCTAAAAGCTGCTCACCAAGGGTTCACAAAAAGCTGTTACATAAAATGGTTACGATCTCGTATATATAGAGATGCATACATTATTTATGCAGCGACTAAAAAAGGCCCCGAACATTTTTTTAATTTAACATAATTTTAGCGTTAGCAACCTCACCTATGAAATAACTCAAAAGACACATGTACTGAATGATCGTTTTGTACGAGATTCTCTGCAATGCAACATTTCACATCCAAACCAAATTGAATAAATCTGCTTTATGCTGAATTATGCAGATTTTTTAAAGGGTGGGATTCCTCTTTAAGCCCGAAATGAGGATTGTGCAGCAGGAAACCTTACTTCTCCTTTTGGAAGGCTAACTGAGAAATTCTGCTTCTTCAAATACTCCCCCGTTCTTTCTTCGGTTTTCAGTTTTCTCCGTGTTTAAAGGCCTGGTTGTTTGTTGGCGCTAAATAAAAGTTATATTTTGGAGGAATTAGTCATTCTTCCACCCTATTTTCGGAGGTTTATGGAAGAAAGGAACAAGCCTCTGCATTGGCTGTGAGAATGACTGAATTCTCCGTCTTGTTTTCTGTCCATAGTGCGGACTATATTGTGCTAAACACACTGAACTATTGAAGACACCGCGCCTTTCCTAGTTTAAAGTTCTACCCAATCAACGCGCTTTTAAGACGCATAATAACCGCTCGACCAATAGGAGCGCTTGAACTCAGTGACGGACAGAGACAGGCGTAGCACTGCTTACCAGCGCGCGAAAGCTTGAAGTTGTATTCGTTTTAGAGGATCAGGCGGGAGATGAACTTAGACGTCCCTTTTATACCGATATAATACTACTTCTCAGTTATATATTGTGTGTAGTACACGCTGCCGTGTTTTGTACTTTAATCAGCCGTTACGGTTACCGATTTTTGTGCCGTTCATGTGTTTTCGGACCGAATAACAACCGGACAAAAGAGATGAGCCTGCTTCCTTCCGAGCGGGTAACGTATCACATAAGTGTAGATGCATTGTGTCATTTAAAAAAGACAATTTTACTAGAATTGTCGTGTTTTGAGTCCAGTGTAGCTATCGACCTAAAATGTTGCGTTAAAAGTAACTATTAAGTGTACTTTGCTTTGTACTTAGCTGACTTGCTAAGCGTAACATTAGCGCCCAATAAAGCCGTAGTAAGGCTGGCTAACAGGCTAGGTTAGGTAGCGTTAACTTAGGTTGACTTACGAGATATTTTGGATAAAGTGCCAACTACATAGCTGGGTGGCTGGTTTGGTTTTTAATTAGCACATTTGTTCACAAATTCTGTGTCTGTACATTTGATATATATGGGTGTCTGTTTTCCGCATCTCACTAACATGTACACTTTGTCATTTTCGTGTAACGTTAGTAAGCTGGCTAGAAGTTAGCCACGTAACCTAGCTCTAAAAATCAAACAAAAAATCATACTCTATGTTAGCTAGCTGCTAATGCTTATAATTCTGGACCTGGGTAAGTTAGTAAGAAGGTTTTCATTCTTTAATATGATTTGGGTGAAGAAGGTAATTGTTTATTCTGTAATATCCCTCAGTGCTGTCTTCATTGTCTGTGTTGTAGTTACGTAGGTTAACCTAGCTAGTTTATCATAAAATGTGCCTAAAACGCTGTGCCAAATGTCAGTCAGAATTATTCACTGTAAATAATTTCCCGTTATCTATGTATAAGTTTATTATGTTCTTAGGGGTCAACTTTGTGCACAAAAGTAATCTCAATGTGGGTTTCTATTATGAATTAGTGTTTGGCATGGGACTGACTTAAATGTTTGCTATATACCAACTGTATAGCCCGTGGATCTCCCTGTTGAGAGCCCAAAGGCTGAAAGTGACTCAGGTGACTTAGACAGTGGAATGGGCTCACCTATGGAGGAGGCTGTGACTGAGACGGTCACTGCCACTGAGACCCAAGAAGGTAATTTGAGACATTGGAAGTATTACATGTATTAAATGAAGAATTTGAGTAAAATATGAAAACACATTTCAGATTAGCTCTCAGAGGTGGTTGATTGATGTGCTGACACTCAAATAGCTGGTCTTGATGTGTTTCTTTTGCATTTTTGTATTTTGTCATATTTCACTAAAACTAACTAAGTACTTTGTTTTTCACATAATGTCACATGAACCAGAAGACCTATTCTGTCAGAGATTTTCCTAAACTCAACACTTGAACATTGTGTGTCAGTCATGTTGTGAGTTATAAAGACTTATTTAAAGTTTTGGGCCTCAGATTCAGATGATGAAGTCGCTGTGAACCGGAAGTCACGTTCTGTGAAGGTTCTGCAGGACAGTGACAGCGAAAGGGAAGAGGAGGTGACTGGGATGGCAGAGGCTCTTATCCTGTCAGAATCCAGCGGGGAGGAGACAAAGACCATTAAGAGTAAACAAAACAGAAAAGGCCGGGGAAAGAAGATATCCCGCATTTCCATGGGCAGTGATGAGAGTGAGCCAGAGAGAGATGAACCTAAGGAAGTGAAGAAAAAGAGGGAGAAGTCACAGAGACGCAAGGATAAAGAGGAGCGCAGAGGTGCTTTAATGAAGCGACTGAAAGAGAAACCAGGCACCGCTGAAGTGAGTTGGATTTGGTCTTTCAGAAAATCACTGTTGATGCGTCATTTTGCCGTTGTTGACAATTACTTGTCTTCTTTTTTTCCAGACATCCTCTTTGCCCAAGACTCTCAATGACAGTGGCTGTCTGCTTGGTGATAATGATCTGTTTGATGCCCAACTGGAAGATGACACAGCTGATGGGGGGAGGAAGAGGATGAAGAGTCTCTAGATGCCATCAGAGATGCTGTGAAACAGAGGGCCAAGGCCAAGCACAAGGTGGGAGCAGAGGACATATCCCTGAAGCAACTGAGGGTGGGAGTACAGGGCGGTATCAGGAGAATTTTCATGCTGAACTTTCAGTATGTAGTATGCAGTATCTGCATGCAGTTTCTGGTTGTGAACCCTCACATTTATTATCTGATTAATTACAAATAACTCAAGGTGATATTTACACTAAAGACTTAAATAATTACAAATTTACACAAGTCTTTGAGTATAACCAATTATATGGACATGCTCTGTTGAATATAAAACCCTGGCCTTTTTACAGAGCAGATACTGTCAGTCAATACATGAATGTTGTTGGTTGATGTAGGGAACTGAGTTTTAGTTTCATTTTATAAAATTGTGTTACCGAGATTTAAACTGTGAAACTGTAACATGCTATTCTTCTGTCATTTGCTTATTTTCGTACAGCCTGGCTGCCTTTCTAGAAAAGTGTTTTTCAAATTGTTTAATTTCAGCTGGGGGGAAATAAGTGTTTTTAGCAGTGCAGAAATCTATCTGGAACATTACTGTGCCATTGACAGTTATTTATTTCGCCTGACTGCAGCCTCATCTTCATGACTTTGAAGATGATGAAGTGGATGATGAAGACAAACCCCAGCGCAAGGTATAAGGCATTTATTTTTTATTTTTTTCCCCTTTTTTCCATCTTGTTTGATTTAACCATGAAGCTCATCTGTTTGGATTTTGTTTATAGGAGAGAAAAGCTGCAAAGGCAAGTAAAGAGGCCATGAAACAGCTCCACAGTGACAGCCAGCGGCTTGTGAGAGGTTAGTGGTTGATAAGTGGCTGAATTTTCACATTTTAATTACCTTCAAGTCATGTGCATCTGCTTGTACTGACTAGGGACATCCATGCTGCAAGGGATATGCTTAAAAAAAACTTTTGAGACTTGGTGTAGTTTAGGGGTTTTTATTAGTTATTGGATCAGTCACTACAAAGTGCCGCAGTGAAACCTGTACCAGAATTATTTCTTCCACTGTATTAGGTGTAGCTGACCAGTCCGATTAATAAGGGTTTAATTTTCTGAACTGGAATTAGCAGCAACTTAATTCAGTGTTGCATGTAGTAGAGGTGGTCGATATGGCGACAATTTAAAATATGAAAAACTGTGAATACTATATTTTTTATTCAATGTTTGGCATACTGTGTTGCACTAAACAGAACTAATTTTGTTTTTTTGTTTTTTTTTATAAGAGAACATGCAGTTGGTCAGTGTTCTTCAAGTACAGATGATACACACTATGTTCAGAAATACATATTGTGTTGTATTGTGACTTATCACGATAGCAATATATATTGTCCTATTGCCCAACCCTAGCAAGTAGTCACTTTCATTTCTTCATTATTTTAATCTCACTCATCTTGTGATTTCTCTTGTCAGAGTCAACTATAGGGCTACCATACCACATGCCGGAGCCCAAGGGCATTGACCAATTCTTCAAAAGAAGAACTCGTCCCCAGGGACATGCCATGGCTTTGTTGAAGTATGTATATTTAGTATTATGTTGACTTGTGTACACCAAGGGTACACCAAGGTGCTGCTGTAGAAATGGAACACTAATTTAGAAATAAGTAGAGCTAGAGTGACAAGTCATTTTGGGACCTATACAGTAACATAAACAACCTTACCTTACCAGTAGCAGGCTTAAATTTGGAACAGTTTTTGTTCTGGCAATTCTTAAATGTGGTGTTTGTTTTTTTTGTTTTTTTTTTTTGTTTTGTTTTGTTTTTTTTATTACATGTGGCGCCATTATTATCTCTGTCTTCTATTTCCTTAAATTAACTTTGATATCTGTAAACCTCCTTGTCATCAAGGTCTGCAGAATACCAGGCCTATATCATGGAAGCATCTGCAGCTGCACCAGCCAAAGAGAGCCAAGCTAAAGCACCTGAACAGAACACAAACCTTGTGGCAGACCCATGCCTGGATGAACCGCACCCAGCCAGTTGTACCCAAAGTGAGGCCATGACCAATGAGGAGGAAACCCACAATGCTATTGGAACCACTGAGGACCTGCCAGGGATTGAAGCAAGTGATGAGCTCCAAAGTACTGAGTTTATGGAGGAGGAGAGTGCTCCTCCTGCAGTGAAGGTGCCTGTGGGGTCTGAAGCTCCCACACAGGACAAGGAGGAGCCACAGGTCTCAATTCAGCAGGCTGAGTCTGAGACAGGGAATTCAGAGCAGGTTGGCTCTTCCCTTGCTGAGCCGGGACCAGTAATGCCCAAACCTAAGAAGGATAAGCTGGCTAGACTGCGTGAGCTGGGTTTGGAGCCTCCCCCAGTAGCAAAGCTGTGTGCAGATGATGGAGCTTTTGTCCAGCTGGAGCCTCCTCAGGCGAACCCTGGTGAGGGAGTGGAACTGCAAAACTCATGTTTACTGCGTACTGATGTTTGTTCCAGCCTGATTTGTTTGTAGCTTGGAGTATTGTTACTTTTAAACTTTTATTTTCAATGTTGTGTGTGTTTTTTCTTTCTTTCTTTCCTATGGCTGGTTACTAACACGCATAATGTAATTTAATGTTTCTTGTCTGTCTGTTACATAGCTCTGGAGGCGCTGAAGGAGCGTTTTCTGAAGCATATCCAGCCTGCTCCACGCTCTACAGGAGAGCGCTTACTAAATATAAATGTGGTGAGAAAGGACAGTACCCCTTCTGGCCAGGAGGAGCTACATGCTGAGTCCATCACTATCACAGTGAATGAGGGGAAGGAGGAGCCAGCACACACTAAGCCAGGTACAAGAGCAACAACTTGCCTTACCTCAAACGTTGCCTACAATGTTTGAGTATTTGTTATAAGGCTTCCTCTGAGTGTTAGCCTCATACTCATTCCTAAAATATCTGCCTTTCCCTCTGTCTTAAGGAGAGCGATTGGTTCTACTGAAATCTGAGCTGCAGAAGGCCATGGCAATCCGGCGGCAGGAGGAAAGGGAACGTCGGGCTGCCCTTTATCGTCTGGACAATGAAGATTGTGAAGAAGAGGAGGAAGAAGAAGAGATGACTGAATCAGAAGAAGAGGTACTAGTACTTTTTTTTTTATTTTACGCTGTCTGTTATTGTTTTTTACAGTATCCTTTCATTTTAATGCTCATCATATTGAACGCTTGTACACAGATACTTTTCTAAAGTCTTCCTAAAGAGTTTTTCGCAAGATTAATGGAATAGCCCCATAACCTGAAATTGCATTTTATGTCCCTGTTATTAATCTCATAATTCTCCCATCCAAACTATCACTTTCATAGGGTGTTGATGAGTTGCTAGGTGATGGTGAAGAAGAGAATGGTGGTCCTGGGGAGGAAGAGGAGGGCGAAGATGAAGGTGGAAGAGAAGAAGAGGAGGGCGACGAGGGTGAAAGAGACAATGCAGTCGAAAAAAGTCCCCCTGGTTTGAAAAGTCCCTCTCCAACCCCATACACTGATGGCACTCTAATGTTGTTTGCAGGCAGCTCGTGCTCTCGGACAGGGTAAGTTTGTGCCACTGTGAGTCAGTGATCACTAGAGAAATAAAGTAAGCCTTTTTAAAATCTGAATGTGGGTTTTGTTTTGGGTTTTATTTATTTATTTATTTATTTATTTATTTATTTATTTTTGTTTTTCCCCCAGGGATGGTGTTAGGCAGTCTGGACAAGCTGGTCAAGAAAATGATGGGAAATTAGGTGAGTTTGTAGCTTTTTCAATTTGCCTACTTTCAAATATAAACCAGCTGTGAGTTGGTTATGATGATAGCTGAATTTGTATGGTTATGTGCTGATAATCTTCTTTTAAAAACAAAGTCATTTTTTCCACAGAGGATGAAGATGCCTTCTCTCTGACTAAAGAGAGCAGTCACAACAGCAGCTTTGAGCTCATTGGCTCCATGCTTCCATCATACCAGCCGGTCAACCGGGCGGCAGGCAGGGGTCTATCAGCAGGTGCATTCCGTTCACCTTCTCCCTGCCTCTTCAGACCCAGCTTTCTGGGCTCAGCCTCCAAGGTCAGTTCATTGGTACCAGCTAACGTTCCTCTTCACATTGACTTTTACAATTAATTTGCTTTTACAGCTCCTACCTGTATGCATTCCTTCCCCCTCCCCCCATTCAGGTTATGTGCTTCTTGTGTCTGTCCTGAAAATGGAATAAAGTACAGACAGAATTCAGGCTTCAAGATGGTTACTACTGCTGTTTTTACGTTTAGTTAGTATGTCATACAGTGTCAAAAGCACTTAAGAAATCTCAATAATTGTTATTTTTCCCCCTGAACTTATCTCTTCTGCTCTTTCTCTTCTTCATCATTGTCATCCTGGCTGTTGTTTCAGAGCTCTGGCAAGCTGTCAGAGCCCTCTCTTTCCCTCCCTGTGGAGGACTCCCAGGACCTGTATGCTGTCCCCTCACCAGGTGATGCCGGTCCTGTAAATGACTCGCAAGGCCCCTTCTCTCTGGAGGATGACACACACTCTCAGCTGTTAGACGCAGACGGCTTCTTAAATGTGGGGCCCCGTGGCGGTCCAAGCCGCTCCCACAAACGGCAGCTTCTCTTGGATAACCTGGATGAGAACGCCATGGATGCCAACATGGGTGAGCTCTTGGGACTCTGCTCAGGGGGTTTTGGCTCAGGGCAAAGCCAGCCTGCGGCCAGCCAATCTGCAGCAGAGGACGAGCTGCTGGGCCTGTGCTCTGGAGCCTTCACCACTCAGCGTGGAGAGGCTGCTGACAGACCCAGAGAGGAGAGAAGAGCCATAGAAGTAGAGACTAGGAGCGGGGAAAGTCATGAGAGCTCAAATGGGGACATGGATCAGCTGCTTGCTCTTTGCTCGGGCAAATTTACAGGCAGCCAAGGTGTGTTCTTTTTCAGTGCCCTTTCATCCACATTAGTTGTTTTATTAAGGCTTGGCCTTTTAAACTGAAGTTTTTTTTTATCATCGGTTTGTGCATTATTCCTGTCCTTTCAGCTGCTTCTCCAGGACGATCGATCTCAAGTCCTGCTCTTGAAGATGCGTCTGACAGGTAAAAGCTAAAGTGGATGCAGTGATCCTCATGCTAGCATCATTTTAGCCCCAAAGCACTCAGTATGTTGCAAATCATTAACAAATTGTGTTTTTAATAGGGTCAAGAAAAAGGAGGAAGAGGAGGAGGAGGAAGAAGAAGGCAATTCTGAGTTTCGACTCCTATCGGATGTGGACAGTCTCAGTGAGAAGGTAAGAAAGAATGTGGAATTTGCTGAAAGATTTGCATCTGTTAGAGATTAATTGCATATCATGAATTCAATTTAACAAGATGTGCTTGCAGGAGGAGAATGAGGATGAGGAGGACTCTGATGTTGAAGAAGACAATGATGACGAGGAGAGGGAGGCAGTTTTTGGGCCTCGCCCAGGCAAAAGGAAGATGTATGTCAATTTAGTACTGTAAATGGAAATTCATCAGTTCTGTACTACACAACTGTTATAAAATGGCACAAGCCTAAAGAACATTGACACCGAGTAGACTCATTAAACATCACCAAATGTATTTAGTTAATAAGTCTGCTATATTATTAAGCCACTTACTCTTTAATGATTTAGTGACATTTCTATAAACTTTCCTCTTGTCTCTGTCTTTAGACGCATGGCTGAATTTGTGGACTCCGAGGCTGAGCTGTCGGGCAGCGATGTGGGTAGTGAAGATGAGGATGAGGAGGGAGGTGATGAATATGAAGAAGAGGAGCTACAGGAGGAACTTCCATCAGATGAGGAACTGATGGACCAAGTCAACAAAATCCACATGTAAGAAGGAACCTGAGGAAATGCTCAGCAGTACCGTACTCTGCTTCTCCTGTTAATTGCATTTGCAGTTTCTGTAATATGAACTGAGTGCATCTTATATTGAACAATAAGTTGATAAGTATTTTGTGTATTATTCTTATGCTCTGGAAAACTAAAAATGATATAGGAGAATCCCCAAACCTTTACACTAAGAATATGAAGATTAATGAATATGCGCACAAGTATGTGCAAACTATAAATGCCCCCTTGCCTCCAGGTTCACAGACCCCTTCCCTAGACTTCACTGGCAAGATATGTGGGCTATTGGTAAATGTTGAACAGTGCAGAAAGTAGAGCAGATTATGTAGCGGGCTGATAACCTGGCTCAACACACCACAGAACTGGTTAGATTGTGTCTTTTTGTCATTCCAGCACCAATCACTTGACTTCACTCACTCTTTGAATCTATCCTCTAAAATTGTGACTATTGAACCTGTGTTATGTATGAAACTGTTTTAGTCTGCTCACTAAGCTAATGCTAGTCTCTTATGCTACCAGTGACTAGTGTGGCCAAGGGCTCAATGCACAAAAAAATATTCACTGCCTCAGATTTGAGTCTTTATCCTGAAAGCTAAATCAGTGAGGCCTCCGTGAGCTGGAATTGGACCTGTTGTGAAAGTCTTCTTGATAACATCAGTCTCTGGTGCTAATAAGGAAAGTAATTTATAAAGCTGTGACATGCTAAGCAACTGCTACTAGGATAGGTCTACACAACATTTTTTCTAAAATATAGTTAGGGTTAGGTGTGGAATAGAAATTTGATAGTGTCGTAATTTTCAAAGGAAAAATGTGATCTCTGTAGTAACACAGTTGACACACATACCAGTATATAATCATAATAATCCATTATTATGTAAAGAGGTAACCATTTAAAAAAAAAAAATAATTGAGTGCAAGTGGTCTTTACTGCAGTTTTTGCTAAATTGCTGGCATTGATCACTTAGGCTACCAGACTTGGTACAAGCTAATGACTTTAAAAATTGGTGTATCATGAAAATCAGTAGTAGAGATGTACCACTAGGTGGCAGTCTGTGCTAGAAGGAGCTTACAACACCAAATAAGTGATTTGAGGCATCTTGACTGTATCTTGAACTTTAGTGGTTTTATAACTGTCCCATTTGCAAAACCTGTGTTGCTAGCTGGTGTTTTGAGCTGTGTCTGTGTTTTTAGGAAGCAGGTCCTGGATGATGACAAACGGAAATTGCGCTTATATCAAGAGCATTATCTGGCTGATGGAGATCTACACTCTGATGGACCTGGTCGGGAGCGGCGATTCCGGTGGAAGAATATGGGTGAGTTTAGAAAAGGTTTAAGTATATACTCGGATATGGAGGCACTTGTTCTTGGATTTGGATCTGATCTTGAAAAGTTGGTAGTAAACTTTAATGTGAGAATAAAATTTGTTAACTTTGATGCTTGGTTGGGGTTTAATATTTCAATTAATTTTTCAATCCATGATCAGATGATGGCTTTGAGTTTGGGGTTGGTGCTGGTGATGAGGAGGAAGAGGAGGACGATGAAGTGGATCAGAGTGAGCTGCAGAGGCGCAAGGAGAGGCTGGAGAGAGAGCAGTGGATGCGAGAGCAGGTGTGTGTAAGCATGAGGCATGAAGAAAAATAATTTGTTGAATCACATTGCACCATGATCTCACTAGCAAAACACGCTTTACCCTTTTTGTAACGTTTTAGATGTTTCATCTCACAATACTTTCATTTGAAAATTTTCTAAATGCTATTTAAGCCCACAAACTGTCTTTTTTTTTTTTTCCTCTTCTAGTCTGAAGCTCAGGCTAAGAAAGGAGAAGATTTTGAAGAGGAGGATGAGAAGATAGGAGAAGAGGACAGCCAGTTCATGAAGCTGGCCAAGAAACTAACCGCCAAGACACTCGGCCAGAGAGGTGAATGCAGTGTGTGTGCATGCATATGTGTTTATGTCCTAGGTGTGCTTCATGAGTCTGATCTTAACTCTGTGCTGTTTGTAGCACCCACTGCAGTGCCCCTGCAAGAGAAGGCAGCTCCTAACACCAACTCTTTCCAGAAGCCCTATCAGCCAATGGTCAGTATTACTGTGATTTACTTAGACAGAGAACTCTTATTGAAGCATACTTTAATTGTCCCAAGATCAGACAGATATTCTGTATGTGTATTGTATGTGTAACGTATGTGTAACTCCCTTTTCAAAATTGCTCAAAATCACTACCAAGATGGGTGAAATTCCTTAAATGTGACATGGTAGGAGTCAGACAGTTTCTCAAGTCAGTTGATAAAATTTGTGCTGTGTTGGACATGTTACTGTCTTTGGGTGGAGGTTGGAATTATTTAAAAGAACAGGGCTGTTGTTTTGTTTCTAACTTTTGTTTGTGTCTCTCAGGTGAAGAGAGGATCTTTGCTCAGTCAGCCTCGGGCAGTGCTGCAGAAGTTAGCAAACATCTCAGACAGTAACCCCCTAGCCCCACGTAACACACGAGGATTCCTCTTCCAGACACTGTCTCCAGAGAAAGAACCGTCTGCATCTGCTGGCCCCAAGAAACAGGTACTCCAGCACAGTGCATGTGATATGATCATATGAAACTGTTTACAGCAAAGTTATGTCACATAGTCTGGAAGATGGATTTAATATATAATTCTAAATGTAAACCACTAGGTGGAGCTAAAGAGTTTTTGTGGCCTGGTTAGGAAGCTGCAGCCAGTCTTCGCTAGCTGTTATTCCTGACTATTTATTTTGTCAAACCAATGTTCAGGTTAATACATTCTTTTAAATCACTGTTTGTCAATCAGGAAATGTCTTTGTATGGTAAAATTAGTTATGTATACATTGGTTAGTGTCCTGTAAGGCCATTGCTAAACCTTTTTTCTCATTTAAAAATTTGGTTGATAATGTTGATAATGTCTGTGTCTGCTTGATATTACAACTTAATTTGAGGATTCTTACTTATGGTTGTCACAGTCACCTGTGTTTGTCACAGGTACCACAAATGTAGGTGGTTTAGCATTCTACTTCATGAGTAGTGTGAAATGAGAATTCACTAAATTAAGTTTTGAACGATTAGAAAAGGTGCTCATTCTGTTTAGTTCTAGACACCTTTTAAAGCTCTGTAGCAAAGTTCTAAACACTGTTAATAATTGATAACTGGATGATGCTGTCCATGACTTTGGATATCCGGGTATATTGCAGTTTTTCCTAACCTTTTCCCCTGAACTTTCCAGATGAAGAAAAGAAGTCAGCCAGAGTCCTTTACCCCTGTCGCCAAGCGACCATGTCGTGAGAACTCTGTGAAGATCCCTGGACCTCCGAGAAGTGTTTTCAGTTATTTGGAGAACTGAAGCTCCTTCCAAACTTCATATCACTGACCTCCAACAAGACTATTTTTTTTAGCTTTGGCATATCTCATGTTGACAATATAATCTTGGCAGCATGCGTGACGTAATCCAATTTTTTGACACAGCTGTTTACATTTATTTGTTTTAAATATTTTATCTTGTAAATATTATGAATTTTTAAATTGATGTTTTCTTTACTTGTTGTAAAATTGTAAATTAAAAGTATATTTTAAACTTGCTTATGCTTTTAAAGTGTGGTTTGTGGTTTGACTGGTAAGCTGGATGGCCCTATGATTATACTTGGTTAGTTTGTGGCCCTGCTTTGCTAAAATCAATGTAATTCAATGATTAATTTGTTATTAGAGCTTAGTGTGGTTTTAAACATATTCTCCACCATGTAACACTTATGTTATGCTGCAAAGCTCTTGGGAAATGGAGCCTCACCTAGATTCTCAGGAGATTTTAATTAATCATCTACCATTACATCCCTCTTGAGGTTCTAACTGCCATGATTTGTAATTACCTTCATGACTGTTAAATCTCATGAACTCCTAACCTGTTTTTTTGCTGTAGTAAACCTGCCTTATGCTCATGCTGACTGTCTTACCATGTTCTCGTGTCAAATATTCTGTACATACTGAAGACATTCAGTAGCCCACCACATCTTTTAATCATGGTCTTATCTAATTGACCTTTTCATCTGGGTGATCCAAGTGCCTCTATATAATCTTGTGTGTAATTTTCAAAGTTCCATTGTTGCATAGTGGAGTACTGGTTCCTCTAGCTTCCTTCCTCATGTTTTCCTATTTACAACTATTCCCAGCTTGTTTACTGAGGGGTCTGAAAGCTAAGTTTTTGTGTGTATAGAAACTAAATGGAATTAGGAACATTTATTTGTAAAACCAGGCCTAGAATTAAAGTCAGGGCAGCCACTTGTCAGCACAATAAAAATGCTTTGGATTTCTTCCCCACCCTCCTGCTTCTTCCTGTGAACTAGCAGGAGTGGTGCTGTGGGATTAAACTGAGCAGATGAGCATTTAACACCAGTATCCCCAAGCTCAGTCTCTCAGGCTTCAGCTACTCTTCTCATGACCTGCTCCAACTTGGGCGAGGGATGAGATAATTGTAACATAACAAAACGGATGGCTAAGTATGAAGCAGGCCTTGTGGTGTGAAGCCCTAATGATCCCTTTATCTTATGCTTATTAAGTAAGTCCAGTGTTCTTGGGCCGCAGAGGCAGGGGGCCCTCATTAATGAGGGCTGACTGTTAGGTGCTGGGTTTTGAAATGGATCAACCTTGCTCCAGGCTGGCTGTGGACCTTCTCTTTTGCCTGTAATTTTTATGAGGATATTCAATTTGAGAAAAAAAAAAAACAGTGGCAGCTTCTGGCCTGGGCACTGAGAGCTGTCTGAGCAGAGCTCAGCTTCATAACTCAGGCCTCCATAAAGCGCTGAAGAACTCGTTCTCTCGCAGCTCACTGTCAGCGTTAAGCTTAACAGACGGCTTTGCTGGTGGCTGCCAACTCCGCGCTGCAGACTCCGTTCAGGGTCGAGAGCTACTGGGCAACTGTTTGAATGTGCAGTAGCTGCCACGTTGGATCAGAGCGAAGAGTGTTGACAGCAGCGCCCTTTGGGTGCGTCCCTATGGGCTCTGTCACTGCAGCTGAGCTGAGGGAAATGGGTCATTACTGCAGGCGGCGCGCAACCAAATCGGCGCTGTTATTTACTGGCAACGGCGAAGCTTCCTTCCCCTGCAAGGTTTTATTTAATAAATGAGTCTGGTCGTTGCTCATAATGCTCTTTGTTTTAAAGGGAAATCCCACCGATTTATCCAAATTTTTGCTTAATTCCGTTGTTGACATGTAAACAAAGTAATTCAGAGTTAACTGATATAAAATGGTGCGCTGTAGAGAAACGTACACACTCGGTTTTCTTTACAATGGCAGTGATAAGGACCATTGGTATATTTGTATACAATGCAAATATACATTTATATTTGATTTATATATTTTATTCTATGTATCTACGCAAAACGACCGGTGAACCCTAACTTGTCTCCTGAGTTTTTATATGTAATGCTGATAATGAAAGTTTTTTGGGGTACTATTTCGCTTTAACACCACATCATGTACCACTCCGCCATTAATGTGTGTGTTTTTTAATATGTATGTTTTAATATGGAAAAACTCCTTAAATCTATCATAAAACAATGTATCACGGGGCATGCGCGTAATAACTTTATATGAGGTAGCTTTCAGAAGTATTAAAGGGAAAATCCATCATTTAAAAAATTACGAATAATTCGGTTCTTGAGATGTACACAGATTCACTCAGAGTGGTTTGGTGTGAAAAGATTCATTGTAGAGAAATTTACAGACTCAGATTTCTTTACAGTGGTGATAGGAACCAGGGGTCGCCATGTCTACAACACTAACATAGCCATTTTATTTACTATCCAAAAGCACCAGTGTACCTATACGTGTCTCTGAGTTTTATACGTAATGTTTATGATTGTAGAATACTGAAAAAAAAGGTTTTCTTTAGGGACTATTTTGCCTTACAACACTCTGCATGTACCCCACCGCCATGAATGGATTAAAATAAATGGATTAAAATGCATATCCAATAATTCATGTAAAAACTTTCTGTGGGGGAGCTTTTAGCAGTATTTACCTCTTCACACGTCTGTAAACAATTCTGACTCAGTAAGTTTCTCTAACGGAGCATTTCACATCAAACCACTCTGAATGACTTTGTTTACGTCTAACGTTTTAATTATGTAGAATTTTTGAAAAATCGGTGGGGTTCCCCTTTAATTGCCTCAGACCTCTAATTATCCCTAGCCACTGTTCTGATTGGGTTGGGTTTGTCTAGAATGGACCACCTTACATCAAAACACCCTGAATGATTTCACTTACATTTATCTTAACGACTGAATTATGCACAAGTTAAAAAAAATAGTGCAACTCCCTTTTAACTGGAAAATTCTACACTTAAAAGTTATCTTAATAAAATAAATACATATTTAAAATAATAAAAATAAATAAACAAAACAAAGCTATAATTATATATATTTTTTTAAATTAAGGTTAAGTATGAATGAAGTATCACACTTATAATACTTCATACATACACGAATCTATTACAATAAATGCATTAAACATTTGTAAAACTTAAACAAGCACAGACACAAGTGTATTATGTCTTTAAGTCTTCAATCTCTCTTTACAATAATAACAGAAAAAATAATAGGCTATATACAACAACTTCTGTGTGTTAAAAAAGACAAAAGTAATTTATATCTATTTATATCTATCTAACTATATTCACTCCTCCCTCCCTTGTTTGGCTGATGTAGATGATGGTGCATGTGACGGAGCCGCGGGCTGCCTCCTTGTTTTTGATGTATTTTTCATGTGTTAAGGCCACTGTTGAGCCGCGGCGGAGCAGCAGAGCGCAGCCCCGAGCTGCAGCGCCTGAATGAGGACGTTGTTGGGCGGAGGAGAAGGGGAGAGATGAGGAGGGAGGAGGGGTGGAGAGGAGAGGGGAGAAGGAAGAGAGGAGAGGGGCATGGCGGAGAGGAGGAAAGGGGTAGAGGAGGAGAGCAGGAGAAGGGGGAGAGGAGGAGAGGGGGGCCTCCGCCGCCGGCCACTGCCTATCATGGGACGGGGAGCCAGTGTACTTAATGAGTCTGTCTGAAGTACAAACAACCAGCATACACACACACAAACGCACACATGCAGCACACACTGGCACACTCCGACCATCCTGCTATCGCTTTGGAAAAAAAATCACAGCGACAAAACAACCCGAGCCTGGTGCGAGAACACTGAAGTAGCCTCTGTAATAACCTCCACACCGTGTTGTACAGCACTGTTTTCTGGTTTTATATACGAATACTGGCACAATATGCACCCCAACGGCCCGCTTTAGTGCTAATGTTTCCCTGTTTCCGTTAAGCCTCTGCCCAGTTTAGGAAATGAGTCATGCTAGGCTAACGCTGTCTGGACGGGAGGAGGAGGAGGAGAGGTAGCGCGCGCGCACACACGCACACACACACACACACACCGTTGCAGAGGCTCGCCTGCTGGAAGAGAAAGAGGAGGAGGGCTAAACGGAGAAGGGGCTGCATCTCTTTCGCTCTCGAAAACGTTCATAACGAACGGTAAGACGAGGCCGTGTGTTTATCGATTCACGAACGTTGGTGCCAATCATTGTTTTATGCAACGGTCAGATAAATTGAGGGCGAGCGTTAGCTTGTGCTCGCCACGGTCGAGCCGAGGGAGAGAGAGAGGAGCTCGGAGATGGGGTAATGCTACCGCCGCTGTGCTCTTATGTAACCTGGACTGTGCATATTCCAGCGGAATATTTAATCCCTTTCAGTCTGCTTTTAGATGCTCGCTTTCATTATAATTGTAGAAACAGAATGGTAGTTGGATTTGAGCTGTGGCAAAGCAAATATTCTGACAATAGCGGCTGTTGAACTGGGTGTGGGTTTGGCTGTGGGTCACATCCTCCAGTCCAAACACTGATGGCTAGCATAGCGCTGTTTATATTCTCCAGAACTGAATGTAGCAGGATAGCTTAGCTAGCCTCTCACTGTAAAGGAACTGAAGCTTCCTTTTAAATCTTAATTAAGATCATTTTTAAAGCCTTTTTAAGGTCTTCTGCATGTATTATGGATTTCCACTCTGAAGTTAATGTCTGATACACAAAGGAACATTTGATTTTGCTGAAATGGAGAACATTATGGCAATAATACTGTAGGAATATAATTTTAGTTATTGATCAGATTCTAATCCATCATAACTACTTTAACTATGACAAACTGGAACATGGCTCTTCTTGTGTAAACTCATGAAGTTACAGATAGTCATTTGACTTTTCTGTCTCATCAAAATTTGGATTTTTTCTCCTCTTTTTTCAAAGAGCAACCCAGTCTCAGGCAAGACCAAAAATGCTGAAGCAAGATCGGCCTGCGAACCCTGTTTATGGAGGTCAGAAGCCTGGAGGTGCACCTTCAACGCTGCGTATCCTCAGCAGCAGCCAGAGGAAGTGCGAGAAAGATGGGAACTTCAACTTTTTGGGACAAGATGACAGCTCACTGACAGGAGATGAGAACCGCAACCAGATGCGCCCCCGAGCTCTGGGTTTGTTAGGTCGCGATGCACCAATCTCTGCTAACCACTATGGGCCTGGACCCCTCTCTCCCCTGTCCCGCCTGCCCTGCTGGAGCCCACTGGAGCCCCTGCCTGAAATCGAAAGTGGGGATGACACTGGAGGTAGAGTGCCTCCTGATGGAGCAGAGGAGGGTAAGATAGATGAGGAGATGAGGAGAGTGAGTGATGATGAAAAAGAGAAGGAGTCAGAGGATCCTGTGAAAGGTGAAGAAGAGGAGGAGGAAGAAGGAGAGGAGGTGATAGACTGGGACGACAGTGATGAAGAGTTTGAGTTCAGCTACAGGTCAGGGAGTTCTTCTCCTCTTAGCATCGAGAGCGGAGATGTCGCTGGAGGAGATTCCCTCAACTCCATTTGGGACCGAGTCTGTGTGGGAGGTCCAACCACAGAAAATGGGGATGCGACCACAAGCCCAGATGGAAAACAAAAGCGGGAAGAGAACAAGGAGGCAGGGGTGCGCCGCAAGAGCCTCGGAGGCTCCAGCCTGCTTGAAGAAGCTTCCTCAGACACGGACAGTGACCCCAGCTCTGAGCTTCCTGAGCTCATGGAAGCGGTGTGGACCCTCCAAGACCGGGAGAAGTTCAAAGCTCAGGAGATGGAAAAGCACCACGTCCAGCTGACCATGTACCGACGGCTTGCTCTAATCCGCTGGGTGCGCACCCTGCAGAGCCGCGTCCAAGAACAACAGAACCGGCTCCAGTCCAGTTTCGACATCATCCTCACCCACAGGAAAGAGCTGCTCCGGATGGGTGCAGCGGCAGCCACGGCTAGCCAGTAACAGCAGTATGGAGATGCACAGAGGAGAGTCATGAGACCAGCCGACGATCCAGGCAGAAACAAAGGACTATGAGCATTGACGTCATGTACAGGGAAGATTCTTCGTTTATCTCTCAGACTCTTTTAAACCATCAGTTTTCAGCTCCAGTCCTAGGGATCCACTGCCTTACACGGTTTCAGGTATTCCCTACCTGCACTGGGCCAACTCATCAGCTAATGATCAAGTCTTTTAGGAATTGGATGAGTTGGATCAAGAATGTTGAGCAGGGAATATGTAAAAATTTTGTGGGACAGCAGATCCCCAGGACTGGAGTTGAGAACCACTGTTTCAAACCAAATGACCTCCTGCATTCCAACTCCAACTCCTGTCATTCAAGTGTTGCCCATGTCTATGCTTCAAACTGTGCTTGTTTCTTTGGTGTCATGTGGTGTACATGAAGATTCACTGAAGCATCGGTGCAGAGCTGTGCATGCATGGCTTGTTGTTTCCTGACCATATTTGCTCACCTAAAAACCCAGTATGAATATCAGAGTCATATATCATGAAAATATATGTTCTAATATATTTGAAGAAAATGCTATGTTTATATAAATATCTTTAGCGTCTATTGGAGTTTATTAGATATGTCTATTTCTGTGTGTATGAATGAATAAATTATATTTAACAGTTTTATTTTGCTGTGTGTCCCTGTATAAATAGTTGTATGGATGTCTGTTGAAGTGAATGATATTGTGTTACGATAAAATTAAACCCAATTCATTGGATGAAATCTAGTAAAAACAATAACAAAAGATGTTTTGTCAGGCAATGAAAAAAGCCCTTCTGACTTTCTCTTAAGATTTTACCACTGCAGCATCACAACAAGGCAGTTATTAGCCTACATGACCTGTCTTACAATGGTCTATTTATTAGTGAATACACAATGTTCTTGTTTCTTATCACACGAGAAGGAAAGAGTACTGGATAAAGACTGATAGTCCCATAAAAACTGTGAATCTACATGGCACGGACAGAGTGCTATGTGTTTGCACAGATAGCAGCGTTTGTACCTAAATCCTCGGTGTAAGCATGGCCTCAGGGCCCAAGTCCCCTGCTCTGCGTCCCTGGGGGGCTGTGGGTGTGTGCATGAGTGCCTTGGGGCACCTGGTCCACTCCGGCCCGGTGAGCAGACCCATGGTCTGGTATTACCCTGTAGCCAAGCCCTGTGGCAAAACAGGGATAATCTGTGAGGTCTGCCACTGAATTTGGGGACCGAGGGCTTATGTTTGGTGCTTATCCTTCCTTTTTGTTTAAGTGAACTAGCCTGCAAATGTATAACACCATTAACATATTCATGAATGGTGTGTTTCCCTCGTTTTGAGCTAAATGTTGGACAAATAGCAAAAAAGGAACTACACGTTTGATTTAGCTTTCCTATCATAGGCCCACTAGTGTAAACTGGGGACAAAGGTTTACATGTGTTTGATTTGTGAATGTAGGAAATGCTGTATGGGTAATTGTAGGATTTGTGGGGTCTATGGCCTTTTGAATAGGGTGGATTTACTTGTTATGGGATATCAGATCACATGGGACAGTATGGTATCATCAGACATGTGTATCATAGGCTCTAAATGAGAAATACAAGTTTCCCACAAAATAATAATAAACAATAATGGCCTCTTAAATTGTCCATTCCCTGGTGTCTCATAACACCTGACTCCCCCTAACAGGTCTATCTCATTTTTTAGTTTGCTTTTTTCAGCATCTCAAGCTCCATGATGTAGCCACCAATCTACTTTTCGTTCCAATACCAAGTCATGTCAAGGCTGGAACCCATACCAACACAGATACTTTGAAAAATCTTTTTGAGTGTGTAAAAAGGGAGAAATCTTTCTGATTTCTACAATGAAGACCAGTGAAAATGTGGACATCAAAATAATATTTGAATGATTCCGCATTAGTATTAAATATACTGGCACACAGGCTGTTTAATGAAGTAATCCATACGATCTGCCATTGGAACATTCATTCAGTCAGTCGTGGATGTCGGCCTGTGTGGTGTACGGGGACAGGGAGAGAGGTGGTGGTGGAAGGAAAAGTAGTTCCCATTCTGTTTAACTGCAGCACACATTGAGTTTCATTTAAAAGGATAGATTTGCGGTTTGCTGCTTTAAATACATTCAATATCGACATTTTTATGTGAAGATCGACTCTCAGAAAGAAATGCCATTTTCGGAACCGATACCGAAGTATTGCCCACCACTAAGGCTAGCCAGCGCTTTCCTCGACGGAAGACGTGGCGTCACTCAGAGTTCAGTACCTCGCTGTGTCTTCGCCCAGACAGCATCGCTAAGTTTCAGATGCTCTGCGAGACTGGAGGTGAAGTGCGAAGGCCCCGCAGGGCGCCAATCCCTCTGCCGGGAGGCACCTCGCTCTTCCAGCATAACTGCTAATTTAGCCGTCTGAAAAAAACACGCACACAGAGGCGGGAAAATATACAGCGGAGTCAATGGCGGCTGCGAAAACGTTCCCGTCGGGGACCTGCACACAGCTGTGACACTCACAGGTCGGGGGCAAGTTGTTATTACTGTGTGAATACGGCCTGATCTTTTGAATACTGTTTACACCCAGAAGTACTCTTATTTTACTTCTGCTGCTCTTAACCTCGCAGGTCTGAGGCACTCTGACTTAGAGTTTTACCTCATAAACCAGCGGAGTCTCAGTAAACCAAAGTAATATGACTAGTAGTTCATCAGCAACGACAACACCCAACTCTACCAAATCCCCACTGGAACCGGTTTATTCTCTCGCGCATTGAGGCTCTAGTGTTTCTAGTTGGTGGTGTGTTCATTTGGTGCTAGACATGAATTAATACTGTTCATCACTTAAAGCGTCGTTTGCGTGCAATGTCTGAATCTGGCCTTACAACGAGCTCTGAGTAAAACATTTCCAACACTTTAACAGTCATTTGCGTGTGCTCAGTTTGAGTTACAGGATTTAATCGTTTCCAGATATGTTTAATTGTTCAAATGAGAGAAGTAACCAGCGGAAAAATACACAAATACAGTCCTCAATAGGGGCAACAGTGCAGACAGGCCGATTTAGCCTTGTGCTTGTCTGTAGTTTTATTTGGATGTGTTAGCTATTTCTCAACACTGGGGGGCAATGTTATTCATATGCATCAAATGAACAGGCCACCAACTGAAAAAAGGTTGAAAAGGCTCTCTCTCTCTCTCTCTCTCTCTCTCTCTCTCTCTCTCTCTCTCTCTCTCTCTCTCTCTCTCTCTCTCTCTCTCTCTCTCTCTCTCTCTCTCTCTCTCTCTCTCTCTCTCTCTCTCTCTCTCTCTCTCTCTCTTACCTCTACCCCCACCCTTCCTGATGTAGTGTGACAGTAAACTAGCCCCCAGCCCTCTGCTGGCGTGGAAACAATCAGCTTTGACAGAAAGGGGGTGGTAGGGGAATGGGGGATGTTTGCAGCCAGGGGCCAGTGTATGATGAAGTGGATGGGTAGATCTGTCTAGATAGATAGATAGATAGACAGACAGATAGATAGAATAAGCATGAAACAATAAAACACATTCAGTATACAATACAATATTTTCCTAGGTTTCATTGATTTCATATTAACTATTTAATCTTAACACTTTATAATTATGTAATGTAAAGCGATATAAGGAGTCCATGAAAGACGTTAGGGGGCCCAGTCATCACGGGCCCACCTGCGCTATTGGCCCCTGTCTGACTGACAGTCCTATGCTGTCAGTAACTCTGCATTTACACAGCTTATCGATGTTTATGTTCAAGTGAAAACTGTGTCCTCTTAACTAAGTGCACTATTTTGATGTCTCCGCATTTTGTAATGGTGTCCAAAAACATAATTACAGACTATGAAGTGCACTCAAACAATCCCACAATGCACCGCAATAAGTAGTGCACAACTGAAGTATCCTGGTAGATAGCGTATACCAACGATTCACTACTTTGTTTGGTTTGAAGATTCACACACAACTTCTGTGAGGAGGATTACTGAGCCCAGCTACAAGGCTTATGCCTTGGAATCTGCTGTTGCACAGTAATAAACAAACTTGTATAACATTGTTTACTGCCATCACAAACTTTGTTCCCTTTAGTAGTGTTCTACATAGTGATCCAGATTTTTGAATGTAGGGTATAGTGCAGAGATTGACAACCATTTTCTCCTTTCAGCAAAATATCAAGCCACCTTGGGAGCCGCAATATTTTGTGTTCATTTTACTATCTTGGCTGTAAATACGTCTCAGTATGTGTTAGTATAGGCTAACAAAATTAATATAAATGAAAACACAGACTTACATTGCTCTGCTTTAAGCTTTAGCTCAGCTATAGCTGGTCCGTAAAAGTAGAACAGTTTCTTGTAAAATGTCTCTCAATGTTTGATTTTTTTTAACGAGGCTGAAGTCAGATCCTCATTCACCAGCTTCTTGTTCAAATTTCCCGTTCTTAAGGTGGAAAGGGAAAATTTGAATGAGAAGCTGGTGCACGAGAAGCTGACTTCAGCTTTGTGACTTTTTAGTTTGACAGTTTCTCGTTAAACATATCAGGAAACCAGCTGGAGTCCTTATAAATGCAAATAAGTCCATTCGTCTCCAAAGTATCTGTGTTTGTCTTAAATCTTTCTCTTTGTCTTTTCATCAGCTACTGGAGAGGTGAGATTGTTATATGTGTTGCTATGTGTGACCAGCAATCTGTATGCCAATCTTCAGTTAAATGTTGGTGAATTAGCAGTTATACATTACCTCCAACGTTTAAGACCATTTATTGTTAAAACTGTGTTAGAATGATCAGCAGAGCTTTATTTTACAGCAAAGGAGGATCATTTTATTTTTACCTAAAAATCTGATTAAAAAAAAAAGCCTCATGCAGCTCCAGAGCCACAAGTTGCCGACCCCTGGTATAGTGACAAGTGACCACTTCGGATACAGCACTTGTTTGGGAATAGCAGAGCTTTCAGTTTATGTCTAAAACAAAGATTACCAGCTGCTTACATGTGGTCTGGGTTATGTATATAGACTTACACTTATTCACAGTAATACACATACACCCCATAATTTAAGTGAATATTCACTGAAGGATAAGCAAGGACAAACTGTTTAAATCTATGTTTCAGCCCCCATTTTCTCATAAGTTTTGTTGCCTGTCAGCGAAGACCGTCGCTGATCAGCTGTGCTCCTGTGGGGCCTAAAGCCTGTTGGTCTGGGTGGCTTCAGCTGCCTCGTCCGCTTTAACCAGCTAATAAATATGAAAACAGCAGGTTTAAACTTTTATTCGTTCACTGCTTGAAAGGATTATACCCCTCTATGGAGTCCCATGTAAATCTGGAAACCTCATAATGGCCAATGTTGTCCCATAAAAACGTGTCGAACAATAGAGGCTGAATGGGAGCTCTTTCACGCATAAGGGTTTTTTCGCAGGCGCTCATTGAGAGCAGGCCGGCGGCGCCCCGCCCCTCGATTATCTCTCTGTGCCGGTGAAAGGGCGCCTCAGAGCGGCAGGTGCGTGTGCCGAGCTCCGGGGGTCACAGCGCTGGCTAACGCGGGGGGAGCCGGCTTCGTTCACCCCGCACAGCTGCCGGTAGGAAATTTTTTCAGAGGCTGTCACTTCCATTTAGCCCCGCTCTTTCTCAGCCCTTCAGACGAAGTGCTCTCCTCTCGTGCCCACGTCCTCTCCCGCTTAGGAGCAGCAAAAGCACCGCTAAACGGCGACGGCCTCCAACAAAAGGCGGCCGGGGGGAGCGAGGCAGCCGCTTCTCAACGCCGTGAAATTGCAGATTAAAGAGAAAAGGCGCCCCTCCGGACACCGGGGCTGGGGCTTTTCAAGAATGCAAATGCTTAAAGTGTTACGTTAAACACACTCTTAACACTGCGACCCGGACTATATTCCCCTGATACCACTTTTGTTAATCTATGAAGTCTTTCAAAAGATAAGCCGGACCGTGGTGACTGCATGAAGGTGAATGTGTGTCAAGAGCCCACGTCCACCCATTCACACCCACTCAAGTATTCCTGTCTTTGTGGAGTAGCCTATTTCCATTGACTTTACTGTATACAGCCTGCTGCTTACACTTATGTACACTGATAGCCTTAGTAACCATCTTTACTTTTTTACTTTTTCACAATAATTTATGAATTAATGCATAAATGGTAAACAAAAAATATTTTCCTCATGGGGACCACCAAATGTCCCCACAATGTCAAAATGTTTGTTGTTGCTTCTCATTCAGGGAGCATTATAACTCCACAAAGAGCCTAATGCATGGCCACACACATCTCTCTGTGTCTCTCTGTCTTTCAAATGCACACATTGATTAATTGTATTTTTTTAACACCATTTATCAACACCAGGCCACAATCTCAGGATTTGCTTCTCTTTGTGGCATATGTTCCCTCCTCTGATACACAACTTGCACTTAACTCATGAATATCATTAATCCAGCCTGTCCCTCCTTTCTTAATCTGAGTTCAAAACCTGTCGCAGTCCAACAAACTCTACCCCAAGGCTATGCATCCATTATCCCTATACTCAGATGAGTCCCATTGGGGCATGATAGAAACAGTGTATCTGTCAAGGAACAGCATGGTGTTTTTTTTTCTCCACTCAAACTCTGGCAGTCGAATTGATAGGAACAATAAGATACACGACTGTTTTATCGGGACATAACAGAGCAAGACATTTCTGTTCTGAACATGCTTTTGTGCTGTTTGTTGCAGAAGTGCGGCCAGTCACCGAGTTAAGTATGCTTCGTTTTGACCACTCTTCTATGACAGAGATAGGCCCTAGCTCATTTTCTCCATTTGAAAGAGAACCCAAAATAAAAAAAGGACTTGGAGATAATCATCTTTTCATTAAACTTTCATCCAAAGCAAGTTAGATGTTCAAGGGGCCCAATTATAGCTCGTGTATTTTCACCAGAGCAGTTACAGCTAGTGTATCTGGTTCAAGGCTGCTGCGAGGGCATCATTACGAGAGCGGAGAGAGTGGGATTTGACCCCACAACACGCTGATGGACACGAACCAGATGCAACCATGAACAGTGTGACGGCTGACTAAATAAAGCATACACAGAGAGGTGTATAGATTTTCCGAGCAGATAGCATGGTGCGGGGGGAGCGTTGTGCCGGGATTTGTGTCACAGTCTGTGTGTGTGTGTAAGTGAGTGAGAGAGAGTGTGTGTGTGTGTGTCTCAGTGTATTAGCAGTCAGAGCACTGGGGCCCGGAGGCGATTCCTGTGTGTGCTTGCGATAAAGGGGGAAAGGGAGGAAGTAAGAGAGGGGTGGGGGTGGTGATGCAGGGGGGTGAGAGATGGAGAGAGAAAGAGTTAGAAGAGGAGGATGTGGTGTGGGGGGTGAGGGGGAGAGATAGAGAAAGAGAAAGTGAATGAGAAGTAGAGGAAAGAAACAAGGGTGAAAAACCAGCAGAGTTCGGAGCTTCCATGATGCTGTCAAGACTCCTGGATCATGTCCCCATCGGGCTCTCGGGTTTTCTCTCTCTCTCTCTCTCTCTCTCTCTGTGCCTCGCTTTCTCTCCCTCTCATGAAACGAGGGGAAGAGTGTCTTGGCAGGGTAATTAAGAATGGCCTCTAAACACAGGAGTATGGCAGGAACGCTCCAGATGAAAGTAAATGATTAAAATAATTACAGGCGCTGAGCTGACGAGCTGGAGTGCGGGGTGGCCGCCGGACATTTGTCGGTAATTAGATAATTAATCTGAATGCAAATTATGAGTCCTAACGAAGCAGTCAGGCTGAACCAGTGACAAATGCCGAGAGAGGAGAAGAGGGGGATACAGAGAAAAATTTAAATCCGGTCTCACTTTCACTACAATGATTCCCTGTGCATCTATCAGAAATTCATTTCAAATGTGCTATAAGAACAGCAGAACACAGAAAAACAAACCTGGATCTGCACAGGAAGAGGAGACATAAACAAATCATTAAAAGAGCACACGCTTGCAGTGTAAGAAAATCGCATTTCAATCGTGTTTCAAAGTAGTTTCAACTGCTGTGGGGTTTATTGCGTAGTGGGTCAAAACTTCAAAGCGTGTGAAATAAAATCAAGAGTAGACATGGGCAAAGGGAAATTTGTTGAAAGGCTTTTCAAGGCTTTAAAGAAATCTTTTCATCAGCCTGGGAAATACAGGATAATTCACGTTCTGAGCATTCACTCCTGCTAGGGGATGCAGAATGCACATTGTGTCCTCTGAACACCCTTCTGTAGGACACTGTCTGAGCATCAGGGTGAATCATCCTTAGTAATTCAGGTTGTTCAGCAGAAAAAAAAAACAGCTATATTCTGAGGCTATGAAATCTTATTTAGAGGATGAAAACATCAGTAGCCCAAAGGACTAATGGTAGGCCTACATAGAGATACATGGAGACCCCCCACGGCTATAGGCCCATCATGAGAAACTGAGGTTCGCTTTACAGACGTTTAATAGCCCACAATCCACTGCTTTCTAATTCACTTGTGTAATAATAAATACTTTTTGGGCATATTTTAAATTGATACATGTACAATACTGTGCAAAAGTTAATGCACCTGAGAAAACCACTAGGCACCATTGATTTGCTCATAAAAACACTAATGTTACAATAAATACAATTAATGTTACTACAGTGGAGTGAATGTATGTATGTTATTGTGCTTATTCAACCATTTCCAAAGCTCTGTTATTTGTAGTTACCATCCAGTAATTGCAAATAAGTATTACATTAAATTAAATCGGGTTGATGGAACTTAAATATTCATCTGATGGCTGGGGGTGTCAAAGTGAAGTTGGAACCAAACCTTGGTTCTTTCAACCACCTCACAACATCTAAACTTTTATGAAAATAAGAAATTCTCGTTACTTTTTTGCACTGTTTATGTTTGTCTGTATTTATTCTAATGTCTAACATAAGTGATTTAAAATAGTTTGTTTAGGTGCTTAATATATATATATATATATATATATATATATATATATGCACATACATATTGCTGCTGTCGGAACAAAACCTTCTATCTCCAGAATACAGAAAAAGAAAAAACCTACTTTACTTTTAAGTAAATGGAACCAGATTTTTTTCCAAGTCTTTTTAAGCCATTTCTTTTGGTCCATTTATCCTGAAGCTACCCAAGATTTGGACTGCCCAGTTTACATAGAAGGAGAGAAACAGGGTGAAATATATCGGTCATTTATTGGTCATTGGAACATTATTGAAATGTTTACTTGTACATGTTTACTGTTTACCTGCAAGAACAAGATTAACCTCATTAGAAAGAAAACACAGATTTAGGCTTCCTGGGTGTTTAACAATTAAGCTTTTTTTAAATAATTTTTTAACATCGTCTATTTAAAAAAATGATTAAAAATTATTACCCATCTCAGGTTTCTTTGCTGACAGTGACTGATTAACAGTGTTGATTTTTTAGCATAGAATTAACAAATACAAAATACAAAATGTGGTTAACTAGCATCCATGCTAACCGCATGAAGAGATTAAGGACACTCTAATGATTGACTTAAAATGTATTTTTTTCAATGAATGATTTACTTTTAACCTATAATTTGAGTAAAAGGGTCAATCTTTCAAAGTGACTTTCAACATCAAAATATAATTTAAAATAGAGAAAAAAGAAAAGGAGAACATACTTTTACTTATATCCATGATCTTTTTGATACTGGGATGATGAAACGTCCTGTTGTATGTGTAACCTGTGTATTTTGTGAATTTTTCATGGCCTATAATGGAAGAGTCATGAGAAAAGGATGGTTTAAGTGTGAGATGTTAAACCGGTCCACACATTATTGTAAAAATAAGAATCTAATGTAAAAATAAGAATCTGTTTAATTTTTAAAGTGTAGTTATAGTGGGCTTTGACAGGCAAAAATGCTAATTTATAATGCTAATTAATTTTATATGGTTTTATTAATGTCTTAAGTCATTTATTCGAAACATGCTCATAAGCTGAGTTGTAGAACACTTTACCAATGTTTAGAAAGTCTTGTACCTCTACTGTACATGTGTGTTTGTAAATGGGACACAAATGGCAGCGCAGTCGCGGAATCAGCCGCACATGTAAACAGAAACACTGTGAAACTTCTCGTCCTGCAGTTCATCACGGCTCCGTCGCCTTACTGAGATCACGTGACGAGGAGAAGCGCCGCAGCAGCTTCAGTTGTGATGACATCAGAATTGTGCGCCGACGTGCTCATCTTCGCTGTGTAATTTCTTACTGAGTCACCGAGTCATTCAAACCGCCTTTAACCGAAACGTTCTCTGCTTTTTCTACACGATGGAGTATTTAATTGGAATTCAGGGTCCGGATTTTGTCTTAGTTGCAGCTGATAATGTGGCCGCCCACAGCATCGTCCAGATCAAACACGGTAAAGATTTGATCTCATTAGCTAACCGGCTAACTCCTGCCGTTAGCGGACCTGCTACACTGACAATCAGCTAGCATTGTAGCCGACTTGCTAGCCGAAATTCGCTCAGTAGTTACGTTTATTTGTGCGAATGCAGTTTCTTGCTCTTTGTAAATCGTTTTGTAATGTGTATGTTCAGTAATGTTGTTCTCTACTTTGTAAATCAATGAGAAACGTTTCCGTACTCCTATTCATGCTAGCTGGCTAGCCGGCTAAAGTTAGCTAAGCACTTTTTTTGTGCGTAGAACAGATTTACTGCAGCAAATAATCACTTTTTAAAAGTATGGTTAATGCTATATTATGTTATCGTAAGATGTATTGTCATTTTAGTAACTGTAACTGTTGTCTGTGTTGTGCTGTGTTCTCTGTTTTCTTTCTGTAACGTTAATTGAACACGGAGATGAGTTTGCGAATCTCTTCTGAAAGTGAAAGTGATGGTGTTCGTTTGCTGGTCAGCCTTAGCTGGTTAATATAACAAATAGTTATCCATTCTTTTGTTGATATTCAGTAATTTGACATGTCTTGGAAAGGTAACAGGCGTTCTCAGTGACAACACTGTATTAGTTTTATTATTTGGAGGATGTTTGTGGGTTGCAGGCCTCATCTTGTATGTTTTCGTTTCAGATTATGACAAAATGTTCAAACTGAGCGAGAAAATCCTGTTGTTGTGTGTTGGCGAGGCGGGTGATACAGTACAGTTCGCAGAGTACATTCAGAAAAACGTTCAGCTCTACAAAATGAGAAATGGTAAGTAGTACTGTGTTCTGCCCTAAACAGCCTGTCAGCCTTTCTCTTGTTTTAAGTATGTCTCAGGCTTGAATGGGCATTCAGTTTTGCCTGCACTATGTTCAGATCTGTGATACCTTCCACATCTGTGACACCTTTATATTGTTGTTTTTGATTAGGTTAACAAGATTGATAACCTGTTTTGTTTTGAAAGAATATTCAGTTCCTTTAAAGAAATATGAATAACAAAATATAATCCATCAGGTATGTGTTGTTGGGATTTAGTCACTTTAAATTCTTTTTTCATTTGTCTTTTTTGTGTGTTTGTGTGTCTGTAAGTGGGCTCTGATTTTATGATTTTTATTGTTTTCTTGTAGATGATTTTAAATAAAAACCAAATTCTCTTTCTTTTTAGGCTATGAGCTCAGTCCAGCAGCCGCAGCAAACTTCACCAGGAAGAACCTAGCCGACTATCTGCGCAGCAGGGTATGTATATACATGTGAATCTTTTAGTGTCTAACAATATTTTTAAAGCCTTTTCAGGAGCCATTAAAGCAGAACAACACATACTTTATTATTCAAAAAGCTAAATCAATTCACTTGCTAACACTGCTAACCACAGCAGTAGCAACAGTGATTACAACAATAACAATAATACATTCTGTATGGAAATTGACAAAAAAAAGCAACAAATCTTTTTGACAGAATCACTAATACTAATCTATTTGTCAGTAGTTTCACCTGTAGCTCTCTGAAGCCTGGCACAGGACCTCTTATGTATTGCAACATACAAAATGTGAGAAATCTAAGTATTAAACAAAGGAAAATAGGATTAAATCAGTCTTGTAATATGTTTTTTCTTTCTGCTGTGTGTGTGGCAAGCAGAAGTATGCATGGTGGTAAGGAGAGCTGCAGCAGCAAATCATCATTTAAAAGAAACAAGAGGGATCAAACCCTTGTATCAACATCCAGTGTATTAGACAGAACTGAGGCCACTCCAGCCTAGAGCTTAGAAACAGTGCGGCAATCCCTAAACATACAGCATTGTGCCTTGTGGTTTATTGATGCTCATATGACGGAATGGATTATCAGTATGTTTAATTTGATAGTGTTTCAGAGAGAGGGCACAGACCATTAAAATAAATGAACTGCAGATTTTATCCCATTTAGAGGTACTTTTCAGGTACAGCTCCCCTTTCCCACACTGCAGAATCGGGGCTCTTCAGTGGAACTTGAGAAACAGAACAAATTATATGAATGAATTCTATAAAGAGAGAGGCCAGAGCTAATAGTCTATGGTACCGGTTGATATTCTTGGGATGCATCAATGCTGATACTGTTGATACTGTTGTCACCCCGATACCGTGCTAATTTATACATACTCATAAAAAATGCACCAATACCAGCTTCTAATACAACCTGATGCTATGTAACAAAGTAATTGGTCGCTTTAAACATTCCACGTTTACACATTCCCGCTAGGCATGCACTTTGCAATTTTATCCTGTTTTTAAGCACACACAATCACAACCACTTCCCCAATATGGCTGGACACATATAGGCTAGCAAAACGGGGGTAAAAAGTCAACCAATTTGCTACCATATGTGTCCATATGTGTCTACTTTACTCTGTTTGGCTGAATAGAATTGCAAGATATTAACGTTAATATTTTGAATGGACCAGCTTTATTGATCATTCTTCTTGGACCGAACTGTCTGTAGAGGCTGCGTTTTATTTTGCGTTACAGACAGTATGTTTTTGTATAATGTGGGTATATAAATCGTAGACTTTGTCCGTACATGATGGTCTATTCAAACATACAGTGTGAGTTGTTGCCAAAGAAAAATTGCACAGTGTATTGGCTTTAGAGGACATTCAACTACAGTGCAGCCAGCCAACCATCCAAAAAGACTCCAACAAGACATATAACTTGAAACGTGAGCTCCTCAGATTAGCCTTGAATATGATTTCTGCTGTCACTGTGCTATACAGACTGTTGTTAAAGGAGTTGTTACCATCTGAGAAGCCGCCTGTATCAGATAAGGCCACAGTCTCAGTTTCTTGAGGGAGAAACAAGCTGTGGATCAGCTGGTACTGATAGCATGAATGACTAACATTTTCTATGTTTTCTAACATGCACATTTAAGAGGAATGACTTGAGTATTTTGACAAAGCTGAAATTGGCTTCTTATTAAAAACTCCCTTTCCACCTTAATTGGTGCAGTAGTGACTTTCAGGCCCATATACAAGTTCCAAAATATAACTGCTGCTCCATTTAAGGTGGAACAGATAGTGATTACTATCTACATAAATTTAATTACCTTACCATCTGCGACTCAGACCTTGCTTATTAAGTATTTGGTAGTGATACATATTTTTTAGTACTCAACTTTACAGAGTCTGATACTATACTGAATAACCTACCTAGAATTAAGTAGTTTTTAGTGTAAATGAGTGGAATGTGCCTTAAAAATTAAATCATTAAAATCTAGCTGATTTAAAATTAAGTACATTAGTGAGTTATGCTCTATTATTTAATGCTACCGTGAAGTGAGTAGCGCTGCAGAGGATAACAGCTGGTTTTGTTCCACGTCAGAAAAGCGCTTCTGTACAGCTGTAGTTTTGCCTTTTGTCTGTCTCTTTCAGCTACGGTCTCTGTAGCACAGCGACAGCAGTAATCACATCCGAGGAGCTCACGTGTGGAGTTGTGTTTTTGGAGTCTTTTGTTTGGCTGATTGAGCTGTAGTTGAATGTCCTCTAAATCCAGACATACACTGTGCGATTTTAGGAATCTTGTTCTGTGATGACTCACACTGTACATTTGAATAGACCGTCATGTACGATTTATATGTTCACACTGTATGAAAGTGCTTCGTCCATGCTATGAGGAACGCAGCCTTTACAGACAGCTTTGTCTAAAGACAATTATCAATAAAGCTGTTTCATTCAAAACAACGCGCTGAGAAACTGAGCAGCTTGGCTAACACTGTGCACTGAAGCTAAAACTAGGTGGTGATGTACATGGTAGGACATTGCTATCTGCCTTGCAAAACAAATCACAATATTAACTTTTAAACCTCACTACTCAGTCAAGCAGAGACAGACTTTGGTAGCATGGTGACTTTTTTTCGCCTCTTCAGCTGGCCTATGTGTCTCCACACATAATGGGGAAGTGGTTGTGATTGTGTGTTTAAAACAGGCTAGAATCACACAGTGTAGGTCTGGCGGGAATCTGGCAAGGAGCAACATTTAAAGTGATCAGCAACTTTATGTCTGACTGACATGGAGTCAGTAACACCTCTGTGTGAGCAGAGCCTCTTTCTCTGCGTTCTTAAGCGCATCAGACGGTATTAGCTGAACATCGGAATGCTTGTATCAGTAAATTTTTAAAGTAAACGAGTATGGTATTGGACCAATACCCAATACCAGTATCGGTGCATTCCTAGTATTTGGTCAACGGTTGAATAGATAAGAAAACATTCGGAGTGACCTGGAATATAGGGATAAGAATACATCAGTTTAAGTGATATTTGAAGGGCATGGAATATAGGGTGAATCACATATCGTAATCACGAATCGTAAATAAAATTAATAACTGTCCTGTCAGAGAGAGAAGGCTGTTTTGTGTCTTCAGTACGACCCTTTTTTTCCCCAAATCCACTGTGCACATCTGAAGTCGACCTTAGGTTTAATTTTTGTATTTACATATATTTCATAGTTGTGTAAATGTGTCCTTACAATTCTAATTAGCATACATTTTTAAATTCTTGAATTTAAATCATCACTGCAGTCTCACAGTGTGATTAGATTTCGTTTTTCTGCACCCCCACCAGTGTTAATAAATGAACACTAAACAAATCTGTAAACATAACTCACACTGGGTTGCCAGCGCTGCGCTCTGCACCGCTCGCTGTGACTAAATGAAGGGCTGTGTTGACGGCGATCAAAGACAGATGTCAATATGTTGTGAATGTCTAGAGGTGTGATCTGCGTCTCGGAGGTCTTAAGCACCTGTGTCTGCTCTGCAGCGCGATCCCACTAATCTCAGATGGCTTCTTCCCATGTGTGCATGTATATGTGTGTGCCCATCTGTGTAAAAGGCCTGTCTCCATCCCGGTCCTGTTGTCTGGCAGTTTGTGTGTTAATTTGTTAGGAAGAGTGTAGCTGCTGCTTGTCACAATAGCAGAAGGGAGAAAATAATTACAAAAAACAATTAGAGCAGCTGATGCAGGAGGGGCTGCAGAGGGAGAGGGGGCCTTGGGGGCATCAGGCCAGGTTCCCAAATCAACATGCTTCAGCTGCAGCACTTCTACTGCTAGTGCATGCTTAAAGAATGGCCTTCATCGGCTGCCTGTCAGCCTCTCCCCCCCACAGGATTAGTTTCAGAATTGTGGTGTGGAGGGTTGGGTGGGGTTAAGCATTAAGCATAATTAAAAAAAACAACACTTGAACCTGCAGTGGAAAGAATTACTTTTATCCTTAATGCCCGAGTCTCAAGGCCTTGATTGGCTTTCACTTTTTCAGCCGTTTTGTTCCGTAGTTTTTTTTCATTGGATTATGAAGAAAGGATGTAATTGAGCCAATGATTTGCCTCATTTGCTCAAAGCCATGATGGAAACACTGAGTACTGTGGTTTAGATGTACCTTTTTAGTCCTGCAGTCAGTTCTGATATTGAATATTCAGGAACATTTTTGTATAATCTAGCAGTATAAAAGTATGAGGAGAAAAAACAGGCATTATTTGGTTTTAGATAAGCTTAGAGCAGGCGGTGTAGAGACTCTTGTCTTTGGCAGAAACCCTACTGGGACTAAAAGGAGGTAGAAGAGATGTATGCAGTGTATGGACCAGGCTTCGGAAGAAAACAACTGGGCCTGCAGGGAGTCTCTGGAGTCTGCCTGCTCCCTCAGACACAGAGATGGCAAGAAAAAGAAGGGGAAATAAGGAGAGATAGTGGGTCACATGAGTGACTTGCTTCATAAAATGACATTTAACCAAAGCTACTCTTTGGATCTTTCCATCTGCATACTCTTTCAAAGACAGTAGCCAATTCTAATGCTTCCAGAGCTGCACACAAACGATTCTAGCAACAGTTTGGCATTTTTGCCTTAAAGAAATATTGTTGCATCCCCTTGACTACACAGACACAAATAATTACTGGCACCATATTGCACGTCATTCCCCTGCACTGCCACAGTTGAACAATTGATACAGCAGACTGGGGAAAGACGCCAGCATGGAGGAAGAGAACATGGCCTTGGGCAAGGAGTGAGAGCATGGAGGAACGCTGGAACACACACACACACACACACACACATTCTCTTATACACACACAAAGACAGAGGGAAAGAGAGGTGAAATATACCCTGTTTGATAGTCCCCATGCCATCTTGCTCTCGTGTCCATACCTTGATCTATTGTGATATTTGGAATTCATAGGCACAGTCACTAATGTTTAATGGCCTGTAGGCTGATCCTCTTGGGTGAGGTGAGAGAATTGCTGTTGTGTTAGCAGCTAACTCAGGTGGGACATGTGTGAAACAGGTGTTGAGTTAAGAGAGAGTGGGTGTAGATAGCACTCCAGGGAACTCTGTGGTTGTCTTATCTGGTCTCTCAACCAACCTTGGCTCTAAATCCTCTCTCCAGGGATAGTGCAGCAGCATAGCCAGCTCTGTCTAACACCTCTGCTCGCAAACGTGCTCTTGAGAACATTGAAGGCTGTAGCATCTAAGGTGATTTGTAGTAGTAATGCACTGAAAGGAGAGTTCTTGGCCAAAAAATAAATTCATGACTTACTGGGCCAAGAACTGCATATAAAAAAGCCATTTTTTGCACCCTTGCATAAGTGAATGAAGTAATTAATTTACTATTACATATACAGCCCTGTGCCAAGGTCAGAGACCATACTTCATTTATTTAATTTCCAGTCAAATCTGGCATTAAGTACAAGATATTTGTTCTTCAGCATCAGGAAAAAGCAGAAAACATATTTAACAGAAAATTGCATAAAAGCCTCAACCTCTAAATAGAACATGAATTTAGTCAGTATTTAGAGTGTCCACATTTTGCCTGTATAACAGCATCCATTCTTTTTGTGAGACTTGCTTTCAGTTTTAAATAAATCTCCCTGGATATTTTTCCACACCTCCAAAATTCAGTCTTAGTAGTTAGTTGCATTTTCTGCTTCCTATGATCCTAATAATTAAAAACACATGCAAGAATCTGTAGGCTTGTAGATTTTTTCAGATCTGAAGCAAGAGTGAAGCTTGATCTCTCTCTCAAAAATGAACGCTTTAATTACTGTTTCTGATGGTGACAGTTTTGGTAGTCTGCATGTCTTGCATGGTTGTTAGGGGTCCCATTTTCTCTACAACTTTTAATAATTTGTTTATCTTCAGTTTTTGAAACTCAGCTGTTTTTGTATTTTTCTTTCACTTTCCTTTTCCTTTTGCAAGTGGATTACATCTCAGAAATATCTCCTGAGAAATGAATAACTTGTACTTGTGACCGTTTTTAACTGGACATTAAGAAGGGTGGTGTCTAACTTGCACAGTACTGTTTTCTCTCTCTTATTTTTCCTTTTTTATTCATGCTTGAACCATAAAAAGCTACACGGTTAAGATTTTTTTTATTAGTGAAAAGTCAGTCCTCCTGAATGGACTGACTTCAGTAGGACTGACCTTTCACCCCATTAAAACTGAGCTGACAAGAAATCTTAATGTAAATAAATAGCTATTCTCATATCCTCATCAGAAACTGTGAAATGGTTCCATATGGCTGCTGTTCACTTTTGAACTGCCATTCACTTTTACAGAGTTGATTTACAAGGATTTGCCTACAGCCAGTTGCTTGCACTTTTTTAGTTCATGAGCAGTGACTGAATCAAGAAACAGCATCTTTTTTTCCCGCTGCTTCCTACAACTGTGTTAAAATGATTTGTAAAGCGTTTTCTTTTGATGTGAAATTGAAAGGGTCATTATGTTTTTTTCCCTACTCTCTAACATCTGAGCTACCTTCTCACTGGCACTTTTGCCTCATGCAGCATTGTAATGAAACGGACAGAAGGGCAGAGCAAACCTCCAAGACTCTGAAGTAGTAATATGCAAGTCTTTAAAAACTCAGATGGTGAAAGGAAGGATGTAGAGTTGAGATAAAGTATAAAGCAGTGGTGGAGGAGCAGAGTTTGGAGAAGGGAAAGAAAAGCAGAGGGAGAGAGACTAAAAGAAGTTTTAATGAGATCTGGCGCAGCTCCAGGACATTGGGGTGCGGGTGGGGGACTCAGAGTGGGGTGAGGCGGGGAGGCGCTTGGAGCAGCAGGGGTGCTGTCTTTCAGCAGATGTCACACTGCCGGTGACACCAGCGACCCCCCAGACCGTTTTACACCCCCCCCCGCCCTTTCTCTCCCCTGTTTCGGCTGTTTCACACCCTCTCTCTCTCTCTCTCTCTCTCGCTCTCTCTCTCTCTCTCTCTCTCTCTCTCTCTCTCTCTCTCTCTCTCTCTCAAAATTAAAACCAGTGAGAGAGAATGCTACTTCAGTCCTTTATTTATTTTATTTTTTTTGGAGCTTAGGATCAAACTTGTTAATTAAAAGTAGTATTTTAGGATTGTAGTGAGAATGCTGATGCTAACTTTACATATTGTTTAAGGCACTTCTATTCTCTTTCTCTCTGTATCTGTTTTCTGTATCTGTTTCTCACCTTGATGTTCCATCACTCTTAAGCTGATGTATTCTTATTTTCTGTTCCCTGTAGACTCCTTATCATGTGAACTTGCTGTTGGCTGGTTATGATGAAACTGATGGGCCAGGACTGTATTATATGGATTATCTCTCAGCGCTGGCCAAAGCCCCGTTTGCTGCACATGGATATGGAGCCTTTCTCACTCTGTCCATCCTGGACAGATACTACAGACCAGGTGAAACTGCTCTTTCAGTGTTCTTTGTCTTTCTATTTAGTATTCTCTCTCTCTCCCAATCATCCTCCACCTCATGTATGGTGTGCAGTGAGCTTCTGTGTTTGCTCTGAAATTTTTTTGTAGAAAGTGAACTACAGGTGGACAATATAAAGATGTGCTGTAATGTTATTGTGATAAATGATTTGCTTTTTTGACATATAAATAAATATAAATGTGTGTGTGTGTGTAGCTTTTTTTTTTAATATACAAATGTGCCATTTCTGTTTTGCTGGTGCAAATAGTCTCTTCCGAAGTGTGTATATCGTGGAAATGTCTTAAAATTTCAAGATGTTATATTTTTTGCCACGTCACCCGCCCTGAATGTCTCTTTTGCTTTGCATGTGTGCAGATCTGACGCGGGATGAGGCTGTAGAGCTCCTGAAGAAGTGTGTAGAAGAGGTAAGCTCTCAACATCATCTCCCACCACCTCTCCTGCCACTTCTTTTATGCACTCTGTCGTTCGCCTGTACTTGTCTTTCCACTGGTGTTAAAGGTGTTTGGAAGTTGCAGGCTAATGATGTGAATTCTGAAAATTATTTCAACCCCTTAGAAAGATGTTTTTAATTTTACTCTTTTTGCAACTAGTGCCTTACAGTTTTTTTTTTACCTATTTTCTTACAGCTCAACAAGCGCTTCATCCTGAACTTGCCCTCTTTCACTGTTCGTTTGATTGACAAGGAAGGTATTCATGACCTGGAGAAGCTTCCTCTGGTGTAGTGACTGACTGCTGTTGCTTCTCCATAATGTCACTCTTTTTGTACCGCAAATCTCAGTTGTTTATGTTCCAATAAACCATTGCCCCCTGTTGTTATGGGACCTTGTGTTTTGAGTCATACTTTTATCCTTAAGCTCACTTGTGCATATGCACAGCTTGTATGATCTCCATAGAAAGGCATTGCCAGTAGAATGAGATGCTCTGGAGCAGCTGCACATGAGCCTAAGACCACAAAGCCTAATGCCAAGCGTTGGCTAGAGGGGTGTAAAGCTCCCCAGTATTGGACTGTTGATCAGTGGAGCTGTGTTCTCTGGAGTGATGGAGCTCTATCCATACATTTGGGATGAGTTGAAGTGATCCAAAACTAATCATCCAACATCAGTACATGACCCCACTAATGCTCTTGTGGCTGAATGCAGTCAAATCCTCTCAGCAGTGTTCCAACATCTAGTGTAAGGCCTTCTCAGAAGAGTAGAGGCTGCAGAAAACTCCCTGTTAACACAATCGCTTTCAGAGGAAATGATGGATGAAGGTGTCCACAAACTTTTGGACATTGAAGCATAGACTTACATTATTTGCCAGTGGATCATGTAATGTAATGCGTGTTTGCATGCACGTATCAGAGCTGAATGTCATTGCAGTTGTTTTTTTAAAAATTAAAGTGACCCCGTAGTTGTGTAACAAGATATTTTGGACAGAGAAAGAAAAGTACAAAAAGGACAGGGAAAGGGGGTCAGGATGGATCTCCTTAAAAAGCTATGAAGATGGTTGTGTATATATATTGTATATGTGGTGCACTGTTACACCTCTTCAGCTTCGTACACCACTGTGGTCCTAAGAAAGCACAGGGCCTAATTGATGCACGTTTTTAAAACGATGCAAATCTGAAAAAGACTTTTGGAGCTTGTAATATGATTCTTTAAGCTACTAACTCCTGCTGCTTGCTCTGTCTACCAGTATGCGCCTCACTGCTTAAGTGCTGCAGAACATTTTATACAAGGCCAACACTGTTGTTCCAAAATCATAATTGTATCTTTGTGGAGCTAGTCTAGCTTTTAAGTCTCATGAGCAGGCTGTTTGCTTCACTTGGAGAGGAGCTGCTGAGGTTCCTTTGACTTGTTTGTTCTAGCGTGGTTCGCCCAAGTTTCTGCATCTAAAACGGAGCTGCATGAGGAGAAAAACACAAGCGCTTATCTGTTACTGTCTTTGGATCTGCTGTTGTTTTCTCACCCGTCTTACACAAAAGTATTTTTGTGCTCAGCTTTTGGATTTGCGTGTGCAGGTGTGTGTGCATGCATGCGTGCGGTGCCACATCTCCCCCTCTGCAGACAGGTGAGATTAATAAACATTAAACAATCCCTCTTCTCCCCCTGAACACACCGGAATCTGCAGGGAAGAGGAGCATATGTTCGCCTGCAGGCACACACTGAACAGCACTGTGAGTGTCAGAAAGAGAGGGATTTTTTTTTTCTTTTAGGGTGGGTTGGTGGGGGTGACATGAAGAGAGAGAGAGGAAGATTGGGGAATTGACACTCAGGGCGTGTGAGTCAGTAGGGGGGCAGGTATAGAGGTGTAGGCCCCGGAGCAGATGAAGAAAGGTAGAGTGGCAGATGGGGTGAGAGGGGAGAGAAAGAGAGGGAATTTAGCCACTGTATTACAGGCTGGTTCATGTGGAGCCTCCTGGGTAATCTGCCAAGCCTCAGATGTGATGCTGGTCGTGACTTTTTTACTACAGAGGCCTGGCTTATGGCAATACACAGGAGAATCCACTGTGCCATGAAATGAGCTGGTCATTTGGAGCAAAAACAGGTGTACAAATGCTTAACAAACAGCTAAACAATGAGAAAGTGGTACTAGTTGGGAACTACCACCCTCTGGTTGTCAAAAGTTTGGGGACACTGTGTCTTCTGAAGTTTTTCAATTACGTAAGAGGAAACCTGTATCTGTACCTGCCAGGCCTCTGATAGCAAGAAACAACAATTTTCTAATATTTTTCATCTTTCGGCTTCATGATCATCAACGTAACTTCCTTGGTATACAAAAGTAGGTTTTTCTTAAATAGTGATTTGATGTTCGTTTTCATACTGTTGTTAAAAGCACATATAAAGCATATTTTGCCTGAAACATTGTTTAAACACTTGAAAGGTTTGAGTGCTGATCAGTGCTGGCATCACAATTTGTGGGGTTTGGAGTTATCCCCAAGACTCCCCACTTGTATTATTTATTATTCCCGCTTTTTCATTTTTTTCTTCAGCTTGGCAGTCTTTCCAAAGAACAGTGACAAGCTCCAAACAGCTTTCTACATTATCGTGTTATGCTCATTGTCTTACTCACTTGGATTAAAAACGTTTTGAAAAGCTAGGTGTCCCCAAATTGTTGACATGCAGTGTAAAAAAACATTTACTTCTGCTTATTAGCAAAAATAAGCATTAATAATAAAAATGATTTGAAAATTGATTTGTTATTCTGGGGAAAAAAATAAAACAATAATAGTTTGCATATCGTCACTGTCAAAAACAAACAAAAAACAAAAACAAATATGGTAACTTTAAAAAATACCAGAATATTTTAATGCAAGTTAATGTAACTAGATTTTATTCTAAGTAATTTGGAGCACTTCTGTTAATCCATTCTATTGAATGTTTACACTACTACTTAAAGCTGTTTTAGTAAGTTCATAAGTTATTATTACTCAGAGATATTACTGAGATATTATGCATTTATTAAGTTATTTTTCAGTGAGCTGCTGTACTGAAATAATGCACATAATGCAAATAATGAAATACAGTGACAATATACAAGTCAAGCATTGCAAAATGAATAAAAGTCAGTGATAGATTTGGCTTTAATGAACGAGGTATTAGGCGGATGCCATCCTTTGTTTTGTTTTTAATAATATATTACATTTACCTTGAAATACAACAATAATAAGGACAGTAATAACATTAATAATAAACATACAGCAGGGAGTACAAAAGGACAATATTTGTTTTGTTTTTTTTAACTACTCATCTCTCTCCCCAAGTGGTGTGCATCATCTTTAGCTGCCTTTCACAGTTCTGTAGTAAACATAGGGCGAGGGCACGCGGCTGCTGATCTTGGGGGGTGCCAGAAAAGCAAGATTTCTGAGTAATAACGGACAACTTGAGCCCAAAGTGGGGACTGTCCAGTGAGAACATTACTTATTTCTTCTCCTATTGGTTTAACTGTAATGACCCACAGTCTGTCCAGATTCCATTCCTCATTCTCATAACTGCAGACTTTATATAGTAGTTTTATAGTAGTTACTGAATAATTCATTAGTGGTTACAAGAAATTAAACCTGTAAAATAAGCCAACATCTATGGCTCCTAAATTTGTTCTTGGGTTTGACGTGTAGTATGAACAAAGTTCACAACCTCATTTACAAAAATGGTTCTTTAGAGAATCATCTATTGAAATGTTCTTTATGGTTCTTCACTTCAAAGAACCCCTTGTGGAACTTTATTTTCAACATTTTAGGGATTTAAGGGTTAAGCTCCTTTCTACGTCCACATCCTAAGACTCATTATTCAATAACTACTTGGAAAACAATGCAAAATCTGTTTTTGAGAAAGTTATTATTACTTAGAGAGATTACTGAGATATTATGCAGTTATTAAGTTGTTATAACTGGGATATTATGCAGTTATTAAGTTATTATTGAGTGAGGAATGGAACACTAGCAAATACAAACGGTTATCTGACTAAAATCCTACTTTGTGAAATTCTCCCCTGGTTGGCCAACGTGTGTTCAGTGGGCAGTAGTGGATCCTGCTCAGGGCAAAAGAGGGGCAGCGGTCATCTCTGTGTCCAGAGGACAGCACATCCTGCAGGCACGTACTCCTGTGATGTAGAGGATTGAACCCAGCTGCTTCTGAGCCAGACTTGCACACACACATACGTACACACACATACATAAATACACTCGCGCTCTCCTAAAGGCTGGGGAAGAGTTCAGTTTTAGTCTGTCAGTCTTTCTGTTTGTCCATCTCATTTGCGGTGTTTGAGCTCCTTCTCCTGATGGCCCTTGCCACCGCCCTCGCCTTTGTCCAGCAGTTTGAGGGCCTCCAGCAGGTAGCTCTGGAAGGCCGAGAGGGCGGCGCAGATGGCCGGCGTGCCGAAGCCGTGGGTCAGGAGGCTGAAGTGGGTCAGGCTGCCCTGCACGCCGGGCTCCAGGCACGGCGTGGGCCGACTGGCCCCCAGCGGCGACCTGTCCTGGGACATCAGGTCAACAAACTCCTTACAGATCTCCCTGAAGGGGCGAGTGGAGAGAGAGAGGGTTAGTGAGGCTGGAGCACAGAGCGTGTCTCATTGATGGAATTGCACTCCTTGTACTCAGTGAGTAAACGGTTGCGTAACAAGTTTTCTTTCTAATTCTATTTTCAGTTGCTTTTTTTTGTATTTCGTAACAAACCAATGGGGTACAAACTTCGCTTCTTTTTCATTTTACAATGCTACAGCAGCTACCACCAGTTTGCATTTTACAAACTGCATGCTGAAATCGTCAAACACCTGCCTCAAACTGCACCCGGGTGTTAAATAACTACAAATAGACTACCTTTAGCTCTTGTACACTGTATGACTTTTATACAGACCTGTATAAAAGTCATACAGTTTTTTTTTTAGATTTTAGATTTTAAGTGAAAATAAGTTAACACGTTCTTTACAGAGAACACACTTCTGAACATTTTAATGCATAAATATTGTTTGTTTGCTACATTTTAACATGATGGGCAACAAAATAAGCGTAACATGTGATCTGTGCAAACATTTTAACATGTTTTTTTTTCCAACATGGAAAACTCCACAAATAAAAAGAAATTGTGTGCAAAAATTTGTTTTAAAAATGCCATACTTACGTTGCCTGTAGAGGATGGATATTTTCACTTAGAAAATCAACAAAACATGTAATTTGACCAGGGTCATTCGAAACTTTGGTATACGATTGTATATGGGCAAAATTCAGGCTTCAACACAAGTGCTACTACTGTTTTTTTGCTATGCAATGTACATTTGTCCTTTTTTAAAGAAATCGGTGCATCATACAGTGTCAGGAATTACATAAGCAAATCTATTTGAGATTACTTAACCCCTTAAATGGCCAGAGCCCACCTGCAAGCTTTGTTACGCACTTCTGTAACCTATGAATACCTCAGCCAGTTTGCATTGAAGTCCCTGTAGTTACTGAATAATAAGCCTTAGTATGTAATAAGCCTGGGATTTTAAAGGGTTAACAAATCAACCAGGTTTGAGGCAAGTGTTTGTTGGTTAGTTCAACATTCTCCTGGTAGCTATAGGCTATTTCTTGCTGGCTACATTAGCTTTGTAGCTCTGGTACAAAACTAAAGAGCAAACTTTGGACACTAAACATGTCTTGGGTGATCAGCTATATTTGGGTTAAGGGGACAACTAAGTAAATTTGATTTTTGGCTGAACCATTGGTGTAAAGGCTGGATTTGTATGTAGGTGGGACTCACTTGGTGGCCAGCAGCATGCTCCGCCGTGTGGGCAGCTGCTCGGGATCGCTCTGCCTGCATAAATACTCTGCTGTGGCTCTGGCTGGGAACTCTGTCTCACACACATAGCCAAAGTCCCGCGCCAGGTGCACCGCTTCACCTTAAAGAAAGATGAAAAAGAGGAGTCAGAAATGCCAGTACAGATTAGAGTTTAAGGATTTCAGTTCAGGTTAAAATTATCGTAATTCATTCTGTCTGTCACATCTCTTCCTGTGTGTGTATGTGTGGCTGTGTGTGTGTGTCTACCTTCCACCAGCGCCGTGAGGAGTGTGACATTAGCTGCTTTGCGGCGGCCGGCGGGCAGGTTCAGGCCGATCTTCTCCAGACGTTCGCGGAGGCAGCGGCCGCCGTTCTTTGACTTGGCTCTGAGGGAGCAGACAGAGCGAGGATTAACACCACACTCTCTTTCTCTTTCATTACTCACTCCCAGCAATTCACCTCTATCTGTTTTATCCTCTCTCTTTCAGGATCAGTTATTTCCATATTCCTACTGTTTGCCTTACAGTTAGGAACACTCAATCAGAATCATTTTCTCCCTTTAAATCAGGCAGTTGACCTTAGCCTGTCTGACAGAACTACCTATGTGCAAAACATAAATCAGGAAAAAAGTCAAAGGCAAAACTTTTGGTGAACTGATTTAAGGGCTAAACCTTTAATGAGATGCACAAGGCTGCAGTGTGAGATGCATTTCAGTAAAGCCTGGCCAGAAAGGTGTTTATAAAATCAACACTCTTAATAAATTTAAGATAGAGACACTAATTTACTGACATTTCTAAAACTGTTTTATTCCTAAGCTGACATAAATAATACATCAAATATATTATTAACAGAACTATTGTTACAGCTGAAGTGAAAAATACACCCTCTACCCTGTAGGAATTATGATTAGGCATTGCAACAAAAGACTTTCTTCTTCAATTACAAACTTGCATCATATATATATATATATATATATATATATATATATTTTGGTTGCCCTGTATTGTACCTCATTCAAAAAACAGTAAGGGCTGAAGCACTGCTTAAAACTTGGGCAGGGCTAAGCTGCTGTAGACTGAATAGGCTGAGATATTTGTATATAAATGGTTGTTTTTATGACATCACAAAAAATTATGAAGGCTGTTTCCATATATGGATTGTAAGTGAACAATACACTTTGAAACTTTATTTACATACTACATCAAACATTTTCTTTCTTTTTGATGTGAGTAAAATTTAGTTTTTCTCGTTACGGCCCTTGGGCCCTTTAATACTTAATTGATTTTGGAAAAAAAAATTTAATAAATAAACACAACATTTCAGGTTTATTTCATACAAAAGCTTATTATTCAGTACAGGGTATTCAGTGCAAACTAAAGGAGCAATTTGAAGTCTGTAATAGAACTTTGGGCCTGCTGGTGGGCCCATGGCTTGTTAGAAGAAGCAGAAACTTTAAATAACTAAACTGTCCATATAAATAAAATAAACACATGTAATATGAGTTTAGGCATGTGCACAGACTCTATCTTGTTTTTGACTTCTGATTTACAAGACCATGTTAATAAATACAGGATAATACATCTATGCTCAACCACCATCAATTAAATGTTGTTTAGTTAAAATATTAGAATAATTTTCATGGTTCATCGAAATATTTCTAGATATTAGTGACCATCTGCTTTCTTGGATTTGTATTTGCTGTGGTCACACTGCCTGCTTGTCCAGGTCAGCAAAGTTTGGCCTTAAATCTGAACCTTTTCTGGTACACATACAGTATGTGCTGTCATTATGCCGATTATCTGATTTAACTGGAGGGGAAAATGGAGATTCAGTTTGTATGTTTCAGTCTGTACCTCCTCTCTTCACTCACCTCCGCAGCACTCCTCCTAACAGTGAGGCATTGAGGCACTCTGGTGGGCTCAGCCTCCTCTGGACCTCTCCCACCGTCACCTTATACTTGGAGGTGGAGCTAAGGAGGGACAGGCGTCCAGGAACGGAGCAGAAAACTTCGCCGGGGTTAGAAATTCCACCCAGGCCCAGGCCATCCTTACCCAGCGACAGGACGGACAGAGCAGAGCCATTCAGCTTAGAGGGGACAGGAACTGCAGAGAGGAAGAGGAGGAGAGAAAAAGGAAAGAGACACACACGTTAGGCTCACGCTAGGCAGAAGAGCTCTGCTTTTCGCAGTTATTCTGATCCCTTTATGAAAAATGCAGAAGGAGGCAATGAAAAGTAGGGCAACTTGTGTGCTAGTGAAGGAAGCGGTGTGGTTTAATGCAACGCTGCATCACCAGACACATTCTTTTAGTTCCATCTCCTCTCCTGGGCTGACAACAGTTCAACCCCGATTGTTTGTGTTGATCTTATTGTTTAATTTTTCTACCCTTCCATTCTCACCCCAGGTGTTGTAGCTCCATGAGAAAATTGTTTGTTATTCTTTGTTTAACATTCATTCACTGCTTTCATTCCCTTCATTTTCACCTTGTGCCAATGACAGAAAATAGCAAGAACACACACACATGTACAGTCGTATGCAAAAGTTTGAACGCCCCAAGTCAAATGACGTTTCATTGATTTTCTAAGTGAAAGTATCCATCCTCTACAGGAAGCAAACTTCCCTAAATATGGCATTTTTCAGCAAAAGTTCTATTTATTTGCTGAGTTTAACATGTTGAAAAAAATGAAACATAAAATATAAAATGTGCTATAATTTTTTCACAGGCCTCACCATGTTTATTTCCCAATACATAAAATTAAACAAATAAACAGTAATTGTGCAGTAGTGTGTTCTCTGTAGTGGATGTGTTCTTTTCTCTTAGAAAATCAACAACATGAGGGGTGCTCAAACTTTTGTACACAACTCTATATACAGTACTGTGCAGCCTTAGGCACCTAAGCGTATTGTTTAAAACCATTCATCTTGACAGTCAGTGTGTTTTTGCTTGTGAAAACATCACATAACATTAGAATAAATGCACACAAACATAAGTGCAGTAAAAGGTAACAGTAATATTGTGTTTTCAAAAAGGTAGTTTAGATGTTGTGAGCTGGTTAGAAGAACACAGGTTTAGCTCCAGATTTGTCTCTGATGCCCCCATTCACTCACATGAATGTGTTTAAATCAATCAGCTGACTTAATTTAATAAAGCCAAACCAGGTATTGGATGATAACTACAGTTAATACTGGGCTGCCATGAGCTCAGGATTGTAAATGGTTAAATAAATACATTAACATGTGGGAAATCACTACATTACATTGTCTGAATGTTATTTGTATTTATTCTAAAATAATTGTTTTCTGAGCAATAAATGCTTATTGCTCAGATAAATGCTTTATTATTATTATTATCATTAATAATAATAATAATAATAATAAATATTAATATATATATCAATATAATTATTAATTATATTACTATTAATTATAATTATTATTAATAATTATTATTTGCCATTCCTCTTGGCAAAAATCATGCATGTGCTTGTAAAAATGCCATATATAATTAGAATAAATTAAAATAAACATAAGTAGTCCTTTTAAGCCATTTTGGAGAGCAGTTCCGGTTACTTCTCAAGCCCCCAGACATCACTGATTTAACATAAAGAAGTACTGATTAGCCAAACAATAATACTGGGCTGCCATGAGGAGAGGTTTGGACATGTGTTATTATGGCCCACTGTATTAATGTTATTTGTATTTATTCTAGTATCAGTGTTTTCTGGCAAATAAACACCTACTGCCTAGATAAACGGCATTTTTAATATAATTATCTTTGGTGCCTAAGACTTTTGCACAGTATTGTTCATAAACACATCTGGCAGGATGTAAAATAAAGCTCTGCGAGGCGAGATTTTCCTTTCAAAAATGATTAAGACTCAAAACACTTAACCTCCATTCAGCCTCTAATAATGATTAGTGCTGATGTGAAGAAGTGAGCCCCATTGGCTTTTAATTTGAGCTGGAGCATCTTTGTTACATCATCCTTTAAACCCTTAATTTGGGTTCAGTAGATTAGTGCATGTAGCTGCCTAATCCCACAGTTCCGTGTTCACGGCTGTGTGGGCTGGATTTTCCACAACAATTCAGTTTGCTTGACTGAAGAGGCTCAGAGGCTCTGCATTCAGATACCAGCAATGCTCCCAATCTTTCCCTTTCTCCAGCGTGAGTGTGTGTGTGTGTGTGTGCGTGCCTGTGTGTTTGGCATGTATTGAACAATTTTGGGGACCAAATACTGCTAACATGATGGAAAGCGTGAACTATTGTACACTCCTAAAAAAGATGGTTCCTCAAGAGTTCTTAGGAAACGCAATGGTTCTTTGTAAAAGAGAGTCCTATATAGGATATTTCATGCTTAAATCGTTCTTTGCATTGTGAAAAGGTTCTTCAGATTGATGGAGAATGTGTTGCATATGGTCTTGAAAAAGATTCTATATAGCACCAAAAAGAGTTCTGTTACCGTTACAAGGTTGACATCATAACAGTAGCAGAACCCTTTTTGATGCTATGTAGAACCACATACAACACATTCTCCATCAATCTGAAGTACCACTTAAGCATGAAATGGGTCTATATTAGACTTATGGTTCTAAACAGAACCACTCCCCCTACTAAAGAACCCTTGAAGAACCATCTTTTTTAAGTGTGTAATTTCTGAATCCATTTGATTGAAAATAAATGGTACAGCTTGTATTTGGAAAAGTAAAAGAGTGAAAGACATCCTTACAGCTGCTGAGATTAAGGTTAGGGTTACGCTTACAGGTGAAGCACAGCAGCATTTACAGCCTACAGTCTTACAGAAGTCTACAGGAACACATTTGAGGGTCCCAAATATAACCAGGATGATGGAAAATATAGTCACTTTGACATTGCGGGGACATCTGGCTGGGTCTCCATCAGAACCTTTTCATAACAGATTAATAGAGGCTTCACATGTAAAGTAAAAGAGCAAAACTCTTTCCTCTCCTTTAGTGATATTAAGATAGTGGTAGACAGTTGTAAACAAAGCAGTAACATTTCTACAGTGAAGTAGCTATTATAACGACAGTGGAAATACCCCTCAGAGAGAAAGATATATATATATATATATATATATATATATATATATATATATAGATAGATAGATAGATAGATAGAGAGAGAGAGAGAGAGAGAGAGAGAGTTGTCTGAAGACGGACCCCAAACCCATGTACAGTGCTCCCCCTCCCTGCTGGCTTTGCTGTGTTTTGATGCAGGTGCCTGTGTGTGTGTGTGTGTGTGTGTTTATTGTGTCTTGCATTGTGAGCGCTTGGCTCCGGCGGCTCTCCGCTCTGCGTGGGCTACGCGCGCTTTTTCCTTTTTTTGCGCTGCTCGCCGCTGATTGGCGGACAGCGGCGGCGCGAGAGAGGCGCGTAAAGCCGCGCGCTCAAGGGCCCTGTATTCATGTGGTGGGCTCTGAGTTTGTTCTCCGCTCTCAAATCCCCCCCTCCCCACAACCCCCCCAGAAAAGCCCGCGAGATTCGCTCCGGAACTGATCGGCACATGCGCGCGCTCTCTATAAAACACACGGCGCTTTAGCGCGCGCGGATATAAGAGCTTTTTATTCTATGTGCGTTAGAGACGCCGAGGGACGCGCGAGCTTCTGAACGAGAGGCTGCTTTTCAGCGCGGCTCTGCGTGACCTATAAAAATCCAATTTCTTGGTATTTGGGTGGAAAGATCACACTGTGAATTCCTCATAACTCTTCTTTATCACTCCCTCTCTCCCTCCATCCCCCTCCTCCTCCTCCTCTCCTCCTCCTCCTCCTTCCGTGCGCCTGCTTCTAATCCCTCTTTTTCTCTCATATGACCATGAACAGTTCATTAACAGCTACTGCCTTAAGGCTGAAGTCTGAGCGCTGGAAGATTTCTTGACTTCAAATGAAATGGCAGCGCCGAATTATTTTGTGTGTGCGCGCGCGCGCGTGCATGAGGAAGATGAGGGGGGAGAGAGAGAATGAGAGAGAGAGAAAGAGAGAGAGAGAGAGAGAGAGAGAGAGAGAGAGAGAGGGAGGGAGAAAGGGAGAAAAGGGAGGTAGAGAAAGAGAGACGGGGAAAGGAGAGAGATATGGGAAAGAGAGAAAGAGAAAGAAGGGAGAAAAAGATGGGAAAGAAAGAGAGAGAAAAGGGAGGGAGAGAGAAAAAAGAGAGGGAGAGAGATAGAGGAGAGAGATATGAGGAAAAAAGAAAGAAGGAAAGGAGGGAGAGAGAGAGAGAAAGAGAGAGAGAGTCAGGGGAAAAAGAGAGCGAGAAAGAAGGGAGAAAGAGAGAAAGAAGGGAGCGAGAGAGAGAAAGAGAGAGACATTGGCACCCAGCCACTTTCCTCCTCCTGACTGTGTTTAAATCTCGACATTGTTTTATTTCTCGTTGGTTTCTGCTCAGTGAGCTCAGGAGAGAATCACTCTCTCCTCCAGCAGTCTCTTACCTTTCTTGATGACAGAATGGTCCAGGATCCCCAGAGATGAGGCCTCCTCCATCCCCTGAGGAACAAAAGAATAGCAGCGGCCTGTTACACACACTGCTCCTCAGCACTTCATCCCAGTACCTGCTATTCCTGGTGGAGGATCTGTGATTATAAAGCTCTTAGCAAAGAAGGGTCCACCCAGTACCAAACACAGGCACTTTGACTTCACACTTAAAAAAAGGTGGATCTTCAAAAGGTTCTTTAGTAGAGTCTATTTAGAACCATTTAGGCATGAAATGATTCCAAGTAGAACTCATGGTCCTAAGCAGAACCATTGCCTTTGCTATTGAAACACCATCTTTTTAAGTGTGACAGCACAAAGGGTTCTACATAGCACCAAAAACAGCTGCTTTGACTGGTAGCAGTAATGAAATCATTTTTAGTGCCATACAGAACCATTTTACAACAGTTTCTGCATCGTGAACCATTTAAACGCTGATAGTACCCTACGACGAACCCTTTAAAGGTGATGTGGAATCTAGAGCAGGGCTGAGAGGCTTCTGATGCATTTGTGAGCCTGCAGTTCAGTAAATCTGATAATCTGTAATGTCGTCCCGCGACCCAGAAGGATAAGCGGTTTACATGATGTATGTATGTATGTATGTAATGTCGTCTGAACTGTTCACAGCACTGTGATATAATGGCGAAGAATCGACGATCTAAATTATCGCTGAAATCGAGAAAATAAGTCTGCACACGACCGCTGGTCAGTTTGATGGTGGGAGCATGTTGGTGAGCTCTCTGCAGAGTTTATAAACGACGTTAATCTGAAAATGGAGTGAAGGTTGACTCTTTATCAGGGACGCAGAGCAATTTTAAAGTTTAAATTAATTCAGATTTGTGTACGAAAGAGCTCGTCATCATCTCTCTTTATTAAAATTTCCTCAATATTTATTTCTGCATGTTACATTTCCTCCCGCTGTTAGAAAATACAGAATATTCTCTTACAGGCTCACATTTGATCAGAAACTTTAAATACAAACAAGAGTTTCGTTAAATCACATCTAATAAAATAAATTAAATTTAAAATTTATAAACGCGATTTCTTTGTGTGTACGGTGAAATAAAGTTCCTTAAGTCCATATTTTTGCAAAAAATAAAAATAAATAACCTAAAAATATATTAGTAGTGGCAAGACAGGTTAAAAATGAATACGAACTGCTTCGCCGAATTCAAAAATTAAATTAAAAATATATACTTTTATATCGCGCTTCGAAAGAGTGTAATCCAGAGAAACAACTTATTTTTTTCTGAACATCCTTATCAGACAGAAAGAGCAGCACTGAGGGTCCATCAATCTGCACCTGATCAAACCCCCCGACTGACTCAGTGAAATGCATTCTATCTACAGTAATTCATCATTAATATTAACAACACGTCCCTAATATTAGCGCGTAAACCTGCTAATATAAAACACACATCGAAAATCTTCACAACACTAAAAATTGTTCCTCTGAATTGACTTGACTGAAATGTGCGCGTTAAATCCACATTAGTAAAATAAGCTAAATCACACCAACACACACAGGTCACTGTGGATCATCTCTCAGACTGTCTGCCGATGAGTTATTTTAAACGGATGTACACATTTGAATGAAGTTAATTCAGATTTCAGTGCGTCACTCTTTGAAGTTTTTAGGGTTATTTTGTGTTTGTTCATCACTGTAATCTCAGCGATCTCAGTCAGCATCTCAGTCAGCAGAAGCCTCTCATCTCCGCTCTTATTTTCAGAGCTGTTTTTCTCTCGTTTAAGAAAATCAGTTAACACGGTTTTTTAAATCTCACGTCACTCAGTATTAACATACGGCAAAACAGTACAATACGGCCTTGATTCACCTGTTAATTAGTTAATTAGTTATTAATTAGTAATTAGGATCATAACGAAGACATTTTAGCAATTTTGAGAATTTTCAGAATTAAAAAAAACTTAATTATAACAAAGCAATTTTTAAACACCCTGAGTTGCGATGTCAACTTTAAACATCCAATTTAAACGAACACACACTAAAACTCACATTTCGCATATTATAATTTCATTTTTACGCCATTCAATTTCAGATTTTCCACGCTTATCTTTACATTACACTCAACTCGCGTATCATTCTCTGATTTCACATTTGGGGATGAGAGGAGAGCTGAAGAAAAACAGCTGAGGGTTCTAAAGTGAAATAAAGCTCAAAGACTGGCCTGGAGATCGTCCATCCCGTGATGCATTGCGAGCGGTCCATCCTCGCCGAGACCGTGCAGCAGGCGGGGCACGCTGGCGTAGTCCCGGCGCAGAGTGGGGGACAGCAGACCCCCGTCCTCGGCGCGGCTCCGCTGGGACAGCCACTGCTGCTGCTGCTGTTGGTGCTGCTGCTGCTGGGGGGGCAGGTGCTGGGGCAGGTGCTGGGGGGCGTGCAGGGAGCTGAGGGGCTGGTAGGGATCCGGGAGGTGCGGGTAGGACGCGTCCTGGCTCTGAGGGTACGGCAGAGAGGCCTGCGGGTACGGCGGCGGGAAGTAGGGCGGCTGGAAGTCTGAGGCTGGTGTGTGGCAGAGCGGAGGAGCCGCGGAGAAGGAGGACAGCTGAGGGAGGCGGGACGGAGGAGAGGAGCCGGACACTCCATCAGCCCGCTCAGGAGCCTGCGCGCACACACACATACAGAGAGAAACACACTCAGCTGCACACACTCCTCACCTAATGTGTTTAACTGAACATAGAGCATAATCACCATAGAAAAGCAGTGCTGATAGAATGAGACGCTCCTGATTGGCCTCATAAAAGCCCAAGTTCACCAAGCATAATACCAAGGGGGTATAGACCCTTCGCCCCAGCACGCGGCTGTGGAGCAGCGGAACTAGAGTGATGGAGCTCCTTTGGGATGAGCTAAAGTGGAGTTTGTCATTCAGAACTGATCATCCAACATCAGTACCAGACCTCACTAAAACTCTTGTGGCTAAATGCAATCAAGTCCTCACAACAATGTTCCAACATCTAGTGTAAAACCTTCTCAGAAGATACTCAAAAAGTTAATCTTTGTATGAACTTAATTGAATCCTGCCACACATTTCCATTCAGTCCAGTACAGTCAGGATACAAGGACTTTATTTACATCACCATAATTCAATCGTTGATGAAACAAAATCGAAACATTTCCGTGCTTTTTTGAGTTTCAGATGAATGAAAATCTCTTTGGCTCAACAAAAATGGTTTTCATTAACTTCTTTCACATAATCCATTTCACGTAATCCAGTTATTTAAAGACAACACAGTTAATATATTTAATGTCGACATCTTCTCAGTTTGCAAGTCAAATAATCCTGTTGGTTAATTTTTTAAACTCACTATTAATGCTCGTGATTTGAGAAGAAGGAATGAACATTAAATTATGGACATACAGTTAATAACACGCCTACAAACAGGGACACACAAACCCAGATCAGAGAGAAATACACCTACTGCACTCACACTATAACTACAACGACTACAAACTACACCTGATACACATAAACACTCTCACTGCGCCTGCACACAGTGCTTATTAACGGAGATATTAAAAAAGAAAGAAAGAAAGAAAGAAAGAAAGAAAGAAAGAAACAAAGAAAAAAGAAAAACAGAAAGAAAGACGAAATACATATTAAAATAAAATAAATAAACTTTCAATTAAATACAATACACAAAAACAAACAATAATAGCCAGCCAATCAAACGATACATTTTAAGCCTACATAAAATAAACGCGAGAAAAAAAGAAAAACAAAACAAAGAAACAAACACAACGACCAACTAAAAAAGGAAGAAAAAAAAATCAAAGAGAAACCCATCTACACAACACACAGAAGTATTGATGTTCATGTCTAAAAAAGATAAGCAAAAAAAAAGAAAACAAAGAAAACCAGACAGAAAATTGTAGCGCTTTAAAAAATCGTTTTTTTCTTTCAAAAGTAAACAAGTAAACAAGTCCAACTATAAATCACCATCCAGAAAACAGAGATTTATGTTATCTGAACGACACTGAGGAATCTGTGTTTAATAAACGACCAAAAGTGCGATTTTAGTTAGTTAAAACGAATTACGAATTATATTATGCGTTTTAATCCGAGGTAAGACGTTTAAAGATAACCGTTATAAATGTGAGCTTCAGTGAGGGTGTGTGTGTGTGTCTGTGCAGCAGGTGTCTCAGTGTTTCACAGCTGAAGATATTAACACACACACGGGACGGAGTTCTCTGGTTTGTTTCGTTTACAGAAAATAATTCTCGAAATATTCTCTAAAAAAGTCTCCAAGAAGGGCGAAGCGAAGCCATCAGATCATCTCAGCTCTTCAGTCAGATATTTAGCAGAGTGACGGTTATGTGTCAGAAAGAGAGGTGGGCCCGTGTGTTAAAGCTGAGGGGGATTCAGTGAGACACAGTCGATGTGCAGCTGCACTAAAATCAATTCTGCTACAGCGCTGCCACAAAAACACTGGCACAATATCAGCAACTCAGCTGTGAAAGTCTCACTCACTCACAGCTCTTCTCTCTCTGTAACACAGTCAACACGCACTGTGGTTTAACAATGACACACAGCAGTCTGTCAAAGTGCGCCTCAGCAGGGATCTCTAACTCCTCTACATCTCAGTATCCTCACTTTCTAGACTCTGAACGTTCGTACTCTGAACCTCAGCTGACAGACAGCGAGTCTCAGACGCTGTGAAGCCGCTCTGCACTCACCGTGGCCGTGTAGGTGTGCACCAGCATGTGGCTGCGAGAGTGGAGAGGAGAGAGAGTCCCCCGGAGAAGTCAGTCAAAGTCCCGCAAATGCATTAGTGGTGGGTGCAGCAGGCCGGTTCTGCTCCGGCCCTTATACCCCCAGCACGGGTGGGGAGGGGGGCACCTTAAAGGGCCAATTCAGAAATTCCTCCGAACTGCGGTCATATTATTTTTATTTAATCCTGCTCTTCATGGCTGCGGTCTGTGGCCAGCGCGCGACTAGACGGACCGTTCATCGGTCATTTTTAACGATAGTTTTTCGTAAAAGCAAAATATGCACAAATAGTTTTAACCACGAATATCTGGAGCGACAATGAGGATCATGCTCACTATGCTTAGTTTAGCCTATTAGTTTATTTATTTCAGTCACTCCTCATGCTGGTTTAAAGGAGAAATCCCAAAAAATGAGAGAGAGAGAGAGAGAGAGAGAGAGAGAGAGAGAGAGAGAGAGAGAGAGAGAGAGAGAGAGAGAGAGAGAAGCCTCTCAAAAGCTCTCACTCCGAGTTAAAAATAACTCTAATAAACATCACATTCTGAAAGCCGCCGTCTCGTCGTTTAGTCGAACATTTCTTCCCCAAAATTTGCACTTTAAAACCAGCAGACATGCAGGACGTTGGATTCCTCTTTGTGTGAAATTATCATACTGACTCGTTTGCGACACACATCAAAAACCTGAGGCCGAAGTTTTCGCTTTTCAGTCAGTATCAGTCTCTCCTAGAGGCGAGTGTGAAGAGGAGCTGGTGTTTGTGTGCTTACCTGTATGCAGTAGGGGTCAGTCTTAGCTCTGGACTTCCACAACATCCTGCTGCTGCTGCTGAGCTGCTGCCTTCAGGAGGAAGAAAAGCGCGTGGAGCTGCACGCTGAGCGCAGAGTGAGCGCACAAACAGCACGCGCACTTTTATTCACACAAAGAGAGAGAGAGAGAGAGAGAGAAAGAGAGAGTGAGTGAGTGAGTGAGTGAGTGAGTGAGAGAGAGAGAGTGAGAGAGAGAGAGAGAGACTACATGAGAGGGGAGGGGGACTCAGGGGGTGGGGTGGCGGGGATGCTGGTCCCAAACTAAACCTAAACATCCAGTACATCAAAAAATGAGATATTAAATCTGTTTAAAAATATAATGAGGACTGTAGTCGTACTCTTCTCTGTGACTGAGCGTGTACTCGATAAAAGTAAGTCACACAGAGGTGATCTGAGTCATTTCTAATAAAGTGGATCGTTTTCATGTGGGCGAATACACGTACATTCAAATCAACACGGTTCGGTTCAACAAATAAAGAGTAATTGAAGTGGAAGAAGCGAGTGTGTTCAGTCTGGATGTGGCGCTGACCGGCGGGGCGCACAGTGACTCGCTCTTACAGCCAACAACAACGAGAGCAGCAGGTTAACCAGGCAGAGTAAATAATAAAGAGGCACACACGAGGGAAGACAGGCCGGAGGGAATGATAACAGAGGGAGAGCGAGACAAGCAAACAGACGACGACAGGATCGAATGGGAAAGATGAAGAGCCCAACACAGAAATGTTTTATCCGATAAAGCAGACATGCCACTGTATTTCACTGAAACAAACACAACTAGTTATATTACTATGTTTGTTATATGCATCTGTTAAGTAACAGCAGCGACAGGACACCGATTAAAACCAACAACAGAGCGATTCAGTTTGTGAGTGTACTGCACGAATTTGGTGTGAAATACAGCCTATAATAGTGACCTTCTCAGGCTTTTCCCACTCAAATCACAGCACATTCATCCAGCTAATGTGGGAAATAATGAGTGAATTTAAATGGGCAATAAATATTAGAGAAAACAAGTGAAGACCGTGTTATCAGATCGGTAGATCAGTATGAAACCATAGAAAGTAGTGTTAGTTCAGTTAAACACAGCCTCGAGCAGCTAAAACACCTACCAGAAACTTCGGAAGCCCTACAGGACCACGGATTCGTTTACTCCGTTTTACTATGATTACGAGTTATTTTTATTTGTTTTCTCGACATCTCGAGTTATCATTATCACCACATGACTGCCCATTAAGGTCGTGATGAGGACAAACATTTCAATATCTCGCGAAAACGTATAGAAAAAAAAACAAAAACGTAAAAACACCAAAAACAGGAGAATCCAGTCCTTAATGAGAGTAAACAAAAAAGAAAACGCACTGAGCTCCTTATAACAGCGCAGTGAAACTTCCTACTACATCCAGCACACACAATCACAGGATCCGGAGTTTGTTAGACTGTCTTCTTCTCTTTTTATATCTCTCTGGTCTAAAATAAAATCTTAAATCTCTAAAGCTCACAGGTGAAAGGTGAGAGCAATCACAGTGCAGAATAGGCTCTTTCACCATAACACAATGAAGCTTAATTAAGATCAAAGTTATAAAGAACAAAACTGTTAAGGAAGAAAACAGAACAGAAAAAGATTATTCACAAATAAAGCTGAGTAAACGTATAATTGGAAAATACTCTGAAAAATACAAATGCACCAATAATTTATTTACATTTTACTTTTTACTTAAGTAATTGTATCTTTTACTACCCACCTCTTGTAATCAGAAACATGTCCACAGTCTTCTAGACACCATCATTCAGACCTGTAACTCCCAGATGAACTACTATCAGTGATAATTTAACTCCAACCAGATGGTTGTAAGTGCGCCATCTAGTGTCAGTCACACTCATCCAGTTAAGTGGAGTGTTAACCACCTCAACCTCCAATCAAAGCAAACCTTTGGAGGGCCATCCACGTAAAATAAAGCCAATCAAATTTAAGCAAAAATATTTTTTATTCATTTTTCTGGACTGGGAAAAAAAATAACTACAGAAATCACATTTCTGATGGATCACTGAAACCTCTCATCACAACATAATTAAAGATGTACACACAAACAGGCAGTCATAACTCAGTCCTTCAGCACGGTCCTCAGCTGTGCCATGCTGTGTAGAGAGCCTCTGCCTCCTTTCTTCATAGATTCACTGATGTCTTGGCAACAGAGCGGGCACTGGCGGGCGATGGCGCACAGGGCCTCCTCTAAAGCTTGTTGAGAATGGGGGTCTGGGAGGCCACTGCTTGACTCCAGCAGGCTGAGAGCACTCTGCAGCCAGCCTTCTTCTCTGACCAGGGTGGTTATCCAGGGCTGTGCGCTCACACAGCCACCCAGAGCCTGCAGCCCGAGCCTCCAGAGCTCACTCACTTCCTCCCAGCATGGCTCCCACACAGGGCTGAGCCTCGCCTGCCCCCCACCGTCACCTGCTTGCAGCGCCCCCAGCAGGAACCGCAGGACACAGGAGAAGAACCGCCGCTGACTGGACTCCACCGGACCTAGGACACAGAAACTGAATGATAATTTTCGCCACTAAAGCACTCTCAGGGTAGGTATAATCTGTGAATAACAAGGTTCAGTCTTGAATGTGGAGGTTTTAATATGGTGGGTTTATGAGGGATATATGGATGTTATTTTGAGGTGTGAATGCAAAATTAAGAAATTAAAAATATAAATAAAAAAACAAATCACTTAATCATTGTAAGTCATGGTGTCTTCTCCAACTTTTGACAAGGCTTTTAAAAACTGTATGTCTATCACCATCTGCTGGACAGAAAGTATAAATGTACTCTTGAAGATCTGAAATAATGTGTCAGGCTAATGTTCTTAATGTGCATACCTGTGAAGGCCAGTTTCAGTCTGCCAATCATGAGACCCAGAGTGCAGCAGTTGGCTGCCAGGACCAAGAGGCGTGACTTATGAAGGAGTACAGGAAGCGCTTCACTCAGCATTGCTTCAAGTGAGGCGAAGCAGGCATCAGTTCTAACACACAGAGCAAATACAATCAGTAAAGCGACACTCTGCACATTAAACAAACTGGACTCCCATGCCAAAGGGAACTGGGCATCCAATAAAAACAGGATTTTCTGAACATAAACTTTGCATAGTTTTGGCCAGGCTTGCGGGGCCAGACACAATCTTGTAACGAGAATATACACATGGGGACAACTTGTTCAACTTTTGGTGCTGTATAGAGAAGGAGAGTGGTTGCTGTCTGCACTCAAAACATAGGCTGAATTGGAAGTCATACACATTGCTGGTTCTACAACATAATGTGTTGTGTGTCTCCCATATTCAGTAATATTTCACACTAAAAACCATCCTTCTGTCCTTATTATTTAATCAAAATGATTAAATAATAGTAAAAGACACAAATACAGTTTTGCCCAAAATGGACTACAAAGTCAGTCGCACGGACAGTGTCACCATCACACATCCCACAATGTGGTGGAGGCACCGAACCATGGAGTTTGTATTTTATCTTCACAGTTATTTTGGCTTAGCAAAATATTCTGCTATTATATTGCAGTTGTAGCTGCAGTGCTTGTATGACAGCAAAATGGTTCCACAAAAGTTCCAGCTGTGGTTTTTAGTTAGGTATCAAAAATTTCCCTCTGGCACAATGAGTGGTGATTCAAAAGTTTTGAAAGCAACCAGCAGATGGCGTAGGTCTGCACATTTTCCCTCCTTTTCTCCTAACTGCCAGCAAGTCTGCAGATCAAATGGGTATGCCCCCTTTAAAACCCTCTCCTTAAGTTCCACTAGTTTGTGCTTTTTTGAACACAAGTACAATAAATAATACAAGCAAACTAAGCTAGCTAGCGAAAAAACATCATTAGTTTACATAACTGTCCTTTGCAAGAGCTAATGTTTGTTTTTACCATATGCAGCACTTAATTGGGAGAACTTTACATCCATGTGTTAACAACAGGCTTTTTACATTTAATCATGCTGACAAGTGCACTATTGCCCCCACTACTTTGAGTTACACCTTTAAAAATTGTTGGATTTGGTTTTGAAATTTTACTCTCAGTTTGTTCACACCCTAGTAAGTCGATGTTTCCACCCACATTTAGCCCAAAATTTCTCATGGCTGTACTCAGACCTTCTTCTTATGAGACCACGCCTGGTTCTGCTAGTTTAGCCCAAAAAGATATATCTGCTAAATATGAGATTTGAACTAAGTAAGCTTTCAGCATCTGCATGTAAATGGCGCAAAAAAGAACTCAAAAGTGTTTGTACCTGACCCGGTCTGGTTCTGTGACTGTAAAGTTGAGCAGAGCAGAGCAGGCTGTTTCCAGACCTGGATCTCTGCTTACTGTTTTCCCACTCTGTGTCCTCAGCACCCCCCAGCCCCGGCTGAGAAAGTGCACCAGCAGGGCTGGAGTATCCAAAGAAAGGAGCACCTTTCTTGGACCATCTTCAGCTGACAAGTGGCACAGTGCTGGGAGGAGATATCTGAGAGAGAAAGAGAGAAACGTGACTTTGCCAACGTTCTGAAATAGTGTAATAATTCTGGAATTCAATATAGGCTTAATATTCAGTTATTTATTTTGAAGCAATGGCTCTAAAACCTGGTCCTGGAGTACCACTGCCCTGCATGTTGTAATGTTCTCCCTGCTCTTACACACCCAGTGCAACTCAGGAAAGGCTTGTTAATTAGTTGAATCAGGTGTGCTGGGAGAAGGTGAAAACTTTAAATTGTGCAGAGCAGTGATTGGACCAGGATTGACAACCACTGTCTTAAAGGAATGGTTAGGGAAAAAAAAACAAAAACAAAAAAAAACTAAAATGAAAAAAAAATGACACAACTCCATCCCCCACGATGAAGTCGATCAGCCACGACATGTTTGGTGTCCAAATTGTGCCTCTTTAGTACAGCGCTGGAGCTACAAAGCTGATGATAGACAATCCAATCTTTTCCATACATACAGGTGGTGTCTAAAGTGGTTGCCTGCAGCATTCAGCTACACAGCGGAGTTCTGTTCATTTTTATAGTCGTCTTGTGTCCTAAACCACATCAACAAGTCTGCGTGACCTTGAAGAAGGCCTGGATACAGTTTGAGTGGTTTGAGAGAAATTCTAGGCATGTATTTATGGAAAAGATTTGGGTGACTATTGACTTACAGTGTTTGTTAGCAACAAGTTTTTTTAACAAACCATTACTTTAAGACGTATTCTTCAGTAGCTATGCCACAGTAACTTATTCAGTAACTACTATGAAATTACTTTGTAAGTAAATAGGTATTAAAGTGAGTAACATACAACCCCATTTCCAAAAAAGTTGGGATGCTGTGCAAAATATAAACAAAAACAAAACGCAATGATGTGCAAATCATTTAAACCCTGTATTTTATTTAAAATACTACAAAGACAACATATCAAATGCTGAAACTGAGAAATGTTATTGTTTTTTGACAAACATATGCCTATTTTGATTTGGTGTCAGCAACACACTTCAAAAAAGTTGGGACGGGGGCAACAAAAGGTTTTTGTTGTGTAATGCTAAAAAAACACCTGGTGGTTAACTGGCAACAGGTCAGTAACATGATTGGGGTTAAAAAGAGCATCCCAGAGAGGCTGAGTCTCTCAGAAGTAAAGATGGGGAGGGGTTCACCACTCTGTGAAAGACTGCATGAGCAAACAGTGCAACAATTCAAGAATAATGTTTCTCAACGTAAAATACCAAAGAACTTCTGCTTTTCATCATCTACGGTACATAATGTTACTAAAAGATTCAGAGAATCTGAAGAAATTTCTGAAGGCAAGGGACAAGGCCAAAAATCAGTATTTGCTGGCCGTGATCTTTGGGCCTTCACTGCATTAAAAACAGACACTATTCTGTAGTGGAAATCACTGCATGGGCTCTGAAAAACTTCTGAAAACCACTATATGTGAAAATAGTTCATCGCTGAAACCACAAATGCAAGTTAAAACTCTAAAACACAAAAAAGAAACTATACATAAACAGGATCCAGAAATGCTGCCACCTTCTCTGGGCCCAAGCTCATTTGAAATGGACTGAGGGGAAGTGGAGAAGTGTCCCGTGGTCCGACAAATCAACATTTGAAATTCTTTTTTGGAAATCATGGACACTGTGTCCTCCGGGCTAAAGACCACTCAGCTTGTTATCAGTGCTCAGTTCAAAAGCCAGTGTTCATGATAGTACAGGGGTGCCGCGCACATCTGTGAAGGCACCATTAATGCTGAACAATATATACATGTTTTTGCAACATATGCTGCCATCCAGACAACATCTTTTTCAAGCAAGGCCTTGCTTATTTTAGCAAGACAATGCCAAACCACATTCTGCATGTATTACAACAGCATTGCTCCATATTAAAAGAGTCCGGGTGCTAAACTGGCTTGCCTGCTGTCCAGACCTGTCACCACTGAAAACATTTGGCACATTATGAAATGAAAAATATGACAAAAGAGACGCTGAACTGTTGAGCAGCTGAAATCCTATGTTAAGCAAGAATGGGAAAACATCTTACTACAAAACTACAGCAGTTGGTCTCCTCAGTTCCCAAACGCTTAAAGAGTGTTGTTAAAAGAAGAGGTGATGAAACACAGTGGTAAACATGCCCCTGTCCCAACTTTTTTGAAATGTGTTGTTAGCATCAAATTCAAAATGGGCATATATTTAAAAAAAAAAGTTTCTCAGTTCCCACATTTGATTTGTTGTCTTTGTAGTATTGTCATTTAAATATAGGATTTACATGATTTGCATATTATTGCATCCTGTTTTTATTTACATTCTGCACAGCATCCCAGCTTTTTTGGAAATGAGGTTGTACATGCCCTTTAATTTAATTGAAAAAACGCACTTCCAGACTGAAAGAGATGATGACAAAAACAGTATTCAAAATTAACATTAAACCAGTAAAATACTTTGTACTGATTTAATGTTAATGTTGATTTAATGTTCATGTTAACAAAGTACTTTTCCTGTAGACCTATATCAGGTTCACAGTTCAGTATCACTTGTAACTTTGCTCAACAAACCTCAGGACATCCTCGCCTGTCCATGTTCCAGCCTGTGAGCAGTCACTGACAGACATCTTCGACATCCAATCAGACAGTCCTTTGCCTTTTCTCTCTTGTAGGTGATGTTTGGCATAGCCAATAAGGAAGGGCAAGAGGGCAGTGACCTCCTCTTTCAGACACGAAGTCTCTTCAGCCAGCCAGGCGCAAAGAGAGCGGAACGTGGCGAAAAGGAAGGGGTCATCATAGTGGCTCGGGTCCATCTGCGGAAGCAAGGTTTTTGTTCATTTAGATATGATTTTTATTTCACAATAATCTGGAATTGTGTATGTGTCTGCATGTACACAGACTATCATTGAGTTATCTATGGGTATATAAAAATATTCCCATCTATAAAGATTAGGTCTGTCAAAATTATTACATGATTGCCTGACTGCAATTACTTAAGCTGACCACAATTTTCTGCACAGTTGTTAGATTTCACACGTTTACAAATAGAATATGTATTGGTACGTTTTCATCAGTTGGACTGAGACAAATGCCCACTATTTCTCAATGTTTTAATAGCAAAAGTAAATATAACGTTGTTTATATTTTATTCAATATTATTTATTACCTTTTTCTGAGAACACTGGCCATAAACGAGGATCAGAAGAACCTTCTGTCCAGGTTACTAGGTTAGTTCTTTTACCAAGGCAATGATTATCACCTTTTACACATCACCATCAGGTTACTTGTCCATCATTGATGATATCCAATTACTTGAAGGGGAAACTACAGCGCAGTGTCTTTCATTTGGGCTTGTAATTCCAAGAGGCTTATGGACAAAATTCTTTTTTTTCCCCCTGATTCCTTGGTCCAGATCAAACCAAAAAGCCTCATGAATGCTTTGTCTGATTTTCACAAAGACCTACACAAGATTAATGACCTACAATAGCAGCTTAATGTCTTAAAAACATGGCTGACATTCGCCAGTCAGTTTTCAGTAGGCGTGACGACGGGTCTAAATTGGCAAAAAGGCTAAACAACTTTGCAATTCCAACTTATGTCAGAAACTTTGTTACACATTTATCTCATAATACATAAAGATTAAAAGGTCAGGATGCATGAACATAATATATCTTTCTTGACCCCGGCTTCACAATTAGAACAGATAGAGGCGTTTTGGTAAACGCTGACTCTATCATTTATCTTCTATTTATAGACAAAAAAGGCCCTAAAATTATATTAGGCATTACTGTGCCAATTCATGCTTGGACCCCTGAACTGCCGCTTCTATCTATATTTGTTCCTATATTCCCATATACTTAAGTAACTTTCATTTTTCTCTCACCTGCTGGAGATAGTAAATGACTGCAGAGTAAGCCTCTTCCAGAGCCCCGAGAACCTGCCTGCTCTGCTGCAGACTCAACCCAGCAATGGCAGTCTCTGACTGGCCTGGACTGGGATTAGCCCCCTGACTACACGCTTGCTCCATGGCTGCCTCCATGATGCGGTAACAGGCAGTGAGGGTGTGCTGCTGCTGAGCAGAGAGCTGTGTACCTGGTGGCTCCTCCAGAACCATCCTCACCTCCACACATGCCCGATTTACCAGCAGACAACAGAACTTGGGCGAGCCAGCTGGCTTCCAGCCAGATAAGTCCAGTAGGCAAGCGGACAGAACCAGAACAGCACCCAGCTGATCTATGCTGAGTTTACCTTGGACCATTGGACATAATGTTGCCCACAGACTGGGAACGACAGCTTGGAGCTCTTGGGTCTGTAGCTCACATTCTGGTGGAGGGAGAAACTGTGGTATCCTAAAGCACATCTCCAGGCGATCCTTCTCTGGAGCTTGGCTAAAGTTCTGGGAGATGCTAGCAAGAAGAGAGAGAAGTTCTGACTGGTGTTTGCTCCACGCCCGCTGCCTAATACTGCTGGACAGGAGGTGACCTAGCAACGGAAGACCCTTCTCATGGCTGAGAGTCTGTTTTTTCAACACAGCCCTGCAAAGAGCAGGTATGGTACCACGGGCCAACAGCTGGTCAGGGCCACGTGAGAGGGAACATACAGTGTTCAGAACCTGATAGCAGTCAGCTGCTAATGCCTCATCCAGTTTACATACAGCTGGTTCATCTTCTTTGCCTAATCCAGAGGAAACCTTTGGAACTTGTTCTCCTGGAGTGCTTTGGTCTGTCTGAGAGGAACAAGCGTTCGTATTTGGAGACGAGTCAGAACATGTGGACTGAGACGCTGTCGTGTGCTGGGCTTGTTTCTGACTGACTGGTACTCCACTTTCGAGCAGGCCCAGGAGGAGAGGGATTGTACTCAGCAGCTGAGGATGGGTGGCCATGTCTGGGTCTGTGCTGAGAGCAGCCAGCAGGGCGGTGCCCAGAGACAGCAGCTCCTCAGATGGAAGCCCAGAGCTCGCGCTCCCCCGGACGGCAGTTACCAGGAGGCGTGCGGGGAGGTTGAAACCCACCGCTTCGAAGACGCGATGCAGGGTCACCCTGTCCAGCTGACTGGCTGGACATAACCGTGTTATCTTGAGGAAAGATATTGAAGCAACTTAGACCACAAACAATACTATAGCCTGACATCATATCATTTTGCTGATATTACCCCACAAATTGACTGGCATTGGCAGAAAATCCACTAATGAAGCACTGGTAATGTTTCTTTAAGTGTTATATAAGAATTCCACATTAAGGACCACAACAATACTTTAAACAACATCCAAACATACTTTCAGGAGACAAGGGAACTCCTGTTTGACAAGTCAACATTGAAAGACTTCATGTTATGTTTTAAGGTTTGGATGAGTGGCTTGCTTTATATTTACACTACCTAAGACTATGTGTGAGTTTAAGAAATGTAACAATTCAGAACTGACAATCATATATTAACAACTGTCAATCTTATCAGTCGGTAAAACTAAAACTAAAGAAATCTGCCTGACTGTTGACCATATAAAATTTAATGGGCCACTATTACTGGTTATCAGATTTTTTTTAGCTCCTTAAAATCTGTATTTGTAACAAAATGTTCATATCAGTCAGGCCCTGAAAAAAAATGTAAGTACTTTTACCAATTAATAAAAATTAGTTTTGGTCATATTATTCAGCTGACAGAATGACTTTACCAGGAGAAGTGCTGCCAAAATGTGGCTGTCATTCTTGGCATGAGTGAGTGCATGCAGACAGCGCTCCAGGACCTCTCGCTGGGCAGCGGACAGGCTGTTAAGTTCAGGTGGAGGACTAGAACCATCTGCCTCTGACTGCTGCTCACTGTTTGAATGATGCTGGATGGAGACCTCCTCTGGGCCTACTAGACTTTCAGCCATCCTCAGTGCCTGTCAGCATATCTGTAAACACACCAGGACGTGAGACCTTGCAAGAAGATCTTACTTATAATTCACGGATCTCTTAGTATTTCAGACGAACAAATGCACTGCTACAAGATACAGGTTTTTAAACATAAAGACTTATATACTTTGACAACACAGGCGATTCTGGAAATTTTTACAATTCCTGTATGCAATCAGGTAGGTTGGAGTCAAGTGGCTCGAGCCAGAGCAGAAAGCAGAGGGAACTCTGTTTAGATCAACATACGGAATACAGTTAAAATGTTTGACTACCTCTATGTTTTACAAATTATAAGAGCCAACATTCATTGGCAGAACAAATCAAGTTAACTAGTGGCACAAGTGGTTTGCAAAGTTAGCCAACTAGCTAATTAGCTGGCTTGTACTTCTTAAAACGGATATCTAAAAATAATGTTACTATTATACCTTTATTCGCCGATTAAAAGGAAAAAACCCAAAGCACGATATATATCCGACCGAGAAAATCCAAAGGACCGAAACAACAAACTACAAGGACAACGTGTCAAGCTACTTACGTTGTCCATGCGACCAATCACTGACTTCCGGTATGGGCTAAACTTCAAATTAAAAGTCAGAAGTGGGAATTTCAAAATAAAGAATCCGTTAAAGTGTACATGCACTCCATTTTTTGTCATGTTATTATTTTTCTCCCTGAGGTCCAATAATGAGATTCCTGTGAATTATGTACCAAAAATGTAAGTTCTTCCATTATCATTTTATGCCTTACAATAAACAGGCTGCTTTTGTTGCTGTGATTTTAAGAATGATACTAACTGCAATATAATTAAACTGCTGCAGGCTAAACAGAAGATATGTGTAAATGCCCTGGTTTTGATGATCTCACAAACACTGGGTTTCGAGCGATACGTTTTGAAACTTTAACAATGATTAAATGCAGCATCAAATTCTTAAATTTTTTTTAAAATAGGAAAATTCAGTTTTCCATGATATGATTCAATTAGACCAAAGGGCTGTTGGTAGTTCAACAAGGGAAGCCTCAAAATACATTATAAAGTACACTTTTGAGTACTACTACTTTTCAAATGGCAATGACTCACAATTAAGCTGATACGAGGAGATGCTGACCTTAAAGAACTTTGGAGCTCAGGAAGAAGTAACCTCATCTGCTGTGAAAATCATCTTCTGGAAACACTCCACTTTTTACCATGTGGTTTGGAGAACAGAGCTGAATCAATCCTGAAGTACCAATACTTCAGATTCTGATATTTTTTTAGAGAATTGATCCCATCATATAAAATATTGAGACAAATTGTTTTCATTATGCAAGAATCTTTCTATGAAAAAGTAAAAAAATCAATGAATGTGTTAGAGAGGTACTAATCTTTCTTCTGTCCTTTGCCTCTGCTGTGTAAGGTAAAATATTCCCAAAAATAAAACTTATTTTGTATTATAATGAAAATGTAACCTATAAAATATTAAATAATAAAAATATATTATGACTGAAATATAATATTATATAATTTACTATTATACCATCTTCAACATTTCATATAATGCATTTAAAAATAGTAATAGTAAATAAAATGGCTATATTTATACTGAAGTCATCACGACTCCTGGTTCTTATCACCACCATCGGGAAGAAAATGAGTAGTGAAGTTTCTCTACCACGTACTATTTTAAACCACTCTGAACGACTTTCCATCTCAACGACTCAAATATGCAGAAATTTGAACCTACGGTGGAGTTCCCCTTCAGGAACGCCGTAGAGCAGAGCGCTGTTCAGAATGGAAGATTTTGCTGCCACCGAGCGGAGAAACTGGACCGAGAACGACCGGAATCAGGAAGTGACGAAAGCCGCGGCTAATGCTGCTCCTGCGTTTGAAAGGGAAAGAAGCTGTTCGGCTTATTTTACACGCAGTTCGTGGATATTCGGGCGGTATTTCACAGTAAGTCAGAGTAAGTCAGAGTAAAGGCCCGGAGAGGTCTTCAGCTTTCACCCTTTTTGCCTTACTTATTATGGCTTTCATTCATTCGTTGTCTAGGTTCTGTCGGTGTCTGGCCAGCAGGGTCACTTCTTCGAGAGTACAGCTGCTCACTGTTTAGCGAACTTTAGTTACTGTTACACATTTTCTCTCCCGGCTTCTGTAGTTTGTTGTTGTGTCTTGCCTTTTCCTTGCAGATGGCGGCCTCTCTGCCTCAGAAGGCTCCTGGTCAGGGAATGGGCAGTCTGCCTCCTCAACAACAACAACAACAGCAGCAGCAGCAGTCCCATCTTGCTCCAGGCTCCGGCTCAGGTCCCGGACAGCCCCCCATTCCCCCAAACCAGGGGGCCCTGAGGGAGATCTCTCCTGTTTTCCTCTGTCGGATCGGCCAGGAGACAGTACAGGACATCGTCACTCGTACTATGGAAATCTTCCAGATCACACGCGCCACTCAGGTGTGTCCAGAGCTTTATATTTCACACGAATCTGTTTTATAGAGAACAGGTGGGAGATCGCATTTTGTGACATCTGACGCTGTGTATTTTTCTCATATACTGTGCTGCACTACATCTAGTTATACAGGACAAATGCTCTCTTTTTAACTAAACATGCAGTGAGAAAGAGTTTTTAAGTACTGACAATATCTACAATATGCTCAGGAAAGCATGTTGTTATATACCGTGATGTGCTTTATTACGATCACGATCACGATAAATATTGTCATATTGCCCAGCTATATTATAGATATACTGAACATGTGTTTGTAATAGTTTTAGTTGAGAATTTTTTTTTTTAGGTAAGGTTTACACACTAAACTATGACTTTGCAAATAAAATACACCCAAAGTAGATTTTAACATTAACCGGATTTGAAACATTGGCCTGCTAAACGTTAGTAGTGCCAATCAGTTCTTGAACATGCGATGCTTCAACTTCTTACATTCACATTCAGCAGCCACATTTAGTGTGACAAGAAAAGCCATAGGTTTGATTGATCTGAGAATTTTTTTTTAGTTTTGTCTCCATCAAGTTCAGAGAACAAACATATAGGCCAAAGGAAATTTAAAAATTCAGATATGAACATTAAAGAGATACAGAGCAACATCACCACAGTTGTTCTGCATCCTTTTAATGTTTGTATCTTAGTTTTGTAACCTTTTTTATAGCTAAACAAAATTACCAGGCTTAACAACCCTGCAGGAGGCAAATGAAGTTTAAAGTTTTTGAGAACAAGATAAAAGATTTCAGTATATTTCATCTTTTCAATTGTCCATTTGCTAATTCATTGGAATTTCAGTAAATTACTGTATATGAGTGGCTGGGGTCCATAAAAAGCTGATGATATTTTATATTTTGAGGGTAAAGTGGATATGTCCTAGACCAATATTTTATATAATTAATTTAAGAATTGCTTTATTAATATTAAGTCATTTATATGTTGTATGTTGTGGTTCACTTTTCATATTTTACTAAATTAGCCCTGCGAATATGTCTCCTGGAGCTATGATGCATGAAATACAATTTCCAGTATATGTCACCTCAACTGATGTTGTAATTGACTGCTGTGGGGAACTAACCTTTTGTTATTGTTCCTCAAAATTCATGCTGTTTTCAGACTCCTTAACAGAAACCATCTTGTGAGAATGGCAGCACCAAGATTTTTAGTAAATTTTTCCTTTCTCCAGTTTTTTCTCCAGTACTACAAAGTGAAATCAAAGCTCTTTTTTTCTACAGTGCTTACAATCACATCTGTTGAGTCAGAGAACAGCCTTTCTATATGTAATGCTATATGAAACCTTTGCCATTGTGTCAATTTTGACACCTTTGGGGTAGCAACTTCAAACTGCTTATCTGTTGTACAGTTTGTTTGGATGATTGAGGATAATCTGAGGGAGCAGACTGCTAGCCTGACATTATGTAGGATGCTGCAACTGAAATCAATGTAATTTGTTTACTTGAAGAGCAGAAAGGCAAATCTCTGTTGATTACAAGACAAATACTTTTCCTTTCATACAGCAGAACTGCCGAATTGGCAATGATGACCTTACAAACTTTCCACTGCTCTGAGAAGTTTACAAACACAAAAAGACTGAGAATGTAAAACACTCCGGCCTCTGGACTTGATCCTGTTGACTCCATTTTCCAGTTTGCAAAACATCATAAATGAATTCATAAAAGAAAGGTTAACAGTAATGTAGCATAAGGAGTATTACATTTTTCCCACAATACTAACTTCTTTCCTGCTGTGCTTGTGGTTCAGCCATCCTTTTTGTGCTTATTGCCCTTTTTTAAGGTCAATGCATCTGTTAAAGATCTACTATGTGTTTTGATTTGTCAAAAGTAGCAATGACTGGAACAGTCTACATAAATCCAGCTGCCCAGCTGCTTTTATAAAGCCAGTGTGCTTGTGTATGTGAACATGGGCTTTATGCACTGATTTAACTGTATGTTCTCTTTAGTTACCAAATGGTGTGACCCAGAGTCAGGCAGTGTATCAGGACCGCTTTGGCAAACTTCAGGAGCACCTGCGTCAGCTAACCCTGCTCTTCCGCAAGCTCCGTCTGCTGTACGAACGCTGTGTAGAGATGACCTCTGACCTTCAAGAGTCTTCTGCTGAGGTGAGACAAGTCTTTATCAGTGTCTTGTGTTTAACGGATTCAGTGGATTTTCAGTAGTTTACTGTATATGAGTGGCTGGGGTTCATACAAAGCTGTGAACCTCCTACCTACCATTTGTCTGCCTGAAACCTCACGGTTCTGCTCCATGGAAGCTTATTTCTAATCAATATTTCATGCAATTAATTTAAGCAATTACTCTAGTGATATTAAATTGTTTACATGTTGTGTTTTTTTTCATTTAGCACCATTATTTCCTGGATTAGCTTTGTAAATGAAATCTCACAGAGCTTCATGTCTGTGTTTGTTACACACAGTTGGTGCCATATGTTGGAGAGGAGATGGTGCCAGTGAGAGTGGAGCCCTGCGGTCCTGCAGTGAGTCAAGACAGACAGGAAGTTTTAGAGGTTTGTTTCAAGTTTTCTTTTTCTGAAAATAAAAGAAAACAAAACTAAGCTTCTAAAACATTACCTTCAATGGGAACTCAATAGTGCACTGGGAGGAGGAGTGGAGTCAAACTGTGATGCTTCCAGGGCACAGCTCTGCAGTGTTTAATGTTTTCCTTCTTCTAACACTGAAATTTAACTCATAATGATCTTGCTAAATAAAAATACATTTTACGTCTTACTTTAGTTGAGTCTGCTATTTTAAAGTAACTAGATCTGAAACTGGTAAAATTACAATGTTACTTTATTGGCTGAGTAAATTTTTTTGTTCGTTTGTACATTATTTTAGAGCTACTTCCAAATACACCAAGTGATGTGTATTTAAAAAAGGGCCAAAGTGTCTTTACCTGCTGTATTGATAACACAGAAAATTCGGCAGGCGTCACACTAAAGGCACATGGTGTTTTGATCCAGCAATGAATTGTGAGCACTCTGACTTAATGTGGCCAATACTTTAAAAGGATATAATAGCAAACAAACTATGAGTCACAAGTCCTTTAAGTGTGTCCTGCTTTTGAATACATTGTTTTTTTCCGAATGGTGGTCATGCTGTGGACATGCTCAACATCTTGGTTGACTTTGGTTTTGCTGAAACCTAAATAATGTGACGTGTGTTACATGTATGTGACCTATCTGTTTTGTAATTGTAGTTTTTTTTCATCCTTGATGGGCCTTACTGTCACTTGTAGATTAGGGATGCACTAATATAGGATACTTTACATGTACACATCTGTCAATGCTAATACCAATACATAAACATTAATAAAATGTCTGTGTTGATATTCTGAAGATATGTCACTTTTATTTCTGTAGGGTTAGAAAAGCAGTAAAGTTAATAAAACACAGACATTTAAGCAGCCCAGTGTTACCTAAACATTCTGCTCTTCTGGAGTACATCAAATATCATTTTGAAATACCGGTCAAATCTAATCATCAGTCTGATGTTGATGTTTGGTTTTTATTTTATTTTTTTTTCCCAGAAATTATATGCCAACACTAATGTGATACTGATATACACAATATGGCCAAAAATATATGGACACTTGACCATAAACATCCAAAATCATGAGCATTAATATAGAGTTGGGCTTTTCCCAACCTGTTGACATAAAGTTGGAGGCATATAATTGTCTGAAATGTCTTTGGTGTAGCATTAAAATGTAAAAATTAAGATCTTCAAATTGCTCTCAAATCTATCTAAATGTTGGTGCATAGGTCAAAAACAACTACACACAGCAAAAGTAACCAAATGACTCACATACCAAAATGTGATGAAAGTCTGTTGACTGAAACATTTGCTGCCTTGCTTTTATTTCACTTGTGCACTTTGCATTTGAGCACCTATGTCTGACAAATAAAGAAAAACTTCTGATGTCTCAACTAAAAAAAACATTACTTTGTAGGTTTTTTGGCCCCCTTTTTGGTGTGAGTCATCTGATTACTTTTGCTATGCATGGAGTAGCATTTAATATTGCCCTTCAGTGGAACTAACACCATGTTCTAACAGCAAACAAGCATTCACATGTAATATCAGACTGCAAGGCAAAGCCTGCAGGATGTCTACACTGGACATGTCAAGTGTGCACATTGAGTCAAAATATGAACAACCATGAACCTATCAGAAAACAGCTGGTTTACTGATGAAGCTGCCCAGGTGTGGTCTGCGACATTGATTTAAGAGAGTGTATTACGGATTACATTTTATGCCCTGCTGTTGGGAAGCTCGATTGTATCTGCTAACTTGTATCTACACAGCTAATTAGCTATCCTTATCAGTCAGTGACACAAAAGAGGTATTCATTTCTAATTTTAAGTGCTCTGGCAGTGTCTCTCTGTTTTTTTGTTTTTTTTTGTTTTTTTTTACTGGAAGGGTTGTTGAGAACCTCCTTTGGTCATCTTTGTGGATGAGTTTCTCTTCAACCTTTTAGAGTTGGAATGACAAAGTGACACAGTGTGATGCATCAAAAATAGAAACAGGGTGTCCGTTGAAAAAGGCCATTACCGCTCCTCCACCAAACTTTACTGTTGACACTGTGTATTCCGTTACATAGTGTTCTCCTGGCATCTGCCAAACCCAGATTCATTTATCAGACTGCTAGACAGTAAAGCATGACTCTTCAATCCAGAGAAGATGGTTCTACTGCTCCAGCTCAGTGGCTGTACATCAGCGCTTTGCACTACTGCTTTGTGCCATTTCACAATAGCACAAAAAATACTTTATAAAATAACAAAAAAAACTTTAGTCACTGAGTGTTTCAGTATGACACATTCTACTGCCAGTATTTGTCTATGGAGATTGCATGGCTGTGTGCTTGACTTTTTATACTTGTTAGCAATGGGTGTGGCTGAAACACCAGAGCTCAATTAGGACAGCTGTCCACATAGTTTTGGCCATATAGTGTATCATCATGCATCCCTAATGCAGATATTGTAAGAATAACATAATGGAAAATTGAATGCCTGTGTAATCTGATGGACATGTTTGTCACCTCTGCAGAAAGTGAGGCAGAAGAATCAGGAGATGAAGGTGCTGATGGATCAGATGAGAAACCTCCTGTGGGACATCAACGCCATGCTCACAATGCGCAAATGACCAGAAAAGCTTTCCTCTTCCGCTGCCATCCACTATGTCTAGATCTAGTAACCTCCTCCCAGGAGACACTGAGAAACACACTTCTTCCTCCCAGTCAGGTGCTCTTACAAGGCAGCTGAGGACAGCAGGCTGCCTTCAGATCACTGGTACCTTTTAGTACCATGTGGTGTTTACTCTCGATTAATGAGATTCATTCAGCCTCAGGTGGAGAACTTGCTCCATTTTATCTCGGCTGTGATAATGTAACTTTTTGCCTTTAAGCACTGAACTAGTATCGTTTTGTATTAGCAGGGACTTAATAATATGAATTCAACGCCAAGCACAAGGACCGACTCTGAGTAAATGCTAGAGGCATAGATGGCGGAACAGATTTCCTTTATAAACGCTAGCATGGAATCCTTGGCCCTCTGTGTAGTGACTGTGTGATGTGATCACGCATTTGCACCCTGGCAGCTATGTTCTCAGGTGGAGAGAGTGCATACGTTTGTGTGTTCATGCATGTGTGTGTGAGAGAATGAATATTTTTCCTTTAGTACTGTACACCTGTTCATACACCTGTTCATCTAAAGAAGGAGTAGTAGGGCACATTTTTTGTAAACTGAATGAGAAATAATGTCCCAAAATCATTTTGTACATAAAATAAAAATTTCAAAACATGTTGAATTTGTATTATTTGTAAAAAGACAAACGGAACCTTGTTTCTTTAAATATGCAAGTTCACTGGCAGTATTGCATTTCAGAAATGTTTTATTGGTCATGTAGTTACAACTTCATAGACTGAGTCAATCCTTTTGATGACTCCTCTGGCACACTGTAATGTGTTAGTCCATGATACAATTAGCATCTTGCTAGGTGCTAATGTCAGAACTCTCCAACCATGAAACGGCAGCTGGTGCAATCAATAGCTTTACCAAGCATTCGCAACTTGGATGAAGCTTTTCCGCTGTGCTGTCCGCCCAAAATGAAGATCCAGTCAAAGGTAGATTGGGGGAAGCCTCCCTTCTTTTTTCTCCACTGGTTGATCCCCTCAGGCACTCTGGGCACCGGCTCCAGACAAGGCTTACTGTCACATTCTACAGAATCCTGAGACCACTCCATGAGGGACAGTGTCTGTCAGTCAACATCTTTTCGCTGTCCAGCCTTCTTACTGTTTGAGCGTCTATCTGGCTCAGGCACGCTCAAGATCTTTGTACTTCTTGCGCAGGACAGACACGTGGTCCTTGAAGAGAACAGGGTCCAGGCGAAGTTGAGAGTGCACCAGGGGCATATAGCCAAACCAGCTAGCAAAGGTGTTGACACAGTCCTGCCTTTGATTAAAGTGCTCAGGGGTCGCCCACGGGGCCATGTTCGTGCTCTGGGAAGAGAGGAATTGAAATATAGTAAATGCTGTGAACTGTGACAGTGGTCTTAGTCCTGGACAGTGGTGGATGTACTTAAGTTCTTGTTTAACTATCTCTACTTCATTAAAATATTTACATTTTAAGCAACTTCTGCTTTTGCTCCAATGCATTTCACAGTAAACCTTCTACTTCTCACTCCACTACTTATTACTCTAAAGTGACAGAAAACTGGGATTTTTAAACAATATCCAACAATTATGATGCACTTTCAAATGGAACTAAACCAATTATAGGGGATTTAATCAATTTTCTAAACCAAAGACACAAGAAAAGTCAAGAGAGGTGTAGGATGTGGATTAAGTAGTGTGCAGGACAATGGTACCACTTTAAGGTACATGCTAACTGCTTCTAAATTTCAGATGTGTTCCAAGTACTAAGCATTACACAGGCTAAATTGACAACTATGAAGTGATATAGCTAGAGTAACTTTTCTATTTGGTACTTAAGTAGAAATAAAAATATAGGACTTCTGTGTTTAATCAAGTAATATTTAATAGAGTAAGTGTATCTCTACTTTCACTCATGTACAGGAGTTGTGTGCTTTGTTCCCCTTCACGACACATTTTGGTATTTTCCCTACTCTGCACACCTGATCCAAACAATTATTCATAATCATAAAAAAGAAAACCAGAGCACCCAGTATTGTTGGAAAACAAACTAGACTAGTTACCATTTACTTGCCTGTTTGTGATCTGCTCGAAATAGGAATTTCAAATATGTCTGAGAAAACGTTGCTACTTGCACTGCTGTTATCAGGCTGTTGCTCACTTCCATGTCTCTTCTTGTGCACTCATTTGCTAGAGTGAACAGCCAATCAGAAATTGATTCACTTGGCTCAACAGCCAATCAAAGAACTCTCTTATTTCTGGCATCTGATGCTGATTAAACATGTGCAGTTGGCTGAACTAGTGCTGACAGTGCGGGACATGCCACAAAAACTATGCTGTCAGTTGGCTTAATCGAGTAATACTTAATTGAGTAAGTGTATCTCTACTTTCATTCATGTAGAGGAGTTGTGTACTTTGTTTGCCACTTGTCCTGGAGTTTCCCTTCATGGCACATTTTGGTATTTTCTCAACTCTGCACACCTGATCCAAACAATTACCTAATGACAAGTGACCTAATGCTCACTTCCTTGTCTCTTCTTGTGCACTAATTTGCTAGAGTGAACAGCCAATCAGAAATTGATTCACTTGCCTCAACAGCCAATCAAAGAACTCTCTCATTTCTCATGCTGATTAAACGTGTGCAGTTGGCTGAACTAGTGCTGACAGTTCGGGACATGCCACAAAAACTATGCTGTCAGTTGGCTTACTGTGTAAGGGCCATAAAAAGGGCAAGGCAGAGGTAAACCAAGACCTCAGTACTGTGGTTCTTGAGCATTTTCTATACTGGCGCATGCAATATTACATCACCCTGGCGGTGACTGATGTTATTGTGGAGCACTCACCTGTGGGCCAGGCATCTCTTTATACTGCTTCCTCTGGGCCACTTTGATGGGTGGCAGGTGTGTCACGGACGACACCAGGAAGTTCATCAGGATGTCCTCACAATTTGAGGTACGGTCCACTAGCGCCCGTAATGAGGGGGGCAGGTAATGAGAGAACAGGTAATGGTAATACCTTTAGGAAGAAAGGAAAGACTGTATGAGCAGATGATTGATTTAAAGTGCAAAGCCAGATTCTTGGACCACTAAAGGAGAAGTTGAAAGGTGAAAAATCAGATTAACACAATTTCCCCCTTACCCCAAACAGAGTCACATTTGGAATCTGAAAATGTGCTTCTTTAGTTTTGCACTGGTAGGACAAGGCTAGTGTAGCTAGCTAACAAACCATGGAAGCTTATACCTCACCACTTAGCATACTTGGCCTCGGGTGACTGACAAAGTATGCTGCACTGTATTTTTAAGAGGAAAACAGTAAATTATTATTTTTTTGCTGAACTATTCGTTCACTGTGGGACCTGAGTTAATAAACAGCATAAATGGCCTGTACTGTCATTGTAGAGAGAGTAATGAGTTGCCATATCAGGTCTACATGCATCAACTGATTTGCATATTTCTGTGATGTCATTTTCTTTTTTTTTTTAACAGAAATGTTATTGGTTTTTAGAAATTAAAAGATGTATTCATGAGCAGTGAGTACATGTTGCCATGAAAACAAGTAAATACATACACCCCCTAACCCCAAACAAAGCCATCTTCAAAAAAGTAAACACTTTAAAAAGGAACACTTAAAAGAGAGAGAAAAAGAAAGATCCATATTCTTTACAATTCACTAAAACTGGGCAGTGCAGATCCCATATATATTGCATTTCACTCCAAGAGTTCAGGAGGCAGAAGTTCTATGATGGATTTTAAATTATCATAAATAACAGGTCATTGTGCTGAGTGCTGCAGCTAGTCGTTCAGAAGGAAGTATCCTAATTATGACCCTATACTAACAGAAGGGAGTCGTCTCTCCTAGTCAATTATTACGAATCCATTTCCTAGCTGGCGACACTGCTTTGGAGGGGAGGAGTCATATCTTTGAACTTGGTACAGTGACTGTGATCGGTTACCTGTGATAGAAGGCTGCTCCAGTCAGCACAATTGAGTATTCATTAGTCCATTTGGAGGTGTAGCCCCATATTTTCTTCACAGGGTCCCAGAAATGACTTCTAGGAGGATATCCCACAATCCTCTCTGGGAAACTCTGCCACACATGGAAGGCAAAGTTGACCTGAAAGAGAATATAAAATATTTTATTAGGGGGCTCCCAGTTGGGCAGAATACTTTATTACTGTATTACGTTACTGGCCTTTAGGTCAGTGCATTCCATACGTCATACAATACAAAAAAGTAACATACTAAGAATACATTCAGAATACATTTATGATAAGTCTTGATAAGGGGAAAAACTCTGCTCTGTTGCATTTCTTCCTTAATTCAAACTGTTCCTCGCTGTTACTGGTTGGCAGTGTTCTGCAATTAATGTTTCAAGAAAAATTCCCAAATTACATCCTCTGCATTTTTTTTTGGTTCTCATCACCTGCTTCAGTCCACTGCCGCTTCCACAATCCCCCCCAGCAGGACTGCTGCCTGTGTCATGAACTAAGCAATGTGCCATATCTCAATAATAAAATCTTGTAAACTTGAATATAAACAGGGCAGCCATGTGATTTTCAGTTAATAACATGTATGTATCACCTGCACGATCACTCACAAACATGTCCACTACTGAGTTCAGTCTAGTCTCCTCTCAAAAGAGCTCAGCGACACTGAGATGAATAGCTGACTCACACTGATTTATCAGTCTACTCATGCTTTAACAAAAGTTTGTTGAGTTCCTCTTTAGAGTGCGTCTAAAGAGTATGTTCGCTGTGCACCATGGGCTGATTTTAAAATAGTTAATAAACAAACTTTCTTTTAAAGATTGTATTTTTTCTATAGTGTGAAAGTACTATAAAAGTATTCTCCTAATAATGTAAAAAGTAGCTGTATTCGTAATAGCGCCTTTACAAAATGAAAGGCTTTGGTCCAGAATGCATCATTGAGCACTTGCAAGAGTTTTCTTTTTTTCATGATATACATTGGTAGAGGTGTATTAATGCTGTATTACGATCAATACAAGGTACATTACTGGGGCCTCTTTTCTTTCTAGCCCTTGTAAATGATGCTGCTATTGATTTTCTTATCCACGTGTGTCAAGGTCCCAATATAACCTCTCCTCAGATGGCCCTGGATAATCTACCAGGTGGGTTTATAGTAGTAAAATGACATTGAATCCAACCAAATGCAACATCATGACAGTGACTTTTAAGAGGAACCACCTCCCCCTACACCCATTTACTTGTCTGGACAACATCTACCATCTTGCAAAATTATCAAGGTATTTGGAGTTTTGATTCACAGGCTTTATTGTAAAGAAAGCAAGTTCAAGACTTCATTTCTTGAGAAGACCTGACTTTGATATACACTGATTATATTCGCCCCATACTAGAGTACATCTGCCCAGCTTGGCACAGTATCTGTCAAAGCAGATTGAGACTGTCCAGAAACGTGCATGCCAAATCAGCGGCAGGGCTTATTCTATGTATCAAGAAGCCCTTCAAGCTCTTGCATTACAAACCCTTAAAGAGAGAAGAAACATAGTAGGTAGACAGTTTGCCTTCGATATCCTAAAGACCTCTTTCAGAGAGTGGCAACCACCTTCAAGAGCCCAGACATCAGGCTGGAGAGCCAGAGACAGTAACAAACTACAGAGCCTAAAAATGAGAACTGATAGGTACTGAAATTCACTCATTCCTTTTTTTCTTCACCAGAATGTTAAATGACGATTTATAGAATGGTTTGCATCTTTATGAAGCATACATTGTTTTATTTATTTATTTATTTATGTATTACTTTCTGTTATAAATGTATAATAGGGCATTGTAAATACTCATGCAAATCAGTTTTGCTTTCTGTAAAACTGCAAAATGAGTGTGAAATGAATCTATTTCACTTCAGCTGTTAATTTTTCAAAAAAACTGTTACATTCAAAATTTTTTGTAAATGGATATACAGGATTTTGAAACGAAACTCTTCAAATGTAACGTGGACTCAAAACAGACACTTCATTTCTGTATTCTGGATATGTATTATGAATACTTGTATTCTGTTAGATCCCAAAACTGGTCTCTGGGACCTGAGCTCAAATCCTGTTGATGCACCTACCATCTGTGGCTGAGAGAGCACCATTGGCTCTGCTCTGTGGATGGGAAGGATGGTCTACATTGGTTCAGTTCCTGCTTTTGATGTACAACAATGCTGGTTTATTTTCTGCCTGCTCACATGCACAGAACTGGGCAGTCAGTTCTCCAGGCGTATTCAACTGCTCGACTACACTGCATGCGCAGCAGTTTGAACAGATGTGGCATCTGGCTTGAAGCATGTGTTGTCTTCAGAATGGTTGGTGGTGAAAAACAGGAACGATTCAAACAGCAGTTGGAAATTGGCAACGACCAGTCTGATTTTTACAGCTGAGCTGGTTCATATTGGTTTGATTTTGACCAGCCTTTCCAGTGATCTATCGTCTTGCAGGTCCTCAACAGAGAACATACTTATGCACATTTTAATTCACAATTACAATTTATTTGTGGAATTTTACATATTGTGGAAAAATAAAACACAGCATATGGCCTGTGCAAAAGTTATGGCACATTTTCTATTTTCTGTTTTACTTTTTCCAATATACTAAACACAGCAAATAAACAGAAACTGTGCAATTGCAATAACAACTGGATGTGTTAATGGTGTTATGAAATAACTCTGGGAGAAAGACCAGACCCGAAACTCCTCCTCTTCTACTTTCTATGCCTGTAAATTCTCTCCTCATCCTTCTGTTTCCTGTTTCCTGTTTTGAACTCCAAAAAGAGGGATGGAGACTCCTGATCTTGGTTAAAGTGTGAGGAGAAGCTCTAACCTCACTAGTCAGTAGCACCGTGTCTTCATCCAGGCTAAGCACTGCTTCGGTCTCGATCGTGACATGGGGCAGGAAACGGCTACTCGTCTGTGGAAAATAGAAATGGAGTAAGTCATTGAAAGCAGGCGGGTTTCCTATTGCACATGGCCACAGCTTGACCGTGCTCTCACTTGGAAACACTTACTTTCCTTCTGCCATCTGTGACCACGAGTGGCACTGGCATGGGTGGCCATTTGCTCCGGTGAGGGGGCGGCTTCTCGCTGTTCCACAGGATGATGATCTGCAGAGAGGCAAATATGAACAGACCTGGTTACAATTCACACACATTACTGTATATACCTGTGAAGTCACCTACATAGCACATACTATGGTTCAAAGTTTCTAACACATTATGAACAATGTCCAACTAATTCTGTTGCAGACACATGCATTGAATGATTTGAATATAATCACAGTACTGTGCAACTGTACAGGTTTCAAATAATGTCCAGAGTGATTCTTGGAGCTGCATATGAGTCTTAACTGTTTGAGAAAGCTGTACAGAATCACGAAGTTGTTATAGTCAAATTCACATTCAGAAGTTAACACACTGTCTACAGAGAACAAACGTAAACATGCCATTTTTTTTGCAAATTTTAGTGCACAGATCCTTTTTATTTGTTAGGCTATGTTTTATTGTTTTATTTGTTATATGTTATGTTTTACTGGAAAAAATAAAACATAACATATAAAATGTGCCATAACTTTTGGACAGGTCACATTTTATGTGTTATTTTTCCCCAATGAGTTGGACTCAGCAAATGAACAGAAATCATACATTAAAACATGTAAAAGACTGTTTTCTGTAGAGGATGTGTACTTAATTTCCTTAAAACATGTCATTTAACCAGAGCTGAACTTTTACATATGACTGTGTTTGAAAAGTAATTATGAAATCAAACGGCAGATGACATGGAATGACTATAAATAGATAATTATAGTCTAATAATTATCAATTAAATGCTTCCAGTTGTTCCCAAAATACTGAACGTTGAATAAAATGTCTAAAAACACATTTTGGAGATGAATGTGTAATTTTAAAATTTACACTGTATGACTTGTTGAATAAAAGAGAAAAAGCAGTAATATAACAAATTATTCCAAACGTCTACTAGAGTAATTATAATGAAACCCAGAATTATTGTGAACTTTAAGCAAAACACTACATTATGCATTCATAACAGAATTCCATGGACAAAACTGGATGGATGTGCTGTACCTGGGAGCAGTATTTTGACTTAGACACCACCTGGAGGAGCTTCATGATTGGCTGAGACTGGGACACTAGAGGAGAGATGGCATGGATGACAGCAGTAAACTCCTGGCCAGGGCTGACGCCTGCAGAACAGAGCACACAGAGAGAGACTAGGTTAGAGCTTGTCTATACTTGGTGTACAATGTGTTGCCAGTTTAGTTACATCTGCCCTCTACATACCCGTACATACACGCGTACAGATGTAGGTATACAATTACTTTACCATCACTGGAAAGGGACCTCAAGAGGACCACTGCTAACCTGATATTATTTGATAGGCCGATTCTCAACACAGCAGTGACAACAGGGTTGCGGCATACAGGTGTGTTTTGTGCTGGTATGATTGTACCAGGCACAGCAGTATAGCTAGGGTTTCAACACACCAGTGTCACTGCTGGCTTGAGCACAGTTTAAAAATAGTGAGCAGTGGTCTTGTGGTCAGAAACAGACTGCTGAGGAAGGCCCAGAGAATGACTAACACAAAATGTGCATGGAAAAAGAAGAGCTTCTTACTGTACGCCTGCAAGGTAGACGTGTCTAATAAAGTTGCCAGTAAATGTAATCTCTCAACTATACAGGGCTGACTTTTAGTGGGGTTTTAGTGTAATATCACTGTGCTAGTTCTCCATTCTGTCATACTGCACAATTCTGTCATATAGTGTAAAAGGTGTTGTGAATTAACCTGAAATCAAAAGTGACCCATGCTACCTTGTCAGGAAAAGGAATTATTATCTCAAATCCTTTAATTCTTTAAAAAAAATAAGTAATTTAAAAAATTCTAAAGCTGCAAGTTCTAAAACGGGGCACATCTCTTTGGTTACAGAACTCATTATAGCCTACAAAAAAAGATTATATCCACTATCACAATCACAAGGGCCCCTATCATGGAAAACTGAGTTTTCCTCACTTTTTTTGCAATAAAAGATTTTGATGCTCTATGTAAGTGTCAAAACATACTGTTCACAACCCAGTCAATATGGGCCATATATGGACACTAAGCTGCAAAAGCAGCCTGTTTTGAACCTGTTTTTGTGATGCTACACAATCACATTTACATATATCCACCCATAAAGCCTGAAGCCCCACCCATTCATGCTAAAGTTATAAAGAGTGTTTCAGCCCGAACTGGTTTTTGAATGAGGCACAATACAGGACATCCAATCAGAACAGAGGTCACTTACATATATTAGTCTTAAAGGCACAGTAACAACAACAGCCTGTTTCAATTCTAAGGCATAAAAATAAAAAAATGGTCATGTAAAAATGAATTTTGGCTGTTTTTGGTACGTAAAGCCAACAAATATTATAAGTAAAAAAAAAAGAATAATGTAGGATATTATACTATGCTACGGTTCTCAAGTTGGTCTAAAAAGTCTGCTTTTCTCTAGAGACTGTTTAATTCACTTTGCAAACACAGGAACACGTCACATTTCATAAATGTTTAAGCAAAATACTAACAAACTAAAATACACGAACAGGCTGAATAGTGAGTGTGACATGATTCAAGTTATGTGGTATACTAGGCTACTTCTGGTTTGCTAGGCTATATTTTTCCATAAACGTTATAGAACATTGTACCACTGTCTTCATATGAGTATTACATTTTTAATGCCATCTTGGCTTGTAAGAATCATTTGAAAGCATCATATTAGTACATCTAGCTAAGCTACGCTTTAACAACTGTAAATCACATATCAACATCAAAACACAAAGTTTTCGGTACAATGTCTATTTTTTCCATTTCTCTTATAAGGCGAGTTTCAGAGATAGATGCCATATTTTTAAAACACTGCAGCAGATGTTGTGCTATTGATACCACTAGACAGCAGCACAATCTGTCCTTCTGAAAAAAAAAGAGGATAATCCTTTATCAAAATGTAAGATTATGCGTCTAAATCATCTTCTGATTTTTGATTATGTCACCATGCACCAGCAGCGGGGAAAAATTATATTAGGCAATAATATTACATTTCATCCCTCCTACTACCCCATCTATCACCGAGAGACATGCTCAGCTACCTCAGAGACACTCAGTGATACCATGTTCCACTCAGAAATACATGTCACGGTGCAGAAGAAACGTGTTGTGATTAACTGTTCACATTGACTTCAATGTGAACGCGGCACTCTACTATTTTACACTATGTTGCTTTGCTCTAAGTAACCCACTCTTTAGGCTTACCAAGGTTCAGGTAGTAGAAAGGGTAGTGAGCCAGATGAGTCGAATATTCCGGCAGCACCACAAGACCCCCAGGCAGGGCATTCCACATGAACTTGTTCCGGGAGATGTGGGCGTACACTCTGTCCTTGATGATCTGCCAGACAGACAATGACACTGAATTAGTCTCATGTAATAAGACTCACTAGAATATCTTTCCTTTTCGTGTCTTCAACTGAAAGTGCAGTATTTTGTGTGATGACTTCAATAAACTGGGGTTACTGAGGCATGCATTTCTGCTTTTGGCCAGTAGAGGACAATGCTGCCTCATGTATTTTTTCACAAAACCAACATTGTGCTTGCCAATTAACCCGAAGGCTCAGGACTAAGTGGGTGCTAATGATGCATGCCATCTTAATCCTTGTTTTAATTTCCCCTAAGAGTACGTGCCCCATCACACCCATGCTGCCTACAAGTGACATGCAAGCCCCCTTTCACTCACCTCTAAAGTGGTGAGAACGATCTTGTCCACTGAGGAGAAGTAAGCCTCCCAGAGCATCTGAGTGCGCTGCCTGAGAGCCAGCACCCGGTCAACGCCCACGGCCCGCACTGTGGAGGGCACCTTATGGAAAAGAAAATGTTTTATACAGGGAACAGGCTAAGTTTAAAGGGGAAGTCCACCAGTTTTTCAAAATATCTGCATAATTCTGTTGTTAAGAAGTAAACAAAGTTATGCTTGATGTTGATGTAAAGTGTTCCATTCTAGAGAAACTTACCAAGTCAGTATTGTTTACAATGGTGGTAATAGGAACCAGACTTCTGAACAGTTTAAAGCCTCTAAAAGCTCCCTCACAGAAAGTTATTACATTAAATGGTTATGAATACCCTGCCTGCCTGATCACTTTTTTTTTTAATAAATTCATAGTGGAGAGTTACATGCAGAGTTTTGTGAGACAAAACAGTACCCACTGAAAACTTATTTTTTCAGATTTATCAACATTACATATTTCAATCTAGCAAATCTATACATTCACATATAGATTGATATCCTGTACATCTTCTGTCCATATCTTGTATAATCTGGAATATATATACCAATATTTTATCCCCTGTGTATCCTGCATCTCATGTATCTCCCTCAGACTCACACACTGCATATATGGCAATGTGTACCACTGTGCATATCATAACTTTTATTTCATAACTTATATCTCTGTACAAAAACTGTACATTGGAATGGTGCAATACTGTGTGTATACTAATGTGTATATTGTGTATATGTGCACATACCTAGAGTCTAATGTATGTGTATATATTTTGGGTTTTTTTTTGTTTTTCATATATATTTTTTGTATATTTAAATACTACAAGGGGGCTATGCACCTAAGATCTTCAGTCACCTTTGCACCTGTGTAAATGTCATGTGATTTTGATTTGATTTGATATTTAAACTCAGAAGACACATAGAGGTTCACTGATAGTTTTGGATAGTGATCAAAATGGCTACGTGTGTTGTAGATATTGCAAACCTTGCTTCCTTTCACCACCACTATAAAGAAATCTGAGTAGATACGCTTCTCTACAACACACCATTTCACATCAAACCACTCTGAATGACTTTGCTCTATATCAGTGATTCCCCTTTAAAGTCTTACATGGAAATACCACCCACTTCTACCACATTCAGAGTCAGCATAGAAATAATTCATTTCCCAATGTATTATGTGAACATTAAATGCCCAGGCATATACATGAATCTTTCCTGGTGTAGGTGCAGCATTTAAAGTACAGTGAATATAGGAAACAATAAAGATGCACAAAGACATACAACATACAAATGGATGGTGTCTGTCTGTTTAGTGTGGAACAATAAAATTGCAGCTTGGATGTTCTAGAATAAATAATTAAACGGCTTTAATTAATACCATGGCAAATAATTTGTAAATATATATTAGCCAGCAGAGAGGGTAGTAATAATAAAGCATAGTCCACAGTGAAGGCACTTGAGGAACTGTAGTAGGTTTGTTGGAAGTGACGTGAGAGTCAGGCTCATCTGATTTAATATAACGATAAGGTTGACAGCACATGGCTGTTGTGGTGATGTGCAGTCTTTAAGCGCTAGGTTGTCAAAAAAACTACACAAACGGATAAAAGTACAGAGAAAAGCTATGCAATGTACTTTTATCCATTTTTTACATACAAGTATATCTTATTTAACAACACAACACTGTTTGAGGCATATGTGTAGTGGTTTAGGCAGTATGATGCTAATTACTATTTAGTAGTAATTACTTGTTAGTAGGGCTATCACCCATCCAGGATTTCCCTAGAGGGTCCAGATTTTTGGTTTCTTGACCAGGGTAAAATGAATTGATTCCATTGATGGACACAAAATTTACAGGAATCCAATATGTTAGAACTCCTCATGAAATTTAATGCTTCTTTTAATCAAGTCAAACCATATATATATATATATATACACCGATCAGGCATAACATTATGACCCCCTTCTTGTTTCTACGCTCATTGTCCATTTTATCAGCTCCACTTACTATATAGGTGCACTTTGTAGTTCTACAATTACAGATTGTACTCCATCTGTTTCTCCGCATACTTTGTTAGTTCCCTTTTACCCTGTTAGTGTGTGTTGCGCTGGTCTGAGTGGATCAGACACAGCAGTGCTGCTGGAGTTTTTAAACACCTCAATGTCACTGCTGGACTAAGAATAGTCCACCAACCAAAAATATCCAGCCAACAGCGTCCTGAGGGCAACGTCCTGTGACCACTGATGAAGGACTAGAGGATGACCAACAGAAACTGTGCAGCAGCAGATGAGCTATCGTCTCTGACTTTACATCTACAAGGTGGACTGACAAGGTAGGAGTGTCTAATAGAGTGGACAGTGAGTAGACACAGTGTTTAAAAACTCCAGCAGCACTGCTGTGTCTGACCCACTCGTACCAGCACAACACACACTAACACGCCACCACCACGTCAGTGTTACTGCAGTGCTGAGAATGATCCACCACCCAAATAGTACCTGCTCTGTGAGGGTCCATGGGGGTCCTGACCACTAAAGAACAGGGTAAAAGGGGGCTAACAAAGTATGCAGAGAAACAGATGGACTACAGTCTGTAATTGAAGAAAGTGCACCTATATAGTAAGTGGAGCTGATAAAATGGACAATGAGCGTAGAAACAAGGAGTCATAATGTTATGCCTGATCGGTGTATATATATATATATATATATATATATATATATATATATATATATATATATCCTCACAGGTGCAGTGAAAAATAAAGTAGCAAACTTTAAACAGCACAGCAAACATGTCTTAGATGAGCAACTACTTTTGGGACAAAGGGAAATTATGTACTATGATTTCTAACCAAACTGTCACTTTAAGAGGTCAACCTCTGTCCTCCAGACACACGATTACAAATAAAAGTAAAGAATGAAAAAGGTCCTCAGAGCCTACGGCTCTCAATGGTTGTTAGTGTGCTGTTTACCTGTAGCAGCAATCTCTCGTCTCCCTCGATGACTGCCTGGTTCCACTGGATGACATCAGAGAAGGGCAGCTCCCAGCCGTTGCTGAGCAACACTGGGATACAGGCGGCCTGAGGGACATGCCAGAAAGAGACAGGAAAGAGGCATACACCATTGTTAGCATCTGCGGCATGTAGATCCTAGGGTTGCTGCAGACAAAACAGGCATAATTCCCACAGGCCCAGAAACGAAGATGTGCGTTTTCTGAACTCCCAGGAGGGACGGTAATCACATTGAGTTTGGAGCAGGGTGAGAGGGAGTCGGGACATGAAAGTGGTCCTACGAGACTCGCGTATGACTCATTCTTCCTATCAAATCCCCCTGCGAGATACAGCTAGGCTAACGTTCAGTGTCGAGGACCCCTGGCCTGCTAATTAAACAACCTCCATGCATGTGTTACGAACAGCAGGGGGTGGGCCAACAGGAGGGTGTCGGGGTGGGTCCATGACTTATTGAAGTACAGTTTGATGTTCCCCATCCCTCTTGTTTACTGTCAGGTTTTGATGTTGCTCTACTTTCTCGCTGCATTTGCTTACTTGCGTTTGTTGTTTTCCCTTCCTTCAGCATGTAGCCTATTCTGGTCTATCGTTAGAATTTTCTAATTAAATCACAGGAGAGCGCATCCTTAAGAACAGGCGGAGATCAAACATGCCCCCTCTGGCAGCGTGCAGCCAGGCTTTCATCCTAAGCAGGCTTTAGAGGACACTAAGAGTGGACAGCAAGAATTGCTTTCAGGTAACAGATTGCTGCTCCGGCCTACCAAGGATAAGCAGAACCTAGGCCTTGCCTGTTTTTCACACCCAGAGAAGGTGTAGACAAGTACGGGCATTTTTTGGGGTGCGTGTCTGAATGTGAAAGTGCCAAACTCAGGAAGAAAGAGTGTCAGAGATTAGAGTGTGTAAGAAAAGTTGTGTCTGGCTCGTGTGTGTGAGTGTGTGTGTGTGTGTGTGTGAGGATGTTCTAGAACTTTCCACAGTGTTGATAATTGCCAGTTCTTTCTGTGGCTTTGGCTGGCACCAAAGAAAAGACAAGCTCAAAGAGGACTGAATGGAAAGGCAAAATAAGGGAAGAGCGAGAGACCCAGGAGAAGACTTGGAGGAAGAGAGAGAGAGAGAAGGAGAGAGAGAGAGAGACAGAGAAAGGGAGAGCGAGGAGCAGTTACTGTGAGGGGCAGAGCTGTCTGCCAAACCCACTGTTTTGTGGATTTGTCCATTCAGCACTGAGGGCACCAAACGCGAGCTTCCGGCCTTTTCACACACAACGCCAGGAGGCCCAAGAATACATACGACACATAAGTTTTTCCACTCAACACCTAATGTGTTGTTTATCTAGGAAACTCCAGGACCGTTCTGGCCCTTTTCTGAGTCTTTCTTGCCACAAGGTGGTCAAGTCATTCTTTGCACCACCTACGGTGCAGTGCAGCTGCTGAAACATACACGGCTGACTCCGGGTCAGATGATGGTTCACCAGAAGGTCAGCTAATACCTCCATACCTGCAATGACTCCAGGAAACGAAAGGATCCCAGACGTCGTCCACGAGGAACCAGGCAGAAGGTGGAGTTGTGGAGCAGCTCCTGATAGTCGAACCTGCAGAACAGAGCAGACAGAGAGCCAGCATCAGCACAAGCACAAGCTTTTCTCCATACAGTAGAAAGAGAGCTTTGTAGTCCATTGAGAGCTGCTCTGGCACTGCTCGAACCGCAACCTCGCTGAGAGACGTTTTGATCCGGGCAAGCCACCATCCCTGCCTCAAGCTGTTGTCCCTGGCAACCATTTAGCATTTCTAAGAATACGCTGAAGAAAAACGAATCCAGCGCCTTTGTGCCATTGCCACTGTCGGGTGATTAGTGAGTTCGAGGTGGAGAAAAAAAAGTCACTGCTGACCCGGAGCGAGCTAATGAGCGTGGAAGATAGGGATTGCATAACGGATTTGATCTTGGATGGAGGTAGTGTCAGCACAGGACTTGCTGAGCGAAAAGCTGCCCTAAAATAAGAGTTTGGGAAAATTCACCAAGATAGCCGTAAATTGACAGGGACACTGTTTAATAATAGGCCTACGAAAAGTTTTGTTGCAGATACTCATATAAAATGATTCTAATTTAATGCTAGTACTCTGCAACTTCCTACTTTCCAAATTAGTTAGAAGCTGTAATTAAAAAAAGAATTGTAGAATGACTCTAAAATGATAAAAAGAATGAAATTCCAATAAAATCCTGTCCAGAATGCATCATATTTAAAAAATTTTAATCATGCCGAGGCAGATAATTTGAAAAAAGTGTACCGTAAATAGACCATTCTACTGAATTACTGTATACTTTGACCCCACAGTAAAAAAACTGAAAAACATTTGTTCAGACAAAGCATTCAGACCTTATATATTTACAAGGATTATGTATTAATCTATTTAAGTCCTAGGCATTAATTGAGATAGTAGTAAATTAATGTACTAAGCTTTCTATTCAGAGTCTCAATGTCTGAAAATCAGTGCATAACTTTACGAATTGTCACTACAGAAACACATATTTTCTACAGTTAAGTGAACATTTTGTGTTTAAATGAAAAGTATAACTGTTCAAAGCGGTGTTTGCTAGTCATGTACTGGCTAGTGTTATGCTAAAAATTGACTAAAACTGACACGACAGAAAAAGTCATGATTGTTTTGTTAATGACAAAATGGAATGTTCAATCATTTTAATAAAATAAACATCATTAAGATACAGAGTTAAAGCAAAAAGGATTTAGTCTTAAATGATTGACAAGTGATTCCAGACTTTTAAACGGTAGCGTACGTGACCTGCCCTTACTCCCAGCACTAGCTCTGTATGGGTTAGTGTATAACAAGTCTGCCTCTGGCTGCTAGATGGCCACTTTTGGCTTCTCGCTCTCGTGCTTTTACTGTAAGACTGTAAGACCCCTCATTTTGCTTGGCTTGGGTCGACCCTGTGTGGGCAGAACCGTTCCGCTGCTGAAAGAACCCAATGTTCCCCTGCAGGCCGGCTGAGCATGGTGACGGTGGTGGCGGCTGGCCTCCAGCGCCACTCCAACAGGAGTGCAAACACGCTGCTATAAAAGTGCCTCTATCTCCATTCAGTGGAACACGTTTATTTACTGCTGCAGAGAGAGAGAGTAAACACGTCCGCCATCATCTAGGCCCCTCTGGCACCCCCCTCAAAGCCCCAAGAGTGTCCAGAGCCAACATACTGGTTTGACACAAAATGCATCTGAATTCTGAGCACACAGCACATTTCTACTTCTACTTCTACTTATTATCCAGCAAACATGTTGTAATATGGCATTTGGGTTAAAAGTTTCATTAAAGCAATATTTTGGTTAAAAATGAAAGAACCCATATCATAGAAGAACAAATTGTCCTCACTAGTAATGTAATATGTAAACATGGTTAAAGTTTCAAAACATAGCAGTCCGTACAGTCCATATATGGATGCAGCCTGTTTTGAATTCATTGGTTTTGTGATGTCATGAAAACCAGCATGTTTACATTTTTCTGCCCATTCAGCTTACAGGAGCTTAGCTTCACCCAGTCACACTGACATTATAAGGAATGTTTCAGTCCTGACTGCTTTTTGAATGAGGCTCAATACAGGGCAGCCAATCAAAACAGAGCCCACTTACATACATCAGTTTTAAAGGCACAGTAACAAAAACAGCCTGTTTAATTCTAAGTGATATAGAGAGGTTAGAAAGCACTCATGTAAAAATGAATTATTTACTTTCCTTCATTTCTTTCTTTCATTATCCTCTGTAAATTAGTTCAGTAAATAATTTTTATTTAGCACAGTGTCAACAACATTTTCAACAAAATCATTTTATATCATGCCTAGTCATTTTTTTTCTCTCTCGGTTGTTTGTAATATTTTTATTTTTCAAAGTAGAATGGTATCTACATTTAAAATCTGAGGAGATTAATAACTAGTTAGACCTTGTATGCATGATAATAGTCTGGGTGGACCAGCAGTGGCATACAGTCAGTGGGGTGCCGACCTTATCAAGGGAGTAAATCGATATATGCCTGCTCTGGATATAGGCCAATACAAACATTATACATTGACCTCAGAGGAAGAAATGAAATATGAAAAATGTAGGATATGGGCCTTTTAAATTTTAAATAATTCCAAATATACTTGCTTTTGTGGTTTCTGACACTGTACAACTTACAATTACCTAAAAACAAGACAAAACTACATTGCAAAGCTAAAAACAGCAATTTGTGCTAAAGGCTGGCTATAAGCTTCTGCTATCTACATTAACCTATAGCTTCAGTGCGAAACTAAAGAATCAAACGTTAGACACAAAACTTAGCTTGACTGATCATCTAAGTGGAAAGGGAAAATTGTGTAAATTACATTTTTTTTGTTGAACTGTTCTTTTAAATCCTTTAATAAGGACTGAAGAAATCTGTGTCTGCTATTACGGCAGTGTGGTGAATAGAGCTTACACAAGAGTGCTATTAGATTAGCACTGCAGTCAGCGCTGAGTGTGAAGTTTCATGTGGAGTCAGAGGTTCATTTGCGGGTTTGTACCCCACATAGGCCTTTTAATGGCCATTTGTTTATGCTGCTAGCAGCAATGCAGTAAGAGATGTTTGGGGAATACGTGGATGATGGATAAGGTGGTAAAGCTAGCTTTGTTTGACTAGGAGCCACTGAGCAGCTCTGCTGTTTAGTACCTGCTGAGAGAGTAGGCCCATTTTCACTGATACAGCAGTAACACTGGGGAATTCAGTGTGAGCTCTTATTCACTGTGCATTATGCATGTTAGTCCATGTGTCTGGATGCATTGACGTCTACATGTGTGAGTGTGCGTTTAAGTGTGTGAGTCTAGATTTTAGATTAGCTGTAACCCACTTCTCTCTCTCTCTCTCTCTCTGTCTCTTTCTCTCTCTCTCTCCCCCTCTGTTTTTGCAATGTCTTCCTCAGCGTATTTTAATGAAGCCATTTACTCAGAAGTAGTGGAACAAATAAATCATTTAACAGTGTTTTGTTTCCACAAGCTAATAAACAGGCTTCTTGCTCTTGCATTTACCAGGGTCGAGTGTGGAACTGAGCCAGCATTTCTCTATGCATGTGTGTGTTGATTGTGTAGTACACTACAGCTGCTGTGGGACACTAAGGTGACATGGAGCGTATCTCCAGCCTGTAATGTTGGGGCATGACCCACTGATAGAATGTGTGTGCGCCCCCACAGCGGCACCACATAACCTACTCCTGCACAGTTCAACAATTCTCTGTGCTCAGGGTGACGTCTGGGTGGCTGCATGACATGTATTGTAAATGTCAGTAGAGTGTGTGAATGCATGTGTGTGTCTGAGCTGCCTCAAAATAAGTTTCCCTTTCTGTTTTGAATTTTAAGGTTCAATATGCAAACATTGTGAAAGCTGCTAAATATACTGTTCACCCCCATTCATACAGTGCATACATGGAAACTATGCTGTAAACATTTTAATTTCATTGTATCTCTGAAGTCGTAACAACAAACATTTACTTATATCCATCTTTTCAGCCTATATCAGTTTAGCCCAGCCCATTCATGCTGAAGTTATAAGGAGTGTTTCAGCCCGGGCTGCTTTTTGAATGAGGCACAATACAAGACAGCCAATCACAAGAGAACTCACTTATATCAGTCTTAAAGGCACAGTTACAAAAACAGCCTCTTTAATGCTAATGGATTAACAGAGGTTTGAAAATGATCATGTAAAAATGAATCATGACTGTTTTTGGTATATAAAACCAGTGTTTTATATAGAGTGTTATGAGCAAAATAAAAAAAAAATAAAAGTACAAGAAAAATGTAGGATATGGGCCCTAAAGAGCTGATTCTAAATGAAAATTGAGGCAGGCCTGTTTGGTGAGGTGCTTCAGAGGTTCTTTATCCATCAGTTTCAAATTAGCATGATTAGATGCTTCAACAGATTGCTCATTGAGTTCACAGTGCTTCTCGCTGTTGCGCTGGTTATATTCAGTGCAGGTAACACATGCGCGTGCAAATTATGATGTAAATACGTCACACGTCATTAATATTGTTCTCAAAAGCCCTATTCAAGCTAGATTACTTTTATCAGAGGAGGGCCAGTAGTGTGATTTGGGCACGATTTGACTGGCTGATTTGTAGAGAATAATGAACCCAAATAGCCCCAATTGAAACATCATCACATTGATGTTTACGTCAGCATTATGCAACATACTTCTGAACAATAACATTGTGTCTGAATGGCAAATGGAGATATTTCCTTTTTCTTTCTCCTTGAAATTCGACCATCACCAAAAATGTTTTGGATTTCAGGAGTCATGTCATTAACTTGAGGATTAAACAATTGGGTCAAATTAAGCTCCATTTAGCTGTTAGCCTTGCCTTCAGGTCACAAAAAAAGAAAAAAAAATGCAGGGCCTGTTTTCCATTACCCAGTTTTGTTATTACATTACTGTGATATTGATTCAAACAGGACTGCTATTGCTGAGGGAGCTCTGAGTTTGGCAAATTATAGATGATAATTCTATCCAGAATTATTACTTAGCAGATTTGTAAAAGTAGAGACGTTGCAGATTCGTACTGGATCTAAACCACGGATCATGTCAGTTACTGTATTTCCTCAGGTAATACTAATCCAGCTCGAAAAGGCCTTTAGAGACATGAGTAACGCAAGTAACATAATCCTTAAAAAAAAAAAGTACAAGAACTTAAACTGTAATGTGTTACATTACTTTGTTACAGAAAAAAACTGATCACATGACTGCAACATTTTACCTTGTACCATGTTACTCTGGACACACAGTTAAACAGTTAAAGACTGTGTTTGGCCATAGTGAACAATCCAAATGCTAATCTATGAAGAACCTCTTAAAATCTCACAGTACAAAACCAGTATATAGGCAGTGAGTGTGTGTGTGTGTTTGTGTTTTAAGGATTTAATCATTAGCACACACTATGTTCCGTAATGAACACAGGCCTCCAGGTGAGTGCAGTAATATTCCAAGAGTGTGTGTATTTGTGTGCATAACTGTGTGCGTGCTGGTCCTGGCACTCATGCACGTTTACTCCAGCGTAACACAAAGACGCCTCACAGTCGCGTTTCCAATCGCTAGCGTCTCCGGGGGGAAAGATGGTTAAACATTTAGAGAGGAATATTCAGGAAATCCGCACTGGAGCAGAGCAGGATCTAATCCAGCAGTGAGCGCTAGCAGCAACATCAGCAACTCGCTTCTGTTCCTCAATAATCCACTGCATTATTTACCTCTAAATACATCAAACCCCTCTTTTTAACCCTCTCTCTCTCTCTCTTTCTCATACACTCTCTTATTCTCTCCATTTCTCCCTCTTTTTCTCACTCCTTTCTCTCTCTCTCTCTTTTTATCCACTCTCTCATTTATCCTCTCTCTCTCTCTCTCTCTCTCTCTCTCTCTCTCTCTCTCTCTCTCTCTCTGTCATTGAGAAGTCTGGGGGGTTCTCTCTGGAGGCAGCTGTTACTCTGTGTGTAACATCGCTGCCCAACATTCTCTGCCTGCTCAGCTGTTGTCAGTGGCTGGAGAGCGGCGACTTCTGAGTGTGTGAGAGAGAACAAGTGTGTGTGTGTGTGTGTGTGTGTGTGTGTGAGAGAGAGAGAGAGAGAGAGAGAGAGAGAGAGAGAGAGTACCTGTTTGGGAATGCAGGGAGCGGAAGAAGGAGGATAAGGGAGAATGGCGTTTAATCCAAGTCAAGCATGTTGATACACATGGATATCATAAGCTGAATGTAACGGGTGTAGCTGTGTAACGTATCCAAGCTGCGCCCACAAATACATTTATATTTCATTGCACTGTTTGTGAGGTTGGACCAGCCTTATAGATTGTTGGCCAAAATCTTATTCAACCTGAGTTTCTGTCATATAATCTGCTTTAAACTACCACATCTCCTAGGTTCTGTGTGGTTTACCAGTTTTTGTTGGAATATGTAAACAATTCCACCTCTCTTATGTTAGTCTAATATGTTTATATTTTATGTTAATTAAATGCATTGTGTAGTGCAAGGGTAGGCACCCAAACAACGCAAAGTCAACAATGCATTCAAACAGACAAAGGGATATAATTATTTATTATTTTATGATCATGTAAAGTTCTCTATAAATGATCCCCTTCATTTTCACTACATATTCTGATAAAATCTTAATCCTTAATCTTAATCTTACAACTAAAGTTGGGATGTTGTGCAAAATGTAAATAAAAACAGAATGCAATGATGTGCAAATCATTTAAACCCTATATTTAATTGAAAATAACACAAAGACAAAATATCAAATGTTGAAACTGAGAAATTATATTGTTTTTTTTTATATGCCCATTTTGAATTTGATGCCAGCAACATGTTTTGAAAAAAGTTATAACATGGACAGAAAAAAGGGAAAGTTGTGTAATGCAAAAACACCTCGTTGAATATCTCACAACTAATTAGGTTAATTGGCAACTGGTCAGTAACATGATTGGATATAAAAAGATCATCCCTGAGAGGCTGAGCCTTTCAGAATAAACAAAGTGAGGGGTTCAACACTCTGTAAAAGACTCTGTGGGCAAGAATAACATTTCTCAATGTAAAAAAGCAAAGAATTTGGGGATTTCATAATCTATGGTATACAATATTAAGAAAAAATTCAGTATATCTGGAGAAATCTGTATGCAAGGCACAAGGTCGAAAACCAACATTGGCTGGCTGTGATCTTCAGGCCCTCAGGCTTCATCACGTTAAAAACAGACACAATTCCGTAGTGGAAATCACTGCATGGACACTGGAACACTTCCAAAAACCACTGCCTGTGAACACATTTCATTGCTGCATTCACAAATGCAAGTTAAAACTCTACCATACACTTAAGACCAAATATAAACAGGATCCAGAAACGCTGCCGCCTTCTCTGGGCCTGAGCTCATTTAAGATGGACTGAGGCGAAGTGGAAAAGTGTCCGATGAATCAGAATTCGAAATTCTCCACGACCTCTGGGCTAAAGAGGAGAGGGATCATCTGGCTTGTTATCAATCCACTTTTCAAAAGACAGCATCCGTGATGGTATGGGGATGCATTACTGCATAGGGCATAGGTGATCTGTACAGGTTTTGGAGCAGCATATGCAATGGAAGGCCTTGCTTATTTCAGCAAGACAATGCCAAACCACATTCCGCACATCATTGATTTGCTCATCATTGCATTCTGTTTTTATTTACATTTTGCACATCATCAACTTTTTTGGAAGCAGGGTTGCAATTTTAAGATATTGTTCAGTCTAGAATTATCAAGTTTTAAGTGTCAGCACTAAAATGTTAGTAGCATTACTGAGTCAGGGAAAAACATGCTAAAATATGGCGTCCCTGCACTGCTATGATTCATTCTGTAAAGTTTATGTATAATAATTAAAATGTCAGAGATGTAGAGTACGGAGTTTTTCAGACAACGTCACGTCTTGACGTATTCATGTTACACGCACAGGCTAAACAAATGTCCGGTTTGATGTTTGGGCGTCAAATGCAAAATCAACATTATACTGATAAAGATATGATGACAATAGTAAGCAATTCACTGACATCAGAAGACACAAAGTTTTGACTGGGTTTGAAGTTTTTTCAATGCACTCACAAACATCAGATTCATCCACCTGGGAAGGTGTCTGATGCACCACTGACATTACAAAATGTTTTTGCACATTGCATGCAATTACACATTGCCACCAGAGAAATCTTACATAGTGTAGCTTTAAGGTTTTGTCTTCCTGTGGCCTTTCATGTTATAATGGTCTTGAGGTGGAAAAGGTTGAGAATCCCTGCCCTGTGTAACACAACAAAAATGAAGGGAGTAGGCATCCATGCAGTCACAGCCACTTAAAAAGTGTGCTACGATTTCTCATTAGCGTGAATGGGATTTTTGCTAATGTTCTTCTGAAAGAACACATTTGTGGGCGGAGCATGGCTACGTCAATTATGCCACTGCTGTTTATATTACATAATGGATTTTGTGCATTTGATGTAGTCTGCTGCTCTGTATTTGAAAGCGGAACTCATTTTATTGTGAACATTCCAAACAGTATTTCTCAGTATTTCTCGTATACAGCTTTGGAAACAGCGTTGAAAGCAGCAGCCTTCAAACCCACCTGCCTCTCTCTGATCTCATTATCACTGAGGCTCTGGCCAGACAGGCTCCAGCAAGCTCTCTCTCTCTATCTCTCTCTCTCTCTCTCCCACACACACGCACACATATACACAGCGGGACAAGGCCCATCTCCTCTGACGGACAGCCACCAGTTGTCCACTGATCCCTCTCTCTCATCCGTATCGGAAGCGCAAAGGTCATCTGTCAATCTCTCTCTCTCCCTCTCTCACTCTCTCTCTGCTTTGTGTTTGTGTGGGATTAAGTTTTTAATCTCCATGCGAGTCCACACTGCATATGTATCATCAAACAATGCAGCTCATGAAGACAACAGCGTAGACCGTTGAATTAGACCCTATGAAAATAGTGCCGCTTAAAGATGCACTTCAAAGCCCCTGATCGTGCCTGAGTATGTTGTGTGTGTGTGTGTGTGTGTATCTGAGGGGGTGTTTCTGCTTCACAATCAGTGGATTAGGAGGCATAATTTCCAATACTCTGCAAGTCCTGAGCCATAAGAACACTTAACGTAACTATAATACATGCTGAATGTGTATAAACCCCATCTTCCAACAAGAGCTTTAAAAGGGGAGAAAGTCTGATATTTGTCATCTAAATGTTATTTTTTGCATCATAATGACACACTGTTGGTCATCTATTTAGATGACTAATGCCCTATTTAGTAGGTGTCTAAAACAAGAAGTCTCCCCAGGGGGGCTTACAATGGAGGTTAATGGGGCACGTTCAAAGCTTTAAACCGTACAAATGTGCCCGTTTCCAAGCTGCCAAGGGTGCCGGCTTAACCAAACATGTCCTCTGGGCGCCCTCCTATAAGTATTTATGCCATTAAAATTGATCTGGAAAGAATGCATGTGGCGGGAGGGGTGAAGAGGAAATCCAAATTTCTTTCAGTGTTACTGGAATCGCTGAAAATGGAGAACACATTCTACAGCTAAGCACATACATGCAAATATATGAATTCTCAAGCTCTTGAGGCTTTATGCTCCTGTGTATCCATGCTTCTTTAACCTTTTAACCCTTTAATGCTGAGGCACATACATGGATATTTCTGCTTTTTAGTCTTCTCTTCTCTAGTAATGTGATTTATCAATACTGTTGTTGCATTCATTTTGATTTAAAAACATGTTTTTATTTTATGTCACAATTTACTGTATAAATTGAGTAAACATATGGATCGCCAACGATATATTAGGTCAAATACGGGTTAAACTCCCCAGACCTGTGGAAAGTTCCAGACTTACGCTCATCCAACTCATAATTACAGGACCATTCAGAAGTTTGGACACATCTAATTGAATAATCTTAAAGACATACTATAAATCTTAGGCTTAAATGCTTATAATTTCTTTCACTAATCAAGCTGGATTCTGTAATGCAATTTGTGTGGAAGGTGACTGACAAAACTATCTTTGTATCTTTTCCAGATTATCATAGATAGCCCAAACTAAAAGGCCATAGCCTAGATGTTCACATCATCATTGCATGACAGACACCACACTCAATGACAATAACAACATGGAGCATAGTCATGTCTGTTAGCTTTGTTATTCCATCGCTGTAAGGTCAGTGCAAACAGGACTACTATAAGTGATGAAGCTTCAGGTTCAGCCTACTGAAGAAGGTTATTCACTTTAGAAAATAAACAGCGCAAATAGGGCTTAAGACAAATACAGAGTTTATGCATGTACAAATGTATTTCCATAAAAACTGAAATGTTTCATTTAGAACTTATTAATGTAATCTAGAGTTGGAAAATGTTCCGGACTGTCTGCCTCTAATTAATGCCATTAATGCACTGAGCCAATTAGTTGAGTTGTGAGGTACTCTGGGTCTAAACAGCTCTGTTTGGTAGAAGGCCAATATTTCTGGTTGTAGTAATTCTGTATGTGTCACTTCTCAGTTTTAGTGTCTTCACAATTATTGTGAAATTTGAATAACAAAAGAAAAGTAAAATAAGGAAAAACACTTCAGTACACTTATATTAGAGGTGTCCAAACTTTTAACTGGGACTGTACATGACTTACAGTATGCAAAAGGCTGGGCATCCCTGGTCATCCCTGATCCCTGTGCAAAAGTTATGGCACATTTTATATGTTATATATGCAGAATTATATGTATAGCAAATACATATAATTCTGCACTACAATTTGCAGAAAAAAAATAATAATATATATATAATATATATATATATATATATATATATATTTGAGTTTGTTTCCTGTAGAGGGCATGTTAACTCTTTTTTTACTACAAAAAATGAACAAAAGTAATTTGACCAAGGGTGCCCAAACTTTTTCATACGACTGTACATATTAGATTCATAGTATATAGCGAGATTACTGAATAGTAAAGTTTACAATGAAAAAATGGACTAATAAACATGTAGTTTAAGAGGAAAGGCTCCACTGTATGGCTCTTACAGTCCTCTTAGTTGCAGATGATTTCTGTATAAAGCCAGTCATAAAAATAAATCTCTGGGGTGACTAACAGGATGGCAATATGGTGGAAAAAATATCAAGTCTGATGTTATATGAAAAGTTCAAAAGTTCAAGTTTCAAATCAATAGCACAAGAGGAGGGTTCGTATTTATGGGCTTAAGAGAAAGCTCCTCTCTTGAGGCATTTACGTTTCAAAAGCCAAATAGCGCGACAGGGATCAGTGTCTCTAAAGCCATTTTTATTGTGAACTGTTATGAGACAAAGCTCAGACTGACCTCTGGTCAGTGGTGCCGGACTCTGCTAGCTATAGGTTGAAGGTAGGCGTGAGGATACAGTGACAGCTCAAGTTTCAATCTGAGGAGAAATGACAACTCACAAGCTCCTCTTACCCTGAACTAATGGAGAGAGAGAGAGAGAGAGAGAGAGAGAGAGAGAGAAAGAGAAAGAGGGAGAGAGGGAGGGAGAGAGACAGAGTGTGGGAGAAAGCAAGAGAAAGGAAAAAAAATTGCAGCACTAGAGGCCGTCCAAGTCCCGACGCAAGAAATTTCTTATTATAGCAGTAACTAGATCCCATCCCATCGCTCTCTCTCTCATGCTCTGTGCTCTTCTCCCGATTTCTCTTTCCTCCTCCTCTCTCTCTCTTTCTCTCTCTCTCTCTTTAATGCTCTGTGCTCTTCTCCCAATTTCTCTTTCCTCATCCTCCCTCCCTCCCTCTCTCTGTACCTCATGCTCTCTGCTCTTCTCCTGAATTCTCTCCTCCTTCTCTTTCTGTCTAATCTCTGCTCCTACAGCTGCAAAGCCAGAATGCTGCTGCTGTGCTATGCGTATGTGTGTTGTGTGATGTTTTAATCTGATTGTATGTCTGAGTTTGTTTTTTTTTTCTCTCACGGTGGGGCACAGCAGTGACTGTTGCAGCAGCACCACGATAAGCTTCTCTCATTTTTCTTCTGTCTGTCTGTCTCTCTCTTTTTACCCATTTCACTGACAAATCCCTGTCTTACACACTCTCTCTCGCTCTCCCTCTCTCTCTGTGAACCTGGGTGGTTTATGACTCATTTGACAGCGCTGTGTCACACTGACATTTCTAAGCAGTCACGTTAGCTCTCCGCACTAACATACGATCTTGTTACCCAGTCTAACCCATACATTCACACTCCAGTCTAGTTTTGTGTTTCTTATTGTACATTTTAAGCACAAAAACTGCTTTAACTATGCAGAAAAACAGACAAAAACATGGATGACCTACAAGGTCAGGAGCAGCAAAATGTGTGATTTAACAAAAGCTACAATATTTTTTTTTAAAGCAAAAGGGCAAAATTCCTTTTTGTTAAGATTAAGGTTAAGCCCTTTCATTTTTAATGTCAAAACAGGCATTAAATACAGGTTTTTATTTTTTTAGTGTGAGGGGAAAAGAATCAGAGAGCATATATTTAATAGAAATTTACACAAAAGCCTCCAACACTCATCCAATCTCACCAAAAATATAAAATCTATTTAATCAGTATTTAATTGGTCCACTCTTTACTTTCATGCACTCTACTGACACTTTAACTCTTCAATCTTAAAACCAACCAGTTACAGTTGTGTCCTCTGAAAATAAAGCTGTCCCCAAAGCTCTCACTGATATTATGTTTCCCTAACTAACTAACATTCACAATTACCCTAATACACCTTGGCTGCCTTGCAAATTTCTTTCCCATGTGCATCTAAAACAGCTGAAGGAGATATTTCTGAGGAAATTAGATAGTTCCAAAACTGGAGTTCAAAAATTATTATAAGATATGGAGAAAGTAGGTCTCCTAACAACCATGAAAGACCTGGTAGACCACGCAAACTAACAGCACCTAAACCTTTCATCTTTGAGAGATAGTAGCTCTGCCAATAGGGGTGTTGTTAACTAATGTTTTCTGTTTTTAAGATGATCAAATATAGAGTAGTGGTTTATTTTTAAGAATAATTTGCTGCAGAAGTTGTTTTTACTTATTTTTCTTTTCAAAAATTAACAAATTTTGTAATATGGCCATACAACTGGACACATACACTCAACTAGCACTTTATAAGGAACCTCTTCTTGTTTCTACACTAATTGTCCATTATATCAGCTCCACTTACCATATAGGTGCACTCTGTAGTTCATCTTTGCATATTTTCTCTGCATATTTGCTTCAGTTTGAATAATGACCGAAAAATAGGGCAGAATTTCAAATATCTAGTCATATTTGTCATAAAAAATTAATATAAATGTATACCCCACATCCTAGCACTGTATGAAAACCAGTTTTGTGCTTGTGTGTTCCAGCCTGGTGCACAGGAAACCACACGGCTAAATCCAGCACTGTTCTGCTATTTGTCCTGGCCTATGAACTGACGCCTCCCACAATGTGCTCAAATATACGACCCACTCGCTCCCTGTCATTAACTATATACACATACTCTTTGTGTGTGTGCCTGCATGTGTGTGTGTGTGTGCTTTTTATATGCTCCTGTTGCAATCCATGTATATTCCTCTGTTGTCCCTGTTCTCTCTCTATTTTATTCTTCCTTTCTTTCTCCGTTAATTACAGGAGGATGGGGATAAAAGGCCTAAGCTCTCTAATCTGGACTGATACGACCTTTCCACCAGCTGATCCTTTTACACCATTACACATACACACACACACACACACACACACACACACAAAATCATACACACACACAAACACACATACATGCACAAAAACACAAATCTGCCATTTAAGTGCATGCTTTGTTCACATATATTACAAAGAATGTACAACATGTTTACTGTATATAAAACAGTGACTATACGTTTATTACAGGTTTGATATCATGTAATTAAAGATCAGCACTTTTTAAACTGTGCCACTGAAAATATGCTTGTAGGGAGCACTCCAAAGCTACCTCATTACTAGGTAAATTTAGCAGGGGATCACAGCGGGATAGCCAGCTAAAAGCTTTGAGGCGAAGTGCTGTGGGTGGTGTGTGTGTGTGTTTGTGTGATACTGAGTGTACGTGGCACCGTTACAGTCATGTCACGATACCATGGGCTCATATCAAGTCTCAAATCTTCAATCCTCAAATCCATGTTCTTACTTGGTTCAATTTATGGCCTACTGTATTCTATTCTTACAGCCTATCTGTATGTTTCTGTAATGGTGGTGGTGGGGGGCATATATAAGCAGGAAAAACTAACCCTTCTAGTTGACCCATGGTGTATACACCTTGAAATCCCTCTTTCTTACATTTTGCTTAATTACATCCCACTCAAAGCTCAATGAAACACATGGAAAAATTCTCCAAAACTGTGTTTTTATTAGGATCTGATTTTGATGAACAGTTATTATTCTGCTTTCATCCTTTACCTTTTTGCCATGTGTAACAAATGTACTAATGTATGTATGCATAATGTAGGGAAATACATTTATATAGTTATGTAACCTTAATTGAATGTGTAGATGATACTAACTGTTGACTTTGAACGGTTAAGCGGTCTTTGTTTACATCTAAAAGACGTACTTTGTGTCACAGACTATCATTCAGTGTTCATTAAGCATGTGACAAGTGCAGAAAGCTGTTATGACAGCCAGGCCACTCCATGACGGTGTTTGTGCGTAAAATGCACTGAAGAGAGTCCGAGTGCTGGGCAGTCAGGCAGGAATGTACGCTGATAATGTCAGGCAAGTGTGAAAACATGAAATATAAAAAAGGCTGAGCAGGCCTGTGTACAGACATTTAGAAGGGCAGTGGCTCAGGCCCAAGAAAGGTTGAGTCCGGTCCAGGCCCTGTGGCTGACCTCACACCTTCAGCACTATTACAAATGATCTTTTATCACACTTCAGAATACTACTGCTGTTAGTAAGCGGTTAATGGTAAAACTGCTGTTGCATTTTTGCTATTATAGCTGTAGCTAACAGTAGCATGGCTGTTAATAGGAATGTAGTATGGTTGTAGTTAACTGTAGTATGACTGTAGTTAACTGTAATACAGCTGCAGTTAATTGTAGTATGGTTGTAGTTAACTGTAATATAGCTATAGCTAACTGTTGTTTAACTATAGTTAACTGTAATATAGCTGTAACTAACTTGTTTAACTATAGTTAACTGTAATATAGCTGTAGTTAACTGTAGTATGACTGTAGTTAACTGTGAAATAGCTGTAGTTAACTGTAGTATGACTGTAGTTAACTGTAATACAGCTGTAGTTTATTGTAGTATGACTGCAGTTAACTGTAATATAGCTGTAGCTATATTACAGTTAACTACAGTCATACTACAAATAAGTACAGCTGTATTACTGTAGTTAACTGTAATATAGCTGTAGTTAATTGTAGTATGACTGCAGTTAACTGTAATATAGCTGTAGTTAACTGTAGTATGACTGCAGTTAACTGTAATATAACTGTAGTAGACTGTAGTATGACTGTGATTAACTGTAATATAAGTGTAGTTAACTGTAGTATGACTGTAGTTAACTGTAATATAGCTGTAGTTAACTGCAGTATGACTGTAGTTAACTGTAATATAGCTGTAGTTAACTGTAGTATGACTGTAGTTAACTGTAATATAGCTGTAGTTAACTGCAGTATGACTGCAGTTAACTATAATATAGTTGTAGTTAACTGTAGTATGACTGTAGTTAACTGTAGTATTGTCACAGTTAACTGTACTATAGCAGCAGTTAACTGTGGTGTAACTGTCTTTAATTGTAGTACAGCTAGTTAATATTAGGTACTATATCAAATAACTACTTTAGGCTCCATGCAGCTACACAAAAATCATATTTTGCTGTTTTAGGCTGTTTTTCCTTGAGAAAAAAATTATGGAAAAAATCTCTTTGCCATTTCTCTCTGAAAATCCCTGATGCTGAAGAATAATAGATTCCTATCTGTAATGGTTTTATATAGTATCTATACTGAGGCGGAGAGGAGGGGTGCTTTAAGCTCAAATGGCAGTCTGGGTGAGAGGAAATACAGCACTACAGTGAATTAATGGCCTGCATTAGTTAGCCTTAGAAGCAAAAGATACAGTAAGCAAAAGGAGGAATGAGGAGTATGAGGAGGGAGGTGAGTGATGAAGTCCATTGTTCTGCCTGTGGCAAAGGAGTCTCTTTGGCTATATTCACATCACAAGCCTTATTGCTCAAATGCAATTTTAACTCTGCTCTTTCTGCCTTGATGGTCCACATTTGTATTGTAAGTGACCCATATTTTAGTGTGTCATTAGTTCACACCCCTCTGTGCTGAAAAGACCTGCATAAGGACATTTTACCAAGTTAGATATGCTGCAGATGCTGGATGATGACAGCTATGATATCCGCATGCATAGTGTTGTAAGAATTAAAAAAAAACAAAAAATAAACAAATTCCAATCTGACCATTCAGATCGTTCTAATTATGAGGATATATCCACCATATGTTGGATATGTATCCAATCTAGGACCACATATGGAATGCTTTGTTCAGACTGCAAGCTCAAATAAAATTTTTTGGCAAATCTAATTTCAGCAAGAATGATTTTCTAAAGCCATATGCAATCTGACTTTGCATTTACAAATCTGATTCAAGTCTGAACTGCAAAAAATTACATCTTAGCAAATGAAAACATCTTAGATCTAGTCAATATATTGCTGTGGTCAGAACAAAACCTCATATCTCCATTTTTGTGTGTAAATTTTATGATGAATTGACCGAAAGAAATTACCCAAAATTACTTTGGGGAAAAAAAAAGTCTGGTTCCATTGACTTACATTAAAAGCAGGTTTGTTCCTTCTCCTGTAAAGTTATCATTTTGAAGATACAAGGTTTTGTTCTGACAGCAGCGATATGTAATATTTCTTATTGTTAGATTGCTATAAAATATTAAGGTCATTGGACTTATTTCTAGGGATTTTATCTTTTGAAAGTGTCTTATTGGTCTTATCTATTGGTTACAATTTTATTTGTTTCAAGTATTGTTTCTTGAAATAAGCAAAACTATCTGCATTATTTCTTGGCACAAGTTAAATAATCTACCAATGGAATAAGACACTTTCACTAAATAAAATGACTTAAAACATACAAATTGCTGTGTAGATGTGAAGAAATAGGTGGAATAATCCTATATTACTTTTAAAACAGCAAATCATAATCCTAACAAGAAATTTTAGATATGCTGACTACATTTAGCATATTTTCACTTGCTAAAATATATATTTTTTGCACTCAGATATGTAAGCATATGCAATTACAGTCTGACCATACAATGTGAAAAAAATCCCTGCTGTGTGAACAAAACCAAAGTGGCTCAAATCTGATTTGTGTTCACAACGCTCTGAAAAATTCAGACACACGTTACATTCAATCAAACTTGTGCCACTTTAACTCTGTAATGTGAACGCAGACTTTCATGGTCAGGTGCTTTAAACAAGCTGCCATGATTTCATTCTCTATGAGACCTAAATACTTCCATCTTCTCTGGCCTTCACACAGTAGGCCTGCACTAAAGAGGGGAGAGTGTGTCATCAAGTCATTTTAGTTGTCACTGAAAACAGGGATGGAGAGAGAGAGGGAGAGAGATGGAGAGAGAGGTGGGGAATGATAGAAAGGAAGGGAGGGCAGGGGGGGATGAGGAAAGGATTTCAGAACGTGCGTCAAATTGCCCTGCTGGTGAAAGAAATGGCATTGAATTATTAATAGTAAATTTACACATCAATGACAGTCACTCCTCCATCCTTGCTGCTTTTTTCAAGCAAATAAATTGATGTCATGTGCCTGGATCTGCACTCCCAGTGAGGTGTGATAAAATATGTGAGGGAGGATGTATATGCAAAAAAAGGCATTGTGCTACTGTTCAAAGTAAGTGCATCATCTCAGAGTTCGTCAGATAGTCAGAAGGACTGAATGACTGAGATTGCTTAAGATAATCTACGCTGCTGAAAATCTTTGAGTGTGTGTTTGTTTGTGTTTGTTTGTGTCTTCAAGTCTGCTCTGGCCTGTGTGTGTCCTCTAGTCTCCACTCCATCAACAGGGCCTGCATTAACAAAGCTGGCTGCTCTATGCCTCTTGTCCTGCTCTTCAGGCCGGCTGAGGAGTGCAGAACACTTGAATGAAAAGCAGCTGCGCTTCAAAACCTAGCACAAAATACACGCTTTATCCCAGCCATTACAGGAGCATGCGACACGCTGCGCTCTTTCAGAATACTTCGTCTAATCGAGCTTTCGTTTATGCAAACACTTTCAAACAGATTCATTAATGCAGCTTGATCTTAGACAAATAGAACTGCTGAAGTGTTTTGTACAGGAACAGCTGTGTTAATAGTTGACAGAACTGCACCCAGCGCACAAGTGCCTCTGCGGTCGGCTCCTGGCCTCTCCTTTGTCTTTTGATCTTTTGTTATTTCTTTCTTTTTCCGATGCTGCCATTTGGGTGATGGTTTATTCAGCTTGCAATGACAACACAAACACTTTGGCTTCTCAGGAGCTTTAAGGAACTGGAAAATACAAGGAGGTTCAGCAAAAAATCAAATTCACACAACAGCCCTTGTACCCCTAATGTAGTCAGTCAACCAAAACATGTTTAGCGTCTTTAGTTTTTTAATGGTGCTATGAGGCTAATGTAGCTGTTACCCAATGGAAATGCAAACTGCACCTACACCTACACCTATGTAATCACACTTAATCTCAAATAGACTTGTTTATGTGATCTGACTCTCTATTTGACTTTTATGTACAGAGAAAAAAATAGGTGGCAGATAAAATAATAAAACTAAAATTTAGGCTTCAAGATGGCCACTACTACTGTTTACAGCTATGTGATGTCAGAGACTTTACAAAGGAAGAGGAGACACTTCACTGGTTGCAAAATAAATGGGAAAGCTTGTAACGTTTAATATGGTGTCAGTTTACAGGGAAAGTCCCACCCTTTAATGAAAAGAGCAAAGCAGCTTACAAGTAAAGTCGCAAGTGGGAAAAGCCCTATATCCTTCCCTCCCTACACACTACAAACTATTTATGTTGTTTTTGTCAGATTTGACTGACTTCAAATATGTTTTTGAAATGTTAATGTAGCTTTCAGTTTCAGATTTACAAGTCTTTTCTTATTCAAAGAAACAGACGCTTGGTCTTGCATGACTGGAAATAACTGCCTGGGGGTGTTGCCGAGGAGGCAGACTTTCCTATAAGGACTTTAGTCAAGTCTTTGGTCAGTTATTATAGAAAATAGTATGCTATAGTGTCATAATCTGACCACCAAGCATGTTTTGGCTTCTTGACTACACTGTAAAGAACTAAGGTACATTTACAGCAGAAAAACTGCATTAACCCAATACATTTCTTAAATGCAGCTATAAAAATGATGCATTATGGAAGATACAGCAAGCTTCTTGTTAGCTGTTACTTGCAAAGCATTTTAGGGAAGTGACCAATACTTTGTGCAGTCTTGAGTAGCCTGTTTCTGAATGTTGTAGTGATGGGGGCAGAACTTCCCTGCATTCCATGTAATTCTTACCCAACAGATACATTTGAATGCTTTGATAATCCAACCATGATGGTGCTTTGAGCTTCAGTTAACTAGATCAACCCACAGTATTTAGAACTAGACACCGGGTTGCTGCTACCTTTGTCGTCTTAATGACTAGCATGAGTTCAGTGCATGGTGTGATAAACAGGGCTACACTGTTGAGAAAAATAGCATGATTGTTCACTTAACTATGTAACAGCATGCAGGAACATTCAAGCATCTGTTCCCAGAATGTAGCAAGATAGATTTGTCATGTTTGTCTATTATGTAGCAAATCCGAGGACTCTCATACAGCTGTGGGTGCGTATTAGAGCACATACGTGCTATATATTAGAAATAAAGGGGTGCAGTAAAAACACAATACAATACAAACCCAAAATACAGTAATCAAATGTATTTAGAAATGTAATAAAGTGCTGTAACATTTTACAGTTCATGAGGCTACATGACACCTACATTAGCTTGTCATGACAACTGACATAACCCTACATAAATGTTTGTAAATGCTTATTCCAATGAGTGTCATTCATTGTAAAGGTTACATTTGCCATTTTGATCAAAATTAGCTAAAGTAGCCTTTATGACAGAATACTGGAAAAAAGCATTTGTGAACATTTATGTAGGGTTATGTCAGTTGTCATGACAAGCTTATGTAGCAGTCATGCAGCCTTATGAATAGGACCTTACAGCAAAGTTTTACACAAAATTTTAAGTTTAAAACTTCTGTAAGTTAGATCCTTTTATTTAAGCTGCACTGAGCTAACATGGCAGAGCGAGGTGCTGGTATTCGCTCCTTTGCATCACGGGAGCTCTGCTGCCTTTAGGCTGCAATGCACAGAGGAATAAATGCAGCTGGTTCAAGTCGTGACACTTTTATCCGATTTTATCCGCTTGCATATTTACTCTGCATATTCTGGCAAAGGTGGAGACACCAAGAAAGAGGACACTAGTGATCATATGAGGGCAACATATTTCTCTCTTTAAAACAGCTGGTTCAAAAATATCCTACCTCAAAGAGTCAGCGGATTGACAAAGTGACTAAAACGCCCCAGAGAAGCGACAGTTTATTTCAGCCCAGAAGCCTGCCACAATTTCACAGTCCACAGCTTCACTCCAGCTCATGTTTAAATTCAGTGCTTTTTACACATGGAACCAGTGTGATATTTCTCAAAAAAACCCATAAGAGAGATGCTGAATTCTGGCCTTTTAGATGGGAGTTCTCTTCACTTCCTTCTTTTTCACCTTCCTTCCTTCTTTCCCTCCTCCCTCCCTTCCTTTCTTCCTCCTTTCGTCCTTCATACCTTTCATTATTTCTCCTGAGCGATATAAAACACTGTTTCAGCAAAAATTAGTGGTGGAACGCCACAAGCTACACTAAGGGGAGTGTGTGAAAAGTGAAAAACAGAAGGAAGAGGAAAATGAGAAAAAGGCAAGGGAGGAGAGGCAAAATAGGGACGAAACTAGCGGGGTGTAAATATAATTCATCCGTTACTGCTGAGAGAGAGAAAGAGCGAGAGATTAAGTGCCCTGTTTTCGGCGGATGAACACGTAAAAGAATCGATCACCAGCAAATGGATGACAGGTAATTCACATTACTGCCTCTGCTTTATGGTCCTGACACTGCCTCTGCCTCAGTGCCTTAATCAGTTACAGCCTGACACACCCTCTGTACGTCTGTGTGTGTGTGTGCGTGTCCGTGCTTTCGGCCTGCACATACAACCCCCCTCATGTCACAGATTAAGTGCTCTCACAAATGTACCAGATTCCAACTCTGCCCCAGCGTACGACTAAGCCCTTGAAATATGCATGTCATCTGCATAGGAACATAGTTCCATTCTTTTCTCTTAGCGGATTATTGAGCTCTCGGTCAGGCACGCCGGCATTAGAAGTCCAGCAGTGGCTATTTCAGTTCCGCCTCGCGGGATACAGCAGTTACATTGTTTACGTGTCACCTCTGCGGTCTGCAGGCTGTGGCTTTGCGTTGCACCAGTGTGTCTCAAAAGTGCTCATTGTGATCCACTGCATCGAGGCTTTATGCTGCCTTCACGTGATCAGAACTGCTGTAAATATGAGTTTCCAACCTAAAAGTTGCACATGAACACCCCTTCAAGTTATAATTTCCAGCAGACACTTCAAAAAACTGTTGTTTTATATGCAAGTTTTTGACATGTTACTGGCCTTATATTTCATCACGGCAGACAGCCTTTTCTAAATACTATTTACTTCTGGTAGTCGAAGATCAGGTTACAGATATCCATAACCATTACTTGCATTAAAGGGCCCCTATAAGCAAAAAACAATTTTTCCTCGCCATTTTTAAAGCAGTCTGACTTAGTATGCAAGTGTCAAAATGTACTGTTTACTCCACAGAGTCCATGCATGGAAACTAAGCTGCAGAAGCAATTTTAAATTCACTGTTTTCATGGTGTCACGAACCTCAAGGAAAAAGTAAAATATAAAAAATATATATGTGCTCTTTAAGTAAATTTTTACAAAGGTGAAAATAGGGAGTGACAATCAGGCTAGTTAACTAGCCGTCAGTGGTCAAAGAGGTTATTACAAACATGCAAAGCATGACTGTGACTGAAATCGGTCCCTATATTCCCTCATTAGTATTGGGCTAGATAACGTTTATTTTTTAATAAATAATGGTTAAAACATATAAATAATAGGCCTGCCAACTCTCACACAAATCAGTCTCACACTCTGATGCCATACAAGACACTTCTCATGTATTTTAGTAAACAACCTACCAATGAACCTGAATGCTCATAAAGTTTCCTACTACTGCTTAACTTTCACTGATTAAAGGGGATCTATTAGACTCATTTTCACTATTCATAATTTTATTTGTGGTCTACTAGAACAGATTTACATGCTTCAGTATTTTTCTCATACTGTACATCTCCATTCACACTCTGTCTGAAATGCTCTGTTAGAGCTCCTGTGTCTTTAAGCCCCGCCTCCCGATGACCCCAGTGTTCTCTGACTTGTTAGTTCACCCACTCTGTCCTGACTCGTCAACCGCCAGAGTTCCACCCCTGTCTTGCAGTCTGCAGACAGACTCTCCTGAGCTGAGGCTTTTTTTTCAATGGTGTCGGTTCTGCTGTATCAGTTTGAGCCACTGTCCGATCCTGAAGGTCAGGTCAGTGTCTTTTCGACATGGCTACAAAACTGAACAAACTCTTTCCAGCCTTCAGTAGTTGTTGTGCATTGTGTGAGGACATGCCAAGCTTGCCGGTAGGTGGACTATAAGGAAAGTGTTATGAAGGAAAAGGGCTGGAATTACAACAAAGTGTTTCAGGCAGGTGAGAAAAGTAGTTTTGTGGGAGAGAGTTACTCCCTCTGGCCTGCCCTTTAAACTTTGTAACTTTGCAGACCATTTACATGCATAACAAGCTACATAACACACTAAAGGAAAAGGAATAAAACGGAAAAGCATTATAGGTCCCCTTTAAAGTCAGTTGCTGCCAGTCTGTGTGTGTTTTAGATCAATGGGGGTGGGACTGGTATCCATAGCAACAGTAAACCAACAAGGGAGTTCAACTCACTCGTGCAATGTGTGAACTGAACACAGTGCATTCGTGCGTCTGAGAGTAGAGAAAAACATTCACTAAACACGCACTGAACGTGAGAACTGAAGGAAAATGGAAAGGTAAATAAGAAGATGTGGTCAGTAAACTAAACATGATCAATAACAAGACAATCTTTTAAAAAAAGAGGAAGAGCAGTGTTCATAACTACACATAGAAACAGTTTATGCTGCGGAATTCTGTCTCACTTACAAGCTAAACAGTAAGCAGTGCTAAAATCATGCTATTCTTACCTGTCTTCACTGTGTAGCTGTTAGCTTTGAAATCTGCGTCTATCAAGTACAACCAGGTGAAGAATTTGACAGTGCTGCACTCAGCAACGGTGGCACAAGCCTTGTTCTCACAGACAAACTTTCAGTGTCGCGTGTGGACTCGTTTTCTCTCTCTCGCATATAAAGGCCAGAAACATATTCAACACAAGCATGCAAACAAAAATGAAAAACCTCCGCAACGGCCAACACACCGCAAATGCATAGCCCTTCTGTACAAACTCACCATGAGAACATTACTACTTAAAGCACTCATAACTACTAAATATGTGAGCGGTAGAAGAGTGTTCAATCAGAATGAAGAGGTGATGATGTAATATAATATAAACACACACAAGACTCCTCCAACCAACTGCATGTCTTCTATGTCAATTAACCCCTTAAATGGCCACCATTTTACACACGTCTATAACCTAACCTGGCTCTTGCTGTAATGCTCAGATTGCAGGTTGCGCTTGCTTTGCGTCAAATTATGGTGTAGTGAGCCATTTTAGAATGCAACAACGCGTGAAACCGTGTCAGTGTAGCTCGACGTGTCTTTGGTCACATACTTGTGTGAAGTACGTTTCTGGCCTAAAAGTTCATTTCTCCTTGATTTTCATTTGTCATATTAGGCACTTCATAGAATATAACGATTAATGATAACTGAGACATTTGATAAGCATCATTCAAGTGCTGCTGTAGGAAATAAACTGCACTGGGACACACCAGCTCGCTAGTCAACCTAAACACAAAAAAACTGGAGTTCATAATAAAAAGAATAAAAACTTGCATCTCTTACTTTGTACACAGGTGTGGTAACGACCAATATAACTTTAATATGCTGGTGATTTCTAGCATTCATGCCGTGTAACTGTGCCACTTTGGATAACCATATGTAGTTGCTGTATTTATTTAATGTTATGGGCTATGCTGTGCTTCATGCTTAAAACATATCATGTTCACTTTTAATCCTTAAATCCACATAACGGTCCTCCCCACACTGATCTCCAAAATGCTGACAGTATCACTGCTTATGCAGGACTGCGTGATCTCATACTTCTTCTACCAGTGTGATTAGAAGCTCTTAAATAAAGAGCTGAAAACTGTAGCTGGGTTTCTGAGATTGTGTTGGTAGCTCAGGAGGAAGTAATGCTTAGCAAACCCCCCACAGTTATAGTTATTTGTTGAGATTTTGACTGGTAGATGTTAAAATGGAATTTTGAACATGTTTTATGCTTCATAAAACTTTAATACTGGACATAAAGCATGAGCTTTTGTGCATCATTTTGGGTGGGAAAATGATGAAGTGAGTGAGCGTGTGGCTACACTGCTAGTTACCATTAACTAACTCTATTTAACTGCTCTATATACTATATTCCCTGAAAATGGACCGTACTCTGCCCTCATTCAAGCAGGCTGTCCGGTTTGGTAAAGACAATAAATTATCAATGCTGAACAAATCAGAGGTTTCAGTCTTTGCTTCTCTAAAAGCTTAAATGCTGTCACTCTTCATCATTACTTAATGTGACAGAATATTATTTTATGGGTAAGTTAATCAAAAATCACATTTAGTTGCATTAAATTATATTTTATATATTAAAATACATAAAAAAAATTTGTTTTACATTAAATTGCTATATATGTAGTGTAGATGTGGAAATAGATTTGAGCATGGCGAATATTCAATGTTTTCAAAATGTTCAAATGTTGTGGACCAAACCCCCCCAGACCTTATACTGTCCACATCAGTGCCACTCAGTGACTACTTCAGAGTGGTCAGACATTTTTCTGACAGAACTGTTCCCACCTTTATAAATCAAAACGGATCGGTTGATTCCACTTTCATTTCCTTGTTCGCTAAAGTCTGCAGGGTTTGGGCTTTTGAGAGATTGTATCTGCATTTGGTTCGATTGGTTTCACACTGTCATGACTAAAGTGCACCAAATTGCACATGTGGGTGTTTGTTTATTGGCCGGAAATCATGCAGGGAAACAAGTGATCTGTTACTGTTACATTTGCCACCCTTTAGACCACTTTACATGAACATACTGAGTTTGTCTGTAGTTATTAGCAGCAGCTCATACTGCCGGAACGATATGAGCTTCTGTCAAGATCAGACATTAAAACAACCACATTATGTAGACAGTACAGAGCTGACGTGCTGCTAGAAGAAGCAGACAAACATGCTCTAATGATGAATTCTCTCATTTGGTGCGGACCACCGTAAAAACATGTTCCCACTATCAGCAAACTCGACAAGGGCTCACGGGGAGTAGACAGAGACCCACCTTTTTTGCCAGATCACGGTTAAATTCTTTGGTGCGGATACAAGTATGGTTGGAGTATTCACACCTCGACGGGTCTGCGCTAAACAAGCTAGGTGTGAAAACACCCTTTGTGGTTAACCTGACATGTTAGGCTTTCAGTTCAGCTCCTGAAGTCCTAACCAATGAGAGAGCTTGCTTGGCTGTACCTAGATACCACATAAACAAATAAACAAAAATCTGGCTGGATAGTTTTCCATTTAACCCTTTTCCAGCCAAAAATTCACAATGAAATAAGAGGATTAACACAATACTCAAAGAGTTTTTAAAAAATAGCATGATGATTATATTTAACAGAACAACAAAAAATTATAGATTTTTTTTTTTATTTCACAGAAATCATTAGGCCTTCTCTGAAGGCCCAGAAGGCCCTAGGGTCCTCTACTACCCACCAGTTGCATAAACAAACCAACAAGAGTTGCTTGTGAGGTTAAAGCTGGCTTCTTATTTGTAGCTGTGGACACAGGCATAATGTAAAAACATGATTAGGGTACATATTTAATTTTTGTATTATGACTTAAGTAACCTGTTGTTACTGTGCAGTGTTTTCTGCTGTATGTTGAGCAACATTGAGCTGCATTTTTTTAGATAGTCGAGAGAGTCTGATAATTAGCATATTTTTTCTCCATATCTGTATCATTCCATCAACCACCAGCTGCTAAGCAATAACAAAGGTCACTTCACTCTAAAGAGCTGGAACTACTTTTTGCTGAAAGATAGAGCCAATATTAAAAACATATATGTGAAACAATGTTCCTGTCTTTTTCTTGCCTTTACATAACAGATGTATAAAAGCAACAGATCACTCAAGGTCATGTGTTATCGCGAATAACATCACGGTCGCAGACACAGGCCAAAGGCAAGTTCTATTGCTTAAATAGGACTATCTGACAAGCATGTGAAAGCAGGCAGTTTTAATCTTGGACTGTGTTATGTCACAGCTGATGTACCGTAGAAGAAAGGTCAGTAGAGGAACTTCAGATGGTCTAACTAAGGCAAAGGCTAAACTGAATGACCACAGGGTGAATGTTACTGATTTGTGTGTGTGTATTTATGTGTGTTGTCTGAGCATGCGGAATGACGGTCTACATCAAGTGTGTGACACCTGTGTAAACACATGTTCAACAGATAAATAACTCCAGCAGAGGTCATGTCAAGGGGAGCTTTTCGTGTGTGTGTGTGTGTGTTCACTGGTATGTCTACGTAAAAAAAAAGAACAGTACTGCAGCAAGATTGTACAGAAGCTAACCACCTTGACCACCATCTATCAACACATAGTGGTTCCACAGTCTCACTCTCTTTCTCACACGCACATCGCCCTGTGTCCAGTAAGAATGTGAAGAATTCTTCTGGCTGCCAAGGCACAGACAGTGGTATTATATGTGAGGGAGACAGAGAGGCCGGGCAAGGCGCTGGCCTCTGATGAAGAGGAGCAACAGGCCATTGTTTTACTAGCCACCCTGAGCCCCAGCCTCAGCATGGGCTCTGCTGACTACTGAGAGAGAGAGAGGCAGAGAGAGAGAGAGAGAGAGAGAGAGAGAAAGAGAGAGAGAGAGAGAGAGAGAGATGGGGCGAGGCCTACAGCCTCCAGTCGAGTATGCTCTGTGCTGATGGTAAACAGAGGAAAAGATTCATAGTCCTCTGTAAGTATTTCATAGGGAATGACTGAAATGAAAATCTTGTCACTGATACAAATTAAGTAGGTAAAAATCCCTGTACCTGATAACATAATTAATATCTGAATGTTAATATTAATATATAATTTAATATGGTCAAAAATCAAACAGGCTCCTTTAGCTAACCCTAAGAGTCACAAGTGATTACTGCTGTTTTGATATACTATGCAATTCTAACGTATTTCTATTTGTTTCAATGTCAAACAAAGACAAACAAATGGAAGAAATGTAAAGGATGTTTTTCTTTCCTGAAAACAACACAATACACAACGATATCTCATCATCAAATTGTAATCATAATAAAACATTTCCACTTCTACTTATAAACACAATGTGGTCTCAATCGAATGTTTAGAATCCACACTTTTTTTTTGCTTTTTAGCTTTTTTTGCACTGCCGATGATCGTAATGTCTCATGTTTAAACTACGCTTTGCTGATCATTTTCATTTGTCACACAGTTGTCCATTGGCAAATTTCTCAAGCTCAAATAAACAGCAAGAACTCAGAGGTCATATAACTCACAAGTCTATAAACTTAACCTTAAAATGTAACCCCTCAAAGAGGTAAATAACATGAACCCTCACAATGCTGCCAATCAGCCTATAACAAATAAGTGAAAATAAGTGAAAATAAGGACACAAAACATGTACAAACACTTCTGCACATTTTACACAACTGTTATTTATTTGCTGACTTTAACATTAAAAAATAAAAATGTGGATTGTGCAAAAGGCACATTTTATATTGTATGTTTTATGTTTTTCAATATGTTAAACTCAGCAGATAAATAACTGTGTCCTAAAATGTGCAGAAAAGCACCATATTAAGTGTGTTCTCTGTAGAGGATGTGTCAACCTATTTTCACTTAGAATATCAACAAAACGGCATTTGACCGGGGCGCTCAAACTTTTGCATATGACTGTAACAAAGAAATTCTTACAAAGCATTAAAAGAAACATTGCTCCCCTATCTGTGAGGCTTAAGGCGACGGTTATATATTTGTGGAACCTTGATATTGGACAATTTTATTGCCCAACAATGAGTTCTAGTGCATACACAAATATTATGACACAGTATAAACAGTGAGAAAGACATAAACAGGCTTTCTGTTTTTCTTTGTCTCTTTTTTTCTGTCTCATTCCTTTTGCTTCTCTCTGCTCCAGTCTGTTTCTAAATGTGTAAACTATTGAAACTGTGTGCGATAGACAGAGAGAGATCAGATATCTAGATTCTTTGTGAATGTATACATATGTGCAGATGTACACATGAGTGAAGTGCTTACTCTGTGTGTGTGTGTGTGTGTGTGTGTGTGTGTGTGTAACTCGGCTGGCTGTAATCCATGGCTAAAACTGCTTTTACCCAGAGACACAGTGTAAATTCAGCAGCACTGCCTCCAGCCATGCGGCAGCCTTGTCACCAGCTCCCTCTCTCTCTCTCACACACACACACACACACACACACACACACACACAAAACTCACACTGAGCACTACCAATACAATGATGCACATACATACAGTAAGATGTTATAGTAATGTAATTACTTTTTTCTTCAATAGTGTGATGTGTTACAGTTTCAGTTCTTGTAATCACATTACAGTTACTGACTTAATCTGAACTTTGGGTAACACTTCCTAATAACTACATGCACATGAAGCCTTCATGGCATATTCATAAAGAGTACAGTAACACTCCATTACAATTACATTATCATTTTGAAACATTTCATTACATACGTTCATAAATAAGCGAGAAACATATAATGATAATGATATGAAAACACTCAGAGATGCTTAATGATCATGAATAAATTAAAAAATGACCACCTTATGAAATATTAGTAAAATTCTTCTAAAACATATGCTCAGGTTCATGTAGTGCATAGGAATGTGTCAATCATGAATGTTTTAATGTAAAGTGTGAATGCAGTACATCTCTTTTTTTGTATCATTTGCTTAGAATCATATGTTTCCTCAAAAGAAGGACCGTGTATTTTGTAGTGTATTGTACATTAAGCATCACCGCGATTGTTTCTACTCAATTTCATTATATGCTCGTTACTCATTAGTGAACAGATTTGATGAATGTTTCAAACTGGGCCAGGACTGGCCCCCCTGCTGTACAGTGTTATTGAATTTGCTACCTGCATATGTAATTTGTGTGCCCATGTGGTACCTGCCACAGCTGACTGTTTGACTTTGACTGTGAATGTGAGTAGCCCAGCATGAGAACTATAAACTCAGTGAGCAATCTTTTAAAGCATCTCATGAGTCTACTATGAAAGTGATCAACTTCAACCTCTCCTAAAGACTTGATTTTCATTCAGCAACAGCTCTGTAAGCTCTACATTTTATTTCCAAAGATTAGATGTGGAGGCAGCTGTTTCTGGATCATTTCCAGACAGCATCGTTTTCAACCAGCATCAGCTGTTCATAATTTTAATCAGTATAACTGGCTGTGTTTTTGTTCAAAGCCAGAGATAAAATGATGTTTACTGTGATAAATTACTGAGAAGGACTACTGGCTTTCACAGCTGGTACAGATCTTTTACACAGATAGTGGGTTTCAGAGAGTAAAACAGAAGTAAAGTAATGAGTAGTGAGATTATGTTTTCCAGGAAGTAATAAGTAATGTAATCTCATAACAGTCTGAGAAAAGTACTTAGTAATTTGTAATGGGTGACTTTGGAGTAACTAGCCCAATACTGACTGCACCTACTACTGTATGGCCAGGGGGTGCAATACTATAATAAGGTTATATGGCTATGCACCAAGTGTGTGTATATGTGTGTGTGTTTGGAGACTGGGAGCCAGGTTGAATTTTCAGACAGACAGCTAGATCGGGGTGCATTTATGAATATTTTTCAGCCCTCCAGGGAGCTCCATACATAATGACTAAGTCCTGTAGAGAGAGAGGGGATTATTAATGGCAACTCCTGTGTGTGTGTGTGTGTGTGTGTGTGTGTGTGTGTTTTGCAGGTACAGGAAGATGCAAGAGAGGCTTCACCCGTGACAATTAACAGGGGCCTTCATCATTATCGCTATGGTTACAGAGCTCACCTCCTCCCCAACCACTGGCACATCTGTCTCTCTCTGATACCTGACTGTCACACACACACACACACACACACACACACACACAAAGGTTGTGAAGTTGGCAGACTGCAGTTTTCCACAGCCAGTCTGCACTTTGCCTTTCACACATATGAGGATTTGTCACTTTGTCATAAGAAAACAGAACTTTTCCTGCTTTCTCTGCTTTACATACACAGGGGCTCCCTCACACACACACACACACACACACACACACACACACACTTACTAACACACAGTGCTTGTTGTCGGGCCATAATTAGCAGTACAGTTAATTAGACACAGCTCAGTGTGATGAGCTTTCCTGCTGGGCCTCTCTACATACATCATCTCTCCAGAGGAGAACATCTCTAACTCCCTCACACTAAATCTCTCTCACTCATTATTTCACTCTCTCTAGCTCTAACTCCCTCTCTAGGTCTTTCAATTTCTCTCTCTTTCCTTCTCTCCCCTTCTTCTACCTCTCTTTTTTCTTTCCCTTTTTCTGATACTAATTCTTTCTCTTTCTCTCTCTCTCTCTCTCATTCCCACTTTCTCTCTAATTCTCTCTCCCTCTAATTCTAACTCTCTCTTCCACATTTTCAAAGTCCATATTTCTTTCTCTAATAATATGTTCTCTCTCTCTCTCTCTCTCTCTCTCTCTCTCTCTCCTCCTCTCCCCTCTCTTCCACCCATCTCTCTTACACACAAACACACACACACACATTAACAGCTTGAGTCCTCCATCGTGGCACTTAAAATGCCGTCTGCTTATCGCTATGCTCGCTGCTGGCAAAGAGCAGGCATCAATGCTACTGTAAACTAGCCTCCTGCTAGGAGTGCAGTGCACACTTCCCTTCACTTCTCCCTCCACAGGCACAGAGACAGAACACTGCCTGAGGATGTTTTCTGCCCCCTATGGAAAAACACTCCCTGCACATACACTCACCAAACACACACATACTCTCCCACACTCCCAGATATCACCAACAACACTTTACTGTGCTTCCCATTACCAACCATGATCAGTCAAGGCCTGTCAGAGAGGAATACACTGTACTGAACTGCCACCAACAATTCAAATATACACACATAGTTCTATGTAAAAGGCTATTAAATCAAAGTGATCCAAGGCTATATCAAAAGAATAATGCATTACATTACTATAGTATATATCAAGCCGCACTTTATATATATACATATATATATGTTGTACATACCTTTGAAGCCATACAAAATTGGTACAAATGTCTCCTCTTCCTTTAGTATCAAGTCAATGAGTTCTTTGCACTTCTAGGTGAGGATTAATTCATCAAGCACTATTACATGACAAAAAGTACACCAAATTAATAGACTTTTACACTGACATGTCAATTGCTGTTTTAGAATTATTATTATGTACACCGAGTTTGCAATGAGGTGACATACTTAGGATGCTAAGGCTAATGCTAACAGCAATTCCATTACCTCCACAAAACAAGTGTATTATCCTCATATTTTCACTCGACCGAGACAAATAAGCTTTGTGCAGTATAATGTTTCACATGAGCTAATAAGTAATGCTAACTATACTGAGCAAGATACCTAATTAGCCAAATTAGACTTTATAGTGTCATAAAATGACAAAAAGACTATGTAAGTGTTAATGGCAGTTACATTTATGGTGGAGATTAATCTAGAACTAGTTCCTTTGGTTCTCATATGGGTCTTGTTTTTGAATGTGCTGTGTAAAAATGTCATTGGGTTTATACTGTGAGTAATGTGCATTTTTTATTACCTTGAAGGTGTTTATTGTATTGCTCATTTACTATATGTATTCTCTATTGTCCATTTATGAATGTACGAATATCACCAAGGCAAATTCCTCGTACATGCAAGCAGGCATGACCAACAATCTGATTCTGATTCATTAGCCCACAACTGCTGTTCCATTTCATGCACGAAAGAAGCATCGTCTCTTCCCAACAGCCAAACTGGCTGAGATGGAGCAGTACTTCGCAAGTTGTTTAACTTTTGCCTTACAAAGACCTGCAGTCTGCACACTGCAAGTCTATGACTGTGTTCAAGCCTGCAAAAAATTAGCTCAATAAGCTGGCATGTATATCCTAATTTATCAATAGCACACACGCACACACACACACACACACACACACACAATATGAGCCCTTGTGCCATAAACACTCACCATGTGTTAACTGTGTAAGTATGTCCTGTTTGCTGTATGCCTGGGTGGCCAGTAGCTTGTATGCGCTAACGTGTTAAACTCCCACTGAGGTGGGCTATTTGGGCCTTTTAAAAAAGAAAGTAATCATTCTTTTTCAAATCCACCTCAATCATTAAAACAGGCTGAAACGCTTCTTTACCATCCTGTTGAACTAGACCAACAGTGTTCTTTGTTCTGTGGAACAGCCAGTACCGCAGTTTGGTAACCCTTTTAAGGGTTTCGAGAGAACTCCAGCGAGAGAAAAAAACGGCTCTTATATGCAGCGTTTACTAGCTGTGAAGGTGAGACAGGAACTAGTTGTTAATAAATCTCTCCCTTTGTTAGCAGAAGGTCAAGTTGACACGAGGGGGAACACAAAAATACTCTCAGCTCGACCAAGTGTGAGTGAGAGAGCGATGAGAGCAACGGGAGCCTCTGAGAACTCACACTGGCGCAGGAGTGCAGGTTGGCTGTTTGTTTACATGTAATTGGGGTTACACATGAGTGAGTGAGTTGCCATCTCAGCTTACACACACGCACAAGCACACAAAGAACACAGGAGAAACGAGGAGAGACAGGAGAGAGTGAGATGTGGAGACATGAAGGGAGGTATGATGAGGAGGCTCAGAGAGGCACTGCCTCTAACAGTAACAGTTGGGCAAAAATTCAAATGAACCCTTTGCGTTACATATAGTCAATCAGCCACCAGGACACGTTTTGCATTAGAACGTTTGCTCCCTAGGTTTTCCACTGGAGCTACAAAGCTAACGCAGCTAACAAGCGGGATATTTCGGAAACGTAGTGATGGCTGAATATTGAACACACTGTCCTAAATGTATTCTGTAAAGTATTCCATCACTATATCAAAAAGTAATGCATTCAGAATACATTTAGAATATGTTTATTCTATATTCTTCTGTTTATATGTTTCATGAAAAATTCACTTCTTTAAAATTTTGAACATTATTTTGGCTCTCACTGCCTACTTTGGTTCACTGTTACTCCCATAATCCCATAATACCGATGTGATTTCAGTTATTAATATGTATGTAACTTGCCACAAAACACATGCACAAGTCCAGTACAACACCAACGCTAAGCCTATTCCTCATGAAGTTCTATCATCTCTCAAAAAAGTTTAGTAATGCTGAGATTAATAACTGATCATCACATTGGTTTATCAGTCTACTCAGGCTTTAGCACACAGCACAGCACAAAGCACTGATAACAGAAAGCTTGGTGGCCAGGTTAGCCTGGCACATTCATCCTATTCCTCTCTGTTCTCATTGTTATTTTACACAAAAATATAAAAATGGTTAGGTGGGAAAATCTGTTCTTAGTAAGAGTAATATGTTCCTGAAACTCAATTTTCATTTGTTCAATAACAATGTCTTCGATATCGAAAATCAGCTGTGCACAGATTTTAAAGTGGTTAATAAACAAGCAGTGATAGTGTTTTTTTGAAAGATGGCATATATAATTTTAAGTGGGAAGGTACTACAAACATTTTCTCCTTAAGAATTAAAAAGTATCTGTATTCTGAATACTGCCCTTACAAAATGTAACTGAATATGGATCCTTAATTTCTTTTCTAATTACTTAACAACTCGACACAGTTAGAAGGAACTGTAAGATGATTTAAACATGCAGTTTGCACAATGATAATTGGTTGGTATAAGCTTCCATTACTTGTTAGCTACACTAGCCTCGTAGCCCCAGTACAAAACTAAAGAAGCAAACTTTGGATGCCAAACATGTCTTGAATGATAGACCACAATTGGAGTAAGGGGACAATGGTATACATCTTATTTTTGCAAAAAGCTCTTCCTAGCTGGCACCAAAATTCAGAGTTTAGACACATTCCCAACCTGCACTAACAAGAGAACGATTACTGAGCCAGTCCAAATGGACATGCAATAATTTTTTAATGTCAAAAGATTACTTTTTCATCCTCCATAGTTTCACTGATATATCGCTCTTACCAAGAACAGATTTTCCCACCTCACTAACCATTTCTATATTTGTGTGCAAAATGACAATGAAAATTATGACCCTATCATACTGAACTTGTGACGGAGAAGAACATTAGCCAGGCTAATTTGGCCTCCAAGCTTCCTGTTATGAAGCTTAGACCTTATAACATCACTTTTTCAGCAGTTACATAACCTTCTATGATTAATGCAAAAATAAATAAATAAATAAATAAATAAATAATAAAGCGTTAGACATTTTCTTGACTGTTTTCTCAGTCTATTTTGTGTGTCGGGGATGACAAGTCATGCTTGACGGATCCTGTCAAGAATGAAGAAAACAACAAATTATCAATGCTGAATGAATGCAAAATTCACCAGCTTTTGAATTCGGCTTCTTTGAATGCTTCAGTGACGTCACTTATTCATCATGTCACTAATTGTGACAGTGCATTATTTGTATGAATGAATAAACTGATGTGACAGGGTGGAAAGCAAAACTCAAGATGAATTATTCAATTTAAAATGAATGTTACATTTATTTATGCATTATTAGTGTGACAACAGGATGGTTTTATTTGAGGATGGCAAAGGTTTCCTGTCGATTGATGGTGGTTTATTTAGTAATATTTGAAATGAAATTTAAAAATGCTTGCATTCTTACACTCTCAGAAAAAAAGATACAAAACTGTCACTGGGGCAGTACTCCTCTTGTCACTGGGGTGGAACCCTCAAGAGTACATCTCAGTACCTTTAGTCAGGGAACATTGTATAATACATTAAAATTATATTTTAATTATATAAGTTGTATAGGCTCCACACACCCCGTCTCGTCTCCAGGCTTTTTATTTTATTGCTCTGTTTTAAAACATTAGATTATATAAAGATACAAATATGTACTTTTCCACTGGGAAAAGTTTATGTAAGATACACAATTGGACCTTAAAACCACTGTTGTACTTTTGAGGGTATATTTACATTTTTTGTACCCTGATGAACAAAAATGTACCTGCATAATACTGTTACACTGTTATTTCTAACAGTGTAAAACATACTAAAAAATCAACTTTTTTCACTTGCAAAAGAAACAACTTCTTAACAATTACGCTAAAGCTACACTATGTAAGTTTTGTGGTTATGGGGATTTGGTGACCTCTCTGGTGGAAATGTGTAATTGCATGCAACGTGCGGAAGAATATTTTGTAACGTTGCTTGTGCTTCAGACCGCTTTACCAGAGCACATGAATTTGATAACTGAGTGTGTTGAAACAGTGTTCAAAGAGAACACAGAAGTCAATTTGACCAGACACCTCCGGCTGCTTCATTCAGTTTTAACAAAAATCTTTTACGTAGTGTTGTTTTGATGACAAATTTTAAATTCATATATGTAAACTTAGCAGATTTCTGTCTGTAATGCACGAAATCGAATGTTGTGGACTGCCCTAATAGAATGACCCTACTATATCTAATTTTACCACAATATAATTCCTGATAATCCCAGTACATCTATATTTATTAGTTTGTTTCTGTACAACCTGATAATAAATCGTGGCACTTAGCAACCTGTTCTGATCCAGGGACAGTTCAAGGAGACTGTGTGTGTTTGCTGTTTGATCACTCATCCTATGTTTATCCCCCTGCAGGTCTGCCCAAGCCTCTGAGGGGAAAATACGCCAGATTCTTCCCCCCCTCTCCCGCTCTGCCCACTTACAGTCGGGAGCCATTTTGTTTTCTAAAACTCCGTCGGCCTGTGTGTCATTTGCGCTCTCCAGATTCAATTTCCTGTTTGGTCGCTGTGGTGACGCCTGCTGTCCAGCCTTGCAGGGCTGACAGCCAATCGATATGTGAGGATGTGATGACTGATGGGCTGCGGCCAGTCCCTGAGCCAATTAGAGGGTGGTTGGCGGGACAGTGGTGAAGTGTGTAAGGCAGAGTGGAGAAGGTCAGCACTGGGTCTATTTGCATGTAACATTTTCAAAATGTCACTCCTCATTCCAGCTGTAAACAGCGCACTTGTTTCAGCCGCTGCCGCCACTCCTCTGTCTCTCTCTCTCTCTCTCTCTCTCTCTTAGCCGGCTCTTATGCAAAAGCATGGCTGTGTTCCCTTTCATTCAGATGGAAAATTCAAGCTTCAGATGGGTCACTTCCCCTAGACGACATAGCTCATGCATGCGTATCCCAAAATAATCCATCAGGCCTTCTACTTATAGAATATAGCCAAACTGTCCCATTCACAAAAGCTACCATGAGTAACACGGACATGCAATTACCTATATTGCTGGTTATTAACTTTGTAATACTTTATTCTGACGGTCTTCTGCACATGCTTTGTAGATATCCAACTAAATCTATTAACTTCGAAGGATTCGTTTCACTATATTACATAAATGTAATTACACAATTACACATTTAATTATATTGTAATCTACACAATGAATTACATTTACATTTAATTCACATTCTGTATCTGTTTTTTCTACTTTTATAAAAATCAAGAATGTGGAAATAATGTAAAGGATGTTTTTTTCCCACAAAACAAATCTGTATGCACAACAATAATATTTTAGCAAATTCAAATTGTAATAAAACATATTGATATTGCTTAAAGTTTTAAATCTGCACTTTTGACAGGTTTTTTTCACCTTTTCAGTGAGCTACACGTGTAAGAGTTAACTAACATAAAAACCTCCGCTTTTATTATTATCAGTGTGAAGGGTTAAATTGCAGTCGACTAAATATCTATTAAATTCAACCTAGCTTTTCCGTAACCCTCAACTCAATACTTACTGTAACCCTAGTCTTAGGCTCCACCCAAATCTTAAGCTCAATAGAACCCTAACTCTGGTCCTTATTCTATATCTAACCCTACTGCTACTGAGAAACAACCAAGTTTCATCATAAAACTATTTGCGCATTTGCAGATATGCTATAGAGCTGTGGTTCTCAGCCCAGTCCTCAGGGATTCCCAGATCATCCACATTTTTGCACTATCCCTATGTGCTGGAAGCTGCAATATCGCTAGCCTCATAGGGCCAGACACAGTCTAGTAATGAGAACTGGAATTTTCACTAATTGCAGGTGGGGACGTAGACTTATTAGGACTTATTAAGTTGGGTGTGAAATTTCTAGACCAATGTCAACACTGTCAAACAGACAACAAGGCCATGGATGTAATGTAAGTTTGCACAACTAAGAAAAGTCCACCAAAGAACATCAGTTAAACATCAGATGTAGATGTGTGTCGTCTGTGAGGAGAAAATATTACATGTAGTAGAAATAAACATTAAATCTTTCAAGGGAAAAACAGTTACATTAGCTAACAATAGGCATTTTGCAAGCTAGCTTGTGCTGCCTATGTTATCAACTGTACTACAGGAATTGGGGGGTGGGTTTTAGAGGTCATATAACCTTGTTTATGGTGGATTACATCTCAATCCAGCCCCAAAAGTATAACAAATTGTCCCCATGCGTGTATTCTCATTACAAGATCCTGTCTGGCTCAACAAGACTAGTATATCACAGCATGAGGCCCACTGCTATAGACGCCCATCAAAATGGTATGACATTAGCATAAATTACAAACTCATAATCATCTTAATGACAAAGGAAGATGATTATTTGGTCTAACTACTCTGCTGTCAGCAGACAGCATGTCTGAACCCACATTACTGACCCCACCTTGGCTGGAGCAGTTACTTTAAAGTTATACGACAGTAGCTAAAAGCTGACGAAGCATTAAAGTATTGAGTGAATGATGTGTTCCAGTTTGAGACGAGGGCCCTTATGTGCAGGAATAAGTCAAAGGACCAGCTCCCCTGCGTGTAAACGACTATATGCATGATTTGATAGGCCAAAACTAATGAGCGCATTTGAGCATCAGACTCACTTTAACGCGAAGAGCTCTGATACATACGTCTCTGGATCGATAAAGCATTAAAGCCAGAGTGCTGCGTGAAAGAGTACAGTCTATTAGGATATTCAGGCCTCTCCCTATACTGATGGATGAAAACTCCATTTGGACGCAGGCAGACAGGCTGCAGGCAGGCGTGCCCGCTGATGAGAAAGCGATTGGCCGTGGGCCAGGGATTCACAGCCTGGCACTGTCAATCACTTCCACTGTTGTGCCTGACTGTGCGTGCGCGTGTGGGTGTGTGTTTGTGTGTGCGCGAGATGCATCATTACACACATCTTTCATGCTCTCCTGACCTGCTAACGTTACTTGTTTTCAGCACCGCGTGCCAAACTGCCTTGTTAAAGTGGAACGTCCAATTAATTGAAATCCAATTGATGCCGCCGCCGTTTGGCGCATTAAGCAGAGGCAGGAGGAGATATAGTAGAGAGTAAAAGTAGCTGGTGCCACTCCGTCAGCTGTCAATTCTTCTGCAGAGGAGGATAGGAGCTGAGGGAAACACACTAATGCAATTTGGTGAAACACTAAGCTTCAACGCTGCTCAGATTTGCCTTATTTATGAGTGGGAGAGTTTGTCTGGCGTGAAATAAACTGAAGTCGCATAATTTGTAGCATAAAAAGTAACGGCAAGTAAGGCAGAGAAGAAACTGTCTCTTTTCTTGCATCACTGGCGGCTTTTTCAGAGACCTTTCCATTAAGCTACTTCAATGGGTAAAAATAGGAACTCCAGACAAAGCCTCGGGACAAACTGTTATTAAGGTGTTCTGCGGACTGTCAATAAACACATTTTCTGCAATTACCGCAGTATGAAAGGAGTCTGGGAAGTGAACTTGGGCCTGGCTCTTTCAGAAGCTCGTGGACAGGACAGGAGTTCATGCTGCATTCCGCCGAGAGCTTCACACTAGTTTATAGCGCCAGGGCCACACCTCGACTTAAATATTATCTCAATGCAGCAGTAAGCTGATCCGGGCATAACACTACGGAGGAATGGCCAAGGCATTAATACTTCAGCTGGTGCCTGGATTCTCCCTGTGGGAGGGGCGAGCGCGTGGAGAGCGGTGAGGTCATCCGATCCATGGCTTCGCCAGCTACTGGGGCCTGCTGACTGCTGCTGCAGGTGCTGACCGGAGACCCCCAGGTGCCAGAACTTCATTACATGCCAGTGATGGAGTGTGAGAGTGCCTGTGTGCACTACTGTTTGGAATCACCATCCATCACCATCACTGTTTTCAGTGACATAAAACTAGCTTTGTGACGGATACATATATAAAAACATTCAAATATGGTACTACTACTCTACAAGCACTCTATGGCCAAAGGCTAGTACTTATGGCCAAAGGCTAAAATTGGATACTGTAGCCAAACTGTTGCACCAATTTTGATTTCATTTTCAGGTTGGTGCTCTAAGAGCCACTGTAATAAAGGAAATGTAAAAATTCCACTGTGGATATAAATGGGTTAATATTTAAAAAAATTTATTTGTCCACATACATGCTAAATTGCCCCTAGGTGTGAGTGTGTGTGAATGTGTATGTCTGTCTGTCTGTCTGCCCTTCGATGGACTGGCGACCTGTCCAGGGTGTATCCTGCCTTCCGCCAATGACAGCTGGGATAGGCTCCAGCAACACACCGCGACCCAGAAGGATAAGCGGTTTAGATGATGTGTGTGTGTGTGTGTGATTTGTCCACATTAATGAACAGTCTGTACTTAGCCAGGTAAGTGCACTTGTGCTGTATTTGAATGCTGCTACATCTGTACCAAAATGTTGTAGCATAAATATGAATGACCTGTAATAAATAGCCAGTTGCCTCTTACTGTCATTGACAGTTGATTTCATAATAAATCATTTATGAATATAACCTTCCAGTTTGGCTCATTAAAAAGCAAATAATATTATTCATGTTGCAGCTTTGGCAGAGAGAGAGACTCGTAGTTGTGTGTTTCATGTGTTCATGTGATCAGTGCGCAGTGTGATCTTGAGATCAAAATAAAGGGTTAATAAAAATCCATAGATTAAGTAATAATAATTATTAACCTCTTAAGCTCTTGTGTATGTCCACATCCTTAGGCTTATAATTTTGCATGTATATGGAAAACAGTGCAAATAAGAGAGTTATTATGTTACAGAAGCGATGAATGGAGGATCTGTTGATGAGTCTGTGAAGGTTAAGGGGTAAATGTGGTAAAGTGATTCCAAACTTCTGAATGGTGGTGTATGAGTGTGTGTGTGTGTGTACATGTGTGTGTACGTGTGTGTGTGTGATTCCGGGAGTGGGCGCTCAGGCTTTCGTGACCCTGCCCTTATGAGTGTGATCTGGGCAGGAGGAGGGGCAGACGCGCCAGAGCTTAATGCAGTTACTGGAGCAGAGACAACTCACTCAGTGCACCTGATCACATTACTGCAGAGAGAGAGAGAGAGAGAGAGAGAGAGAGAGACAAAGAGAGAGAGAAAGAGACAGAGAGAGAGAGAGAAATACATAGAGATAGAGAGAGAGAGACCGAGAGAGACACATACACAAAGAGAGACAGAGACAGAAAGAAACACACATGACAGAAGACAGAGAGAGACACACACACAAAGTCAGATAAAGAGAGATAGAGTTACAGAGAGAGACCGAGAAAGGGCAAAAGAAAGGCAGAAAAAGAGAGAGAGAGTAATGAGGAACAGTAATGAAAAGACACAGACCAACTGGGAGAAAGAGACAGAGACAGAAAGAGAGACAGCACACTGGTGGGGTGTGGGGGAGAGGGGAATCAGAAATGGTAAACGAGTGTGAAAATCAGGGGAGGGAGGGAGAGAGGAAATGAGAGATGCTGGCAGAGGGCAGGGCGAGATTGACGGTGAGAAAAGGAAGAAGAGAGAGAGAGAGAGATGTGAGTGACTGAGGACATGTGCGTGTGTCTCTGAACGAGGGACAGGGTGTAAGATTGAGGGCTAGAATGACACTGATACCTTGAGAGAGCGATATGCAGAAAGACTGTGTGTGTGTGTGTGTGTGTGTGTGTGTGCTGCATCCCTCACTCAGGTGGTGAGTGTACGGGCTCCTCAGAGGCACTGATGGGCGAGAGACAGCTGGGCACAGCACATCTCTCTCTCTGAACTAGAGATTAGAAAAGACTCAAGAGTGTGTAGTAGTAGGCCAAAAATACCCAAACATCTACATTTAGACAAGCTTGTAGTGAAAGTCTATCTGAATGGGATGTGAAGGGCGAGTTGTAGTGTGAGGGGGGCCTGTGGACAAAGAACAATAAAGGCTTATCTATGAGCCAGGACAAAGGGAAAACAAGAGAGATGGGTGGGTATTGACGTTTATGGAAATTAGGTCAACAATACAATGCACTGAGATAAAGGGTTATTTTTGTTCATATCTCTACCAGGGAGATGACGCAGTGCGATCTCAAATAGGACACACCACACTCTGTGCTAGAGTAGCTTAATTAAAGCTAAAGTAATGAAGGTTTGTCAAAAGATCAATATTATACACACACACACACACACACACACACACATATATATATATGTTAGACGCAAAACTAACCCTAACCCTGGCCCTAATCCTAACACTATCCTTAACCTTAATCCAAAACCTAATCCAGTTAAACTCCAGTTACAGAATGGTGTCAGTAGCATGTCTATATACACCGATTGTCCATTTTATCAGCTCCACTTACTATATAGGTGCACTTTGTAGGTCTACAATTACAGACTGTAGTCCATCCGTTTCTCTGCATACTTTGTTGGCCCCCTTTTACCCTGTTCTTCAGTGGTCAGGACCCCCACAGACCCTCAAAGAGCAGGTACTATTTAGGTGATGGATCATTCTCAGCACTGCAGTAACACTGATGTGGTGGTGGTGGTGTGTTAGTGTGTGTTGTGCTGGTACAAGTGGATCAGACACAGCAGGGCTACTGGATTTTTTAAACACTGTGTCCACTCACTGTCCACTCTATTAGACACACCTGCGTTGTTGGTCCACCCTGTAGATGTAAAGCAAGAGATGATAGCTCATCTGTTGCTGTACAGTATGAGCTAATCATCCTCTAGTCCTTCACTGGTGGTCACAGGACGCTGCCCACAGGACGCTGTTGACTGGATATTTTTGGTTGGTGGACTATTCTCAGTCCAGCAGTGACACTGAAGTGTTTAAAAAGTCCAGCAGCACTGCTGTGTCTGATCCACTCGTACCAGCGCAACACACACTAACACACCACCACATCAGTGTTACTGCAGTGCTGAGAATGATCCATCACCCAAATAGTACCTGCTCTGTGAGGGTCTATGGGGGTCCTGACCACTGAAGAACAGGGTAAAAGGGGGCTAACAAAGTATGCAGAGAAACAGATGGACTACAGTCTGTAATTGTAGAACTACAAAGTGTTATACACAAATAAACGTGTGTGAAAAACTTCTTCTTTTACAATTTTTCTAGCTACTTTCTGTTCAGCACTTTTTTCTTTCTTACTACTGATACTAATTATAACAATAATGATATCACAACAACAATTACTACTGCTACCAATAATAATAATAATAGGTAGAATGTTCAGTAACTGTTTAAGTAATTTGCTTTATTTAAGCAGCATAATCACACAGGACTTATTATGATAGCATTCAAGGCACTGTGCTACACAGTCATCCTGTGCAGGTAAAGGAGCAGCATCAGATAAATTTGCATTCTCCATGGATTTGATTGATAATTTATTTCATAATTATGTTCACTGCTGACAGATGTTTAGTTCAGGCAGGATAGACATATATTATTTCTAAGCTGCTGCTCTCTAACTCTGTCAATGAGTGGAGACTTCCTGGGAGTGAGAACAGTGCCATCGTTAAATAAAAGTTTGACAGCTGCATTCATGACTAATTCATAAAGTTCAATACGTTCCTCATTTGCCTGGCCAGGAGCCTTATCTAGGGCACACCGAGTTGCTGGTGTTTAATGCACTGTATGTGACTCTGCTGGGACAGTTAGGAGCTGCTGGGCTCATGCACGGTCACTGGGAAACAATATGTATGGTGCTTCTGCGGTCCCTTGCTGAGGGCTTTAAGCAGACCTTGGTCACATACACATGCAGAGCCTGAATGTACTTTATGAGCTTGTTTTCCCAGACAAGGCTAGCGCAGCACAGCTTAATGTGTGAATGGAGTAAATTACAGAGTAATTTAGTCCAAGGCTAGACTAACCCTGAGCAAAGGAACAAAGAAGTGAACCAAATACCAGTGAATTACTTTACCTTACAGTTACAGTTACTCCACTGCTCTTAAAGAGTTGAATTTCATTCAGTTCATGGGCTGTAAATTAACACTGGGGCTTTCAGTGTGAAAGCCAAATAAAACCAAACGTTATCATGCATAATACGTTGCCTAAATAATTAATGCAAAGCCTATGATGTCCCAGTTCAGGAGATCACATGTATCATTCTTCTTTGAATAAGAGTGCGGATTCATTTATTTGCTTTAATTGTTCCACAGACAAAGGGAGATGACGGTAGACCAGGAAAGAGTTTGAAAAAAACATCATTTTTTTCTATAGACTTAAAAACGTAGGGGAAATTGTTATTCTCCACAATCATCTTTAAGATTTTCTACATTTCATTCTTACCTAATTAAAGCTACACTATGTAAGATTTTGATACTGGAGTCCCACTTCTGGTGGAAATGTGCAATGGCATGCAAAGAGTGGGGCAATTTTTTGTAACGTGGGTTGTGCTTCGGACTCTGCCCCCGAGTAGATGACTCTGATGATTGGGAACACATTGAAAGAGAACTCAGTCAAAACTTTGTGTCTTTCGAAGTTATAACTGAATTATCTACTACTGTCATCATATAGTCATCAGTATAATGTTGATTTTGCATTTGAGACATAAACATCAAGCTTTTTTGTGACTCTGTGTATGGCTGATAGTGGATCTGGATGGGTCACTTAAAAGCTTCTTGAACAGGCAGCTAGTTAGCTTACAAAGTTGTATTTATATTTTTTGACCCAGTAGTTTCCTACATACATTTCCACTCTACTCAGTTCCAGCTTTTTCAGGGGCAAAGCAAATTAAACTGAAGCTGCTGGTTAAATGATTAAAGCCTATTCAGAATGCCTCTCACATTATGCATTACTAACTGGCTGTAATCAACAGGGCAAAAGATAACCGTAAAGCCTACTTAAGAAAATAATTAGGACTTTCTTTGTAAATAGTAAATCACAAAATCAATTGGAGAAACATTGTAGAAACTCACATGGTGAAATGTTCATTATCACACGTGCTGACAAAGTAGCTTAGAAAATACTCAATACTTTCTTAGGAGACAATATTTCAAAACAACAAAAAAGTTTTTCTTTCCACTGAGAATTGCATTTAAAGGCCATTATAATGAACTTGCTTTCCAACGTCCTTTGGAAAGCATTTCCTAATCCGGCCTCGGCATTGTACTCTGACCTTGTCGCATGTCTATAACCCCTGCTGTTCTCAGGAACTCATTACTAGGCCCTTCATCAGCTGAGCACTCGTGGAGGAAGAGATTAAACAATACAGAGTAACGGTGCTCCTGAAGAATAACAGGAAAACCCAGGACCAGAACATGGGTGAGAGGGCAGTGAAGGCATCCCTGCGTCACTCTCCTAGAGTACTCCACTCAGATGCTCTCCAAAGCGTTCCGCTCTGCGGGAGCCTGACAATAGTGGCCGTGACGCTGGCGGCTTCTCTCACTCCAGCCTCGGCGACACAGAGCAAAGAGCACAAAGAGCAGATTAGGACTCTAAATGCCCTCCCATTACACACATATATACACTGGCTAGCCTGGAGAGTGCCAGGCTGCAACGCCTAGAATATTACCTTACCCAAGTGCATGCCAGCCGGTCAGGAATCTCAGCAACTGCAGGCCATTTTAAGACACTGTAACAACAGAGACCTTCAAACCACAACAATAGCAACAAAGCCACAAGAGTGGAATATATAGCAACACACACTAGCGCACTCAGAGGATACTCCCAGGGTGACTGCGGTGCCTTTACAGCAATTTCTGATCAGGGATTTGGCCACAGCATCTACGGACAGGGCTTCTTTATCATCAATGATGTGATACTGTACAGTCCCAAAAACAAAGAGTACCAGAAAGGGTTCTTTAGGAACCCTCTAAGAGTACACTGTAAAAAGTGGAACAGTGAAACAGAAGTTGATATGAAGTGTTTTGGAAGTTTGCATTGATGTAAAATATCACTTTTGTTCATCTAAACTAAAATTCTGCTTTGCGTTGCTTCATTTAAGTATTTGAGTTGAATGAAAACCACATGAAGCAAATTTTTTAGGTTGAATTGATGAGTCATATTTTTACAGTTCATATGCTACACTCTTAAAAAGATGGTTCTTTAAGGGTTTTTTAGTAAAAAAAAATGGTTCTATATAGACCCATGAACACTCAAAGAATCCTTTACGTGATTAAAGGGTTCTTTGCATCTTGGAATGGTTCTTCAGATTGCTAGAAAATATGCTGTAGGTGCCTTTTTAAAAAGGGTCTATATAGCATCATATATTTACTAAGGGACCCCTGAAGAACCATCTTTTTTAAGTGTGTAGTACAATTACAACTTACTGCAGTGGTAACCAAAGGCTGTTTTCTCATACACTCCTATCTCTGTCCACTTTTATCATGACTAAAGGTAAAAAAAAGAATAAATAAATAAATCTCTTTTTTATCCACATTCACAAGTTGAGTGTACACTGTACACAGATGTTTTAATATAATGTCAACTAACCTTGCTGCTTTAAAATTCTGATTTTATACTGACTTCAAATGATAATTTGACAAAATGTAACACATACAATTTTGTTCTTTTAAATCTATTGTGTGCCCTGCTGCTTGTTCTTTTAAGGTAAAACAGCTAATCTCTTGTTTTTTATTTTTGTTTTTTTTTACAGTATAACTGCAGGGCAACTTCAGCTCTGGTTTCACTTTACATTTCATTCACACTAGTTTTATAGGAGGATTTAACTGTTTGGAATTTGGCATATTACAACTGGAGCACAACTGCTGCTGTCAGTGGAGCTGCAACTCTGGCATTCATACCCTTTTCTAATGTTCAAGTAAGAAAGTCAAGGCAGTTGAACAAAAGACTACTGAACACAGATCTGCAAATAAGGGGACACATACACACATAGTTTTTAGCCCTTGAAATAATATTGGTTCACATGCCTTCTATACAACACATATTTCCACTAGCTCCACTTACCATATAGGTGCACTTTGTAGTTCTACAATTACAGACTGTAGCCTATTTCTCTGTATACTTTGTTATCCCACCTTTCACTCTGTTCTTCAGTGGTCAAGAACCCACAGGTTCAGCACAGAGCAGGCATTATTTGGGTGGTGTTGTGCTGGTACGAGTGAATCAGACACAGCAGTGCTGCAGCCTGGAAGACTAGAGAATGACTAACACAAACTGTGCAGCAACAGATGAGCTACTGTCTCTGACTTTACAAGGTGGACCAACAAGGTAGGTGTCTATTCGAGTGGACAGTGAGTGGACAGTGTTTAAAAACTCCAGCAGCACTGCTGTGTTTGATCCACTTGTACCAGCGCAGCACACACTAACACACCATCACCACATCAGTGTCACTGCAGTGCTGAGAATGATCCACCACCAAAAAAACACCTGCTCTGTGGTGGTCCTGTTGGGGCCCTGACCATTGAAGAACAGGGTGAAAGGGGGCTAACAAAGTACAAAGTATGCAGAGAAACAGATGGACTACAAGATGCACCTATTTGATGCAATGGGTTGTTATAGTGCTCTGCTTGCCTCTCTTAGTTCTCAATCTCAGCGTTTTGCACATATTTGACCATCTTACAAATTGTGGTTTGTTATCCTGAATAACAGCAAAAAATCGCAGAAATCATGTAGAAAATCATGTAAAAACAAGGTAATATTTATTTGAAACACGATTGGATTTGACTTTTCAGCACTATTCTTGCTTTACTAGTCTGGCACAGTGAAAAAGAAAACAAGTGGGCCAGAGCAGAGCACAGCAAAGTACGAAGGACATTTTGACTTCACAATGCATTCATTTCATGTCAAACATTCACATGTGTGAAAATAGTAAATTACTCTGAATCTGGAGTAAAAAAAACTGTCTGAAAAGGTTTAAGTGTGAAACCCTATTCTGGTTGTTAATCTATGCCTAACAGCACATAGTGGGTAAATGGAAACTGACAAGCCCCTTTATGTCATGTATGTATTTTGTAGCTGTAGCTGCTAAGCAGAAATCCACTCTAAACATACTGACGTTTCAAGGTTATTCAACTAAAACCTAAGCATCTTTTTCCTGTCTTGAGGTTTTTGAGTTTTTCCTCATGACAGCAGCAGTATGCTAAACGGCCACCTCAGCCACCAGCCCAGCTGTAATTTAAAGAAGTACGTTGCCAGCTTTCCCAATGATGTATAAATAGCTTTGGCAGGCTGAGAAGGTTTTGGCAATGGTGTTAAAACCGCAGTCAGGCATTTCAGAACAACGAAGTGACAGTCCTGACACTAAAATTTCTAAAACTCTGACAGAAGGCGTTAGGGGCAAGCTGTCCTCTTTTAATTCATGCACAGAGATCTGAATTAAAGAGCTAACTGTCACGAAAAGACAAAAAGAGACATGGTTTAAAAACTCCAAAAGATTTTTACATTGTTGTTCTTTAACGGTGATATTAGAGGACTAATTTGTCTATTAATGGGGTGTAATAAGCTACATTATCCACATAAGGCATCTACATTACCCTCAACAACAGTGATCTCCAGCCCTAGTTCGGGAGAGCTACCTTCATTCAGAGTTTAATTCCAACCTGTAGCCAATAAGTGGCCTCGCCCATTCCTTAACTCGAATGCAACTGATCCAGCCAATCAACCTCTTCCCAAATCTTTGACCAGCAGGTGTGGAAAACTGTATTTGGAACTAGGCTCTGTAGAAAGGTAGCTCTCCAAGACCAGGGTTGGTGACCATTTTTCTACAATCTACAGACAGACCCATATGGTTCTACAAGCCATTATTTAGTCTGATTAACTCTGGATTCAGATTGAAGAGGAACGATATTGAAGACAGATAGTCAGCCTCATTGTTTACATGTGAGTTATGTGATTTGAGCTGTTCATTATGTTCATTCAACGTTCAATGTTTATATGTGTTCCTCTACTTACAGCCCTGCCCCTGAGTTCTTTCACTTTGCCTGAAATGATCACCCTGGACTGGTTGGTGTCGATGATGAAGACACTCACAAATCTCAGTGGTGCAGTGAAAACACTGACATTTGTTACAAACCAGCAATGAACAAAGCTCAGCCCATGAGGTGAAACGCTTAAGTGTTCATTTACAAAAACTAGTGTACATACAAAGGCTTAAAGTAATGCTTTGTTTGACCAAAATAGGTCAAAGAAATCTTGAAAGATGAAGAAGCAGTGGTATGAGATGAAATGACTCAACCTCAAACGAAATTCTGGCTAATATGATTGTCAATGTGCTTATCTATAAGAGAAGCTGTGTAAAGAAGTAGGGGAGCGTAGGGATGGATCTATATATGAAAACACATTGATCTGAAGGTCATGTTTCAACTGCATATATTATGAAACATTCTAAGTCATTATAATTGATTATAATAATACTCCATAAAGTATGTGCTATAAAGTATTTGTTTGGGCATTTTTTTTTTAAACAGAATCATCCATTATATATTTTACGATATATAAATACACTGATGAGCCAAAGTACTATGACCACTCACAAAAGAAGTGAATAATAAAAACTAAAAATAGCAAATAACCCTGCCACACTGCACACGTTGTTCGGGAACTGTTTGAGGAACATGATGAAGAATTCAAGGTGTTGCCCTGGCCTTCAAATTCACTAGCTCTCTGATCGAGCATCTGATCCAAACAATCCGATCCACTTTGGCTCCAGTTTGCAACTTACAGGACTTAAAAGATCTTTCACTAACGTCTTGGTGCCAGATACACCTGGGCATCTTTAGAGGCCATGTAGAGTCCATGTCTTGGTGGGTCAGAGCTGTTTTGCTGGCACATTGAGGAAAATCAGCAAATTTAGCATGTAATGTTTTGGCTCATCTGTGTACATATATATGTGCAATTATAGTTTTATAATCATTTGAATTGCACCAAAAACCTTGAATTATAGCGAAATTTAAGATTTCACGATACATTGAGTAGTTTTCCTAAAGAATCATAATAATTTCAAAATGTTCTGAGGCCAAAGATTCAGAGAGTCATACCTCCAGTAGAGTCATTCAGAAATAAAAATTTGGTCACACTCTTACTCTGTTTTCCAGAACATATCAGTGATGTACTATATAGTTAAACCACACTATGAAGTAAAACTATTGAAGCCCCTTTTCCCTTTTCGTGGAAGTGAGATGCATATGATGTAATCATGGCTCTTTGGCCCTAAATATGCAACTGTCATTTCCAAACATTATCAACAAAGCTCAGGCAAACAACACTACTCAGCCTAGGGAAATATAAAGATGACTCACTGAGGACGGTGACTGTGTCTTCAGTACCAGACTGTATTCTCTAAGGAAACAGAGTAAGGATGAAACAAATCTATGAAGTCCCATGTAAGAGAAATAGTGAAGGAATGAGAGAACTGTGACACCAAGCAGTGTGCAAGTGAGGTACTACAGGTTTCCATGCTAAACCCATTGAAAGAGTACAATTATTGCATTTCCGTACCGTTGTCATGTAGGCTTTTGGACATTCTGAAACTTTTGGCACTACTGCTGTATATACACTGTTGTACAGCCAACACAGTTTGCTGTCAGAAAATATTTTAACTTGATGCTGATCTCAAGAGAATACATCTATATTGATGAGGATGGAGACGGGGAAGAAATGTCATTGGGCAACGGGCAATTGTGCAAGTCCCTGGCCAGCATGGGCAAAATGTCACAATATATACAGCAATCAGCCAGCATGAAGTCCTCCATCAGGCCACCCATGGCCCCCATAACACTCTCCACCTCATCACTTCTGACAATGTGTGGAACACAGTGTTCCAAACACAGTGTTTCAACAAGCCAGCAGGCTGCCTGTACATAACAGTATATCGCTGCTGTCGGAAATACGGTAATACTGGAAATACTGTACTACGCAGAAATCCTTTTGTTTTTCATTAATTTCTAGCCAGAATACTCATTAAGCACAAGTTTTTCCAAAAAAAATATAGGAAATATATTGTCTCTGTCCAAAAAAAGAACATATATGTGCAAAACAGTAACAGTTATTTTTTTTAAAAGAAAATTGAACAAAAACCTCCAACAATGGGTATAATATCAAATCTATCTATCATTTGTCCACTCTTTACTGTTGTGTACTCTACTATCAAAATAAGTCTTCCATCCAGAGGTGGCGTCACGCCTCCAAAAGTGATGGGGACGCAAGTGCTCTGTTACTCTCATGTTTGCCACCATGTTATTGTCTATGTGCATCACAGTCATAGTGACAGTAATGAACTTTACTTGATATCTTCTTATTTATGATTATTTACCAATTAGAATTTAAACAATCTGCAAGAACAATATGAGTGTTTGTACAGAGTAAAATGTCTGTGTAGAAAGTACAGCGCACTAAGAAAAACATGCTCTGGTGTTGAATTTCCTCGTGAAATATCACAGTCCAGTTGTTCGGTGCAGTCCTGAATACGAGTGGCGTGTTCAAACGCTAAAACTAAAGAAAAAGTTCTGTACGTCTGCACCAAACAAGGCAGGTCTGAAGGTGATCTTAGTTTAGTGGTAGCAGTAAGAAATACTCAAACTGATATTTAATACATTAACCCAGTGTAGTAACATAAGCTGTGATCCGGTGCATTAATTCACGTATCACACATATTTTTCACCACAATACCAGACATTTTTGATACAGCACTCACTTTTCTTCTTCTTTTTTTTTGGTCAAAGTAAGATTTCATAGCCTGGTGAAGGCATAATTAACACCAACAAATAATTTTTTTAGAAGACAAATACATTTAAATACACACAAGGCGGTCAGTGTTTTACTCATTCACCCACATCCTGTCTCAGTCCTGGATCAGGCCAGGTTTGTCAATAAGTGGTTTCTGCTGCAGGGGAGTTTTTCTGCTTCCTTTGGTTGTGTTTTAGGAATGTCATGTGTTTAACAGAACAGTGGAAAATATTCCAGTTTATGTCTGCATATCTGATATCACAAATATTTTATTTCATAACATTGGACTGTATATGTTGAATGTTGTAATTTTGGACATTGTCAATTTCCATTGTGCTGCTTTCGTCCACACATGGTTTCAATATAACCTTTTCCAGTATTCTCCTTCTTCATCTCCAGTATTCCCCACTCCTAAATCCTGTATTTGTCAGGCTTTGCAGTGGAATGTCTTACGATTGCATAAGTGTTCTACAGGTCATGGACAAGGTTTGTGGAGCTACACCTGAAGAGTCGTGCCAGGGCTGAATACGGCACACAAGCTTATTTCCTCCACTGTCTAGCCAAGGAAAGATGTTGACATACTTCTGGCCTGATTCAGGACAGAGACAGGAAGTAAAACACTGACTTTCTTTGTGTAAATAACTATCCACTCGTTACTTCATTTAATAATATTTCATTTTAAACTTCATTTTAGACTATCCATTTATCACCCTGGTGTATCTTTTCTTTTTTGAAAAAAATAGGTAAATAAATGGACGAGTGATTTTGTCTCAAAGTTCCAGTTAGATGGTATTGTATTATATTATATTATATTATACTATATTATATTATATTATTTTTCTCTGTATGTGAATTGAAAATGGTGTGATCAATAATTGCCAGAGAGAGAAATTCTGAGGGGGACAACGCCATTGTCTACAATGACTGAAGCTGTGTTAATTTTAATAGTTTACAGTAAGTCATATTGTGCCTGAAACCACACAGACAATTTTGCACAAGGTTAATGAGAATAATTACCAGGTTTGAGTGGGTTGAGAACAGTTTTCAGGGATGTATTTATGGAAAAGATTTGGGTGACTATTGATTTCTAGTATTAGCAATGTTATCGTTGTAGCTCCACTGACAGTGGCGCCTCCAAAAATTTTTCCCAGGGGTGGCAAAGGGGTGGCACAGAGTTTGACCGGGCATGGAATCTTGAGAGGTTGGGAAGCTGTTCTGCAAATTGCAAATAGACAAACAGCTCTTCCCTTAAAGGCAAATCTCAACAGATGGGACGTTTTCGAAATGTGAAAGTGTGAACGGGGGATAGGGCGAGGGGGTGGGGGGGTTAACATGTCGGAGAGGTTGGTCAGTTGTTCTGCCGACTTCCGATAGCCAAGCTGTTCTCCCCTTGACTTTGTCCACTGCATAACTAAAGAAGCAAAATTTGGACACCAAATTGTCTTACCTGATCGATTACATCTAGGCTAAGTGGAAAATTGTGTAAAGTGATTCATCATGATTCATCATGTTATATCATAAAAAGACAAAACTGTCCTGTAATTTTCCATCAAAATGTTCTGACTTTTGTACACCTCTGAAACATTTTCTGATTATTGGCTACATCACCATGCACAAGCAGGTGGGGAAAAATAATGCCGGCCAATAGAATAATTTGAATAGAATTAGAATTGAATAGAATAACCTCCACCTCCCACCACCTCACGTATCATCGGGTGAAATGCTCAGCTAGTTCAGAGACCCTTTCTGATACTGTGTTTAGCCCAGAAATATGTCACTGTACAAAAGGAAAAACTGTTATGATTCATACGGTTCACAGGTTTCAATTATTTCAAGTTATCTGTTAAATTCTCCAAGAATTCCTACTTTTACTTTGTTTGAAAGAGTACTGAAATTGGTACTACTTCTTTAGAGAGATAGGGGGCAGTAGACTGAGTTTGTGTTAGTACTGCTGTCCTGTATTGGATTAAGCTGTAGAGAATCCTGAGAGTCGGAGGGCTAAACCTTTTACTCTATGAGATGTACAGTGTGTGTGCTATGTGTCAGCTTTGGACGTGTGAGCTGTGAAGTGCGTGTGGCTGAACGAGCGTCTGTTTGCATTACAGTGTGTGTTCATGCACGCACGAGTAAATTTCCATGCTTGTGTGTGTGAGCTGATAACTCACAAGCTGTGTGTGTGTTTGTGTGTAGGATTTGGCCTGAAGACGTGAAAAAGCCTTGAGAGGATGTGGGGATAGTAGAGCTGGAGAGCAACACAGAAATGCTTGAAAGTCAAAGAAAATGAAAAATTTTCTTCTCTCTCTCTCGCTCTTCCTCTCTGTCTCAGTCTTTCTCTCCCTTCCTCCATCTCATTCTTTCTTTCTCATCTTTCTCTCTCCCTTTATCTGTTTTTCTCCTCTTTCTCTCTCTCTTCTTCTCTTCCTTTCTCTATTATCTTTTCCTTCTGTTTCTCTCCACCTCTCCTATTTCTCTCTCTCCTTCTCTTCTTTTCTCTGTCATTATCTCTCTCTCCATCTGTTTCTCTCTCTCTGTGCATTTTCTTATTAAGCTGAGTTTGTTCAGATCTGAACATGAGCCACACAAGCGACGCTCTCTCTAGGGGTACAATTTCACATTCCCCTAATTACAGTGGGGTGTAGCGTTACTTATTGGGGTATGCCAACCAAACACACACACACGCACACAAACACATACATACACACAAGGTCACAGAGCAGAGCGGAAGGGAAACAGTCATTACTGGTCAGTCTGCTGAAAATCTGGTGGAGGAATATCCTCGATACGAGACATTAAGGTCCATATTAAATATAATTTGAAAAAAAGGTTTTTCACTTGCTTTTAGCAGGACAATGCATCATAAATCTGTTTCTGAACCCAGAGGGAGCGTGTTTTTTTTCTGGTGTTGTGTTTTATTTGGAGAGCAGCATATAAAATGGCAGTATATTGCTTTTATTGGGCTCTTTTTGCATGGAGTGCTTTTAGGTTTCAGGAATAATGACCTGCATGGAACTCTTCCACATGGCAAGAGCGTAGTCATGGAGACCATGTAAGACATTAAGAAAAGTACACCATTTCACCATTACACCCTCTGCTTTGGCCATATGCATCCACACACACACACACACACACACACACACACACACACTGTACTGTGTTTATTACAGCTTCCATTCTTTTCGGGAGACTTGTTTTCAGTTTTTCAAAGAAATCTACAGGGATATTTTTCCACACCTCCAAAGTTTAGTCTTACAAGTTCATTGTATTTTCATGCTTCCCACAATCCAAGTGAAGCTGAAGTCTGGACTCTGAGGTGGCCAGTCCATTGCTATCCATTGTCAGAGAACACCAGCAGCTTCTTTGTGTAACAGATTTCCTTTTCTCAGTAACAGCTTCTTGACAGATACACATCCTTTCAGACTCACCGCATTGTGTTGTCTTCTCACAATGCAAGGATGGACAGAAACACCAGACCTGAAGCATTTTCTCCCATCTCTCAGAAATGAAAGCTTTAAGTACTGCTTATATCAAGTAATAGTTTTGGTGGTCTACCAAGTCTTGCATGGTTGTTAGGAGTCTCATTTTCTCTATATCATATAATAATTGTTTGAACTCCTGAAACATCTGATCTCAGATATTTCTCAGAAATGTCTCTTGAAAAGTTTGACTAGAAATTAAATAAATAAAATAATAATAATAATATCAATTATATGAAGTTTCATTTATATAGCGCCTTAATGAAGGGTGGTCTCCGACTCTTGCACAGTACTGTGTATATCTAGGCTAACTGGAAAATTGTGTAAATTGATTTTTCACCATACCATTCCTTTATGCATGATTCATTATATCATCAAAAGACCTGTTATTTTCCATCAAAATGTAGTAAGATTTTCTGATTTTGGCTACACCACCATGCACAAGCAGGTGAGGAAAAATAATACCAGCCAGTAGAATCCTGTTTCACCTCTACCTCCCACCACCTCACATGCTCAGGTAGCTCAGAGACCCTTCCTGATACTGTGTTTGGCCTAGAAATATGTCACTCTACTAAAGGAAAATCTGTTATGATTTCCACATGATTCATGGGTTTGAATTATTTCAAGTTATCTATCAAATTATCCAACAACTCCTAACATATGATTAGACAGGATTACACCTTTACTTTGTTTAAAAAAGTACTGAAAGTGGTCTTACTTATATAGTACTAATAAATAAAATAATAATAATACCAATTATATTAAGTTTCATTTACATAGCGCCTTAACAAAGGGCGGTCTCTGACTTTTGCACAGTACTGTGCCACACACACACACAAACCAGGATAATAGTGCAGAATTTCTTGAATACCAGTCAAGACTTCTGAGAAGGCATGAGAATGTGTATGTGTGTGTCTGTGTGAGATAGTGTGAGTGCGTCCCAGAAGTGTCCCAAAACAGCTTGTCCTATTTTTTTCCTACCAGCTCTCACATTCTCCCTCATTTGCATTCTCAGTACAATGCAGGTTTTCTTTTCTTTAAAAAAGAAGCCTGCGAAGTAAATGAAAGTAGGCCATTAGGTTGTGGTAAGCCTCTGCTCGTCTTTTCTGAAGCATCCCTGTCCCTCTCTCTCTCTGTCTCTCTCTCTCTCTCTCTCTCTCTCTCTCTCTCTCTCTCTCTCTCTCTCTCCGAGTGCTGGGGGTTCAGCAGGGTGCTGTGAGGTGCTATCAGGTTAATCTGCAGCAGTGGCAGATGCTGGTCGTCATTAACCTGGGAACACCTCCTAAGAGCTATTCCTGATCTGCCCCCCACCCCCTTCAACTGAACACGACAGGGGGTGGGGGGGGAGGCTGGAGTTATATCAGAAGAAAGAAAGAGAGGAGTTAATGGGAATCTTCATGCAGCGTTGATCTTCACCGTTGCCCTTCAGTTTTCCTTTCTCTCTTGCTGCTCTCCCCCCAGACGCACTTCTTTCTGCCTGCTGAGCGCTAACTCAAAATAAAATCCCCCTTCCCTGCCTAGACCTCAGCAGCTTAAGTCTCCGCTTTCATTACCGGAGGGGGGAAAAAAACAGCGGATTTCGCTATTCCATGGGCCACGGACCACCAAGCACCCTTTTCCTTCTGTTAGCTAGCACAGCTATAAGACCCTTATTTTTCGGAGACAGAATGAGAGAGGGAGAGGGAGAAAGAGAGAGAGAGAGACCCTCGAAAACCTGTGGTGTGGAATAAATGAACTTATTCATACAGTGCTGCAGGACTCTATCCTCACCACAAACCCAAAGCAAACACCAATGAGGCAGGCATGATGGGCTGCACACTGATGGAACCATTAATGCTCTGCCATGGCTGATGTTTTTTTGAAGGTTTTGCCACACACATTCTCAATGTTGGTGCCCTCTTTGAAGGAGAACTCCACCGATTTTTCCAAATTAATGCATAATTAAATGGTTAAGATGTAAACAGAGCTATTCAGAGTGGTTTGATTTGAAATGCTTCGCTCTAGAGAAACTTACAGAATCAGAATTGTTCACAGTGGTGGTGATAGGAACCAGACATCTGAAGAGTTTGTTGTTTCTAAAAGTTCCCTGACAGAAAGCTATTACATGGTTATGAATATGCTGCCTGATGGCTGAGACACTGTTTTACAATAGTTCTGAGATTTTGGTTGAAAATATAGCTCATATAGTTCATTCATGGCAAAGAGGTACATGCAGGATGTTGTAAGGATGTTGTTAATAATCCCCAAAGAAAACGTGTTGTTTTGGATTTTCCACAATTTCAACATCGTCACTATTACATATGATAACTCAGAAGATGTGGTGTGTAGGTTCACGGGTGGTTTTGAATAGTAAATAAAATTGTTATATTATGTAGACATTGTGACATCTGGTTCCTATCATCACCACTGTAAAGAAATTAGATTCAGTAAGGGTCTCTAGAATGGTGCATTTCACAGCAAACTACTCTGAAGGATTTCGTTTGTATCACAACCATTGAATCACTCAGAAATGTTTTGAAATCAGTAGATATAATAGTTTGCAGGCAGTACCGATACTGACCTTGTTAAATGGACTGGGAATCTGTCTGACTTGACTTTATGAACCACCTAAGACGATAATCTTAAAAAAATTGGTATATGAGTGTCTCCTCTATGAAACATTTGCCTCAGCTGTATCTGTATGTTCATGCTGCTCTGAAAGACGAGAGCCTCAGCACCCTGCTCTGTGTCAGATCACTGCATCTCTAGCTTCCTTAGCTTATTTTTGGGTTATTTCTGTTGCTCTTCCTGTTCTTCCAAAGCTACTTTATACCATTTGGACTTTGTACATGTGTTAGGTCACATGTTTTCAGGTCTAATGGGTTTCTGGGACTGAGGAATACTAGGAAATGAAATTGAGCATACAATTGTGCTTTATAAAGGTATAAACAGCACAGTTACAGGCCTCAGGTGAAAAAGAACCACAATGTTCTAGGCCGGGGTGATGAACTCAGATTCAACTCAGCAGGTGTACTTGGTATATTAAGAAAGAAAATCATCAGCCCTCTGGGGCCTCAGTTCACCATACCCATATTGTCACTGTTGGAACAAATCCGTGTATCTCAATTTTTGCTCTTTTTCACAGAATTTAGATACGACAGCTGCCGTTTGGAATGTGTTAAAATTGCCTTATGAATGGCTTGATCAAAGTGCTCCAGAATTACTTGGGAAAACATTTTGCTCCATTGATTTCCATTCAAAGTTAAGAACATTTCTTCCTTCTCCTGTAAAGTTACCTTTTTGGAGATATGAGGTTTTGTCACAACAGCGACAACATGCTAGGAGTATTCAATCTTGATTTAAAAACACCTATCAAGCTTGCATTCCTAATCCCTTTTGGAATGCTATTTCAAAGTTTAGGAGCTACATAAGACAATAATCTTAACACCAACAGAGCCACAAATGATTTGTAAGTGAGTCTGCTGAGCTTATTACTCAATTATTACAGTTAATTACACTACTATATTTTGTGAAATATTTTTATATTCTTTACATTTATGTTTATTTACATACTACTTATTGAAGTGGGTATACAAGTAGATACAGTCTGTTTGATACACACTCAAATGTAGGTTTTAATTCATCCAGATCTAGTTATGTTTTTGCAGGAATGCTCCTCAACAACACAAGAGTTTAAAATAAACTCAGTAACCTGCGTTAAAATGATTGTTCAGGCATTTCAGGCTGCTGTATATCACTTTTTTCATCTCTCAGATTCAGATCAATATGTAGCAGACACAATGACAGTTTTAATTTGTTTGATCAGCCAAGAATTGGCCTCCTGTTTTTGCAAGGGTAAAGTGAGCCAGAACTGTGAATATGATTATTTAAAGCAGGAGTCCTCACTTCTCTCCCCAAAGCACCAGAGTGGGTGCAAGTTCATGTTCAACTAATTAAAGTTGGTTGATTGCAAGTATCGCTTGATTATTTGAGTCACTTCTTTTGATACGAACAAAAGGTTGGACACCCACTGACCCTCTCAATCTAAGACTTAATATTCTTTGGTTTTAGAATCAATATCCTGAAGAGGCACTTTTGCCAGTACATTAGCCCAAAGATACACTTACACATCCATCTTCACCTGCATGTCATAGTGTCCGATTTCATACTGTCCACTACACATGTCTTACACAGGTGAACTACCCCCTCAAGCTGTAACTGATAGCATGTTCTGCTACTTTATACTGAACATGAAGCAGCACGGATTAGTAGCCAGCAGCATCACAGAGAAATCCTTCATTCAGTCGTGCTCGTTTACTGAAACCAGTAGCCAGCTTCTGACACAAGCCTTCTCACACAGGGCACTGCGGATACAGTCCCGCCTTTGGATCACTGACTTGAAGGGGCCACAATCTGCATGTTTCTTGGCTTTCCCTAGTTCATTGTCATTGTTTTTATATAAATATTTCCTGAACTTTTTACCCCTTAGCATTAAACATGCTGTTTTTGTTACTGTGTCTTTAAGACTGATATATATACAAAAGATACCCTGTTCTTGTTGGCTATCATATTGCGTCAAGTTCAAAAAGCCGTGTTTACAGTTGGAGTGAAACCCAGAAACATTAGAAAAATCAACTTTAGCCACTTCTTTCAGAAATCTGGATCATTTGGAAGGCTGCAAAGGCCCCCATTTGCCTTTATCAGGAATGGCATAACTCCAGTAACTATCTGCAGGAACAACACTCTACATCACTTCAACATGAACAGGCAGCTAAGCTGCTGTAACCTAAAGAGGTGTAACAATGTTGATAGGCTGTTTTTGCAGCTTAGGTTTTATATATGGATTGTATTAAGGGAAAGATATGTTTTGAAACAGTGTTTACACAGCCCAACAGATTCTTTCATGTTCCTGATATGAATCCTTTACCTTACCTCTCATATTCCTGGTTGTCATGGTCACAGCGTGCGTCCTTGTGCTTCTCCCAGTCCTTGCCGTGCTTGCATGTCGTTAGGGAGACAATATCCTTGCCATTGTGAATGTGATGCAGTGCGTTCCGAGTGTCCGAACCAATGCCTGTCAAGTAGCGCTTCCCTTTGAACATGAGTAGGTATTTCCGCCTGGGCGGAACAGTGTTGCGCAGCAGCCAGCCTCGCTCGCCACCCTTCTGCGGGTGGTCTTTGGAAAACAGGGGAATGGAGACGTCGAATCCTGGCCGGAAGTGCTCTGTGTTCAGGCTGGCCTTGGCCAGGATAGCTTGGCCCACGTTGAAGCCCAGGTCCTCCGTATAGTTGGGCCAGGTGCCCGAGTATAGGTTGAAGATGACGTGGTTGCGCCCATCGTTCCATAGTGGGTAGCCGCGGATGCGCTCGTCCACGTTGGGCACGAACTGTGTTGACAGCTGGTCCCTGTCCAGTGTGTCAATGCCCAGCACGAATAAGCAGGCCTCGCGTGGGTCTGATGTGTAATACCTCAAAATTAAAATCAGAAACACTTTATGAAATTACAATCTTAAGTTGTACAGACATGTCTTGAATTTTTTCTTGGGGTAGGTCTGTGGTTCCTAACCCTGATCCTGATGTAACGCTGTCTGCATATTTTGGTGTTTTCCCTGCTCTAACACATCTCCAACTAATCTGACAAAGCCTCCCTGACTTGAATAGAGTGTGACATAACGCATAGCTTGGACTGTCCTTGGTGACTCGTAAAGTCGCAAGTTTGTCACATCACTAAATTGTAACGATCAGTTACATCTGCATAATATGAAAATAAAATGCGATGTTCAATAAAGCTGTTGGATATCACTATAATCATATGAGAAGCGATAAATTCTGATTAAAATGATGTGTATCACTGGGTGTGCAGCAAGTACAGACCCTGATTTTTGCTGAAATCTAAGCCAATAGCAAAAAAAAAAAACAACTTACAAATTACAAAAGCACTATTCATTACTGAGCAAAATAGTACTAATAGCTGCTTACATTAGAACTGCAAGCACATTTTTGTGTACTTGAAGGTTATTAGGAGAACAATGAACAGCTTTTTCTAAATAGGGCTACAAATAAATAAATAAATAAATACACAGGCAAAGGGCTCTTATTCTACATTATTATGTATTTATGTATTTTTTTCCTTCAAAGTCTACAAAGAACATTTGTATAGTTTTATACACCAAAAATTCTCTTTGTCCCTTAAAATTAAACAGGCTGTTTTTGATATTGTGTCTTTAAGAATGACATAAGATAAATGAGCTCAGTTCTGATTGGCACTCCTTAGAACAGTACGGATACTGCAGTATACGACACACTGAAAATGAGTTGATTCTCATGACATCACAGAAACAGTGAATTTAAAGCAGTCTGTTTTTGCAGCTTAGTTTCCATATATGTTTGTATGGGCTGAGTAAAGAATGTATGTTTTGAAACTTGAAGCTTTGAAACAATGTTCACACTTTACTTCCAACTCCTTAATTTAAAAAAGCACTGGAAATTTGTTTTTCCAATAATATGGGCCATTTAATTTCTTAAAAAGCTTATGGTGATGCAAGTTTGTTGTTACAGTAGCAATCACTACTTCACACATTTTTCACACCACACTGAAAGTGAGAATAATCACATTTTCTTTTACATATTAGTAGATCAGGATATAGTATTATATTTGTGCATGTGTTTGTTTTATAATTGTCTATTTAGCCGAATGGTTAAGTTATTTGTAGGAGTGGTAACACATGGTTGAAGCCTGGTGCGGAGAAGTGCTTATTTGGCTACTAATACTAATACCAAGTAATTACGGTACTCTGACGCTTGATTAATTTGATCAGTTCTGTCATCACAGACCATAATGCCATGTTCTCCTATCAGGATAGTGATAAAAATATTATTCATCGTGCAGCCCTCCTACCGGTTCTTTGCTTTTGCCAGCAACTGGATTTTTGTTACATGGACAATATGTTACTTCTGCTAGGATGGACAAATGCCAGCATGGTCGAACGCATTCATATGGTATCAGGAAATGCACTGGCTAGTAATTTTTCCTCACTGTTACTTGTTAACTTGGGTAACATGGAACTGGCTCAATTTTACCACTGGTATTTATGATGTTGTAAGCCATTCGAGTGCAACTTCCAAATTCACAATTCAAAAAAACTCAGAAATTCACTAATTTACGAGCACTCTCCAAACGCAGCACTAGAGCAGGGAGAACATAAAATGTGTGAGGCAGGATATTTTTACTCCAGGACCAGGATTAGAAATCACTGGTGTAAGTGCATAAAACAAACGAAGAAACAAATACCAACAAAACACTAATATTATAAATAATAAACAATAATATTATATGTAATAATCAAGTTTATATACCTGGATTCAGCCACTGAAGCCAGGATTTTACGGTAGCTCTCCGACACTCGATCACCCTTCTCGGGCGGGTACACGTACACCCTGAACCCATCCCGTCCCCGGCAGCGGCCGAAGTCGAAGCATGTGTCCATCCTGCAGTGGCTATTCTTGTAGATGCTGGCCCAGGCCTGCCGGCGTTGCCGGGGCGACTCTCCAGGCCCCCCTCCATTTTGCAGCTCTGCATTCTCCGCGTAGCCTGGCAAAAGGGCCCGATCCAGCCAGTCCGGCCACGGCCGCACCACCTCACCCCGCCGACGGGTCAGCAGGGCCAGGAGCCGCTCCTGCAGGCCACCCCAGTAGAAGAGAAGCAGCCAGCAGCACGTGCACAGGCCCAGCAGCACGTACTTCTTGCGTGCCTGCATGGGACCGGCTCTCTCTCGCGCGCGCCCTTCAGCTCTCCAGGGCCCGGCTGGGAGCTTCAACAAGGCGCAGAGGCCAAAGCATAGCTTGAGGTGGGCAGGGGGCCAAGCACCAGCATTTCTGCCCCGTCTGCTTGTCCATTAGAAGGCGAAGCAACGATTCTTACTCCTTTCCTCTCTGCCTTTTCCCTCTTTTCTCTCTCAGTGTACCTCTGCCTACAGACCAGCTCCAGCCTGCTGTTGTGGCAGCAGAAGTAGCAGTGTGTATTCCTTGCCTTGCTGTCCACTGAAAGTGATAAAGGGAGATTTCTTCTCTCTTTCCAGTCGTGCTCTCCTCATGGCTCACTGAGTGCCTCGGCGCTTTCCTAGCAGAGAAATCAACAACAACACACTTCACTACACAGCCTTCTGTTCACTTAGTCGAGCGCTGTCACTTATGCAAGCTCTCACTAGCCTAATGCTGCATGCAAATAAATAGACAACCAAGATTCTGCCATTAAGTACAAATAACAAATTTTTCAGTGTCAGAAAAAAAGCTGAAAAAACATATTTAACAGAAAATTACACAAAAGCTTCCAATGCCATGTATAATTTTAAATCTAGCAGTATTTAATTTATCTTTATTTTGCCTTTATTTTTGTGCACTCTACATGGTCAGAAGGTCAGAATAAAAGGTACTGTACAGGTACATTTTTGTTCCTGGAGGTACAAACAATGTAAGTGTAGCCTGGAAGATACTTTAATGGTCTTAAGGTCCAACTGTGAACCTTAAATAATTTTTTTTTTCCCAAAAGAAAGATATGTATTTGCACCTTTTCATAACCAAATATTTTAAAACATAAATATAATACAATAAAACAAAAAACTAGAGTAAAGACAGGGTGTATGGAGTCATTGCAACTTAAAAAAAATCTATGGATCGTGGCTCAATTATGTAACCAAAGTTAAGGTGCTGAAGATGTACCTTTGAGGGTACCATCCCAATGATGCAATGGGTACCACCCCAGGGACAGTTTAGTACCTTTTTTCTGAGAGCGTACAACCACTTTAACGTTTTCTGTCTTAAAACCAACCATTTACAGCTGTGTCATCCCAACAAAAGCTTATGTTTCCCTTCAAAGAGACATTTACTCAAGAAACTACCCAAACACACCTCAGCTGCCTCGCAAATTTCTTTCTGTGTGTGTCTAAAATGGCTAAAGGGATGGTCAAAGAACAATAAGTGAAAAAACAGAAATATTCAAAATTGGAGTTCCAAAATGATTAAAGATATAGAGAAAAGGGACTCCTGTCAACCATGCAAGACTTGGTAGATGATCAAACCTGTCACTAAAAACAGTACTTAAAGCTTTCATTAACACTATAGTCTGAAAGGACGTGTAGCTCTCAGGAAGCTGTTACTGAGAAAAGGAAATAGACAGAACAGAAGACAATTTGCACTAAAACACTGAAACCTGACATCTGAGATGAGGAATAATGTTTTATAGACTGATGAGTCAAAATCATTTTAGACTGTAGCAAGCATAAAATGCAACCAACTTCTGAGACTGAACTTTTATTCTTTGAAAACCTGAAAGTGAAAAGGATGAAAGCTTTAATAAAGGCAAAGTATGAACAAACTAAACTTGATATATTTAATCAAAATGTAATGTCATTTAGCTGTAGAAGCCTCAGTATAATTTTATGTTAAACTGTGTTTTCTGTTTTTCTTCCTAACAGTGAAAAATGAATGCATATAATGGCCATTTTGACTGAAAAATAAAAAAAAATGAAGGCTGCTCACTGATTTTCCACAGATTCATAGTGTTGTATAATACTTCTATAACGATGTATAGTATTTCTGTCTCTGCACAATATTCCTGTAGTGCTTTTTAAAAATTAATTTATATTAATTGTGGAGTATCCTGTAGCTTTGGATGTCTGAAGAGACCATGAGGGTTTTTTGAGGTAATTTTCTGAACTGTTGAGATCATGACTTAATTGTCTTGTGATCTCAAGACAAAAGAAAAATACAAAAGTTGTTTTCTCAATAACACAACTTATTTTTCTTGTGTTTTCATGATTATCAAGATTTTCAAGTTACCTTGAGAAAACAGCTTTTGTTATCTTAAGATCACAAGACAAATAGGTAGTGCTCTTGAGAAAACAACACGTTTTATCTTGAAGTCACAAGACAAGTAAGTCGTGATCTCAAGACACAACAGTCCAGAAAATTATAACGACCTCATGGTGTCTTTTCTGCTTTGAAGCATAATATGGAAATGTCTGTTCTGACTGGAAATCAAGGATAATGGTCTCTGACTTTTACTGTATTCAGTGAAAACATTATTGCATCATTGAATCAAGAATCGGTATAAAAATGAAAAATATTTTTATATGGCATCAGAATATTCCGAAACACAAAAGGTATATGTTGTAATGTATTATCAAAGCACTGCATTTGTGTATGGGAGAATGAACACAGCAAATCTAGCTACTTCTATAAAACACAGAAACTCTAAGCACAATACACAGCATTTATACTCATTCAGCCTACAGTAAGTATGAAAAAATAAACCATGGAAAGTGATCCATTTGTCAGCAACTCCTGCGTTCGCCCTACAACATCAAAGCAGCTTGCTAAGGCACTCAGCGCGGCATCCTGGCCCTGATGGCAGGCACAAAAGAGCATGTGTGCGCCAGTATGTGGCCATGCTTGATTTGAAATGGGTGCGTTTAGCCTGGTGGTCTGAGCCGCCGCTCGGCTGTTGACACACACACTGGCCCAGTGTTTGGGCTGAGCGTGCTAAACATGAGCTGCACAGAGATATCATCAACCCTCTCCAAGCTCCAGTGGAACACAGACAGATAGAGCCAACATGGAGGGAGAAGGGAGGAAAATAATTCAGCTTTTGGGAACTGAAATTAAGAGTGAGAGAGAGAGAGAGAGCAGAGAAAATAAACCTGCTTTATGGCCGCGATGTCCGTTAATCTTGGGAGAGACTGGACTTTTTGTGTTTGGTATAAAAACATGCAGCAGTTTTGAGGTTGAGTTGTTTGCCAAGAAACCCACTCCCCCTCATCTTCACAACCCCCTTAGTGTGTGCGTGCGCGTGTGTGTGTGTGCAGCACCTCACAGAGAAGGTCAGTGTTTCTACTGCCAGCCGACGCACAAAGACAGCTTTCACGTCTCACCTGACTACCTTCACTTTTTCTTCTGTACCTTCTCTCTCTCTCTTACCTTTTCTCTACCTCACTTTTCTCTTAACGCTGATTCCCACTTCTATCAGTGCTAGACTGCTGTCTGTCATCCCGAGTGCTCCACTGAATGCCTGGAATTATGACGATGTCTGAAAGTACACTACAAAGTAAGAGCAATACATGTTTGACTGATTACTTTCTATTTGTCTTAAAGAAGAATTCCACCAATTTTCAAAATGACTGCATAATTAAATCGATGTAAACAAAGTCATTCAGAGTGGATTGACGTGAACGTATGATGTCACAGTTGTTCACAGTGGTGGTGATAGGAACCAGATGTCTGAAGTGTGTTATGCCTCATCACCTCTGCCTCATTCTGTGCTACATCACAGAAAGTTATTTCGTGATATCTGAGACATTGTTTGTAATATCTAAAATGTATTTTTTCAAACCAAGTCATGGCAGAGTGGTACATGCAAGGCATTATTTCAAAATGTAGTCTCTACAAACTTTTCTATTTTTCAGACTTACCATTATTTGTCATCAACATTACATATAAAATTCAGATGACATGTGTAGGTTCATTTCATATAATTTTGCATAGTAAATAAAATGGTTATATTTGTGATATATTAAAAATTGTGACCCCTGGTTCCTATCACCACCCTGTAAAGAAATTTGTAAGCTTCTCCACAATGTACCAACCCCCCTTAAACCACACAACAATTGCAAAAAATCAAGGGCTACTGCTGCTCTTAGCTATGCTACATAATTTTGTCCTTTTTCATAGATAACAGTGTGTAATAAATCTAATAAACCATATAACCAAGTATATTTGACATGACCTAGCATCATGATGACTTATACCCCTATCAATTAGCCCTTACCAGTCTGTTTTGTGTGTTCACACCTAGGGGTGGTGTGTCCCGATTTTTGTTGAGATAGAGGGTTAGGGTTAAGTGCTAGGGCTACGTGGTGCTCCAAATGGAGGTTTTTCAGAGGCACAATCCAAACGGAGTGTTATGAGGAAAAAAAGAAAAACCGGCAAGATGGCGGCGCAACCAACCAAAGGTAACCACTGCGTTATCTTAGTTTAATCTCGTTTAGTCTCGCTAATCTCGCTAGCTAGCTACCTAAATTTCCCGTTCCACCTTAAATGTTAAATGATGCAGCAGTTACATACTGGTGCCTCAGGCGTCATAACTGCTGCTCGTTTAAGGTGGAATGGGAAAATTCGAACAAGAAGCTGGGGAATAGCTGAATTCAACTCATATCACCGAAAAATTGGGGGTGGGCAATAATAAAGAATTGTTGCATCCCTGCTCTTTGAAGGCATATGATGCCCTAAATGTAACTAAAGCCCAGCAGTGAGGGGGCTGAACTTTACTGCTCTTCTGCTATCACTGCAGACTAGCAGGGGAGCTTACAGAGCACTGCTAACGTTAGTAGCCTGTTAATAGGTTATTTTTTAATAGGTTATTTTTTCCCATTTCTAATGGGATCCTCATCCACTACCCCTTGGAACTGAGTTTTCACTTGAAAACAAGAGGTAGCGTTAGAAATAAGAAATGGGATTGGGCCTTAGACTGGTGACTAAGACGCAGATTTCACAGTGCTAATTGGTTGGCATAAGCTTTCATTGCTTATTAGCGACATTAGCATCATAGCTCCAGTGGAAAACTAAAAAAACAAATGTGACACACCAGGCATGCCTTGATTAATTGACTACATTTGGAGTAAGGGCAAAACTGAGTTTTTTTTTTTTGTCTAAAAACAGGTAAGCATTGCTAAATCTTATTTTCAGTCAAACTTTTGGCTTCAGTCATACATCACTTAACCATCTTTTTCAGTCTGATAACATGCATTTAATCCATTTGGCATTGCAACGCAACTTACTACTAAATATGTATTGTAGGTCAGCTTCAGAGAAAACCATGCTAAGTTCTTTTGACCAAGGATAATCGTATGTCATGTCCCAGTTGGAAACCTTTCCAGTAATCCTGTCCTCTGGCATTTTGAGTAGGCAGTTCCACACCCGGACCATCTCCCCCCCCCCTTATCTTGCCAGGCTCCCAACCCAAATCTCCTTGGATAGCAAGACAAAAGTGCAAATATCATTATTCCCAGAGAGCAACAAATTGCTCTTTTCTGGCTGGGGTTGGATTCCAGCTGCATATATCAATGTTGGATATACGCAGGAGTCGTACAGCTGGTTGGATGCTGAATAACTGGGATCTATAGACCTCTGTCAGTTTGCTGATTCTAGAGCTTAGAGCTCTACCAGCATAATATGAGAGACAATCCATCCCAAGCTCATATTTCATAAATCTATCCAAACTACAACCAAGGTCATACAAAACGGGCAGTGGGTTTTACATTATTAAATTATTACATTATTAAAGCTGACACTCTGCGGTTTTATCTTATAGTCATCCATAAGATTATAGTTTCTTTTCAAATACAGTGTACTGGAGTAAAGAACCAACAGAAATTGCATCAGTGTCCAGGCCACCTTATAAAAAGACGTGTAGTAATAGCATTCTATGATTTCTATAACACTTCAACAGTAAATTCTGACAATTTCTTTAGTATGCCACAGGATACTGCAGAAGTGAATTACTAGAAGACATTACTATAGGAATATTGTACAGAAGCAAAAACAATGTTGATCATTTTAAAAGTATTATGTAACACTATGTAATACTGTAGATCATTACAGAAGTATTATGCAACACTATGTAATTATATATATAAAAAAATCATTTCATATAATTAATTTCCAGTCAAAATGGCTTTTAAGTACAAGTTACTCATTTTTCAGCATCAGGACAAAAGCAGAAATCACATTTAACAAAAAATTACATAGAAGCCTCCACAACTAAATACAATTACATTCTTTTCAGGAGGCTTTTTAATTTTTCAAAGAAATCTATAGGGATATTTTTCCACACCTCCAAAGTTCAGTCTTGGAAGTTGGTTGCATTTTCTGCAATTCCAAACACATCTAATGATGTTGAGGCCTGGATTTTAAGAACTACTTTTTTGCTTTGCAAATTTTCTTCCTTTTTAATCTATTTTTTCTTTTCTTTTCTTTTCTCCTGTTTCTCGACAGCTCCATGTCCTTTCAGACTCACAGTGCTGAGTTGTCTTCTCACAGTGGAGGGCTGGACAGAAACACCTGTAGATTTTTTCAGATCTAAAGCATAAGTGGAACTTAATTTTCTCCTCTCTCTCAAAGATTAAAGCTTTAAGTGCTGTTTATCTGATGATGACAGTTTTGGTGCTCTACCAGGTCTTGCAGTCTTGCACAGTTATCAATAATCCCATTTTCTCTGTACCTTTTAATAATTTTTTGATCTCCACTTTTAAAAACTGTTTTTCCACCTATTTTCCTTTGACTTTCATCTTCCTTATGCAAGTAGATTTTTTTTTGATTGGAAATTAAATAAACGAAGGGTGATGACTGACTTTTGCACAACACTGTACATTGTCTCTCAGGTTAAGCCTAGGCCTAGACTAAACATGATTTTTATTGGTAACACGCCATTGACATTTCAATTTATTCCAAGAATAGGTTTAATTCATGTCCAAGAACCCGGCCCTATTTCTCTATCTGTGGGCACATATAAGCATTAGATCAATAACACGCTCCTTGCATCGTGACGCGCCTCTCACGGTGTGCTATACGGCAAGCGCAGATATTTGTCAGGATTCAGACACCTAGGATTCCGTTACATGCCTCTCATCAATAATTCATACCTTCCTTTAGTTAAGACATTGATTTCCCTTCTTTTCTTTCATTCGCCTTTTCCCTGCCTCGCAGGTGGAGTTAATCTCAATTTTCCTGCCGAATCGATTGCAGTTAAAACATCTGTCCCAACAGCGAAGAGAGGCTCTTGCAATCCCTCTGCAATAGATGGCAGGAGCAGGAGGAAGATAGCCTAGCTAATAAATATAGCACAATGCAAATCCAGGACACGTCTGGGCTTGGGGAACCCAAGAGCCGGCCAGGGAGAGGAGGTGGCTGACAGGGGTGGGAGCCAGGCTGGATCTGACAGGGAAAGATGACTGGTTGGAGGCCAGAAGTGACTCTCTGACTCTCCGATTCCCCTCTCTCTCTCTCTCTCTCTCTCTCTCAGAGCCTTCATCTCAGTCTCTGTCACTGATGGTGTCTCTTTTTCTCTCACTATCTTTGACACTGTCTCTCTCTCTCTCTCTTTCTCCACCTCTACTCCTTGTCTTTACAGCTCCTGCTTGATCTCCTCTCGTAAACACTGGGTGCAGACAGAGGTGAGCACGCTAGAACTGTGAATTGGGATTTGGTGTGGAATGAGTTTGCACTATAGGGCCAAACAGACTAACAGACCAACACAATTGCTAAATATACCCCATAACACATTCATGAAACTCACTTTCTGACACTGTATGACATACTGTTCTTTATAAAAGTACAGAACAAATAAAGGCTTCAAGACTACTATTTTTATCTATGCTACATACTTTTGGCCATTTTCATACAACAGAATGTCATACACCACATAAGCAAGTCTATACGAAATTACACAGTTTGACCCAGCAAGTGTGGTGATTTAAGCAAGCAGTTTACACAATGCTAATTGCTAATTCCTCTAGTTGTCATAGCTGAATTAGCTGCAGCACAAAACTAAAAAAGCAAACTCTGAACACCAAGTAAGTCCTGGATGATAAACTACAACTGGGGTAATATGTAAATTGTGTACATTAGTTTTTTCCCACTGAAAGATCACGTTAACTGCCGTGTTTTTTTTTCCAGGAAAAGAGTTTTCCTGAGACTGAAAGATCTCTTTGTTTTTAGGGGTACAGGAGAGGATGATTTATTGCAGATTGGAGGGGGAAGAACAAGCAGGTGGACTGGACTAGCATGCCACAGTTGTTAGCAGGACTCGCTAGCTCCCTGGGCCCTGACGGCTGACGCGCTAGCAGTCCAGACGGCCTCAGCCTGGTTTGTTTTCTCACTTGGAGGACCAGTGACAGCTGGACTCTCAGCTCATCTCCTCCCCACCTCTTTCCCATGCAAAACCTCGAGGAGTAACCTTAGCGTGCGCCTGTGTCAAAGAAATCTTTCTAGGCTCTGTTACGGCCGATGACACAACTGGCATTATTTCCTTCAGGGTCAACTTGTTTTCGTATCTGTCTCGACGGGGATTCTGTCAGATTAGCTCCAGGTGGTTGTGATTGGTTCGAGTTTGCGGAGACTGGCATCCGACAGTGTGTGGTTACAGGAAAGAATGTACCTTCATGTCAACATGAATCAATTTTAAAAAAATACATATGCCAGAAATGATCTCCCTATTGACATTCCTCTACTCTTTATGACCCACACTGGCCTAAGTAACAGAGTACTGGTTGTATAAATACTGTTCTCACCATTGGCATTCAATCCTGTTATTTTCAGAGTTTGTGGCCAGATTTCTCGCTGGTCAAAAGGAAAGGCAGAAATAGAGTTCAGGTTGATCATTTTCCAACGAAGTGTTGAGTACAAAATTGACCTATCCATGCTCTGCCCACAAATGTGCTCCTCTGTAAAAGCTGTTGTGATGTTGGACAAGCTTTTCAGAACTCCCATCGAACCTAAGGAGAAATTGTATCTCAATTTCTATGAAAACCTAGAATTTCAAATGATTTTTATTTTGTGTGCATGTGGAACGTCATGCTGTTGGGATAGATGGAATGTAGATTTTTTGTCATGCAAAACATGGTGGCATATCTGTTGGATTCTTACCTATCTAGATTTGATCAGCTACGACAACATCGTCCAACTTTGTAGTGCAAAATTTTGAAATGGAATCTCAATGACTCTAAACAAAGATCACTACCTCAGTGAACGGGAATTCTGCTAACTTTCTGTAAAGCTCGTCCAACCTCGCAAACATAACTACAAAAGAATGCATTTGTGGGCAGAGCATGGATAGGCAAATTGCGCGCTTGTGTAGTATGTTTTTTGCACTATTGAATCCAAACAGGATTAAAATTATTCGTCAAGAAGCAGTGATGGTACCTTGCAGTAGAAAAACATCTTTGCAAGGCTTCCAAGATTGGAGCGGTTGCATATAAAGCGGTTGAATAGGATTATAAAAAATATGACAGAAAATCTCACCTCAGTCATTCACAGAGCTGAATCCTTTAACAAGGGCAACCAATCGACACCGACTCCCACTCATTGCAATGTAACTCACTTCATTATGATGCAGGAGAGGTGTTTTGAATGGAGAGGTTGTAGAAAACACAGGCAGGGGCCTATAGAGTCTGATACACAGGCTGGGCCCACAGCAGCAGTCCCAGATTGTTTGGTCGGCATATCCCAGCTATAATTGCAGAATAACCACATTGTCTTTGAAGAGAAGATCTGCTTGCTGGCAGCATGTTCGGGGTTGCTGCGTGATTGAAATGCAGCTGGCCTAAGACAGAATGTGTAAGTTGTGTAAGCTGTGGCAGTACTAGGAGAAAAAACAAATGGGGTGGTGAGGTGAGCGAAGCAACGTTTAGCTAAAATTAAACGCAGGACTCTGTCATTATGGGCTGGAAGGAAAGCGACAGTGCCGCCAACGTCGGGGCAGCCCCTGATGTGCTGCATGTTTGTGGCAATGAGACTGACCGGTGTCTGTGGCTGTGGTCAGGTTTGCAGCCGCATCATCTGGCCTCACCTCAAAATGTGCTTTTGAACAAACACAGCCTCTAAATGACTCCAAATATGAGAGTTATATCAGTCTACTGTAAGCTCTTCTGAGAATCCAGACATGTTTCCTGTGTTGTTTTGGCCAAACTACACCGGGTCCCCCAAGTAATTTCGCAGACGTGAGAGGAAAAATAGAACAGAAAAGAGACAGAAACTCTAACGTTCAGTCTAGGACGGGCTGAAAGGGTGCGATTGAGTTAATAAGATGTTTACCTTTCGCTGAAAGCCCCCCGCTGCCTCTCACGTCTTAATTTCCAAACCACAATAATTACTAGTCGGCTTGATTAATTATGTCTCAACAATATGCTGCCCGCGCACATGCCACAAGGGCTAATTAACGAACAGGATGGGCTGGGACAATTAGCGCTCTTCTCTTCGCATTAGCAGTTATGGTTGTATGAATACTTTAAATGTATATTCCTGCTATGCTCTCAATGAATTAAGATGCTGTGAATGCACAGAACTTCCACTGTGCCATAATGCAGGGCTATTCATCCCACTCTCCACTCCTCCTCCCTTTCACCTTCCTCTGGCCCAAATGAAGTCATATACATTAGGTCGTATGACGCTATGGAATGAGTTATTGGACCCCGTCAAAGGGGGCCGAGATTCCAGCCATTTTTCCGTCCCCTCCCCATTGCCCCTTTTTTTCTTTTTCTACACAGTGGTGGTGGACACTCCATTCATTTTCCTGGCTGCTCTCTAGGGGACCAAAAATTCATTTTAGATGCCAAGACCTGCTGCAAAGGTCAAACCCCACTGGACGCTGCCATTCATCACACATTTATTGAGGGCAACTCATTAGAAGATTTAAACCAGTTCTGCATTTTAAAACTAAGCTCTGGATGGACACATCTGATTCGATAGCTCGATTTGATAGCTAGGCATCAGCACGTCTGACTGCCAGCCTGCTTTGAGTTTTGACCACAGTTTAGCGCTGTCTCGTCTTGGGACCTCATTAAAGGAGATGATTGCAACAGTGTGAATTAGAATGCCGAGCTGCTCCTCAGCTGGGATTGAGATTCCAGGCATCAACAGAGCACAGACACCATTTTAAAAAACGTCCATCAAACGCAGGATATACAGCTGTCTGCTGAATGGATCTGCCATGGAACCACTCATACGCTCACGCACACTAGAACAGGAACACCAGCATCAACACTTTCAAGTGCCGTTCATTAGACAGCAAGGGTTTCATCTGAGAGAACTGGGGGTTCTTTGAGTCCCTCTGTCTCTGCACCTTCTCCTATGAGTGAATGATGAGTTTTACCTGTCAGTGGAGCCTGTGCTCCTCCACAATGGTCAGGGGACGCTCACATCCTTCTCAGCCTCTTCTCTGTAAGTCTTCGCTCTGTTGTCCACTGGAGGTTTCCTTTATGTGATGAAGCAATGTTCAATCCACTGACCACTGTTGTTGACTGGTCCCTATCCCTGCTACAGGAGAATCCCTCCACTGTGGACAGCGGACACTCTCTTTACTGCCCCAGCAGGAGCTGCTCTCTCTCTCTCTCTCTCTCTCTCTCTCATACACACACACACACTCTTCAGCCACGCGCTCTCCAGCCCCGCCCTCCCTCTGCTCCGCCGTAACACACACTGACGGCTTCAGGTAACGCACGGCGGACGGCGTGCTATTAATTAATTATCTATTTATTTATTGCATCCCCCGCCTTCCTTTACATCTGCCCCTTTATTACTTAAAGCAGAAACGCACGCGCTCCTCGCATCCCACCGCCCCCCTCCACGAGGCGCCTCTGTAGAGGCTCTATTATGTTCCAGCACCGTCCACCTCTTCGGACAAATACCGGAGGCTGCAGCGCTTATGCTTATGAAATATGGGCAGTCAACAATGGTCACGGTGCCCTTGGTGGTGAGGTTTAGGTTGCGCTCACGTGCGCGCGCTGCTATCCGAGTGCAAGGCTCTAAAAATCACGCGTCGTTTCAGAAACCCACCCGCCGTCGCCGCGAAGACGGAGGCGAATATTCTTCATAATAACTGAGCAGACAACCTAAAGGCAGGCAATTCCCCCCCTCTGTTCTCCAGCGGTAGCCCCTCGTCCATCCACTCCCCGCGGCGCTGGCCTCTCCACTACAGCTCACACACCGCAGTCCGCACATCACACACGTATCACTCACTGTCCATCTTCACCGTCCACACCGAGAAAAATGCCCAGAATTTACGTTCAGTGACACACAGTGTCAGCTTCTGGGGCCGTATATTGTCCGTTTTCCATCATCCACGCAACGTTCCACAAGCCCCGCCCCCCGGCGCCTCTGATTGGTGCAGGGCCCCCGAGGTGTCTCCTCTCCAAAGCTGCATTTAAAGTAAACACACGCACGCATCTGGGCTGCTGTGGAGATTTCACCACCGAGCTCCTTCGACCTTGGCCTCTGGAGGTTAAAGCTGGCAGCTGAAGACTCACAATCGATAGCAATAAAATCCCGCCATACTGGAATAAACTCAGAGAGGCAAATAGACACAGTACCGAAAAACCCGGGGGCTGTTTTTGAGGAACTCCTGTGCGAAAGCTTTGTGACAACACGGGACCATTTCAGGACTGTACGCGACGTAAATCGAGTATTTATTGAGTAAATCTTTCTTTAATTAAGTTTCGTCGTAGCTAAATAAAATATAACACATTCTCCACCTGTCCTGTTTTAAACAATGGAAACAATCTAAAATTACCACTGTACCGTTGTAAACGGAGATTAGTTAAACTTATTATTAGTTAATGGTTTTTTTATTCGATTAAAACAACACGATAGTAATGAAGATACCAGAAATGAACTAATACTGTGATGAGGTTCTTTTATTTTACTCCACTGCCATCTTGTGTTCAAGTGGATTACTGAATGATTACTGAACCCACTGATCCCCCGCCAGCATCAACCTGGACTATAGACCCTTTCCAACAACCACTAGTGTGCTCATAACCCTTTATCATCACTGCACACTTGCACTTTAATTTCTTTAACCACTTGAATCTGCCATAAGACCTCAGATTTTCTCTACAGTCTACAGATGACAATGTCAATCACTCACATGTATGTGTATATACAGATATACGAGGCTCATTTGTATATGATTGTTGTGTTGTTCTGAATAGTATTTATAGTGATGTGGTCTAGTAATTAAAGTAATCCCATTACAGTTTGGAGTAATTAGTAATTTGTTTGGAACTTTTCTTATTACTTTTTTGAGTAACCAGCACAACACTGTTGACAAAAAGTTAACCAAACAGGAGCATGTCAGTAGCTGAACTGAACTTAGCATGTTATGCTAATGGGACGAAGTGGTGTCAGAGCTATCTTGAAGCAAGAGAGAACCACAAGTTTCACTAGACACAGCCAACATCTTCTCAGTAGGCTATGACAATTAACCCAACTGTGTTTCATCTTAGAGAAAGAACAGAAACAGTAAGGTGCTGGGCCACCAGGAGCTGCCAGAACAGCTTCAGTTTTTGCTTTGGTATAGATTCTACAAGTCTCTGGAACTGTACTTGAATGTCTTCCAAAAGACACCACTTGAGGGTATTTTGATGATGGAGTGGAGAGTACTGTCTAATACTTTGGCTCAAGATCTGGTGACAGGAACAGATTATCTTGGAAGAGACCGTTCCCATCAGGATAGAAATGTTTTATAGGAGAAAGGTGACCAATCAGAATAACTTTGTGTTGATTTGCAGTGACCCTTCCCTTCAAGGGGACCCAAATTATGGCAGCAAAAAGCTTCTCACAGTGTAACAGAGCCATCCCCACCTCACTGTAGTGGTCAGGCATTAAGGCATACACAGTTCTCTTGGTGGATGCCACACATGCTCTCATCCACGTGTTGAGAATATGGAGAAGGATGACCCATCTAACCATATTACTATTCTTTGTATTTTTGCAGACCAGTGCTGATGGTCGCACGCCACTGAACTCTCAAGCATGCATTCGTCTTTGCAATGAGGGGGTTGTTCACTGGAGCCCTGTTATAATATCCCTCTCTGTGTAGTTGTGGACTGACTGTTCTTGCTGATACAGTCTGATCACGTCTTGCATTGACATTTTCAGTCACCTGAAGAAGAGCTGTTCTTCTGTTTATCCTTAAATATTGCACCAATGCACGAGTATCACATTAATTGAATGTGCGCTTTAGACCACAAATTTCAGCCCTATTTACTGATGACTTTTCTGTAGATCTAAATGCAAATGTTACTTTAGTCAGTCCAGTCAGCATTTCTATGCATGCCACGGATCATGGTAGGATGTTAATTACCTAATTGTCTCATGCAGTACACCCATCTGGAAGCATCTGCACTTCTGTTTCTCCACTCATTTATTCAGCTTTTTCTACCATCTGCATGAAAATATGATTTATTTGAATAAGTTTCTGCTTTGGAAGTGTAAAGCTTTTTGCAAATTTAGAGAACTTCCTAGAGCTAATTCCAAGCTGTTTCTGTGAGACTTGCTCATAATCGCAATATGTCCTCTTATGGTCAGTTTCTCTCGCAGAGGAAAATGTAAAACGGTAAACAAAATGCCAGGCAATAGCTGAATGTATCAGTAAAAAGGGCTTTGGATTCCTTCTGTCCTCTTCATATCTCCAGTGTGTCCTGGAGCAGTGCTGAACATACTGTCGAGCAGGAAATTGAATCGTTCTTGGAGAAACTGATAACTATCACACTGGGAAGTCAGTAGCAGGTGGTGTGGGCTGAAGGCTTCCTTTCATTTTCTCCAAGAAAGAAAACTATCCATATGTTGAAAGAGTAAAGGACACTTTAATGCTTTTTGACATTACACTAAGATGACACTGATCAAATACCAAGTATCTGCATCAGGCTTGATACCATCAGAATATGCCGGACTGTATATGGGAGGAAAAAACAACAACACTGTCTTATTTTTCAGCACATTATTGTTTATTATGTATCAGCTTTATGAATGAGGTTTGAATTCTGAGGTAATTCAGGGTTCACACGAAGGCTTTATTGTTGATGTTTAAATGCCCACTGATCTTTGCTGGTGAAGCTGAGCTTTCAGCTGCTGTTCCTTGTATCTAAAACAGTTTTACCTATTTGAACTATGCTATAATAATGCTGGACACATTAAAATTGGTCTGCTTCCCCTTTTAGAGGTGATATTAACATTGTCACTAAATATCATATTATTAAAATTGCTTTTAATTGTGGATTGGTCTCTTTCAAAAATATTGTCATCCAGGACTTTGTCTTCCAGTTATTTTGTCTGTCTAAAACGTACACACTTACTGAGCACTTCATTAGCTACATCTAATTTGTATCTACACTCATTGTCTATTTTATCAGCTCCACTTACCATGTAGAAGCACTTTGTAGTTACACTTACAGACTGTAGTCCATCTGCTTCTCTGTAAAATTTCTTAGCCCCTTTTCACCCTTTTCCTCAGTGGTCAGGACCCCCACAGAGCAGGTATTGTTTGGGTGGTGGATCATTCTCAGCACTGCAGTGACACTGATGTGGTGGTGGCATGTTAGTGTGTGTTGTGCTGGTATGAGTGGAACAGACACAGCAGTGTTCAGTGTCACTGCTGGACTCAGAATAGTCCACCAACTAAAAATATCCAGCCAACTGGGTCCTGTGGGCAGAATCACTGATGAAGGACTGTAGGATGACAAACATAAATTGTGCAACAACAGATGAGCTACTGTCTCTGACTTTACATCTACAAGGTGGACCAACAAGGTAGGTGTGTCTAGTAGAGTGGACACAGTGTTTAAAAACTCCAGCAGCACTGCTGTGTCTGATCCACGTAACACAATAACACACAACCATCATATCAGTGTCACTGCAGTGCTGAGTATGATACACCACCAACGTACTACCTGCTCTGCGGTAGTCCTGACCACTGAAGAACAGGGTAAAAGGGGGCTAACAATTATACAGAGAAACAAATGGACTACAGCCTGTAACTGTAGAACTTTAAAGTACTCTTATATGGTAAGTGTAGCTGATATGGAATGGAAAATAAGTGTATCTAATAAAGTGCTAAGTGAGTGTATGTCATAATACTGTGTATGTGCCCACAGGCCACATCTGTTCGATTAGTTCATTTAGCTTTTAAAGTCAGAAGGTAGACTTTCTCTAGAAGTGAATCTATTCCCCATGCTTTATGTTTTTCTTCAAGGGCATCCGCAGCCTGCAACAGCTTAATGTCACAATCTTCACCTGGTGGGCAGGAACACACCACTTATCGACACTCTTCATGATACACTGTGTATGACAGTTTCACTGAAAAATATACTTTCACCAGTTATTCATAATAAGCTCCATGTAAATGAAGAAAACTCACCATATAATGCTTGTACAGCCTCTTCAGGCACCAAAAAAGGTGGACCTGGTGTATGAAAGTCCACATGAGTACATAGAAACGATAACACACATGCTTGTCAGACACTAAAATGAATGTCTGAATATCAAAAGATACTTGTAAATGGTACCTTTATAGAGTTCAGGGTTGTATTCTAGTGTGTCTAGCAGGTATCTGCAATCCTTGTCCATTAAGGACTTGATAAGAGCGGCATACCTCAATGACAAAATCAGAGGATAAACAGTTATGAAATGGGCACAAGTTTCAAAATACTGTATTAAGTTCTGACACTAACATTTAAAGACTACATTTACTAATAATAGAGCTTTGAATGAGCGCTACCAGTGATTAGAGATGGCACTGATCGAAATGCAGTACTGGACATTGGAGAAGAAAAACAAGCAATCTCTGTATTCTGTAACAAATTTAGCTTGAAACATCACAGCACTGTTTGTAGCACAAAAGTAGCGTAATGTAAAATGAAGTATGTTACATGGTAACAACAGTAGCTACATGAAGCCTAACATTAAGAACAAGAACAATACCATTGTGTTATACATTACAGTTACAATTCCTTTATTTTAAATGGCTCAATGTTAGTAGGTCATTTACTACTATTTACTATTTAGTACTAGTTAAGACTATTAACAGTTATTATAGTAGGTGAGTATTTGTTTGAGCAGTTTGGACAAGGTACGTTTAGACAGCCATCTAGATTTTGATGACTGTACAATTGCATTAGTACAGGTATCAGCTGATACTCAAGGTGTCAGTATTATTATCGTTACAGAGAATGAAAAACGGTTATTGTGTCATCTCAAATAGTGATATATGACTTACTTCTGCCTGTCACATGGGTTTATGGCCACTAGAGAACCTCTATCCCAAATTGCACCAAACTGACCCTCTATAGCACTGCAGGCAGAGAGAGAGAGAGTCCACATCAATTCTCTCAGACACGTTTCATATCCTAAAACTGGAAGGTATAAGCTGTACCTGGAGAACTTGTACAAATCACACTGATAGATGGAGATCTTTCCGTCGGAACTCTGTGAACAGAGAAAGTGCATTAGCTGAATGAGCATGACTCATGACTCACAGAACAACTATCATCATTGTGACAAACGATGCCACGATGCAGTTTTAGTTTACTGTAGGTATTGCTGGTGTTTCCGGAACACTGACCACTGTTCCACGAAGAGAGACGTTTAGGCCAATTATAAAGCCTGTTAACAACAAGTGGTGTTGCACTGTAATTAAAACTGTACAGTGAAAGGTATACGATTGGATGTTAGCTCATTATCTTATATTTTTAAAACAATTCTTTGACTTGCCTTCCTTTCGTTGTTAGTATATTTTTGCAAACACCAAATAAAAAAACAACATTAATCTTTCACTGCCTTTCTTAAAACCCGGCTGTACTGTTTTCCAGGCCAACTGTGTGTTTCTTAACTTGTTAGCCAACCTCAGAAAACCTGAATGTCATTATGTGTATCATGTATCATGAAAATGTCTTCATGTATCCCGATCCCCATCATCTTTCCTCAGACCACACTGTAGAGTAGGTTGATTTTGCAGTTTGCGTTTATAATTATTAGCCACCAGATTCTGGTTGATGGTAGTAAAATATGTATTTTTGACACAGAAAGTTCCGTGCAGCATCTTGAAAAAGTATTTGCCCTGTCCCTTTACCACGGTTTTTCAACAGTCATCATTTTTCAGTATGCATCAGCATTAGTCAATAATTTGTTGGTAGTTCTTATATACAGAAGTTTTTTTAAGAAAAGTCTCTAACTTGGCTTGTCTTTGCATTATTCTTTTTTCCAAAACTGACAAGCTGTCAAGTTTGCTGGGAAGCTGTGTTGGTACGTTTCCACTGACCTCATCAAGACTGCCAGACCCCGCTGCTGAAAAGCATCCCAAAAGTATGATGCAAGCACTACCATACTTTACAATAGTGTGACCAAGCTGGTATGCAGTACTTCATTGGTACCACACATAGTGCCCAACCTTCATGATGAAAATTCTTCCAGGTCTTTGCAGGCAAGGATATGTCTCTGTCACTTTCTCACGAAGGCCCTTTTTTGTATTTTTAGCCAATTTTCTCCCCAATTAATTTCATCCACTGGCTTGGCACACAATGCTACCAAGCTGGGAGGGTGAAAGCTAACCTATGCTTCCTGAATACTGCTACTCAATGCAAAAAAAAAAAATATATATATATATATATTCCAAAAGAACTGAAATGAAAACTGAAAATCAATATCATGGTGTGACAACAGTGGCAGTATACTGGTACTGACGATGTAACACACATCACTACTCATACTGATGCATCTGTGTCCACAGTAGCTTTCTTAAGAACTTCCCGAAATTTATCTGGCAGCTATGTTCAGAGAGAAGGCCTGACCTTCAAAGTTATATTGGTGGTTTTATTTTTGGGGGATGTTCAGTCTCTAAGAACTACTGAATTTGTGGTTTAGTGCCATCTGATATTTACTACACTTGCTTCCATTTTCTTATAGAATCTTTCCAGTGAAGCCTGTATCAAATTCTGGAACCATACAGGGCAAACTGTTTTTGCTCTGACACATGAGTCAGGGGATGACAGATGAAAGCGGGAGAACCACTAATCTTCTACACAGGGGGAGTCCATCAACACACAGTGTGATAAGTTCAGATAATATTTAATACTACATCCTAACAAATTTATGCATGAAGACACAAATGCTAAGGATGTTTTTTTTTATTTGATGTTTTCTGTTTTTTTATATAAAGTGAACTTTTCAAAGGTTCTAATTAATAAACATTTTCTGAACGCACACTACGACATAAATAAAACAACATTTAACTGTATCTCAAATTCAGATTCTGACTCAACCAAATGTGAAAAGGCCACTAAGTGTACCTTGAACACTTTTGCTTCAGGTACATCTGGCACTGGCTCTTCTTTATACTGCAGTCCATGTTCTTCAAAAAACTGCTTTATGCCTTTCTCTGAAAACTCCACCCCAACAACCACATGACCCATGTCAGCCAGCCTGAAAGTTCAACAGTAGGAAGGTCAAACAACATACACATTTAGTTGAATCCCATTTTGATTACAAAGCTCAAATTTGACCACCTACCATTTCATGTCTACAGCTTTACCACAGAGAGGGAAGAAGAACCTAACTTGCTGTCGTCCACATAAAACTTTGTCTATATTGCTCTCCAGCATTCTGAAGAAAGAGGACAGAGGGTATCAAACATTATGAATAAATGCATGTCAGAAAAGCAAACGCTTTAGCAATAGTGATAAACAATAAACATCATTTGTGTATAAACAAAAGGCACACACCTGTATGTAGATGATATTTCAAAAATGTAATAAAGCAACACAGGGCATGAAATTTAGATTTTCTTAGGTTTGTTGTTACCAACAAAACAGCCAAATGTAAAACTAAGTGTGAAAAAACATTGAACGAGCACCAAATTTAAATTTTTTATTCAAATTAATAAGGAAGAGAAGGATAAATTGTATAAATCTATATTTTTGTGAAGCATACCACTGGCATGAGTAATACAATATCTGTGATGAGCATAAGAAATACTTGTGATTTAATTTGCTAACAATATTTATACAACATTCCATTGTCATATCTCCCACCCCTACATATAAAATATCATCATATTGCCCACCCCTGCTTGTGCCTCCACACTGGCTGTGCGCACAACATGGTGAATAACTGTTAAATACATGGGTGTTTTGCCAATCATTCGTACATGAACAAAATGTGCTTTAAATCTGCTTGACAGACTTGTGTGCACTGACTCCATGTGAAACAATATATGAGCACGCAATCTGAGTATATATATATGATATTTTTTTATTATTTATTATCCACAAGCTGTCCCGATAGTGTAAAGCTGCCAAAATATCGAATGTCATTAATAAAATAACACAAATAAAAACAAAAACAAAATAAACATAATACCTTATTATATTTTTTTGTTTTGTCACTTATCTGAATAAAATAGATGAAGTACTGGGGTGAAATGAGTTCATGTGTAGCTTCTGACTTGTGGTATGCATTATAGGCCTTGTAGACTGAAAGATTAAATGCCAAAGCTGCCACTCACCTGTGAATGTGCGGTTGGTGGAAGCCAATCCTGCCTTCATTCCACCTCTCCTCCCATTCTTCCAATGCCATTACTCTGTCTGCCTGGACTGCCATCTCACTCTCAGATGGCTCAGATGGGTCTTCTTCAGCTGGTCACTTGAATGCAATAGTCTGTAACTGAAGAGCAAAAGACTTAGTTGTTGATTGGCTTAATGCTGAACCTTAGGAATGTTGAGCAAAGGTGAGAAATAAGTCTTCAAAGCCACTACAACAACAGGAACTGTACACTGGCTGTGGGCCAAAGGTGGTGAGAGTTGCTGGTGTAGCACAATGCAGTAGGCTGTTGGCTGTAATCACTAAAACACGTGAGGGGTGCCCACACCCCTCAGTGGTATGACATTGCACTTTTCAAATAATAGTAAATGCATTTACCACCAAAACATTGCACATCTAAATGTTGGCCCAACGAAGTGGAACACAGCAATCAACACGCTTATAGTTTAGAAAATACAAAATAACTGAAAAAATCTTAACGTGGTAGGTCTGGTGTATACTTTAATAATCTTACCGGCTTTAAGACGTGCGTGCAAAATACTATGTAAATCAGGATCTTCTGCTTTGTGGGTTTTTGTGGTAAAAAAAAAAAAAAAAAAACAAGACATCTGTGTTATTACCAGATGGACTTACCTCTATGAGCTCCGGGGTGTTCTAACAACGTGTCCTGTTCATCGAGCTGTTCTACATGCTCGATAGACCATAGAAGGTGTCAAACGTTTTAATGTGTTGTTAATGTTTATTCAGTACAGACTCAGCTTAGTATTACTACTCACCCCTGAAAAGGAGATTTATGCTATCAAAAGTACTAGCCTTAGTATTCTCTTAATGCTGGTAACATTTTCTGTTAAGGAGATTGAGACCAATCCAAATGATAAACTGATATGGTGATTCAGGCAATCAGAACTATCCGAATATCTCACCTGTAATTTTACAGCTGGTTGCACTTTTTGATGAAGTGATTCAAACTCTCAGAATATCGCTCCTGTACTTTTGCTGCTGGTAGAATTTCGTGACAAAGTGATTTAAGTTAACAAAATATCCTACCTACGGTTTTAAAGCGCTAACTATAAATATGTAATATAGTAGGAAATTTTCGACAAAGTAGCGCTGTTCGTCAGAACCGGCTTCAGTGCACAGGGAGAGGAAGAGGAAGAGGAGGAGCTTGTTGGGCAGTGGGCGGAGTCTGCGCAGCTATAAGCTGATCACCCTGTCTGTCTGCGCGGGTCCCGCCCACTTTTTTTAGAACTTAAGGGTTGGTCAGGAGCTTCAGTTGTTTTTAAGGGTTTCTCGAAGAATAGTCCATGTAGCATTACGCACTGTTTCTCGAGGCTGCAGGCTGTTATTCACAAACTGAGACTGCAGTGCACTATCGCTAAATTAAAATAACACGGTCTATTACTAGCATTTGCTAAACCATTAAAATGTAGCTTTGACAAATCATATTTTTTTTTGTTTTTACAACAGTGTAACAATGATATAACGATGTAGCAATGACACAATATGACAATTATACAACGAAGAAATGCTGTAATAAATGTTAGAATCACAGTTACTAGCCCCTATGTGCATTAGAGCTTTTAGAACTCTGTGGTCTGATTGGTTGTTGCTAGGATACCAGCTGCTGGCGTTCAGTGTAAACAAACCTAGGTTGTTTTGAGTTTGCGGCTGTTCTGAGGAGATGCCTGAAGTGCAAAGTTTCGAGAAGATGCCAAAACAACTCAAGGAAACGGTGAGGAATTGAATTTATGCAGTTATAAAACTGTTAACAGAATTAAACTGCATATGATATATGTAAATATAGCTGCGTTTGACATTTTTAACTTGCTGCCGTGTTGCTGCAGTGTCACTGACTTATTGAAAGTGGATGTAGCTATAGAGCTAACGTTAACTAAGCTCAGAGCTTTTTCAGAAATCCAGGTTGACTTAAAATTTTCGCGTTTTATCCTGTATTATATGCTCAACAGATGAGTTTACCACCTCCTGGGAGATGGAGCTGGAATGATGAAACTCAAACCCTGGAGTTTGTTTGGTAAATAACTCATTAACTCGTCTTTTACATGCGGATTTTTTGGTCACAGTGTGAAGCAGAGCATATCAGCAGAAATTTAAAAGAAACTATTAGCCGTTTCTTGTTTACAGTATTAATACATCTGTGGCGATTAAAAAGAAGAGAAAAAAGACAACATCTACATACCAAGAGTCTTTTAGGAAGCATCTAGAAAGGTAAATCAATTGTTGATTGTGTAACTGATTTCTTAGTGAACCATTCATTTAAGACATATTTTGGGCTGGCCATTTAACATGTTTGCTTCATCGAACTGCTCTAAAACAAACCTGATATAGCTTTTGAATAACACAATGACAGATTTTAGAGTTAACAAATTTCTAAAACACTGATGAGCAAATAGATAGAGCACTGAATGTTATTTATTGATTTATTTGTTGTCCTGTAAATGAGAGGTGGCTTCTGGTAATAGTATTTAGCAAATTAAGCATCCAAAAAGCATTCTTCACAAATCAGTCTTGATGTAAGCAAAACTGCATTACAGATCTGTAGCCTAACTGTGGCTTCATTACAATGACGTTTGTGTAAAATATTCATAGGCAAGATGTGCAGGGAACTAATAAACTGAGTGTAATACACTGTAATATTAAAGGATCTCACAAAGCAAGCCGTCAGCCAGAGGAGGGCACTGTGGTCTCAGGAAAACTGTGGGACCAGCTGAGCTGAATGCCTACAAGTCTGCTGTCAAACGCTCACAAAGGGGCTCAGTTACAATCGAGCATGTTAAACGTACGTTTATCTCTTGCTTATGTAAATAATGATACTGAAGCAGTTAAACCAGTCAAAAGTCACAATGCTGCCACATCCATTCAGTAACTAATAAAGAGTTGGTCATTTTTATTTTACAGAGGTGGCAGTCTCATTAGTGCAGGAAAATGAAGCGCTGCCCATTCCACTTTGCTTTATGACTGTGATTAAGTAAGCCTTTTTTCTGGTCATTTTCCTTCTTTCCAACTAGTTAGTGAACATAACATGGTTAGAGTCATGCTAATGGCAGCTGTAAAGATGACTGGATTGTTTCGAATACAGGAGTCGAGAGATGGATGACCTCCTGGCCAGTCTCTTGCTGTACCTCTACTACCACTTGGAGAAGAAAGCTCTGGAGGAGCGTCCCAAGCCCCACATGGCGTGAGTCTGAAGATAGGGATTAAGTGCTATGTAAAAGCAGGCCGTGTTTGAAGGGATTACAAATAATCTCATGGCTTCTACCGTCTACTGGCATGCAGTTTCTTGCTAATATGTACAAAGCAATGGAGCTACAGAGACACTGAATGTAAATGGAGGACAGTATACTTTCAGAGATACTGTTAACCTTCAGATGTTGATTGTTATTCTGTTAGTTTTGTTCTATTATCCAAATATAATTACATGATTACATATTATGTGTCTACAGTCTGGCTTTTTCTTTTTGTTTCAGTAGTAAAACATGACAAAAATGTAAATAATGGATTTTCTTTCCACAAAAAGACTGCATACACAACAGTAACTTCTCATCAAATTTGAATCGTAATAAATATCTCCTCGAATGAAAGTTTAGAATTCTCAGTTCTGACAGGATTTCCTCCATCTGAATACAGAAGAGAATATCACTGCATATCTGCAAGTAGCGAAAGAGCAAGACTGCTGCACATTCTGACTGAAGGCTTGATATAGATGTCTTCATTACAGTCAGGAACTCATTATAATGAAGTGTAAGCCACAGCAGTGCTAGCGCTGACCTGACCCACTGCACTGGTGATGGCTAATTGCAAATCTGGATTAGTTAACAGCGTGATCATCTTTCTCTTGGCTGTCGCAGGGAGCAGAGTGTGACGGAGAGGCAGGTGATGGCAGAGACAAGTGCTAAATTGGACCTGGCCAAGAAGCATCTGGCCTTCTGTTACTCCAGTCTGGTGTTGGGGCTGGGCCTGTCTCAACATCATCACATGGCCTGTGGCAGGTCAGTGCCAGCCATCAATACTTGGCCTGTCATTACCCGTTTAAATGTATGGTTTAGATCTAAATCTGACTGGTGTAGGCCTACCATGTAAAAACATTGTAAATCAGAACTCCTGAGTGAATAAGTCATGCTGAAAAGGGGACAGTGAGCTTAAGACAAACACATTAAAAACAACATCACTTTTGTCAGCATGTTTATCAGATTATGAGATGTGAGTTATGAAAAGTATGCTGTCTGTGCTATCTATGCCATGCTACATTTTGTAGTTGTTCTGATAAAAAAAACGATTGTAGGTCCAGGCGTTCATTCCTCATTCCTATACCTTAAAGCTATCCACAGATTTTTCAACATTTCTGTATAGTTCAGATCTAAACAAAGTCATACCAGAATGGTTTGACATGTAATGGTGTAATGTAGAGAAATGTGCCTGCTCATGTTTCTTTCTGTGCTGGTGATAGAAACGAGTGGTCACAATGTCTACAATATCATTAAAGTCATTTTTTACTGTACAAAAGCACCAGTGAACCTACGTGTGTCTTCTAAGTTTTTATATGTACTGTTGAGAATAGAAAATAGCAGTAAATCTGAAAATATATGTTTTTTTGGTGGATTGATTTGCCTCTCAACACTTTGCATGATAAATTTGAGGCCAAAATCTTATTATATAGCTATTGTAAGATGATGTCTTCATCAGGCAGCGTATTTGTAGTAATTTCATGTAATAACTTCCTGTGAGGTGGTTTTTAGAGGCATTAAACTCTTCAGACATCTGGTAACTATCACCACTGATCTCTAGGAAGTTTTCTAGAATTCAGCACTCAAACCACTCTGAATGACCTTCTTTACACTTATCACTTTAACCATTTAATTTTGCAGAAAGTATGGAATTACTCAGCTAGTTTGGATTGTTTTCCATGTGGTTACTGAACGATAAGCCTTAGGATATAATTAAGCCTGGGAATTTAAGGTGGTTGAGTGATATGGCTTTCTTCTGCCCTAAAGTGTGGTGGTTAATTAAGGCCATACTGTGCTCTAAAATATTATGATGTATGTCCACAGGAGCAGGGTGTCATCCACTTACAGAGACAGGCAGCTCTATGAGGTGAAAACAAAAGCATGATATATATCACATGATATATGTGTTCAAAATGAATTTGGCTTAATATTTCTTGAATCAGTTTTACTCATCATGACCACACTCACTATTCAACTGTCCATTTTAATGTTGTGAGTAGTTTAAACTCTAAGGTATATATATGGTCTACACTGTAACCACGCTTATAAAAGCATAATACATATAAACATTAGTTTCGTAGTAGTTACTGAATAATTAATAGTAGTTCCCAGTCTTAAGATTAGTGTCTTAGTCTTAAGAACAATAGCTGAATAATAAATCAAGGGGTTAATGATTGTCATTCCTTATTCAGCAAGCCTTTAGAAAAAAAACTTTTTACCATATAATCTGTTCATAGTGAATGTCTGTGTTATACATTTGTATGGCAGTGTCTGTACAGCTTCTTTAGCTATGTGGCATGGGTTACCTTTGGAAGGAGGGACCTGAAGGGAATCCAGGGTGAGATTGGTCGCTTGTTCCGATCTGACACATTTAATCCTGCCCTGAGAGTTGAGAAGGAGGAGCCGGAGCAGGACGAGGAGGAGCAGGAGATCACCCAGACAGAGGGCCAGTCTGAGCCTGACGAGTCCAGACAAACTGTCCCGGCCAACAGGTCTGAGCCAAGTACCAAACAAACTGAACGGAAGTCTGTAGAGCTTTCTAAGTGTTCTGTAGAAAAGAAAGTGCAATAAGCTCAAGCTTGATAAGGAGAAACCAAACTTATGACAAGGAATTGCATATTCTTTCCATGCATGGCCCCTTGCCCTGTAACTAAAATGAATAGCCTGCATGCTGCATTAGTGGATAGAGCAACAGCAGGAAGCTGCACACATAATCAACAATGTAGACATTCCCCTAAACAGCAGTGTTGCTTGTAAAATAATATTATACTGAAAATGTGAATAGATGTTATAAACAACTGCAGCCTATTCTCCATCACAAATTCACTTTTTAAAATTACGTAATTTTTGGAATTATGTTTTCAAGTGCTATTCAAAAAGTAACCCACACATAAACATAATTTAAATTCTGATGATGAGCATCAGCATGTGAAATACATTGTCACATCTCTACTATGCACATTGTCACAGTTTTACATTGCAATCTCACAATTATCGCAATGTTTTGTTACCCCTAATTGATTAATATCCTTGATAATTCTAGATAATTGTTAATGGGTACTTAGGTACTAATAGCTATTAATTTGCTAATATAATATGTAATGGGACTGTGTGTGACAATGTATTATTGTATTACACATTGTTCAGTGGATGTTAAAATACATCTTAGGATACCGGTCATGCTGCCATTACTTAATGACTGGAGCTCTGGCCAGGAGGAGATGTCGTACGACTATGCTAAGCTTATGTAACATCCCTATGTGTATGTTTAGAAAGTTACCTGGACTATCTCATACATACCATGTGTGTCAACATGTAATATTAATACGCTTATTGTCACTGTCAGAACAAAACCTCTTATCTACCTATGTAACTTTACAGGAGAAGGAAAAAACACCCCTGAATTTCAATGAAAGTTAATGGAACAATATATTATATAAATCATTTTGGATGATTTCTGTTAATCCATTTTTAAGCATTGTACTCAGGACCACTAGGGGCGAGTCCGAATCAAGACTAAGACTGAGGCTTGGACACATCGAGTTTGAGTTAAGACCAAGACTTTGTAGTAGTTAAGTCTGAGTCAATACCGAGACAAGGAGTGGCTGAGACTGGAACAAGACCAAGACCAGAATACAATAATTTTCAGAATTTAAAAATAAAAAGAAATGAAAAAAATGGAAGTAGTTAATTGTAAATTCATTATAATTTATTACACATGATATATAACATAAATAGTGTTGCGTTCACTGCTATTAAAAGAGACACAGCCTTCAGACAAGTCCTAGTACTTTATTTTCCAGCTGTTGTTGACCACAGCTATGCCGTACATAAGCAGAGTTTTCTTTTCTCTAACAGCTCATTTGCTACCCAGCTCACGTCCCTCTGCTTAAGCACACTCAGGGGCAGCTTCTAGCCTCTCACTCTATAATAAGAGTCCTTTGCAAAATAAACCCAGTGAATAAATGCTGAAGAACACCAACCCAAAAGTAGCATTACTTGGACAGGCTACAATAGTATACATTACAATATATTTTGTAAAATATAACATTAAATAATATGTATCCTAAAATATCTGATTATTAAATGAGAGCATAGTAGTAACATTCTGATCTAATAAGGAGATGTTAGAAATTTAGGACTGACGAACATCAACAAACAAATAATACCCAATTAAACCTTCATGGAAAGATCAATATGATCCTCAGCTGGCTGCAAACAGATTTTCTTAAAATATGTAGAGAAAGGACTGTTTTATTCTGTTTAAAAGTATTGTTGATATTTAATAATGATAGAAAAAAGTTTCTAGTTATCTCAGGTAGAGGCCCTGAACTTGAGTGGTCTCGAGAACAGTTTCTGCCTTACTCTAAAACTGAGACAAGACCAAGTCCAAATGATGTTGAGGCCGAGTCAAGATAGAGGCTGTTAATTTGCCAACTTGAGACCGGTCTCAAGTACTCCAACACTACTGTTCATCATAACATTTTGACACAATTTAAAGGCAACTGGTGTTTTCCATTAATGTGAAAAAATTAAAAAGAAAAAATGGAAGTACAAGGTTTTGTTCTGACAGCGACGTTGCTTAAGCACTTCTTTAATATAACTGTGGTTCTGTTTACTATTTTACCTGGACTGTATTTTGGTTGGCTGTATTATTTCAAAGGCAAACTCCTCCTGTGTCTGCATGACGTAAGCAGTGGTTGGGCTGGAGAGCTTGATTTGTGCAAAGATTTAACACTTTTATAGTTTCCTCTGGTGTCAGTAACACTCACTCGCTGTCTCCTGACCTCTGACCCAGGAAATCTAAGCGGCGGCCGGCCCGGGGCAATATTGTGACCCAGCGCTCACCCCTCATGGTGTCCCTTCTTCCTTCCCCGAAAGAAAAAGCCCCTCATTTGTTCCAGAGATCCTGCAGCCACACACAGCAGCCACCTAAACTTAGAGAGACTGAGGTTCTAATGGAGGAGCTCAGTCAACAGCTAGCCTCCCTCAGGTAACAAATGAGTTACTATTTACTTCCCTTATGCCACCGAAAAGGAGTAATTATTTACTACATAGTACTATTTAATTATTTACTACTAATTATTTACCTCCTTCTCCATTGCACCCCTCCAGCTTTGGGGTACTGGGAAAGCCTCTGAGCCAGTTCAGCTGCACCACACTGATGCCTCATGGAGCAAAGGACGAGGGTGAAGAGGGAGACAATGAAGACAACTCTGAGGAAGATGAAAATGAAAGCACAGTGGAGCATGGAGCACATGTTATGGGGAGCAAGACTTCCTTCATGGCCCGGAGATCCATCACAGCAACAGCAGGCAAACGCAGCAGCCTAAGCCGGGCTAACACTTCCAGAGCCACCACAGAGGTGCTGTCATCAGACACAGACTGACCATCACTGCGTGTGTGTGGTGTGTCCAGTTGTAGTTGTTTACATGAAACATTAAATAACTTTTAAATTGCATTATTACAAAGTTATTAAGTCAAGGAGTTAATAATAAAGCAATAAGCCATTAAAGCCTGTGCGTTACTGTGATTTTATCATGATTTTATCCCTTCCCTGTGATAAAACCACAGGAATGCATGGCCCTTAAGTGGCTTATTGCTTTTATAAAACAGCAGCCAACAGAATATATAATAAAATACACAATTTTTCAGAGAATTATTTGTTATTATTAATAATAATTGGCATAAACAAGTATTCCACCAAGAAATGTAGCTCCTTTAGAGTACGGTATCATTGCCAAGCAACCATGGACCACTGAATGAGGAGAATATTCGGTCACCCATTGCTGCATATTGTAGTCATTTCATGAATTTTTTAACTTTTTGTCATATAACAATGAACATATGATAACACAGCACTGTTAAATACAAAAACATTCACTTTATAAGTCCTTTTTGGTCACCAAATTACCACCGCGAGTCTTATTTAGCATCAATCCAGCGGCGTTCCTCTTCTTGCGCTGGAGCTGAATCTCAAAGCGGTTCTAATTCAGGCTAGATCTAGTTAAGAACACAAGTTGTAAGCCCCTCAGTTTAAACGCAAAACGGGTCCTTACCTCATCATTATACTCGGTGGTCCATGCGAGCAGCATGAGAGTCAAAGATAATTCCATTAACAGCACAAGAGTTTTTTTGTGCCATGGTGTAATAATACATAATTCAGTAAGTCACAATTCAGAAGCGGTCATAGGTGTGCGTATATCATGGATCTCAGCCAATCAGATTTTAGAATCAGAACTATCCGTTTTATAATAGAAGTTTTGGAATGTTAAGGGATTTAGGTATAACTTGCTTCACCTCGTTATTTGTGTGGTTGATTTTATAACAGAATATCCCATAATTAAGTGGTTAAGATGTAAACACAGTCTTTCAGAGTGGTTTGATGTGAGATGCTCCATAGAGTAGTGATAGGAACTAGGCGCCAGAAGCATTTAATGCTTACCACAGAAAGCCAGTACGAGAAATGGTAACAAATCTGTTTTCTGATGCCTCAGACATTGTTTTATGATAGTTTTGGTCTAAAATGTATGTATTACTTAAATGCATGATGGCAGAGAGGTACATGCAGGGAAATAGTGCCCACTATTTTACCATTATCAGCACCACATATACAACCTCAGAAGACATGTAAATAATGGCTATATTTGCACTGTAGACATCACAACCCCTGGTTCCTATGACCACCTCTAGAAAGAAATCTGATTCTCCAAGTTTCTATACAATGAGCCATTTCACATCAAATGATTTGTTTACATCTAAATAGCTGAGTTCAAGAGAAATTTTGATGGTGGAATTCTCCTTTAATCAAAGGGCACTACCACTAAGTGATGCTGTTATACAGGGTTATTAAAATCATACTTACATACTGTTAAAGCAACCCATTCAGCACATCATCAGATAGGAGGTGTACATTAAACATCTTATCATTAAAATTACTTCTTTTTCCAAGTGTCTGACACTTTGCTTCATCAGTCAGTGTGTAGCCCCTGTGGCATGGAGGATGTTTGTGCCAGCATGTGTGTTGGCAGCCTTCAAGAGCGTAACTGAGAATAGCAGAAGGAGCTTTGCCATCACCCTAATTGGCTGGGTAATCTGGGACGCTGTGGCCAGTAATCTGGGTCTGGATAAGCCTACAGAGGAGAGCAGTGAAGTGTGTGTGTGTGTGTGTGTGTGTGTGTGTGTGTGTGTGCGCGCACGTGCACTTGTTTGTTTTTTGGGAGGGGGAGGTGTGTGGCATGGTTTCTGAGTGTAGGAGTGACATCTTCAACTCTGATATCTTCAGACAATTCTGAGTTATGCAGAGGTCATCTGTAATGATTATATTCTAGCCCACGCTTTGTTTATTTACTTACTTTAATATGGCACCCATACTTTTCCAGAGAATATTAAAAAATGACCAAAGATAAACAGGTAATCTGGAAAATAGATCTGGTATGGTGTTTCTTTGTGTACCGACTGGTGTGTGTTTTCTGGATTCTACACCACATTTCATCATGTATCCATTAGGGGGAGACAGCACATACCGTACAGGTGAACGAGGATGAAGTTGGTTTCTATTCGACAGCTTCTTATTCGAATTTTCCGTTCCACCTTAAATGGCGTAGCCTTTGCAGGCGTCCGAATGTACAGGCGCCAGAATGGAACTGCTGCACCATTTAAGGTGGAACGGAAAATTCGAATAAGAAGCTAACTGTAGCTTCGTGGACAAAAGGCAGAGCAGACAGTAATGTGAGAAAAATGTATATTTTGTACAAAAATTTAAGGGACAAAACAAATTTTCATTTGTAAATTTCTGAATCCTACCTAAGAATGTGAGAAACCTAAAGAAAGTGAAAATATAGTCGCAACAAAGAGCAAAAACAGGTTCGAGAGGCTGTCTGTACAACCTTCAGCTGTAGTAAACCTTAGAGAGAGAGACAGAGAGAGAGAGAGAGAGAGAGAGAGAGAGAGAGAGAGAGAGAGGAAACTAAACACTCATTTTTACTCCACGCCGTATTCCCCCCTCCTCCTCCCGTCTCTCTCTGACGATGCGCCCATATGGTCGGTGGATCTGTCAATCATTGGCCAGGCTCTCCCTCCTTTGACCCGCATTCGTGCTCCACTGAGCGTTTGGCACTGAGGGCGAGTCGCTGTAAACGCGTGGACGCGGACAACTCGTAACCTGCGGACTTCGAGAAAAAAATAAAGAGTAAAGATTAGGATTACTTAAACTCAACGCGCTTCGAGGAGAACGTTTTTCAAGAAAACAAAGGGAGAAAAGAAATCCATGTGCAGAAAAAAAGTGCGCGCGGAGGACTAGTGTAGCGCGAAGCAACACGTATCCGGTGGGCTCGCACTCCTGAGTGAAAAGCAGGGGGAGAGAGGGCCGAGGTGGGGGAGAAAACGGGAGAGTTGCTCACAAGTGGAAACGGGATTTTATTTTTTTTATCGTTCTCTGCACGAAGCCGCACACTTACCCAAGGAATTATGAGGAACATTTGGATGCTATTGACCCTCGGCTTGACTGCCTTTCTTTCGGGGGAGAGGGTGAGTTTTAGCGGTAACAGCACCGCTTTTCCTCTGGGGTTGAGTAGCTGGTGGGAAACTCTTCAGCAGACGATGTTGGCTGCACTCCTGGGTTAATTACCTCCTCTGAATTGTACTTTTTTAACCTTTGGCAGGTTGTAGTAAAAGTAATAAACGAGTCTGCTTTGTAGCGGTAGCGACATTAATGTGTATTAATATCTAGTGTACACCGACGTCTTCCTACACTTTGTTTGTTTAATGAGGATTTTTTAAAAAGTCAGATTCCTCAAACGGTTTTTAACGGTCGTCTAGACCATACGGACGGTTTCTGCCGGCGTTATGGCTTAAACACACATGAGGGAAATACGAGAGGCGACACCTGCGTAACTTTTCGGACGTTTGTACAGGTTTAAAATGTATCCTGTGTTGGCTGCTGTATACTTTTTTTTATGTAAAACAGTCTACTGCGGAAAGTAAATGATTACTAGGCATATTTGCCTACGAAATGATCTCAAAGCAGTAGCTCTCACTGCCGTTGTCAACGAGAAGGCGGTTTTGATTTGCTTTTCCCTCTGACTGTTTATTCGCACCTATTCAGTTTGTCCGAGACCGGTGTGACATGGAGTGCCTTGGTCTGCAAATCATCTATGCCAGTTAATCAGAGCAAATGCCACTCTGAGCTGCTGTACATTTTTCAGTTTGTTAATTGAGCGAGATAACATTCTTAACATTCTTCCCCCGCTGTACTCTTTGTCTTTTTAAGGCCTCTTCTGGCTGTCCATTGTGTTTCATTGTGTTTAATTCAAATATTTCACAGCTGCTTTCCAGCTCATTATGGGAGGTGATTATTTGAAATAGCCTGTCTGACAGAGCTTAGACAAAAGTCAGCCATATATTCGATGGTGCATAACTCATATCTATATCTATATTTCTGTCTATATTTAGTCTGATTAGTACAATTTAGGACTTTTCAGAATGGAATGAACAGTTTAGAAAGCTTGATCAGACTGACAGGTGCTGACAGTGCAGTCCTTAAGTAAATGCCTAGTGACACATTTTCTTTGTTGTTTTTGCTATGTACTCCAGCATAATAAGTGAAATTATATTTGAAATGAAACAAAAGTTAAAAATGTAGACTGTGAGCTTTAATTTGAGGGCATATATTTGTGTTGGGTCAATGTTTAGGAATTACATTGTACTCCCATTTTAGACTGTCCAAATGTAAAGAGGCATTTTACTGATTCATTTTGTTTCCAGACTGACTGTATGACGTTACATCATTAGTTCACACAGAGGCCCACCAAAAGACCTGGGGTTGATGTGGAATTTGCATATACCGTCTGCTGCTGTTGTTTGACAAAGACCTGAAACATACTGTAACCTAAAGCAGCTCTGGGGCTTGCATGACCAAAATGTGGAATATTCTTGACTGGCGAAGTCAGTCACCCAACATGAACCCACTGAGCAGATATTTCATTTACTGAAGACAAGACTGAATGTAAAAAGTGCATAAAACTGAAAATGCATTATTGCACCAATAAAGCACCACCAGGGAAGATAAAACCTATATACACTCTTAAAAAGATGGTTCTTTAAGGGTTAATTAATAGGGAACACAGTTCTATATCGAACCATGAACAATAAAAGAACCCTTTGTATGATTAAAGAGTTCTTTGCATTCTTTCCATTTCACAGTACCTACAACTAGGTACTGTGAAATGGAGGGACTATGTATAAACTATAAAATGGAGGGATTGTGTATAAAAATGGCTATAATTCCCTTATGACTCACCTAATGTGGCTGTAGCTGCATACCCTGGAGGACTATAATGTGTAGTATAAGACGCCCGAAGCACAAGAAATGTTTTTAATTGTGTTGCAGTAGGCATAGACCTTCATGACAAACATTAACTGTGGCCTTTCACAATTAACTAATTGCTGAGGCCAAAATAATTATGATTCATATTCCAGACAGAAATGCAGCCCTGTGTATTGTTATTTTCTGTCTGAACAGTTCTGGCTTCAACCAAATCTCTAAATATTTCAGATTTATCCACATGCTACATCAAAGTTTAGTGTCCAAGTGACTTTAATATGATCTTATGTAATCCTCTGTAATGTCTCACATACTATATATGCAGACATGTGCTGTTGCATCATTGTACAAAGTTTTTCGTAGACTTATGAGCCTTATGGTTAGTCAAGCGGCAAAGTACAAAAGCAACCTATCTACGAAAGCAAGCAATACCTGTAATTTTGTGTTAAAATATAGAATTGTTTGCTTGCTACTGCTGTATTGTCAGCGGTGGTGTGCTGTGGTGTTATTTGGCTTAGTGTTTTAAATGACTCATTATTTTGCGTGAGGTCACTAATCATGGTCAGCCTTTTCAATTTTTGATGATGTGTTTTGTTCAGATATGCTGTGTTTCCACTATAGAGGCTGGAGTGTCATTCTGTGATATTATGTCATGAATTTTGGAATTTGTGCTCGCACCACTGAATGATTCATTGTAGTCCATAGTTAAGCAGCTCAGTAGTAAATGAATGTGTATAACCCAGGATCCAATCTCTTGTACATTCTTGTGAAATGCCACAGGGCTGGCACTAGCGCCAGTGTAATTCCATGCTTGACTGGCATGCTGGTTTGTGCTGTCTCCTCCCATTGATCAGAACCTCAGTCAGCGTGCCCCACAGCCATGAAAGCTGTATCAATCTCAGTGAAACCCAGCACAGCACATTGATTCTCTATGCTGGCATCATGTTGACATGGCAATTAAAGTGGTCTGACTGGTAACCACCAGGCAAATCTATGTGTTGATTACAACTGATGCACCTCAGAGACCACATTTTCCCAGCTGAGTAAACAAAAAGCCACCAAAATCAAGTCAAAATACATTTTATTCTAGTTAATGGCCTGCTCAGGGGAAATATTCATGCCTTCTTTTGTGTTAATGTTTTGTCTACGTCTGTGTTTTTAAGCAGAATTTATCCCACATAAATCGACTGTGTTTTGATTTGTTGTCTGTGGCCAGCTGTTTGAATGTGTAATTTGCATGGTTTTTTCTCAGGAAGCGAGGGAGCTCTCCAGCTTTCAAAATGGAGATTTATGCAAGGTCACTGCTCCCTCACCATCTGAGACTTACCTCATAGGAATATCTTTCTAACAGCTGGGAATTACACCTCTTCCGAAGGCCTACATAATTAGAAATGATTCTTTCAGGTAAATAAGAAATAGAGGAACCAGTGCTAACGGTGACAAAAGTTATCCCAGCAAAGTGAAGCATGCATTTACAGCTCAGGTTAACAAGGATGAGATCATTTTGAGGCAGTGTGAAAGTAGCAGATCATTTGTTTACAGGGAAAAGAATTATTTTTATCATGATATGCCATGTTCATGGGGGATGATTGCTTCTATCACTTATTTTCGCTTTCCTGAGAGCGTTTTGTGTGTGTGTTACACGTTTTGGTGATGAGGTGATGAACAGATCAAAGAGAAACTCACGCGCACACTGACCGCTCTCTCACCCCTCACTCTTGCCGCTCTTTCACCTGAGGCTAGTTTTCCATTCTTTGTTAGAAGCTCTGTGGCTTGTATTTCCACAGTTTTGGTTTGTACATTATCACATATATCACACTCAGCAGTGTGCATCAGTGCATACAGTGCACTGAATCTGTATTCTACAGCAGTTTGCCCGCTGTTCTTTTCAAGTGCTGATAGTCTGTGATGACATAATCTGCGAATGAAAACATGTCCATAATACCCCTGAGTGGTTCATCTCGTAAAAGCACTGCTTTCAGCACAGCCCTATGAGAAACAGTGCTGCTGGTGCTGTCATCTGGCTGGAATCTCATTTGGAGGAAAAGTACGCTGGGCCCCTCTATCCCTTGTCACAATGTTACATGCCTGGCAGTGAGGTGTATGCTTGGTCACATGGCAGAGTCAGATGCTTTGCTGAGCTGCTAGAAACATGTCGAGGTTCTCAGTAGTGTCATGTGTCCAGTAGTTTGAAAAAGGTCCAGACTGTCCTTCCACTGCCTTGACCACTGGCACTGTCATGCAGGAAGAAAGAAACCAGCTACATTGGGAGGAAAATTAAAAATACTAAGGATGAAACTGTCAGATATTTTAGTTTTTTGATCAAATATTTTCCTCTCTATCTAGCAAGGACATTTATTTAAATTGCACTTGGGGTTAAAACCAACATTTCTGTTTCAAATTAGATAGATTAATTCTAAACCCTAGAAACAGAGTTTCACAGGTCTTGCTTCTGACCAGAGAGTCTGGTAAGATTTGTGTTGCCAAGAACCGTTTACTTTGACAGGAAGGGCACGTTTGACTGAAATGCGCAACAGCTAGCCACAAACTATAGTTTTTTTGCTATCATTGTGACATGTAGGGTCAGAATTGTGCTGCAACAAAAACAGACCCATGTGAAAGTATCCACTGGAAAATGATAAGTTAGTGGCAGCAAATAAAGTAACGAAATCTTGCTCTGAAATTGTTCTCACAGTGTGGAGAGCAGGCAGCTAGCTACAACTAAGCTTGATAAACAAATGTTTAATTCCTGTTTTACTGATTAAATTAATGCACAAATAATGCATGTGGTGTCTTGAAAATTGTATAAATGACAGTTATTTGAATAACTTTACTGTTTCCAAATATTTTAATCATCAATTTTATGAAGTTATTGTATAAACTTTGCATTCTTTAAAACATACATAAACCTAGATTTTAAGTTAAAACCTTCCACAAAACAACAGATAAAGATAAACCTGCTACACTCAGAGTAATTTAATGAAATAAAAGGCTTTTTGCCTAGGGCTTCATTTTTATTTTAAGGCTTATTAAATAAAACAGAGGTCTAGCAAAGTCAAAATTAAATACTCACAAATGTCTGAATCAGCAGATCCATCACAGTCTCTGTCCTCTCTATAGTCCATCATTCTCATTGCACTTTTTACAATTATTTTTATGATGCTCACACACTGAAGCCAGCTTTTTCAAGCCATCCCTGTAGCAGGGTCTTTTGGCTTGCTCTATGTCTTCACGTGATCCTTAATGGCCTCTGCAGGCCGGGCTCTGGGGCGCGTGACGGAATCCCAGAGTGGTCTTGTTTTGTCATCAGCCACGCAATTCCAGCCCTGCTGATTCTCTCCCTTGAGCTAAACTGCTTCACATTGTTATTATTACTCTGTCTAAGGTTACTCCTGAGAACAGTTACATTATTCTTTCTCTCCTTTTCCCCCAAAAATGGAAAGAATGATGAGATGTGTCTAGATACACGCTGCTGACACTAGCCTAGTGTGTGTTTATATCAAGAGCGCAAACATCTGCGGGACGTATGTGCTGTTGCTTTTTGAGCGGCCATATTTTCGGCGCTCTTTTACCCTGAGAGTTTGAAGTTTTTGCATACCAGTGGGAATTCACAACAGCTCAAGCAGAAGGGAGAGCAGCTGAACGCGGCAATAGTCAATGGTTAACACGCCAACAAACCCCAAAACTACTGCAATGGACGGTTTGAGAGTGTTAGTTGAGAACTTTTGCCCTGTCACTACACACTATACACTACACATTCCCCTCTCAACTTGCACTTGCTTTGATTTCTCTCATGCATTAAAATTTGCAGAAAAGTTAAATTTATAGTTTTCCCCCCAGATGTAGCTGTTCAGAGATCAACTACATTATTTAAAAAAAAGGACAAAATATGGACAACATTCATCCTGCAAGCTGCTACTACTGTTTTTTAGACACATATCATAGTTTTATGCAGTTAGCTACATTAGCCTCATAGCTCCAGAGCAAAACAGAAGAAGCAAATATATTTTAGCTGACTGAGTGCATTTGAGAGAAGGGGAAAATTGGGTAAATAATATTTTTCCGTCGACCTATTATTTTAATAACACAACACATGGAAAATTCTTTTGGAGGCCTGTAGTTGAAGAACAGTGATTAAGCTTAGGGGTCCAGCATGGGGGGGGCCTTTAAACAGTCTGCTTTCTGCATTTCAGGCTTGTGGAGAACGCAGGAGGGGGCTGGCTTTGGCAGCCTGTGAGCTCTTTACTGAGAGGGCACCGAGTGTCACTGTCTCATTTGTCAGTGGGGGCAATGGCAAAGCCATATGCTGATGTACTCATGGAGTAAAGCAGCCTGGCTTACTGCGTGGCGATGAATATTGAGACATGCTTGCTGGCCGACTTGTTTGTAGTAGAAATACCATCTGTGGATTACAGGAATACGTTCCTCAGCCATTTTGAGTTGTTGGCAGACTGCTTGAACATGGCAGATTACTAGATTTCACAAAGATAAATGAACATGAATCAGGACTAATCGTGATTTATTACAATGTGCATGTAATTTGACGCTGATGTTGACGTGCCTACATCAAATTAATTCTTTATTAATTTCTGTGTTGACATTATCACTGCGCTAATATACTATGACATCTTTGCAAAGATAACAAGTGGAATGTACACTACTGAAAATGTAGTGAAGTGCAGTAAAATGTATCTGTAGTGTTTTCAAACATTGTGTTGGAACATGTTCTTACAGCATGAATATGCCGTCATGTGGTCAGTGAGCGTTTTCTTTGTGTGCTTTAAATTGCTGTGGAAAGCGTCATGACACATTTAGCACAGCTGTTATCAATCATAATTATGGGTGCTCTTTATCCTCAGTCAAACACATCTAATTGAAATCTCCACTGTGCTTTGTGGAGCAGAAGAATGCACTTTAATGTCTGGTGTTTCCATTCTGCCGAGCCTTACGGTCTAACTATGTTGGTGGAGCAGGCCATAGTCGTATTGGCCAAAATGCATTATCTAAGTTATTGTATTCATGCTCTTGATACATGATTAGAATTATAATTAAAATTTAGATGAGTAGCAGGTATACAGTAGTATTTCCTGAAGCACACGTGTCGTCCGGCTAATGGTCAGTGCATTCCTTCACATACTTCTAAATTGTTCCTTAATCTCAAAGCAAAAATTCTCAGAAGTGAATAGCCCTATTGCTTGAAGGTCACATATAAAAGAATGGTGCATGAAAACCCTTTTCGCTGAAAGCATCTTGCTTTCCATGGCTAACAAACACACATAGGCATGAGATGAAGTTTTAGAGGTGACTCTGAGGCCATCCGGTTCCTCAAAAAAACAAATTTTTCTTAAGCAGAATTTGAGCACTGAAAGTCCGTCCCCCCAGCTGTTCTGAAACATCGATTTCTGGGGCGCTGGTGGCAGACACCATATCCAATGGATTTAAACTGTGACCACATAATCAAACTCGGAGAGGGTACATTTCATGGAGAAGGGGGTTGAGGCGAGCAAGGGGGAATCAGCCTGTGATGATTGGGCCGAGGCTGAGATTTTGTTGATCTTTAATCACTGCGGGTCAAAAAGCACCCCAACCCTGTCGCAGTTTTGACGTGCTCAGGCGCATTAATGCGACAGCTCTGTGAGCGGGAGTTAATCTGGACTAATGCACTTTGTTAACACCCATCTGTGTGCTGTAAACTCGGATCTGATCTGCTCTCACATCCCGCAGGCCTCCGTCGTGCTCTCTGTTTAAATGAGGGGGCGGAGGGCTGAGAAGCTTTAGAGGAGATTGTTTGAACAAATGTGTTTTTTTTTTCCAAATGCAAATGTAAGTGAGAGTCATTTCAGAGCTGTTCTTTTAAGACCGCAGGCAGCCTGTCATTCGGAGCGGGAATTGCAGGTCTCTGAGTGGGGCAGTCTCATCCAGACATGATAGTTTGTGTTTTCCGTTTTGCTCTCAGATTCAGTTTGGAGGGAAAGTGCCAAAGTCTCCCATGGAGACTATAATAACTAAGCAAATTTGACAAAGTTCCCATGCAAAGTCAAGCTAGGTCACTTGAAAACCTTAATGAGCATTTTCTGTGGAGTTGATACAGAGCTTAGTGGTATACTAGTGCAGTCTGTTTGGCCTTGGAGGAATGTGGTAATATTGGGCTTTATAAATTGTTGTGTGTTGCTTGTGATTTTCTCCAGGAAGAAGACTGCCACATGTAAACCTGGACTTTTTGACCTTTCTGACCTTACTCTTCAAATACATTGCAAATATTTACAGTATAGCCTTGCCTTGTCTTGATTACATCAAAGAGCATGTTTACACATTTAGCAGAAAAGGAAGAGTTTTAAAAGTATGGAGTGGACTAGTGTAGTTGACAGTTGTATTTATAGTATATTAGCAGTGCATTCTGATTCTAATTAAAGTAGACAAGAGGAAGTTGGTTGGCTAATCATACAGTTTTCTCCCTGACTGAAGTTAAAGTCAATGTTCGAATCTCTTCAGGTCCAAGTTGTCTGGTGTGAGGAGCATAATTTTTAAAGCCCTTTCAAATCTGTTTCATTCAATTTAATATTTTCTATTTTATTTTCAATTTAATATTTTCCCATAGTTTTTTCATATTAACAGCAAGAAAGTGTTCACAAATAATGGAGAAATGACACTGCTTTCTGTATTATTTTCAAACTGCTAAAATAACTTATTAAACAACAGCAAGAAAAGTTCAGGGCATAAGTGACATTTTGAAATTGATTCTTTTGTTTAGCTCACGCTCACTCATTCCCTCACATTTAGCAGCTAAAACAGTCTCCACAAGGGACGCTATCAGCACTCACATAGCTTTTTCATTATTAAAAGAGAGAACACTCACACCAGTGGAATCTTATGAATGCATGTCAATTAGTTTCAGTTAGACCTTGGGAGTGTATGAAGTAAAAGACCTGAAACCCACCCTACACAAGTACATGAATGCATGCTGACGTTTGCTTCCTTGTGTTTGGTTTTTATGTGGTAGACACTCACGTTTGGGCAAAATAATCTATTTTCACATTGTTTTGGATAATCTGTTTTCAAATTAAAGATGCACCAAGTCCCATATACAGAACACATTCAATTTGTGTGTGTCAGAGGTGAGCTGGTTTGTAAAGAAGGAGTACCATAGTTTTCTAGCATCTAACTTAGTCACAGTAGAGTTTAGTCACAGAATTTTATTTAAAATTATTTCTACAAATTGAGATATTAGTTTGAGGTGATTTATCTGTGTTGTACTCCAGAAAAGGAACAATAAACTAAAGTGTGGTGTTTCACCATTTCGCCTTTTTATCGATGAGTAAAACCAACAAGAGCTCTCCCACTGAATGTTTGTAGATGTAAGCAATCAACTTCCTGTAGCATTCTTCACAAGGACTTGTAATCAAATGTAGATCTTTTTGGGCTTTTTTTATAGTCCTGACAGTCCAAATAGTATCTAATGTTGATACATAAAATATTGTACAACATAAAAACTTTCATTAGGAAACATTCAGGAAACATTAGCTCTATGTTTTTTGCCAATTTGCTGTTAGAACAGACCCTTGTGTGTTCAAAATGATGACTTTACAGGAGAAGAAAAAAAAATATTATTAACCTGTATTGGAAGTTAACATAAAAAGATTTTTTCCCAAGTAATTTTGGACCATTCCCATTAGTCTGTTCATCATGAAATTTTAAAGCAATGCAGGAGATTTCGAACTATGCAAAAAAGTAAAAAAAAAATGACAAAAATGGAAATACAAGGTTTTCACACGACAGTAATGATGTGCAAATTGTTCTTTGACCAATTATGAACTGTAAAGCATTCAGTCATAAAGAACTCTTTGTATTCAAAAGAATAGGCTGTCACATGAACTCCTACAATTAATCACAATTATACTTGAATTGAAAATAAATGTATAGAAAATGTGTAATGTCATGTATTCACATGTTTATATTAGAAATAACATGTATTTTAAAAAGAATTCTGTGCGAAGATACTACACTGCCCTCCTCATGTTTGATGACACCATGTATGCATGACAACTCTGGTTGCTGCTAAGGGTCTGGCCTAAAAAAAGGAAACCCTGACCAGTGTTTTGTGTTAATGACACTGCATTTTACCACTTAATTCCCATGGAATTTCCATCAACTAGCTAACCCACATGCCTTCGCTGATATGCAGAGATGGGACACCACGCATGAAAAGAGGTACTCTGGAGGCGAGAGAGAAGTGTGACAGGCTTTCTGCAAACAACGGTAGCCCGAGGAATAACAAATGTGTACAGAAATGTCTCCAAATTTCCAAATTCCTTGCAATTTGGTGTTTATAACCGAAATCCATTTTAATATCTCAAATCCATAAAACTGTCCTTTTTCTGTGCCATTGAGATGACAGGGCACTAAAATCCTGAATTGCTACATCCAAGTATCTGTGATGTGTCTAAACTCATTGATTTTTTACATTGTTGTATTTTTTTTTAGTTCTTAGTTCCCAGCAGTTATCTATTTTGTATGTCTGCAATGGTAATTTAGTGAATGTACTGCTTATTTTTTATTGCAACTTTTTTTGTTCCAAATGCCATGATTTAATGACTACAAAAAAACCTCAATGTTTGTATTATTATGCTTTTGCTAGAAATAAGTTGGAATTAATTTATTAATTTACTCTGTGAAAATCTAACTGAAGCATAATGCCAGTGGTAAAGTTTTATGAAGGACACATCTTAAGCACTCGGTGAACTGCTTGATAGTCCTCCAATATATACAGGCATACTGCAGGACCAAGCACAAAACACATGGTAAGATCATCAGGGACTGGAAAACTCCTGTGGTTTTTCTTTGGTGTTGCAAAAGTCATTGAAATATGGTAATTAATCACGTCATTCCATGACTGTTGTCTGTCACACATCCAGTTTCTGTATTTGTTTGATGAACAAAAGAGCTTTATGAATCATTGCAGGCTATTTACAGTCTCCCATGTTCCCACGAACCAGTCAAAATGATCCTTATCAGTAAACATTTCAGGAACCAATCAGATTAGAGTGCCTCACCGCATATGGAGGCAATAAGACACAGGGTGGAGTTGAAGGGGGCTTGAGTTGTTTCTGGGATGGTAAAGGATAGACTTGTAGCTTTGATAACTGCACACATTCTTTCAGCATTACAGTAGGAAGGAAAAGGAGCCAGGCCAACTTCTGTGTGAGGTTTGGCAGCAATTTGAAAGCTGTTTTTAGTGCCACAGTTTATCAACAATCTTTATCTCATGTATGATGAAGGGCAGAATGGGCCGTTTTGGAGCCTTGGCATGGAATCGGTCCCTACGGAACCTGTGCTTTCTGTCCTGATAAACTGCGCAGCTTCAGGGGTCCACTGGGAGAGCCTACTCCTCTTCCTCCTGCTCGCTCTTCATCATGAAAGATTTAAAGTGCAGACAAGCTCTTGTACAGGACCTATTTCTGTTTGCTGGTGTTAAATTATTTACATAAGATAAAATATGAATTAAAATTTTGTCCTTATGCTTTGAATACACTCCAAAGGCCTTTGTGTTTTTGTCCTGAAGAAAACAGAATATGTGGGAAAGAAAAAAAAACAGTGTTTTTCTTTTCAGGCATCTGTGTTTAGCGTAGTTTCTAAGGGGTAAAATAGGTGACACAGACTTCAGTCAGACCAGTGAATACAATTTGTAACATTTACAATTTGTACATTCAGTTCACAAATTCAGTGCACTTTGTTTTAGCTCTGTTTTCAGTAGCTACAACATTTTGATTATGGTTGGCACCGTATTTTTAGTTTTAGTCATTTAATATTAAGTAATTGTAGGTTGGAGTAGGTTTCAGGTTTTATTTTATTGTAGGTACGTGGTTACATGGTTTTAGTCAATGTGGATCAGATTAGTAAATTTAGAGCCTTTGAGTGATATAGAGTTTGGTTTAGTTTATATGCAGCCACAGCTAAGTATACCTTGCACTAATCATAAGAAAAGTCACATGGGCATAGACTTTTATGCATAGAGGCATTTTATTTTAAGCCAAGAGTGCAACAAAAATGGAAGAAAAGCACCTAACAAGCTTAAATTCATATGCTGGTAGATGCATAGATGCTGGAAATACAAAGAACTTCCACTGCACTTCTGTTAGTTACATATTACTTAAGCAGTTGTTCGACCTGGTCATTTTGTACTTCTGCTTTTTATTTGGAAACAATACTTTTACTTGTGTACAAGTTTACTCTGCTCACCTTTGCTACATGTTACTTTGGGTGGGTGAGGGATAATGTGCTTGTTCCACAACACGAGTGGGTGCAACTAATGATTGCTTCTATAATCTGTCTCTCTTTTTTAATTTAATCAACTAATCTAATGAGTGTGTTGCTGTTTTTGTAAAATACATTGTTGTGTTAAAAAGGGAAGCTTTGCAACAAATCAGATTGTGATTATTTACCATAGTCATACAAATATTTGCTATTTTTATATTTCAAATGATCACTGTTCCTGTTTTCTCAATTTTAGCACACATGTAATCAATTGTTTAAACATTGTCTTGTGAATGGCATAAGTCTGGAGCCTTTCATTATTTCTACCTCAGTATGGTATTAATTTTACTACACTGTACTTACTGTATTTCACTGAAATATTTATCTGTTCCACAGGGCATTCTATTTTCAAAAATGTAGCCTAAGGCTACATTTTTTGGGATGACATTAACCTCTTAGACTAGTTAATAAAAAGCACTCTCCTACTGTCAGTGGGAGCTGAAAACGAGTTGGAACGCAGGTGCTTTTGTTTCACTTGTATAATTGTGCTGCTGTGAAATGCTACCTCCGCTGTTGCGTGTTGTGCATCACACCATGCTGTGACCTTTGAGTCTTGCTTTCTTGTGTTTATCTCCCTTTGCTGCTGCCATCGGTCAAAGTTATGTCTGTGCTACAAATGATTTCTTCTTGATCCACAAAACGACAGAAGCCATATTGCTCCCCATGTATAGAGAATGTATTGTAATTTGCCGGAACTAACAGACATATGAATGTTATAGGCTGCTTTTCTAAGTAAACAAAGCATTGACAGTAAACAATCTGCATCGACGATTTTCATAATCAATGCAGTCACCTATGTCAACTAATCGTTGTAGCCCTAAACACATGTAACCGCTCACTGCATCATTTTGAACTACTTTTCATTCCAGAACAATTCTGACTGCCCAGTTCTGTAAACTTATCCTAGCAGATGCTTGTGCATCATCAGGAGAAAGGAACTAACATATCCTTCCATCCTAACGAGAGCATGGCCAGTTGGACTCTTGTGGATGCCTGGATACAGATGGCAGCGGCATTGCTGAGAATCAGTCACAAGTTCCAGTGATAGGATGCAGTCCTCGTAGCCAGCTGTGACACACACTGTTTTGTCAACTGAGTGTCCAGGGTAGCTTCCTCTGCATCAGGGTTTAGTCCTTCTATGTATGTGTCCTGATTTGCCTGGTGAACCCCAGGGAATCTGACTAATCTCCTGCATGTGCCGCTGTACCCTCAGTGACTTCCCAAACTGTTAATCCCCAGTGCAACTGTGCCTCTGTGTGAAAGTGTAGCAGGTCTGCAGAGCAGACTTCTGTGCCTCTGTGTAGTCAGTTTATGGGGCAGGATTCTTGCATTGTTTGTAGAAAGGTTACTCAGTTGCAAAAGTCCATTTTGTGCATGTTACCAGCTGTGTCTCGAGGATGATGGTTAAGTCTTCCATTATGAGCCTCAACCAGAGAGCTGTTCTGCTAGAGTGCGAAGTAATGGATTCTGCTTCTGGAACAGATATTGTGGACTAACACCATTCATTAAAATGTTTATGTTTTCAGAGTAAGAGGTGAATATGAGACCTGGTGCTTGGGTGCACAAATGGAATATCTGTTCCTAGAACAGTAACTGTGAGTGCTGCAGGTTGTGGATTAGTCTCACATAATGGGATCACAAATCACCACCTGGTGCTTTGGCCTGCGGCTGGCAACTCTCCTTTATGCCGTTTTTCTGATTCACCTACCTGTTTCAGTGATACAAAAGTGTATCCCATCTCTTTCCTCTAAAATATCAATTTAGTCACATCCCTGGTTCTTTTTTATGGTTTGTTCTACAATGAGTGCAATGTCCCCAAAATCTAAAACCAATCATAGAAAAACCTTTTTCAGGACCAGACATATGATCTTCTTCGTGTTTTTCTCTTCTTTCATCTTCTCATCTTGATCTCTTCCTCTAGCTGGCACTTTTTGCCTTCCTGTCCTAGTGACCACACCCCTCCTCCCCCCTGCAAATGCCATGGCCCTCTGACTCTCTGGAGGCCAAAGCCTCTTAGGGAAAGGTTTGGATGGGAATTCAATTGCAGCACTGTGAGGATTCGAGAAGATCAGTCACTGAAGCGGTGAAATTGCCCCCAAGCTTTTATCTCCACAGATAAGAGCCCATTTAGTGCACCAAGTGATGTACAACTCTGGCAGGTCATAATTTTTTGATGTCTTTGTAAATTAATGGGCAAGAAATGTTATATGTTGGCACAAACTTTGCAAAAGTATATGTATTTATATGTATATACTACCACTGTTGCATATATAGTATATGCAACAGTGGGAATGGTCCGATGTCTTTGTGACGCCAGCATTAAAGCAGTTACTGTCTGTTTCAGTGGTTCTCACACTACCCTGGGGGTCTGGAGCATGTTTTAGAAGCATCTCTCAGCTCTCTTTTAATGTGCTGAAAAGGACATTGTGGCATTGTTGTCTGCCGGCCTTTGCCCCTTGTCCGGTTGAAACTTTTTCATGGCCCAGCCCCTCCTACCTCAGAGAGGTTAATGAGCTGACACTTAAGAAGAGCTTCCTGTCATAGAAGGAAAAAGGCCAGTCTTGGGACTGCACAAAGCATTCCACAGCCACTCTGGTGGTGGCTGAAATCTGGAGTAAATTCAACTTTCAAGTGGCAGCTAATTTATACATCAGTGTCCCTTGGGTGGATGGAGTTGTGGAGGGTTGGAGCACAAAGGTCTTACCTTTATCTGACCAGACTGGAGGAAGCATGGACCATATGAAGTGGGTGACGCGAAGAGCATTAAGTGAGAGAACTTCAGTCAGTATACCCAGTGTATAATGGCGGAATTTTGCACTGAAGCACTGAATCCCTTGGGGACTGTTGCAGATGCCCTGCTACTGCTCTTCATGCAGTCATGCTCTGGTATTGTTGATGTCACCAGATTCTATACTGTCATAAAACGTCTCTCATAATACTGACACTTGTGTCTGCATCTTTGTGGTGTATAAAAATGACTTAGCTTTGACATTTGATTTGACAGTATTCTCTCACATTTCATTATAATAATGCTGTTTACGATACACTTATTACATCAAATAAACAGACTGATTGTACTTTACTGGTGACATTGATTGGTGGTATCTGTAAAGAGTGCTTAAAGAACATTAAAATTCCCAGAAATGGGTGATTTGTCTCACGTACCAATACCTATGACCAATATCGTGAAGCAATTTCTGACGCGCACACACGCTAGTAGATAGTACTTAACAACACATTGGCTTTGTCGGTTGACAAACAGCAGTAAAAACGCTCATGGAAAAATCTGTAGCCCATATTTTGTTGAATGGCAGCAGTAGTCGCTGATGTACTAGGATATACCGGTTCAAAGTTATTGATTTCACAGATATATATGTCACAAATAACACGAGATCAAGGTACAAACATTGTAAAACATGCTAACGGGAGCCCCTTACCTGAATTACTGGATCATATGACTGTAATATTTACTAAACTCAAGCAGAGTCTGAGACTAAGGTGCGAATGAACACAAATGAGACAAATGACTTGAGAAATTCGGATGTAAAACAACATTTAACACTGTTTTTGCTGCGCTAGAGAAGCTGCTGCATGCTTACATGTACAGATATAAAATATAAATCCAACAAATAAATTCATTCCCATTCATTCAAGCTTGATATGTTTTATTAGTGGCACAGAACACAGCTTTTACCAAAATAACACATTTAAAAGTGCAACTGTATTAATATCAGGACGTATAAGCTAGTTAGGTTAGATAGAGTTAGTATCAGTGTCGGTACTCGGCATCGGCTGATACTCTCGGATCAGGTATTGGTATTGGAAGAAAAAAAGTCGTTGCGTATATAAAGGTGTGTTCATTCAAGTATAAAACTGAGACCTTCAATACAGTATTGGTGCTTTTTCAGGGGGGTTTTCAGTGATACCAGTAAATACAGGAAACTTTTATATAAAGCATATTTATTAGCCAACTGACATGTCAGTCAGGTTTTAGAGAAACTAGAGAAATTTCCGTACCTCTTTTTATTACTCTGACTTTACTCTGCTGTATCCCCTGGTTCGCTCTAAGCCTTTTGTGGCTATATAGTTGCATAGACACATAACCAGCCTGCTTGTCCATGTGCTGGTCAGGGTAATTACATATGCTGTAAGGATGAGCTTCCTCCTCCCTTCTTCCTGATGTACCACCTGTGTTTGGAGAGCAAAGGAGGAAATTCCAGACACGCTCTGGTCTGAAAGAGTGCATTCATCCCCTGAATACACTGGGCAGCATGAGCAAAGCTGGGGGTCCCTGGAGCATGTGGGGAAAAGTTTGTTTGTGTCTCTCATGGTAGATGTTAGGATATGTGTGCTCACTACTGCTTTCCTGCTGCATCCTAATGGATCAGTCTGCTGGGTATAAAAAGGGTCTTTATATACTTTAATTTCCAATTAGTGCCGTTCAATTTTCAGTAAGCATAGTTAGCATTTGCTTGGATTCCATTGAGTTTAAACTCTTTAAAATGCATACATCAGTCCTCACAGTAGTGGTTGATTATTAGTCTATGCTCATTAAAGACAAAAATGTTTAAATATTCCCATTTTACTAGCAAGGTAATTGCTGTAAACCTTCTGTGAAAAGTACCTACTCCCACCAGAAGGTTGCCAGGAAATTTCAGCCAGCACTTTTCTCCTTCTCCCAAAAAGATCTGGCATGTTCACTCGAGAGTTCCTCTTGAGCATTTCTTCAGGAAGGAATGCCTTTTAAACATTGACTGCGTGCTGCAGTGAACCTTTCCGACCTGCACCACACGCCAGCCAGCCAGCCGGTCCAGCTTTGTTCGGGGCGACTGCCGTCTGGCTAAGTTATGCTTTATCTGACTCTGAGCCCAGCACATGAGGGGCTTTTGCAACAGAACCTTGTTAACAGCCTGAGCATCTGTTTCCTAAAACATGCACCTCCATGCTCACTCACTGCATGTTCTTTAGGCTCCTGAGAGAAGACTTGCCAGCGTGTTGTCCTGAGATTTCATTTCCTGCCTTGGCAAATACATGCATGTGTCAGTGGAAACCTCAGATGGAGGTGGAGCCCTGAAAGGATCAGGCTGGTATGCAGCACACTTGGAATGACGCAGTGTGTGGCAGCGGGGCCAGATGTGCGTTCTACATCCACCTCCCTCCCAGGGGCACAGTAGCTAAAGTGGAAATCTGATTTGTGCTCTGTTAATATTAAAGGGAAGGGGTGTCATTTGGGCTGTGTATTAGCCTTGACAGGTGCTAATTTCTGCTTCATTATGTTAATTGCACTACAGGTCATCAGCTTTGCACTGCTACGGAGTACATATTGCTGAATGCTCGTTTCCTGAAAGTGCTGCAGCAAAGGTTGCAAGAACTGTGACTAATTACTTTAACATGAAAATGATTACACTAAGTCATAGCAATTTACTGGATAATGCAACATTTTCAGGCCCATATATAAGCCAAATATACTTCTTTGTCATAGAAACGAGACTAGCAGTTAATGATGCTTATATATAACTCACAATAATTCACCTAAATAAGAAATGCAAGTCACTGTTTATTTCTCTTTTGTTGGCTGGCAGCATATTTATGTGAAGAGGTTCTCTGTACCCATGGAATATTTTTGTTTGTGTTTAAATAGTGTAAAAATTGTTCATTGGAATATTAGCTCTTTCAGCAATAAAATGTAGAGTACTTTGGCCTTTAAGCTAAAGCAGTGAAGCTTCACAAACAGCTCCAGACATCTCAAATCACAGTTTACATAATATGCGATTCTGAACGCACAAAAGGATTGGCTTTTGTGTGACAGTCAGTCAAGGTAACAAAAAGTATTGCTCATAGTTCCTTTTGTGCTGATGCTATGAAGCCTTGGTGTGATTTATGAAATGAGTGAGGGCTAATCTTTAGAAAATTATATAGTCATAGAAATAAAATGTTTTGATGTCAAAAAATGTTAGCGGTTATGTTCCGTTTAATATGCATTATGGTGATATATCTTACAGTTGTGGGTGATTTATTTGTCCATTATCACTGAGCCCTAGAAAGCAGGGCAAATGCATGCAGTTAATCTTGCAGTACTTAAGAGGAGTTGATATATGAGGAAAATGTGGCTTTTGTGTTGAAATATCTCATCTGTGCCTGTCTTTAGAGGATGAGTAAGAAAGACTTTTAAAAAGAAAGTCTTTTCACTCCTACTGCCATCAAATATGTGAAGTCCTTCCTTCAAAAAGATGTTGTCTCCATGACTGGACATATATATAAAAGATATATAAAAGATATATAAAAGAATATTAATGAAAAAATATCTCTTCAAGATAAGTGAACTTTTTTTTCTGTAAAATAATTTTTTGTCACTGATACAAATTGAACTTTTTCTTTCCTGCTTTGACTGGATTTTAGGCTTATGACAGCAGTTTTATGAAATCATATCCATGCATTTTTGCCTAGCTTATCCCTGGGCCTCTTGCATCTGCTCCTCCTGCTTCTGCTCTAACTGGAAGGGACAGAACCTACTGCAACAAATCTTTAAGTATTTTTATTCAAAACTTGACTCAGAGGGTGAAGCCTATTTCCCAGTGTATAATGTTTCACAGCTCACAAAGAAATCTTGGGTTTCCTGTGTATCAAAAGCTGTTTAACTGGGTCGAGGAATCGCAGAGCGGCCGTGATCCACTTTGGAGCCACGGGGAGCCATGGAGACATGAGACCAAAGCCCCATCACAACAGTCCACTGGGTTAAATTAAAAACATCTTTAAAAGCGCTAGCAGTTAAGTGCTGGGAGGGTCTCTGTGACAATGACTTTAACAGTGCTGCTGAATATGCCTGCTTATGAAATACGTCAAGTATAAAGCGTGATCACTATTCACTAATGGGTCCACTCTGCACTGTGCAGTTAATGCAATTCAGGACAAAATCAGTCTTCATCTGTCATTTTGCACGATACACACATGCATTATTGAACGTGGGCATGAGTAAGCTAACTCCTGTTGAGTGTTCATCCGTCATTTTGTTTAATCTGCAAATGATTGCAGAATACGAACTTGAGAAGCTGAATGAAGCTTGCCCAACTGCCAACTGAAAAATAATAAACAACTGATATTGTGCCTGCACTGCTTTACAACCCAATTCGAATCCAAAGCAGACGTTCGTTTAGTGAGCTAATCATGCCATGTTTTAGTTGTTAGTATAGATGACTAGCTTGCAATTGTTCTACTTTTTCAATGAACAGGTTTTCCCATGAAAATTCTTTTGAAAATGCTTGACTCTGTAGTTAAAATAGTAATAACCATGTCACTCATCACTGACACAAATCAGCAATACAATATTGCCTTCATCTTGCATCATCCTTTTGAAAATCCTGAAGTTTTAGACACACTTGTAAGTTCATGAGTAGCCAAATGGCCTTACTAGTGTAATTCACTTCATAAAATTGGTACTCTGATATTTATGAATTTTAATTATTCCTAAATCAGGTCAGCCTTGGCCTAAATGTTTGGTTCCGCTGGTAGTCATACCCACAAAGACATCAGCTATAATTGCTCACTCAAACAGTAAGCTTGCTCATTACCCTGTAGATGTTGCTGGACTTCAAACTCAAAACAAACCTCTGTCTGGACCCTGTAACAGTTGATGTAAATGGACCACATTGATTGGACAGTCATGTGGTATTACATCAAAGACCTGTGGAGTACACTGTGTCCCAGAGGACACAAAGGCAGTGAAGGTACTCCTCTGCTTGTGTTCCATATCATGATGCCAAATTCCGACTCTGTATTGTGAGTGTAATTACTGTTATTGATTGTTCAGCTAGGATAGATAAAGGTTTAGAGCTGTGTGCCTTGAGCATACTGTGCATTTCTGTTTGGACTGGAAGTCCTGAAATTGAAAGTCTTCCTCTCAGGAAGCAATACTGGAAACAGGAAGTCGTACTGATGGTATGTATTGTCTGATATTGTGCCAGCAGAGGAAAAAACAGTTTTTGGCTATGGCTGACTTATTCACAATGTTATGCATCTTGTTTTGGAGACCTTTATATGAACTTATATAGGCGTGAGTGAGAAAGTTACATACTTATGCACCTTCTAAAATGACCACAGGGGGATCGAGGTTCTTTGTTTGACCCTGTGTGATGTGAAACTGTATTCTGTATCACAAGATGACTAAGAATGGCTGAAATGTTTGTAAATATTTTTGCATCATTATTATTATTATTATTATTATTATTATTATTATTATTATTGTGGTTGTTGTTTTGTTATTATTATTATTATTATTATTTTTATATAACTTTTGGTTTCATTTCAGAGCTATAACAAGAGAAAGAACCTTTGTTAGAAAAACTAACCACCCATTTTACTGTATATTTAATATAATTTCTATCAGTGAAATTAAAGTTCATTGTAATATATGTTAGATTTTATGCCGCTGCTACAGTATATTTAACTTTGTAGCAGGGCTGATGGTCTTGCTACATGGTCCTGAACGATACTTCAGTATCTTCATTTTTTAAGTAAAAAAAAAAAAGCCATACTTTAAAGCTTTTTGTGACAGTTCGTAACTTATTATGTAATTAATAACGTGTTATAACTGGTTCTAAGGAGCCTAGAGCCTGGTTCCAAGATTTTGGGAAAGCATCCTTGTTGGCTCACTGACATTGATAAGATTGACTAATTAGGCCAAAGTTTGGTACTGAATATGTTTTTCAGTACTCAGTAGTACTGAAGCAGTTTAGCTGATACTCTAAAAGTAACGAATGTTGATTCCCAGCCCTACTCATGGCTTCTTTATTGACGGTTTTTCCTTCCATGTGGCCTCAAGCTGTGGAATATGGTGCCAGCTCATCTGTGTTTTGCGATCTGAGAGTGTTATTATGTACTGGGCTGATGCACATGCTGAGCCTGCCTGCTCATAGAACTTTCACTAGATTTCAGAAGCACTTGAGGGCCACACAGACCAGCACCTTGCAGGAAAGCCTGCCAAGCTTAATCAGAGGCTTTCACTGCACATATACCTTCAGGCTTCACCTTACTCCTACGGTATTCGTCTGAACGGGATATTTGATGCCGGTCCTTTGATTCTAACCTTCCAGATGAGGGATAAGAAGTCAGTAAGTGCACTACAAAATGCTGAGGCGTTTAAGCAGTTAACTATCATTCTGTAATGCTTTGATCACTCAAGATCAGCTTCAAAGTGGTGCTTCATAACCCTCTCAGTAGAAAGAGGAAAGGCCTGACTGAGCCTGTTCCTGTGCCGATGATTTCTGCGGTACAGATTAGCCTTGTCTTAGTTTGTGAATGATGTCATCTCACGAATCCTCCACCCCCTGCACCCCCACCCACCGCTGGACCTAGTCCAGGCCACTCGGTTTTGGGCTTGACTTTGATTTGTGTCCGCTTCCTGGAGGAGCCCCCGGCCTCCCCCCTTTCCCTTGCCTCTCTGAAAGACTATTAATTTGTTCCTGATTATGATCCCCAGCAGGGCAATAAAATCTCAGACTTGGAACAGCATGGCGATCATACCCCAATTATTCCATTTTTCTCAGTCTTCATTGTTGGAACCAATTTTTAAAAGGAGCACTTTTGTGAAAAATCAAATTTACGCAGTTTTCCCCTTCCCCAAGGCATAGTCAATCAGCCAAGACACGTTTGGTGTCTGAAGTTTACTTCTTTAGTTTTGCCTTGGAGCTATGAGGCTAATGAAACAACCATCAAAAGCACAGACAAATGCATTCTTTAAGATGGCTGGTTGTAGCTGTAGGATATGCTTTTGTCTATTTTTGAAGATAATAGTATATCATACAGTATCAGAAACCTACTTAACAACTCACCAATGTTTGTGCAATGTGAATTGATGGAGTACATGCACCCATTGTTTCTTATCTATATTAGCCTCATAGCTCCAGTGCAAAACTAAATGAGCCATCTTTGGCCACCAAATGTCTTTACTGATTCACTACAACACTAAACTTGGTTGGGATAAGGGGAAATTGGCAATTTGTGTACATTTAATTTATGTCGGACTGTTATTTTAAAGCAGGTTACTTTCTATAAGCAGCTCCCATGCATTTCATCTACATAATGTATTTCATCTAATTCTAGTCTTGATGCTTTGACAGTGATGATCTCCAGCTTTTATGTGAGCCATAAATTACAGGTAAGGTACTAACTTTGTAAGGTGGATATTGCCAGAAACACTCTACTGGGCTTCTCTAGTAGCTGACTGCTGTCCATTACACAGTATCACTTTTTCTTTTCCCATCCCCACAAAAAAAGCTGTTGCCAGCCGTTTTTCTCTTCAAAAATGATAAAGCTGACCTCATAAACACACTGCTGACTGATGGACCTGCAGGTTTCTGGAGTGGTGGCTAAGGCGTCAGTATTGATTGTAGTATAGATCTGCTCCTTACTGGCTTCATAGATAAACTTACAGGCTTCAGCACTTTGTTATTTTAAGACTAACACAGAGGAGAGGTATGTCTCATTTCTCCCTTGAAAGCTGTTTTTTTTTATCATGTTAGCCAGAGTGAGGCTTTAAAATTGTGTGCTGACTGAACAAAATGCAGGCTAGCAGAATAGGAGAAATTGTCTTTGCAAGCAATATTTACAATATTTGTTGAAATAAATGGCTGTTATAATTCACTGTGAAATGAAACCAGTGTGCATGCTCCTGCCAAAGTTAGGTTTATACGTCTCAGTTGTATCACTGTTTTACATTGAAACAAACTGAAAAAGTCAAAGTGCAGACTGGAACTAGTGTTGCACCAATCCGATACTCTGCATACATGGTATCCGACGATACCCAGAGTTTAGATATCAGAATCGGTATTGGAAGAGAACAGCTGGGATCAGGCCATGTCTAATTGGAACCCTTTGATACAGGTTCTAAATCAATGTTAATGCAATTGATTTTGTAACTTACTGTGAAATTAATAATGTAATTATTTATGAGCAAAATACATATGATTGAAGTACGCTGATGTGACAACATCAGCAGTTCAGCAGACTATAATGGATAGTGCTTGTGGGTAAGTAACAAAAGCAAAGCGTAAAGCTTTAGTTCCCGTTCAAGCAAGATGTAACATTGCAATATGAGAGCGAGAAGGCTACAAGGGATACGTACACTCGTTGGTTGTAATAACAGTGGTAAATTTAATTTATATAGCGTCTTTCTCAAACCCAAGGATGGTTGGAACATGAATCTCACTGAATGTTGGTGAAAACTGAAAGTTCCCTCTGTGGAAATCATGTTCAGGTTCATGTAAACTTTACGTTTACACAACGAAAGTAATGTTATTGAATTGCTGAAAGTAATAAATGCATTCTGATCAAGCTTATCTTGTCAACTCTTAAAGCTGACAACATGCTCTACTTTAGGTCAGATTTGGGGAAATAAGCCAAATATAATGATTGTGATTACCTATACAAAAGAATGCAATTAATCACATTTAATTATTATAATTAATTGATATGCCTAGTAATTAAATATAAACAGCATAGCAAAACGACAATAATCATTCTTAGCATCTGAATGTTAAGGTCTCTTTTAGTTTATTCCTTTAAGTTCATTTAAGGTACTATGAAAGGCATAGAGCGATTCTGCATGAAAGGCAATAGAGTGATAAGGAATGTCTGCTTGAGTAGCCTCTGACCCTTCCAGCTCTATCTCAAGAGTGTGCATGCACACCCACACACACACATACACGCACACACACACACACACACACACACACGCACACACACACACACACACACACACACACAGATATACACTTGTTAAGAAAAATGCTTTTCTTCTTGCTCTTGTTGAATTAGTATTGCAAACACTTGTCATCAGTGAGTGGGGGTGGGATGGGTGTGTAAAGCTTTAGTGCCTTTCCCGGCACCCTCCCCCCCTTTTGCGTTCCTCCCCCTGTCTCTTCTGCCTGCCTGCTTCAGCAGTAACATGGCTCATGGCAAACCATGCAGCGCACTGAGGGACCCCTTTCTTGCTTTTCAAAGGTTGCTAGGCATGAATGTGCAGTTTGACAGGCTTTTAGCGGACTAACCTGCAGGCAACAGATTGTCCTTAGCAAAAGTAATCTCTCTCGCTCCCCTGCGTGTTCTCTCTCTCCTCCTTCTTCTTTCTCTCTTTCTGTCCCTCTCTCTCTCTCTCTTTCTTTCTTGTGACATTGTTGCTTCTCCTTCTCATTCCTCCCTTACTTCTGTGTCTCATCCAGGTTCGCTATGGAAACAAGGCGGCCCCCCACTAGCTGCCTGTTCATTAGACCGCAGACGGAAGTAACTCCTGTGGCTGTATTCTAATAGGGGCCACAAAACTATACAGGCCCCTTTTATCAATGATTCGTTGCCAGTTTCTGTCCCTTTATGGCGTTTGTAGGATGTCCACTGAGCTTTCACCACCTCAGTTGCACCCCTTACTCTCTACAGTAGTGATGCACCAGAACTGACCCATTTGGCTGAAATCTAAAATGAAGTTCAGCACATAATACCGGAGATTCTGTTTATTTGCCTTTTTGGTACATTACCATAGTTTGAATAAGGTAATTTTGGTTCCTTTGAATGAAACTACAAAATAATGAAAAACTTTGAGACTGAAAAGTCTTTACTCTACAAAACATATATGGCAATGAGTAGATAAATAAGTACAATTGCTAGCTGGATATTCTGATGTTCTGATCAACAAGTTTGTTGGTTATTCTGATCAAGATGTTTGCTATTGACCTGCCATTTCCTTTTACAGATCTGAGTTACAGGGTAATTCCTGTTGCTGGCACTGATTTTATGCAAGGCAACAAAAAAAACAGCATAACCACTATTTCTAATTCTCACTACCAATGAAAAAGTAGTTTTTCACCTTTTACACTATTAAAAAATACAGAAACAGTCCACCTATTGTGTTCACAGTTTTTACTAGTTCAGCTGAAAACAGTGGCTGAAATTCCTGTGCTTCCCTGCTTCACACTGATCAAGTTCCGTGCTTATTCTTGCTCTTTTACCCTTGGTGTGGCACACAGGAGCCTGCTGGAAATCACCCACAACAAATCTGTATTGATATTTTCAGAGACTGCTGGGTCATCTGTGGTCCAGATTTGGCAGGAGTTTAATCAGGCGTCCAGATTGCATTTTGTTGGACCTTTGGGTGAATGTTAGCATTTGTTAGGGTTTGTTAGCGAGGCTGTTCGGGGGTTTGATGGTGGGTGGGAGTGGACACATGCAAGATGGGGGTGGAGGGTGTTGTCTTTGCGACTTTCTTTCAAATTGTGTGCTGGCAGATGTCCGTTTTAACAACAGAGCGCAGTACTGAGGATCAAAGGGAAGTAGCAGATAGGCTTATATGGCCGTGCTTTGTTGCATGATGCAACTGTCAGCTTCAGTAGGTTCCATGTCAAAGGGAACAGATACAAGCCAGAGCTTTTGTGGTCATATCTGTATTTGTGAACCTTTTTCTGCAGGTTGCAGTTCAGTTAAGTGGTGAGCAAGTTCTTTGAAGTCGGAAAACATGGGCGTTTTTGGCTTCCACTGAGAAAAAAGGCTATTTTCAGTTGTTTTGTCCGTGCCCCTTGGTTTATTGGGAGTAATACACAGTGTTTGCTGTACAACCTTGCAAACAGGCACATTTATTAGACAATGTGGTACAAAGCTGCATGGGAACCCTTGTATTAAGGAGACACTCAATACAGTGCTTATGTGTGCCCTACATCATTATCTCTGAGGCTTTGTTGTTGATTTGGATGGAATTTCTCATCTGCTCATTGTGTTGATTCAAATGTATAGCATTGACAATTGAATTGTTCTGAGAAAGAATGGCAGAGCTGGGAAGAAGTTAAGATAAAGTTGCTTTGAACAAATTCCCTCTTTGATCAGAGTCCTTGCTTGAATGGCATTCTTTAAGAAGTCAGTTCTGCTTTTCAGTGAGCCTGTTATTGTTCTGTTTTATCATCTTCTCCTTTCACCAGGTCTCCACCACATCCCTGCCCCTTTGTTAGCAGCAGAATGTGTTGCTTGTCTTAGAAGTCGCACACATATACACACATACACACACACACACACGCAGACTGACAAACAAGCTGACATACAAACCCACCAGCAAACATGCGCAAATCTACAAACCCACATCTTTATCAGCTGGGTGCTTTCGTCTTTTTTTAGCACACCGTTTCTTTTTCCCCCGTTCCCTATTTATCTCTCGCTCTGTGAGAAAACAGAAAAATGCCTTGACTCAACTTCATCGACTCTCTGACTTTATCAGCTGAAGGGATAAACAGGCTAACACAAAGCGCACTATCTGTGTTAGAAACTTTGGCCGCCTTGCACACAAACAACAAGGTGATGATTTAACATTGGCTGCATTGTGAGCCTTTTTTTTATAAAGCAGCATCAGTATGGACGTCAGAGGCTGAGTAAGGCTTGGTCTCAAAGGAGGTCGTCATGGAATCGTTGAAGCTATTCCGCTACACACAAAGACACACCGCTGATTCTCATAGGTGTAACCACTGCATACAAAAAGCAAATGGTCTATTCATATAGAGCACACCTATCAGAATACAAAATACTTGCCCACTTTTCTTTACCACTTAGAAGTCATAACAAAAAGCATGGTGTAATATCATAAGAATTATATCTCACTTATAGGTCAGGGAAACAAACTAAATGCTGTTGACCGTGCAAATTTTAAACTTGGAATTGATGCCACCTTTGTGTTAAGTAAAAGAACATACGGTTTGAGTTAATGAAAAGTTATCGTTGTGTACAGTCTTGTTTTATGTTTTAGTCTTGTTTTCATGCCATCCTTTTGACACTGAAACAAATGGAACATGCTAAGCCTCAAAAATGTTGTTACAGAATCCAAATCAAATGTAGATGCAATTCATTATGTAAGTAATCTTGTATTTATTTAGTCATTCAAACTAAGGAGTAACTGATCATTATTTTTTGACCAATTATGATTTCTTTATAGGCAAATTGACTGATTTTTATTGGCCTTTTTTAACCTGAAGCTCACACTGTGTGGGCTAAATGAACACATGAAATGCATGAACACAACTGTAGCTCAAAGTCATAATATAAATAACATTATGTACTTGTAAATGGGATAAACTGGCATTTAAAATTCTTAAATAAAAAAAAAGTTTACATTTTCAATTTAATAAGTCTGTTTAAATAGCATGAATTAAATCAAGTGCTTCATTGAAAGTAATAAGCGCAAGTTATGGATAATTATTCTACAGAATATTGGTACAGGTCTAGCAGCAGCATTCAAATAAGTTTGACTGCACTTACCTGGCAAACATTATTTTGGTCATAAAACTGCAACATGCTGATTGTGTGTTTGGAGCAAAAATGTGCTGGTTTCGATCTTCCTAGACTATTTTAAACATTTAAATATTTGTATAATGTAATATAGATTGAATGTATAGCAAAGTGACAGGAATAACGCTAGACTTGCAAGGGGTAAGCTCTCTTTTGGGATGGTGTTTTGAACTTTTTTTTTGTTATTGTGTTGTTGAGTTTAGTGAATAGGGCAGTTGTTATGCAGGTTTATGTTCTCGTATTGTCAAGTCTCCAGCCAGTTCCTGGCGTTTCAATAGGACACTCGCAGCACTGGAAGACAAACAGTCATTCCTCCGAGAGCCGTTGCCAGGGGGATGGAGGAGGGGGCAGTGACTCCTCTAATTTGAGAGAGAACATGTGGCACTGCTGCTGCTGCTGTCTGTGCCATAAACCAGTGACGAGTGTCACCAGGAAGCCTCTCCAGCACAGGCAGAATCTGCACTGCAGCACGCCATGGAGAGAACGGAGCCTGTTATCAACACAGCAGAATTTCATAGATAAGCCAAGGCAGTAAGCAGTATGTAGTATGACAGAAATAGCAGTTTCCAGTTTTGATTAGGCTGTTGACACAATGTCATGATTTTAGTATATCACAAAATACTGTAGGTTTAATGTAACAAAATTGTTTGATAGCGCAGAAATGTGGAAATGTGAAAAAGAAACGCAAAAACACCTGTGATGAGTAATGAAGACACAGTTTAGAGCTTTGGCTCTTAGTCTGTCTAACTCCTCCTCAGTGTTTAGGGCTTTTTAATCTTCCAGCATCTGTTTGGAGAACTCTCTATAGATTCATCCTTGAGCTGTGAAAATCAATGTTGTCATTTTAAAACGAAAGGTGGAGTTTTCTAGCATGAAATTAATATGGGATGTACAAATGCATCTAAAGGTGGTGATTGTGGTGATTTTGGAATGCAATAATTGGCTGGCTTTGTGATTCCATCTTGTATTCAATAATTGCCTGAAAAAATCTTTATAACCCATACTAAATCTATGCCATTTCTCCCTATAGATAGTGGTCTCGGCAGCAAAGTCTGTGACCTCTGATGACCTTTACCTGGAGGACACGGGTTCTGGAGGATACCCCGAAGACGACGATGACTTCAGCTCTGGATCAGGCTCAGGTAAGTCTTCGCTGTTCAAGGGAAAGACTTGTTCTTCGCCATCCAGCAGGCAATTGAACACATTACAAGACTTGAAATTTGGGGTCACTGGCCTACTGTGCTTTTTTTGATAGAGTTTGTGCTCCTTTCAGGTGCTGGAGAGGAAGTGGAGGAGGTAGTTACAGTGAACACACTCTTCATAGCGCCCAAAGCAGAACCCACACAGGACACGACCAAAGACTTCACACCCAGAGTGGAGATCTCCACATCCCGGGACATCCCAAGAGAAATGCCCAGGAAGCCTGTCAGGACAGAGGTTAGTTCAAGTCAATGGATAATACATTTATTTGAAGTAAAATTGACACTTTGCTCAACTGTTTATGAATGTATTGCTGAGTGAATGTTCCTAGGATTATTAGGATTAGGATGGGATTGGGATAGAAAACCTAAATAGCAAATCAAAAGTGGGTGTGATTTAGACCAGAAATTAACGTGTGGTGCTGGAGGTGTGCAACGGTCGTCTAAACAAGATGTACACCCGTTAATGGCACCCTTACAGAATGTAGTTCAGACAGCAAATCAGCAGCAGTAGGATTATGGCAGCAGCATTGGACTGAATCAAGTGATGAGAGCCAAAGTATTGTTGAGAATTTCATGACACATATTAACAGAAGAGTTACATGAAGAAAATTTCCAACTAGTAACAGTGAGGAACAGTGTGAATAAAAAAAAAATACAACAGCAGACTTTTTCCCATGTGCCTTATCAGTATATTCTAAATGAATTCCAAAATACAAATTTTTATGTATTGTAATGGAATGATTTACTGAATACATTTAGGCCAGTGTTTTCAGTATTTAGCCATCACTACCTTTTCAAAGTATTCTCCCTAACTCTGTCTCCAGATGTCTAAATTGTACATAGTGCAGCTTTAAGACTTACTACGTAGGTAATGAAATCTGGTATTGGATGACACAGAATGTTTGACACTCAGTATTATTGAAGTGTGATCTGAACTGTGATCACACAGTTAATGACGTTATAATCCCAGTGTGTTGTTACAGTCATTCTCTTGTGGTTCTAATGTGGGTTCCTCCTCTTTCTTCTCAGCCTCCGGCTCCTGTTACAGAGGACCTGCGCAAGAATCCTCTGACCAGCACCACCAGCTCCCCACGCTCCCCTGTGGAGCCCTTTGAGGTGCGCTCTGAAAATCTCTTCCAGAGGACAGAGGTTCTGGCAGGTATGTAAGGCTGCATTAGAGCCATTTTCTCTGTATTTGTTTATCCATGCTAAATCCTGGCCTTTTAATGATATCTCATTTTTACTATTAACACTTCCTTAATAGTACAGTAACATTGCTGAAGAATAAATAGATCATTTGTATTACACTGCCTGAATGCCATGCTTCAAATGTTTTCATAATTCTCATCTTTCAGTTTGAATGAGAGATCATATTTGATCAAAGCTGCATGGCATGGGTGAAGGTTACACTGCAGTTTGCAAAAAAGAAAGTAAAACCATTTCACTTCCTTTGTCTACTGAAGTGCATTTGATCAGGCTAATCACTTTCAGTGTGAGAAAGCCAGATCTTCTCTATTGATTTTCAAGGTAATATTACTGCAGCATTTTGAGATTTTCCCAAAGGGGTTCTTGCCTTTCTTTTTTTTATAGGCGCCATGCGCTTCCTTAAACTTCAGCTGCAGCCCTCACTGGGAGTTGTCAGAGTTCACAGAACAGGCCCCTCCATAATGCCTGCTTATTTCTCTCTTCAGAAGAGATGAAAAACACATATGGCGCTCGCTCCAAATAACTGATCAATTTCCTCAAGTTTACATTTAGAGGGGAAATATTAAAGTCACGTTAACTCTGCTCTGTCTGGGTAATATCCTGCACCAGACAGACTGGAAGCTGAATGAAGCAGCTTGCGCTGTGTGGGCTGACAGACCTTTTCCTGCATCCTGTCGCCTAGCTCTTCTCGGTGGCCCGCTAGCACTGTCGAGGAGGTCTTTTATCTAATTAGGCAATTAAGTGTGGCTTAACTAAGGAAGAGTGCAGCCTGCTTTTTATGAACTGTGGAATTATAGGGGAAACGAGGGCTCAGTCACATAACCCAATGGCAGATGATTATCGCTGACTTAATGTTAGTGAGAGTGCAAACATGGGGCTGACTTTAACCTCTCCTTTATTTCCTGTCTTGCAGCCGTCATTGCAGGCGGAGTTATTGGCTTTCTCTTTGCCATCTTCCTCATCCTTCTTTTGGTGTACCGTATGAGGAAGAAGGACGAAGGCAGCTATGATCTCGGAGAAAGGAAGCCCTCTGGAGCAGCTTATCAGAAGGCTCCCACCAAGGAGTTTTATGCATAGACTCCCTCATCCCCCCTGTCTCGTAAGCCAAGCTTCACCAACCACAATGACAGTCTCATATCGATGACGACAAACACGTTCACATAAAGATTAAAAGAAAGCAAAACAAAAACTGAGGAACATAAATAACATAAAGGAAAAGCTTTTGCGTAGAGTATTGTAATTAAAACCTTTTCTTTTCTCTTTTTTTAATGAAAAGCCAAGCAATGCTCATTTTACAGTAAATCTCAGTGTATTTAAACTTTTATTGTGTATTATTTGGGAAGGCTGAAAAGACAAAAAAACACAATCTGTAAAGGTGAGGAATTTGCATCTGTCTTCTGTCAAAGGAGCTGTTTTTAGTCGCTGACTACTTTTTAACTGTAGCAGTATGTATTTGTAAAGAAAAAAAACAATTTAAGGTGGAAATAATTGAATATAATTGTTCTGTATCAATCCTGTTTTCATTTTCATCATTATTTTGTCTTAGCATGTCTGATGTTGATCTTAAAGGTGTATCTCATTAATTTATCTTTTTCTCTGGTGTTTAAAAATGCCTTTCTGTAGTTTTCATTGAGCTCTTTTGTCTCTGGATTAACATTTAACCGTCAATGTAAATGTTCTCCCTTAAGGTTACAATGTTGTTTATTATTATTATTATTATTATTATTGTTATTATTATTATTATTAGCTCTCACATCAACTTGCTCTTGTGAACAATTTACAATGGAATTTTCTTTTCTTTGCAGAGCTTAAGCTTCATTCATCTCTATGCTAAGTTGGTGTTGGACTTTAAGGGGAGAGATGATGCGGCTTAAATAGGGCAAAATCTACCCATATAGAGCTGGAGAGGTTTTATTATTTAATTTAATCTGAATCTCATATGGTACTTGGTGCTCATCAGTTTAAGGCATGTGGAGTTGTGCAGGGAGATTATGGGAATTGTTCAAATAATTTGGTGCCCACCCTTTCCCCCCACTTTTTTCCTGTTCATGACACGCCGTACTGTCTCAGAGGTCCTAGTCTCAGTTTCTGTCATCCTAACTTCCACCTGGGTCCATTATGATTTCGTCTTGAGGTCAGATTAGATTTAGTCCATACGGATGGAAAATACTTGACTTCCAGTGTATTTAAGTCTTGTCTGTGGTTAGAAATAAATAACACACTTGTATTTCAGAAACCTATCTCTTCCTATAAGGGGGATGACTGACGTCAGCTTGGTGGAGCGTTTAGTCTAAGAGATAATGTTGTCTCGAAATTTAGGCTACAGTGACTCACAGCATACTTGCTTTGGGCTTTGCTTAAGCTGAACAGTCCAGACCTCTGCCCTGGCGTATTTGTGCCGCCATGCCTTTGGTTTTTGAACGTGGCTCAGCTGCCGTCAGACATGTAAGTGTCCTTTTGACAAAAGGTCTGATGCTTCTTCTGAGAAAGGCATGCATCTTCTGTAAATGGTGATCCAGGCCAAACAAAATGTGGAAGCTGTGTAACTCTTTAGACTCTAGGCTGTCTTTGGATGTGGAGTATTGCTCTTGTTAATCTTCTGGTGCTGATAATATGAAGGCCAGTAAGAAGCAGTTTGTTTTTCTTTCTCGTCTTTCCCCCGTCTGGATCTATATGAACTCGACCGGTCATGAAGGCATGCTCTCTAATGGATTCCACACACATTCACGCTTCTAACTTCCTGCGTCTTCTTGTTGTACCTAGCTGTTGCCAACTTCTCTGAGTGACTTTCCTGGCCTCAAACATCACCTAGCTCAGCTGGAGGTGAACAAAGGAAGGTACTGGAAAAAAAACACACAAGCAAACCCAAAGACTCATAGGATTCTCACATTGCTGTGTCATATTCATATTCCCTTGGCCACTTTTGAGTTTTCACATTTTATTTTTTTCTTTTCATTTTAGCCTTTAGATTTTTTTTTAAGTAAAGACCTGACCATCGCGTCCAATTGTTTTATTCATATATAAAAACATATAGAAATATATATAAATGTATATTCACAAAATGTTTTAAACCTTCAAAGTGCCTACCATTTGGAAATGTGCTTGTGTTTGTCTTGGTTGAAGGCGGTGTGTGTACATCAGAACGGCCAGAGCGATGTTGTGTAAGCACAGCTGACTGTATTGGTAACTTTTTTTTAGTCTTACAAAATGCAGACAGTATTGTATCTATAAGTTGAAACAACACTACTGAATAAACATTGTGGCCTAATTTTGACCATTTCTTGTCTGTTTCTTGCTGTCTTGCTGCTCTTAAAAATAAAGGTCTCTAAAATTCTTAGCTGGAATGCATGGTTCTGAAAAAAAACTTTTTATAGAACCTTTACATAAAGTGGAGGTTCTTTAAACTTTAAAAGGTGGTTCTTACACTTTCACATCTTATTTACAAAAATGGTTCTTCAAAGAACCATGCATCGAAAGGTTGTTTAGGGAATAAAAAGAAAGAACTCTTATTTGTCACCTTAATTGTTATTTATTTGTATTTTCTATAGCATGAAAATATGAAGTTGTGTGTGTGAGAGAAATACAAAGATATCTATAGCAATAGGCTTTGTAATAGAAAAGTAACAGTTATGGGGACTGATGCTAAACAGGTTTACATTCTGGGGGTTTACTCATTGTCCCCAGATCCTGTGTGACTAATCTTTATGAGTTCAGTACTGGGATTATCATGTTTGCGATTAATCCCAGTTGGTCTGTAGACTGGATTAAAGCAGTCATGGTAGGAACAGAATCAAATTATAACCTTTATAAACCTCACCAGTGTAATTATGTGAGAACGCATGGTGACACTGGATATCTGGATTTAGACTAAATTATTAAACTATGCAAACTGACTGAAGGGTTCTGAGAAATTACATGGTGCAAGCATTCACTGGTGGTGAAGACAGACATTGATTGTGTTAAAATTAGAATCAGATTAATTAATTGGTTCATACATTTTGGTGGTTTTGTTTGACACTAGACAGAGGTACACAAATTCCTTACTCGAGTAGATGTACAAATACTCATTTAAAAGTTTAAAAGTACCAAAGTATGAATTCTTAAAGTGTAACAGTAAAAGTAGCCCCCTAAAAAGGCATTGCTAATGCTAATCATGGGTGAAATGGAGAATTTTGCAAATAAATTTATCAAGCAATTATTTGCCTCTCTTCTTCTTCTTGTTATTTGGCACTTAATTGCTTGCTGGAAGGTCAATACAATTTCCATAAATATGTAAATTATACAGTAACAAATCTGAGTCTGAAATATAATGAGGTGTAATGAAATGTAGTGAGTGAAAGTCAAAGTCTCAAGTGAGTGAAAAACTCAAGTATAGATACTTTATAAGCACACTTTACAAAGTTGCTGCACTTTGTTATTTTCCATTTGTAAAACTAGGCTACATGTTTAGCTTCTTTCAACTGGTATGGTCACTACTGCTTTATTTGCTGTCTTCTTTGCCTTGTTCTTCAAAGTCTTTGTTTTGGGGGCTGGACAAAGGGTCAGGGCAGACTTTAGCCATGGCAGATGTACAGACGTGCCTTCCTCTATAGAACGAGATGTGTGTCAGCTGTAGCATCTGTCCCTGGGGCCCACTCGCTTTAAAACGCAATGCAGCCTCTCTCGGGCCAGCACCAGCCAGGGCCCTCCATATGCACATCTACTTATTCACAGCATCACACAGGACCCGGCCCACCATTTGCGTCTGTGTGCTTGCGTGTCAGAGTGCAGCCTGAATTTATAGCCCTCTGAATAGGTGCCCTATGTTTGTGTTTGCACTGGGGTTAGTATGTGCCCGTGTCAGAGTGTGCCTTTAATTTATAGCCCTCTCAATAGGGGCGTGAGTAGGGGGGAAGAGAGAGAGAGATAGAGAGAGAGAGAGAGGATGAGAGCATGGATGGGTGCATATGGGAAACAAAGGGGAATCGGGCCTCCTTTTTGGTTGACAGACCTAATTCAATAAAGAGGCCAACACTGGTTGCTAAACCATGCAGAAATTTCAAAGAAGTGGCATCCAAAGTAAACATACTGTCAGGCTTCATAAGAGGAGCTGGCTGGAGGGCAAAGCCAGGACCAGCACATGGTCATAAAGTCTACGCTGAAACAAGCTCTGTATGAGTGACAGCTCATTCAGTGTCATTCTACAAACTCTAAAATACTCTCCCCCAATCTCTCCATGACTGCACTCAAGGAGACCCCCTGCAAATGTCTTTGTTAAATGGTTAACTCCCTTTTGATGGTTTATTATGATGTATAGTTTGATATTTGTGTCAAATGGTCCCATAGCGTTAACTGATTTTCCACTGAAAACGCAGACTTTCTCAGGACATTCATAAAAAAGGAATTTGTGGGATGCTACGTATAGCATGAATAACTTTAAACCTATCGCAGTCCAATATACAGGACATTCCTGCACTAACATAGCTAACTTAATGTTTGAGATGTTCGTGCAGTTAGCAGTTAGCTAAAACGGATAAATAAGGGTGGTATTTAAAATGATGATGTGTCAAATTTCTGTTCCGCAACTAATCTAATAAACTGTCAAATATGATGTGTAAAGTTGTTCTAGTAGCAGGTAGCAGTGGCTTAGCATGCTTCAGTTTCAAACACCGCAGCACTGGTTTGGTTCCCACTTGATGAAGCTTAACTGGCTCACTGAAGCGAAACTGATGCAAGGTTAAAGGATAAATATGAGGGAGCAAACCTATGCTGGTGCATGAGAAGCTATATTAGCTCCATATATGTAGTTATATATATAGCACTATATTGTCCTAGCGTTGGCAGCATTTACTATTTGCATAATCATGCATATTCATATATCTTCACATTCTTAATGAGTATTACGGTTTTGGGAGACTTCTATGCCATTTTTTAGTTTGTATTATTCAACATTACTATTTTATAGTTTTAATTATGACTTTAGTGGTGTTTTACATGATTTTTGCAATGATAATGCTGTTGCAGACAAAAATTGCAAATCATGAAAGAATTCTTCATTGTATGTTAAAATCGGTGGTCTTTGAATGTTTAATGTGACGTGTTCCCCAGTGGTTGATATAGTGCCTTTGCAGAACAGCTTATATACAAGTTTGTCCGTGTCGAAAATTTTAGACCAAATCTTGGAATGTGACCACTCCTATAATGCACATCTAAAAATCCACCAACAGGATGACAGTAGCAATGAAAAAATGCAAAAAAAGCAAAAACACAGCTTTTTAGTTGTATTTATTTTAAGGCATAGCATAGCCACTATTATGCCAAAGCTTTTTTAGTTTTTGCAATCCTGTTTAGCAAAAGGTGCTCATAGATAACCCAAGCAGAATGCAGTCATTGTCCTGCATATCATCAGACAATATGTAGCATATTTTATGCCTTCCAACAAACTGAAGTCACAGTCTACCACAGAATTTTATTTGCAGCATATTGTATAGTATAAACAACGACTGTCTATATGAGTATGCAATACAATACACTTATTAAACTGCCACTGTTGCACACTTTAAAACAAGTTTTACTCAACATTGCTCTCCTTCTACCACTTCATAGTGCATTTTTGAGGTGTGTTTCTTTGATCTGCTTGAAAGCAACCTTGGGTTTGAGAAAGGAACTATATCAAGAAAACATACCTTCAATGTTATTAGTGTACTATGAAGGGTCCCCTGTTACATTATACCAAATGTATTCTGAGTTGGCAGTTTATTATGTACACATGTGTGTACACTTATTGGACATTTTATCAGAAACACCTACGATATAGGTGTGCTTTGAAGGATTCCGATTATTGTCTGCAACCCATGTAAATAAACTGGCAACAATACACAGTGCTGTCCACAGTGATGTCCAAATACGTCTGTGGCCTTCACATCATAACTGGCCTCAACGAAGTTAGACTTAAATTGAAAAAAGTATCTATCACACCCAGAAAAGAGGGAAAATGTTAGATATTGGTTTTGTAAATATTATTTTATAGCTGCCATATGTAAGTTCTGGGTATTTGGAGACCTATCTGGTGGAAATATGTAATTGCACCCAACACACAGAAGAACATTTTGTAACGATTGATGATTGTGAAAATGTTCTGTCAAAACGCGGTGAAGGACGTGTGTCTTCTGAGGATGCAAGTGAATTATTACTACTTTTGTCATCATATCTTCTTCAGTATAATGTTAATTTTGGATTTGAGACCTAAATATTGAGCCAGACCCTCTTTTTGAGTCTGCACATGTGACATAAATAAATAAAAATATATGATTAGGTCAAAACAATTACGCAAACTTCAACCTGATGCCTCTGGCATTTCAATTATTATATACAGTATGACAGCAGCAGCACATACACCATATTTTAGTGTGTTTGTTTCCCTCCTGACTCGGTAATGCTACTTCTTTCAATTACACTATAGGACCACTGAAGTCATCCTTGCAGTACTTTTATTGGACAAATCACAGATTCTTTTAAAATTGTTTACTCAAAGATGGGACTGAACAGTGTGATGAAACCTTTCTTGACCAAGGCCATAAATATTACAATGGCCAGCATTTAAATGCTGAAATCATAACATATGATGTTTTTTCCAGCACTGTGAAAAATAGCCAACAGCTTCCTCATGATTATTACAACAGATTGTGCATATTAAATAAACCATTGGAATTATGTTGAGTTTTGACTGAAAAACCTGTATTTTAGCAGTCTGCTTCGTTTGCTTCAGTGCGCTTGTGATCTTATGTCAGAGTGTGTAACAGAGCTGCTTTATGAGTTATCTCTCTTTCTGTAGTCTATGCTTTTGGATGAATTTTTCCTTTATGCAGTTCTTTGATTCACGTTATTATTTATAGAGCTCAGGGATGTAGCCTCAGGACAGTGCATGTTTTAAACTGTACTCTGCTGCTCCGGAAGAGGCACTGACGCGGCCTTACTTCAAAGCAGTGTACAGTTTTATTTCCTTTCGAAAAATAATTTATGACATGCATAGTGCTTTGTGTGATTTAAATGCCCATGTGTAGGTTTTTACATTTCATGTTAGTTTGAGATGGAAGGAAATACTGGAACATGCTGGGAATTATGAAAAAAGGCAGCCTTGTGTGAATCAGCCTGAAAAATATGATTAGGAATCTGATTCAAAGGGCAGCATTTCTTTCCCATCTGGAATGTATATAAGGTTAAGATGACACTACACATCCTTGGAGGTAGAGCCTATTCCCTATTAGATACCTTTGAAGCATCAAAAGCTTTGTTGGAGCTATAATGGTGCCTGCAGCTTTATATGATTTATATGACTTTGAATTATCAATCATAAGAACTGCATATTCTCTCTAGTCTAAGGCAGCATGAGTCAAACCATCATGACTAGAACTTCCTTCAAAACAGTTTGCCAGTTTGCCACTTTCCTAAAATTAGCCATGTAGCTTTATTACCTATCATTTAGTTTTTAATAAAGTTTCTACCTTTTAATCAGCTAATGGACAAAAATCGCCTGTTTTATATAAAAAATTGAACATGTCAGATGTTCACAAGTAGTTTCACTGGATGAATTTCGAGAGGCAGTGATCACTGGATAGGCAGACAGGCAAATAATGAGACAGGCAGCATAATAAGGGGCAGAGCTGGGATCTTCCAAGGAGATCCAGGAGAGGGGTCCTATGATTTTCAGCTACATTGCCATGAGATCTGTTTCCAAAACCAAAACGGTTCCTTAATGCAAGTCAGCTCACAACGTTTACATAAGACAGTGTTCTTTGAAGTGATGCCATAGAACAGTTCCCAAACTGTGGTACGCAAACCCCCGGGGTCAGCCCACTCCATTAGCTGGCCAAATTACTTTCCCGATTCAGGCGGCACAGACTTTATTTAGCGCAAGAAAACTTGTGCTCTAACAGGAATTTAATTTTCTCTTTTATTGTGAAAGATTGCGTTGGAGAAGATCATGTTTAACTCCAACCCCTCGTCGAGCATTCAGGAGAAACTGGTTTCCCAAACTGGAAAATACAAGCTTTCCCACTTGTACATTGTGCGAACAGCCGACAAAGTTGTATTAACAGCAGGTAAAGTCGAGATCAGGGGTGTTCAATCTTATCTGTAAAGGGCCAGTGTGGCTGCAGGTTTTCACTCCAAACAAGCTGAAGCACAGCTGATTCTACCTGTTTAATCAGTTGATCTTAGTCTTTAAACATTTCATCAGGTGATCTCCTGATATGCTGGAGTGAAAATCTGCAGCCACACTGGCCCTCTGCAGATAAGATTGGACATACCTGGTCTAGATGATACACAAGTTTATGAGATGTGATGTACAACATGACCTTTCACCTTTTACACCAGAACTTGCAATGAATTTGAAAAATATATGTATACCTGATGTGCTTCTATTAAACCTGTGCTTTTTAACACAGCAAAGGAAAGCAGGGTATGTTTTCCCGACCGGCATGTTTTCTTTTTCTATGTGGTGGGCGTATCTATGTACAAGCACTTGAACATAGTGGAGTCATATTTACCAGCTAATTAGCCATCCAGCACATGCAACCTTAAGATTAGCACCTGAATGCAGCATAAGTCAACAGAGAGTCAATTCAGTTTATCTGTTGGGTGTATGAATGAAGTATCTTAAACTGTTCTTAAGGCCTGAGTGGTCATTGTTGATCATATACTTAAGTTAGTTTCACTTTTGCAGATGTGCCTTATTTGGTAGCTGTAGTGAGTTAATAGTTCATAGCCTGTTGTGATTCGTGCTTAGCCACTAGCATTTTGGTTAATGTGTATGTACCTCTGCTTTGTGTTGTAGCACTGTTAAATGCATTTCTAGCCATTCTTCATGTAATGTCCCCACAATTTAAAGAGCAGCAGTTATGAGGTTTTGAAATATCATGTACGGTAATGTGCAAAAGTCAGAGATGACCCCTTCATTTTGTGTCCTCCCAGCAAAAGCTGGATCTAAAGCTCTCACTAACATTATGTTCCCCTTCAAAACATTCACACGATCAACTACCCAAACACACCTTAGCTGCCATGTGAACTTTTTTCTCATGTGCAACTAAAATGGCTAAAGGAGACATTTCTGAGGAAATGTGCTATACCAGTGAGTTTCCTTGGGCAAGACTCCTAACAATACCTTCGCCTACCTTTGCAAAATGATCATGCTCTGGATGAGATCATCAGCTAATTGCTTAAATGTAAATGTTCAAGACCTCGTAGACCACCAAAACTGTCACTGTCAAACAGTCCTAAAAGCTTTCATTTTTGGGAGATGAGAGAACATCAATCTTTACTCTTGCTTCAATCAGACAACTCAATACCATGGGTCTAAAAGGATGTGTAGCTGTCAAGAAGCCATTACTGAGAAAAGGAAATAGACAAAAAAGAAGAAAATTTATAACTGGGACTACTTGAATCCCTGTTGTTCAGAAATTATCCACCTGTGGATGTGTGACTATACAAACACTATGCTAGTAAGGGCCATGTAGTTGACGGCACCACAACAGATTCAAAGCTTACATGCTGAAAGAAATAACACTTGCTAAAATGTCTCCTCCATCTTGTGAGATGTCATGGCCTCATTGCACCTTACTGGTCCCACCCCACTCCTGCAGGTTCATGATCTCAACCTGCCCCCAGGGATAAGTTCAAAAAACAAGCACATGTGTTTTTAGCTGTCAGCCACATTAGCTCAGGACCCTTTATTCCAATCTCGTCTCTTGTGTGAAAGGCATTGTGCCAGGGATAATTCCGAACAGTGTTCATTTGCCGAAGGATCCACTCGCACGGATTAAAGTTTTGACAGACAACAGAAAAAAACATGCTCTTCACACAAAATGGCTTGATGCCAGAGTAATTGGTCCCAGTGGGTGGGAGGTGTAGGTCTATTTGCACTCTCTATATCTCTCTCTTCATACCCTCTCTCTCTCTCTCTTGGCTGGTGGGGTGCAGCGTGGAAAAGAGTGGGAGATGCTTAAGGTTGAAGCAGAAAATGAACATTTTCATCACACATAAATCACGCATTGCCATTTGTCTCAGCAAGAGGCCCCTTCATTATCACGTTACACTGAATGTGTTCTCAGGCAGAGATTAATGTCAGAGTCTTTTAAAGGTAACCTGTTGGGCTCGGGGCTCTCGCTCTTTTTCTTAAACCGTCAGACTGGCTTTAACTCGGAAAATGATACACATGGGAGGGGGGTCTCTGAAATTTGTTAAAAGCACGTAATGACACTGCTGGGAGCTGCTGGAAGCTGCTAACATTTATGTAGCCTAATGGCTCTCATTGCTCTTGCAAAGCTTTTTAGCCCCAGCGTTTCACCCAAGGCCTTCACAGGATGTAAAACACCACCACAGCGACACGGCAGTCCAGTCGACATTTACAAAAAGTCATGTCATCCTCTAGAGCATGTCCTGTTTGAGCTAGTGTGGGGAGGACAGGGCCTTCTCATAGCTTTCATGCAGAATTACAAAGCCACCAAAGTTCCTCCTGCGGTGTCAGTATCCTAGTGGGGCTAGTGAAGTTCTCAGCTAAAATAACTTTCGGAGATGATAATACTCTGCTCCCCAGTAACAATCTCAATTTATTGAAATGACAAGCTTTTCAATTTGCCACTTAATCATTCGGGCTTTTGATTAAAAGCGGCCTAGTACGGAATGCCAATGTGCCACCTTGGTTGCTCTTGATAGGATTTGGAAAAGCGTTTCATATGAACTCGAAGCTCTGGTGGCGTTCTCAGCCACATCTTATGCAGCAACATGATAGCGCGGTTTAATTTTAATACAGAGCGCTTGCTGTGGCCTCACTGGAAATTAAAGTTTGTTGTGATTAAAGCCCTCTGATGGGACCATTTATAATGATTATATTTTAATTAAATGCGAAGCTCATGAGAGAAAACCATATGAAAAATTCTGTGAGGTGCACTTGGGCTTCGGCTAAACTGGAGATGTTCGGCTAAACTGGAGATGTGATTAATGTAAAAACTCCTACTGTGCCATAACTGAAGCTCTATCATGTTGCTGCTACATTGGTGGTAGCTCATCAGACAACACTTGAATGTTATGTTCACTATAACAGGTAGATTTTGTATATGATGCTTTCTATACATAAAAAATGTTTAAAGCATTTGTTAGATGTTATGTTGAAGACGTCCATGTAGTGTGTTGCAGCAATATCTGCTGAAGTCAACATGCTAACCAGCTAGCCCTGGCCCACACTGTCTAGTAATACCACTTTGTACCTCAAGAGGTGATAGTAAGTAACTATAGCATCGAGTCTGCCAAGAGGGGAATCAGTCAAGGGAGGAAGAAGAAGTCGTTTGCCCACTCCAGCCAAGAAACCACAAAGAAAAGAAGTGACAGAAGCAAAACAAGAGTTAACATTGGTGTTGCTTTCCAATGCTGGAAACAATTCTTGACGAGGAAAGGGATGAAGTTTGATGCTGAACTTGCAATGTTTCTTCTAGACTGGTACGTAAACAGGGGGAGGAGTGAAGAGGGAACAGGAGGGACTGTATGGAGTACACTCTCAGAAAAATGGTACAAAACTGTCACTGGGGTGGTACCCCTCTTGTCACTGGGGTGGTATCCTCAAGAGTACATCTCACTACCTTTAGTCAGAGAACATAATTGTACCATAAACCATTGAAGTTATATTTTCTAAGTTGTACTGACTCCACACACCCCGTCTCATCTCCAGACTTTTTATGTTATTGTTCTGTTTTAAAACATTAAGTTGTTAAAAGGTACAAATATGTACTTTTCACTTGGAAAAGCTTAGCGTACACAGTCGGACCCTAAAACCACTGTTGTACCTTTAAAGGTACATTTACATTGTTTGTATCTTGAGGAATAAAAAACGTACCTGCACAATATACCTTTATTTCTAACAGTGTATGAATCCAACAGGTTGTGTCATCCTACATATTGCTTCTTTAACCCCTTAAACTGCAGGCTTGTAATGTAGTTATTAATCTAAAAACATATTATTGAGTAACTACATTCTTAAAAATAAGGTTCTTAAATGGTCCCTGGCTTAAAAACCTTTAATTATTATAGAACCTGAGGCTCCTGGGTGGTTCAACTGCCCAAGCGTTGGCTCCATTCTCCAAGCGGGTTGACCTGTCTAATGTAGTGACGTGTCTTTTAGATGGATGAATTAAGACAAAACAAATGTGTAGATCTTTTAACACTTTAGCTGACCCCCTTTGTTGATGGCTGGTTGATGTATTTGCCTGCATTTTGCCTGTCTGCCTATCTTGATCCCTGCCTCTAGAATCCCCTGCCTCAATCCAGTGAAACTACGTATCTGACAATCATTTTGTTAAGATACAAACATAATGCACTTTTTGTTGATTGATCCCTTAAATGGCCAGGGCCCACATGAGGCCCCAAAGTTTTATCACACACTTCTATAACCTAAGAAGTTTTTATTGAATAATAAGCCTGGTATTTTAAGAGGTTAATCAGAATATAGACTTTTACTGAATGATAAATATTCACAAATCTTGGAGGAAGCACATGCTAGCTTGGTAGGTTGGTAGCATCGTGTGATGAGGAGATCTAGCTAGCAGGTAGACTTGATCATGACAAACTGCATAGAAAGAAAAAAACTTTTAAAAGGTTCTCTACACTCACACATCTCTTTTACATAAATACTGTAGTTCTTTAAAGAACCATCTGTTAAAAGATTCTGTAACTCTTTACTCAAACACTGACTATGCCATAAACATATCATGGCAGATGTAATATGCTGTCATGAGCTTACATGAAAAGTTATGTAATAATCCAGTAATATAACAGTGTCATGTTACCATTACTGGTAATTTTCATAACTGATCACTCGTAATGCTTGATGTCACGATGCCTAACTAGAGTACGCATGTGAGTAAGCAGTCATAACATCAAACATTACAGCATCTGTCATGATGATTACCAGTAATGGTAACATGACACTGTTAAATTCCCAAACAAAATCATGACAACTCATAATGTAGCAAGGCTCAAGTAAAGCCTTACCAAAGCTTCTGGCCTGCTAGGTTGGAACAAAAATGGGAACGTCTAGGGACCGATTTGAGAACCTCTTTGGCATCGCTCCAAAGAACCCTTTTTAGCATCTTTATTTGAGAGTGCTGAAAATAATGTTTACATTATTCATAAAAATGATGCATTGTGGTGTTGATTAAGGAGTTAAACAACATTTAAATCTCCCACCATCGTTTTATACTATGAAAAATGTTCGAGCCTTATATGAGAAAAGAAGTCATTCCCCTCAGTGTGATTAGTGGGCTGGGTAATCAAAGGGACGCACAGCTTTCCACTTTCTCTCTGTCATCGCCATGTTTCATCTCAACCACAAACCACCAGACAAACGCAAGCTCTAATTTCACAACAAAACCCTGCTGATTTGCTCCTGCCTTCTTTTTGTTGTCAATTAACCAATCAGTGTAAAAACACCCTTGTGCTCATTTGATTGCTGATACCTGTTATTAGGATGTTAAAAGGTATCTTTATATAGCCACAATCATGACTGCCTTGCTGGATTTGTGTCAGGGTGATAAAGTAATGATTTGGCTGAAATTTTAATGGGGCACTGAGGCCCATTTAATCAAAGGGGTGGTTACATTGAAGAGTTTGTATTGCATTTACATACAGAACATACGTTTTTTATGATATCTGGTCTTTGAAAACATTTTTATTAATAGCAGTTTGAGTACTCAAGGCATCGGCTGACCAGGAATGTTCTGATACACAGTTTGAGGACACCTAGCTTTGCAATATGCTTCTAATAAATGCATGTTTTCTTTGTTAGTTTGCACTAAGTACACATAGAGACCTGTACTGATCATGTTATCTTTTTCGTTTTCTTTGCAAAAACTGCAAAACAAATGGAAGCTATCTTAAAGATAATGCTATACTCCACATATTTAGACCCCTTGTTGTGATGTCAGCACTCTGCATTCAAAATTTTTTCAGATGTTTAAACCACATTTGGGCCACAAGGTGTGCTTAAACAATAGCTTGGAAAAAGATACCTAACTGTCAAATCATTATTTAAGCAAAATGATCACTATTCAGTATCACTATTTATTACATAGCATTAGCTATATAGTGAACTGACTACAGAATGACCATGCAATGACTACAAAATTAATCATTGAGATTTGTAACCCTACAACATGGCTGACACACTATAGCCAGGTTTCTGGGTCAAGGATTAAGCCTAAGTCAGGAATTTGAATGGGGATTTTCCTATGAAAGGAAAATGTAGTCCAGGACTATCCATTAATCCTTGTCTAGGAAACCAACCTTATGTAGTGCACTCTTTATGAAGACGAGTGTTGCAAACATGAAGCTGAGCGTTGCATAGTAGAATTGAGTAGTGAGTAGCAGAGATTGTGATTAATGAAAAGTAATAGTAGAAATCAAATATTGCTCAGAGAATTTTAAAAGAAGGGAAGTGGTCACTGCATTTTTGAGGGGCAGTGAGGGACCATAGCTTTTCTAGGAGACTTCCAGAGGGGATGGGCAAAATAGCAAAAATATAATAGAAATAATGATATCATCACAACACACGTGATATATGATATTTGCCCTCCGTGTGCTGCCAAAACAGGTTTGACCTGCTAAGGCATGGACTCTACAAGACCTCTGAAGATGCCCTGTGGTATCTGGCACCAAGCAGATCCTTTAAGTCTTGAAAGTTGCACGGTGGAGCCAACACGGATTGGACTTGTTGTCCCAGCACATCCCCCAGATGCTCAAACGGATTGAGTTCATTGGGAATTTGGGCACCTTGAACTCTTCATTCCCAAACAATGTGTGCAGTGTGGCAGGGCACATTATCCTGCTGAAAGAGGCCATTGTCATCAGGGAATACCACTGCCATGTGTACCTGGTCTGCAACAGTGTAGATACGTAGGTGCCACATGTCAAACTGCCATCCGCATGAATGCCTGGACCCAAGGTTTCCCAGTGGAATATTGCCCAGAGCACATCACACTCCCTCCACTGGCTTGTCTTCTTCCTACAGTGCATCCTGGTGCCATCACTCTCCCAGGTAACCAGTACACACATCCATGCAGTGTAAAATCACACCTGCCCTTTTTTCCTCATCCAAAATATTGACTAAATAAACAGAGTCATGAAAAAAAGAGATTTGTCCAATTTTTGACACATAAAAACAACAAATGTGGACCTCAAAGTAAAAGTGTGTGCCTTTTAAAGGATATGATAATCACAGTGTTAACAGCATATTGTATTACTATTACTACTACTACTACTTCTAAGAATAATAATAATAATAATAATAATAATAATATAATAATAATTATAATAATAAGAACATGTCTAATTTACTGTATATAACATCTTACCATAACTCTAACTTATAGTTAGAGTTGTGGTAGGTTTGCTTTAGTAGTATCATACTCAGGCATACAAAAAAATTCATAACTGCCTCAAAGCAAAGATATTAAGATGCAATAAATAGCTCAAGAACAGTGTCAGCTGAAGTGATGAGGAGAATGAAAGTGTTGAGAAAAGAGGGACGTTTTGAGCTTTGTAGGGAACAATGAGAAGAAGGAAAAGCAGAACTGCGGAGGATTGTGTTAAAGAGTTCCATAGTTCGGCAGTCACGATGCTAAAAGATCTGCCTCCAGCAGTAAGTCATGCTCTAACAATGCTGTCTCCTCACGCCGTCTTCTACTTGTCAGACTCATACTGTCTCTTTCTCACCTGTTCAAGACCACATTTGACTCGAGCTGAGCCTCTATATAAAGACAGAGAGGCAGCCACTGCTGTGGTACAGTGCCTGATCAGCAGGGAGGAAAAATGGAGGCTAAGAAAGGCCATTATCCACTCCAGAGCTTTCTTTCTGTTGCAGTGCTGACCCCCCCTCCCCCACTCCCCCTCTTGTGTGCGTCTCTGTGTCTTTACCTGCTGTCGCTAGGCTGAGCCGGGCTGCGAGGAGAAGACCCCTCAGGCTCTCCTAGCCTGGTTTTAATGAATGCTCTTTGAAGTGTGCCATGATTGTGCAACACCCGCGTCCTCTTCAAAGGCGAGGCATCTCCAGTGATGCATTATGGGATATGGATCGCGTTTTAACTGAGCATGCCAGTCCCATCGTATTACGCACAGACTTTTGATACATGGGCTGCGGGTCGCAAGCGCACAGGAGACACCAAAAATGGCATCTTGCATGTCTGTACACACACACACACTGTACACACTCATACAGTGGTTTGGATATGTACTCCAAGACTGCAGTCGCCTGTGGTGATATTGGCCAGCGTTGGCACTCTTTGGCACGCTTTGTTATCTCAAACACAGTGGGCAATTTTTAGAGATCATGCACATGATTGGCCCTTCATTCTTTTAGCCTCTCCATCACTTTCATGCATCATTCATATAATGGTAGAATGATTTACTGAGTAGGCCTCATTCATGAAAACATGTATATGTTTGCACATGAAAGTGCTTCTTAGGATAAATTTAACACACTTAAACCTTTAGCACATTTAACCCTGAGTCATAACTCGTTACTGTTGGAACAAAACCTCTTTTTTGTGCACCATTTATGAACTCCACTTGTCCTTTACATTATGTGAACATTCCATGATGAATGGACAAAATAGATGTTCCAAAATTACTTGATCTACAATCATTTTTACATTAACTTACATTGAGAGTGAAGAATGTTTTTTCTTTTCCTGTAAAATCAGTGTTTTGGAGAAAAGTTTTTGTTCAGACAGCGACAATATGTTTGCTTGTTTTTGTGAAATGTAAGGCTATTTGATTCCAGAAAAATTCCAAGTGACTGGAATCAATGGAGTCGATAACAAGAGTGGATTCCACACGTTTATCTTAATTATAAAATCTAAGACATAGAGAAGGATAGCTGGCAAAAATAAAAAGTACATTATTATTATTATTATTATTATTATTATTATTATTATTATTATTACTATTTTAACGTGGAAATTTAAAACTAAATTACTTCTTCAGGTGGGTAGATGTTTTGACACTGGCAATGTTGTTTGATTGAAAGCCAGTTTTTATTATTACAAGTTTTACATTTCATTTTGTTTTCCACTCAAGTAAAATAAAGCTGTACTATTGATGTGTGTGCTGTGGAATGATGTATTTTGTCATACAGGCTGTCAGACTATCTCACACTCTGTGTGGACATACTTGAACGTGAGTCTAAGGCTTTGGAGTCAGTTTTTGATTCTCGAATGCCTGGAATTGAGAGATCAATTCTTTTAAGGATCGACTCCCAGTCCTCTCCTTGTGAAGAGTACCTGTAAGGAAAGCTCATTCTCCATAAAAGAGGCTCTACTTGTTTCTTAGACATGAACTCATTCAGTGCTTTTAGTGCCTACACATCCTTCCATTTTTTGAATGTCATGTTGTACCAAAACCTTGTCTAAAGTCCAAAGAGAACACTGATACAAAGCTTAAACTAGAGATTAGCTTGGTTATTCTTATATACGGACATCAGAACTCCCCTAAGAAGTAAAAGGTTTTAAATTCAAGTATTTACTTAAGGATTCACTGAAGTCTACAAGATACAAAGTAAAAATATGTTACATCCATGTGCTATAGCTTCAAAATCAGTCTACAGTAGCTATAAGAAGTATTAAACCCTCTATTGGAAAGTGAACAGCTTAGCTTGATGCTAACATAACATTGTGAATTCCATGTAAGGGCTAATAGACATTAGCATTATGGTAGCAGAGTTAAACACAAAAAGTATAAGCTATTCGTAAAGTGAAGGGTTAGTCTCTCTCACAGACATAGAGACACATGTCCATGCACCACAAGACAACTACATTTACAACAAATCACCAAACATCAACCCTTTTAGTAACATAGCATGTCTCTCTAATGCATCCAATACAGAGAGATGCACTCAGACCCCACTGTGTTAATCAATGTAACCTTTTATATTGGACTTGAGAGGCAAGAAGAGGTACACAAAGTTTAGTTCCACTTTGATTGTTCAGTGGGGCACTAAGATTGGCTGTTGGCCCCACTAAATTACCTCTAGTGCCAGTGTAACTAAAATAGATGATGCTGTTAAAAGCTGACGCTAAATTCATGCAGGGTCAGCTTCACAAATATAGAACTGTAAATGTTAAAAATTGACACTTAAAAAAAGTTAACAGTACACGTTTATTCAGTGGTCCTATTGTTACCTCTCCGCATTTTGCCTAGCAACCTGGTATCAAGTCAGCAGTTAGTGGGTGTTCTGGGTCTTCTAAAATGACCAGTGACAGGTACAATATAGGAGTTCCAAATAAACTGGCAGCTCCCCGACTTCTCACTCAGTTAAGTGTCTTACTACTCTGTATTATTTTTCTTTGCTTGCTACAAAACTTGTCTCTCGTGCCACAGACATGACTGAGAGGTCTAAAGTAGTCTGAAGAAGTCTAAAGAAGTAGCGCGGCCAAGCTAACCATGATAGAGGAAGTTAGAAAAGCTCTATCTCTGTTCTCAATGTTACCTCAACAAGCCAACCTGTTTTCACATCATTCACTGAGCAGAAAATAATCAACCTCATGCAGAAGACAGTTAGCTTTAGCATTAGCTAATGTACTGACTCCCTCATCTCACTGTAGCTGAAAGATTTCCTTTTGTTTTTGAATGTCTGAGGCAGTTTCGAGTGGTCTTTTATTGGGTCAGTGTCAGCTAGCTAAATTTTTTCTGGAAGAGAATGTCTCCCTCTCCAACTTAAACACAGTATGTTTCGTCGCACTGCTACACAGGCGAGTGTCAATGTTTTATGCGAGTTTACTTGTATGTACGCTGCGCATATGCAAACCTCTGCCACTTCTACTTTTGACAGCATCAAGTATTTGTTTACTCAGGCCCTGGCACCACATATCACTGAAACAAAAGCATGCACATAATCTTGCAAATAAGTGAAGAGTTTGAGTAAGAAGGGAAAATCCTGGGCTAGACTGTACATACTAATCACTGTACATCTTTTTACTGTACTTAATCTACCCAACATGCTGTATTTATATTAAAGTGTGTATTTTGTCTGTCGTATTTTGGTATTTCTGTTGACACTATGAAAAATATGTAAAACTGAATGCATCTCTGATGTATTTGGCCTTTTTGTGCATTCAGATTGCTTTTCCTGTGCAAGTTGTGCTGATGCAGTAGTGCAATGAGAGCGGGTGAGCTGGCAGGTTCGGTGTGGAGGGCAGTGCCAGCACTGAAGGCCACTCTAAGGCTGTAGGTGTTCCTCCTGGCTGCAGCCACTGGGCTGGTAAAGAGCTCATTCAGAGATTAGTGGGCTGAAGGAAAATACCAGCACTGCAGAGTGATTCCGCCTCCTCACCTCACCCAACTGCCTGCTGCACTGGACTGCATTTTTTTGTCTGTCTCTTTGAAAAGATGCAGGACTTCATAGTGATTTATTTAATTTGGTGCTGTTTGAAGGCTCAAATGTACTTATTGTGGTGAGATGCAGCGTAATTACATATTTTATTGAAATAAAGCAAACAAACAGTTCAGGTGAACAACTATGTCAATCCAAAATGTTTAAGCATTTCTTTAACTGAACACTGTAGGTTATAATGGAAAACAGGAGATTTTGCTTTGTAGAACCCAACATTTACACTAAAATTTACATTTGAACTAATTCTTCATCAAGTTAGCCGCACAGTAGATACTGCAGTTGTTATTTGTAGAAAGGTTGTTGGTTCAATCTCCACTTCTAGGCCTAATAGAGCCTCATAGCTCCAACAGGATGACTATTCTTCTTCTTATCGACTCAGTTCTCTCTTCAGGTAGCTGTGATCATTTGTATGGCTAATGCTGTTTCAGACGAGCAGGTAATAAAACTGTGGCTCAGTAATAGCAAGGCTTTGGGTGAGAAGATGGCCTGTGGAGAAAAAGCCCGCACAAAGTGTTTTCAGACAAGATGAAAATCGAATGAAAGAGATTCTTTAGAGATTCTCAAATTCTGAGGCCCGGATCCTACAGTGCAACCTTATGTCTTGAGAAAGTGCAGACAGTTCCTCCCTGAATGATTTATCGGGGCATATTTTTAGATCAGGCCATTTTCAGAGATGTATTCATCAGGAAAGAGTTCAAAACAGTTCAGGACACATTCATACTGAATTCAGACTTTATTGGTAAAATACAGAACATCTTCAGAAACAGAACCTATTTCTATGTTATTTTAAATTCCTTTGTTTTCAGTTTTAATTTTTAAAATTGCACTCACGTTCATAATGTGTATACTAGTTTAATAGTGTACTAGTTCAATATGAGGCAAAGATTCAGAGTGTTTTATACTTGCAAAAATGGTAATTCAAATGTATCAGTCAGTTGCACATGACTAGCACGAGTTACATCGAAACCAAAAGACGTAAACTGGAAGGCACCATTGTGTTGATGTAATATACAGTACTGTGCAAAAGAGACCACGCTTTATTTATTTAATTTCCAATAAAAACAGCTGTTAAGTACAAGTTATTCATTGTTCAGTGTCAGGTGTATATATAAATTAATAGAAAGCTTCAGTATTAATGCCTATGGATTTAGAATGGGATGGCATGAAAGATAAAAGCTCCTGTAGGTGTAATGTGTAGATGTCCCAAGACTTTTTCCTTATAGTGTATAATAGTTTTGTATTTTAAGTGTCTCCTATCTGCAGGGCTATTTTCCCACACCTCTAAAGTTCAGTCTTAGAGGTTGGTTGCATTTTCTGTTTCTGATCCAGTTAATCCCAAACACATTTAATGATGTTGAGGTTTGGACTCTGGATTGGTCAGTCCATTGTTCTGTTTTTTTTTATTTACAAATTTTCTTCTTTTTTGTCTGTTTCCTTTTCCAGGTAAGGGCTTGTTTACAGCTGCACATCTTTTCAGACTCATAGTGTTGAGTTGTCTTCTCACAGTGGAAGGATGGACAGAAACACCTGTGAATTTTTTCAGATCTGAAGCAAAAAGGAAGCTTATTTTATTTATTTATTTTTAAGTTTTGGTGGTCTTTCATGGTTGTTAGGAGTACCATTTTCTCTACATTTTAAAATCGTTTTTGCACTCCAGTTTTGGAAACTTCTGTTTTTTTTCACATTTTTTTACTTTCCACTTCTTTATGCAAGTGAATTATATCTAATCTCCTTAAAATTATCTTCTGAAGAATTAATAACTTGTTCTTAACGTTTCACAGAATTGTGTCAACCAAATGACACCTTTGAATTATACACTTTTAAAGAACTTTCCAGTAGTGTACCATGAAAAAAATCATTTCTAGGGAGTGCTGTATTATGATATTGTCATAAATGAATTGTGTTTTAGGCATCATTGGTAATGTGTTTGTGACTGGTTACAGAGAACTCTGTCCTCATGTGTTTTCAAGGTCACAAATGTACTTAACATTCTCCAACTGTTTTCATCTTGTGCGCTTCTCTCCATTTTTTTCTCCTTCCCCTTTGACCAGTTCTCTTAAAAAGAGGCCTTTATGACCATGTCTTGATTCAAATGCGAACATCCTCATAACAATAGCTGCTTCTTGGGTTCTGCATTATCAATTCTCTCTCTATAGCAAGGTCACTTGAGCAAGCACGACTAGAGAGAGCAAATAATTATATTAAAGAAACACTTTTATTAACAATCATTCAGATGAATGGGAGTACATCTTCTCTGGAAGTTCAGTTATAACTCATTTAAAAAAGATGTTGTAGTATTTTATGTTCTTGTTTGCTACCAACATTGCCATAAAACTGCAGTGGATCTATCAGAAATGAAAAGCTTAGCCTATAATCTTTCATTTGACATCATCCTCACTGTTAAATACATGATCAACTCTCCCAGCCTCTTTCAACCTGAAATCAGGATTGCATAATACTGTCATGGGTTATAAAAGTCAGCTTACATCTGACAAAACCACGTTCTCATATTTCATAACCGAATGTATCATCAGGACATTCAGTTACTATCAGTTAAGTACATTTCCAGGTATTTTCTTTAACAGAACTGAAGCAAACTGACCTGAATGGGACTAACAGTCCCATTTTGTTGCTTGAGCAGTTTATGTTTACTGTTCAAGAATGAACTCACTACTCTCAGTCCGCCCACCACCACACATGCTTTCTGAAAGTTTCAGTAAGGTTGTACTATTACATCTGGACTGATTGCATAAGCGGTTTGCAGTCATTCATTGAACAGTTCAATTCATTTTCGTGGTGATTTAATAGTACTGTTGTAAATGCATCAACAAAGAAGTGTTACGCAATCAGCGCTTTAATGGGCCTCTGGTATTATGGAGGGCTGCTTCACTGTGATTATACAGAGCAAATCAAATAAAATGTCACGTTAGGGACTCTACCCCACCCTGACTAATGTGTTTTAGTACATTACCTCAAAACCACAGGCGTCTTGGGAAAACGGCCCTCAGAGCGTGACACTGAGGAACGGCTGCTTGAGTGGCTGTTTGTAGCAGCTCATAAAAAGACACTTGCCTATTAGCACCAAATTATGTAGTAAAGAGACCACTGGGAGACAGGGAGACCACCCCCCCCCCACTCTCTCTCTCTGTACCTCCCTCTTTCTCTCTCTCCCTCTCTCTCTCTCTCTCTCTCTCTCTCTCTCCATATGATATGTGTATAATAGACACAGATGGATGATCAGGGACTGTGTGAAAGCTCAGACACAATGAATGGTTTAAAATGAAGTGTCTCTTTCTCTCTTACTCTTTCTGTCTTTGATTATTTCTGCTGCTGCAGTTCACAGAGTGTGTGAGTGTGTGTCTATGTCTATCTAGATGGTCAGACTCTGTACAGTGAGAAATCAGCTGCTGTATCAGCCGGTGTGTGAAGTCACCTCAGATGACCTCAGAATCAGACCTGAATAAAAGATAATTTTATTGCCTTTGAAAACAACTGTAATTGCGCTGGATTTACATAATTTGCAATGTAGCAGAGAGTGTAATCCACTCGTCATGTGCTGTGAGCAGGTGGATGGTTTCTACATTTCTATGTATGTGTGTGTGTATGTGTATGTGTGTGTGTGTGTGTGTGTGTAGGACTGCATAATACATTATGCATAAGTTAATCTCAATTCAAGATATCATGAGCTTCACAGTCACTTCTGCAATTTAATTATGGAACTAAGTGGAGCAAATCTGATTGGAAAAGTGGAAAAATGTTCCATTTTCATTTCCAGCTGTGAGTATGCTGACCAAATATTTTTTTCTTTCCAGTAACTCATTACCATTCAAACACCTTGACTACTTTTAAATGTGGGTCATTTTGTCATTTTTCCCAGAGTCACATGACCACAACCTTCTGTTCTGTTTTCTGTTGGACACTCCATGTAACCCTGTGACCCAAACATGGATATAAATGATTAATCAGTTAACTTTTAACCAACAACTAAACAACTATATACAAACTTGATTCTGCTACATCTATTTTTTAGTTAGGTCAACTAAAAAATGATGCATGCAGGTAAAAATAATGGTGTTTGGGAGCACTTTGGGAGGACTTTAGCACAACCACAATCATGTTTCCTCTCAAAAGCAAACATCCTCAAGTGATAAGAGAAGGTGATTAAAGAGAGGGCTATGATGGACAGCAACAGCTTTTGAGAGCTACTGAAGTACATTGAGCCAATGTTAAGCTTTATAGTATTTATGTTCTTTTTAACTTGTGCTAGGAAGGAGGGATAAGTATATCTTAAGAATCTAGAACCTTCAGTAGCCCATCATTACATATTATGGTCATTTCATCAATGTTTTTGTTTTTGGCCATAAGCAATGTCAGAAACAAGGTTCTGTACAGGTACAATTTTCATTAACCAAGGTACCAACTATGTAAATGTACCCTCAAAGGTACAACAGTGGTTTAAGGTCCAACTATGTACCTTAAATATTTTTTTCCCAGGAAAAGAGTGCAGAGCCTGGCTACACCTGTCAGTACTGCATTCTACAATCCATACAAGAAACACTTTTTAATATCACGGTGCTAAAATCTAGATTTCAGTGAAATGTGACCTTTGTATGCCTATCTGAAGTATTTTACAATGATTTCAAAAGTGGCTCAACCAATCGCATTTTAGAACTGGAACAATACTGTTCAAAAGTCTTAGGCAGATGAGAAAAATGTTTGAAACTGTCTTGGCAATAAATGTGTTGTTGCCAGTAAAAACACTATATGACATAAGAATGAATACAAATAAGCATAAATACAGTAAAACATAATACTTTTTGTTTTTTAACGGTTGTTAATATGTTGCTTAAAAGAATATGTTTTTTATTCTACAAGCAGTTTAAGTTAATAAAGCACTGATTAGCTGAAGCAGGTTTTGGACAGTTACTATAAATGTTTCCTCAAGGAGAGATTTGGAAATTGTTAAGCTAACACACTCACACACATCAAATCTCAGTCTATTATGTATTTCGTTTTTGTTTTAATGTGTGTTTTCTGAACAGATAAATGCTCACTGCACAGACAGATGGCCTTACATATCATTTTCTCAGCTGTACACTGCTGTTTCTGGTTTGGAGCTTGTAATTCAAGGTCACTCAGCCATCTACATACGAGTGGTGATCTCTCCTAAAAGTAATAAAGGCATAAAACTCTGACGCATACGTTACTTCTGGTTCTGATTTCTTAAGAAATAACTCATTGTATTAAGAAATCTCAAATTTTACCAAGATTCAGTTCAATTCAATGAAATTATTTTGATGTGATTAAGAATAAGAATTTTAAAATTGCATTGAATACACAAATCTGACTAAAGAAACAAATTACGTAGACAACGCAATTCACCATTTTTATTCTTTAGTATTTTTAAGTTTGAAAGTAGTCTGGGAATTTCAATAATAATAATAATAATAATAACAGCAAAAACAATAATAATAATAATACAGCAAGAGGGGCCTGGGTTGATTCCCTGGCTGGGCAAACAGAGTCATTTCTGTGTGGAGTTTGCATTTTCTCCCAATGTCTGTGTGGGTTTCCTCTGGGTGCTCCGGTTTCCTCCCACAGTCCAAACACATGAATGAAATGCACCTTTTGAGACCTCAAGGACGCAGTACAGAGTATAACAACATTTATACATACACAATTTTAGGTAACACTTCATCTAAAAAGGACCACTCAAAATAAAGTGGTGCCACTCAATTTTAAAAGGGAGAAGGAAAAAATAAACAAACAACACAATCAGAAGTCTGTCATTGCAAAGTTATTAGTTTCTATTTTAGTTCTTGTACAGAGTCCAGAAGGTGAAGCTGTAGAGGAGGACAGTTCCAAAGTCGTGGTGCATACTGGCCAAAAACAAGAACTCCCATAGATGAGAGACAGAAATGAGGAACATAAAGTAGTCTAGCAGAAGAAGAGCAGAGTGTTCCCTGTAGGAATTAATCATGAAGAACATCAGCGAGATATAAGTATTAATATCTTAAAATCAATTCTTTGTTCTCCGGGCAGTGAAGATCACAGGGGTGATATGTTCACAGCGATGAGTACAGGTCATAATATGAGCTGCAGTATTTTGGATCAGCTGAATAATAAGTTTTACAGGTAATCCAGCAAAAAGAGCATTAATCATGCATGCAAATGCATGCACCAATGTCTCTGTACCAGCTTTTGAGTGGTAATTTGTCTATTATGTTCAATTATAACCAATTCTGAATTGATGTGGTTAATTTGACACCTTTATTTTTACACCCCTCCAGTATCCGACTAGGGTTTTATCGGTGAGATGTGTTTCATTTCAGTGACTATAAATCAGCGTTAGGTCTTTACATCCATCTGTAGCTGAATAAAGCCATCAATCTAGTCACATATATTCCACCACTGAAGTCCCAAGCTCAGCTTGATTTCCCAGGGGAAGTCTCAGTCTGGTGTGATTTTACTGCAGAATGGAATGAAACGAAGCTAGTTGGTGACAATCATCATGAAAATACTTTTAACTGGAAGCAGGTCGTCTCATCTTGTCAAACCTGGTTATTTGATTCACTAGAAGAAACACAGTATGTCCAGGTGATAAGGTTGCATTGAAATTGAAGCTCCATGTCTGCTTGCATCTGTTTCACCTGATCACTGCAGGCAGGTGTTAACAATATATCATCACTATCATAACTAAATCTCTAAAACTGTACAGCAGAAGAAAAAACAGCATTCTGAGCTCTAATGTATATTATTGTGATACTATTTTAATATTTAAATTTTGATCCATGTCGGGTGATCTATTTATCATGAAATGTTTACACAATGTAAAGGCAGCTGGTGGCTTCAGATGCTAAAAAAATAAAAACCAAAAGGATTGTGATATGACAGCAATAGTATGAGCCTGTCCCTGTGATATTACTGTGTATCTGTGTTTATGTCTTCATTTCATTTCTGTTTTCTCAGAAATTGGATGGATTGTCAATAACACGTGTGTAATAAACAGTGGTGTGCTTTCCTACAGCCATACTGACACACAATTGTACACAACCAGTTCCCAGTGATGTGAGCTCCTGACACACAATCATACCTACAGATCCTCTGAACACACCCTGTCAGATGTTAGTTATCTATTTCACTATTTACTCTTTTAGATGAGCAAGTTTCTGTGACATATTTAAAGGACTGGGTTGGTGAAAAATCAAATGTATACAATTTCATACTTTCCTCAGAGGTAGTTGATCAGCCAAATGGTGTCCAAGTTTTGTTTGTTTAGTTTAGTGCTGAAGCTACGAGGCTAATGTTAGTAAACAATAAAAGTCAATAGTCGTCCAAGTGTGTGTGTATCGTCTAAAGTGGTTGCATATATATATATATATATATATATATATATATATATATATATATATGAACACAACATCATCATGTAAATGTAATCATGTAAATTTGATCTTTCACCAGACCATTCTTTTAATCTCAGTTAAGCTTTCTCTTTCTCTTTCTGTCTCACTCTCTCTCTTTCCCTCTGTCTCTCAATCTGCCTGATTGCTCGATTCAATTCATTTATTTAATTCAATTCAATGCAATTCAATTCCGTTCAATTTGGGTTAAACTTTTAAGGTTCTTGCTCTCTTTCTTTCTTTCTTTCTTTCTTTCTCTCTCTCTCTCTCTCTCTCTCTCTCTCTCTCTCTCTCTAGCTGCTCAATTCAACATAGTTCAGTTCAGTTAAGCTTCTCTTTCTCTCTCTCACTCTCTCTCTCTTCTATCTCTCTCCTCTCTCATATTTCTCTGTCCTTTGTGTGCCTCACTTGCACACATTATGCACCATATCACAATTGTAGTCAATAAATTTACTACCTGGTTACCTGCGTGTGCGTATCAGAGAAAGAGAAAGAGAGAGAAGGAGAGGGAGAGACAGATATAATAAGAAAGATAGAAAGAAAGAGACAGATAGAAAAAGAGAGAGAGAGAGAGAAAGAAAGAGATAGAGAGAGATAGAAAGAGAGAGAGAGATAGATAGAGAAAGAGAGAGAGAGAGAGAGAGAGAGAGAGAGAAAGAGCAGAGATCTGGACATGAAAGGGGTATCAAAAACACATTATGTAAAGCTGCAGTCCACTAAGATGATTATGTGGCACACTCTCACAATCACTCACGGTCGTGTCTGCTGGCCGCGTAGGCCTCGACTCCCCCCCCACACACTCACACACGTATCCTCAGAGCATACAGAGCACTGACCACCTGGGTCAACAGGAAAAGCTCTTTTGATAGTAAAGACATAATTAAAATGGAGAGTGGATGATGCAACATGCTATTGAAAACCACACTAGAATGTAATCTTTTGCATTCATATCATACTTTAATATCTCCATCACACACGCACAGTCACTGTACTCAGTATACTAACAGATGTTCAAGGTGAAGAGAGGTGAATGATCAGTAATGGCTGCTTTAGAGAGATTGTATGGGGGGGTTATGTAGTGATGGACTGTGAATGGATGTGCACTCTGGTACATCATGCTTTGAGGGAACAGTGAATGTAATATACATACACACTCTCACACTCATACAACTCAGAAGCTGCTATTTTGCAATCACCAAAAAATACAATGTGCAATAGGTCATGCTATTTTAAAACACTTAAAAATGCTGGTGTACTTGGTAGGGGTGTTATGATACACATTTCTTTTAAGTTTCAAGCCTGTACATGCTGTAAATACAAAAAGCGTTTATGCTATAAAAATATTTGTGATATCAGATAAACAAGACACCACTAATTTATGTTTTATGTATTTAAAAAACAAGAAAATGAGAAAAATATTGGTACATTGAGATGAAATCGGTTATTTTTGTTATAAATTCAAAACGTTTTTTTTGTATATCAAGCTCAAAAGATAAGCATGATACTCAAGCACAGAATGCCAGCTGTTATTTCTGGGCAATATTTGCCACATAACATACTCTACACTTTTTTTGTTATTTGTTGCATCAAATTGCATTACAGTAAAAGATTCCACCTTTCATTGATCACTTTCACACACAAAACATGCATACATTAACACACCAAAGTACAGTTCTCAATCTACAATTCAACAGTTTAACAGCTGCTGAATTCTAACCAATAAAATTATTGAGTGGTCACATCAGTCTCATTTAAGCAATACTAAGCATGGATTTCATTTGTTGAAAGGGAACTGTTTGTTTCATTAAATACTTGTCAAAAGACACAGAGCATTGAAAATGAAGTTATCAAGAGTCTAGTATTTTCAGTGGATCACACACTCGAGGAGGTTATTGCATGTAAAGGGTTTGGGACCAAATACTAACTTTAAACAACTTCATATTGCTTTTAAGTTTGTTTGTCCCAATACTTTTGCTCAGCTGAAATTGGAAGAGTACACACTACAAACAACAATTTTCCTGCATGGTTTATGTTGTATGGAAAACATTGCCAAGAAATAAAAGCTGACATTCTTTGCTTGATCTGGATACCAAATTTTATTAATATATATAACAAAAAATTACCCATTTGACGTCGTTGTCAAAATGCTTCTTACTATATCTGTCTTCTAAGAAAATTGCTTCTTTGACTTAATTATGCCTTCAGTACTGCAGTGCTATATAACATGCTGGAACCAGGATAGAAAATGCTGGTATATAACAATGATAGTTGTAGTGGCAAACAAATATGATCTATTGGTTACATTGCTGACTGGTGACAGCTCTTCTGCCCTGTTTGTTGCGTGAGAAGTTAGGAGTCATAGTTCTGTCAGATTATTACCTCAGATTTTCCACCATGTAATTATAACTTATGGTCATTCAATGGCAATTTTCAAGTTGACAACTCATAGTTACTTTTACACTACCTGTACAGTAGAAACCTCACAGTGAGCATATTGTGTTACTGAAATCAATAGTCATGCAGAAGACCACAGGTTGTTCCCAGTAACCACAATGAGATCAGATTTTGGCCTGCATAAGTGTCTCAATTTACAACTACCTGCAGCTTGTTTTGTTGCTGGGTTTGAGTGAACAGAGACTTCTTTGATTGGTTAGCTGAGTCTGCTAACTGAGTCTGTTTAGACCTCTGAGGTCTTCAAATTGTAGATCATCATGAGTATTTGGGCAAGTTCTGGGTCTAGCCTGTTTGTGTCTACAGGGGAAAATGAATAGTGTTTTCTAAAAGTGCCTCATCACAGTCTGGGTTTAACCACAGAGCTCCAAACCCAATACATTTTACACTACATACATTTCCCTCCAAATACCACTGCATCACTTGAATTGCAAGGTTGTTAAGTAGTCAAAATAGGAATATGACTACACACTATGTGCTGCATGCAAGCTTACACTCCTGAGCATTAAACTGATATTATAAAGTACAAATTTTGGACAGGATAAGTTTTACATGGGGAGGTGGAGTAATATAATTTTATCACAGGATGTCTGTAATGCTATGACTAATTCGAAGTTAAGAGAAATCTTGGTATAAATTACAGAGATGAGAGCGGCTGCAATGTCTTCACTCCAAAAATACAAAAAAGAGTATAAAACATGTCAAAACATTTACTTACGCTGTTATTTATTTATTTGTTTACCCTAATCATATACCTGGCTGCCTTAATTGAATGCAATGTCTCATTAGCTTAATCATATCTAAGGTATTTACAGCAAACAGTCAGCATCACTGCAGTGTTTTATTCTGTCATTTTGCATGTTTTAATGTTCACAGCCATACACTTGAGGTAGCACAGTATATATTGACTTGATCTGTAGATATTATAAGCAAATGTTTCTTGAAGTGCCTCCAAACTTAAGAAAAAACAAAAACTCACTTTCTATATGAAAATAGAATATGCACCGACATGCCAGTTCTCAAGGTTTATTTCTGCAGTTTATTTCATAGTAAGTAAAAGGTGCTGAAATCTTTACTGCTGTGGGAATGTGACAGCCGTAAAAATGTCTGAATTGGCAAATTCCGGTAGGACTAAAATCACTGCAAAACACTAGTAATACCTGCATTACTCCACCTCTCAGTGTAATCCTAAACCTAATGAATAGTACTCAAGTACAAATGTGGTACTCAAATGACTTTGGCAGTTGAGTTGCTGGTGTGGTACCTTTATCGAATTTTGTGACCTTAATTAAATGCATATGTATTAGCTGGCGTACAGCATGTCTGTGGCAATATTTATTTTTCAATGCATTTCTATGCATGTCTCCTTAGTGATAAAACTCACATCTAGGTGGCAATGAAATTACCACAAGACAAGGGTTGTGCTGGGTTGTATTTTCTGTCTTCATGGTTGTGTCACATCATTATGGTCATTATTTCTAGAAAACTAAAAGTTGATGATGATGCATATGTTAATATCATATATTAGTGTTAGCGAAGGCCTATAATCTTAAGAAAAGATGGTTCTTTAAAGGTTCTTTGCAATAATAAAGGGGTTGATCAGATAGGTGGAAATGATGCAAGAATGCATGAATGTGCTATAGATGGTTCTATATAGAACCTTTTTGGAAAGGGACCTATATAGCTCCCAAACGGGTTCTTCTATTGTTACAAGCTTGACATTGTAATAATAGAAGAACCCTTTTGCTATATAGAACCATTTTTTTTTAAAAAAAAAAGGTTTTATATAGAACTATCTACAGCACATTCTCCATCAATCTGAAGAACCCCATCATGATGCAAAGAACCCTTTAATCATGCAAAGGGTTCTTTGAGTTCATGCTTCTATATAGAACAATTTTCTTTACAAAAGAACCCTTGAAGAACCATCTTTTTTAAGAGTGAATGATTTCTGGGAACTAAGAAATTGCATGTAATTTTTTGTTAATTGCTTTTTGTTCAACAGAATAATGCTTGTATTTGAACTCTGCAAGCATTACAGTACTACTCCTGTTTCATTAGGAGCTTCAAATGTTTGTGTTTTATCTGCCTCATTTTTTCTTGCACAGTTACATTCTGGTGCCAACATATTTGCCATTTCTCTGTATTCCACTGCATTTAGGAACCAGAATGTAACTGCTGCAGCATTTAAGGTGGAATGGAAAATTCATTGGCACCAGAGTTTAACCAGAATGTAACTGCTTCACAACTTCAGCTTCATCAGAAAGTGTTTGTGTAAATTGCCTTTAGCTTAGCACTAACAAGTTATCATTGAGGTGTTTTTTCCTCGTGTTTTGACCAAGTTTTAACAGTTACATCCCAAATTAACTCAATTTAATCATCTTTCTCTTTTCGGCTAACGCTCTACAAGTATAGACAGGATGGAGATGAGGCCAGACCAAGTGAATAGGTGAAAGACTCTTCCACACACTATGAGATTTTTTCCAATGCAAGGAGACATCTGGCTGTAAAATCATGGAGATATGTATGGGACTAACATGATCAGGCCAACGCTGAGAAACAGCAGGTATTTCAGCCTGTAATTTTCTCAGGGGAGGAGCTAGAAAAACACCAACATGACCGACCCAGATGGAAATAAAATCACAGAGTAGCAGCTGTAAAAGAATAAATTACCCCAGGACCTCATGTAAATTTAATTCTATCTGAATGTGGCTAACAGTGACAGTGAAAGACACGCAGTGTAAGTTTGTGTGATTGAGTTATTATTCTGTAGATCAACTTGTGGTATGGTAAAGGGCCCATATCATGGAAAACTGACCTTTCCTTTTTTTTTAAATAAACGAGTTTGATATAGTGTGTAAATACTGGTAAAGTTTTAAAATATACCATTACTATAGATTCCATACACCGATCAGGCATAACATTATGACCACTTGTTTCTACGCTCATTGTCCATTTTATCAGCTCCACTTACTATATAGGTGCACTTTGTAGTTCTACAATTACAGACTGTAGTCCATCCGTTTCTCTGCATACTTTGTTAGCCCCCTTTTACCTTGTTCTTCAGTGGTCAGGACCCCCATGGACCCTCACAGAGCAGGTACTATTTAGGTGGTGGATCGTTCTCAGCACTGCAGTAACACTAACGTGGTGGTGGAGTGTTAGTGTATGTTGCGCTGGTCTGAGTGGATCAGACCAAGCAGTGCTGCTGGGGTGGATGAGTAAATTAAGTTCAACAATCATTTCCTATGCTAGCTGTACAAACCTTTAAGACAACATCAAATATTGTCTTGTCAGTATGTGAAAGTGCTGTTTATTTAAAGCTGCACTATGTAAGTTTTTGGTGGAAGTATGGAATTGCACGCAACGTGCGGAAGAACAATTTGTGATGCTTTGAATCTGAGGATCTGACGATAATTCTGATCATTATGAGCGATGTAAAAGAATGTCCGCATATCTTCATCTATATAATATTGATACACATCTAGCCGGACCTTCTTTTTGAGACTGTGTGGGAAAAACTCCAGTGAAATCCAACCTGACCCCTCTGACTGTTAAATTCTTTTACAGACTTTACAGGGTGGCTTGCAGCAGTGCACTTACACCGTATTTTAGGGTGTTTTTTTTTTGTCTTGACTTCTTTCAAATTTGGCAAAAAAAAATCTTACATAGTGCAGCTTTAACATGTCATAACAATGACAAAAGCATTGATGTAATTCAATGCAAATTATTCTTCACTCATGGCTTGCTGAAATATACAGAGCAATTCTGTGAAAGTGTGGATTACAAACTACCACATTTGTCTTTGTAAGTAAAATAGAGGATAGAATTTGAAAAAGGCAATTTGAATTTGAATTTGATGAAAGGATATTGGTATGCTTACAGTTAGTAATGATTATATCATTGCTTGACATGGAACTGACATGGATTGAAACAAATGGAAAAAAAAGCTCAAACTCAAACCTGTCAATACAAAATATCAATCGAATGTAAACTCACTATATAATCAGTTAATCACATAATGAATTGTACTGCAAACCAAAGTACTCTACACTTCTACAGAAACACATTTTCTACAGTTTCATCATCCTCCTTCCTGCCTGCCGCGCCACATGCCCAACAAATCTACCCACTCTGTAAGAGCTAAGCAGCTGCAGCAGAGTGGAGATGTGGAGATTAGACCATGAAATCCTCCCTCATGCACACAAACACACGCACACATCTGCATGTGCACCTCAGCTCAACAATAGGGGACTTTCATACATGCTCACTCAAAATGGCAGCTCTATGAGGGTTTCCCATCAGGCGAAACGTGCCTCCATTCCCTCGGCTTTGCCTTGTGACTTTCTCTCTCAAACATCCATCTCATTCTCTCGCTCACACTATCTCACTATCTCTCTCTCCCTTACACTCTTATCTTTTTCCCTCCATCTCCTCGCGTCTGCCAGGCTTGTTTTGTCAGCTCAACAGCCCAACAATAATGTGCTCTAGTGAGAGAATGCATGCGATTCATGAAGTGCTCATTTAAAGTTCCGAATGGAGTTTTGAACGGCTACTCACAGTTTTTTGGCTTTGTGCCATTTGCCTAATTAAAAATAAGCAATCAAAATAATTATGACTTAATTAGCAGAACGCTGGATTACATGCATCAGCGTCAAAGCGCTAATGAGCCCAAACCTGCGCTTAATAACAGCATTAATCTTCTATATTTCACTCCACAGTTTAAGCTGACCGGAGGCCAGGTTCTATCCTGTGCCTTAGCTACATCCTTAAGTCAACCTATGTGGAAAGGCCTGTGTACTGGACCGTAAAGTTACCCTCCCAACTGTATCAACAGAAAGGGCAGTGTTTTGTTACTGTGTTAGTTTCACTTGGGTAACAAAGCTCATGCTGCGAGGCACATGACCGCAATTCAATGCACCACCATTGTGCCACTACATGATCTTTAAGGCTCGTGACCTTGATGCTAAATCTGGCCCTGTAGTGAATGAGTGTCCTGGGAGGATTGCTGTGTGAGGATGAGGTTAAATTCTTTGCCCATTAATGTCCAAATAGGAAAGTCTACATTTCCATATGTTCACTGGGCATGCCTGAGCAAATCTGTTTTAAGTCAATCAAACCATATGGCTATAAAGTGAGTTTTTATTACTTCATTTATCATAATAAAGCAGACACTAAGCAAAACTGCATTGTCCTTGTCATTTCACATGTACCTTACTTGTCACTGCATCTGCCATCTGAAAAACTATAAAACGTGTTTCTGCTGTTTTGGCCTTTCCCTTTTTACAGAAACCATGTGATTCTAGGATCTGGTGCTGCTCACTGCTTCATTGCTGTTCTGCTCTACTTATAACCATGGCCACTCAACCAGCCTTCATACTTTTACCGTCACAGCTGCTGATTCACTGACGTCTCTGACGAACACGAGAGTGCAAAACAGTGTAATGTCACAGATGGAAAACAGAAATGGAACATTTCTGATTCTGCAAACTCATCAATGTTGACAGGCCTTCTGGGGACAAAGTGGACCATATTTTGTCCTCACTGGGGTACATCTGACATATAGCTAAGCTAACAGGCTCTGATAATATTCAGAGACAGGTTTTGAGTTTATATATGTACTGAAAAGGTCAACAGCCAAATGTAGCATCCAAAGAAAAGAATATGTTGCTCGAATGATCTTTAAATGTTTGCTTGTGATCAAGAGACCAGCCATAAAATGCAAATATTAACTGCTTAATGCTAACATAACATTGAAATCCCCATTACCAGGCTAAAAGATTTTTTACCAGTGGCAAAATGGGTAAACAAAAGCAACTTACAAAGCAAGTCAAAAGGTTTCTGCAGTAAACACTGCTGTGAAATGAAATGCTTGGCTGGCACATGCTCATGATTTAGTGATGGAACTGTCTCTCAGAGTAAACAGGCTTAACAAGCTGAATATACTGTGCTCTGCTTGAATTGCTGAGCTCTCCAACACTGCACAGTGACCACACCCCTTACCCCTTCTACTGAGCAGTGTTTTTTAGCATAGGGAAGGCGAAGGAAGGAAAGTTCATTTATATAGCACCATTCATTCATTGCAGTCATTCACAGTACTTTACAAATGAGAAAGATAATTCAATTAAAATTTTAAAAGATTTCACTAGAAGAATAAAAAATTAAAAACATGATCATAATATAATTAAAAATAAAAATAGATTTAAAAGAGAATAAATTATACATTACATTAAAAATCAAATTAAAATTTAATTTAGGATACTAAAGTGCTGTTGCAGGAGAGAGGTACAGTAGAGCTAACAATGTTTTAAACTGAGCTGAAAACCTGTTCAAATAGGAATGATTTCAGCCTGGACTTAAACGTGTCTAGTTGGGGCTCTTATAATGATCTCTGTCAACTGGTTCCATTTAAAAGCAGAATAGTAGCTCAATGCTGCTTCTCCATGTTTAGTCAGGACTGACTGACTAGTTCCTAATGATCTGAGAGGTCTGCTTGGCTCATATTGCCACAGCATATCAGATAAATATGCTGGTCCTACACCACTAAGTGATTTACAGACCAGTAATAGTACCTTAAAATCTATTCTGTAACAGACTGGTAGCCAGTGTAAAGATTTAAGAATGGGGTGATGTGTTCCCTCTTTTTAGTCCTAGTGAGACTCCGGCAGCCACATTTTGAATCAGCTTTTTGATTGTCTTTTTTGAGAGTCCAGTTAAGAGACCATTACAGTGATCAATCCAGCTAGAAATAAGGGATTAGATGATGAGTTTCTCCAGGTCTGGCTTAGTCAGAAAATCTCTAGTCTTGTTGATGTTCTTAAGTTGGTAAAATGCTGATTTAGTAACTGTTTTGACGTGACTGCTAAAACTGTGGTCCGAGTCCATTATTACACCAAGGTTATGTACTAGTTCTTTTGCTTTTATGGCTTGTGAATACAGATAGGCAGCTAGTCTGTGCCTCTTATTGCTATTCCTGAATAAAATAATATCTGTTTTATCTTTTTTAGCTGCAGAAAGTCTTGTCCCATCCAGTAAATGATGTGCTCAAGGCATTTACCAATTGAGTCAAGGGGGCCATAATTGTTTGTGGAAAGGGCCAAGTAGATCTAAGTATCTTCTGCATAGCTGTGGTAAGATATCCCATAGTCTTGTAGGATTTGGCCAAGAAGAAGCATAGATTAAATAACAGCAGCCCAAGAATTGAACTGGGGGACACCGTAGGTTACTGGTATGCCCTGAGAAACATTATTTTCTGTTTGGATATATTTCTATTCTATAGGAACTGAGTATACATATTTCTATTCTATTTTAACAAGCATACAAAAACTACACCCAGAAAATGACCTTCTCTTAACAGAGGAGCACGTAGCAGGGTTAAAACGCATCATACAACCACTGAATTAATGTATTATTGGTTTCATGCTCTTTTCACATGCCTTTCAAGGAGCACAGGACATCACATTACTACATTAAAGAAAAGAAGAAAATGTCTATAAAGTCTAGTCTTACATGCAACAACAGATTTGTACATGTAATTTAATGAGTATTCTGAAATGTTTGTCCACAATATACCTATATAAATTTTCCTTCTTCTATTACTCTGATTTCAGCTCACGGAGGCCTTACTAAAAACTGATAAGCTGAATTAAGCATGTTTAATGAAGAGGAATGCCCAAGTCTGCAAAGCTGTGGCCCGAAAGGAACTCAGTTTGACACCTCTGGGTTGTGGTAATGCTCTAAAAAAAGGAAAAAAAAATGTTTTCTTTCTCTAATTAAAAAAGTGAATTCTCATGATGATTCATTAATACTTACTGAAGTACTTTATGAACTAACTTATTGAGGTGTACTAATGAACTGACAGTAGAGCTATTGTGACAACTTCAAGGACATTTTTCTTAACATGTTTACAGCTCAGCGATATTTACTATTTAGTGGTAACAGTGCTGTGAAAATATCTGAATTTTTGCATCTTTGAATACTTTTACACTTGTTAATAGATTTATTAACAAACCAGAACATCTGATTTTTAACCAAAACCTGAAATTTGGTAAATTGGATATGGAAATAATGCACAAGGCAAATTTTCAATACCCAGAGTCCAAATAAGAAAAGGAAATTACCATTAATACCACCTTCAAATGATCTTCATGTACTTACTGAGCAGTCTCTTACACCAGTGTGTGGGATTGTGTCCTAGTTTTCCTAGCAGAACTATGGGCTTTGTGTATGAACTGCTCATTTCAGATTCTGCTGCAGCTCCTCTGTGAACATTAAATCTGAGAAACTTTACATTTGAACCACTGCATTGCAGACTTTCTAATATAATTTAAGTCCTGTCATAGCCATAGTCTCCCTTAATAATCAAGCTGTGTCTTAGTTCCAGATGGCTTTGCTGGACTTTGCATAGCTGATGCTTTAGCTCAGTTCAGCTCAGTAATGATGCAGCAAAAGTTTCTCAAACCACTGCAGTTCCACCATGGCACCTTACTGCTGTGTGGTGTTCTTTTGAAGATGTGGCCAGACTGGAGCAGTCGGTTCACATTTGGTCTGGTTCACAGTCTGTAAGACACCCTCCTCTTTGAAAAGCTACCAAGTGGAATTAGCGTTTGTATACCTAAGGAAGTAATTGGTCAGGTCACTGAGTTCAGGTGGAATTATTTTCAGTGACTGCCTGGAATAATTTCCAAGCACTGACTGCTGCCAATCAGCCACCGCCGCTGTTGACCTTCTCTTTGAAGTTGTGGTCACCTGCCCCTATGTTTGGATCATGGGATCAGTGTGCTCTAGTGAGATTGACCCTAAGCTTCTCAGCTTGACTTTCCTAGTTCACATCAGAAACACAGCAAGGGCGATGTTAGATACTGATTAAAGGAGATTTTTTTGTCTATTTGAAATGCCATATAATGAACAGCATCAATCTCACTTAAATAGGCTTTTTGTTAAAACTTTACTCCCCTGTAAAGATAGAGATTAACCACTCTAAATGAGCTACACCATGAAACAGAGAAAGAAGAAGGTTATATCAGCTGCCATGTGATTTTCATAATGTTGAAACCCGCTCAACTTTTTTCACTGTGCTGCTAGTCAAGTTCTCACTGCTCGGTATATCACAATCATCCATGCATTAAAAGAAAAAGAAAAGAAAATAGAAGGCAGTGCTTGGAGCATGCAAACATTTTTAATTTAAGACACTCTATGTGGATAGTAATTGCCACTGCCCCCCATCCACCCACCCCGCCCTCACCCCAACTTGCTTTCCTCCCTTTTCCTCTGCCCTCCGGTCATTAATTTCACTTAATGAATGAAGATCTGGTCTTGCATTTTGCTAGCTTTCCCAGCAGCTGTCTCTGACCAGGCATGGAGCTCTTCTATGACATTACAGATAACACATTAGGTGGGTGCTGGATGGCTGCAAATTGTGATTTGGTTGGCATGTATATTAAATTTTACTAATGTCATTTTTAAACAAGTATCACTTTTTCAGAAATGGCCAAAGCAGATTTAATACATTGATAAAATGAAGCATTACTAAGGAACTTCTGAAAATTTGAGTACCCTTTGTGCCCTTAGCCACAGTTTCAGAACCACTGTTGTAATGTCTTGTTGTAAACCTGTTGTAAAAATGAAAATGAAGATCTAGGCTCAGATTAAGACCACTGTAAGTTGTGTAACTCATGGTGAAATGTATGCCTTTAACCATAACTGTTACATTTTATTATTTTTTTTTACTGCACATGGTAAAAAATGCAGTTCAGAGCTCTGATGCCATGTTGTTTTATAAGCTCATAGAACTAAAGAAACAACACATTTCACAGTGGTGTTTCTGTATTAAATGGTAAATGATTTGAGGAATGTGGTGATATTAGTGTTATTTACTGATATCCCCCATCTTCTTTCAGCAGCATACATAATTTGGGACTTCCACTTCCAGCAGGCCATTCATAACTTGTATATTAATGTACTGAGGTTTTATTTAAAGTTATTATTAGTATTTTTAACAGAATTTGGTAATTCCATCTTCCATTTGTATTGTGTCATATTTTATGATGAACAAATGAACAGAAATGATCCAAAATGGCTTGGAAAATTATTTGGTTTCATTCATTTCCATTCAAATTTAAGATTTCTTCCTCCTTCTACTGTAAAGTTATCATTTCGGAGACACAATCCAGAACCGTCTAGTTGTCGGGCTGAAGTTATCCAAGCAGATTACTAGAAAACTACTTTGTTTCTTTGAGAGGTTTGTGGATCTTTTCATCACCCTTTCTTTCCACAGCCCATCACCTGATCACTCTCTGATTATTCCAGCCGAAGAGACACTTCTATTCTCTATGCTAAAGATGAAGGTGGCACAATGTAAATTTGGCAACACTATCAAAGCTGCATCAAATAAATTGGGCTGGCCCTGTTCTGGCCTTATCAAAGGGCTTCAGTCCAATTCAATTCCACGAGAAGGACCAGCAGTGAACAACAAACACTGCCAGTGAATCTGATGGCTCTCTTTTCTCATTCGTTCCTTCTTCCTCACACCCCTTTCTCCCTCGCTGTCTCCTCTCTCATTCATTCTTGATGTGATGTTCTAAGATGTTGTGGTCAAATGTCAAATCTCTAATTTGTTTTGACAGTAGCAGTCTTTGGAGTACCTCTCTCTGACAGGAAGAGGTATAAGCTCTTCCTCAACCATGCAGTCCTGTTATTTTGCTCTACCTCTTTTGCACATATGTGTTTTATTAAGCCTTTTTAGGAACAGTTTTTAGAGACTCAGGTATCTATTCTTCTATTTATATGGTATTTTGCTGGAGTAAAACTGGCTTTTAATGTCAATCTTTTCTGGCTTTTAATATCTAATCTGCCGTGGTCACTGTACAGTAGCTAGTGGTCCAGCCTTGTCCATTCCCTCTGAAGTTCCTCATGTAAACTGTGTCCCCATAAAAAAGCATTTGACCTCAAACCACTCTCATCAGCTTCTTCCATGCTTCATGCTTTTATCTGCTTTCTGTAAAATAACAGTGACAACTAAGTGTTATTTTGGGTGGAAAAAACAGGAGGCCTAAGGTTAAGTTCATATTAGAAAATAGGGTAGCATTTTATTTTAGATGTCTGTTATAAAGCCCTTGAAATGCTCTCATTGAACCTCATCAAGTCAAAAGCTGTTAATCACCTGGCTGCCTATTACGACTTTGTTATGCAATAACAAGCATGAATTAAGCATTTCCTGAAAACATTTATTTGTGTATTATACATCTTAATCTTTGGCAAGGCTTTTAAGAGTCCATTGTAATCTCCTTATTTAGACTTACCAACAGCTGGTAATTAACTGGCTGCCCACTACTACTTTATTAAGCAAAAAGAGGGTGAATTAAGCTTTTTCTAGGAGTCTAATTGAGTATAATAATGGATAATCTTACCTAGATATTGGGTCAATATGGAATATTGCGCCTGTCAGAAAAAACCTAGTATCGCCAGAATGATAACTTACATACATAATACAGGAGAAGGAAAAAAGTCAGGGTAACCAGACTGTTTTAGTAATTTGGTCCGTTTATCATTCATCATGCAAGTTACACACAATGTAAAGGGCAACAGGTGCTTTCAAATTATGTCAAAAATGGAAAAACTACAAAAATGGAAATACATGGTTTTGTTCTGATACCATTATTGTATCATTGTAATAATACTGTAATAACACATTATTACAGCATTGGTGTAATGATATAATGAATTATGCTTATTGATATAGATTAATAGTTTTATTGTAATAATACTGTAATAATATGTTAAACTGTACAGTATTATGAGCTTTACTGTAAAACTAGGCACCAAAGGTACTCTTCTGAATCAGCAAAGGGACATTGTCCCCACTATGATTTAATTTTATTTTTCAGTTTTTCATTATTTAAATGTTAAAGATCCTGAACAGCTGTGATCTATTAACCAGGATAAATGCAACAAGGTTATCTTTAACTACTGGTAAAGTTAGTTAACATTAGCCTAGATATAGCCTAACAGCATAATAGCTTACATAGCAGGACCTGTACCAGTATTAAATAAAGCCTGGGATATTAAACGTCATGAACCTTCTTTTTGCTGACATATACCTTTATACAGCAGACTTTACTGTAGAAACATTCACTTTGTGAGTATTATTTTTCTTTGTATGTACCTGATTACTACTGCCAGGACAATGCTAATTTCAACTAGCTATGGGACTCAGTCTCTGTGGGATTTGCAGTCTCATGTTAGTGCCAAGCTAATGGTGGTGTATATTATCTTTCCGACATTGAGTTTAATGCTACAGCTCTAGCTTAAACTTTGGACTTTTGGAGCATGGAAGACATGCATGTAACATATTTTTACTTTGTATATTGCAGTTATTGAGTGAATCCTTTTTTTAAACAATACCTCAGCCTAAATGTAAATATTATTAGAGCAGCCTGTTAGCCAGTTAGCTTTTAAAGAATAGCTGTTTGAACTGAAATTAACCAATTGATTCTTTTGTTAGGATTTTTTGACCCTTTAAAAATGATTTAAGATGCAATATAATGGCAATTAAAAAATGCCAATATATTTGCACCTACATATTGTATCATAGTGTCTTAGCAAAGCATTTTTGAATGTCTTCCTATCAATAAATGCTGTGCAAATAATAGTGTTCTGGGAAATGCTTAATTCATTTTAGTTGCTTAACAAAGCAGTAATGGGTAGCCAGTTAATTACCAACTATTCCCTTGAGAACTCTAAATAATGGTATTGTAAGAGGATTGCTATGGGCACTTAAAATGCATTAAAAATAAATAATAAAAATAAAGGCACAAAGAAGAGCAACTTCTTTTTCTCCAAAGAATCTTTTTTCAAGGATAATGCTCAGGATAAAGATCAATTTTGTAAATGAGGTGTGTGAGTGTAAAAAAAGTTTAAAGAATCTCAACATAATGTAAAGGTTCTATACGACTGTTTCTTCTTAGAAATGTATGTTCAAAACAATTTAGATGATAACAATTTAGAAACTACATTTTGTGTAAGTGTAGCTCTTTCTTCCCTTTCTTTCTTGTTCTGCCAGCGTTTGTTCTCTGCTGTTATCTTGTGCCCACTTGGTGTGTCGTAGTGACAGCTTGCTGTGTCTCTCTCCGTCTCTGTTGCCTCACAGCTAGTGCCCCGCGGTGCTGTGTTTGTCAAGCGCGCCAAACAAATTGCGCTACCATGGCAGACTGCACACCTAGCTGCGAAAGACGGAGAGAGCTCAGAGCGAGCCGGAGTGGCAAAGAGATGCAAAGTGGCGGATGTGTTAAAGATTCAAATACTCTGACAAGCCTGGAAAGGGTGATGGGTGATTTTTCCTCTTTTCCTTTCATAGAACCTTTACCTTCTGCTCCACATTGAGGAAATGAATTACAGATTGTTTTAGAAGGCCTTAGGCCAAGTACGTATCTATAACGCGTTACCTCAAGTAAATGAATGAATATGTGTTCTTTTCAGAGGTTTAAGGCTACAGTATATCTAAGTGTTTGCTGTGTGTATACATTGTCTATTCAAACTGGGGACACTTACCTTTTCTAAATGTTTTAAATAAATGGGCATGAAATAAGCAAGAAATAGGCAATAACTTCAAAAGAAAGCAGACAGCACTTGCAATTTTTCTTTGCAAAAACTAACAAAAGAATGTGGGGATATCTTCACAATGTTCATTTAATCTCCTTGTTGTGAAACTTTCTTGAATGTTTGGGGCCAAAGGTTTTTCCACACCAAATTCACCCCTACCATACCTATATGGACCTTGCTTTGTGCACTGGGGCACAGTCATGCTGGAACAGAAAAGGTTCTTCCCCAAACTGTTCAAACAAAGTTGGAAGCAAACAACTGTCTAAAATGTCTTATTATGCTGAAGCATTAAGATTTCCCTTCACTGGAACTAAGGGTCCTAGGCCAACCCTGAAAAACAACCCCATAGCATTATCCCTCCTCCACCAAACTTTACAATTTAGCCAAAGACTACTGGAAACCAGCACATAGACATCTTCTATCAGAGAGCTGCATGCCTTCTTCAGATGTGAGACATGCTTTTGCTTAGCAGAGCTTAAGTATGTCCGCAATGCTGATGTATATTCATACATCTCTCTGCTAAATGCTGTTTCTAGATAACCTTTTCTTTTGCGGGGCTTTTTTTTCCAGAAAATATATCTTAGTGTTAAGATTATATAAGGCCTTACATAGTTTATGATCAGAGCCTTTTTTAAATTCAGCAAATAAATAGTAATTGTGCATTAAAATGTGCAGAAGTGTGTTGTCTGTAGAGGATGTGTTCATTTATTTTCACTTACAAATTCAACAAAATAACAAAAGGTACCCAAACTTTTGCATACAACTGTAATCGTCCCCATACAAGTGCACCAAGCAAGATTTCTCTCAGTCTAATGATAAGGCAGGTCAGAAGTCACTTGAAAAGAGTTGCAGGATGATCTGAAAGCAGAAGAAACAAACTCCTCACCTAAAAAAGCAACACAGAGATGCATTACTGAAATTTGCACACAAGCATTTAGACACATTATTGTGTGGGAATAAAAGAATTGTCTCAAAAAAAGAACTCTTTGGCAATATCTTGGCGTATTTAGATTAAGAAGGGTTGCAGATAGAGCATCACACCCACAGTAAAGTATGGAGGTGGGACCATCATGATATGGGGCTGCTTCTCTGCAAATGGTACTGGGGTATTACACATCATAGAAGCAAACATGAATGGAGCAATGTTCCAGGACATATTACGGGGGAATTTAATCTCATCAGCCAAGAACGGGGAGAAAATTAACGTTTTAACAAGACAACAATCTCACACATACAACCAAAATAAGGTGCTTGCATTGCCTGGCCTGACTTGAATCCCAAAAATGTATGGAAGATTTTGAAATTGCAAGTCCAGCACAGGGACTCTCGTGTCCTTGAACAATTGAAGACAGTTTGCCAAAAGGGATGGCCAAATTTGAACCACAGTGCTGAAAAAAGTCACAGCTGGACTGAGAATAGTCCACCAACCAAAAATATCTAGCCAACAGTGTCCTGAGGGCAGCATCCTGTGACCACTGATGAAGGACTAGAGGATGACCAATACAAATGGTGCTGCAATAGATGAGCTATCATCTCTGACTTTACATCTACAAGATGGACCAACAAGGTAGGAGTGTCTAATAGAGTGGGCAGTGAGTGGACACAATGTTTAAAAACTTCAGCAGCACTGCTGTATCTGATCCACTTGTACCAGCGCAACACACACTAACATGCCACCACCACATCAGTGTCACTGCAGCACTGAGAATGATCCGCCACCCAGATAACACCTGCTCTGTGGTGGTCCTGACCATCCAGACTGCGAAGTCTAGCAGTGTGGCGAAGACAGGTGGAGAAGATGGGTCCGTTTGGAGAACAGCAGCCATCTGAGAGAGCCTGCTGATGAGGATGCCTGTCCAGCGGGCTGGTGAGGTGAGACTGGAGGCTGAGACCACATTGAAAATATATTATTTTTTATACAAACGTGGAAATGAACATAACAGAAATTACAACAATTAAAATGAAGTAGAAATATTGTGAAATTGACCATGTTAAGGTCTTTATACAAAAAGGTCAGATTGTTTTTTAGTCTAACCCCTTAAAGCAAATAGGGGACATATCAAATACTAGAAATTCTAAAATTCATGTAAGCACTCAATGACTCTACTTTTCACTTAAATTGTTATGCTGATAATATAATTTCTAATGGAAAACATTGTAATAAATTAGAACGCAATGCAAAATAAAAGCATTTTTACCACTGGTCTCAGACTTTTGGACCCCATTGTATGTGTAAATGTGGAGTGGATATATGCATTAAAGGTTTGTAAAATACTAATAACAAAAGTGTCTGAGTACTTGTTTCCCCTCACTGTATGCTTACTGATGGTAGCCTAGGTGTCTGAGTGTTTGGCTCTTAGCCAGGGGAAGGTCACAGTATCAGTTGCGGCTGAGAATGGCATCATGGCTGAAACTCTAGAGCTGGCCACCACACCCGGACACTACGCTAGACTCTACTAGTCTTAATGAATCAGAGAGCCACTCTTGAGTAGCACTTTCTCTACAACAAGCATTCATACTGTTATTCATGTCCACATGTTACTGTACGTGCACTTGCACACACACCCTTCTGGACGTTCTTGGTGTAACTGTAGACTCTCATTCATGCACAGGTAAATGTGACTTTCTTTTTAGAGCTTGCAGACGGCCTGAGGTGGACACATTTAGACAATTTGAACACACGTCAACACTAATGATTGATAAATATAGAGAACATTTTATGCAACCAGTTCTCACTCTGTCACTGTCACCTTTTGCATAAAACATACTGCACAGCAGGCATGCTGGAACATCACAGATGCATTAATGCTCTCAATACACTCAACTCCACATGATCCACCTGAAAGAACACACATACTCCCTTCCCTGTAACCACACTTATTGTTTAGACTTTGTTTAGACTTTTTATATAGTGTTAGGACAAAGGCTCACACTTTTATATGTAACTACCTCTGCATAATAATAATATCCCTATATGTACTTTTGTAATACATGTGTCTACCTATATGTGTTTGTAATATCCCATATGTATCATATATGTGTAACTACTTATATGCATTAATATTGTCTCATATATACGGGAGAGCTGGGTAAAATGTAATATGGATATTTTCTGTAATTAAACATGTTTAAGAAGAACTTCCCTTTACTCATCCTCTCATATTCCTATAGCAGCGTCATCTGCAAATGTTGACTGCAGACAGATATTTCTCAGTGTCTTTTTTTGTCTTAAGTGTTTTTGATTACAAAGTTGGCTGTAATGTATAGTTTTTAAACAACTCAGTGTCACAGCTGGACTGAGAATAGTCCACCAACCAAAAATATCTAGCCAACAGTGTCCTGAGGGCAGCATCCTGTGACCACTGATGAAGGACTAGAGGATGACCAACACAAATGGTGCTGCAATAGATGAGTTATCATATCTGACTTTACATCTACAAGATGGACCAACAAGGTAGGAGTGTCTAATAGAGTGGGCAGTGAGTGGACAAAAACTTTTTAAAAACTTCAGCAGCACTGCTGTATCTGATCCACTTGTACCAGCGCAACACACACTAACATGCCACCACCACATCAGTGTGACTGCAGCGCTGAGAATGATCCACCACCCAGATAACACCTGCTCTGTGGTGGTCCTGACCATCCGGACTGCGAGGTCTAGCAGTGTGGCGAAGACAGGCGGAGAAGATGGGTCCGTTTGGAGAACAGCAGCCATCTGAGAGAGCCTGCTGATGAGGATGCCTGTCCAGCGGGCTGGTGAGGTGAGACTGGAGGCCGAAGCCAGCATGGGAAGCCCGATGGAAGGGCTGTCACAAGAAGGCTTGGAGGCGAGACTGGCGTGATGTGGCTGGTGGCTGGAGGCTGGAGGCTGCTGCTGCTGCAGCCTCCAACAGAAGCGTAAGGCATGACAGCATGAACTACGAGTAGATCTGCAATGATGGGGTGAAGGACGCAGCACTTAGTCTTTCTCTGCTCCAGTGCTCCAGGGGGAAGAACGTGGCCCTGAGGGAGGTACCGCAGTGGCACCAGTGAGTGACTTAAAAACATGTAAACAGTTGTTGCTGCTTGGATATTATAGGGGTTGCAGCGTTTGTTGTGATATGCTGTGCTGGGCTGTGGGGCTGCTTAGCAGAGTTGCTTACACTGGTTTCCCCTGCTGTATGTAAATAAAGGTACACTCATTCAAAGCATTGTTTCCTGCATTTTCTTCTTCCACACCAATATTAATACATTACATTACATATACTTCCTATGAATGGATTGGTCATTTTCCAAATGTATTATTTATATTTTATCACCTATGTGTATGGTTTTGGCCTTTCAGTTAAAAAATGGCAGATTTTAATATTTAAAAAAAGAAAAAAGATTTTACAGAGTCAGGACATTTTTGTCTTGAAAATGTACAAACATACACACACACATTAGTAAAATCTGGTGGAGCAAGTAAAATCATTAGTGGTGAGTATGCATTCTATTTTAATAAAGCACTAGAAAGGTCCAGGGCCTGTGTATGTGCACATGTGCATTTGACCTTTCTGGCCTTTTCTGTATGTGTTAACTTAGACCCTTTTGGCTGTCCCCCAAAATCACATGCTTTTCCTAAGATTTGATTGGCTCTAAGCTACCACCCCTACACACTAACCCCCACCTCTCTCTCTCTCTCTCTCACTCTCTCACTTTATCTCTCTCTCCTTTATCACACTGCAAGTGAATACATGCTCTACAGGCCACGCTGAATGGCAGAAGGCCAAAGAAAAGGCAAGAGTATGTAAATCTCTCTTGCTTTTGTTGAAAGAGAATCCTGCTTAAGCCTTGCTGTGTTTAAGCCCTGCTATAGACCTCCACATTAAGGGAAGTCACAGCTTTTGCATAACAGTCCTAAGTTTCTCCTTTCACTGCATGTGTATGAATAGCTCACATAAATCTGTGGTACGTAAACATGGCATATGATACGTGTAATTTAAGGTTCTCGTTTGGACCAAATTTTCAGAGGTAAACAGAACAGCCCCAGCAGGCACTTTGGGAAGTCCCTGTACAGGTTCAAAAACGCAAGCCATACGTCTTGGCCTCATTAAAGTCAAAATAGTCTGGGTCTGGTTGAGCATTGTTGAGATTATACAGAGGCCAAGGACCTGTACGTCATAATTTATACTCTTAACACTCAAATAATATTAAAACCTGGGGTTCGAGCTGGCTCAAATAACTGAAAACCAATACATAGGAAGATTTTTTTAGGAATAAGGAGGTGCAAAGAGGTGTATGTACATAAAAGTGTAAGGATATGTATGTGTGATGAAGTGCAAGGAGATATATGTGCAAGAACAGAACCACTGATGAAAGATAATAAACAGGCTCCCTGGCTTATAAAAAGCTTATGAAGTGCTGGATCTGAAAAAATTATAAATATAGAAAATATACAAGAAACTAGCAACATTAGTGACTCTAGATCACGGCCATTATTTGTAAAACCAATAAATAGGTTTATTATTTTATTCTCCATGTTCTTCCAGTTTCTAAACAAAGCGTACACTCTCTGGCATATCCCAACTCTATAAACTGTTGCTATAGCTACCCATGAGCAATCAGAGATAAAAGCAGATAGAGAGCAAAATAATCAAAGCAGATTCAGAGGGAAATAGCCAGTACTAAATCAGCTCAGCAGGATTTCATTTTGAATCAGTTCACAGTAACACAGTAGGTGTTAATTGAACGCCGGTTGTTTCTACAGTGCAGCTGCTACCACCCACTGTTAACACCTCACCATTCAAATCACCCCTTGGGTCACACATCTGTAAGCCATGCACATGTCTAAAATAAGGCAAAATAAGTACAAGTCAGGCCTGCCAGCATTGTGCTCAGGGAGACAGGGCAAGTTGTCAGAGTAACACCTACATACACTATTTGGCCAAATGTATGTGGACACCCCTCCTAATTATTGAGTTCAGTTGTTTGAGCCACACACATTGCAAACAGGTGTATAAAATCAAGAACATGGCCATGCAGTCTCCATAGACAAACACTGGCAGTAGAATGGGTCATACTGAAGAGCTCAGTGACCTTAAACCTGACACTATCATAATACGCCACCTTTGTCATGAGTCAGTTTATACATTTTCCTTGCTAGATCTGCCCCAGTCCTGTGTAATTGTTATTATTGTGAAATGTAAGTGTCTAGGAGCAACAACAGTAGCCACAAAGCTGTAGACCTTGCAAATTCACAGAGCAGTGCCACCGAGTGCTGAACTGTTTAGCACATAAAAATAGCCTGCCCTCTGTTGCATCACTACAGAGTTCCAAACTGCCCCTGGAAGCAACTTCAGCACAGGAATTATGCATAAGTAACTTCAAGAAATGGGTTTCCGAAGCCTAAGATCACTATGAACAATACCAAGTGTCAGCTGAAGTGGTGTAAAGTGCGCCACCACTGGACTCTGGAGCAGTGGATACGTGTTCTTTGGAAAGATGAATCATTCTTCATTATCTGGCAATCTGATGGACAAATCTGAGTTTGATGGATGCCTGGAGAACGCTATGTACTGAACTGCACAGTGCCAACAGTAAAGTTTGGTGATGGTCTGGGGCTGTTTTTCAGGTTTTGGGCTTAGTCCCTTTAGCTCCGGTGAAGATAATACACAGCATAAAAAGGCATCTGAGAGAATTTTATGCTTGTAATTTTGTGGCAACAGTTTAGGGAAGGCACTCTTCTGTTCCAGCACGACTTTTCCCCTGTGCACAAAGCAAGGTCCATAAGGGCATGATTTGATTAGTTTGATGTGGAGGAAACTCAACCCCACTGAACACCTTTGGGATGAATTGGAACATTGATTGTGAGCCGGGCCTTCTCACCCAACATCAGTGCCTGACCTCACAAGTGCTCTTTTGGCTGAATGGGCACAAATTCCCACAGACACACTCCAAAATCTTGTGGAAAGCCTTCTCAGAAGAGTGCAGGCTGTTATAGCTGCAAAGCGAGGGGGTAACTCCATGTTAATGCCAATGGTTTTGGAATGAAATATCCAACAACTTCATAGAGGTGTGTTAGTCAGGTGTCCACATACTTTTGGCCATATAGTGTATGTGCTTGTATGTGTTTTGGGGGTATTAAGATTGTGACATTGTGAAGCAACTATGAAGGCAGTTCCTCAGTACAGCAGCACGCTATTTGCAGGCTATTTTTGCTACATTTTTGGTAGGGTTATGTGATGTCAAAAATGTGGGAAGCTGCCAAAAGAAAAGTCTAAATCTGTTGGAGCTAAATATGACTTCATTACCTTCAGATTCATAAAGAACTCTCAGAGCTTCTAAACAGAAATCAATCAGAAACTTTTTTCACACAGAAAAAGACTTATGGCTAATGGCTAATGCTACTTAACTCATAACGCATGTGGCTAGTAACCTAGTTAATATTCTAGGTTACCCCTCTAATGATAATTTTGATGTTTTGGGAAACTCACTACAGTACGGTATTTCGGGTATCTACCCATAAAAGACTGAAAACACACTATATTACAACATGCTGTATTAATATGTGCAACACATAATGATATATTTAATTTTCACAGAGATACCCTAGATTAGGGCTTGTAGTCTGAGATTCCTCACTCACACTCATGCTTCTTATTGTGACTGACATGGTACCTGCTGTTTATTGAGTCCTATGATAAATGAGCGGTTTGGCAGTAACCTGATATAACCCTGCATACCAGTATAATAACCAGCATATGGGCACACACAGGCACGCAGTAAACAGTGCCTTCCGGCTGCTCTGAGGGCATGACCCCACCATGACCCCTACTTAACTGCTAAACATAGCTTGCCAAGCCAGAGCATGGGGACAGAGGCATCCATCATTGTGTCCTTAAATAACGTATGTGACCTACTTCCTCGCTCATTTGTTGAGAATTATACAATATGCAAAAAAAAGGAATAAATAAATAAAATAAAATCATCTACACAAAAGTCTAAATAAACTCTCAACACTAATGTTTGGTTTCCCAGATGGGGGCAAACCTGGTCCTGGACTACATTTTCCTTTCAATTGCAAATGGTTGGTTCTTTTTAGACTAGGTTTAGGCTTAATCTTTATCTTGGAAGGCTTACATTAGGGATGTTTTTCCACCGCACAAAGCACCAGGTCCTTTAGCATCAGACAACTGGAACTTTCCATTGGCCATTTGTCCAGTACCAAATGTTCCAGCTTTATGGTTTTTGGTGCCTGCCCAAGATTGATCAATTAGTGATGCATGATGAGTTTTCTGGAGTTGACTCCAACTCTCAACTCCTGCCACTGCAGTCAATACTTTATTTTACCCAGACAGCACCAGAGACACCAGACAGAGAGTTGGATAAAGGGATATAGTGGAAATTAAACCATCCTGATGTAGTTTATTCACTTTTCTGAGTTGCTACATAACATAGTGATCGTTATAGTTTATATAGTTATACAAAGATGCATCAGACTAATTAAAGTTCTAATAATTATAAGCTGGCAAGCGCTAGCAAGCTGTTTCAACAATTCACAGCCTCATAACTAAACAAACTAATACATGGAAAGTATCTTTATGGGTGTCTGTGGATAAAATTTTCCAACCAAAACTGTCCAGAAAAATCAAACATAAACCTCTGGATCTCCTTCTAATGCTGTGGAAAGCCTCTAGGGGCCAGTTCCTACTATGGCTAATGCTAATTAACTCATTATTGTTGACATAAATAAATAATGAACACAACAAAACTGCTTTAACCTATAAGCCTCCTATGTGGCTGTCCCAGTTTACCAGTAAAACTCTGCCCTACTTTGCCAAGTTGTTATTAGTAAAGTAGGACAGAAAACAATTGCTTACAATAAAAACATTAAAAAAGATTTTAAATTTATTTCTAGATTTTCACCTGTACTTTTACATGACAATTCAATATGTGTAACATGGCACTTTACTATGTGTAACAATACATTTTGTAAATCAAATTTGACTTCTTTAAAACCTAAACGTTTGTCTCCTACGGTTAAATTATTTCACTTATCGTTCATTTGCATAATCCTGGTTTTGCCCCCACCTCAGAAATAACATTGAAGAAACATAGAACCCCAAAATATTCTACACCTTACTTCCACAGGATAACTTCAGTAGTGATTTTTGATCACTGAAGTATACTCATGTAGATATAGAGGAACAGACAAATGTGTGCCCCACTTTATCAACCCTAGTGTTAAAGCCAAATTCAATTGATTTAAAAAAAATATATATATATTGGCTAATTCAATAGTTGAGATGTAAACAAAGTCGTTCAGTGGAGTTATGATGTGAAATGCTTTGTTCTAGAGAAACTTACAGACTTCTTTACAGCGGTGCAGTGGTGGACAGTAACAAAGTAAATGTAATTCATTACTGTACTTAAGTAGGTTTTTATCTTTTCTTTACTGAAGTATTTCCATTTTGGGTGACTTACTTTCACTCCACTACATGTCAAAGTCAAATATCCTACTTTTTACTCCACTACATTATGCAAAATCTGTTGTTCCTTTTGGCTTATGTGTGTATAAAAACATAACATGTCAAAATGACTTTGTTTTGAACTTGTTTTGACCTGTTGGACTTAGCTACCCAGTGCAAGGATACAGTTCAACGTCAGTGCAACAGCATAAAAGTTTGGGAGCCTATTCCTACATAAATGATGGAAGAAACTCCTGACTCTAACCTAACTTTGTGCAAATAGATCACAATATAGAAATATGTACACATATGCAGTTGTGACTGGCATGTGTGTTTTTTCTGAATTTATACAAACACTATTTTATTTTATAGTAAATTCATTTTGGCTAGTTTATGTTTATGAACAGAGGCCTACAGATGCAATATAGTAAAGGAAAACTCATTTGTAAAACTGTGTTTAAAGCAAGTTTTTATAAAATTTAAACTCGTAACTCAGTTGCAAATAAATCTTAAACTGAAACTTTGCTTGTTCGCAACAAGTTATTTCAGAGCCACTTGGTTCTACCTAATGGAAACTGTGCCTTCAGTGTTTTGTGCTTTTGATAATTTTAACAGACATCAGTGACAGACTAATTAATGACATTCTATTAAAATATTTTTGTTACGAGAGTGACACTAAAGTGTTTTCACTTAAAATGAGTTGATAAAGCAAGAGTCTTGATACAAAAGTGATAATAGGACATTAGAGCCATAATTAATGTTTTAGTACTTTCACTTTTGATACTTAAGTACATTTGAAGGCAAATACTTTTGTACCTTTACTCAAGTGGAGGTCTAAAGGGAGGACTTCTACTTTTACTGAAGTAATATTTTACCTTGGGTATCTCTACATTAACTCAAGTACATGGTTTGTGTACTTCGTCCACCACTGCAATGGTCGTGATAGGAACCAAGGGTTGCGGTGCCTAAAACACAAAATATAGCCATTTTATCAGCTATCTAAAACAAATCAATCTACATATGTCTTTTAATATGTAGATATCCTTGACAATGTTAAAAAAGTGGTAAAATTCTTTGGTGACTATTCTGCCTTAAAGCACCCTGCATGTGTTCCTCTGCCTCATGAATGAATTTAAAAATTACTTTTTAGCCCAAACCTTTCCTAACAATATTGTAAATGAGTGCATTTACTAGCACTTAATAATCCGATAACTGCAGAAAATCAGATTTTATCAGTAATCCGATCAATGTGTTTACATGCACTTGAGTAATCAGATAATGGGAAAATTCTACATAAGTCAGGCAGTAATCCGATTTCTGCTGTGCAAACAGCCAATGAACACAAAAAGATGTGGTGTAAACATTATGTAAAACTCAAACTTCATGCTGCAGCCTTTTTAAAAGAAAAAATTATGCCACTTTACCTGAAAAATGAACATACATCATCTATCAGATAAAATAAATTTAAATCCATTATTTCGTTGAGGGGCGGCACGGTGGCGCAGTGGGTAGCGCTGTCGCCTCACAGCAAAAATGGCCTGGGTTCGATTCCCGGCCGGGTGACCAGGGTCATTTCTGTGTGGAGTTTGCATGTTCTCCCCGTGTCTGCGTGGGTTTCCTCCGGGTACTCCGGTTTCCTCCCACAGTCCAAAAACATGCAGTCAGGCTGATTGGACATGCTAAATTGCCCCTAGGTGTGTGTGACTGTGTATGTCTGTCTGCCCTGCGATGGACTGGCGACCTGTCCAGGGTGTATCCTGCCTTCTGCCCAATGACAGCTGGGATAGGCTCCAGCACCCCACCGCGACCCAGAAGGATAAGCGGTTTAGAAGATGTATGTATTTCGTTGAGAATGTAGTTGGTTTCAGTGTTGCTCCAAAAGTGTTTTGCTGCCATCTCGCGGCAACACTGCTTGCTAATTTCTGGTACAGCAATCTACTCCGCACATGCGCAGACTGAGAAATCCGAAAGAAATCAGAGTAAGAATATACATGCACTGAGAAATCTGATTACTGAGCTAAAAACCAGCTCTCTTTATCAGATTTCTTAAGCGGATTTCTAGATCGGAGCATGGTGTTTACATGACCATTTGAATAATCGGGTAACCACAGAAATCCAATCCTGATCAGATTATTAAGTGCATGTAAACACACTCATTGTCTCAGGCATCAGATAGCATATTCATAAGCATTTCATGTAATAACTTTCTCTGAGGGAGCTGTTAAAGGCATGAACCTCTTCAGACAGCAGGTCCTTATCACCAATTCTGACCGGGCAAGCTTCTCTGGAACAGAATATTGCACTTCAAATCACTCTGCATGACATTGTTTACATCTTTACCTTTTCATTATGTAAAAATTTAGAAAGATAGCTAATGCACTAGTTTATACTCTTAAGAGAACAGAAATAAAGCTTTGCTTGACTCTATATGGATGTGAGTAAATATAGACAGAGAGCAGAGAGCAGTGCTGTATATCATTTCATATCAGCCAATAAGTTAAGATAACTTCTTAGCAAAGTAGCTAATTTGCCAAATTAGATGCTTTACGGTGGCAAAGAAAGACTGAAAAGACAATTAAATCATTATTCACTGTTGCAGGTGTCTAAAGCAGATAGAAAATGAACTTTGGTTTTGAAGTATTTAATAAGACATAAGCCGGAACGTATCATCTAATAGTGTAACAGATTTTTAATATTGCTTTGAAAAATCTGTTTTGTCTCATTGTCTCATCAGTAATTTACCTGGCTATCAGATTTCTTCCTATTTCCTCTGTCCCCTAGAGGCAGCGTTTATGTGTTTGTGTATGTGTGTGTGTAAGTGTGTTTGCGGGTCTTACTTGTTGTTAATCTCTGTCTCCCTCCACATTGAGGTGGCCGGGCGCATGATTGCAGCATGCTCCCTATGCCTCCTCCCATTCACCCGGCCCAGGCCTTTATTACCAAATCCTTATTGCCTTTGCCTCTGACTATACAGAGATTAGACGGGCTCACAGTGGACTTTCATTTCCCCCTATGCTGTGATAATACTGCCCACCCCACACACCTTGTCCCTGCCACCTTTCATTAAGGCGTTATGAGGTTGTCCAGCGAAGGGTCCGTCTGGCCACCGCAAGGGTCTCAACTCCTCATGCAGGAAATAAAAGCCAATCTGCTAATCTCTCCTCATCTCTGCCAGCCTCTGTGCAATGGCCTCTGCTTCTTAACCACATCCTCACCACACATCCAATCAAACAATGGTTTGCCATCGTCTGTCTCCATGCTTTGCGGTAGTTACATTTGGTTTGCTGTTCAGCTCGGGGCCTTCGTTTTTCTTTTGGCCAGAGAGGGATTTGGCTTGTGAAAGTAAAAAAAAGGTTCAGAATGGAGCAGTTGTGGTTTGGTTTTCCTCCTTCGATGACCCTGCATTCTTTCTCATTCACAGTATAGGCAGTTCATTGTTTAATGTGGTCTCAAAAAGGCTGGCGAGATACCATGGAAGTCATCTCCGGCCGACGCTACGCTAATCCTCTTTCATTTTCATGAGTAAGAGGCATGTTGCTATGCAGTGTTTCTTTGCTGATTGTGGCTTTTTCATGAGCAAGGCCAACTATTTAGTGGTTCTGACTTACATCACTAAGACATTTTTCTAGGCATGTATTTATATCAAGACTGGCCTGTGGTTCTTGGCACACTTCTTGGCGTCTTAAGAAATGGCTGGATTTTGCTGAAAAATGTTTCTGATCCCTACCTTTGTTTTCTTTTATCCTCTCTCTATCTATCTCTCTCCCTGTATCTTTCCCTGTGTTATATCCCTCCATCATTCATTTCCATTTCTAAGACCACGGAGTGCTGCATTACCCCTGAACTTGCTGGGGAAGCAAAAGGGAAATGACCTTACTCATACACTGTACTGATCTGAGCTGCATAGCTCGCATCAGTAAGATGATAAGCAGATTGCAGAGCACAGCAGCACAGGTGCTGGAGCTGTATATGTTTATGCAGAATTTCAAGTTGCTGAACTTGCATATGCCAGAGAACTGACATATTTGAACAGCAGCATGGCGTTAGTGTCAACGTAGTGGAAATGGAGGACAACTGTCGATCATAAGCCTTATACAACAAATGTGACCATTGTGAGTAGGTTTAAATGACTTCTGTAGTGATTCTGCTTTAAAGGGTGTATCTTTGTGACATTTATGGAGTTTTCATACTTTTGAAGAGTTTGCTTTAAGGTAAGCAGATGGTATCTAATGAAAATGAAAATGTGAAACACTTTCATGCATCACTTCAGAAACGTAATGAGCTCTTTATGATGCTAACACTAACAGTATGCACATTATTAATTTAGCAATTCTGACAGCCGGTAATGTTAGCATGCAATTGAAGCAAGGCAACTCAAGCTGATACTTAAATAATGATGCTATCGCACAGTATGAAGTGGCAAAGAAATGAGGCTAACCATTTCAGTATGCTGTTAGCATCCATATGTTGTAAGTGAGCTGAAGTGTTTGAAGGTGCTATCAGTAAGACTTAAAAGACTGGCAGGTTTAGTATGCTGTTAGCACACTCTGCCAAGGTACGCTAGCCGGCTAAGTATAGTTGATTCAGTTAAAGCAGTCAGGAGTTGGTGAAAGTGGCTCATTTATCCGAACACACTTTTTAATCATGACTAGTGACATCGGATTTGTACAAATGCTTTAAACAAGGTTGTCTGTGAAACAACAAATGGATTCGGTTAGGAGAAATGTCTCAGGTTGGTACTCATGCCTTGTATGTCCTGATTTTCCCATTTTCATAAGACTTCAATAAACTCATATCAGGGGCATTAAGAGAGCCATTTAGCCAGCTGGCTAATCTCACTATCAGACACGGGTAGCATGAGTAAGCTTCTTCAGAAAGCCGCTTAAATTTGGGGGAGTCTAGAGTCTTCCAGGTCTGGATTAAATTTTGCTCATGGACCCAGGAAATTTTTGGAAAGTCTCACAAAACCTTTTTATTACAAAAAGTGATGACAAATATAGCTTTGGTAGCAATGAATGATTATGATTGAGGAGTTTGCAGTATATGAGCATGTGTGTGTATATCAAGAGTTTATCCATTACTCTGAGTTTCTCCTAATCGCCGCAGATTCCCCACCATTAATCCAGTAGACTGATGATTCACCTCTGTGATGCACATTATCAGATTTCGTTAAATAGGCCTATGCATCTAATGCAGCTAAAAGCACCTTGTAAGCAATTTTAGATGGGCAAAGTAATTATAGTCCAAAACCAAAAAAAGAAGAGAGTGGGAATATTTGAGATTGGGGTCTTTTAGGGATTGACAGTGAATAATCTGTTTTACACATTTTTTTCCATTTGAACTTTTTCCATTACCTTCCTCAAAGCGTTCTTTTAAACCCACCGTTCGTTCTCCAAGCCGAAGCGAGACTCCATGGCCTGAGAGGGAGAGATTAGCTCAATCTCGTTATGTCCAAGACTGTGCTTTCAGTGGCCTGCTGCTGCAGGCTTTGTAAGCCTGCTTTTGACTCCTGTAGGATTAAGGCTTTAGGCTGGGGAGCGATGATTTATCAGCCAGCCGGACGAGACAGGGACACTGGTCAACAACGACCCTGTCATAAACTGCAGACATACAAACACTCAGGACACACACACACACACACACACACACACTTGTTTTTATATCTTGTAAGGACACAAGATCATACAAATGTTCCACATGCATCATATACATGTATTATAACAACCTACAAGCGTTAATGATGCTCATATTGTAACATATTATAATAAAACAAAATTACTTTACAGAGGAATGAAAAATATTTTTAATTTTCAGTATAAGTTAATGTAACATACCTTAAAAGTGTATAACACCTACAAATAACATCTGCGATTTGATTTGGCATGGACTGGACAAGATTCTGGATGTAGGCAACATCAGTTTTCAGTCACTCTTGCACCAAAGAATTGCAGGCCAGTACAGATGAATGTAAATGCTCCTAAATGTTCAAAACGCCAATCAGTCACATTTGCAGCCCTGTGAACACAAGAACTGTCATCTTGGAATACTGGGATAGGAATGTTATGTTCCTCAGTAAAATTATGAGCAAAAGGCAAAACTTGGTAGTTCAGCAGCTCAGTGTAGGCACTGTGGTTCAAGTTTACTGTCACTTCAACCAAAGGACCCATTTTCGCATAATTAAAACAACCTCACAGAGCCTCCTCCAGCTTGAAACACACCTTGCATGCTGTCCTCTTTGAAGGCTTCCTGAGGGCTACAATGAACACAATGCCTAGCATCATTCACATACAGGCAGAAACGAGATTCATCTGACCAGATGACACGTTTCCAGTCATGAACAGCCTAATTTTTGTGTCTCTTCGCCCACTGTAACCAGGCAACTTTTTGAGCAGAAGTGAACAAAGGCCTCTGGCGTGCCACTCTGCTCCATATGTTCATGGTATGCAGTTCCCTGCAGAGTGATCTTTCAGAAATTGGTTGTGAAGGACCTGTGTTAACTTCATGAATTTTTACCTGGAAGTGAAGTCATTTTCATTCACAAGCCGTGAAACACTCCAGTGGTCCCTGTCTGTCAGTTTCATCTTTTGGCCACAATTCTGATGAGAATTTCCTGTAGACTGGGATTTTTGCCACTGCTGGTAAACCTGTATGCTTCAATACAAATTTAGCTACTTCCTTCACAGTATGGCCTTTGGCATGCCCACATGCAATCACTCCTTTTTGCCAATCATTATCATCTGCTTTGCAACCATTTTTCCACACATTGAACAAGATGTTCACTGCACTTTACCACGTCTTCTCAATCTATGAATCCCGTCGCACACCCCGCAGGTATTTATAGCCTGATCATCCCTGTGCAACGCCATCTGCAGGAGCCTGAAGTTACTACCGCCTTAAACATTGAAGATGACAATGCAAACACATATCAGTGCAGTAAAAAGTAACAAAAGGAGTAATATCAATAGTCATAATAAAGAGTTTTAAGCTTGTTAGAGGAACAGAGGTTTAGTTTTCCTCAATGTCACCACTCATTGCATGAATATGTTAAATTCCATCAACAGCATAACTGATTGAATTCAATGAAGCATTGATTAGCCAAACTAGGTATTGAATGACAACTACGAATTGTGAGATTTATATATATATGTGATCAGGCATAACATGTAGGTGCACTTTGTAGTTCTACGATTACAGACTGTAGTCTATCTGTTTCTCTGCATACTTTGTTAGCCCACCTTTGTACCCTGTTCTTCAGTGGTCAGAACCCCCAATGGACCCTTACAGAGCAGGTACTATTTGGGTGGTGGAACATTCTCAGCACTGCAGTAACACTGACGTGGTGGTGATGTGTTAATGTGTGTGGCGCTGGTTTGAGAGGATCAGACACAGCAATGCTGCTGGAGTTTTTAAACACACAAAAAAATACAGCCAACAGCGTCCTGTGGGCAGTGTTCTGTGACCACTGATGAAGGACTCGAGGATGACCAACACAAACTGTGCAGCAGCAGATGAGCTATCGTCTCTGACTTTACATCTACAAGGTGGAGTGACAAGGTAGGAGTGTCTAATAGAGTGGATAGTGAGTGGACACAGTGTTTAAAAACTCCAGCAGCACTGCTGTGTCTGATCCACTCGTACCAGCACAACACACACTAACACACCACCAACACGTCAGTGTTACTGCAGTGCTGAGAATGATCCACCACACAAATAGTACCTGCTCTGTGAGGGTCCATGGGGGTCCTGACCACTGAAGAACAGGGTAAAAGGGGGCTAACAAAGTAGGCAGAGAAAGAGATGGAGTACAGTCTGTAATTGTAGAACTACAAAGTGCACCTATATAGTAAGTGGAGCTGATAAAATGGACAATGAGCGTAGAAACAAGGAGGTGGTCATAATGTTATACCTGATCGATGTATATATAACTACCTATCCATAATAATAATTTCCCATATGTATTATGTAAACGTAACTAACTTTGTGTAATAAGAATTTCTAAGTGCTTAACTCAAACCTAACCCCAACCTTAGCCTCAGCAACAAAAAAGAAAATGATTTTCCCTTTAGTATTAATCAATTATCAAGGCCAGTGTATTTTAGTTGGTCCTGACATTGTAGGTCAGGCCTGTTTTCCTCTCATTTTCCAACATAGTCAGCACATTCTTGTCCTGAAAATGTACAAAAACAAACAAACACACACACCTCCACACATGCACATTCCCCCCAACCACTCCTCCACACACGCACATATATTGGCTCATACCACCAGACACCCTAAGGTTCTCTATTGCCTGATCTCAGCCTTCTAAAAATGGGGCAGTAATCTCTAGTGTTTCTCTTGTTTTATTGAGTGCTCGAGGATCGGCCGCTTTATAGAGCTGTGTCATGCCAGGGTGGAGGACAGTTCAACAAAGCTTGTTTTTTATCATCAACAAACAGCTGTCTTAGGCCTTGCTGCTGATCAAAGCACTGCTTCAGGCCTACCTGTTTGGTCTTGAGTCATACCTGGCTCCATCGCAGGGCAGCTGAAACGAAAATAACTGCTCTTTGTCAAGCTATAAGCTTTATGTCAAATACGGTTCACTTCGGTTCGTTGAAAGGGAATGAATGGTACACAGTTTAGTGCTCAGCATGTCTCTAAAAACACTCCAGAAAGTGTGTTGCGATTCATTGCCTGAAGGTACTGGAATTTCAAAATTCCACATACTGCCTCAGATCTGCCTCTATCATGATTGAAACCACGGGGCTTGCAAAGCCGTCTTTAATGATTTCTCTGACATGAAAAAAGCTGCAGTCTCTCGCTGGCACAATCAAGGCTCGTCTAAATGTCACCATCTCTGAAACGGTTGTCTATCCACGTGCATCTGCGATAAGACTGACAGCTTTGCCTGCATCACCTGATGAGTCATTAAGATGGGAAATGGTTGCTTTCTCTTCAAACTGGACCAGTGGAGATGTCGTATTTGTTTAGCTGACTCTTCATCACTTCGAGCCGAGAGGCTTGTTGACAGCTGACAGGATGATATGAAGCAGTGAGCGAGAGCAGATATGATTGCAGAAAATTCTCTGGTGTGCGCTTAAACAAATAGGCCTAATTTACACATGAGAAGGAAAAGAAGAAGGCTCGTCTGGCAGGTAATTCAAGAGGATATTTGGTTTGGAAGATGAGGAGAGAAGACGGGGAGAGGATGCCTGAAAACACTTCAGTGCGCTGTCATTCTGTGACATTGTGCAGTTGTTTGAGTATTCTCAGAAACGTGTTAAATGATTTTAACAGCCACATTTCATAATATTGTATCTTATATCACCAGAAAATGATGCACTAAAAGTGAGACATTTTCACCCACACTTTACTGTATCATTCCTTCTGCTGTTTATGATTCATTGAGAAGGTGATAATCTGCTGACGTGTTATGCCCTTATAAAACCATATGTGATAATAAGAAGCAGAATAATTTTGAATGTGTACAGAAATGTATTTTTATTTTTGTTACGCCTTAAAAACTATTTTATCATGAGATTTAGATTAACATGCAATATTGAATATTTTTTGACACTTAACTCTTTAAAACAGGAAAAAAAAACTCATTATTACTCTGAAAAAGTCTGGTTCCATTGACTTGCATTAAAGGTAAAGTATGTCTTGTACATATACACGTAACTACCTGTATGTAATAACAGTGTCCCATATGCAGTATATGTAACTACCTAACATATAGTAGGTTATCTTAGACCTAACATGCAATATCAGTTTTAAAGAATGTTAACTGATGTAACATTCTTTAAAACAGGTACCAAAAACTATTATTCATAGCAAATCCATGCAAAAACCTTTCAACTGATGAGATGTGTGAGTGCAAAGAATCTTTTTAAAGTTTCTCCTAGAAGCTTTATGTCATGTGGAAGCTCTTTAAAGAAGAACAGTCACGTTTCACTTTTTTCAGTGTCAGATGTTGCTGCAAGTTTGATGTACTGTCCAATCCATTTTAGAAAGCAAAGCAAAGAAAAACATGCATTCTCAAAAAAGATGGTTCTTCACAGGTTCTTCAGTAAACAATGGTCTATATAGAGCCAAAAACATTTGTAGGATTAAATAGTTCTTTGTATTGTGAAATTATTCTTCAGATTGAGAATGTGTGGTATATGATTCTGTATATCACTACAAAGGGTTCTGCTATTGTTACAATGTCAAGCTTGTAACACTAAAAGAACCCGTTATTAAACCCTCTTCAAAAAGGCTGTACATAGAACCACATACAACACATCATTCTTCATCAATCTGAAGAACAGTTTCACCATGCAAAGAACCATTTGATTTGGGTTTTATATTTAGAACCCCGGTCTTTACTAAAGAACCCTTGAAGAACCATCCTTTTTAAGAGTGCACCCTTAAAGAGAATGATGTCTTTGGGCATGTTTCAAAAAGATTTCTCAGCTTCCAAGAATCACCACAGCTGCATGACTAGGCTTAACCAATATTCCCTCAGGAAGTGACCGAAGATGACGGCACAATCAGTGAACCAGACTAAAGCATGAGGGGAAAACTTGAATCTATGAGATCAGCTTATGAAGGAAAAATGAATTTACTTCTGCTTATTTTCTGCTAAGCTAAGACAAACTTGCAATCGTTCTTGAAAATTTCTGGCTTAAAGTTTTTTGTAATGGTTCTCATTTGAAGGTGAGTTTTTGTCAGAGCTGGGATTACTTATAGCAGTCAGTGGTGTGAAAAAGACTGACCTTTATTCCTGCACATTCTTCACCAACACAAATCAACATTGACTGACTCAAAATAAACATGTTTATTAATTTCACAGAAAATGCAGCTCTTTACCAAACGTATCAATGCTAAACTCACGGTCCATGCGGGGGCATGGACAGGTCATGCAGTGCCAATATAGATATGCCCCCATGACCATGAACCAGTGCAGATGAACTCTGGGATATGTAGGAATCAAGTTTTTAGTGTCTGGAAAATGTTTCTGGAATAAAACCGCTCCGTATCTCTGGAATTGCACTGTGAAATGCCATGACTTTTGTTCTGAATGTTTATTTGCAGGGCCTAGGAAAATGATCAAGACTATCTGACAGTGAGACTGATCCCCTTTAAACTTTAAAAAGGTCCTGCACACTCACATATGTCATTTACAATATTGGTTCTTGTGTCCTCAAATGAGGTTCTTCTACGGCATCACTCCAAAGAACCCCTTTACTTTAGGAGTACATATGCAGTACACAGAAACATGCGGTACATTTTTCTGCAGAGTAAAGCAATCCTGCCTTCTGCAGAAGAATCCCTCCAAAAAGATATTTTTAATTTTTCCATTTGGGAAATATATTGATATTAGCTTTTCCCCGAAACGTTATATAACTGAATAACTGACGGCAGAACAGAAGAACTCTGTGTTAGAACTGAGCTAAAACATTTTTGGGTAGAAGCAAATGTAACAGTTGAAACTACAAAGCGTTTTGTTTAGAATGTTTAATATTAAGTCTAGAATATAAAAGGTAGGCATGGCTTTGAGAGATACATCTTGGGAAGCCGCAAGCAATAACTGTGGGTTCAGTCTTGGGCAAAACATAATGAAAACAAATGTTACCCACTCTGAGCTGTGTGTGAATCACTAATCAGCCCACAAGCCCCCAAGCCTACTTACATACACCCTCTCTCTCAGTCTGTCTGTCTGTCCATGTCTCTCTCTCTCTCTCTCTCTCTCTCTCCTCTCTCTCTCTCTCTCTCTCTTCTGTCTGTATCTCTGTCTTGTCTCTATTTATTTCTCTCCCTTTGACTTTCTACCTCTCTCTCTCTCTCTCTCTCTCTCTCTCTCCCTCTCTGCCTTTGTTTCTCTGTCTCACGCTCTCTATTTCTCTCTGTCTATCTGTGTCTGTATTTCTCTCTCCCGCCACCTTTCTTTCTCTCTGTCTCTCTCTCTCTTTCCCTCTTTCATTCTCTTTCTATTTCTTTCTGTCTGTATTTGTCTCTTTTTCTCTCCCCCTCTCTATTTCTCTCTCTCTGCCTATTTCTCTCTGTTTTACTCTATACACTCTCTCTCTTTCTCTTTCTCTCTCTCTCTCTCTCTCTCTCTCTCTCTCTCTCTCTCTCTCTCTCTCTCTCAGTTCAATTCAGATTAGCTTTATTAACATGACGGTGTAAGATACAGTATTGCCAAGACATTATAATGGTAGGAATAACAATGAAATAACAACACAAACTATAACGTAATAATAATAACCATAGTAACAACTATAATTATAATAATAACATTATCACTATCAATATAATTATAATCATACTAATTAACAAACCAGTGGTATGTAAATTTTAACATAAATATGTTATGTAGTGTTACAGGTCAGTAGGGTGGAGTTATAGGGGTGTTTTCTCTCTCTCTCTCTCTCTCTCTCTCTCTCTCTCTCTCTCTCACTCTCTCTCTCTTTCCTGCATTCATTCCACTGGTGCCTTTTGCATTAGTTGATATATTTTCAGGGTTTATCTTCAGATCCTTTTCCATTCCCTTAATTAGGACCACTTTCCCAAATGCATCTCTCCACATCTGTTGAAAATGCTGTTTGGCATTTGAATGGCTAATTTCTCTTGCACGTGATTCACAAGCACTCATAGAGCTGGATTTATTGCTCCGTAATGAGTAATATGTGACCAGCTCTAATTGGTTTGTGGTTTTTACGGTCCATTCTGGCTTAGGGGGCTTTCTTGCTGGAGGAATCTAGGCCTGACTTCAGCATGAGTGACGTTTTTCATTTCAGCAAGCTGCTTTCAGCTGCTTTCGGACGACAAGTCTCCCTCGTTCTGTCTCTTTCTGAGCAGGGGTGGCATGGGAGATGAGAGCACAGCTGTTCTAGTCATTCTCTCTCTCTCTCTTCTCTTCTCTCTCTCTCTCTCTCTCTCTCTTTCTCTCTGAATCAGTAGTGTGCTGATTTGCTTTGTTTTTGTCTGCAGGTTCTGCTCTTTCTCTCAGCGTCACTGTCTGACTCTTACTGTTCTATCCAGCTTGTTCATTACTGTAGAATGTCAGCACACTGACAACATGAAGGGCATTCTGAATACAGCTTGTAACCCTATATCTACTGTTAGCTGCTGTGTGGAATTCTAATTTAATTTATTGATGTTCTAGAAAGAACATCTGGTAGGGAAACAGACAGCGGGCAGCACAATCATCAGAACAAATGCTTACTGTATGTGACAGTTGTGTTTAATCCTTCAAGAAGTTGCAGTTATAAGATGTGATAACAAAAGTGTGGTGTCATTTGACGTTAATTACCAGAGATGAGGACTCGTGTGTTGACTGACTCGCAGCTCAAATTGGACTTGATAACTAGAACTCGTGAAATTTTGGCCTGAGAAAAAACACAAATAAATTTAATTTAATGAAATTAGAACTGCTCAATGCTGTAAATGAATGAAACCTTTGACCTTGTCAGCATTGCTATGGTCATGAACTTGTCATTACTGCAATGCTGTTCTCTGGCAGCTCACAGTGGATTAAAATAACTAGTCTTTCATTGCAGAAAAAACTGCAGACTGATAGACAGAATGAAGTGCTACATGTAGCACATGTGGTGTTTAAGGATAGAGGCAACGCAGCAACAAAAACTGTTGGCTAGCAAGTATGTGAGCTAGCAGATAATTCATCAGCTAATCTAGCTGAAGTTTTAGTGAGTTAGAGATCACATTCCTTTAAGACTTACTAAAGCCTCAACTAGATTAGTTAAAAAATTAGCTAGTTAGCTTACATGCTATATAACTACAGACTAACTGAGATGTTTTACCTCTTTTCTTGAAACATCCTAATGACTGCAAGTAGCACTTCAGTTCTGTCCTTTCAAACTGAAGGTTTTCTATAGTGAAAGGCTTTTTATTTGAAGTTATGTCAAACCAGACAGTTTTTGGTAGAGTTAACTTTTGAATGCTAGCGACTAAAAACAAGACAACATAGTTTTCTACAAAAGACTCAAGACTCCAGTCCAGAGACTCTAGACTGATCTCGGACTCGCATATATAGCTTGATTAAAAAAGCGGAGCAATTCCATAATAAGTACAGATTCAAAATGTTTGATTACCACACAAGGAATTTGAAGTTATTGGTGTGTTTTGTCAATTTTGTCATTTCCTGTCGCCAAAAGAAAAAATGAGACAAGTGCGGACTTGAACCTGTCGATGCAGAATGTTAACATACATTATTGTGTAATAACTATGTAACTAAGTATCTAATTACAGAATAGCATATAAATAGTGTAGAAAAATGGAAGTAATATCCTCTGACTTCTAAAGTTCTATTCAGATGGGATAAGTTTTGCATGAGGAGGTGGGGTATAAGTTGTTTTACACAGACATCTGAAATGTTTCTATGCCATTTTGCATGGAATAAGAAATCTCAGTATAAATTACAGCGATTTTAGTGGCTACATGATTTACCCACTGCTATCCCAAAATGCAATACATTCAGCTGCTCATGAGTAGAAAACATGTTCAGGCATTTAATTCAACTGTAATTTCATTTACCCTAACTACCTACCTAACTGTCCTAAGTGAATACAGTGTCCCGTTAGCATGAGAATTTACAGTCTACATCACACACAAAATCTTTTTTATGCCATTTTACCTGTCTGAATGTTTAGAGTTGTATGCTTAAGGTAGACCAATACATACTGTGTTGAGTTGGGCCATAGAGAATGCAAGTAAATGCTCATTTGAGTCTCCTTATATAAGAAAAAAAACAGAAAACATATTTTCCACAGGTAATCACAGAATATTTACTGACAAGGCAATTCAGATGGGACTAATATAACTTGGAGTTATTTCTATGATTTGTTATATAATAGGTAAAAGGCCTAAGAATCTGTACTGATGCAGGAGCACAAAGTCCATAAAAATGACCGATATGGCATCTTTGGATGAGATGTAAGTCATTTACATCTCTCCACCTGCTCGTGATAAACTAATCCTATCTCATTACTACTTAAGGGTATAAAACAGTAAAAACAATCTAAAGAAAACACTAGAATGGCAAGTAGAATGCAGCTTTGAACAGATGATATGTGGCCTGGTAGCCCATCTTAATCATGATATTAAACAACTGAAGACAGTTAATAAAGCAGTATTGGCTTACAGGTGATATTCATTACCATAAAACGTGTCACTGGAGCTTTGGGTCCTTTATTGAAGAGATTTATCTTGCTATTTACTTTCAGCCATACATGCTCCTAGGATGGTGCTCCTAGTATTATTATGAGATAAACAACATTGGTATTAAAACTCTGCGAAAGGAGGCCTGCATGGCGCGCACTCTCTTTTCAAACTGCTCTTTAAAGGTAGAAGTTCAGCTGCCGGTCAGAGAGAGAGTAAGACAGCGAGTCGGTGGGTGATTTATTTGGTCCCGAGGAGGGAGAGATAAAGAGAGGAGAGAAAAAGAAGAGGAGGATCCGGCTGCCAGCGTGTTTGGTGTGTGTTCGGTTGCCCCGCTGCGAGCGGCCTGCGGGATGCTATATTGTACATCCGCAGCATGATGGAGAAGAATGCGTTTAAAGTGGCCCAAAGCCGTGTAGCCGACCCCCCTCTGGCATCGCAGCAGAGGAACAGCAAAGACGACGCTGCTTCTATAACAACCCACTGTGGAAAGCATAAGTGAGGCAACAGAATGGAGGACAAGGTGAAGTTTTGCACTCAGCCAACCTTCCAGGCTTTGTCCCACGCTGCGTGGAGCTATGTTTTCTGTCAGCTTATATTACGGAGCCGTGAAAGTGAAGAGAAATGAGATATGGTTGCCTAGATCTACTCACAGATGAACCCTCTCTTGCCCCTCCCTCCCTTTTCCTCCTCGTCTCGGGCCTCATTTTAATCACATCCATCCTACGCCTTCATTTCATCCTTTCCTCGCCGCCCGGCGCTCATATTGTAATGACCGGCTGATTAAAAGCATAAATCTGTCATGCCAAGGTGTATTAGCTGGAACATTCCAGAAAAAGAGAGAAAGAAACAGAGAGTGAGAGTAAGAAGGGAACATCATTGGCGAGAAGATATTGAGTCTTTTGGACAGCGCATCAGATGTCGGCCATATTTAAAAGCATGTGCTGTGGCGGCGCCGTGTTTGTGTTGTGTCTCCTTCGCTCTGTTGTTTGTTGATTCGCCAGGGTCGTCCACAACCTTGGATCTAAAAATGAAAGTGACACCATACCTCCAACCCATCAGACCTTATTTGCTCTCCTCCTCCTTATTCGCCAGCAAAGGCACCCAGGCATGAGCTGCAAATTCCTGAGTGGCTTTGGCTGCTTTCCCCCTCCAGCTCAAGTAGCACTCAGGCGGCTAACGCCACTCCTTCAGGTTACAGCGCTCGCAGACTGCTTCTCAGACTGTTCTTCAGTAATTCAATAGCAGCTCCTTGAAGCCAAGATGAGCCGCTGCCGTCAGGTTGCGCACCATAGCATTGTCAAAGCGTGAGGTGAATAACACAATGAACTCTTTGCTGCTCTAACATTACGTTTTTACAAACACTATAACTAGAGTAGCCAGATTTCAGCTGTGGCAGATCTGGACAGGCTGGGGAGAGTTGGGTGGGGTGAGGTTGTCCAGCAAGCATCATATATGTCTTTTTTCACGTCCCTCATTCAGTTTTTTTGTCTGGTGAACTTTCTTTGTACATTTCAACATTTTAATATTTGTCTTTCTTTTGTTTATTTTATTAATTTAATTTAAAATTTCTCTTCATATTTTCCATCTACCTTGTTTTTCATGTGAACGCTGCATTTTGAGATTATGGCTGAAATATCTAGTTGCTCATTACTGTTTTACCTAAGTGCATACTTGTTAAGTTATTGATTTTTATCCCATTAAATGTTTCTGAGGCACAATGTGCAGTTGACAATTCCCACAACAGCCAAGTAAAACTGAAAATGAAAATATGGCAAGAACAGACATAATACAAGTACAAACCTCTCAAGGAAGCACAATTCAAAGGACATGAAATGGCTTCATTGTCACTGCTTGAAAAAGCTGTTATTGTTGAAATTCATGCCCATAAAATCCAACCAAACTGAGAATTGCCAGTTGAGCATCACAGGTTGCTGCTAACAGACACTCTTTAACTGGTTTGTTCATGAGATTCTCTGTAACCGGATATATTCTGCCCTCACTAGAGTTGGCTGAGCAGGTTAGTACAAAGCAACCTGGCTAATGGTCCAATAATAAAAGACTTTGAGTTCAAGCCTTCACAGGAGGAGTTATTTAAAAACGTAGACCTACAATGTAAATAATATGTTACTTCGATGCCTGTTACAAGCTTAAAATATCAATCCAACATAACTCTGAGCTAGCACAATGTATGAGGAGCACTATGCAAATAACTTTAAGCAACATGATGTAAGAATTTTATTTTAAAATCACAGCTTCAAAATCATTTCGATGGTACACTGGCTTATAATAGGGAGAATGCCATCTCTGTCATTGCCAATCCGACCCGGAATGCCTTCTATAGCGCTATGTATCTTTGAAGGAGCAGGCACAAGACCTCTCGCGAGAACTGCATAACGCTTTACAGCACCACATCACACACCAACAATTATGGCTCTTCAAAAAGCTTCAAATACCATGAAACAAATCAAATGCATTGCTATTGCTCATGTGGCATTACCAGCAGCAGTTTGTGCTGCAAGAATCATATGTGTGTTTAGAAAGAGTCAAATGTTAAAACAGGCAGATATGTGGGCAGCACAGCACTGATGTGCACTGAGAAAAACATGCTCTGATGTTGAATTCCCTCATTTAATCCCTTGCTGAAAATGTGTTCCCACCTACAGTGAACTGAACTAGGGTTCACTTTGAAGCAAATCAAAACCAGGGACTTTTAGCAGATCACTGTTCATTTGTTTAATGTTGACCCAAGTATGGATGGAGTGTTCACACCTGTCAAAATAAACTGAATTAAAGAAAAGTTTGGCTAGTCTACAATAAACGTGGTAGGTGTGAAAGCACCCAATATACTACCATACAAAATTGTAGATTCAAATAGAATGCCTTTATATAGAGACTTAGCTCTATAAACAAGTTTCTCTTTATAAAGATTAATAAAATGGCATGGATATATCTTATTTGAACATTTAACTAAAATTGGGACTACATTATCATCTGCATAATGTCCTCCTTTGTAGTACTACTCCATTTTCAAGCTGTACCTAGATGGGTGTGCTGTACATCAAAGCCTCACTAGGCAGGTATCCTGTTTGGTAGCATAGCTAAGACTTCACAACTCCATGACTAACAGTAGTAGCTGTAAACAGAACAAAGGGTGCGCAATATTACCACTGATTACACAATGATGCAAAAACATACAAACTGTGCCTTTTGGCAAAAAAACACATAAAAGAGTGTCAGTCTGTAACGGCATTGTGCAAAATCTATATATGTATTGTGCAAAAAATATATATGCAGTGATAATTTTTCACCTGCCAGTTATGAGGGAAGGTTGTGAACAGAATATTCTAAAACCTACAGCTTTTCCAAGTAAATCTCTATGGATGAGAAGTGGATTTGAGGTAATCTTTGTTTACTTTTTTCTCCATCTTTGCTGTCCATATTGTGCTGACTTAGCAGCTGTCGTACCATACGCCGCTAACATGCTTGGTGAATGTTGCTTTACGCAGATTGAATATAGAGAAAACCAAACACATCTTTTTTACCGTCTTTAATGCTGATTTTTTTCATGCATTGACATTGATAGCTCCCATTCTGCCTAGGACAGACACTCCACCTCGTTTGGCATCACCTGCCAATTACCACAAGGAAACCCAATTCTTGTCATATGAGGAGTCACAGATATGTCCAACGATTCACTGGTGCGTCCAGCATCCAGCTGATGCATTTCTTCAAGTTCCTCAGATTCAAACATATATGGTTGGGGCTCATTTGTACTGAAAATGTGGTCATTAAATTCATAATTGAACATTGTTTTGATTTTACAAAAGGTTAGCGTCTCTGCCAAGTTACTATACATTGTATCTGTGTTTAAGAATTCATGTAGCCCCACCTTTGATCATCTTGCACAGAATGATACCACAGCTGTGTCCAAAACCACATACTACTATGTTACACTTACTACACTAATGAATGGACTTCTGTTGATGGTGTACTACTTTTGACATACTATTTAGTGTGATAGTAAGCAGTTTTTAGGTAAACGTGGTCCCGGCTGCCCCACCATTCACCTATGCGGAGAGGTTTTTCATTTTGTAGAACAAACTAATGGGTTCTAAACCACATCTGTTTGAAGATTATGAGGATCTCTATGCATTTTGAGAAGGTTCAGAGATATTTTCAGGCATATATTTATCAATTGAGTTTGGTGAGAGTCTAAGTTAAGTGTTTCTTAGCAACGTTAGCCCAGCATGTCCCATTGTAAACAAAAGAAGCGCCCGTCAGATATCAAACATGTCTTGGATGACCTGCTGCATCTGAGGTAAGTGTCAAATCATGTTAATTTGATTTTTTGCCAAACTATTCTTTCAACTTTGTAAAAATAACCATGAAATTGTACTTTTAAAGATATAATGGAATATGTTATATCCATATATATATATATATATATATATATATATTATATATATATATATATACACACACATACATGGAGCAAAAGGATTTCACTAAAAGTCAACAGCAACAGTGTGTTACTGATTCATCATTCATGTATTTTACTCCTGATTATCCTGCAGAGCTTTATTCTACCCGATTATCACACTCAGATTCCCCTGAAGGCTTAATTAACTCAGTCTGGGGTGTTAAATTTGGAGTTTGTAAATAATTATGAACTGGTTATTGTAAGGGACAGTTATCATTTGTAGGCTTTTCTTTTATTTTAGAACACACACTAATTAAAGGACCAAAAAGGATTCTTTGTTTGATGCCATAGATGGTTTCCTAAAGAACTTTTTCAGTGGGTGGTTCATTAGAGATGCACATTTGTAAATAAGATTAAAGAGTGTTAAGAACGTTTCAAGAATCTCCACCTAATGTAAAGATGCTAAGAAGAACACTTAAATAGCATAAATGGAGCATCTGATATCTTTTGCACGTTAAGCTGGCCACAGCATCTGTGTGGTGGATTTTATCAGTCAGACAGAAATGTTTGTAGTAGTTGCCTGCTCTGAACGCCATGACTGAGCCTTTCAGAGCAAGATATGGTTGTGGAACTGAAAAAAAGTTATTCAAACAAGTTTTATTTTTAAACATTTAATGGGTTTTAACAGAAATAGCCCTGTGAGTTTGCAGACGCACACACTAATTTGCTGTTCCTAGGTTTGTTTCACCTCCTCCTGCATGTCATGTATAATGGTTAGTTATTTTGCATGTCACTCAAACGGCCCGTTCCTGTCAAAGTAGGTGCCAGACTCTCTGATTATAAGCAGTCTTGCTTGTAAAACTAGAGGCCAATAAACATGTTGTATTGTGCTGGTTGTTTGCATGTTTTTTTTTACTCACTGCCAGCATGCTTTTAGCCTATAGACTATGCTATATCACATGCTGGGAATACAATCCACAGAGTGTGTGTAGAAAGACAGATCTATACTTGTCTTTTCTTTATTTTCCTATCTGAATGCATACCAGAACAGAACAGAAGTGGAAAGAGGTTTAAAACATTATTTGAAAGCTCTGGCTGTATTTGAAGTTTTATATTAGGCGTGACACACATTGTTACTCATAAACTTGAAGCAGAGTATATTTAGAGGGTAAATATTTAGCTTCATTTCAGACAGCACATGGTCTTGTTTACTCCCTCTCTTGTTTTCCTTCAGATTTTTCTTTTTTTTTTCGGAGGTGGTGGTTCAGAGCTTTTCCTGTGGGATGGCTGTTTGATGTGGAATTATGGCTCCAGGAGTTTATGAACGAATATTTAAGCTTCCCTAGTGAAGAAGCAGGTTACAAAATGGCTCGTCTGTCTTGCCTACAGACCAGTCAGTCATCTTGCAATGAACCCCTGCACTATGTGAGATATACTGGGTTAATGTGCTTTGCTGTTTGTATATCTGTTTATACAAGCTCAAAGGTGAAAAGGGCAGTTGAAGTATGATATAAACATCCACTGCAGAGCAGTGGCTTTGAATGTTACTGACTGGTGTGTGTGTGTGTGTGTGTGTGTGTGTACATCGACAGTTAAAAGCCCAGGTGTGTGTGTATTAATGCCAAAAATACCTTCAGTCAATGCACATGTGGAGCAGACGGTCAGTCTTGAAGGCCCTCTTTAGACGGCACCAGAATATGCACCTGCTTTCCAGTATATCAAGAGCATGCTTCTAATACCTGGAGCCCAAATGGAATGAAGAGAATCTCTTCATTTCAAGGTGGAGCGGATTAAACATTTTATGCTGCACTCGGTTGTGTAAGCAAATATCTTTGGAGACATCAAAAACGTCAAAAGGCCCAAATCCTCCCTCCCAAATCCTCTCATCATTAAAAAACTCTGGATGTTATGGTGCTTCAATTTTGCTTCCCTCTCTGAAATTGCAATGCTCCTAACCCTGCGTAGTGTGAGGATAAGCTTATGAGGAGACGGAGTTGGCTTCGGTCTGGTTGTGTAAGGGCTGGCTTTACTTTATCGGCAGATCACAGCTGGGAGACAAAGTTGCTCTGGAATCAGATGAGGGTGAAGCACTGGTGCAAATTAAAAGGGGCAGGGGGTGAGTTCTACACACTTTCTGAAATTCCACATGATAACTTTTGGGGGTCATAGTGTGGTTGTCGAACACACCAATCCATGCTGGCATTGCAAGCCAAAAGAGTGGCTGCATGTGAGAAGACGTTTGTTCAGTGTGCAGCACTTCTTAGCCAAGCGGCCTAAACGCAAACTTCACTACCTTTTATTTATGTCAACATTATGTGATTATTGTCTATTTGTGCTTCATGTATGGCGAGCTAGCTTGTCAGAAGAAGTTTGCCGTCTGAAGCAGACCCTTCAGTTATCTCATCACAGTTACATCCAACATGCTCAGTCGAGTATGGATGAATGTGACTATGGCGTTGATGTTGTCCGTACAGCTGGAGGAGGTCATATTGAGTGCTTGTAAAATTGCTTAATAAACTTTATGCTCACTTAAACCTTTTACAATTTACTGCATTGTTCTGTAATGATTTACAAGTGAAATAAATCACTTTTTGAAAAAGATTCTCTGTATCTAGAGATTGTGTAAAGATCACTCTGTGAAGATCACTCTTTATATATATATATACATGTACGTGTGTGTGTGTGTGAGAGAGAATGCTGGGGAAGGATGGGCCTCATTCACCAATCTGTTTAAAGTTTTTTCTCAAATTTTTTCTTCTTAGAACTGTTCACACCTTTGTGTTTTGAGTGTGTAGATTCTGTTCTTACCAAAGAACAAATCATTGTAAAACATTGGTGAATGTCAGAATCTACATGAAAACTGTGTAAGTGGACTTTAAGAAGACATGTCTCCTTAGGAACAGTTGGTGAATGAGGCCCATTGTCCTTATTTGATGTGCAAAGATCTTTTTATCATTAGTTGCCTGTAATAGCCTTCAACTCTCCGGTTTTATTGGATTTAGCTTTGTTAATGGTTACAGTGGTCTGCAACATAAATTTGCTAGATGCTTTCAGGCATCATTGAGCACACTGTTTCATGAAACTACATTACTAATGTTTATAAGCCTGTTTATGATATAAGGATTTAATATCATAAAGAGAAAAAGGTACTGTGAAAAATAAAACATTGTGCCTGGCCTAATGCCATGTAGCTTTTATTTAGCAACTAAAAGCCTTCATCATTAGACTATTATCACTAACTAATCTAATCTAGTAATTGTTTTCTAGCTATGCTAAAGCTTCAGCTTCAAGGCTCTCAAGGACACCTTATGTAAGATAGTGTGTCGTGAAGTTTTACTTTCCTCCATTATTTTTTTTTTATGTTAACTAAATATTTGTTCATCATCTTCATTAATTAAAATGTAATTTAATGAACATTTAAAAAAAATATATAGATACTCAGTGAATCATGTAGTAGAGGAGACAGAGTAGTAATGATTGTTGAGCAAACCTATGAGAAGAGTGTCACTTTCATGGTTCTGAACGGAAAACCATCTGTTTGTGATAGAATCTCTATCCATGTTTGCGAAACACCTTCTGTCTGATTCTGCGCTGTCTCCAAAGGTGATAACAAGTCATCTATTGCATGAGAGAATTCTTGTCATGTGGTAGTCCTCATTCATTTTCACTGCTGTTTTAGAGGGAAAATGATTATTGTGCAAACATGAGCAGTTGCTTCTTTACCTCTTTTTTGTAGTTTTATCAGAGAGTGAAGTATTAGCACGCTATTGTTCATACAGACCAAGTATGTCAGGTTCTTGTGCTGTGGAATAAAATGGCTTTCTAGTGAGGAAAGTCCCCCACTCCCTCAAGCTTCGGGTCTCAGGTAATTTTGTGTGAAATGGCTTTCAGATTCATTGGAGTCTGGGAATGTAAGCCGCCATAATCGTTCCAGCATTGTGACATTTCAGGCGAAGGGGAGATTACGGCCTGAAAATGTTGTCCTCATATGTGAGGAATGTGATTAATTAAAAAGGCATATGTTGTGGGTGGGTTCTTGGAGAGGTTTTGCGGTATAGATCGTCCCCCACCATTTAGCATTTCTTTTTTTGCCTCCTCATAACCCCTCCCCCCACCCCCCGAAACATTCTTTCTCTCCTTTTCAGCAAAATGGCCTGTGCAGTAGATTGGAGTCTGGCGGTGCTGTTACCTGCTGAGGTGTATGAGGTGATAAGAGATAAGATTTCATTCCCATTCCTTAACACTGTGCTTGTAAAAAACAGTCTAGTGCCACATCAACGAATGTGTATTTTATGTGAGCTGGGACAGGACATATAGGACTGTATAATGTTTCAGTATACATAAAACTTTGGTAAATGTTTGCTAACTATTATTTCTTCTCACCTTTGCAAATGCATGTGTTGTGGCAAATGACTGTACCAAGAGAAAGCATTAGATCTGTTGTTTTTTTGACAGCCTTCCATTTGGTTATACACTATATGGCCAGAAGTATGTGGACACCTGGTCATCAAATGAATGAATCAAATGAATTTGGATGAAAAGTCTGGCTCACATTGACATTTCAATTCATTCCAAAGCCCTAAAGATGCTCAATAGGGTTCAAGCCACTGAAGTTCCTTCACACCAAACTCATCAAACCACGTCTTTATGGACCTCACTTTGTGCACATGGGCACAGTAATGCTAGAACAGGAAAGGATCTTCCCTAAACTGTTACCACAAAGTTGGAAGTCTAAAATGTCTTTGTTATGCTGTAGCTTCGCTGGAACTAAGGGGTTGAGCCCAAACCTTTTAAACAGACCAAGACCATTATCCCTCCTCCACCAAACTGTTGGTCTTCTCTTGGCATCCGTCAAACCCAGATTCATCCATCAGACTGCCAGATAGAGAAACATGATTTATCACTCCAGAGAGCAGGTTTCTACTGCTCCAGAGTCCAGTGGTGACGTGCTTTGCACAACTCTAGCTGACGCTTGGCATTGCACAAAGTGATTTAAGGTTTGTGTGCAGCTGCTTATACATTGAAACCGGTTTAATGAAGCTTCCTATGCACAGTTCTTGTGCTGATTGCACTGCATTCAGTGGCAATTTGAAACTTTGTAGTGAGTGATACAACAGAGAATATCTGGCAACCTATGGTAGTGTCACATTCAAAGTCACTGAGCTTCTCAGTACGACCTATTCTACATTCTGCCAATGTTTGTCTATAGAGACTGCATGGCTATGTACTTGATTTTACACAATTGTTATCAATGGGTGGAACTGACACACTTTAACTTAATAATTAGGACGGATGTCCACATACTCTAGGCCATATAGTTTATGTGTTCTTATAAAACTCTTACTAACTCACCTATTTTGGACATGTGCTGTTACCAAAAACCACGTTTCAAAAATATGCATTTGATCCTCCCTTTAGAACCCAGCATGCCAAGCTTAGCAAAGGAGTATTTCACTTTAGATACAGATAAATACACCAAATCTGCTCCATACCCAAGAACTATTTTAGGTATTAATAACAGCTGCTTAAAATGTTACACTGACAGCTAAATGTTGCCATAAACCTACACTTACCTTTTCTCAAGTCTAGCCACACTAAGCAGAGAATATCTGGTCTTCAGGGAAAACCAGTTGGACACTGGAATGCCACCCATGTTATTTTGCAGTAAAATTTCTGCCAGATTTTTTCCCCTCAAAGCCTTTGACTGTGTCTTTATATAGAGGTGATCTAAAAACAGTACATTTGCTGCCAGAAATGTGAGTGAAGTGTGGAAAAATGTGTTCTGCTGTCCAATAACTACCCAGCCCAGACGGATCTGAACAGTGCCAAGCATCTGAAAAAGGGTCTAACAGACATCAGCACAATGCAGGAAGAGGAACAAGAATAAAAACAAGCAATTAGGCATGTACACTGTTTTAGTGCTGTCCTAAATACCATACGAGAATTTATTGTAAGCCATGATAAATGACAAATTATAAAATCTAAAATAAATCATATCTGTCAACATGATGCTAGTCCTTCATGTGGAGTTAACTGTCAATATATTTATTGTAGCAACATGCCACTGGCTGGCACTGGCCTCTAGACGCTCTTGAGGATTCTCTACGCCTCCTACACCTGATCTAGGAGGCTCATGGGAGGCACACGCTCTCTGAAAAAGTGTTGTTTGTGTTGTTGTTTGTCAATTAAAGGTATGTGGTATGTATTTATTGTGTTTTTTTGTGTTGGGTTGTGAGTGTATTGTGTTGGGGGGTTAGTCACCATGTAGTAGAAGTAGTTGGCTGAGTGTTGGACCTGTGAGGGGTCTGACCATTGATGACAGGGCAAGGAAAGGAAAATTATGCAGAGAAACAGACAGACTATATTTTTAGGATATATTTCTGAGGAGATCAGATATTAAATAGATAATTATCTCAGCGTCATTAAAAAAGAAGAAAACATTTAACAGAAAAGTTAACACAGACATTTCAACAACTACATATAATTTGAAAATTTTCAGTCTTAAATGTGTTCACTCTTTGCCTTTATTACAGCTTTCATTCTTTTCAGGCTTGCCTTCAGTTTTTCAAAGAAATCAACAGGAATGTTTTTTCACACCTCCGAAGTTCAGTCTTAGAAGTTGATTGCATTTTCTCCTTCCTATGATTCAAAGATGACAGCTTTTAGTACTGTTTATTGATTGTGATAGAGGTCTGTCAGGTCTTGCACATTTTCTTTTTAGCTTTTAATCATTTTTTGAAATCCAGTTTTGGAGACTCTCGTTTTTTCCTTTGACTTTCCCCTTCCTTATGCAACTTTCTTATGTCTAATCTCCCCAGAAAAACTCCTGTACATAAAGGACATTTTGTCTGGAAATTGAATAAATAAACAGCGGCCTGTTTTGCACAGAACTGTATGTGATTAGTAGACAGTGTAGGTGTACCAAACAAAGTGGCCAATGAGTGATTATTAATAGAAATGCTTTTTAGCAGGTGATTAGCGTAAACAATTTGCGTAAAGAGAATTTCTGTCGAGCTCTTTGGGGCTTGGATGGAGATTGTGGAGAGCTGACAGGCACATGACTGGCCTATTACACTCACCTGCTGCGCACTGTCCGCTCCTCAGCCAAGTTTTCTATAATAGGAGAGTGAATGAAATCATTTCATTTGACTTCAATTTGAGTTGTTTCTGATCCTGCCAAATGTCAGCAGGTGGGAGGGTTTAATTTTAGCTGTTCACGTCACAGGACTTGTGTGTTTGAATTCTCACATTTTACTTCTATAAATATATATAATTTCTCACTTTGCTGTTGATCAAGATGGATTTATTTTGAGCTAATGATAGTTTATTTCTGGGGAGAGAATGCAGTCTCTCCCAAATGCAAGAAGCTCTTTCATGATAGAGTTTTTTCTTATGGGGAGGTTTTATGACTGATTAAGACAGTATAAGGGAAATTTAAGTTTCGTATAAACTCAGCACTTAACTTGACCTGCTCGCTGTGTATGTTATACATGGCTGCTCAAGCATCCAAACTCCCTGAGAATATTTACTTACTTCATTATTCATTTATCTCAGTTAAAATAGATTTTCAGACAGAATGTTAATGTTCTTGCTGCATTTAGAAAACCTTGGCTTAAAGGGACTTTGATGACACTGTTAGGTCACAGCTTTGTTAATGTCTGAAAGTTATGGCTAAAGGCCAACAGATTAATGAGAATGAACGCAAATACTGCAGTGTCAATTTCACACTATCTATTTAAATCACAGCCTTCGTTATTTATTAATAATATAACACCACAAATGAGGCAGTCATGAAAAAGGACTATTGAATTCAGAAAGCAAGTGAATAACGTCAGATGAAATGTTCTCATGTTAGAACGGATATAACATACGGTGTTTCGGGTCTATATGCTGTAATGTTATCTAGGCCCGTTGTTTTAATAAATCCAGCGAAGTGCAGAGGGTCAAAAGGGAGACAAATTAGTTTTCCAATAAAGCAGGCAGACTCAAAACATTTCCTGTGCGCAGGCTGATACGGAAAACAGGAAATATTTCCATGCCTGGGTCCTTGAGTTGCCCTCACAGCAAGAAATCAGGGCTACACACTCTGTCTCACACACACACACACACACACACACACACACATGGGGAGTTATGAGGGAGGTGTGATTTGCTAGGACAGCCAGTGAAATGCAGCTATGTGAGAAAACACCTCTTCAAGCAAACAGAGAGGAGCACAAGGAGAGCACTTGTTCTTCAGCCAGAGGAGAGGCCAGCACTCCTCACATCTTCCTGAGAAGGCTTTGAGATGAGAAGGGTCAAAACACAAACCTTTTATACCAAGAGAATGGGAGTGCTGGAAAAAACTTAAGTGACTGTACTTCTTTAGTGTACACTGTTAAAAATGAGAGGTCTGCTCAACTCAAATGACGTAGTAACTGATTACACAGCTTTTCTTAAGTTGACTCAACTTGAGGACACAAGAGTTCACCCAGCTCAAACTTCTTAGTTGAGTCAAAAGTTTTCTTAATTTTTTAGCTCTGCATCTCAATTAGGTAAATAAAATGGGCTTGTTTTTATACTCAGCTTCCCCACTAGCCAGGACTCTTTCCAGCACACAATTCTTCCTGGTATGTACTTATGGATGGCTATGGCATTGCTGGGGCTCAAAGTCACAGCCTCCTGTTGAGGTGACAGCTTAGTCCTCTGCACTGCTCAGGAACACATGAAGCAACTCAGATTTTGTGTCTACAAATGTTTAATACACTATTTAAAAAAAATACACTGTTAATACACTATTAAGCATGGCATAGTCTCATGTGGTGCAAATGTCTAATAATTTATCCCAACATCAGGAGTTTGTGAGTTTGAATCCCAGCAATACCACAGCCGTCCATATCTAGAGGAGAATATGCCACATTGGGACTGTGTGATAGAAGGAGTGCCAGCTTGTGGGGAAATTGAATAAAAAAAGCATGACTTTGATTTTGTTTCTCTAACTGAGATGCAGACCCAGAAACAGAAGCTGGGAGAATGTTTGACTCAACTAAGAAGTTTGAGTTGGGTGAACTGTGGTGTCCTCAAGTTGAGCCAACTCAAGAAAAGCAATGTAATCAGTTACTATATCATTTTTTTTTACACTATAGGTCTTGATATGAATCGCACTCTTTAGCTTCATTTCGCTTGTTCACATATGTTGAGGGCTCCATAACTTTTTACTAAACGTGATACTTAGATGAAGTGAAACTTAATGAACTTTTATGCAGCTCTGAGAAATAACAGAAACATATTTTAAGCATGAAAGTATTAATATATATATATAACTGTTAGCTGTCAAACCCAGCAAAAACAATTGACCATGGTTAGACCTATAAAGTGTGTTAAAGGGCCCATATCATGGAAAACTGAATTTTCCTCACTTATTTGAAATGAAAGAGTTTGATGTAGTAAACGATGTTAAAGTTTCAGAATTTACTGTTCACTCCATACAGTCCATGTATGGATGCAAGCCAGACTCGTGGTGAATTCCAGCATATTTAAATATATACGCTTAGTTATCCTACAGCAGTTTAGTTCAACCCATTCTTGCTGAAGTTATAAAGAGTGTTTCAGCTTCTGGCTGCTTCTTGAGCAAGGCACCATATAGGGCAGCCAACCAGATCAGGTATCATTTACATATATCAGTCTTAAAGGTACAGTAACATAAACAGCCTGGTCAATTCTAAGGGACAAAGAGAGGTTTAAAAAAATCATCATGTAAAAATTAATTACTGCTTTTGGTACACAAATCACACAAACTTCACAAATTTCAAGAGTGCACATCAGGTAGAAAAAGGAAGTAAAATACAAGAACAATGTAAGATATGGGCCCTTCGATATACTCTACCATATCACTTAAAATGAGGGTTAGTTCTCTGCGTTAGACCACTCATTAAGACTATTGCATATGAAGGTTGGAATTCTTGTTGCAGGATTTGATCATTATACATTTACATATTTAGCAAAACTGTTTAATGGCTTTTGCCATTTCTTTCCCATTGCAACATGCCCCCCCAGTCCTCCACAGAAGGACTTGATCGAACCCTTCAATCATTCAATTAAAAAAATGCATTATTATTAGATTTTTTTTAACTTTACTCAAGTATTATTGAATTTGAATAGCTGTACTCTGACTTGATTACTTTTCCTAAAAAGTACCTTTTACACCTTACATGGTCATTTAGACCTACAAGTACTTACTACAAATCTCTGAGGCCATGAGATTTTTCTCCTGCCAGTCAAGTCAAGCATTAAAACGTCCAGTTAAATTTAATATCAGTGTAAAATTACCATGTTCATTTATCTTTGGATCAGTACTGCCTGTTACAAAATTTGTTCTTACATGTTCACTTACTGCAATGAAAACACAAACTATTCAGTGGGCCTGATCGCCAGAGGTTAAACTTGGCTGCACCAGAGGGGTTTCTGTGAACAAGATATGTGGAGCTGAGCTCTGGCACTGTAATATGACTTAAATGTAAATAGGTTTTAATACAATTGCAATGGTTCTCAAACCACTGGTTTACTGCTTTTTGCTGAATGCTCTCAAGGCACACTTGTGCCTAGCTAGCTAGCCCCAGTGGTACACCAATCAGTGTTTGGGGTACATTAAAAATTTACCATTTACACTTCATCAATTAATTCCCTTTAGCTGGCTGCACAATTACACAGGTACCTTCCCAATATAGACAACACAAACAGCTCTGCACTCAGCAATAAACTCCTGATCAAGAGCTCCTCACTGAAATCTACAAGCAGATCTTTGAAAACTTTTTAATCAAAAGCCAATGTGAATGATTTCTGGATAATGTTGCATAGTGGCATGTATGCATGAGTGATGAATGAGTAGCATGTGACAAATTCATTCTCTAATAGTTAGAGATTTTGCTCTTTATTTATTGTTTGTATAAAAAGCTGCACTGGCGAAGAAGGCATTTTTAAATTCGCTCCCTTCTGTGCATCATACGTTCTGGGGAAACTAAATCCAGGAATAACCTGAGCGATCTTAGCCCGATTAAAGCCTGATTTTGTTGTAGCTGATTTCATGACTGGGCTGAATTTCAACTTCATAGGCCTGACGTGCAGTGTGAGGAGGGTAGTGATGCCCAGGGTTGAGTAGTAACGGAATACATGTAATGACGTTACCTAATCAAGGAACAAAAAAAAGGTACAGGTATGTACAAACTGATCTGATCTGGAAGTATCAGGTTTTTTTGCAACATAAAATTACAGTTTGAATTGTTGTAAATCAAACTTTTGAAAATGTTAACAGAGCAATGTTTTTGTTTGCCAGATTTAATGCTGAAATAATCTAGTATTAACAAATATTTCTAAAACGAGAAAGAAAAAAAAAAGCACAGTCTCGTGACCAGAAAATGTTCATTTTTTACATGTGTGGTTTCTTCAGTAGTTTTCAAGTAATGGGGGCAGAATGTTAATGTGTAAAATTATCCATATTTGTAACTAAGACAATCAACTCCTACTTAGTTTTCATGTAAAATTAATGCATTTTAAGCTCATAGGTGTAACATCCTGTCTTGTCCTTCTTTGTCTTCCCTTGTTTCTGTCTGTATCTGCCCTTGTTTATCTTCCCATCCTGTGTCTTGTTCCAGGTGCTTTTGTTTACATCTGCCTTGTGCTTTTATTGTTTGGGTCTGTCTCCTCCCTAGTCATCTGTCCCACCTGTGTGTAGTCTGTAGCCCCACCCTCTTGTAAGCCCCCCATGTTTCTCATGTGTTGTTTTTCTACTCGTTCCACTTGGTTTGGTCTGTTCTTTGCTTGGCAGTATTTGTAGTGTATTTTGCTGATTCTTAGTTAGAGTTGTTATTCCTATGTATTTTGTTCTCTGTTCTTTGCTTTTGGTGGTTCTTTTTATTTCTTTAGTACTTTCTGGATATCAATAAAACCATTAGGTTGCACTTGCATCCTGTCTTACTTGTCTCCTTTGGCATCTGACATGTTACAGTAGTACACGTTGATTTCTGTGGGCTGCTGAACCCTCTGAGAGCTGATTAGGGTGCGTCTACAAATTATGATCATCAAAGTCTGAGCATGACGCACCAACCTGAAACCTAATGAGCCAGTACAGCCTTTTAGCAAATAGAACACACATGATGGTCAGTTAGAATGACCTCTATCAATAATCAAAATAAGAGGAATACCAGCTTAATTGTTTGACTGGCATACCAAAACAAATAATTTGACAAATAAAGCAAAATCCTGGGAAAGCAGTGTAGTTTTTAAGTATGTTGTATTTGATTGTTGAACTCAATGAACTGGACCATTCTATGGTGATTACTTGTTTCTCTGTGTTTTAGTCTCAGAGCTTTTAATCTCAGTGTACCACTTTTTTATTTTCCTGGTAAAATTTCCTAGGTGGAGCTGTGCCTTGATTTCTGAACCTGTCACCTTTTTCACTGCTCACGGGTAAACGTGTCTCAACCCAAACTATACTGTACAATTTTGTCATCTTTATGTTTGAAATATTTCCATATATTTCTCCACTTAGATTTGGACATTTTGCTAAGTGTAAGGTCAGTGATCGTTTGTGAAGCACAGTATTGAAGTGACCTATAATCTATAATTCTGTTTCCTAAAACAGTGCAGTTTTTTGTTTGTCTTGTGTTAAAGTTAAATTCTTAAGTAAGTTCTTAAATTTGGTTAAAAGTCTTGCTGAAATAATTTTTCTCTGGTCTTTATAAAATTATAAGACTATTTCTCCCTAACAATACATCTTCTACAACTCGTTCAAAATGTGGCAGCAGCGATCATATCACTCCCATTTTGAAAGAACTGCACTGGCTACCTGCATCTTTAAGGACAGATGTACTACTAGTTTTTAAGGCTCTAAATGACCCTACAGCACCCACTTACCTCTGTCTGTCTATGTTCCAGCATGTCATCTTACATCTGCAGATATTGGCCTTCTGCACATACCTTACCTTAGATTATTTCAGAGGGAGGCCTTTTGGATTTGTGAACTTCTATCTTTGTTTCTTAATGTTGTGAATGAGGATCTTAATCTTAATTGTTTTCTATAAAAAGACTGTGTTTGATTTATGTATTATTTTAAAATGGTTTCTGATGTTTTTGATGTATTTGATTTTGGTTTTGCAACCGACTATATCCACTTGTTGGTGTAGCGTCGCTTTAAGAAGGCCTCAGACGCCCCTTCACAGGTGAGGGCAGTTTGTCTGAGTCTTCAGTGTCTTTGCTCGGTTTGTGTCTGGTTTTTTTTTGTATTTAATGGAATAAAAATGTATGTTTTTGCTAGACTTGTCTGACTTTCCAACAGTGTGCAAGCAATACTCTTTCTACTCTATTTCTGCACATACCTTCCATAAAATACAGAAAACATGGAGAGGAATATTTGAGTTATTATGCACCTAAACTGTGGAACTCAATTCCATCTTTTATTAGACCGTAAAGCTCAGTCACATTTTTAAGAAACATTTAAAAACGTATCTCTTTATTTATTTGTTTTGTTTTTTTTTCAAAAAGACGAATAATCCAAAAGTAATGAAAAGTAATCAGGTTACATTACTTTAATATATAATCCTTTGGATTAGGTTACAATTACAAATTATGCACTGTTTAGGTGCAGGAGCCAGTATTTTCATTCCTGTGTAGTGTACTTTGCAGAGAGTAGAGAGTCGTTTGAGACTCAACCAATGTTTTAACTGAGTAATCAGGCATGCAGTGTATTAATTTGGAAGAATTTGCTTTATTGGAGATCGTCCATACACAGAGCTGTCTGTTGGGGCTGCATTTCACATGCAGTGTGAGCACCCATGTAAATATAACCTAGAAATAGCTCAATCAGTTTGCACTGAAGTCCCTGTAGTTAATGCATAATAAGCCTTAGTATGTAACCAGCCTGGGATTTTAAGGGGCAATGTCTGAGGGGATATGACACTGTAAAAAGTTTGGGAACCACTGAGCCACTAGATTTTATCATATTCCCACAATATCAATACTGAAAACAGCACATAATGACACATAAATTTAACAGTATTGTTCCCTCATTGGTGACACCCATAAAAGAATAGGTCCCCACCTCCTAAATCCCTCATGTAATTCCTGCTGATATCTGATATTTCATATATGCTTTTGGACATAATGCAGCTGGACATCATGTATGCATAACATCAGAAACATGGGGCAGTGTTCAGTTCTCTTTCCTAGGAAAAGATGTGCTAACATGCTAGCATTGCCTTTTTAGCATCAAAAGCCTAAGGCTGCTAATGCTCTGGCTCTAGACCCATGCTGTGCTAACTACTTACAGTAATCTGAGTTTGTTATTCCTGCAATCAAGATCTCATGTCTTGTCTGTGTTTCCCTGCCACGTGGGACCTGCTCCAGCAAGTCCAACAATGCTGGTGAGAGACGCTCTTCCTTTCAATAACACACATTTCCACGCTGATATGCGCTTGACGTGAAGCCTCATTGCCTTGGTTGTCACGGAGGCCGACATATTTTCAGTGTAACATGTCTGCGCCTTCATTTAAGCGTTTGCTCCCCTATTATACTGGGCTTGCTGCACTCAGCTGGTATTCCCCTTTTATCAGAAACCCTGTAAAACTTGACTACACGGTAGGCGAGTGCCAGCGTTTTAATAGCCGCCCTGGTGCCAGACCAATTCAAGCAATGCTAATCTCTCTCAGACGAAAAAAAAGCGACTGTTTTCTGTTTCTTTTTTCTTTTTTTCCTTTTCTCCTGCTGCTGAAAAAGGCCCACTTTAATGAGTTTAATTCTGGGGCTTTTAAATTTTTCTCCTCCAGTTGCCTTTATTTTTCTTTTATTCATTTTCTGCTCCCCAAGTGCCAACCTGTGGTATGCTAATTGTTTTTGAAAGTGTGGGTGTGGGTGGACTGTAGGCTGGCTGGCTGCTGGGCCTTGTGGCAGGCCATGAAGAGTGTAGACCATGCTTACAGTCACTGCCTGGCTCTGTTTGGGTTGGCCTGAGTCAATGTGTCTGGATAAAGTCTCAGAGGCAGTCATAATGCCACAGTACCACAGATACACTCCCCAAAGGCCAAACAAAGCATGATTTTAAAAGCAGGCCTCTTTCCTTCATGCCTTATTGTTCTTTATGGGAAACATTTGCTTGGGTTCAAGTGATCTGGTACACGTCATCCAGCACAACCACCACAAACAGACCTGCAATGAAGCTGAACCATAATCTTGGATGGACACCCACCCAAAATCCCTATATTTTATTACTGGGTTTCTGGAGTTAAAAGCAAAGTTTGATATTGCTTAACGGATGTCAGTAGGATTTAAATCCAACTGGGGACAGTCTTGGCCTCTTCTGCTATAGCCACTGATTTTGAAGACACTTTCCTCTTACTGAAGTAAAACAAGAGTAGCTGATGTGAAATTACACCCATCAGTTTGATATGGCTAAGCAGCATGATGGGCTACTATTGCTCCATCTACAGTGATGTACTGTGATTATTTGAGTTTGGAACATTTTCCTGTGATAAAAAAAAATTAGAGGTTAGGGATCCAATTTGTTTTTCTTTGTTGTTTTTTTTTACTACTAACTTCAAGCTGAATGCAGAATTAGCAACATTTCTCCTGGACAGGTATGTGATATGCAATATGTAGAATGGCTGACTTTACAAATATGTTTGAATGGACAAATTTAGAAATCTTATCACTCAGAGAGCCAGGTAAAGCAATGCCTTAATAACAAGGTAATATCTAAGTAATGAAGTAAAGCAACACCCTTAATAAACAGACTACTTCATTGCTAGAAAGTGAAGGTATGACAGTCTTTGGCTATTAAAGTCTACATGAACTTCTCTGAACACACTTCATTCTAGGGCCTTGTTTTTTGTGGATGGGCAGGAATGGGAGGTGGATCCAAAAAGTAAAAAAAAAATAGTTCCAGTATTGTCATAGTTCATCTACTTAACTGCTAGAGGTTCAGTACCCTGAATCTTGACTAATATGCCTTTAAGTGTTTTGTTTCAAAGACCATAAGGCTACAAAAGCCATATTAATGAGTCTGTTTTTGATTTTTCATCATTGCTGTGACATCCCGTACAAATAAAAATAATGCATGGCCATGCCATATTAACACGTAGGAATGGAAGCCAAGACTTAGTAAAGTGTAGGCATAAGATAATTAAGTCGTGGCCATGATTTAGCAGGCGTCAATGAGATCATGCCTTATTAAACTGTGGTCAAGGCTTAATTATCTTGTGGCCATGCCTTACTAAGTCATGGCCATGCATTATTGTTATTCATATGGGATGTCACCAGCAGGGCTCCATACACCACAGCTAGCACTGCTAGCATGCTTCAATCTCAATGTCAAGTCAAGGTCAGTATTGACTGTCTTAGAGAAAAGTGATCATACAAATTGTTGATTTTGTTTGACTGACAGAAAGATGTTGTAACCACAGGTCCTTTAAATACAATCACCCATTATGTAGGAGAAGTGAATGGCAGAGTGTTACAGGAACCAACATGAATATATTCAAAGTACAGTCTTTTCATTTTAATCAGTCTTCAGCCTTTGCAGCTATTATGGCAGACATTTGAATCTGATTTCAGGCAATGTCAGGTTGTTCAATCGTCAGAGCGCAAGGTTATTAAGCTGTTTATAAAGAGCCTCATAAACAGGACTGCTAGAACAACTTGAGAGATACGTAAACACGCTGTGTGGCCTTTAGCATCATGACTGACACTGTGCAGAACATATTTGTATGACGCATTTACCTCAGCAATCTTCTCAACACCTTTAAGCACAAGTCCATTCAGCCAGCGTTCAGCAGACCCTCTGCAGCTGGAATACAAACTAGCAATGAATTACCAGTTTCAGCGTGCATGTACAAACATCCGTTGCCCTTGTGTCTCTGTAAAGATTTGTAGCAGTTTTTGAGCAATTGGTAAACAGTCCATCGCAGATGCATACTTCCACAGGAAGTGGACCTAAGATCTCTGCGCAGAGTTGTCCCGTAGACTAAATAAAGATCCTTTTTCAGCACCCACGCACTTCAGTTACCAGTAGGCTGAGAGTTCCTGCCTGCCAACATCTGGAGATGTTTCTGCTCCCTCACAGATAAACACACACTACAGCAAGGCCTGTGTGAGCAAGTGTGAGAAGGTCCACCATCAGCTTTGTGATGGAATACACTTTGTAATACTAAATCCCATGCCATATTAACCCTTTAATGGAAAATATATAAATATTTCTGTGGACTAATCAACCTTTCTCTTTAGGGATGTAGTGATAAAAAAGTGAGTAAACCCTTCAGTCAGTTTCCAAAACAATGAATAGCTACATATTTGAACCTATATATCTGTTCATCCCTTTAACCACTATAGTGTTATTATATCATGCAAAACAAGGGTTTTAACATATGAATGATGTCAAGTCATAATATTTTTGTTAAAGTTTCAATGTGAAATAGCTACTGATATAAACCAAAATGGCTTTAGTACTCAGTACTAAGGCCTACATACTGAGCTGTATAATTCAGTAACTACACTGACTTCAATGCAAACTGGTTGAGCTATTCTTAGGTTATATAAGTGTGTAATGAAGCTTTAGCCATGTAAGGGGTTAAACCTTTATTTTCTTGATATATGTCTAGGCCCCTTGAGAAATGAGATTGGCCACCATAGTGCCCCCATTAATGCTGGTAGGTTATTAAATTGTCAATCCTGGCTAAGGTTGGGTATTGTTCATTTTGCTGTTCATTTTTCATGGTACTGGAAGAAAGTGTTTCTGTTCTACTACTGTCAAATTATGCTGCACATTCTGATTTCACATTTTGATTCTCTGCACATGTTTAGTTTCAAAGTTCATGACTTTAACTGATACTATAAGCAGCGAGGTACTGCCTGCAAAGTGAAACATTTCTACGACATTGTGTTTTCACAAATGATGTTGTGCATACTTCTAATCAGAGGTTGCACAGACTGCTCGGTGATGATGCTTTAAGCTTGATGTTGACTAGTTGTTGATTAAGTGATTATGACACTAACAACATGGATGCCACAAAGAAGACAACAGGTGAGCCTGGTGATTTCGGGGTTTGTATCTCCAGCTTGCTGAAGGCCAGAAATGTGATCCAGGACTTGTTGGAAAGGGCACACTCTGCTGACCTATGGAGTTTGGCTTTGTTCTAACATTTCTCCACTGATCTACAGTGCTTCAAAGATCAGATATTGAACGTTGTTATCTCCAGTTTTACCCAAATACTACAATTAAAAAGATCATGTGTTGTTGGTGAGAGGGCATAATGCCCAATAGTCCTGTACAGTTTGAAGTCTGTTACTTTAGAGCACCATAACCTTACCAAAATTTCCCTGGCTCTCTGGACTTCTACAATGGGCAAGTGTCTCAGCAAGGCTGCCTAGGGTGTGGCTAAGTTGGATACAATTGCGAGATTCCAGGGTCCATATATCTGGTTCCTTGAAAGCTAGCAATGTGATCCAGGGCTTGTTGGAAAGGGCACGTCACATGCTACAACCTGTGGAGTTTGGATTTGTCACAGATTTGTAAAGCCATATTTTGACATTGACTTGACATTGACTTGACTTTTATCACATAACTCTTGACTTTAAAAAATCGGAAGTTATACGCTGTGATTATACTTATAGCTCTAATCAGTGCCCTAGTTTAAACTCTAAACACCTGCTGCTCCAGCTCAGTGAGACTCAGTGGCAAATGGCTAAACTGAGGCTGCTGTTGTGCTCGGTTATGCAGAAACCGTCAATTAAAAAACTGCATATTTGATTATCTCAGGGAAATATTAAAGAATAAACAGACAGCGGCTATAGATAATTAGCTTCATTCAGTTTAATTTGTACACATCATTCTCTTCTAGGCTGGATATTGTTTCTATGGCAGCAGGTTTACTGATCGGTTCTGAACATGTTATTGTCATGTTAAAGCGAAGTACGTTAGTTAGTTGTTATTAGCTAAGACACAACTTACAGATTTACAACCAAATTTAGTAAAAGGATAGTGTAAAACTAACTAGTATTAACTAAGGACTTAGTAAAGACTTCACGGCCAAACTTAAGTATAAACTTACACAAACCTGGTGCAACCTAGTCCTGATGGGGATGAACCAGAAGAACATTTAAGCATAACTGTCTGTAGCTATGTTTTTTAATGAATCCCGATCCCAAGTGAGCAATTCTTAAGAAAAGGTGGGTAAATGTTTAATAAGTGTTTAATAAATGCCATTTCAAATGTACAATGTTGATACATTTTACAAAGCTAAATGTGCATGCATCTCAACTACTGGAGGCAGATTTTAATGAGTTTACCCCTTAAACTCTAAGGACCCATGAGCGAGTCCAGACCTTCATTCTTTACTCTTACAACTACATACCTCACATACTTTCATAGTAGTTACTGAATAATTCCATTAGTTCATAAAAAATAAGCTGCATGATTCATAACTGAATAATGAGATTAGAGTTTGAAGGGTTAAACTCTAGAGATCAGAACCCATTACACTCATTAAAGAGTTCCTCATTTGTCCTGCAATCAGGCTGATGAGGGGGATTTTACTTACTTATCTCAGTTAGTGCAGAGAGCTTCTGTCCTCAAAATTACCTGTTGATTATATCATAGGTCCTTTCAGCTCGGCCTCTCCACAATCATCACACTCTCACTCGCTCTCTCTCTCTGCAGCTTCTCCTACACGGGATCTAAACCCCAAAAATAATTTATGTGTAGCTATTAGAAATGAAATGAAAAATGCAGGTTATTACAGAATCATCAACGCGTGTCAGCAAAATGAAGATACAATGTTCCACGCAGATGTCTCTCTCTGTCAGGATCATATGTATTCTATCATTCTCCTCCTTTTATATCCAACTCTCTCTCTCTCTCTTTCTTTTTCTCCCCTTCGAACCACTCACATATGCTTATGTAAGTTCCTCATATTAGCTAATATGATTCATGTGTCTGCATTGAGTTTGTCTCTCTCTCTCTCTATGATCTCATTAATAGATTAACAGACATGTCACAAAACGTTAATTGTTCTATTTTCAAACTTTCACAAACCTGCTTATAATGGACCTGCTGTCCTCTCTCAAGTTATTTTCTTACAAATATTCACTCACTTACTGAAACATTTACTCTCTAGATTAATACAGAAGAATTGAAAAATGCCAAATTGTTTTTCATTTGCACTGAAGCATATTTGACTTTTGTTAGACGAAAGACCTACTTTATTTCAATGCTTAAGTGAAGATTAAACGTCATTATGTGATGTATTATGTGATTATTTATTTAAAAATAAGGCCAAAGCTGTGTATTATAGTGACAGTACTTGAATTTACCAGTCTGTTCTCTTGTCTTGCAGACAGTCATCAGTATGAGTGCACAGACTTTGTATTCTTTTCACTAACAGGAGTCATTCTGAAGTCATATCCCTAATCAACTGTTTCCTTTGCACCATTTGAAGCCTAATTGAAGACATGTGAGGCATCGCTCCAGATTCTTGCTTTGAAAGTCTTAGCTGTGGAGATGTGGTCTGAGGAGGCATTTGTCATGCTCAGTGATTGACGCAGGGCTGTTTGACTGGACTTGATCTTTTGAGTACTTTCATTATGCTGGTGCCTGTGTAGTGTATTATGTAGTGAAATTCCAGACTCCTTCCATGAAATTTGATGAAAATAGAAAATACAGTTGTACTCTATTAAAAGTGAAGCGCAGAATGCATGATTGTGGCAGAATCCAAATCAGATTTTATTGCATCGGCCAAGATATCTCTTGCAAGGAATGAACATTGGTAGAGGCCACATTCAACAAAAGTCCACTGATTTTTATAACTTTCTGCAGGATTCCATCTTCAACGATATGCAAACAAAGTTATCCAGAATGGCTTGATATGAAATGAAGCTTTGCAGAGAAATTTATAAAGTCAAATTTTCTTTACAATAGTGATGATAGGAATCAGGGGTTGTGATGTCTACAATGCAAATATAGCTATTTATTTACTATCCAAAATGACCATAAAACACTTCTGAGTTTTAAATGTGATGTTCATAGTGGTACAATAGTAGTAAATCTGTTTTCCTTAGTACGTTTTATCTTTAGTAAGTTTTCTTTAGGGGCTACTTTAGAGATTTACAACTCCATACATGTACCTCTCTGCCATGAACGGATAAAAAAATACTAATAAGCCAAAATATCCATTTACCATTTCATGTAATAACTTTCTGTTTCACCTTTTTGCTGTATAGAACTAGTGGGGAGCTTGTGGGGAAGTAGCCAGTAGACTATACCATATGTGTATTTTGATAACACTAACTGACTAATGAAAGTACAATATAGATTCTCAATAGATTCTTTTCAGATTATATCTTCACAATACTGTAGCAAATGAGTGGAGAAAATGAGAGAGGAGCTGTGTCATGGCTTTGACCATCTGGCCTTTCTTTTCTCCCAGCTCCAGTCTTTGGAGTTGACAATGGACAGCTGCACTTTACAAAAGAGGTGTCAGCAGCTAAATCCTCATCACACCTGTCCCCAGTGCAGTGTTAATTAATTAAGTGCATCCAAGGACAGTTACTGTTGTTTGTGGCAGTTTGAAATTTACCACATTTGCCCATTTTCACCTTTAGCTATGTCTCTGCCGAGTTTGGAGTGTGAAGGCTAGCACATGCTTCCGCCAAGACACAAGAAGTCAGCCGCCACATCTTTTCAAACTGCTGCTAACGGGAGTAGAGGAAAGCCATTCTTCTTACCCAGAGTGCACAAAACCAAAGCTCTCTTGGACTCCTGGCCACAGATAGTTGTGGTATCGTCTGGGATTGAACTCACAATCTCCTGACAATAGGCCAACCCTTAGAAAGCCCCTTATTGATTTTTGCCTTTTGAAAACACCTTTACATTGTGTGAACATTTCATGATAAACAGACCAAAAGAAATGGTCCAAAATTACTTGGAATAAAATCAAAATGGATTTTTTTTTCATTTAATTCTTGGGGTTATTTACATCAAAAAAAGAGCATGTCATAACGTGCTATAATGTGATCAGAGGCGGCAATACCCGTAAATCTGACACATGAAACGGCTGAGACAGACCCTGCTCACTCTGCTCCTTCTCATTCTTGACAAACTTCATGCAAATGAGCTATACAGCGACTATATGAACTGTGTTGTGGAAACTGATTGTGTTATGTCCATAGTCGAGCTACATGCTGTAGATTCAATACTTGAATGCACCCATTATTAAATTATTTCAAGTTTAATACGCAGTGGTAGAAGGGGAAAGTTCATAAACAAACCTTTAAGTTCACTTTTTAAAAAAGATGTTTCTAAAAACATGGTGCTTCTTTAGTAAAGACAATAGTTCTATATAGAACAATTTCTTTACTAAAGAACCCTTGAAGCACCATGTTTTTAAGTGTGTTGGTTTGACAAAGGCGTTGCTATGAAATCCCATATGGTTGCTAATATGTATGTGTGCTTTTATGTTTTTAATATATATATATATATATATATATATATATATATACACTATCATTTGCATTTGCACTCTGTGAGTGTCTGCATGTCTACATGTAACGTTTGTGAGGGGCAGTGTACAAGATGTCCTTTGTGGCATCATTTGTGGCAGTTAGATTTGAATTTTCTCAATATTGTGCTATTCATTTCCTATGGGAAAAAATCATGTTTGAACGAATACTGTACAAAAACTGTACAAGCATTTGGTCCCAAAAGCACAAGCGCATTATTCCTATATAGGCTCCACAATACTGCAAAGGTTCTGTGACCCATGAAAACAGTACAAAAAAATGCATAGAATAATAAAAGCCTTGTATTTTACAGTAACAAGCCCCCAAAGCAGCCAACAGTTGGCAAGCAAAGAGATTCAGCTCACTGTAATAAAAATACAATGAGAATTTTAAACAGTGCATGGCTACATAAGAAAAATACAAACTCCACTCTAAAACAAGCACAAAAAGGTTGTTACTATGTGCTCAGATTATTATTTTTTAATTACTTTTAGCAGTTGCAGTTAAACAATCTGAGGAGTCTCTGGCCTCCTCAGCACCCCTACTTCCCACGTCCCTGCATACATTTGAAGTTAAGAACATTTTTTCTTCTCCTGTAAAGTTTCCATTTCAGAGATATAAAGTTTTGTATATGACAGTGACAGTATTCAAATGAAAAATACATGCTGTGCCTTTGACATTTGACAAGGCAGACCTTGTGAATGGATGGAGTCTGCTTTCCTCCTGCACTCAAAAGTATTCAGGAGCAGGCATGTCATACTGATAAAAGACTATGCACGTGCATGTGTGTGTGCATGAGCAGTGAGCACAATGATAGTGTCTCAAAGGTGTCTTTGTGCAGAATGCATGGGTAATTCATGGTGTATGAGAACAATAACAATTGGAAATGTGTTTGGGAGCCCTCCAGGCTTTGAATATTGTTCCTCCTGGCTCAGGATTAGATCAGTGTTGTTTTTTCTGTTCTTTTACAGTCTTGGTAAACAATTACTTTCCAGTTTATCTCCAAAGTCAAGCTTGCTTCAGAGCATTCTCCAATCTTTAATGGTGCGTGGCTTCACTGAATAAGCAGGTTGCTGGGAGATTTATTCATATTTGGAAGAAGGGGAAAAAAAACCCCAAATTAAATAGAAATAAAAACATTTAGTGATGGATTGCCTTCAAGCAAAAAGATGGTTCCATTTTCCAGCCTGTTCACTGGTTGAGTGAATAGAGGCTATGAGGTTATGAGTCACCACAAATTCCAGAGGCTTGTCTACCGCATCTCCAGTCCAAAGGACAGCAAAATCATTTTGGGCAATTGATTTGTTTTGTCACCATTTCTGATCCACCATGGCTGGTGCTTTGTCTCCTCAGCGGCCTCCTTCTTACACGACATTAGTCTTGTTCACAGGGGAGTCGTGTGCTGGCTGAGTGATCTAGTTGATCTCATCAGTCTTTGTGTCTGGCTACAGCTGCTAAAATAAAAAGTTCAAACCGCTATTGATGATCCTTGGTTTTGTGTGCGTTCTTTGTGACTAATCTGTTTGGAAGGGGACAGCTTCTGCTCTTGTCATTTCATTCTGTCAGGTGACCTGGGGTTGGGTTTAATTCTCAAACAATCTGATTCTTTGTGGTTTCCCTTTGAGAAGTAGATGAGAGAAAATAAGAAAAGTCCAATGACTTTGCCTAGGGTAAGGACTTTTTAAGAAAAACTTCAACTCAGTTTGATGAAAAAAAATATTAGTTTAGTGCTTCAAGGGATTATAGAGCCACTGCAGAATTCATCTACATCTACTTTAAATGTTTTGGGGGTTCTTTTGGCACTGTAACATTTTGTACACATATACCAACATCAGAGGACTGTTAGAGTTGCTTGGCCATTATGGCCCCTGCTGGGGCATTAGAGGCAACTACATGTGGCGCAAGAGATGGTGGTGTCATTAGTTGGCCATTGAATGGCTGTGCAAACAAGCAAGACATATCATTTGTCAGTGGTGATCTGGTCTCTAATTAGAATACTACATGTTGGTGCCACATGGAACCAAAAAGACATATTCAGGAAAATGTCTTAGAAAAGTGGTCACCAACCCTGGTCCTGGAGATCTACCTACCTGCAAAGTGAAGTCCAGCCAGAATCTGCCACACCTACTCCAGCTAATTAACATCTTCAGAAGTTCTTGTTTGCCTGGATCAGATACATAAGTGTTAGGTAAAGAAGGCAGCATTTTAGAGGAGGGTTGGGGACTAATGCCTTAGAAGAGTATAATTCTTTGAAGAAACAGAAGTCTTTCGATGAAGAAGTCTTTCGATGCTATTATAATATATATATATTAGGGGTGCGGGAAAAAATAGATTCTTAGATGCATCGCGATGCGGACGCGAACGATTCTGAATCGATTCACAAACGTCAAAAATCGATTTCCTAAATATTTATAATGTAATGTTGACGAAACGCAAAAGGCGGAACTTGGAAGTGCGGAAGTGCAGCGCCCGGACAGTCTGTGGCAGCACATAACAAAAACACAACTGGATGAGTGAGAAATCCGACCGGCTCCCTCTGCATTAAAAGCCAGGTGAGATCAGGAGTCACAACCCAAATGATAAGAAGAGCCATTTTGTCCTTTCAACAAAAATCAAGCCACCTTGGCAGCCACAACATTTATGTCCAGTATGTCTCAGTTTGTGTTAATGTCCTAGTAGAGGCTAAACAATATAAACGAAAATGCAGATTTACTTTACTCTGCTTTAAGCTTTAGCTGTAGCTGCTTTCCACCAGAAAACTTTTCTTCAGAAGTAGATCAGTTTCTCGTAAAATCCCTCTCAGCGTTCAACTGTTTTCCGAGGCTGAAGTCGCTTCTTCTTTTCCAGCTTCTTGTTTGAATTTTCCCGTTCCACCTTAAATTCTGCCTGAGGCACCGAATGTAAATGCGGCACCATTTAAGGTGGAACAAGAAAATTCGAAAAGAGAAGCGACTTCATCTTCGCAACTATTTAGTGTTTGACAGTCTCTAGTTGCAGATTTAACTTGCCAGTTATCAGCTGCGCTGCTTATGAATGCAAATAACGCATCGTTGCTAGGTGACCTGCAGTTCTCAGTCGTTGCGAAACAGGGCTTTCGTGCTATGCTGCACATGCTCCATCTCGAAGATGTTTTACTGACACAGCGACCCGTCTCTACAACGATTCTACAACAGTGAATTAGAGCCTTCTAGTTCACTTGCCACATCACTTCCATTTGACTTATTAAAAAAGATATTGGAAGAAAATTCATTATGGATCATTACAAATACTTTGCTTTAAAACTACCAAGTCCTCACACAGTAGGAAAATAGAAATCCTGTATAGAAGAAAAGATGCATCAATAATCGTTTTATAGTCGCATCGCAGCCCTCTGAATCATAATCGAATCGAATCGTGAGGTGCCTAAAGATTCCCACCCCTAATATATATATATATATATATATATATATATATATGTATATAAGCTTGCCACATACTTTATGCTACTGGTGACCTCACCCATACCCTCAACATGGAATAACACATAAAACATACTACACATCTCAAACTAACAGAACAACATAACAAACAACAATAAATAGTATCTTTTTAACTGGGTATCTTTTTAACTGCCTGCAGGTCCCTCCAGAGCAGGGGCTTCCATTGTCCTACTCCACACAAACGCCATGGACCGCATGCTTCTCTTCAGCCATGGATGCGGCCAGTCTACCATCGAGGCTGCGTCCTCAGTACAGTGGCCCCTCAACGTACCATGCTCTGGGTATGCTGCCTTGCTCTGACCTTGGCAGGCCATCGAACTGCAGTTCTGTGGGCATTCTGTCCATTGGTATACCGAAGCAGAGGGGCAGAAGAGCTCTCCGTCCTCCACCTGAGCATGGCAGGACTCCTCATTGCCCACTGAGTCAGGTCCCCTGCTAACAGGGAGGATGAAAGCTGCAGCAGCGCTCCTCTCTGCCACCATCTACTTTCTCGGTTGAGGCTGTTGTTCGCGTGTGCTGCCTCTAGTCTCTGCCTCTGGCCATACCGCTAGCCGCAGCCAGCAGCTTCATTTGTCCCGTTGGTGAATCCACATTTCCTTCCCGAGGTTGAGCATAGCTCCAGCCGCCGCCAGGACATCCAAGCCAAGACCACATGCCTCCCATATGGGTGCTAGCCAAAACTTGTGTACTCAGCTCAGACCCCCAGGAAGACCGAGAGCCATTTTCTCCCCCCCCAGGTCAACTCAGCTGCCGGTGACTAACCTGAGCTGGGTGATGGTCGCCTTCCAGACATCTGATGTTCCTCTCTTACCAAGCAGGAGGATGCCTAGACGTAATAGAGAGATGAGCTTGTGTCAACAAGCATGGTGAGTCATCTGCCATTTATGCTGTGCTGGACCCACAGTCCACGATGGCAGCTGGGCCACCCGGCTGGCTTCCATTTCTTCACTGGCTTTGGCACGTGGCATTGTTTGGCGTGCTGTGTCGCTGCTCGCATGGAGGCTGCGCACCATGCCAACTCCTTCTCAAGCTCCTCTGTGCTGTCTCCTTGCTGAGGTCAAGCTACACTGTCATATCCTCAGTGATGGGTGCTTGAAGAACAGTTGGTTTGGTGAGCTGCACCTGCCACTCAAGTTCTTTAGATGCCACGCATTCATGAATTTTCCTGCAACAGCTCCTCCTGCACAGCCCTGTCAATCGCTGGGTATGCCTGCTGAACCATGGTGCATAGCCTCTGTCGGTCCATGAGCAGCTTCCTGACTGACAGCACCACAGGTTCTTCCTTGTATGGCCCTAGCTGGGCTCCACCGCTGCACACCAGCTCCTTACTGCAGGACTCCAGCTCACCAGTTCCTCACCACCAGAGTCCAGCTGGACTCTTTTTGCTTTCGTTGTCATCGGCTTCTCTTCTTCTTTTTCGCCATTTGTTTTTGAGTTCAAAGTGGTGCCATTCTTAGCCACCGGAGAGCGCTATCCAACTTCCGCTATCCGCTATCCAACTGTCCAACCAGTGTAACAGATGTCAAAAGTAGGTTCAGCTGAAGCCATGATTCTGAAGAACACTTTTTAATGAACAACAGGCAGAAACAGGCATATACATAGCATAGAACTCTGAGGGGCATTCATAGGTAGCGGGAAGCTTGTGGCTGAGGCTGACCTGCCCTGGGAGTTCTGTGTTGTATATGTGCTTGTTTCTGCCTGTTGTTCATTAAAAAGCTGTTCTAGCATCAGAATCGTGGCTTCAGCTGAATTTACTATTAACCACCATTAATGTGTATATGAAACCATGACAACCTAAAGAACCATTTGAATGCATTTGGTTCTTTTCAGGCTCAAATGTTTTTCTCTATGATGGAAAACTTGTTGTAAGCTTTAATGAAAGTTCTTTCAGGAACCGCCTGGTTGTCAAGTGAGTGGGCTCCGCCCCTGCCATCCCTATCGGGCATGATCTATGGGGGTCTTAATGCTCCAAGACCTAGACTGCAGACGGGACCTATGCCAAAGACTCCTGAATTTCTACTGAATTGTTATCTTTCAACTTGCGAAATCCCATTGAGGATTAAAACTATCTTCCTTCACTCTTGCCTCCTGGGTCTTGCTGGCAGAACTTTAAAAAAAAAAACAACCATAGCACCAAAAAGGGTTTCGCTATTGTTACAGAAAGTCATAGAAACATTTTTGGTACTATACAGAACCCTTTTTGCTAACAGTGTACATAATGCAAATGTTCCTAGAGCCATACGTCCAAGTCAAGAACCATTTTGTTTAAAGGAACCTTCGTTTAAAGAGTGCAGTTAATGCAGCAGTATAGTGTGAGTCCAATGGAGAGAAGCCTCATCCACTGCTGATATGGATCATAGAGCCATCAATAGACTTTCAACCACAACCAGTATTTGTCAGGAGAACAGACATAAAAGTGATTTCTTCACTGAAAGATCAATTTGTACCAAAGTTCCCTGCAGTATCAAAGCAAGCCAGACCCAAGTCCAAACCACCCATTTCAACATTGGTAGGAAGAAAAATGAAACAAATAGAAACAAACTAACAAGCTGAACATTCCCATCTTACATTTAATTAGGTTGCTTTAAGAGCACAAATGTGTTCCAGAGTCTTATGGCAAATGGAAGTGTTTTCAGTAGAGAACCCTCCCTTACATTAATGGGTTTCAATGAAGGGTTGGGGGTGGGATGTGTGTGTGTGTGTGTGTGGGGGGGGGTGAAACAGAACGTTAATGATGCCTGCATGAAGAACTGCTCCCACTACCACAAACTGTGCTGGAAAGGGGATCGCAACATATAAAGCTCTGTGGTGCATTCGCAGATGTTGTTTTCACATAAGTCATTAAAAAGCTTGAGTATGGCCCCTCTGGGGATTTTGGTGAGGGAGTTCCAGATTGAAAGGAATCAGACAATCTTCTGTTTGACTTTCTGATGCAGGATTCCAAGCTGTTTTAATGCTGGAAACCCCCTTTTGTTTCAAATGATGCTTGGCTTTCTTGAAAGCTTGGCTTTCTTCTGAAAGGATTTTGAAGTGTCCATTTTTAAATCTGTGCAGTGACCACTGCTGAAATGGAGTTAAAGCAGTGCATTTTATGTGTCTGTGGTGGATTTTTGTTTTAAGCTGGTGTTTAGTCACAAACAAGACTTTGGTCTTGCTACGTAAACTTAACATCAGAGTACTGAAAGGCTCATGAGTATTACCCTAATCCACCCAAAATAAGCAGCGATGAAGACTCCGGAAAGGCTTGACGAAAATTGTTTGTAGCATATCTCGGATGTAAGACGCATTCGCCTTCTTAGAATCAATAGACCTCCCTGCAGTTCCTTCCATGTGTAAGACGTTTCTTGGATGTTTCTTCTTTATTTTGCCTCTCTGGGTGAATACAGCCAGCAGGTGTCCAGTCCTTTACCATTATGACAGTACAATGACCTCAGCTTCCTCTGAGCCAGCAGCGTCACTGTGGTTTGTCTCCTGAAAGCAGGCTCCCCATGCTGTGTAGCTTTGAAAACTATTTTTAAATATACACAAGCTCCTCATCCTAATGTCAAAGCGAATGTGGCGCTTTCTTAAAAATTCCCGCATAGAGGCTGACATTAGCGTCTCATATTGCACTGAAATTAGATGGGGAGCGTTTTCTTTGGCCCAAACGGGGATGGCCTCCTGACTAGTTTCAGTCAAAAAAAAAACAAGCTCAGTTAGGCTCTAATTATACTGCGGTGGGCCAAGGACTTAGCCTAGCCCTGGATAATCACTGTCATTTTTCTCTTCAGCCATTACTGCGGCACATAAACGCCACGATCGCATGGCCGCAGATGGCGAGGTTGATGACTTTTCGTGAATGCTATGCTATTTATGGCGAGGCACGTGTAATCATACCAACCCTGCGCAGTCATCCCTGAGTTAAGGGCATATAAAACAAGGCTAAACACAAGTGCTAATTTTTGGCTGGCTGAATGACTATAGTTACACGAGTTGGATAAGGGTTGTTAAGGTGATTTTGATAGCAGTCATTAAGTGATTTGGTAATGATGCGAGAAGGTTTCTGGTTTCTAGCCCTCAAGTGGCGCATGGAGAGAGAACAGAGGGAAACGCAGACTTGGAGCATTAATCATGATAACGAGTCTCCTGTGGTGAACAAGCAGGCGAGGGGCTTTTAGAGCCCCAGCAAACACCACCAGCAGCATTTATGCTGTCGGCCATTGACTGCCCACACACAGAGAGACGGTCTCTCTCTGTCTCTTTCTCTCTCTCCCTCACTCTCTCTCGCTCCTCTCTGTCTGACTGTTTGTATCTCACTATCTCTCTCTCTCTGTTTTTGTCATTCCATCCCCATCTGACTTTCTCTCTCTCTCTCTCTCTGTGTGTTTCTCTCTCTGTCTCTGTTTCTCCTTATCTCTCCCTTTCTCTCTGTCTCTCTCTCATTCTCTCTCTCTCTCTTTCTCTCTCTCTCTCTCTCTCTCTCTGTTTATCTCTCTCTCACTCTCTCTGTCTCTATCTCTTTCTATCTCTCTCCTTCTTTCTTGTCTTTTCCCTTTCTCTCATTCTCACTTCTATCTCTGTCTGATGGTCTCCTCCCTCTCTCTCTCTCCCTCTCTCTTTATTTATTTTTCTGTATCTTTTTATTGATGTCTTTCTATCTCTCTCGTCGTTTTTCTCTCATTCTCTCTTCTGTCTCTGTCTGACTGTCTGTCTCTCCCCACTCTCTCTCTCTCCTCTTTCTCTCTGCTTCTCTCTGTCTATCTCTTTCTCTGTTTTTGTCATTCCCCCTTGTCTGACTGTCTGTCTCTCCCCTCTCTCACTCTATCTCTGTCTCTCTCTTGCTGCCTCTGACTTATCTGTCCCCCTCTGTCTCTTTCTTATTTCCCCATCTCTGTCTGTCTGTTTTTCTCTCACTGTCTGAGTGCCTTTCTCTCTCTCTCTCTCTCTCTCGCATTCCTGAGGGGGATCTGACTCTGTGTTTCTCATTGCTCCTGGTGGAGCCATTTTGGGCCATAAATACTGTTCTTATTAAGCATAATAGAACAGCCATAGGTCCAGGAAAGAGGAGCGAGCTGAAAGACATTGAACACAGTCATAAATTCAGCAGTCAGCTTTATGCTGCATCAGTCTATAAATCTGTCCAAGCCGTTCCCAGTTCAACCTGCTGGTGTTTTATTGATTCCGTATTTCACGCCGATTGTGATGACGACAAAAAGCAACAGCGGTAACCAGAGCGAAGTCAGACAGCACTGTAAAAATAGCAGATAATCGATTTTTTGTGCTTCCAACAGCTTGATCTAATGTGAGAAGTGTGAAAGAAAGCTTGAAATGGCTCTCTTTGAATGTTTGTAGATGCTGTTTGGTATGTTAAAATATGCTGAGCTCCAGCCAGTTTGCATTCTTTTAGCTTGTATTGTATACAGTATAGTAGATGTAATTATTTTGGCCTGGGCATAACAGAAATCTGTTTCGATCCCTGCTACTGAAAACACCAAAATATGTGGGAAACAGTTCCACAGTGTGTTCTTTGGCTCCAAACACTGGCGATATTGATCTCACAATGACCTTCAACATTGCAGGCTGATAGTTATATAAACATATACACTGGCAGTGCACTGCACGCATGGACAAGTATACAAGTCCACCAGGTTTTTTTCACTGCTCTGAGTCGATCTCAGCATCAGCCTGTGGTCTCTCCTGCTCTGACTCTAAAGGGTTATTCAGAGCACAGAGCCTGGGTCAGTTTTTCCATCTAACTTCCTTTCAGTTCACTATTGAACTGGTTTATGCGTCACCATAGACAGCCGAAATAAATGCGGATCTTCTGGGTAATTCTTGCAGGGTGAAGAAACGCCCATCCAAAATTCCCATATGGATCAGTGAAATAGCAGTGCTGAAAAAGCTGTATTCTCAGACCTGCTCTTTTTATTACAAAGTGTTGCTCATTTTAGTCTCTTTTATTGACACCGACGATAAACAACTTTTCAGTCGTGCTGATCATATATCGTCAACTTTGTAGCTTGAAGTGGCCAAACAGCAATTGCTTGAAGCAAACAGCAATCTCAAACCAAACATTCCCAACTGAATGGACATGTGATCACTGAGGGGAAAAATCGGGTTGAGGCAACACAATAGACGGCAGTTTACGTGTCATGTGGATGAGAACGCATAGGGTCCCATACCTTTGAGGATAAAACATTGATTTTGGGGTTGTTTGGACATTTGACCATTTGATCTATCCATTCTCTGCCCACAACTATATTCTTCCATAGATACTATCGCAAGATTGGACCAGTTTTCCAGAACTTCAACCTTATGAGAAATTCTAGCACAGAATGTAAGGCATTCATCAAAATAACTGTATTTAGTGCTTTATTCATTTCAAAAGATAGTAATTTTGGTATAGGTGTGAAAGGTCACACTGTTGGGACAGATTGGATGTCATACACTGTTAGAAATAAAGGTTCTGTCCAGGTACATTTTCGTTCATCAAGGTACAAACTATGTAAATGTTCCCTCAGAGGTACAACAGTGGTTTCAAGGTCCAGTTGTGTACCTTAAATAAGTTTTTCTTAGGTGAAAATAACATATTTATACATTTTCATAAGCTAATGTTTTAAAACAGAACAATAACATAAAAAGCCTGGAGATGAGTCGGGGTGTGTGGAGTCAATACAACTAAGAAAATATAATTTCAGTGCATTATGGTACAGTTATGTTCCCTGACTAAAGGTACTGAGACCAGTAACAAGAGGGGTTCTGCCCCAGTGACAGTTTCAGACCTTTTTTTTCTGAGTCTGTAGTCTATCTTGGTAGCATAACATTGTAAACTGCACTAAAACAAAGATTATTATAATTTGGTTGAATGAAATTATCATCAGTGTTCTGTTAGACTTGTCCAACCTAACAACAGTCGCCTCAGGCAACATTGCTTCTCAGTGTAAACAGTTTCCCATTGGGAAAGTGAAAGGGTAATTTCTCTATTTGTGAAGGTGGAACTTTACGTTACAAACAAAGGGCCAAATTTAACTTCAGAGTAGGTATAAAGATTCTTCTTTAAGCTACCATTTATCTTTTGGGCAGAAATGAAAAGCAAAAGCGGCCGCACTGAACATACAGTGGCCCCAAAAAGTGTTTGTACATTTGTGTCATGCTTGAAAATGTATTTAGCTCATTGAGTTAAGAAACAAAACGTGAAACCAAATGGCATTTATTTTTTATGGAGCCCTGCTGGTGACACCCCCCCCCCACCAACACCCCCCAAAACATTTTCTAAACCTGCTTATCCTTCTGGGGCGTGGGGGTTGCTGGAACCTATCCCAGTGGTCATTGGGTGGAAGGCAGGAAACACCCTGGACAGGTCGCCAGTCCATCACAGGTGGTGACATCCCATATAAATAAAAACAATGCGTGGCCATGCCTTATTAACGTGGAAATGAGACCCTAATGTGTGGCCACGACTTTGTATGGTGTAGGACTGAGATGATTAAATCGTGGCCAGGACTTAGTAAGGCATGGGAACGAGATCATGCTTTACTAAATCATGGCCATGCATTAGGATCTCATTCCCATGCTTTATTACTAACTAAGTCGTGGCCACAGCTTAATTATCTTGTTGCCATGCCTTACAATGTCGTGGCCACACATTATTTTTTTATACAGGATGTCACCAGCAAAGCTCCGTAATTTTTCAACCCAAGACTGCAGTTTTCTTTTTGGCAAAGAATTCTTTTAAAAGGCGGCTGTCATGTTTCAGATCATTTGCATTAAAACTGCCTTTATACTTTTCAGAGTTCGTGATCCCATTAGTGAACTCAGACTCCATTGTTAGCAAAACAGCTCCAGACATTCATGTTTCCATGTCTGTGCTCTGTGCTTTACAGTACTCTAACTGCAGTCTGGTTAGAATGGTTCTCCAGATGTTCTCCACACAAAGAGTCTACCATCAGTCTGACATTGTGCTAAACTGTTATTCTCGAAACAAATATCATTTAGTTAAACATTTTATAAAGTAGCCCAAAGAACTTCATTAAAGTTTTCCCAAATGGTTAAAGTGTCCAAATAATTTTTGTGCCAATGTAGTTTGTAGCTGCAGCACAGGTCAGCACAAAATGCATATATACTAAAGGCAGAAACCATAAGCACACTTCATAACCTGCCTGTGGTGGTGGAAGATTAGAACTCAGTGTAACAACTGTGAAAATAATTTCTTCTCAAGCAGAGCCATTTGAAAGAATATCTGTGCAAAACCTGCAGAGACAGATGCTTATTTAGAAAAGCCCTGATGTTTTGCAAATGCGCATGAGATGAATACTAGGCTGATTGCAGCGAGGCTGAGCCACACGACTATCTCAGTGTGGCTCAGTATCACCACCAATCATTGCAGCATTATTGAGAGCTGAGTAAAATGGCTCTTTCTCTGCTTTGATAGGGAGATATGCCTGATTAGAACTACAAACACTTGGCACCCATTGGAGGCTTTGAGACTGTGTGCTGTGCGCCGTAGTGCCGATGCTTAAATGTTAATATGAAATCTGAATCTTGATATGAATTGAGCTGAAATGAGATCTGCAGGGAGACAAGAGTGGGTGAAATGCCTGCTTTAAATTGTAACAGAGGGGGAAAAATGAAACAAATTTCCCAGCAGAGACTGTGTGGGTGGTTTTGTGAGTGAAGGCAGTTTGTGAAGGTATATGTGTGTGTATGTGTTTGTTTACTGCAAGTGCATTTTTGCCTATTTATCTTTACTGTACTTTCATGATACCATTTTGTGCCTCTAGTTTTATGCCAGGCACCTCATGCACCCCATTTATAACCATATATATATATATATATATATATATATATATATATATATATATATATATATGTACCATGATAAATACACACATAAAACACAGAATTTTTTAACTATACCATAATATAAATTTATGGTCATACTGCTCATTACTATACACACATACTTTTCAACACATTCCTGCGGTGTGTGCACCCCTGTAAAAGGATTGTGTCAGCTGCGTGGTTGGCTGTGAACTTGTGGACTCGGCGATACTGAAAGTGAGAATATGCTAAGTATCTTGGCGCCTCTGCTATGTCCGTTCTCATTATGGATCCACTGTTCTGCTGCTCTAAGCCCTCTCTGAGTTTCCCATATAAGCACATTACCATTAACTTATGACAGCATTTCTCTAGTGTTGTTGTCATACAGCAGAGACTTGGTTGCAATAATGCTGATAAAGCTGATGCAATCATAAATTTGGAGTGCTGATGAATTACAGATAATGACCACTTAAGCTTTGATATAAGGTTACCTGTCTGTACCTGTAGTTGCTAGAGGTGTATATTGAGATGATGTCTGCCTGGTGTGTGGAACAGGAGTTCTGTATTGCCACTAGACCTAAAGGAACCTATATGCCCATTAACTTGGACAATAATTTTGATCATATTTCATTCCCTGTGGGCGCTGCAGCACTGCCTTACAAGCTACCATGAGCAAACATTTGTTAAATTCTGCTCTGATTGTGTTTTGATAGGGGCCGAATGGTTATGTGCTGTTTATCTTTAGGCTGATGTGCTTCATGCTGTTAATATGTGCTGTTCAGCTGTTTTGTTCTGTCTGCAATTTGACATTTTAGTTTTGTATGTGTCTGGCTTGTATCTCACATTTATTTAAGTTTGACAGGCTGAATATTCACCAAAAAGAGAGAGATATTAGTTCTCAAGCACTCTTTGTGCGCATCCTTAGAATGGAAGAACTTGCATAAATATTGGTTATGGAAACAATTACGGTTATGATATGAGGAACATTCATTTCATCATTTATGGTTGTTGAAGACCACAGGGGTGCTGTGAAGGAGTGTAAGTCAGTATCAGTGACGTTGTGTGGCTACGGCAAAGCAGTCGAGTCTGGTAGGTGATCGGCTCACTGTATCAGAGTGATAAATATTGGCACCGCCCTCCAAGCTGGCACAACCACAGGATGCCACTGATTTCCCTGTAGTTAGATAAGAACAGAAAACCTGTCAGAAAAAAGCCACTGGGCTGTTGCTGTATTCTGTCAGCAAATTTCCCCAAAACACATTTTTGTCAGACACACTGTTGTTCATAAATTATTCAGCACAAGGCATTTGAGGACTAAGTTGTAAATTTGTCTAATTTGTCTAATTGTTAACAGCAGAGCGGGTGACGTTTTCACAGAATCCTGACCGATCACACAAGGATTCCAGAAAGGGAAAGCCAAATGAGGTGTTTAGGTGCAAAAAACACTGGGATATTCCTACAATAATAATTTCACATGCACATTGAATGGAGGCTGAAAGGAAGACTCCTTTTGAGAAATGTGTCTTAAACTGTGGGAAGGAAAGGTGTTAAGAATGGCTGAGGGTGGAGGAGTCACAGCCAGCGGCATTAGAGGCAGCAGAGGGGAGCAGCTGTTCAAACAGCTCTCATTGCTCTCAGTGCTCAGTGCTGGGAGTGATTTTTCCACTGAAACCCCTGGATAGCACAGAACCTCCCTTATTTCACGTTTGCCATAGAGACCAACAGCCTCGCGACCTCATGTCATCACAGCTACCTCGGCTGTATTGAAGACAAACTCTCTAAGAAAAACATTACACCTTTAAAACATGTGCCACACTTTCTTTCTTTTGGATTCATTTCATTCTCTCTCTCTCTTTCTTCTCTCTCTCTCTCATACTAGTCCTGGACTACATTTTTCTTTCAATGGAGAACCTCCATTCAGGATGTAGTTAATCCCTTTCTGGGAAATCTACCTTATATGTGTACATTTTTAGACAATTTTCTTCTAAAATCAACAGTACTAATGGGGAGTTTGTCCCCCATTTGCTGCAGCAATAGTCTCTATTGTTCTGGGAAGACATTACAGTAGATGTTGGAACATTGCTCTGAGGATTTGATTGCATTCAGCTACAAGAGCACCCCCACTAAGGTGACCAGATTTTGAAATGAAAACTGGGGACATTTACAGTTCGGCAGTCAACTATATCATCACCCAGCAGTCATGGAGCGGAAAGCAGGAAACACCCTGGACAGGCCACCAGTCCATCACAGGACACTCAGACATATACATTCACACACGGTAGGGCAATTTAGCTTCATTTTAGTTTCAGAGGAAACCAGAGCACCCAGAAGAAACCCACACAGACACAGGCAGAACATGCAAACGCCACACAGAAAGGACCCTGGTCACCTGGGTAGGGAATCAAACCCAGGCTCTCTTGCTGTGAGGCAACAGTGCCACCGTGCTGCCATGGTTATGTCTTGAAAAGACATTTGTGGTGATGTTGTGGACTCACTTGACTCTTGCTAGCTTCTGGTTGAGTTTTACACAGCATTATTCTCAAAAACTAGGTGTGAAAGTGGCAGAAGTGGTTAGTAGATAGCAGCAGCCCCCTCTACTGGCCAAAACAAGCACAATGCGAGACATCTGTTTGTCCACTGTGCTGTCAGGTATTATTAAAGGACTTTCTAGAGTGTGTTTAATTCACAGTTAAAAACAGGGACATTTCAGGGACTATATATATATATATATATAGCCTTGTCTCCTTTGCCATCTCTCTTTCTCTCACACTCTCTCTGCACACACACCAATGCCATTTTCTTTCAGTCTCTCTTCTCCTCTCTACTATCTCTCCCCTGTGTTTTGCCGGCACGCTCTTGGTGCTCTGAGAGCAGGCTGGGTGGAATCACTGCAGCAGAAACCAAGCTCTCTCCCACCCTCTCCCACCAATTACCCACAGGTCAGGCTCAGAGAGAGAGAGGTGGAGGGGAGGGAGGGAGAGATAGTCGTTTGCTGAAAGTCTTTGCCAAGTACGCAAAGCTAACTGTTAGCAGATGTGTAATTATGCCGCTCACAACCAACTTGCTCTCTACCACTCTACGCCTCAACAGCAAGCCCGAATGACCTGGCAGTGCTGCTGTATTTTGGGACAAATATTTTACATGCATGCCATGCTGGAGGTTGTGTTTCACCTTTCTGGTTTTAAATGGACTTCAAATGGTATCTCACATGTATGTGTTTATCAGGACCACCAGTGCAACAAAAGAAAACGACAAGAACATTGAATGTGTTTACATGCACAGTTATCTGATTATTCAAATGGTCATGTAAACAGCATACTCTGATTTCTTAGATCGGATTAAGGTCTACAAATTGGATTAAGAAATTCAATATAGAGAGCTCGATTTTAGCTCAGTAATCAGATTTTTCAGCGCATATGTACTCTTTCGGATTTCTTTTGGATTTCTCAGTCTATGCATGTGCGAAAACAGACCGCAGCACCGGAAATAAGCAAGAAGCGTTTAAAAGATGGCAACAAAACACTTTTGGAGCGACGCTGAAACCAACTACAGGTTTGATGATACGAAGGATTTAAATATTCTTCATCTTTTAGATGATGTATGTTCAAATTTTAAGGTGAAGTGCTGAGATATTTAAAAAAAAAAATAAGATGCAGCATGACGTTTGAGTTTTACCTTCCCTTTACGTCACATCACATTTTGTGAACTTATTGGTCAGTTGTAAAGCAGAACACCGATTACTGTCCGACTCATGTAGACCCAGAGTTTTCCCATTATCTGGTTACCCAAGCACATGTAAACACATTTATCAGATTACTGACAAAATCTGATTTACTGCAGTTATCAGATTATTAAGTGCATGTAAATGCACTCATTGTTTCTTGCTATTAGGTTGACAGTTCAAATTTCTAATACAATGAATACTGCATGTGAACTATCGCTTCATCAGCTGACTGGAGCACTTCTCTCCCACACTCTCCACATCTCTCAGTGACCTCTTTTTATCTGACACAAATTTTAATGCGATGCTTCAGAGTGTTCTTTTATTGCTTTGAACAATAGCAGAATGTGGGTGTGGTGGGGATGAAGGAAGCACTCATGCTACAGAGTCTATGCGCCTCCAAATCTTTTTATACGTTTCTGTTGAGAATCTAATGTTCATTTGCAGTGACATTCACTTTCAGAAGGTTTGCCAAGAGGAGTAGGCCTCCATCCTCCATGTCATATTGATTCTGAGAACGTTCAATCATATGATTAGTGCAGGTTGACTGTGGTGGGATGGGAGTGCGGTGGAAAGAATTAAGGATGTCTGTTTAAGCCTGTAAACTAACTCACCATAAAGTTCTTTCATTGCTCCTGAGGCTTTTCATTTTTTTAGTGTGTTACTTTATAATGGAAACCTCATTTCCAGACCTATGTGCACTCTTTATTCCTAAGTGAAATGTTGTGGATGTGTTTTTTTTGTCTGATTTGCATCACATTCATGTCATAATCAATGTGATAATGAGGCATATCAAGGTGGAGCTGGAGTGATAGCAAAGAATGAAAGAGTGTCCCTGTAAAAGAATTCAAATCTATCATGCTGTTAATGTTTGTGAGGTTCATGAAAGAACTACAAGTCTTAATTTTAATCACATGTAATGTGCCAAAGATGATAATATGCACACCAACCTGATGTCTTAATGTCAGTTGTCATGTCACTCTTGAGCAAAGAGAAGTCATTAGTGGTCCGTATGATATTTGCTATTGCAAGTCATATATATTTGGTATGCTGTACTGTAGCAGTGGGTGTATGCCTGTCTTTCCTCTACGGTGATGAAAAAGCATAATGAGCACATATTTTTGGGGTTTCTTCATAAGTCTAGGTCTAGAGCAGAAGCTTGCAGGTGTGAGCCTGTATTTCACGGTTGTTATGGCAGGTGATTTGCGGTATGTGAGTTGTCGTTTCCTGGCTGGACCTAAAGCTGTCCACCCAGTCTGAGTGGTGCGGCCTCACAGCTCGAAGCCTGGCAGTGGACTGCTGCTGCTACTTTTGTTTGTCCTCATATCATGGAAAACTGAATTTTCCTTGCATTTTTGAAAAAAAAAAGTTTTAATGTACCATATGAAGTTTAAAAAAACATATTATTCACTCCAAAGTGCAGACAGTCCATATATGAAAACTAAGCTGAGAAAACAGCCTTAAATTAATCACGGTTGTGATTTCACAGTCGTTAACATTTATATACGACTGCCCATTCAATCTGCATGTTTATTTGTGAAAAAGGCACAATACATGGCAACCAGCCAGATGTCATTTACATATATCAATCTTAAAGGCACAGTAACAAAAACAGCCTGTTTAATTATAACGGATCAAGAGATATTGGAAAATGGTCATGTTAAACTATTAAAACAATTAAATGTTATAAGTAGAATCAGCATTCCCCCCACAGTAATATAGGTTGGTACAATAGTATAATATATAATAGATTTAATCTAATATTTACTTCCTAGTGTTTGGTTTCTATGTGGTATTTGCTCAGTTTTGGGCAAAGTTGTTTTGGATAATCACATTTCAAATTCAAAGAGACACTAAATTCTAATCCCGCATAAAGCATGGATCCAATCAGTGTGTGGCAGGGATGAGCTGGTTTGTGCTGAAGGAGCAGCATAGTCTTCTAGCATCAAGTCGCAGTAGGGTTTAATCAAAGAGTTTCATTCATTTTTGTTTTAAATCCAGATTTTAGTTTGGGAAGGTTTTAGTTTTATAGAAATCTATGTTGTGCTGCTGAAATAGGAACAATAAAATAAGTGAACCCTAAAGTGTGGTGTTACACTTTTGCCATTTTTTTGATGAGTAAAACCAGCAAGAGTTTCCCCTGCTGTTGTTTGCAAATCACTTTCCTACAGCGTTCTTAACAAGGCCTTATAATCAAATGTAAATGTATTTGGGCTTTCTTATAGAAAAAAAGGTTGTAGAACATAAAAACTATTTAGTTTTTAAAGAAGTATTAACTGTATTCTTATACATTTCTACAGATATAAATATAAATAAATGCAAATTTTTCTTTGATCCATTAAAGCATTCAGTCACACATGAACTCCTCTTACACAGATGAACTGATTATAAATGAACACCTACAATCACAATTACACTTCTTGAAAATAAATATGGGAAGAATATATAACGTACTGTATTCACATATTTAGGACCTCTCAATTCAGTGTCTCTTAAAGAATGCATATCGCTGCTGTCAGAACAAAACCTTGTGTCTCTAAAATGATAATTTTACAGGAGAAGCAAAATACACACTTTACTTTTAATGTAAGCCAAGGGAACCAGACTTTTTCCAAGTCGTTTTTGGCCATTTTTTTGGTGCATTCATCATGACATTTACACACAATGTAAAGGACAATGGGCATTTTCAGGTTATGTCAAAAACAGAAAAACAACAAAAATGGAGATATAAGGTTTTTTCGACAGCAGCGATATGCTGGCTGGTTCTCACTTTTATGAAAACTGTATGTGTGCAGATATTTTTATATAGGCAAAATATGAGGTGATGCATTAAGTTTACCAACATATACAGTGCTTTTTAAAGCAATTTATTATGCTAAAGTTAATTACAGAATTTGCATGCATCATAGATTTTATGCTAATGACTAAAGGTAAATGAGTTGCTATAATGTGGCCCTGCTTCGCTGGTGGTTTTCGATAAGTGGTTTTACTGTCAGTTAGACTCCATTACGGCTTCAGTTTTTATCCTCATAATTTAAACTGCTTCAGCTAAACAAGGTGACTTTTTGGTTTGTTTAAAAAGGCCTTGATTTAAAACCAAGATAGCATAAGAAATGAAAGGTTCCAACTTGGGTGTCCAATGTGCATTTTATGCCAGTGCCTTTCAGCATTCCTCTATAAAGAATAATTGTGCTGTGGGACCACAGACGCTGCTTTAAAAAGCAGTGCTGTGCTGTGGCAATGGCCCAAAATTTTTACTAATGAACAATGGCATTTCAAGCAGAGCTTTACAGCCTAGTTTTACAGGTCATAAAATACCTTCATAAAGCTATCATTCAAAAGAAAGAACTTGGATGAAGGTCTATAGAGCCTCTTTGTTCTGTTTATTTGCCTTTTCACACTTCAAGGCTAATATTTAGTGAATCTGTTGTAATCTGAAAGTATCGTTTACAATTGATTAAGATATTCTACCTTACATAATATAATACAGCCCTCAATACATTTTTCACAGACTTTTTGCAGCACCATAAAATGAAAATATTAGGGCAGAAAACAGTGATACATTGTGTGCATTGGCTCATTTCAAATCCAACATGATTTTACATTCAGCACTGAGAGAGAGGAGCAAAATAACTGGAGGCCACCAGCAGAGTGGACAGTGCAGCTTGTGTTATATCCAGACAGGCCATGAGATATGAGCGATTGTGTTCAGGAAACCATCTTTTCACCTTGTTTTCTCACTCCTCTGCACGGATGACTGGAGGCTAAAGTGGTACACTTTTCCTGACAGAGAACTAATTCAGTCTCCTTGTCTTTCTGTCTTTCTTTCTTTCTTTCTTACTGTTTTTGACATTAATAATGTAAGGAATGTGGTTTGAGGCTACTGTTAATAATATAAAAACAAAATGCATGAATACACACTTAATATTTCATTAATTGTTGCGGTTGGGAAATACACTGTGCTGTCAGGCAGACATGGATATTGAGTCAAAGTCAAGGTCAGCTTCACTGTCATTTCTTCTCATTATAGTAATGTGTTGAGTAAGGAACAAAATATAGTTCTTCCAAAGCTCCAAAGCTACGTGTTACACAGAACAGCTGCAGACAACAGTACAAACTAACAACAAGCCGCTGCTGTTTGAACAAAACCTTGTATCTCATTTTTGTTGTTTTTCAGTTTTTGACATAATTTGAAAATGCCTGTGCCTTTATGTTGTGTAGAAATTTTAATGGTGAATGGGCCAAAGGAAAAGGCCCAAAATGAAAAGAAGTCTGGTTCCATTGACTTAAATTAAAAGTGAAGCAAGTTCTCATTCTGGAGATATGAGGTTTTGTTCCGACAGCAGCGAAATACAATAAATACAAAAAATGAACTATGCAAAACACAACTCAATACACTATACCAACATTACATACAGGACAATAGAGATCAAAACAGTGACAAAAAGGGCACAATAAGGTGGTAGTGGTGGTGGTGGTGGTGGTGGTAAGATGACTCAAACTCAGTCATTCTTTGTGTATGTACAGTACTGTGCACAAGAGACCACACTCTCAGCAAAAAGAGACTGTTAGACTGTTATGTGGTTCTTTATAGAACCTTTTTGAAGAAGGTTCTATGTAGCACCAACACAGGTTATTTTATCATTATTATTTAAGATGTGACAACAGAAGAACCATTTTTTGGTGCTAAATAGAACCATTTTCTTTAAGAAAGAACCCTTGAGGAACCATCTTTGAGTGTAGTTAAGTGTCTACGGTAGAGTGGACTGTTATATCTGTAGGTGACCTTTTACGAGTGTTAGACAAGCAGCTTTTCTGCTGTGTTCAAAATAAAAGGACATTTTCAAGCAGAAATGGTCTCTCCTGACTCCTCTTTTGTATGATGTCACATTATTTAATTTTCAGTAAAAATGGCCATAAAGTAAAAGTTACGTATTTTTCAGAAGACCTCAACATCACTGAATGTGTTTGGGATTACTTAGATCATAAAAAGCAGAAAATTGTCTTTGTAACTTGTATTTAAAGGCCATTTTGACTGTAAATTATATAAATGAAGGAATGAAGGTCTATGTATTTTGCACAGTACTGATTATATATTACTTATTATTATTTTCCATGAATGCTCTTACAGGCTTTAACTGGTAAAATACTTCTACATATACAAGTTTCATCATGTTTCAGGCAAAAATCAGCATGAAGCTTATACTGCATGGTCCAGCCAAGACAAATCATTTCACTCAATAGATTTGATTAGTCTGTTTTTGTACAGCAGACATGGAAGCTGTGTTCATTTGTGAGTGAGTGAGTAGCAAAGGGGTGGCAGGAGGTTTTGGCAGGGTGGCAATGTGAATGTGTGAGTGTGTGGGGAGGGGGGTGGTTTAGACAGTTGCTTTGCAGATTACCAATAGCAAAATCACTCTCCCCTTAATGGCAAAGCGGGACAGATGAGACATACACACAATGTGAATTATGTGAATGGAGAGGATGGACAATTGTTCCACAGACACAGCTCCCCTCTTAAAGGTACAAAAACCCATCCCACAACAGCGTAGAAGCCAGTGACATGGCAAAAATTTTGGAGTGACATATATGGTGGAATAATGAAGATATAAAGGGGTTTTATATATATATATATATATATATATATATATATATATATATTATATATATATATATATATATAACCCCATTTCCAAGAAGTTGTGGCACTGTGCAAAATGTAAATAAAATGAAATGTTATTTTTTTTTTTTTGACTGGGTATAACATGACTGGGTAAAAAAAGAGCCTCCCAGAGAAGCTGAGTCTTTCAGAAGTAAAGATAGGGAGGGATTCACCACTCTGTGAAAGACTTTAGTCCTCTGCACTAAAGAAAAGAGGGACCATCCAGCTTGTTATAAGTGCACAGTTTAAGTCAGCATCATGGCATGACTTGCACAATTATGAAGGCACCATTAATAATGAATGATATATACAGGTATTGGAGCAACATATGCTGCCATCCAGACTCTTTTTCATGTAAGGCCTTGCCTAATTCAGCAAGACAACATAAAACCACATTCTGCATTTATTATAACAGCTAGTAAAAGACTCTGGGTGCTAAATTGGCCTGTCTGCAGTCCAGACCTGTTACCCATTGAAAATATTTGGTGCATTATGGAACAAAAAACATGACAAAGAAAACCTCGAAATGTTGAGCAGCTGAAATCCTATGTCAAGCAAGAACTTGACAGTAACAGCTGTTTATAGCACTTATTCCTGCTTAGTTGAATTAACAGACAATGAGACCCCATTGCTGTGTGATGCAGCTCACTGACAGATCTGCACCACAGGCAAGGATAGTGGATGCACTAGCCCAACTAGTGGACTGCTATTCTAAAGACTAAACCAAGGCTAAAGGCTACCATTACCCCAAGAGACCGGCAGTTCTTTCCGTATATCTACCTAATGTTCCCTCCCTCGATAACCTGGAATAACATTAACTCAGATTGTAACTGACAACCCAGCATTAGATGGGGAATTACTGAAAAAAGCATGGCTCACCCATTGAGGTCAGAGGCACACATTAGTGTGTTTTACACTGCTGGTTAACTGGCCTTTTTGTAGGTTGCCAGTGAAATGAAACTTAAACTTAGAAAGAACTCCAAATGGAATACCACCCACTACCATTGCCTTCCCATGACATACTGGCATTATAGATTTTGCCATGAGCATTTATTGCTGCTGTCAACCCACACTGCCAATGCGTTGTTATGTTCTGTACACTCGTGAGCGTGCATGCATCAGTTCTGTATACTAGCATGCATGCATGTGTCAGGTGACGAAACAGAGGATGCATTGTTGCTGGCACTGTATCTAAAACTAGTCTTTAAGTATTATTTATAAAAGTAAACAATTCAATGAAGAATTTTTTCAGTAAGTCTAAAGATCACATATAAATAAAACAAAAATAAAACAGATTCAATCTTAATGGGCCCCTGTCTCTTGGAATCGTCCTAATCACCCACCCCTTTACAATGCCCCTGTTAGTAATAAACCATGCCCCGTGTCACTGCTCAGTCACTCATATGTAAATATTTATTTTGATATCAGTGTCGAACAGGCTAAGTAAACAGTAATTTTAACATATCTTTTAATCACTGACAGCGCTTTAAAGCAATGCTGCAATAAGGCATGCAACCTTGAAATGGAGGCTCAATCACTCTAAAAATGCAATAGAGGAGTGTGTTGAAAGTGTTATCACTGTCAGACATAAATGGCTTCCTCACACTCCATCATATTATCAGTATCAATTTTTGTCCCGCACCGTTCTGCGGTTTGTTTCTGCGTGAAACATGAAGAGCTTATCTGATTTCCATAATTAAATCAGGGCAGAGGCATAGGGCTGAAACAATATCTCTGCATTCCACACTCCGTCTTCATTATCAAGCCAAATTCAATCTCAGAAAAACACATGGTATGGCAAATGACTGTGATGAAAAACAGTAATGTGCTGTGAGGTGGTCAATGTTGTTCGGTGCGTCTTTTGTTTTCCAAGGTTGATTATGAAGTCATGCCAGAAAACAACTCAGATGGGCAAAAAGTACATCAGCTGGCCCAGCTGTGTGTGAAAATGAATTATGTTGGTCTCGTTCAGTCAGTCTTAAGATGTATCAAAAGCAGCCTTTCTGTAAATCAAGAAGAAAAGTTTTGTTGCTAGTATGTATGCTGTGTAGTGGAGAAGTATGTCATCTGAGGCATCGTTAAACATTAACTCAAGTAATGTGATTTTTCATCAGGGATTGTTTTTAGTTTGTTTGTTTGGGCTGCATAACTGAATCAGGCAGGCTTTCATTGTTTTCACCTGGCTCCTGAGCTGACTATAATACGAATTTCACTAAATCAATGCAGAGGAAAATGAACGGGCCTGAAACCCACTGTTAACTGATTTAGAATTCATAGAAAAACTTCAGAGGTGGTGATTGTCTGGGAGAGTGAGTGAGTGTGTGTGTGTGCGTGTGTGTGTGTGTGTGTGTGTGTATGTGTGTGTGTGTGTGTGTGTGTGTGCATGTGCTCATGCATGTTTGTTTTTGTACATTTTCAGGACATTTTCAAGTTTAGTGTGAGACATTAAAATTACATACGTGTGAATTTTATTAATAATAACAATTTTTTTTATTTATATAGCATTTTTCATGTTGGTGGCAGCTCCAAGTGCTGATAAAGCTTAATAGTAATCTGAGAAATTATAAGTATTTATTTAGAACTATATACGAAAATGACACAGATCAAATTAATAGATAAATACCAAGAGACATAGAACTTTAATTAAATGCTAAGTTAAAGAGATATGTTTTTAGATGCTTCTTTAAAATGAGCACTGAGCTTGACTGTCTAACAAAAGGTGGAACTGAGTTCCACAGTATAACTGAACAAGGCAAAAGCAGAATAACTGAACGAGGCCTCTCCATGTTTTGTGTATTTTGCAGAGGGTATTAGCAGAGGGCCAGTATCTGCAGATCTAAGATCACATGCTGGAACATAAACAGACAGACACTCTGTAAGGTAAACGGGTGCTTTAGGGTCATTTAGAGCCTTAAAAATTAGTAGCAGAACTTTAAAATCTATTCTGAATGATACAGGTAACCAGTGCAATTCTTTTAAAACAGGAGTGTTATGATCTCTCTTTTTTGTTTTTGTTAGCATCTGTGCTGCTGCATTTTGTACGAGTTGTACATGATGTTGTACATGGCATAGCAAAGGATTAGTTGCAGTGTAGACCATAACTTATAACTTAACATAAAAATACAGGACATGGCATCTTAAAGTTCTCACAACTGAAACTCCTGGCTATTACACCTGATGTCAAGTTAGCTGCATTACCAACTCCACACAGCTGACATGATGACTGCGCTGCTGACAGGTCTCACTCACATTCAGAATACTGTTCATGTGACGCATGCGCCTCATCTGTCTCATGACAAGGCTGCTAAAATAGGCCAAAAATGACAAACACATAGGTTCAAACCATTCAAACATCTATTTTTGCACATTATGTCTGTAAGAGGGCAAACTAATACAACAAGCGTGTTGCATCTGATTCAGCTGCCCCTCAAATTCATGCTCCCCTTCACAAATCACATCATCAGGAGTTGCATTCACTCAGAAAAAAACAACACCAAACAACACTGCAACTATGGAAAGTAAAAAGGAATAAAGAAAGGTGTAAATATTTCGCTTTGCCGCTGACTGGATTAATAAATTGAGGCATTAGACTTTTTCACCCATTTAGTTTTCCATTGTTTCAGTGCTGCATGAATCTGCCCGCCTTCGACCATGCTTTATCAAAGGGGAACATGAATTTGAGGAGGAACTGAATCAGATGCATTTGTGTGCATATTTTTGAGATGTGCCCTCAGGTTGCTAGTGCTGAAATGGTAGGCTAACTGTAGCTTACGTAGCTTGCATACAACTTCACCTCAAATTTAGAATATTCATTGACAGCCCTAATTCTGACACATCTCACTCAAACTTTAGTTAAGCATTCATGTGATATGTGATAGTTTAGGCCATCATATTGAATTATATATATTTTTCCTTCTGATATCCGATCCAGTGATTTTGGCCAGTATCAGACAGATACTCATACTGAGTATTGGATCGGCTCACCCCTATACAGTACTGTACAGAAGATTATTATAACTATCTATATGTAATATTTGTGCATGTGTCTTTGTGTGTGTGCATGCACATGCATAACGTCAGGAACTGTTCCAACCTCATGATCCAGAACCTGTAAAGTGAGAAGTGTGAGGAAAGTTTAGGCCCCACAATTTGAAAGTTTACATTCATTTAGAAAAAAAGGACTATTTCCCTCTCAATGTTTGTATTTGTCTTGGGCCAAAGAACACACTGCTGACTTAGTTATGAGCTAAACTTTCCCTGCAGGTGCAGCCTGGCTCAGACTCCAGCGTCTATGACAGCCCGGTAATGAAAAACGTCCACCTTTACTAACCTTTGAATCAGTACAAATAAAACGACTTTGCGCAGCTGATTTGGAGAATGAGCAAAGAGTCTCATTGCAGCATGAGCCTAACACACTGAGCTGCCAGGACTGGACTTAAATTATTGTATCCTGTTCGCTCGTTTGGCCTATATGTGTGGTGTTTTGTCTGTTTCAAGCACTGCCGTTGCTGTGGTAACTCAGCACTGAGTTGGGAGGTAACTGGTTTAGTGTGTTGCGGCGGATTCTTTCCTCAGGGCCCATTGCCTCTGACAGTTTTTTCATAAGTGCACGAGGGCATGGCAGGTAATCTCTCTGTGTCAGTGGCCTGACTAACAAAACATAGCGCTCCTTATTTCACTTTTAATGACCAGGATCTATTGCCTGCTCGATGGCAGAGTGTAGCTTTAGTAGAGGCTGTAAGTAGTTGCCGGTTGCTGTTGGATTGCCTTTCTTTCTCCCCTGTTGTCCTCAAAACATAAAGCATCGCTTCATTAGGCCCGGAGCGCAGCCATTCCAATCACCCCAGCAATCAGGCCTGGTCTGTGATTGGTCGCTTCGTCTAAGTGCTGCGCCGGGGAGGGCGTTTTCCACCTGTCACACAAACGCTGACGATGATTGCAGCAGTTCTCTTCTACGTTCTTTCTTTTTTTCAAGGCAATTTGTTTGATTGAGGTGCTTATCCATTCCTCTGCTGAGTGTCTTTTGGGTTCTGGGGGGGTGACACATCTCTGAATCTGCTCTGGATATGTGTGTGTTCTTCAATTGCCTTTCCAGTGAATGCTAGCATTCATGCATTTTTAATACAAAAACACAGTACTGCCTCTATTAGCTATTCTTTCTCTCTCTCTCTCTCTGCAGCCACTCAATGACCACTTAATTTTTGAGGTATCTGGTAGATTGTGGACATTTATAAACAGGGTATTGCAAGTTTTAAAAGGGCCCATATCATGGAAATCTTGCATTTTGAAAGAGTTTGATATACTACATCCCAACATACCATTCACTGCCCAGTCCATACAGTCCATATATGAAAACTACAAACAGCCTGTTTTGAATTCATCATGGCACATTTACACATAATTGCCCCTTAATTCTATAGCACTTCAGCCAGCCCATTTACACTGAACTCTGGTAGTCCTGGCTTTACCTAATAAGCAGCTGCTTTGGGCCCCACGGCTACCAGTGGGCTCTCAAACCACCTTTGGGTTATTACTGTACTTTCACATTGTCCAAGATGCTTGATTGAGGAGAAAAAGCAACTGGTTAATCATGCCTTGAAAAAGAATGTTTGCTCCTGGAATGAATATACAGAAAAGAAAAAGAGAAGATAAAGGGGAAAAAGCTTAAAAATAACCTTATGTCATTTGTTTTGGCTAGTAATTGGACTACAAGTAATAGTTGATGTGTGGTCTGTCTAAAGAAGCAGGTTCAACTTAGGTAGGCTTTTTGACTACGTTTCAGCTTCAAAACTTAACAAACACAGACGTGATTAACTATTTTTACAACAGCGGTTAACAGCTTTCTTTGTTAATCCAGGCTTAGATACTCAGGCTGTGATTAATCCTTGTGTGAAAGCATGACATTCATGAAGAACAGATGATAAATGTAAGTAGTCACCAAATACGACCTACGTGTGTAAGAAAACACATTTCTAACAGTAAAGAAGCAACTGCTATTAGGGTTAGATCAAACTAAGCTTACAGTTAGCTGAGTAAGCAAGAAATTCCGTATTGTGAAACTCCTGGATCGAGAATGCTGGGAAGGTTATCTGTAATTTAAATTGTTACTTATTTGAACCCAAAGGGAACATTCAATCTTTAGTAATACGCAAATTACTCAATTATAAACTGGTCAGATTTAGACAGCTACTGGTAGTCATTGTTCTTGATAGCCTCTAATTTTATAGCACATTAGCTTGCATGGACAAGGGCCCCAAAAAACCTGCTAAGGGCCCCTAAACAGCTAGGGCCAGCCCTGTCTGAAGTGATACAGAGTGTTGTTACTGTTAAAAGGCTGTAGTAGAGTTATTAGAGCAGAATATGTGAGGGGAAGTATTAAATGAAGCGCTGTTCTTGGCTGTCGGGATGCAAATGTTATCACTGAAGCCTTCCTCCGTATCCAGATATCTGTAAGGAGTGACTAAACTGTATTTGCCTTAGGATTTCAGACTGAACAGTTTCTGTACATTTCAGCCTTGACAAAATCACTCACCTCTCATGGACGTTCTATAATATTTTCTATTATTATAGTATTCTATTTTGATATGTACACATTGGTTGTTACTGTAGTAACTGTGAAATAACTTCAGACTTGTCTAATTCACATACAGCCGATACAAAAACTTGTGTGTTTTTGTATTTTACTAGTAATTTAAACCCCTTCAGGTGTTTCAATCATATGCAGTCAAAATCAAAAGTGTTGATGTCTGCAGGAGCAGATATAGAAAGAACTGCTGATGTTTTTTCCAGCCCCCACAAAGCTGTTACAGGGTGAGATCAAAACTGTGACTTTTTTTCTAGCACTTGGGGAATTTCCCCTCATCAAATGAAAGGGGTAAAGCTTCTCTGCTCCAGATTTGTCCAATTCATATAGGTTTCCAAAAGCCAAATTTTGCCTCCTGTCACAGGTTACTGTGCTTGTCGATATGAACAAAACCATGCGCAGTAGCTCTATAGTCACAACATGACATGCAAATATGATTTATATGAGTTTATAGTCCAACATCACTGGGATGCAGTCCTATTAGCAGCGCCCTCTTGATCTGCCTTGATTGTTCTCTAGAAAATGAAAGTCATCAGACCACACAGCAGTCAAGATAATTGCCTGTGAGTCATTCATAATTTGTCCCACAGTGAAGCCAAAGACATGCTCTCTTACATTAAAATATGCTAATGAGTGCTCTTCTAATTGCATCATTTCTGACATGGAGATAGAAAAGGATTTGTGGTCAGTTTTGCTTACAGATAACTGTTGCCAGGAAGTGGTCATAGCTGTAATAAGGGGCTAGACGGGATTCCATGCTTGAAAAGTAAAGTTTGCAACAACAGTAATTGAGTCTTTTTTTCACTCTAACTTGAGTATAGGAAAACATTTTGGTTGGAAATGGTAGTTCATCTCAAACCATGCATTAGAGGGGGTGGCGGCAGGCTGTAGTCCAACACTTCCAGAGATTTAAACGCATGACTTACAAGCAATCATCCAAACACTGAGTACTAAGTACAGAGTGCACAGAGCACAAGCAAACAATGTGCACACAAGTAAGAGAACCATTTACATTTGATCAGCTTCAATATCCAGCATATAACAGCATATAATATAATAAAATATGCTGTAACCTTGGTAATCTTAAAATATAGTTCCTTAAATGGGCCTTGACTTGGATATAGTGATCTAGGAGAAACCATTAATTAGTATAGACCCTTTACATCATGTGGAGGTTTTTACACACATCTCATTTAAAAATGGTTCTTCAAAGAACACTCCATTAAAAGGTTCTTTAGAGAATCAAAAGTGGCTCTTCTTGAGCAACAGCCAGATTCTATAATGCCAAGACAGCAACGATTCATTTTTGGACTGATGCCATTTTATAACTTATTTATATACATATTTTTTGAAGTATTTATATACATACATTTTCTTCTTTTAGCCCCATCCTCGGTCCTTTTCCTTTTGTGTTATGGGTATGCAGAGAATGTTAATTGTATGTTAACTACAGGAAATCAATAAAATTTATAAAAAAAAATTTGGTTCTTCACTCCAAATAAACCTTTGTGGTACTTTTATATATGCGTTTTGTTTAGTGTGCAACGTATTGCATTTTGTTTAACGTTTTGTGCCATCGCTTTATAAAGTGGTGGGAAAAAGTGCCTGTTGCCATTCACCAAATAGGCAAAATGGCCTTTTAGCATCTATAATAAGATCACAACAGTTGCCACTGCTATTTTGTGCTTTTGCCTCATTTGCATATTTACATGTTTCCCTTTCAAAGTGCAGAATACTGGGAGGAGATAATTATAATGAACCACCTTCTCTGATTAACCAATACTGACTGTGGGCTATTTAACCAGAGACATTATAAAGGAAGAGGAGACACTTCACTGGTTGGAAAATGAATGAGAGAGCTTGTAACGCTCAACATGGCATCTGTTTTCAGGGAAAGTCCTGCCCTTTGATAAAAAGATCCAGTGTGCTTGGAGGTAAAGCTGCAAGCAAGAAATGTTCCCTCTTGGTATAGAAATATGTGCCAGAACAAGCAAAATCATGTTTTTGTGTATTATTTGAGCCAAACACTGCAAACCGTTTATACTGCTTTTGTCAGGTTTTACCAGTGATTTCAAATATGTTAATGTTCTCTTAATCTTAATGTTAATCTTCTGTGAGTTTAGGGTTTATAGGTCTTGTTTAAAGAGATAGGAGCCTGGTCTTGTCTGACTAGAAATACCTGCCAGGGAACGTTGCCAAGGAAGCCATTGAGTGAACATACTTTCCTATATGGACTTTGATTTAACTCCTGTGAAAAACATCTCTTACTTTTGATGCTAACATTGCTTGTGCTCCAGGACTGAAAAACAAGCACATTTATTTATTTTCAATGACAAAAAAACACTTGCCATGTTTCATTATTCTTATTTGACGAAGAAAGTAAAAAACCTAAAACAAAATCGCTTTAGTGAAACAATGTCTTAAACTGCTGTTTCCTAATACTTTTTGTATAATTTGCACTCACCAAAGTGTCTTAAGAGCAGGTTTAGCCTAAACAATGATTTGACAGATTTCTTTTCCAAACACATATTGAAAATCTTTTGGCTGTGCAATCCATGCATTACAAAAGCTACTCATTACTTTATTTTTTATATGTACACTGTGGCATCTGTGCTTATTGTGGCTTCTGCTGCAGTAATGCCCCAGCTGATGCTCTGCTCATAGCTAACGCTTTTTTCTCAATGTTTTTTTTGCATACCAAGTTAAAATCTTTAAAAACAAGTTATTATTTCTACATGATGAGCTATAGTTGGAACCTAAAAGAGGGAAAGATAAAGTACTTTTTTTCTCCTACCTGGTGGAAAATAGGCTTCCATATACTAAGCACATGAACCAAACAAGGGATTATATCACACCAGTCATATGTTATTATGAAGTTGCACCTATATTCATTTGCATAGAGGTTCTTTGCCTAAATTGGCCACCCCTAGCGGCACAAAGTGTCAGCAGACTTTCTGTAATAAACACCTGGTTAGTAAATCTGCCTCCAAGTGTAACTCTGTCTGAAGGTTAACAAGAGCAGGTCAGCCTTCAAGTAGAAGTGTTTATGATGAGCGAAAACAAGAATTAATGTGTATTTTGTATATATAGTTTAGTTTATGAACTCCATATGGTGGTAAAGTGCTTGTGAAAGCCCTTTTGGGATGCTATAAGTGGCTGCAGTCTCAGCATCATTCATTGAGGTCACCACATGGCACTATATTTTCACAGTACATTTTACTGTTAGGGTCAGGGTCAACAGCCATCTTAAATTCTACAAGATCAACCCAAAGAAAACTGGAAATAAAAACAAACCTGCTCTCTTTGTTTGATTTCAGAGAAAAACCTAAACTAAATCATGACGTTCACGTCAAGACCACCAAAGCTGCCTAACACAGCAGGTTCTCCCCTTTGGAAGTGAGTAGCCAGTTAAATACAGACTGGCACTGCTGATGTTTTCAGTTGAGCTGATAACGATCACTTGTCAGAGATCATTTTTCTCCACCGTCGCCATGGGCTCATCTCTGCGACCTCACACAGCAGCGTGGAGAAAGAGGGAGGGAAGGGACAGACGAGGCAGGAGAGGCCTCAGGCTTTGGCTGAAGAACAGAGCGTTCAGTGAAGTAGCCTGAATTTTTTGGCAAGTTTCCTTCTCCTGGGTCATAATATGCCATTCCTCAACTTGATGGCTCAAACTCATTTTTCGCCATCCTCAGGGACACGTTAACCAACTGTCTTGGTTCTTTCACAACTGAGCAGTCTCATTTACATCTCTTGGTTTATCATGAAGGAACACACTTTTTCGAACTCTCTATCCTGATTATTTGGTTGACCCACTTATACTTTTTGATCATGGCATGGCTGTGCAGTTGGAGTCTTTGCTTCTGAGATTGGGCCAGCTCATTTCGAGACTCACTAATGCATGCTTCTTAATCCCGCTGTAATCTGAGGGTTTGGACAGAGGAAAGCATGCATTCCTATCTCTCCAGAGATAGCGCAGGGGAAGGGAGGTGAGTGTGGACTCGAGCAGTGGTCCGTGGGGTTTCCCTAGAATCACTTTGCTGATAAAATGAAAGAGAGAGCATAAATGGAGAGGGACAGGCTCCCTCATTTTCACAACCTTGGAATGCTTCCATCTCAGCAAATGTCCTTTTGGTCCCTCCCCTTCCCTTCGTCTGTCTGTAGGCAGCGTTCCTATGTCTAATTAGACCACAGAAATTCCCATGTAGGAATTTCCCTGAGTTCTTCTCGCACTTCAGCTCCTCGCCAAGCACTCCAGGAACTTTTATAGGTAAACACAAAGCTCTTTGGAGTGGAATGCATGTTATGGATTCCTGCTGTCAAAACTTCCCTGTTTGTCTATTTCAACTCTTTATCATTTCTATTATGTTTACCTGGTCATGCACTTCAGTCATATCAGACCCATCATTTTCAATGAGCGGCACAGCTTCCTTGCTTTTGTTAGTCTGCATTTGAGCATAGGGAACCCCTTACAGAGAAAAATGCAGCTTTAAGCATTGCAGTGAGGGTGGTCTTTCCTACCTTGATATGGGGTTTCCTTGAAGCTGAGTACAAAGGCACACTCAGTAACCACATTCACCAGCACTGAGCTCTTTGTGGAATATAATCTAATCCATATTAACTCCATAATTTTACACTGAAAACCAGACAGTAAGCAATGGAACTGCCTAATTAGGTAGAGTCTGCCTGATACTTGTGTCTTACTATTGGTAAGCTCACTTACTATGAACCTCACCATCACATCTCCATTTCCTAGTGATCAATCAACCAGAACTTCACTCTGACTCACTTCATATGTGTCTGCGCCATGGGTTTCCTAGACTAGTCAAGGAGCAGGCCTGTGCACCAACAAGAAAAGGAATTATTTAATTTACAGCATATTGTAATCACTCAGTCAACGCATTCATGTTTTAGAGGAAACCAAATGCAGAGTCAAGAGTTTTCCCAAAGGTAGCCAAAAGCACTGTGCTACTATCGATGCAAGAATTTGAACCCCAGTCAAAGCTAAGGCATTACTAACTACACTATTTAATCAGTATTTAGACATAACTTCATGTAAGAGCTCCTTTAACAAATGCTTTAACAAATCCCTTGTTTTTCAATGATGAAAACTGCTAACAGTATTATTGGTGGGACTTTCAGCACTATGGTGATGCATGACCGGACGGAGTTACTGAGGAGAACCTCTGGTCAGTACTGCACCAGAGAGGGAGCAATGAATATCATAAACCCAAGGCAACCCATGTGCTCTATTCCTGCAGCGAAGCTGAGCCCCATCTCACTGAAACAGATCTTGAAGGCAGTGCAAAATACTGTCATTATATACATTAGCCAAGATGGCACTAGTGCAGTCTGAGCGCAAAGGGGCAGGGGCTGAAGCGACCACTGGAATCTTGCCTGTTGAAGAGGTAGTTTTTCTGCTGAACATAATTTGCTCCTCTGGAAATACTTCCTAAGAGATTTAATCAATTCAAAGACTATGCTGAAGTGCACCAGAAATACTTCTATGTACAACCACCTCCACTGTTAGCTGCAGTCTACTAGTAAAGTACCTCTTCGTAATATCTGGAATGCTGTCTGGAAGTTTTTTTTAATTGTGGTAAATAGTGACTAGTCTACTGCTTTTCCAAATTAAAATAGTTAACCAGTAAAAATGAATGGTTGTCCATCCTCTTGTCTGCAGTGATGCCCATTGAAGGTTACCCTCTTAACTGCCAGGGGAACAGAGAAAAGCAGCAGGCTAAGTCTACTGCAGCTCAAGCTCAGGTGTCCTCGACAGAGCTCTGGGAATTGTGGCCCTGCTGGGTTAAGGCAACTGCACAGCAAGTGAGCACAAATATTTTCAGAGCATGTTTTCGACACAGAGCTTCTGCCGGCTCGGGACAAACACATAGGCTCCAGATTCTGAATCTGTGGAGAGCTTTTACATTCTGTCGCACTGCACCTACTCCTGATGAGGTAGTGCCAGTGCAGGAATCTAACAAGGAACGGTGAGGCTGTAACCTGCTTTTATGATACTGCTCTGCCAAAACACTTAACTGTAGGCCTCAGAGAACAATGCACTACTTTGCAGCTCACCTCATAGTAAATTGAGTCTTGAGTCTTGTTAACTGTGCTGGAAACAATGGGCGCTTGAGCTGAGATGATGGTTTATAGATCAGGTTCTTTCTCTCTTTCACAAGGTAAAATCATTCTTTTGTGGTCAGCTCATAATTGACTTGTTCTGTTGGGGTTCACGCAGAATTCATCTATACAAGTAATCATCACACAAAAGCTAAGTTTTCTGGTTATGAAGACTGAATGAATGCTAAATATGATAAGAATGTTATCCTTTTCTATTACAGCACATATCAGAGTTCATACAAGATTGTAAATAATAGCTGTTCATTATAGGAAGACATTCCACAAAAGGAATCTATTAAAGGAGATGAAACAAAACTCCATTGTCTTTGCGGTTTCACATATACGTCACTGATTATAGCATCCACCATCCAGAAACTTGTGAAATGTGAAGTCTCTGCTGTTTTAGTCTGTGTGCTTTTTAGAGAAGACGTGATTGTACAATGCCACCCCTGTAAAGAACCACTCTAATCCATCTAACCTTTATATATTGACCATCACAGTTACATTTAGACAGACTAATATTGATCCCAAAGGGAAGATGCAGAAAGGAAGCTGCTGTCGTCCCTGGGTGGGCTCGAACCACCAACCTTTCGGTTAACAGCCGAACGCGCTAACCGATTGCGCCACAGAGACAGCAGCTTGCATTGCGTAATCAGGAATGTATAAATAGACCGACTGGCCACTTCTTTAAGTATGCCTCCTTGTTTCAACACTCTGTCCATTTTGTCAGCTTCTCTTACCATGTAGGTGTCCTTTGTAGTTCTACAGTTACACACTGTGGTCCATCTGTTTCTCTGTATAATTTATTAGCCCCATTTTACCCTGTTCTTCAATGGGCAGGACCCCCACAGAGCAGGTATTATTTGGGTGGATGATCATTCTCAGCACTGCAGTGACAGTAACATGGTGGTGGTGTGCTTGTGTGTTTTTTAAACAACTAACTGTCCACTCTATTAGAAAGATCTACCTTTTGGTCCACCTTGTAGATATAAAAGTCAGAGACGATGGCTCATCTGTTGCTACACAGTTTGTGTTTTGTGTTAGTCATCCTCTAGTCCTTCATCAGTGGTAACAGGACACAGCCCACAGGACTCCTTTGGCTGGCTATTTTTGTGTGGTGGACTATTCTCAATCCAGCAGAGACACAAAACTCTAGCAGCACTGCTGTGTCTGATCCACTCATACCGGCACAACGTACACTAACATGCCACCACCACGTCAGTGTCACTGCAGTGCTGAGAATGGTCCACCACCTAAATAATACCTGCACTGTGGTGGTCCTGTGGAGGTCCTGACCAGTGAAGAACAGGATAAAAGGGGGCTAAAACACAGTAAACAGAGAAACAGATGGACTACAGTCTGTAATTGTAACTACAAAGTGCACCTATGTGATATGAGGACCTGATAAAATGGACAGTCTGTGTAGATACAAGGAGATGTACCTATGAATGTGACATATGGGAAACATTACATCTTAGTGTTAGTGACTGATTCAGTAGACTCCTTTTTGTTGATGTTAACAGGCCTTCTTTGGTCTAATTGGACCATATTCTGTCGATTAAGTCTCGCATGTGGCTAAGCTAACAGGCCTAAATAATATTAGAGACAGTATTTGAGTTTAAATCTAGACACCTGCTACAAAATGCAAATATTCACCCCATTCGCTTGATGCTAACGTAACACTGAAATCCCTATTACCAGGCTAGCATTATCTTATATTATATTAGCAGTGGCAAAATGGGTAAACAGTAGCTACTTACAAAGTGAATTGTAGGGTTTCTGTGTTAAACATTGCTGTGTAAAGATATACCTTGCTGGCACATGCTCATGATTAGTGACTGTATCTGTCTCTTAGTGTAAACAAGCTGACAAACTTAAACATGTATGTTCGATGCAGCAGCCATTGTTGAGCCACCTCCTCTAGTAAGCCATTAGCATACAAAATCAACACCTACGAAAATCATATTTTCTTCATAGAAAATAAGTAAATAACGTAGTAATACACATCAAACAAAGACTTAAAGTGCTGTTTGTTTTATACTCTTTACAATTGTCTTTCAGTGAGCACAAGGAACTATACTAAATTGAGAAAAGGCTAAATGTGTAAGTGTTATTATATGTTAATAATAGATCATCTAATGAGTAAGCCTCTGCGCATCATTGCTGTCTGTACATGGAAGATTCATGTCTGTATAAGTGTCTTATTTTTGATATTTATGCATGGCTGAGTATGTATTGACAGAAGCAGCCTCTCTCTTTTGCATTGGAAAGTGAGTTGAGTGGGTAGTCAGACTCTTCCATTTTCCTCAGATGGCCGCTATGAAAATGCATGTGAAGCACTGCTCTTGGCTTCTCTTTCCAAACTACACAGCCCATACAGATTATGCCTTCATCCGCCCACCTACTGTTTAAGGTCTTGGATATGGGGTGGGAAGGGGGGCGGGCTATGTACTAATATCTTCTCATCCATTTGCATTTGAACAGCGAGCACCCTTGTGCACTCACCTAATTATGGAATCTTCACAATGTCAATTTGGTTGCCAGCTTTGGGGGAAATCACCCCACACAAGCTGTTTTTGTGCTGATGTGGGAGCAGCTTGAAAAGACCTCGCTCAGTCTGTGGCGCTGGTGGGTTGAGGTGTAACAGAGGAAAATGCCTTTTACGATGAGGCCCTCTAGTGATGGAACCCAAGAAGAACCAGAGTTTGAGGAGGAAACATTAGTGAGCAAAAAGGCGAAGAGATGAAGCATTTATCAGTATATCAGTATGGAACTTCATAGGATTTACAGCTTTGCCTAAATATGTAGTGAATATGATGTTTATCCAATAAGCAGATAAGCAATAAGCAGCAGGATTATTGTTTATCTGAATAACACCGGCTATTCTGTTTAATTGATTAGTGGGATCCATGGAACACTATAGGCTTCTATTTAACTTTTATAATTTTGCTGCTTAGATGGTAGTTTAGAAACACACAGTTTGAAGCACAATTCATAAACTATGAATAATCTTCTTAATTAAAGTGAGATTCTTGTAATGGCTGGTCCACATTACAGGGTAATCAGGCTGATTATCAGGCTGATTCGCCCCATCCCGACAATCGCAGTAGGTGCCCCAGTTTCTGGCTGGTCTAATTATCCTACATACACAAGAATCTGTGATACAATGAATGCAGGAGGGAGGGGGATAAAGAAAAACACCACATATCCAGCAATTAAATCATTAAGATGTAAACAAAGTCATTAAGAGCAGTTTGATGTGAATCACTTACCAAGATTTATTCATAGTGGTGGTGATAGCAACCAGACATCTTAAGTGGTAATGGCTCTAAAAGCTCCTTCTCAGAAAGCTATTGCACATGAATACACTGCCTGACATATTGTTTTATGATAAGATTTGGGCCTAAAATGCATATTTCTTAAATCTCCATGGCAGAGAGGTACATGCAAGGTGTAGTAAGGTTGAGTTTTACCACTGTTTTAAAAAATCTGAAGACACATCACAGATCAATGGCTATATTTGTGTTGTAGACATATGACCCCTGTTACCACCACTGTAAGGAAATCTGAGGCAGTTTCTCTACAATGAACTATTTCACCATTAAACCACTCTGAATGACTTTGTTTACATCTCACTAACTGGGTTATGTACAAATTTTGAAAAATTGGAATTTCTCTTTAAATCATCATTTTATGCTACAAGTATATGCTATAGATTATTTTTGCCTTTGCATTGGAATATCAGGCCTTGGCCACCTCCAAAATAAGAATATTTAAGAAGTCATGCCAAAATGAGAATTACTGAGTATCATCCATAAACCAGTCTTTTAAAATGGACTTCTTAGAAGCTTTTAAGTCTGCCATTAAAACCTTTTTGCTGCAAGTTGAGAATTATATCAGAGTCATCTCCTAGTAAAGGTACGCCTGGCTATATAGAAGTCTCCACATTTAGGAAATTGGACAGCGTGTGAATGACATACTTCCAGAAAGATGCAATATAAACAAAAAAAATATTTTTTTTTCACTTTTTCACTACTAAATGTACACATAATTATCACATTTATCTGTGTCTTAGTGTTTTTTTGATCCAATGTTTGTTCACAAGAAATTCAGTGAGATCTCAGGTTGTGAGAGAATGAAAGGTTCATCGAGAGTCTGATTCATCATCGTTTTTGAAAGTGTGTGGTATTTTGTTGTGAGCACGTCTTATGATGTGGGGGCCTTTATGACTGAAGGATGAAAAAATCTGTGTAATCTGTCATTATGTGTGGGTTCTCTCATGCTTTCAGCGTTGGTTAGGATTTTAAAAATGCCTGTAGTGTGGGCCAGGCAAGATCTGCAATTTTGAGGCTGTGTCTTTAACCAGTATTTCCTTCAAAGGTAAAGTGAGAACATTTCTACAGCCAAATTACATGCAACATTAAAATGACTTGCACATAATCAATCCCCTCTCTAATTATGATGATTGAAAATTGTTGTCTCAGGTATGAATTGAAAATCAAAACATCCAGACGTACAAACAAATCTGCTAATTTGCTATATGAAAATGTGATGAATCTTATACCTGTGGCTAGAGCCAAAAGACAAAAAAGAGACTGTGAAACACGTGCATTGCATAATATTTTGGACTCATGGATTCATGTGAGGCAAAGAATGAAGGCAGAGAAGTCTGAGCGTGTGTGAGTGTGTGTGTGTGTGGGCAGTGTGTTGGTGAGGGGTCGGGAAAGCACTGCTATTTCCGGAGCCGTTCCAGCAGAGTCCCTCTCAGGAGATTAAACCTTTTCAGAAAGCTCTTTTAGGACTGCCGGTGACATGAGTACACAATTCCCCTGGCACATATCACACCTCTCTTTCTCTGGCCCTGTCTGCCTGTGCCTTACACACACACACGCTCAGCACCAGCCACGTCCCAGCGTTCCAGCACACTTCAGCCTGCTGGTAGACGTCTGACTGAACTCCAGAATTCTTTGGTTCTCTCTGCATGAGGGCTGACACGCAGACTTAAGGGACCATGCAGGCATTTCACCATATCCTCCAACCAGACTACCCTGCAGCAGCCCTTTCTCGCAGACGTCCCCAGTGAGCCCCAGCCTGGGTGCCGAGCGACGACAGCCTCTTCCAGCAGACACAGCGTCTGCATCCTTGCTCCTTCGACCATGTTACAGCTCTTTAGAGTCACAAGCAGATCAGCTTTCTCACACAAACCAGGCCTTGTTTAACGTCAGTGGGTCCCAGTCCTGGTCCTTAAGTACCATGGCCCTGCATATTTTGGTGCTTTCGGAATTTCATATATTGTGTTTGGAATTTTACATATCGTCACTGTTATAACAAAACCTATTAACTTGTGATGGAAGTTAACGTAACAAGATTTTTCCCCAATTAATTTTGGACTTATTTATATTGTTTTGTTCATCATAAAATGTTAATACATTGCAAAGATGACAGACGTGGAGAAACAAGGTTTTTGCACAACAGTGATGATAGATTAACATACACTCACTACACCTAACTTGTATCTACACCACTTCGCATAGGCGCATTTATATAGTTTGACAATTACAGATGCTTTTGGTCACCTTCTTGTTTTTAAACCAGTTCATTTTTTGTTCTATAAAATTATTAACAACATAGAATTATATTGCATCGATTGTGTTTGCATTCATTTTTCAGACTTTTCTAGCTTTTTCTAGTCAACAACCAGCACGGATATAATTCTGTAGCGCAGCATTATATCCCTCAACCTCAAATACATCATATAACCATTGGGAATCCCCCCACAGTGATATCCTGACTGCTACTGTGGCTGCTGATGTAGAGCCTAGTAAATAAAGATGTAATATTCAGCTTCCTGATGACTGATGAGCTTATTAGTTAATTAGTAACCCCTTCCTGAGTTGAAGATTGCATGTAAGAGCAGGGAAAACACTCAAATGTGCAGGACAGACGGACTGCAGAACCAAGGCCACTGCTTTACAGCTCATAGTGATAGCCTACTTTAGCTTAACAGCCTTGTGTTTGGGTCCAGTGTTGCCGCTTTTAACAGCATAAATTGGAACCTAGCTCCCAACCAAGACCCACTATGCACTGAATGTCATATGTTTCCAAACAGGTTGTAAAATTAAACACTATGAAATACTTATATGGTGTAGTTTCATGTCTCACCAGTTGAGGGCAGTAGAATTATGCACCATATTGTCTGATGTACTGAAGGATACAGCACATATTGAGCCACAGGCCATAGTGCTCATGAACGTTTAGGCTGTTGGCCTACTCACCTTTTTAAGATTCAGGTCATACAAGACTAGATTAGACTTCCCACAGACTTCCTTTTTCCTTTCAGCAGACCTATTGATTTAAATTTGTCCCAATCTTTACGATCACAAACCACATCCCCAGGGGATTTACAGATTCTCAAGAGCTGTGAAAACATTTCCTGCACAATTTATACAGCTTGTCAAATATCTCCCAACATTTTTTTTCAGTATTTATTTTTATATGAATATGAGTCTCACGTTGCTCCAAACTCTGTCCGTTTCCCAGCCACATGATGCCCTGCTAAGTAAAAAGCACTACAGCAGGGGAATTATAGCTTCAGGTGTCCCAAGAGCCCTGTTAGAGGAAGTAGACTCCCCCACAACACTATCTCTTCACTTGACTGATATTAATAATGCCCCAGGCCTCAGTCTTAGCCAGGAATCCATTCTTGATGTTCGATACATCAATATCAGAGTCCTGTCTTCCTCCATTACCAGTATTCCTAATCGTGCCATCTATAATCCCTATAGTTCTTGCATCTGTACTGCACCATTTCCAAAGAGGAGATGAGAGAAAAGATGGCACTAGAAAGATTTATCTCCTGTGTGCATTTTGAAATTCCTTTGCTGTAGGTGGGTTTGCTGCAAGGCTAACTTGAAGTATGAGAAAGATCACTGCTGGTATACATTCATTTCTTCCTCCATGGAAGCATGTAGGGATATGAGCAAGAAAATCTGTTTTAGATGTTAGACTTGTTGTTTGTTCCAACTGCTGACTGTATTAAATGGATCATACTGTATATCAGCCAGATTCCAGAGTTGTTACAAGTTCATTTAGTCATGGTCATTATAAAATTGTAACAGTGCAATTTTATAAACTTTGTAGAACAAGATAAATGTGCATAATTGAATATAGAATGTTGGCACATTACACTGTAAAAAAGTATTTAATGGTCAACACTCAAAAAACCTTTTTTAATGTTAAATGAATATAAATAAACCATACATATAATGTATTTTAACACTGCTGTTGTTAATTTACAGAAAGAGAAAATTAATGCACAAAAACAAATGATCACCTTTATTTCACAGACATTTGAATTTATTTTTTAAGGTTGGTGTTGCTCTTATGGTAAAATACTGTATGTCAGCAATTCAATTTCTGTAATTTTAGAGTATTTCATTCACAAAAATGCCTTTACAGTTAATTAACAGCTTTTGTGCAGCACCCCTGCAGCCAAACCTATTACATTTTTTACAGTGTAGTTTTTACTCTATGTTTATGTCTATGTGTATTAGCATAGAGTTAGGATGATGGTGTAGTTGAACATCTGGAACCATGGTAGAGGTTGTCATCTTAAAAATGGATTTCTGAGCAATCAGTCTGAGAGTTTTGTTCATATTTATGATTTTAAAATATTCAGTACAGCAATAAATGTAAACGCACTAGTATGCATGCAGTTCTTTGCATTGATTGGGTTTTGAAACAAATGTTAGCTACTAATCAAAGCAGTGCAACAAGAGAGTGCAGTGTTTACATTTCTGCATGATAACGCCTTATTTTTCACAGGTTGGAAATTTAGGCGCTACAGCAGCATAACATACAGTCATAAGTTTGAACACATCTGGTCAAATCATATGTTTTGTTGATTTTCTAAGTAAAAATAATTTAACACATCCTCTACAGGGAACAACTAACTATGGCATTTTCTGCTAATTTTAGAGTACAATTTCTATTCATTTGCTGAGTTTAACATGTTGGAAAAATAGAGCAGAAAATATAAAATGTTCCAGTATGTTAAATTCAGCAAATAAACAGTAATTGTGTTTTAAAATGTGCAGAGGTGTGTTATGTGCAAAGGGTGTTAAAACTTTTGCATATAACTGTATACAGATTGTATTAAATACATCAGATGTACAGATATGAGATTAAAGGACATGCAAATATGCAGACATTCTCTTCTTTAAAAAAAAGTAAAATGCTGTATTATACAATGTTTATATATTTAGATATGTAACGTGTACAATGCTCATAATATTTATTTTAGCCATTGTTCGAGTTTGAAGACTTACTCCATTTAGTGTCTGTCGTCTGTGTTTAGTTTCACCGACACCTTCTTCTAGATAAGGCACGGAGATGATCGATGGTCCTCCTAAGGTCAGCAGTGGCAGTCTCCCTCTTTCTGAAGAAGGGGTGGGGTCACAGATGAGCCACTCTGCATGCTTTGATCCCAACCCACCACTCATGCACAGTTATCCCACAGATTAGATACTGCTATTTGCATAATTTAGCAGCAAACTATTCGTGGACGTTTTGGGGGCTCGTTATGATTTTGATGTCTGGGTCCCCTCTCTATCAGGCCAGCACCGGTGAATGAGCTTTGCATGCCTGCCTGATGAATGAGCTTTCAGAGCTCTGGGCTTAAATTACAACTCTAGACGAGTCGCGCCTGCCTGAAGGACACTGCAGTGCTGATAAAAAATATCGTCTGGCCCATTGCGTCAGGCCCAACCGTGCACCTCCTAAACCTTAATCTCTCGAGTCTTTAATCAGAGCCAGCTTCAGCCGCACGCTCTCTCCTACACATCAATATTTGACCTCATTTGCGGTAATGGTGCTCATCCTGCACTGAGATAGTGAAACCATGATTTTCTGGATATCGTCTAGTCAGTATCAGACTGCATTTGTCTTACTCTTTTACAATGAATTATGCTTTTTCTTTAATGTTCCTGCTGAAATATTCAAACGGGGATAGGTTTTTAAATTGCTTGGCAGTTTGGCAAGTATTAGTGTCATGAAAGTTAGTGCTGCTCATTTGCTGAATGCGTTTTTGACCCACTCCGTCTTCAGGAGCCATTTGACAAAGCTGAATTTGGCCTGGACTGTAATTTGTAGCCAGTCTGTTTGCCTGGTGAAGACAGATATGCAGACCATGGCTGAATAAGCATGAAACTCTAGGATTCACTACACCATCTGGATGTTCAGTGCCCTTGTCTGAGGAATAGCTAAAGAGACTGATTCCATGCCTAAAGTTGCAATCAGAGTTTTTGTATCTGAATTAAAATGTGAACATTGTCTGGATGAATCAAGCTCCATCCCACTGCTTGAATAAAATACTTTTTTATAACTGTACAGATAAGAACTGCTCTATCAACAGATACTGTAGGCAGGACATGCATGAACTGCAGCCTGTAATGTTGCATGTCCCAGTGAAGCTATAGGTCAATTCATACATCCTCCATCTTTCTTATTTTATCAGTTCTACATACATTATGTGGTCAACAGTATGTGGACACCCTGTCTAATTATTGAGTTTAGGTGTTTTAGCTTCACCCATTGCTAACAGGTGCTTAAAATCAAGCACATAGCCATGCAATCTCCATAGACAAACACTGGCAGTAGAATGGGTCATGATGAAGAGCTCAAGGGACGTTAAACTTCTGCCCTGCTAGATCTGCCCCAGTCAACTGTAAGTGTTATTATAGCATCTAGGAGCAACAACAGCTCAGTCATGAGTGGGTCTGTTGAGCACTGAAGCAGAGAGCACATAAAAATTGTCTATCCTCATCAACACAAGAAACGTGCATTGGGAGATTAATAAATGAGTTTCCCTGGCTGAGCAGCTGAACACAAGCCTAAGATCCTTGGGGCTGTTTTTCAGGGTTTGGGTTCCAGTGAAGGTTCATGTCAATGGTACAGCATACAAAGACATCTTAGATACTTATATGCTTCCAACTTTGTGGCAGCAGTTTGCAGAAGGCCCTATTGCTATTCCAGCATGACTGCATCCCTGTGCACAAAGTGAGGTCCATAAAGATTTGATGAGTTTAGTGTGAAGGAACTCCAGTGGTCTGCAAAGCATCCCGACCTCAACCCCAATGAACACCTTTGAAATGAACGTTGGAACATTGATTGTGAGCCAGGCCTTCTCGTCCAACATCAGTGCCTGACCTCACAAACGCTCTTTTGTCTGAATGGGCATAAATTCCCACAGACACACTCCAAAATTGTGTGGAAAGCCTTCCCAGAAGAGTGGAGGCTGTTATAGCCACAAAGGTGGACTCCATATTCAATCCTTTAGTTTTGGAATGAGATGTCCAACAAGCTCATACAGGTGTGATGGTCAAGTGCCCACATATTTTTGGCCAAATAGTGTTTCTCTTATTTACTTGCTTACTTGTGCACAAATCTATTTGCTCAAATTGGGTCATCATTCTTATTTATGAAAACAATTGCAACATGCTATTAGTCTAAAATGGTATGAAATTCCCGCTCTTAAGAGTATGACATATCTCCAGGCAGAGCCTGTCAGATTAGGAAGGTGTCCCGTAATGGGGAGGCTAATAGAGAATCAAACACAAAGGTTACTCAGCCAGACTGGAGTTTATTACAGCCTCAAGCAGCATTCTTTACATGTGTTACCACATAAATGGAGCTTCTCAAGCTTAAGTGGTAGCAGAGCCTAGGCTGGATGATCCCATGAACCTGCTATCAGCCACCACATTCCTGTCAATAGGCTAAGAGGGAGAGAAGTACACTCACCATACAGGCCAATATGGCCATAGAGGCTGAAGATACAGATACCCTGATCTGGATGTTCTTACTGGGGTTGTGCTAATGATGACCTTAACTGGATGATAAGATCTGATCACAGACAGTCTGTAAAAGGGGATGAGAAAAGACAGCAACAACATGTTTATAGGTTAAGAGTGTTGAAATGAAAATTCTTGGCCAAAGCCAATATCAAAATTTAGGACATACCGAGCCAAAAACTAATATCTGATAAAAACTGAAAATAAATAAAAACAGTTGAGATAAAATAAACTCTCTGAAATTATTGCATACAAGACTACAGTGCCTGTCACGAAATCCAGCATCCTCAACTACAGAGAATGGTTGGTCATCCAAGGCAATGAATTACATTATTTTTCAATTACTTTCACTTTGGCACTATTGTCTATGAATATTTTTATTATTTCCAAAACTGAGGGTACAGATGGTGCCAGCATGTTTGTAATGACTTTTCCGCTGCTTGTGTTGTTTGGCTATTTTGCTCAAGTGGGATGCCTTTTCAGGTGGTTTCAAACCTGTCTTTAGACCCCTCATAACATTTAATAGGAACATTGATTTCAAATGTCTTGTATTCATGTACTGTAAGGTCCCCCATAGAAACTGTAAAAAAGTTCCATACTGCTGACTTTTTTCACCGTTGGTCTACTGCTGCTCAAGCTGTTTGAACATGTCTGTGCTGACCACCACAGGAAAGCAAAGTGAACAAATTGCATTTTAGATCACCATGTTTCATTAAAAGAATTAAAATTATTTATGAAGTCTTTTTCTCAAGAAGGCCATTTCAAACCTTTTTTAGCCAAACATTTTTACTGGCTGAAATTTCAGTGCATCCCTAGTTTACAGATCAAACTTTTAACCTTTTAATGCATTAGTTACCATACATTCATTTCTTCATTAAAGATGTGCTGGTGAATACAGAGGAAACATGTTCACAATAGCAAATGCTGACAATTTCAGCTTCAAGTATCCAAAAACTACTTTATTTTCTACATGGATAAATTCAATTTCAAATTTTATAATGATGAGCATTAGTTTGCCCCTGTCATTTTGTTTGGTTTATATGCTGAAGGGCCCAGGACCCAAGAGGATAAGCAGGGTAGATGATGAATGAATGAATGAATATTTATTGAAGGGTGAGGATCTGCCTATTTAAACCACATATGTGTGATGTTTCGAGGTGGTCTAAATCGTTAGTATTTTTCATTTGTTTTAGCAATCATACACATCTAATGGGTTCTCCTGACGTTTATGGCAGGACTTATGTGGATAAATTCAGTTTTACTCAGTCCTGATCTCCAAACATTTCTTAATGTTTTCTCCCCTTTGAGACTCATAAGTCACCGTTATTACCAACAATAGCCAAATTGTGTCGAATATTATATTAGTTATTTCTCATATCTCACTGAAAAAAGCCAATAAAATCTTTTGAAATGTTTAATTTATACAACATTTTTGTTTGTAAGTTTAAAGGAAGAGGTTTTATTATGCTTTGATTTTGATGAGAAGTTATTAATATGTCAGTAGTCGTATTTTGCAGTAAGAAATAAACGTCCTTTACATTTTTGTGTACCTTGAAACAAATACATAAGAGTCAGAAGTGCAGACTTCACCCAGTTGATACAGGATCTTAATGTTATTTCTTACATAACTATGTCATTAATCATACAATTGTGTAATTATGTTTAAGTATAGCAAAGTCGCAATAATAACTCTCAATTCTAAGGGTTAAAAGTAAACAAAATGATAATAGCCCAGCTCAGAGGCAGTAAGTTGGAACCATTCGTGCAGATGAGTGGAAGGAACTACATGCTGTCAATGATGACAAATTGCCAAAATGGAGAATCCCCATTAATATATGAGCCTGGTAAGTGGAGCACATGTTCACAAATCAACTCGGCCTCTAGCCTCCCAACCTGCAGGAGTCTGGAAACCATTTCTGCTTCAGATAACAACACAGGTCCCGCTGCTGTGACGCTTCACAGAGACCAGGTTCTCCCTGTGTCATACAATGGCTTCTTTCAGAGCGGGGCTGAAAATACCACTTGTGGGCAGATGCCACGGCTCCACGCGCCTGCTGGAAGACAAGGAGAGACGTGGATGACGTACCACTGTGTGATGGAGGTCCCTGTAGGAAGGGCTCAGGTATTTTGTGTGTGTGTGGGTGGATGGAATGAAACAGTGCGTGACTTTGGTGTACACTGTGGAAATCACCTCAGACATTTCGATTGGGTCTTAACATAGATTAATGAAAGGAACACTTACTAAAAATAAAGGTGCCAAAGAGTTTTCTTTAGAGCAATGCCATAGAAGAACCACTTTCAGTTCATCAATAAACCTTTCAAAGGATGGTTCTTTAAAGAAGCCCTAATATTCCATCCCAAATAATGTCTAGAGCTGTACTTCCAAGCCAGGAATATTAAGGAACCTTAAGGAATATTAAGGAGACCACCCTTCCTGTACTTGATTTTGAGTCCAAACAGCTGTTAAGTTACTCATTTGTCAGCATCAACAACTTTTTTAGCCACATTTGTTTTTTCAAGTATTTAGATTGTCCACACCCTGCCTTTGTTACAGCTTCCATTCTTTTGGAGGAAATTGCTTTCAGCTTTTTAAAGAAATTTTCAGAGATATTTTACCTTCAAAGTTCAGTCTTAGAAGTTTGTAGCATCATTTAATGATATTGAAGTCTGTACTCTGGGCTGACCACTCCATTAATCTGAGAACCCCAGCAGCTTTTCTCTTTTCTTCCTTTTGGTCCATTTGCTTTTCTCAGTATCCATACCTCAGTGCCCGTACCTCACAGTGGAAGGATGGTCAGAAACACCTGTGGAGTATTTATTTATTTATTAATTTCTTTGGATCTGAAGCAAGAGCTTGATTTTCTCCTCTCTTTCAAAAATGAAGGCTTTGAGTATCTGATGGTGACAGTTTTGTTGGTCTAGATCTTGCATGGTTATCAGCAGTCTCATATTACCTATCTCCTTTAACAAATTTATATTTTTGGAAACTCCTGTTTTTTTCCTTCATTATGTGAATGGATTATCTTATATCCAGTCTCCTTAGAATTATCTTCTAAAAAAAAAGTTTTTTTTAGTTGCTTTCACTGGAATCGAACAACTGAAGTCTCTGACTTTTGCACTGTACTCTATGTGTTGGCCCACTTTCAACATCTTTATTTCCTATTGAAACCAGAGTGGTCAGGCTAAACAGCCGTCCACTGATCACAAACACAGACTCATGCACACACCCACCACCACTAATGGTCCATGCTCAATATTCCACCTCACATTAGTGATGTCAAGCAGACAGTTGTGTGCTCACTGAGGCCAAGGCAAATAGTAGGTAACTAGGGGGCAAGCATGGCAATAGTGGGCAGGAGACCCCAGCTCTATTGGAAGACCCCTGAATGAATTGCCTGTAATACAGAACAGCTGGGAGTAATATTGCACAATTGGAGATAAATTAAGCTCCATCATTTCCTGGATTTGTTCGGTTTTAGTCTGACAGCAGTTCGGTTAACCAGGTCACCCATTAATTGCTATAAATTGGTCTTAGGGTTTTTTGTAGAGGGTGTGATATGATCACACCTTCTTCGATGTAGGTGCAATTACATTTATGGTCGACTGAAGGTTCAGCTCTCTGGGGTGCAATCAGAAATTACTCGGAATCGGAAAAGGAGTTATGTGTTCCTTTGATATGTGAGGCATCAGCCCTGGCAATATCAATATTTGAAAGCTTTACTTACAGGCCTAGATTAATTTTGATATCCTGTCATTTGTCCAGCCATTTCAGCATAAGGGGAAAATGTTCTATGAGGACCAGCCTGTAAGCAGCTGTCAAAAGGAACTAAAATAGAGGGTGTAAAACTGAGCCTGCTCCAAAGATGAAAACGGAACTGTACTCTCATCTGACACCTTTCAGCTCATAGCAGACACTTACAATTAATCGAGTGTTTCTTCCGTAACAGAATTAACCTTTGCAAGGGCAGGTGGCGTCTATGTTTATCTGACTGGGCCCCTTGCACACACCCTCTAAAGAGGGGATTTTACGGGGAAAGGGAAACTCTCGGCTCTATCTATATACTGTATATCTATTTTTGATTTATCTTATCACACAGCAAAGCGCTGTGGGATCACTGTGGGTTCATACCATTCTCCCTGAGCACTGCGCTTACATTTGCCAGTACTAACAGCAAGTGTCTCTTTCATGCTTGAGCAAAGTTCTGTAATGATATCGACTGTAGCATAACTTTAAGTGGAGGTCTGTGTTCTTTAGTTCCTCCGTACGAAATGAAAAGTTCTTATCAATTTCTGAAGTGTGGCTTCAGGACAAGTAATATAGCTGTCACAGATGAAAGTATGACCTTACAACGCTGCCAAGTTTTTAAAAGTTTTTTCTTTCTCTTTTGATAAAAGTATACTCAGTTCACTTAATTTAAAATACTGAGCTGCAGTTGCCCTTAAAGTCATTTAATAAAGTTTATCACACACAAGCGGTCTCTCTGTACTGGCTTGCTCTCAGACATTCCAGAGTTTGATTTCTCTGAGGATGGCTGGCAGAGTTTGGTTTTCAGCATAGAAGGACAGCTTTTAGATCTACAAACAAGAAAATGCTGATAATACATGTCAAACTTTCTTTTTCCTTCTTTTTCACCATCATTCAGCAATTGGAACAGTTTATCTGTTTATATATCTATTTTTATTACACTACTACAGGCTTTTACAGTTCATTGTTGCTAAAATGTGGAGCTGGAAAGACACCGTCTAAATGAGATCTTCTGAAATATCTGAAAGGAAAGCTCTCTCATTATCATGATAAACAATTCCTCAGCATTAATAGGAAGAGGAATGTGGCTTTCTGAACCCAAGTCTCAGCTCGATTAAGCTCAAGACTGAATGAGACGTGAACAGAAGTCACTTACAAATGGCTATTCAGAGTGTTGTCACTCAAGGCCTCTCAGCTTTGTGGAGCTGAGGCTGAGAACAAGAAGCCCAATCTGTTGCCAACTGGGTGAGAGAGCAGCAGACCTTATGACCCTGCCACAAAACCACAGCCCCCACGACTCCCAGGCCCCCTGCAGCCCTCTCTTTTAGCTATTACAGCTCTTTTAAAGCCTGCACTAATACTCAATACACATGATCTCTGCTATAAACTCTGTCACAACACCAGAAGCAGCCCAAATGCCCATAGTTACTTGAGCTGCCATTTGACTTGAAACCAGCATTCTTAATTAAATTGGTTGCAATAAAATTGATTTAACAAATCTAAAACCTGATTGGCTAAATGCATAAAGCTACATTATTAAAAACACAACATCCACATCCAAAAACAAGAACTGATCTAAGCAGAAACCAACAGAATTTTGTTCTAATTCTAGGTTAATTTTCCATCTTATAGAAACCATCATAACAACTTTGATACTAATCAGATTGTTCCATTTTTTGATTATTTATATTCCTTTTATGTTCTAATTTGGCTATTAGCTATCTTACGTGCTGGTTAGCTTGACTTATTGTTTGACATGAAACAAAATTCTACACTGTAGAGGTCATGCACTCAGAAAAATGTCTACATTTACACAGACTGTGAACTGCTACATTAGCTATATATTGCTTACTACAACTTAACACTTGTTGTGCTGACATGAAATGACAAAGAGCACTTTTCTGCACTCACAAACCAACACAAATGTCTAAAAGTACACAGAATCATGTGTAGAGTCAAGCAAAGCTTGTCAAGTGTAAAAATATAAGCAAGAATGCTTGCATAAATTAGCATACGTGCTAACAGCTTTAAGTGCTAATAGCCTTCTAACTAGCTTATGTCACCTTAGGGAACTCTTTACAAACAACTGTAAAAAACAACAGTTAATATATCAACATATCCTTACAGTTTACATTCTGGTGAACTTATTGGTCGAATAATAGTGCTTAGTGCCACGTTGCCTCACCATGGCTTCCCTCCAACATGGCTCTGCTTGAGGTCCAATCAGCTCCACTCCATGCTAGATTTGCCTTCTCTAGCCTGGCCAGGTTCTGCCACATATCATCATTGGTTGCCATTTGACATTTCATGGTTTGTGCTCACCTGTGTTGGATGATTGTGTTTTATGTAAATAGTTCCTCCCCTGTTAGAAAAAAAAGAGCAGCATTGCTGGTCACCAGCAAAACCAGCATATGTTGTGTTTTGGATGCTGCTATGCTGGTCAGCAGCAATGGAAGGTAATATACCGATCGGCATCAAAACCAGCATATGTTGTGTTTTGACACAGGTGTGCTAGTTAACCAGCATGACCATGCTGGGGTGACCAGCTAAACCAGCACCAGACCAGCATGGACCAGCATCGACCAGCTACTGTGCTAGTTTTTTTCAGCAGGGACTAATGTTTAGTTGGTTGTGTAGTCTTGGGTTTTGTTGATTTTTTGGCAGTTGCTCTTACCTCGGTCAGCTTTAGGTTAAGTCTGTAGCATATCTACCAGGGGAGTAGCCAGAACCTTTTTAATGGGGTGGCCAGGTGAGACCCAGCAAAGAGTTGTGTAGTAACATGAGAGAATAGTATTTGTCAGGGTAACAAGCTAATGCTGTAGCATCAGCAGAAACTTCTACTTAGCACTGGATTCACCTCTGATAAAATCTAGCTTGCATCAATAAACATGTACTCAAATTTTTGACAGTTACCTCATAGTGTAGCCTACTTCATATAATGTAGCTCACAGAGCAGCACTGCCCAAGTGTACTGGACAAATTATTAGTGTGTTATGAATCATATAATATTAACAGAATAATAGTCCACAAGCTAGTTAACCATATTTTTAAATAGAGTTTCACTCTGTAAAACTGAAAGTGATTTTTATCCTGTTTTCCATTACGCCTTGTGAAAATATTGTATGTTTTGTTCCTTGTACTATTTCTACTCTAGGAAACATATTAAAATCTTCAGTTACAGTAAATGTGGCAGTAATCCACATAGAGCACAACATAATAAATACAAATTTTGTAATACACTGATGTATAGATTTATTTCTGTGCTTTTTAATGATTTACTAATGTTGATAGGCAATATTAGCTGAATGATGTTAATGTTTTAGTAGCATTCCCTAGACTGTCCACCCTTTGGCTAAACTCCTGGTATCTACACATTTCCGATGTGCTTTGCACCTACTCAACTTGTACTCATGCTAGGGGTAATGGTTATGTCATGAGATCCGGAAAGACACAATATATGAAACTCAGCATAAAACTATAATTCAGTTGTTACACTTGGTGATCATCTGAAAGTGCAAATAATTTGCTAAATGGTTATTAATGTTGGCTGCAAGGACTACCAAAGACAGAGGAGGAAACCCATGAGTACCTTTAGGTCCTGTTGGCACTGCTTTTGAGCATGTATCAAACATCATAAAACCAGAATTTTTGATACTGGACCAATGGCCAATGGAAAAAGCACAGATCCATTTTTAGGCGTCAAATGTTCCAGTACTTCATGCATTGGAAAACACTTTATGTTACTTGACCTACTGTACTACAAGAATAGTTTTTTGCCATTAATTTTAATAAAATTTAAATGTTTACTGAACAATAGTGTTTTATCATATTGTGTTTTATAACAGTTACTATACATAAATAAAGCAATAGGCCACTCAAGGCTGTGTGGTACAGTGATGTCCACATGTTGTACCTAACAACACACCAGAACCATGGTAGAATTACTTTAATGCATGTCCCCTTTTTGTTCATTTATTGGTTTATTTCATATAGTTATGGAAATGTACTAATAATACTTCTAATATAATTTCTAATAAATAATTATTTGGTGCTCTGAGTGTCAACCATATTTCCCTTTGAAGTGACCTTGTGCTGAGTTGGTGTGCTAAGTCGAGAGCATTAGCTGCAGTCTGCCAACTCTGTATCTCTCACAGAGACATATACACTCACACCTGGCATTGCAATGTGCTATGTCTCACTCTATCTCTTCTCACCCGCACACAGCTGGTCATGTAAATGCCATGGATTTTATTAATAGGACGCTAACCCTCCTCCAGTATAGGTGCCATCTGCTTGCCCTCAGCCATCTGTGCCTAAGCTCGACTGGTCATTGTGGGTCCAAGAGGATAGAAAACACTCATATTATTGGGCATTTTATGAAGCTAAATATTGGTCACCTTTTCATATGGTGTAATATTGTTTACAGCATAATACTACATTGGAAGTGAAGCTTCAGCAAATTAAGACAACACATAAATTTAACTACAATAGTATGATACATTCTCCTTCATTATACTGCTTTGGCTTTTTCTGGCCTCCAAATTGTTTGTTCCACAGTTTGTGTACTGATGTCCACTAAAGCTGCCCAGGAAATACCAGCAAGCTGTGTGTGAACATCATGCTGCCATAAATTCAGGGGGTCAAATGAATACCACTCCAGTCACACATACATGGGGTCGATGCCTAAGTGACCACTGAGTGATGCATTAGTGTGTGAGTGTGTTTGGCAGAACAGCGAGTAGGGGTGAGGGGATTATGTTGGGGTGGAGTACACATTAAAATAATTCCATTTATAAATGTGTTTTATAAGTATGTGAGTGACCTTGGGCATGAATGTGGTAATGGACTAATTGGCTCTGCTGTAGTACTACAATGGCCAAATTCCTTGTGGCCTTGGAGCAGGACAAACATTTTTCACTAAAGCTGAGGTAGTACCTTAGCCAAGGCATTATAATCAATATCAAGTCATAATGTTCCTATATCAGGCCAATAAAACTGGGATTCATGTTTGGTAAAGGCTCATTTCAATTCCTTCACTTTTTTGATCCAGTGATCAGTGTGGATTTTAGCATTGCATTCTCACTGAGACAGCTTTATAATGCTGTTTTTGTTGACATTATGGACAGTTGACCTGTCCTTGCTCTCATGCAGCATCTGCTGGTAGCCTGGACCAACGTTACAGGACAAGATGGAGTCTTTGCAATGTAATGAGCTAACATTAGCATGGTGGCAAATTCTATGTCATGAATTCCAACATCCCTAGTTTCCATTAGCTACAACAATGTAGTGCAGCTTGGCAGCATTTAACTATGTGTCGCATGGAAACTGGAAAATCAGCCATTAACTCTAAACAGTGTGAATAAGTATTTTGCCAAAAAGTGAGGTTTAAAGCAACATTATGTACCAATTTTACCTGACAATAACAGCTTTAAAATCAATTTGATGGTACACTGACTCATAATTGTGAATCTCTGTCACTGCCACTCTCGGACTGCAATGCCTGCTATAGTGCTATGTAACTTTGGAGGAGCAGACACAAAACCTCTCACAAGAACTGCATATGGCTTTACGGCACCACATCACACACCAAAAGATATAGGTTTTCAGCTAGCTATAAGAAGTAGCTTAGTATTCCCAGCATAGATCTCATGGCAGAAGCTGCCAAAAGAACGAATTCATTGTCTGAGGAAACGTGGGGGAGAGTGATCAGGCAAGAGACCAAACAAGAGTAAATCTTGGACTTGCTTTTACTCGTCGGCGAGAGTTAAAAGAGATAAAAGGATGCAAGACATTCTTATGGTTAACGGGAAAACAATGGAAATCTGACAGAAAAGTGTACATTCCTGTCAATATTATATATGAAAGACTACAACATAGACTGTAATCTTATCTGTGTCATCTCTGTCTCATGGAGATTTGTAGTTTTTCTGGATGCCAAAAGTCATCTAACCTCAGTCCCGTTTCAGGCTAGCATGCGAAGAAATAAATTCATCACACACCAAAACGTTTGATATTCTTTGTCATATTTCATGCCAACTAAGCCCTAAAGGTTTGCAACCTCCTGTAATAAATCCCTGTAATATTACTCTGTCTTGTAAGTTGACATGGTTCTTTCTTTTCTGATGTTCTTTGTAGGAGTTGTGCCAAATTCTTTCTTGCCGGCAGAATCCGACTCCCCTTCGCGTGCACGTGTGTCATGCAAGCATATGGACAGTACAGACTACACTTGCCATTCCAGTTGTTTACACATAGAAACATAGAAATCATGAATGTAATCTGTAGTATCCATATGCCTGCATGATGCGCATGGATTCTGTATTTTTCAGCTCGTCAACAAATGCATGTGCGCATGGAGGAGCTCACAGCGAAATGTGTATTTACGACAGTGGTGTAAGAGTGATATACGCTCTAACACTGGGTAAAAGCATATTCCAACTGAACTTTTTTTACTATGTAAAATACATATGTTATATTTTATCCCATGTTGGCCTGTGTCTTGCTCTCCCCATAACTTTTACATCACTTTTCTGTTAATGTATTACATCGTGGCCCTTGCTGTCCCCAAAATCTGCTTCCCCCCTGAGTTAGAATTCCTCTAAAGGTACCCACCCAGACAGCCAGTCATTAAGACCCATTTTAGCTGCTGCTGAGAGTGTGTTCTGGCCTGGATTTATTGCTATTTAGTGGCACAATCCTACTAGTACTTTATCACACTAATCAAAAGCATCTTTGGTCATGCCAAAGGGACAGCGATTTATCATGACTCTTGATGCTGCTATGGCTCAGTCTGGCGCTGGTGGTCAGACTTACATTGATATAACTCTCAGCCCCTTGGTTCCTCACAGCTTTTCCATGAAGATTGAAATGGAGACAGGCGTTAGACAGTTGTTGTTCTTGATGTCCCTCATCTGCCTGTCATGGCTAACGGGCAGCATGCTGGCAGCGCTCACCCCAAAATGGCAGTGACAGCACAGTCCAGAGAAGCTCATTGCTCTGGGCCATCCTCCATCTGTTGAGAGCTTTCTTGGCAGTGGCAGGAGAACATATGAATGTGCTTAGAGAAGAGACCTCTGCCTTTAACTGGCAACTGAGAGAAAGAGAGGAAGAGAGAGCAAAGCAGAATAACGCTAAGTTCCACAGGAGACGGACATTAAGTTGGGTATTTTCCAGGAAGGCCTTAATTGCTTTAATTTTAGGGACAACGTGAAAGAGATACAGAACATTGAGTTTTTTTGAGCCAATTGAGTCAAATGCTTAAGTATTTACTTATTAAACAGTAAGTAATTAGGTGTTACAATAATAGTTCTTCATTAATTACTCTTTACTATATTAAACTACTATGTTGCTTAACAGTAAATACAAGAAAAATAGTTATCTGATTTACCTACACTGTAAAAAGTGGTTCATCAGATCTACTTAAAAAATTACTTCATGTGGTAACAAGCAAATGAACTAGTTTTCTTCAACCTAAATAAACACTTTGAATGAACAATTTTTGATAGAAATTACAATCAAAGTAATTTTTTGAGTTGAATAAAACTAGTTCAATTGCTTGTTACTACATGAAGTAGATTTTTTAAGTAGATCTGACGAGCCACTCTTTACAGTGTACACAGACTGACAATTAACACTCCGGTGTCAATAATGAGCAACCAGTGACTACTAGGGTGGCTTTTCAAGTATTCTTTAGTAAAGGCAACGGTTATATATGGAACTGTGAACACTCAAGGAACTGGCTGAACGCCTGATGCGTTCTATGATGGAAAACCTGTTGTATAAGGTTCTTTATGGCTTTTAAAACATTGGGCCTCATTCACTCACCGTTCTTAAGAATAAATTCCTTCTGAAAACCTTTTCTTCTGTGGGATTTGTTCTTAGGTAAGAATAGAATCTATGTACATTCAAGAGCACAAAGGTTCTGCGGTTTAAGAACGCATCATGAATCTACCTTTTTCTTAGGACCTTTCTCAAGAACAATAAAAAAAACACTTAGGAAGGTCATTAAACCTTTTTTGGTAATATATAGAACCCTTTTGTTAAGAGTGTACCAGCTTCTAAGACTTATAGCAATGGTGGAACCCTTTTTGGTGATATAGAACAAACTTCAAGTTCTCCATCATGGGAAAAATCATTTTATCATGCAAGCATTCATATGGTTCCTCAAGTTGTCATGGTTCTGTATATAACCACTGACTTTACTAAAGAACCCTTGGAGAACTCTTTTGTTAAAAGGACACCATCCGGATTGTAAGATTTGTAACAATAGTGGAACTTTTTTGATGACATATAGAACCATTTACCTAAAAGTACCGGCAGTTAACACTCTGGCATCAATAATGAGCTAGTGACTACTAGCTTTTAACTTTTATTGCATAAGTAGGGTATTGACTTTGTACTCCACTTGAGAATAATAAGTAATTTAGAATTATCTGTAATGTCTCACTAATGTCAATGTAAGAACAGTAACCTGAGTAGATAACATCAACAGTTCAAGACTGGTTACGTTTTTACACTTCATCAGTATATCATCACTGTCAGAACAAAACTTTGTATGTCTGAAAAAAGTAACTTTACGGGAAGGGGAAGAAACTTTCTTAGCTTTTGATGGAAGTTAATGTAGCGAGATCTAATTTAAAGTAATTTTGGATGGTTTCTATTGGTGTATTCATCATGAAATTCTGATGCTGGTTAAACTGCAGCTGGTATTTTTAAATTATGTAAAAAATGAAAAACATAAAAAATAAAGATACAAGGTTTTATTCTAACAACAACGATTTACTAATGAGTAATTAATAATTAATATGGTAACACGTGATTACTTTGTTATTAAGTATTTCAGTACTTAGGCATTAATTAAGAAAATGTTAAATATGTACTTATCACAATTATTAAAGGTTTATTGCTACATTATTATACTTTTTTACAATTTAGCATTACAGTTAGGAGTAATTGATGGAGAACTCCAGTGATAACACTTTATTACTTATTACTAAGTTAACATGTAGTGGTAGAAGATTCCTTCCTAAATTATTACACTTTCATCAACATAGCAATTTATTATAATGAGAAATAATTAATGAAGAACCACTGTGGTACTTTAAATTGAATGATTATTTAAGGATAAATAAAGGAGCTGTATTGTAAACATGTGTCACATCCTTAAAACGGGGAGTTCTTTAAGGATTCTTTAGTAAAGGCAATGGTTGTATGTGGAACTGTGAATACTCAAAGAACCGTTTGAACACTAAATACAAAATGAGGAACCTTTTGTATATGGTTCTTTAAAGAACCTTTTAAAACAGATTCTATATAGCACTAAAAGGGTTCCACTATTGTTACCAAGTCATTGAACCTTTTTTGGTACTCTATAAAACCCTTGTTTAACAGTGTACCAGATAGTAAGACTTGTAACAATAGTGGAACCCTTTTTGGTGATATGTAGAACCATGTTTTAAAAGGTGAAGAACTTTACGTTCTTCACAATGGGAAAAAAATGTTTAACTATGCGGGCATGCAAATGGTTCTTTGAGTTGTCATGGTTCTATGTATAACCACTGCCTTTACAAGAACCCTTGAAGAATGCTTTTATTTAGGAGCGTAGTGTCTCCACTGCAGCTGCCTCATTAGTAAGAGTTACAGACTTAAGTTCGAAACCGTTGACCTAGCTGCTTGCGCTTTACATCTGCTCTCTGTGCAATGTTGTGCTTTCAAATGTATTTGAGGAACCCATAAAGCCAGTCCTGGTTCTCCACTCAGTGACAATGTGAGCAAATATTTTTAAACAGAACAAGACAAACAGAGCAGAGTATTTAGCCAGCGTGCTCCAAAATGTGCATTAACAGTGCTTCCAACCCGTTAATCAGTCACCCGCTCGCCCCCTTCGCGCTGTGGACGTTGGCTGAAGGCGGGAGTGAGAAAGAATGAGATTGTCTTCCCGGCATTTTTCAGATTCTGCCACAACTCAAGAGTTTCCCTCACTTCAAAGAAGAGTGCATGTTTTCTAAACTTGATGCAGGCCTGGGAGTGATAAAAAGTGAAGCGCAGTAGTCACGGCCTTTCACCTTTTTATTAGCAATCTATTTGGGGAGAGCTTACCCATGACCTGAAGAAGCTTTCTTTTGAATTCTCTTAAACTGCCCGCTCAGTAGAGCCCAGGTTTGGTCATTTATCTGAATTTGATTTCATTTCATTCGCACATTCCATTTCATTTATTTTAGACGAGTACTGGGAGTCACACTGAAAAATTGCACTCCTAAATGTAACCACAGCAAGGGATATGATGAAAAGAGATCGTCATGCACCATTAACTGGAGATCTGTTTTGTAAGGCCTATAGGAATATTGAGGTGTTGCACTGTACAAATAAAACCTAAGACCATAATTATGCGTTCTCTGGGCCTTGGGGAGTACTGGCACAGGCCCACAGGTTTGTCATGGTAACAAACACAGCCATATACTCTGATTTTTGGCTGACTTTGTGCGACCCTAGCTGTTCTGTTTATTTAATTGTAATTCTAATAATGCTGTGGGTTTTTTGTCCGCCCTAAACCTCTTGGCATGTGGCTCCAGTACAAGACAAAACATCTCACCTTCAGGATAACTCCTCTGCATTTGGCTCCAACTTTCAAAAGTTCCTCAATCATATTTTCTCTTTTTCTTTTTTAATGGCTAGATTGAGGTATTTGAAATTCTATGACCTGGCTTACAACCAGTTCTGTGAAAATATGAATTCTAGCATGATCTCAAAGCCATGCAAGATGTATCAAAAAGGTGTTACCTCTTACACAGGACGTAAGTCATTATGTGTATAGGAAGAATGTCACGAGTGTTATCAATAATATAAACAAGCTAAGTTGGCCTTTTTTGCTATATGGAATACTGTATCTTAATAGCCTAATTCTGTGTGTCAAATACAGTTAAATTTAAAGTCCTCTACTATTCTAACTATTCAGATTCTGGTTGCACTATATCCACTGTTATAGATGGATTACAGTAGTACATACTTATACTCATGTAATCACACAAGTGTATCTTTATTTCATATTATAACAATTTATGTAATTTTTCATGTAATTACACATTTATAACAGGGTGAACTGCTGTTATTCCTACAACATCTTTCTATTTATAGCAGGATATGTGTAATTAGATAGACAGCAGATGTATTATTAAACTACTATAATGTAGTATTATACTACCCCAAAGGCAATGCCTGGATTACTAATCTGTAATGTCATTGTTTACACAAAACAACTACACAGGAACTGTCCACACTTACATACTTGGACATGTGTTGTTGCTGTTTAAATATCATCACATTACACAATGGTTTGACACGAGAACTTTGGATAGGTTAGCACATCACAACACAAACATACTACTCCAAACATACAGCTTGCTAAATGGAAAGTTGGCATTTCCTGGGCTGAGACAGCGCACACTATTTGGATAATCGGCAGTTCACCCTACTACATGTGTAACTACAGAAGAGAAACTGTTATAACAATCAGAATATACTTGTGTAATTACACAACTGAAGTTGATGCACAGGTGTTTAACATGAACTATTCTACCAAAATCTATATGTAACTGTGAATACATCACCAGTAGTTACATTGTTGTTGCATATGTTTTTACGAGGAGCTACACAGTTATTAGAGACTCAATACAAAGTGAGACCCTAATTCTTTGTAAACATTTGTAACAAAATTGTTGTAGTTCCTTTAGGACCACCTAAACATCTTATAAACGCAAAGAATTTAGACAGCTTGCAGTAGTCACTGTTATTATTTAGCACATAATTATCTAGCAAGATGGAACCCAAAAAATCCCACTCTGAGTGCCCAAAAGGCTACAAACAGCCCTATTTGTGAGACAAACTAAACGAAACTCTATGCATTGTCAGTTTTGTTAGATCATGTTTCCAACGTATCAAATAAATGCAACAACAGCATTAGGAAATAGTGTCAGAAACACATTTTCTGTATCAGCCTTAAAGGGTGAATAATGAAAGCATACTCACGCACTTTTCCAAAAAATAAAAATAAATGCTTATAAGAGGGTACAATGAGACCACCACATCACAAAGAGTTAAAGAGGCATTTAACACGACTGTGTGCTTGCACATCTGTGAAAACTAGGAAATGCTCTCTCTAACCAGTCTCCTGTTCTGTAAACTGTTAGAGAACTAAGATCAACAAATACAAGCAGCCAGACTTGTTAGACAGTCAGACTGGGGGTCAGCAGGTCATGCACCATGTGTTGGTGCCTTTGTTGCTTTTTTGCCAAATCAGTTTTCATTTATTTTTACTCTCTAATTGTGTCATCAGCATGTGACACGTATATCGACAGTGCTCTGACACCTATACTCAAGAAACCGCAAATGTGCTTCTGTCCTCGGGCCTTCGGGTCAACCCTGTGACCTTTAACCTTGTGCAGCAAAATGGTGTGTGTCGATTGTGGAAGTTTGATACAATGTTTTTCATACTGACTAATGCCAGATTAGCTTATATTATTGAACTTAAGATCACTTTAATCACAAATTAAGCTTTTTTGTCTGAACACCTACACTACATGTGTAAAAAATGTTAACCCTAATAAGAGCTTGTCATATATTACTTTAACTCACACTTTTTCTCAGTTGGCTCAGTGCAGATGATGACTGGATCTGTTTTTTTGCAGAGCTAGCGTTCTAGACAGGTGACGGCTGATATATGGCCTCTAAAATCACAAAGCAAATACGGAGCCTATTGGGCAAAGACGTGTTGATCTGTCATGTGTTGCATGCTCTGCTGTAAGGCTAATGGTTTTAATTCTCTTAGGTGTTTAAAGGGCCTCACAGAAACGTGTCACACTCGTGTGACCTCACTGCGTATGAGCAATAAAAGACACATCGCCAATGCTGACGCAATCAAGCTGTTTAGACTTGCTTTGTGTTCTCCAACTGAGAAACTCCACTTTTTTTAGTGCAGAAATGCTCATAATACACTTGGGTTCAATTTCCTCATCTTTCCACCTCCATTTGGTTTGTGAGGGCCCATAAATGTCTGTAGTAATAAGAAGGTCTTGTCAGCCCAAGGGATGGAGCTGCTTTCAGCGCAGTGCATGTGTTATATATTTATTTACTTTCACGCTTGCGCTACACACTGCATTTGAATTCGAGATTTTCCCCTTTGACCCCAAACGGAGGGAATTCTTTGGCTGGTCTGTGTGGTTTTCATGAGAAGGCACTGAAATGCTGTCAAATACGACGTTTTTGCATGGGAGTCCTATCATAAAAATATGCTCGGCTGATGAACGGCTCAGTTCATATGAGCGGTCTGCTTGGCCTTGGCCCACGTCTGTTCCAAACCCCCAGTGCATCATGAGCAGAAGCCCTGCATGACGGGTGATGGGTGGCCACATTTTAAAACGTCTGACAACCCTGGAGCTTGAAAACTCAGACCTATAAAATAAAATAGTAACACATTCTGATTTATTAGAGCTATTTTGAAAGAGCGCACAGGTATCTGAGAAATGTTGATTCTCGATCTACCTAAACTGTATTGTGTTGTTCTGTAGGGCTTGAGTTTTTTAACGGTGTGCTTTAGTTTAGCTCTGTAAGGAAACCTTTTCCCTGCAGTAGAGCTTGAAATATTTGTCTGAACTCAAAAGACCCACCTACTCGCATCAGGTTTGAACTGCGTTCAGACATTATTTCTCAAATATTTGTCAGGCTCTGGTCAGGTTCATATATCGCATTCTGGTTTTTCATTGCCTGTTTTCCTTTAACGGATTTTGTCCTGCATTTAACCCCACTTTAGTTGTTCTTCCTACTTTATTCATCTTCTTCACTTTTATTACCTTCAATAATTCTTAATCTGGCACGCTAGAGGCACTTGTGTTGTTTGCACCAAGGTCCACTGAGGCCCACAATGCCAGCGTGAAAACAATACAGTAGAATGTGCAGTCTAAAGTTTATCCACACTAAAATCCAGACTTTTGGGATGTTGTCTGAAGTGATTGAACAGTTATTCTTAATTTAGCTGCTGACTGTTAGCTTGATAAAGCAGTCAGATCATACAGGACTGTACATACAGAAAGTATGTGAAAAGCTATCAAAAGATAAACATGAGAACACATACACACATCATTCTATGTATTGTTTCATTAAAGTGTGCTTACAGACCTTGTGTAAAAGATGAGTCCTCGGCATCTAACACTGTTCTGACCAGCCACCACTGTTAGTTTTAGCATTAGTTCATCTGAACAGGCAGCTTACATCACTAAAACCTCCTCTTTATTAGAAAACCTGAAAACATACCACGTTAGCGTTGAGTGACTAAGCGATTTCCCTGATTTGATTAATGTAAACATGCCTTCCAGAATCCATTTTTTTCTTTAAATTCTCAAACATGTATGTCTGCACTGAACATCTTGCAAAGCCAGTGAATATTTGAATATTTCACCTCTACTCCACTGTGTGTTTCTAGTTTTTTCTTAGTGCTACTGAACTTTTAAGTTCTATGGATGCTACCAGTTAGTCTAAAGTGAAAGTAACAACTATGACTAAGGGAGGCGGGACATGCCCAGAATTTTCGGTCAATTACGTTAAAAAACTAGGATTTCAAATTGTGATCACACTCAAAACAATGATGCCAGGCCAATGAAAACAAACACTGAATAACAAGTATCCTCTTGATCCTTATGTAATTATTCATGATGGTTACATTTGACTAGGTCAGGAATGAGCAACCCAAATGTTAAGAAGGGTAATTTTGTCATTTTGTCAACAAAAATCAAACCACCTTGGGAACCACAATATTTTATGTTGTTTTATTGGATGTTTTATTGAACATCTTGGCTGTAAGTCTCAGTAGGTGCTAATGTACTAGTTTAGGCTAAAAAATATAAACAAAAATGTAGACTTACTTTGCTCTGCTTTAAGCTTTAGCTCAGCTATAGCCACTTTTCTCACATCTCTGATAGGAAACCTTTCCACAAAAGTAGAAAAGACTTTGTAAAATGTCTTTCAATATTCAATTTTTTATGAGGCTGAAGTCAGCTTCACATTCGCCAGCTTCTTGTTTGAATTTTCCCATTCAACCTTAAATGGTGCCTGAAGCACCAGAATGTAACTACGGCACCATGGAACGGGGCAATTTGAACAAGAAACTGACTTGAGCTTCATGACTTTTCAGGAAACCAGCTGGAGTTCTTATAAATGCAAATAAGTCAATTCATCTCTAAATTATTGATGTTAATCTTAAATCATTCTCTTTGTCTTTTCGCTAGCTACTAGCTAGGCGAGATGTTGTCTGTGTTGCTATGGTGACCAGCAGCCTGTGTGTCAATCGTCAGGGTTAAAGGGTGAATTAGCAGACATAGACTTTATTAACTCCAGCGTTTTAGACCATTTATTGCTAAACCTGTGTTAGAATGATCAGCAGAGCTTTATTTTACTGCAAAGGAGAATTATTATATTTTTACCTAAAAATCGAATTCTGCTGTGGAGCCGCAACACAGCAGTAAAAGAGCTGCATGTTGCTGACCCCTGGACTAGCTCCTGTCACTCAAAGACCACTGCAACATGAAACTAATTATTCCTTTCTTACCTGATGTCCCACTCACCCTGTTTTATATATATATCAATCAATAAACAAAACAATATATATATATATATATATATATATATATATATATATATATATATATATTGTTTTGTTTATTGATTGATGTTATGACACCTGGTAACTTTGCGTTGTTGTTAAGCTAACTTAACAAGCACTGTCATTATTTCTCTTTTTATCGTTAGGTCTGTTATTTGGTCTTGGGTTCAGGTCAGGTCCAGACAGCAGTTTGTTGGGTGTACATTCAAAAACTTGGTGCTGTCAGTGGGGTTCAGTCAGATTTGAAATAAAATTTTAGGCCTCTGCCTTGCACCACTGCCCCAGCTGTAAAGTACATCCCGGAGGCTGTAAAAGGTTCTGTAACTTGTCCTGTCCATTAATATCTCATCAGGAACTCTATAGAAACCTGTTCTATGTCAAAACAAGCACTATTACAATTCTTTATGAAGAGAAACAAACAGTTTCATCAAGGCTAGACCTTACATTCACCTGGATTAGATTAGCCCCTCTGGAGTCCACATGAGCTACAGGCAGGGTGGGATCACTTAACAGAAGTTAACTGAACCCTGCTGATTTTGCTGTGTACACTTTCAAATGTGTATTTACTGTAATTTCTTCTTGCTTTTTTGTGTGTGTTTTTTTTTTTTAGTGGTTCAAAGGAAGAAAAAACAGAGAGCTACCGGCTGTTCTGTTGTCCTCTCAGTCTGCTGCTATGCACCAGCGGAAACAGACAAATCCATACTGGCAAAAACGTCATGCAACTGAAATGATTTCACGAAAACATGACTTGCCTGTTCAGGCCAATAGACTGAAAGAATGAAAAAGGCAGAAAGAATGAAAACAAAAGCAAAACAATCGAATCAGTGAAAATTATTGAAAGAATGTACAACGGAATTTGCGGTGTTGATGACATGTCAAAACAAAGCAAATGGGTGACAATGATTTGTTAAAACACTCATTGATTGGCCAGGACTTCTCACTCCTGACCATGAGGTTTAGTCAGATGAAATGCATTAGCTTTAATGGATAAAAAATTCTGTGGTATTACAGCAGGTACACTTTGTTCCAAAACAGGGCAGAAAACAAAGCACTGTTTGGTTTTAATAAGTGAGATATGTCTCAAACGCAGTAAAATCACTGTATTGACTGTGATATAGTGCCTATAGGAGTTCACTGAACACATATGACCTTAATTGTGTACCCATTTAAAGTGAGTTTAAATGTTTGTATCGCATGCTGAGATGTAGATGTAGTATTTCAGTCTTCTACATGACTCAATGACTTCATTGGGCAACTAAATGCCCAGTGACTTCACTGATGGTCTGGTGTGCCCTTAGATGTGTCCAGCTGCTGCTATGAATTGTGTTCCCTGTTATACTTGTCGCCTTTGACTTACAGCACAGTGTTATATTTACTCTGCATACAATCTCTACCATCTCATAGCAGTTCTGCTTATGTCTGATGGTTTATGTCATGGTAAGCGGCCCATATTAACCACAGGCACTCTGAATTCACATGTTCACTACAATGCAAAGAAATATACAGTATGTGGGTACTTAAGTTTCCCATTCACAGCATACATATCAGTCCATATACACACATGTATGCATATTACATATATACATATTAATTTTATAATATTTGCTGAATTATTTATGGTTGTATTACCAAATTACAGAATAAAAAAACTTCTGCTCTTCACTGCAAGTCAACCCCAAGAAAGAAATTAGCTAACTGATCTTTACTAAATAGCTACTGTGTTTCTTACTATTTCCTTTTTATTTTAAAGTTTTAGAATAATAAACATTACCGCTCTTCATAAAACAAGTGTTCTGTTATAAATGCCTATTAGCTAGCTGATTTTAGCCAGTTTAACATATCGCTGTTGATATCACTGTTGTCAGAACAAAACTTTGTATCTCCAAAATGATGATTTTACATGATAAGGAAAAAACATAATGTACTTTTAATTTAAGTCAATGTAACCAGACCTTTTTCCAAGTCACTTTGGGCTGTTTCTTTTGATCCATTCATCATGAAATTTACATAAACTTTCAAAAGCAACAGGCATTTTCAAATTATGTCAAAATCAAAAATGGACATACAACGTTTTGTTCCGACAGCAGTGATATAGTCCTATGCAAAAGTTTAAACATCTCTGGTCAAATTACAGGTTTTGTTGATTTTGTTGAAGTGAAAATAAGTTAACACATTCTCCACAAGGTACAGACTTAAATATGACAGCTTTCTGCAAATTTCAGTGCATAGTTTCTTTGCTGAGTTTAACACTTTGGAGAATAATAATAAAAAAAAACTATCATCTAAACCTCTGCATACAACTGTGAGCTAATGTTTAAGGTAAGCTGAAGACTTAGCTTAGGTAGTCAGTGAAATCAATGAAATCTTGAACATTGGACCTTCTTTCTGTAAAGTGAACCAAAAGTGATTATTTGAATATTTTAAAATGCAGCAAATGATTTGATTATGTTCTACTTTACTTTTAACGTAAGACGTTTTTGCAAGTCATTTTAGGGTCATAATATTTGTTGCTGTTTACTAAACTGAGAACTGTGAGAAGGGCAATAGTCACTTATTGTACTTGGTAACAAATTACATTACAGGTCACAAATGAATTGATGTTATTAATTATTTAAACATTATTTAAGTGACCATTAAGCATTAGGTGTTACTATTAGGTATTAGGTAAATTACTTAGCAACTGAGTGCTCTGTTAACTGATTTTGAATTGGATTCAGAATTTGGATTTTCCCTTTAAAGTAAAGTGTTGCCAGGTAGTTTTACAGTGGAGACTAAAAATATAACTGTGTTGCCACATGGAGAAGACAGAGCACTGAGTCAAACTGGTGCTATTTCCCGTATGGAGAAAACTATCTTTCCTTTTTCAACCAGACATCCCTCCCGCAGAGTCTACCACCAGATCTACACATCTCACAGCCCTTTTAGCCTCAGCCAGCAGCTTCCCTGTTGTCTTTCAATGTCCCAATAGCCTAGCACTTTCCATTAGCTGACATATCATACCTCAGTCTCCAAACTGCTGCCAAGTACATAGGTTTGAACAGTAAATGAGTACAAGATTCACAAATATTTCATCATCTGCTGCTTATGTGTGTGTGTGTGTGGTGTGTGTGTGTGTGTGTGTGTAAGGAACATGAAAAGCAGAGCACATTTCCGTACTGCACACCAGATGTGATGAGGCAGCCATAGACGGGGGCTTTTTCAAAGATAAATATTTACCTTTACACTGTGTGACGATGTAACGCATGCTCGGAGCTTTAAGTGTGCATTCATCATGCTTGTTTTTCTGCACAGGTGCTTATGTTTCATGTTACTGTTCCTTGATGATGATGATTATTATTATTTTTTTTGTTACCATAATTATATAACGAGCATGTGGATGTGGTGGAGGCTCTCTGTATGGTTGTGAGTAATGGTAATGAGTGCCACTTAGAGTTTTTCAAAGGCTTACCAAAAATAATTACAGCAACAAGCAAACATAAAGAGAAACGTTAGTGGTTGTACGTGCACACTGTGGTTTTCCCTGAGCACCCAGTATGAGTATATATGACTGGAACATACATTTAACACAGGGCCAGAACATTTATACATACACAGTGGATCTAAATTAGGGGATTTCTGCTCAAAATCTGCATGAAGAGTTACAATAACCAGAGGTGTGTTTAGGTTCAGTTACCAGCACATACTGTGGAAAATAAAGCTGCAGTAAGGTTCTTTGGAGCAATGCCAAAGAAAAGAAAACACATATGATTTCCTAAATCACCTTTTAATGAATTGTTTTTTAATGTAATAATCCATCTGCTGCAACAGTAGCATATCGTCCCTGTCAGAAAGAAAAACAAATATCTCCAAAATGATAAAACCCTTTTTACTTGTAAAAGAAGTTAATGATTTTTTCTCAGTAATTTTGGATAATTTCTATTGGTTCATTCATTGTGAAACTAACACAATGCAAAGGACAAAGAGAGCTTTGAAATTTTGCCAAAAAGTACAAGAAGACAAAATTGGAGATACAAGGTTTTTGCATGATATGGTCAAAATAGGCAATATTTTAGATATTTTTCCCATGCTTAAAAGAACAGAAAACCTCTGCTGGAGCAACTGCCCTATTGAACGTTTCCTTTTATAAGTGTGTTTGGAGTCAATACGTTTATTGATCTTTTCTAAATAAAGGAAAAGGTGACCAAATTATTGTCCATAGTAACCGTTAGTATGCTACAGATGCAGCAGATAGAGATTCAACTGATAAGCACTGACGTCTTCCTTTAAAGTCGAACGAATCTGAATCTGAATGGACTTTTTTACCTTAATTAGTTCAGGTTCCTATTCATATTAAGCATAATTGATCATATCATTTGAAAGACAGAAGTCTTGTTTTCCCATAATCTTTAATTAAAAATGAAAATAAAATTAACCAATGATATCCTTTTTCTCTACCCACACCCACCACCCCCATCTATCACTGAGCGATGATAGCTCAGAGACCCTCCCACTTGGAAATACGTCACGATACAGAAGGAATGTTATGATTTTGATTTATGCTGATGTAAAAGAGCCATTTGTTGAAGGATTCTTTAGGGCAGTAATTTTCAAACTCTGGGTTGTGTGGGAAGAACTGGGCCTCGAGGAAGCTGGATCAATGCATATTTTTTGTTTTTCCCACAAGTGCAGATCTACATGAAGCACATTTTAGATCCAAAGCAGAAACCACTCTGTTTCTGCACCACTGCCACTTCTAAAGAGCTTGTGTGTTATCAGTGTGGCCTTGAATGTGGCTTGGATGGTCACAAGAGTATAAAAATGCATCAAGTGTCATGCGAAAGACAAACAAAGTGACGTGCGGTCACCGAGTCTATTTTTTGCTGTTTGCCACAACCTTAAAGCAACCTGAAACAAGTAGAAAACACTTCGTGTCACTTGAGGCTGGTTATTTCCTGGTAAAGCATCAGTTACTGATATGCTGAAAGCAACAGTGATCTGATTGTTGTACTATCCTACTATCTTACAACATGGAACAGGACAAATTTTAGACAAATTTTAGACATTTCATGTCCAACTAGTCATTACTGATGTTTATTCATGTGTTCACACTGAATGGATTGCAGAACAAATGTATTGTTATAATTTTAGTATTTTCCTATTTCACAGTATGTAATAAGGACAGTAGTACAAAGTAGAATTAGGCTATTAGCTAGAGATTCTAGTACCTTTTCTAAATAAGTCCTGGCATTAAAAAAGTTTCAGAACTCTTGCTTTAGATAAGCAAAAGTATCTCTTCTTTGGCATCGCTCCAAACAATCTTTTTGACATCTTTATGGTGAAAGTGTTCAGTATTTATTAGCAATCAACTGTTTCTTTTGAAAGCTGGAAACATTTGACTGACCAGTTGAGATTGCACAAAATATTCTACAGTTTGCTTTGGGTGCCTAAAGTTGATGGCAATATTCCACTAGTAGATCTGTGGGTCTTTTAAACTGTTCTGGTATATTGTTAAACCATTCACCCTGCACTAAACAGAAGGCTAATGGGCAAAGGTTTGTTTTTGTTTGCCAACATTCATGAGTGGTCAAGTTGAACGCACCTTGGCTTCTTGCTCTTGGCCATAATCATTCATTCCCTGTTACTGAGCTTCATTGTGTCTGGTGACACCTGACTCACTGGATGAATTGTGTGTGTTTTTCGGCCTCCCACAGAGATGTGCCATTAAAAGCTTACCATGGTGACAGAACGGTGAAAACTGTGGCATGGGATCCGTTATGTTTAACAGCGTATAAAACAGTCTAGGAGGAAGAATGCTCTTGGCCAATTGATCCAGGAGAAGAGACAGAAAGCTCCTTGTTTGAGAGCCTTATCAGATCCTTTACTTCCATCCTTCATGTCAGGAGCCAAAAGCAGGGAGGGAAGCATGAGTGAGCTAGTATTAGCCAACCTAATTCATCATCCAACTGTAAAGGCCTGAGAAAACACACTGCATATCCTCACAACACACGATATGTTCCACTTAAGCAGGCATGCAATATTACTGAAGCCAGAGAAAGGCATGTTGTTCAAAACTAAAGCAGAGCAGTCGAGTCATGAGCACGAACCTCTGATGAAAACCAATTTTCAGAATGAAGTTCCTTCCGGCCATTTACTGGCTATAGATGTATCCTGTATGTTCACTGGAGCTGGATCACTTGAAGCTTTGTTTTTACCCAATTTTCTCCCCAAATTAGTCATGGCCAATTCCCACTCATTAGCCAGGTCTTCACATATCACACCATGCTACCAAGTTGGGAGGGTAAAGCATGTGCTTCGTCCAAGAAATATGAATCCAACTACAATGTCTTTTCAAACTGCTGCTAATGTAACATCGTTGGACAGCTCAACACACTTGGAGGAGAACACTAACAGGTTGCTTTACATCCATTGTAGTGAATGGGGGGTGAGGGAGGGTGATCCTATCCACCCAGAGAAAGCGAGGCCAATTATGCTGTCTAGGACTTGCAGCCATGGATGTCTTTTAATTGTCTGCCTCTTTTTACTTGGTGGTCTTTAAGGGCTCCATAGGTCAAAAATATACAATTTAGGATGCAAAAATGCTGTAAATGTTATCATGGGTATCATCACATTTACATATACATTTACATTTACAGCATTTAGCAGACGGTCTTATCCACAGCGACTTACAAAAGAGAAAGTATCTTTGCTAGTTACAAATAGGTTAGAGAGAAAGCTTGTCCTGAGCTCAGATATTGCTAGAAACAAAAGCCAATGTTGATACCTAAAGAAAAAGAAACAGAATTAAAAATAGTACAATACAATACATTTTAACTTAAGTACTTAACTCAGTGCTCACTTAAGTGCTGTGAAAAAGGATGTGTCTTCAGTCTGCCTTTGAAGACCATGAGAGAGTCTGGACAGTCTGTTCGGACAGCCAGTGGGAGTTTGTTCCACCATCTGGGTGCCAGGACAGAGAAAAGTCTAGATGCTTGTCCAATTAAAGAATTGAGTAGCAAAGTTACATTTTTGCCATATCACCCACTCATAGGTATAAATGTAAATATACATTTGATTCAGTTCTCCCCTTTCCTATGTTAAACCACTGTTTCCCACAACTTGCTGAAACCCTTTTCAGTCACACATTAAGGCAGTGATTCCTGATTGGTTCTAGCTATTTTTCCTGACTGGGTTATTTGTTCTGACAATATCCTGCACTGTAGGTTTATTTGGCACACAAGTCCCGCTGTGGAAAGGGGCGAACAGTGCATAGCCAAGCAGAAAATCTTAGTATAGATGGACATCCCTTTCTACTTGGCAAGAAATCAGCTTGACTTCCTTTCTCAGTTTGAAGTCATCCAAGTTCAGAAAGAGTCTATCAGTCAATGGTATTTTTCCCATCTCTTGAGTTATATCTGCAGTATAGAGACATGCTAATGACCTAACACTACAATCCACTCAGCAGCGACTGTATATATGCCCATGTTGAAAGCATCATCGTGTTTGTAGCCTTTAATAGCTAGGACCCGTTTCAGCATGACGTCATGTTCTTCTCTCATGCAATGTGACAAGCAGTATTACAGGCGAGGCAAATCCCTCTTGACAAATGGCAGCATGTTTCGAGCATTTACAAATCAGAGCGCAAACAGCCCAGCCAACGGGAAATAACTTTGAGTAAGAAGATAGCTGGGGATTCTTAAAACATCGCCTAATGCATGACATAAAGCGATTCCTCCCAGGGTAACCATGACAAAAGGCCTCAGTCAGCGATTTTTATGTCATGACGTGTGTCAAACAGTGTTTCAGACATAACTGCCTCGTCTCCATCTGCCCTCGCTGAAGATTAAATTGCTGCGTTTCTAATGGTGTGGAGGCTTGACAAACCTCTGCCTTAAGTGGCTGTGGTTGTGTATCACACAGGAAGATCTGAGTGCTTGAAAAGGGTTATGGGTGTAATCAGGGAAAGGTGGAATGCTCTCTAGCCGCAAACAGATTACAGAGGAGCTTTTTTTACGATGCTGTAAAAATGCCTTGACTTTGACTTAGTGGATCTGCCCAGGGACAGTCTGTCGGGTCAGGCTGGGACCAGGGAATATAAGGCAAAAAATAACGTTATGATACTTAAAGATATTTTCATAATACACAATGTTTTTGTGATTTTTGTGATGTGTTGTTTTTCTAAGGCTTGATAGACTGAAACGGACACAACACCATGTGCAAGAGAAACAGTAGTGCCACATTTGAAAAATGCGATCAATGCTATATTCATGTCCTGTACATACTGTATATCACAACATATGTTCAAATTGATCAAAACCAAGGCACAACTTTTATTAAATCCTGACCCTAAATACACATTGTCCAGTCATAGTTCAGCAATTGTAACACATCCTGGGCACCTCTGACAAGTTTTTAGAATTGAATAACACTCCATTGTGCTGTGTGGGGGGAGCGGGGGATGTAGAATTGGATACTTTTGGAGTAGGAGGAAAATTTGTGAAATTGGAGAGATATTTGACCTTAACTAAGAACACAAGAGGAGAGGTGTAGGATGTGAAGGAACAGTGAGGAAGGCTGTGTTCTTACTCAAAAGCCACACGAAACAGGCACATATTTGGCAAGGTACATGGCTACGTTAGCTAACGGCTATATGTTGACATCCTCCCTGTGCATTTATTCTCTGTCTTTATACTTTTATCACTTTTGGGCTAGATGTCCTGATCTGAAGTACTAAGAATTTCATATATTAAGCATCAGTTTTTTAATCATGAGAGTTTTCGTGCCATAGTTGTCATGGTAAATGCAATAACTTGTCAGACATAGCAAAAGTAATCAAGAGTCTGGCAGTCGAGCTTTAATCAGGCCTGAAATTTTGGCTTAAATACAGCCCAAGAATGTTCCATCCAAGCCTACGCGACTCACAGCACCAAATTTTGAATCCAAATCTGACCCAGCTTGAAAACATTTTTGTCCAAACCCGAGCCGACAACAACCATAACAATAAGTTTTGAGTTGACAGCAGTACAGCAGAATTATATATGGCACTGACCTTTACCAGCCCATCATCACCCAATGGATACATAAAAAAAATGAATATATATTTTTGATGTAACAAAATAATCAGCTGTCCAAAATTAAGTTGAAATTCTGATAAGTAATTTATTTATCAAGTTGTGTTTTCAAGCGTTACTCCAAATGTTTAGTCTGGATAAACTTCCTTCATTGTGAACCTCGGTGCTACATTCTGTCCATGAGTGTGGGATTTCATTATGACAGTTTAAATGATTTTAAGGTAGTGAAAGTAGAGAGCAATATAAAATATGGAAAATAGAGGTGGAAACAAGCAGGGAGGCTATATGATACATTCAGAAAGCTACTGTGATGTAATTTATCATGTTATCACATCACCCACCCCTAGTTGGGTCCAGTGTTATGTTGGGATAGATTTCACTGTAGAATATTAGCCCATTCTCTCCTGCTTGTTGGATGGTCATTTTAAAGATCATTCACCAACTGCCATCTGGTAATCAAGTTTCTTGACTGCTTCTGCCCTAGTAGAAACATGGTTTATAGGTTTTTGGCTCTGTTGACCTGAGGGTGGGGGTCAGATAAGGTATGTTGCCAGATCCTTTGTAAACACTCTTGTGAAGGGAAGCCCCTCCCATGGTCTGGAGAGATAACAAATGCACAGCAGCAACCATGAACAGTCCTGATCTGACAGATTACACATGCTAACAGGGCCGAGAATTTAAACATGTTGGCTCAGAACAGGCAGTGAGCTCAGCGGCTGTCCATACATCAGGAAAGCACCCGGAGGACAGTAAAGCAGACCCACACATGCAGGAGTACAAGGGGATTAGGAGAGTAAAGTGCACTGATCCAACACATTTTTACAATGGGCATAACATCAACCTTGTCCTTATCTGGAGTAGTGCTGTTTCTAGCCTTCCCAGGGCCCTAAGCAAAACTTGACTTGCCCACTCTCACCCCACCCAAACTGCATAGTTTGATCCTCACCAAACAAATGGTAAATTTTCCAACACATCCCTCAATTCCCCTTACAGTCATCTGCTACGATGTTCAATATACAGTGTTAGTTTGCTTGTAGCATCTATAGTCATATGCAAAAGCTCAAACACAGAGCTCATTAACATTTATTTTTAACTTGCTAAGATGTTTTTGGTGCAAAATAAAACCTCTTCATATGGGCTGGCTCTTGGATTATGAGCTGTCAGTAAAGACTATTATAACTAGTCTAACTTAGTGATTATTTTCTAGCTAATGCTAAAACTTCAGACTCAAGTCTTTCAATCAATGCCAAAGTGGGTAATCAGGAGAGTCGGGAGAGATCCTGGTGGGCTGGTAGCATTTTGGGCCTCTTACTGTGAGCTAATCAATAAACTCATGCATAAAAGCACAAGAACACTCAGACAAACTATAAATTATTTATCCCACTGAGTTTATTACTGTTTTCACAGTTTTTATAGGTGAATTATGTGAAGATTGACAGTAGCGGCAAGAACTGCAGAAAACCAAGGTATGAAAAGCTAGTTCAGGAGGATGAGGAGATATCCGAGCAAGTGGGCAGTGAGAAATATTGACAGCATGTTAAGTCACTTAGCCAACATTAGCATTGTATGTAGCACATTGCGTGCCATGATTATTGTGTCACATTTAAGACAAAAACTTTTGTCAGTTTGCATTTTATCACAATCTAGCCACCATGTTTATCTCTGTATAGTTTATGAATAATACATAAGACGTAAGAGTAAGAAAAGAAGAAGATGAAAATGCATCGATTTTAAAAACAATCTGTTGTACGAAGACCATGCTGTGTGTGAGAGTAGCAGGAGAAATACAGTTAGAGTTTAAGGTGGGCTAGTCTGCATCATATAACTCCTGATCTGAAAACAATAACCACTCCGGACCTGCTCTCAATGATACTGTATGTTAAGGGGTCTGTAACCAAGTCATGGTAAATCTAATTAAATTTCGGGTTCTTTAGTTTGTTTTTTACTTAAAATATTAACAGAATATTAACAGAATTAGGTTGCACAGTCATGGCAAGCACATGTGGACACCAATGCATATACACGCAGATCACTTATACAGAGCAAAGCTGATCTTTTGAACATGGATTGGATAAAGAGTCACATTTTACTTCTTTAAAGATTCATCGTTTGGAACTGAGCTTGTTGATTACAGATTAAAAACACAGTTGGATATTATGAAACATTAATTCTACCTGACAGGCAGACCCTGCAAAGCTGTTCTGAAACAGACCCCCATGACTGATGGGGTCGTTAACCAGGTTGGGTTATAGGAGAAGTACTGAGGAAATACCAACTTGAGTTGCTAACATGCACAAGGGGATTAAAGTTATATGCAGGACAAGGGCAGATATATTAGGTTTTGAAGTGCATCTCCATTAAATGTTTTAACAGGTCATCTTGTGAAAGTCCCTGGTGTACAATAATCATCATATAATCACACCCACACCATCTGCTTTTCAAACTTATGATATTTTGGTTCAACCGAGTTAACAGACATGACAGCTTTGCCAGATAAGCTGAACATGTATTAACAGTCTCTTTCTCTGTGGTGCAAAATATCCAATATTATTCAAGTAATTGCATTTTTGGATGGAGATATGACACATGGCTTCAGAGGTTTGGCTCACAGTTTTATAATGGGTTGTATGTGATCTTTAGTGGTTTTTAAACCCCTAGTTGAGTTGTTACTTTTGTTTTGATGTATCATTCAAAGGTATTTACATGATTTAGACGTTTAATAATATAGTGAGTTGTACAATGAATTACATCTACATTTGAATTGCATTACAGTGGGGTTCAAAAGTCTGAAAACCTGTTTATACTTGAAAAACAAAACATTGTAGGATTTTGAAAATGAAAATAAAAGCACATTGACAAGTACAATAAAAAACAATATCCAAGATTCTACAACTTTCTGGGTCACTGCTTAAGTTTAAGCAAATTTGTGACACTGACCATTGAGGCATTAGTACAAAAAGGTCAGTTTTTTTTCAGTCTTATTCCTCCCATTGAAGCTCTTTTTCAGATGCTCTCAGGTGGATTTCATCTACTTATTAGAGGCTTTTTCACAAACTTATGAAGACCATGCCAGGTCAAGTGCATGCTGTCATTAAAGCAAAACAAATGACCAAATAGAGAAATTCCAATTCTGAAAAAGAAATTCTGTTAAAATGTAAAAGATTCTGCTTTTCATTTGAATTGTTTAGCTGAAAACTGAATTTGGAATGAAAACCTTTTTATAAAATTATAAAATAATGCAAGATCAGCATTTCAGACTTATTTCTCTTTGATTCAGTTTTCATTTTCTACAAAACTGTATGCGCAAAAACGTCTCAAACAGTAGAACATTAAACTGTTTAATATATATTTAAAAATAAGTACAGTTTTGTACATTTTTCTCTCTAATATCACTGAGTTATGAGACCATGGAGCAGTTAAAGTACATACAGTTATATGCAAAAGTTTGAACACCCCCAGTCAAAGTGCTTGTTGATTTTCTAAGCCAAAATAAGTTCACACATCCTCCACAAAGAGCTTAAATATGACATATGTCTTCTGCAAATTTCAATGCACAATTCCTGTTTATTTGCTGAATTTAACATATTGGGTGAAAAACAAAACAAAAAATATAAAATGTGCCATAATTTTTGCACATACCAATTTTATGTTTTATTTTTTCCCCACTATGTTAAATTCTGCAAATAAACAATAATTGTGCATTAAACTGTGCAGAATTTTGTTCATTTTCCTTTAGAAAATCAACAAAACGTGTCATTTGACCAGAGGTGCCCAAACAGTTGCATACGACTGTAACAATACAACATCTCTGTTAGACAGACTCTCTTTCTACACTCACACCCCACAAGTTGAGTCAGTTTATAACAGCCAATCTGATCACATGCAGCAATCACAAAATCATCTGCAACTTTTGCATACGACTGCACATGCAAGTGAACTAACACTCCTGTGCACTGAAAAGACAGCGGAAAAATAAGTCTACTATTAAAACTTTAACACTATCATATAACAACACCAGCTACTCAGACTGTAGGCTACTACTGCCAAAGCAACTTAACTACCTCACTTAACAAAGCTTGAAGGTTTGTGTGGGGTATTTTGATATGATGGATGATCTTATATTTGTTATTTCTGTTTCATGGCATGTAGCAATGTTCCTGTTCCAGTGACAGTAAATCTGGAGGGAAAAATCATGTTTGAAACATTTTTGTTCATCACAGGTTGAGATGGCAAAAACGGCGTTCATTTTTCCTATAGAGAAAAATGGTTTGGAGCCAGAATTCCTTTTATGGGCATGTCACCAACAACAAAACAACAACAACAAATCCTCCAAGGGTTTTTTAGCTTTTAAAAACCAGTTTTAAACACTAAAAATGCACATTACACTTTGTTATTGCCAGCAATCACTGTGACTTTTAAGGTTAAATTAGAATTTGACCTTTGTCCTTTGTCTTGTACTTTAGTGATGTGTTTCTTTGCAGTTTATTTTTCAGCTGATATCCTCCGCTGCCCTTCTCTTTGTGACAGCATCACATTTGAGTCCTCTGAAACCAGACAAGTGGAGCAAGACCCTAATTGAGACTCGGAGCAAAAGGGCAAGATGAACAAAAGGACAGGATGGCATGTTTGACAGGCAGGTGCGTGTGTACCTTTTCTGTAAACTTGACCTGAACTTTGCCATCAGTGGAGGAGTGAGAGGGTTGCTTTGACAGCGGCCAGACCCCAATGTGTGGTGTTGAGTTTGCCTGAGGGGGCGGCCCTGGAGCTAACCCTGCATGGCAGGACGTAATGGTGGCTAGTGTCATTCTCTCAGCTTTCTTTGTTTCATGACATCACCCTGTGAGGCATGTGCCACGCTGGCCGCTTTAAAAAATCAGTCATGTTCTCTGCCACAATGAATTAGTCCAAGGTGCTAGGGGGCAGACTAAACATGTCATATGTGATCTCAGTTTCCTTTATTTCCTTTTTACGTTAAGGGCACGTCACCAGTGTTTTCAACCTGTGGCAAGACATATTCATCCTCTTTTCTCACTGTTTTTGCGCCATAGTTTTACCAATGCCTTCCTACTCTGATTACATATACATTACTCCTCAGGGCAAAATCAAACAAAATCAGACCCCTTTGACTGGCGAAATAAAGGTCATTGTCCATAAAGCTTTGTCATAAACTTGTGTTCTGTTAAGATAAATTTGATTTGCATTTTTAGTAGTTGGGATCTGTGTAATGACATAAAAATTAAATATAAACTCTTAAAATAAAGATAAGCGTTTTTTTGGATTGAAGATACAAGAACCACTTTTGGTTTCCAAAAGACCTTCAGTGAGTGGTTCTTTAATGAACTGCATTTATAAACTATAAAGGTAACCTTTGTCAGTAAACTTTGGCTTGGCTTGACAAAGCGGTTGCTATGAAATCCCAGGTGGTTGCTGAGATGCTGCTATGTTAATCCAGGTGGTTGTTACGATGTTGCTAGGCCTTTGCTATAGTAGCTTAGGTGGTTGCTAAGGTGGTACTTGGCTGGTTTTCTGTTATCCAAGGGGGCTACTCGGGTGTTGCTAGGCCATTGCTATGGTATCCCAGTTGGTTGCCAAGGGATTAAGAGGTTATTGACCTGGTGTCCCAGGTAGTTGCTAAGGTGTTAGTAGGGCATTGCTATGGTATCTCAGGGTGTTGCAGATAATGTAAAAGTTCTCAGCATGCAAATTACAGGTGAGCCAGAAGGAGCTTATCTACTTGATAAGATCTAAATTATTGAAAACAATAAAATACGTAGTTGGGTGGTGTCATTGATACTAATAGCCTAATTTATTAATTATTCCATTATTTATTCCAACATATTCCTACTCCCTCACTGATTTATGCAGAAAACAACAATGAAATCAAATCTAACTCCAGAGAGCTCTTCTCTCCTGCATATTTTGTCTGTTCTGGTTCTTATCCAACAGGGCATAAGTGTTGTAAGTTTTCCTGCAAAAGCTAATTAATTCAGTCATTCAGATTGTTAAGCTTTAGTTGTTGCCATTGAATTTATTTTAAGAACAAATGCTCTGTGTTAGCATGTACTACTGAAAGTTCATGTAAGTCGTTGTGTGTTCACCGTTGCAACTGTACTTTAATGTACTTTAATGCATATAACCCACTGTATGTATTATGGTTATGGGGTATGGTCATCTGTTGTAGCCTGTTGTTTTGTACTCTTTGTTTGGCTGCTGTACAATTTTGAGTTCACTGAAGTTAACGGAACAAAAGAAGTTCAATGAACTCAAAATTTAAAGACAATGTAATTTGACCAGGGGTGTTCAAACCTTTAGCAAACTGTATGTACAGTATATCAGTAATAAATGTCAGTTTCATATCTGTAGGTACTCATGCATGTCACCATTATAAAGGATCAAAATGTTTTCCAGAACTAAAATTAAAAACAGTACCAAAGTTTGCCAACCAACTATACTGCACATTTCAAATGCAAAACAAAACACCTCATTGCAATGAGGCTGGCAGGCTGTGTGTATGCATGTGTGTAGATTAGAATAAACTAAATCTGGGCATGTGAAGAAACAAGCCCCTAAAAGCCAGAGTGCAATTGGAACACTGTTGTATACCAATCAAAGGATTTTCCCATACGCCCAAGCCAAGAGCTTTTGTAAGAACCTTTATTTTTTAAGACTTTAAGTAAAAGAGTATGATCAGTGATAAATCTCTGTAGATATTAGAGTTGGCTGATGCCATCTTTGGCCTTTTCAAAACTGAAATGAAACTGATTGCACTCTCTCCGCTAAATACTCTAATTTCTCTGGTCGCTGCTGCTTGTTAGCACAAGCGTAAGCTAACCAGTTTATAGACCCATGAAGAGTCTTTGTGTCATGTCTATAAATCTTTGATAAATGTTGTTGCGTAGAAGCTGCTAACAATCCTCTCAATTCAACTTTCACCATTTGTCACAGCTCTTGAGATGCCACCCACAACTGAATGTAATTAGCTCTGCAGGCTTGGTAGGCTATCAAATGAGATGTTAAGTGCTTTAAGAGTGACAGGTTTGAATGAAGCTGTTTGTGGAATGCACACAGTTCCTTTGGGACTTGATGAACTAAACTCAGAGACTTGTCGGAGAGAGGCCCTGGCTATGACACGGATGAACTGGCCTATTGAATTTCAAAGAATGTGGTGGAATGACATATTAGTTCCTGCTAATTAACCATATAAATGCTTCAATGGTGAACTGGCGCTGGCTCAGTTTTGCAATTGACTAAGAAAGGCTCTGAGAGTAAATGTTGTGCCATGTCTCCACTGCATGAGAACAGTGAAGCTTTGAGGAGTGCACACAACCATGTAATTCATTTAAATTGCCCTTCTTAATGTGGCGCTTGCAAATGCTGGTTGCAAAATGTACTTTGTAATATATGATGTTGTAATGTAATAACATAGAATGCAAGTAATACCAGCTCAGGTTTTTTACATTACGTATTATTATTATTTTACAAAAGCTGTGAAGAAAAAGGTCTTTAATATTTTACAATATGTATTAAAATTCAAACCTATTTTTACAGATTAAAAAAATACATGTCAAATTTTGAAAACACTGAGTCTGAGTCAGTGTTGAATCTTCAACACTGAGTCTGAAACTCACAGACTAAGGTGTTATGTAAAGTTTTTAATATGAACCAACTCAATTTTCTGTGTTATGGGGACACATTAAAAAAAGGCTGAGTTATCAGAGCTCTGTTGTCTGGTTGCAGTACAAGCAAATGTGCGTCAAGATGGAAGGATTTCAGCTCATCTTGCTTGTGGCACAAAAGCTTATATAACAACATATTGACTAGAAAAATGTGGAAGTTAAACAAAGTATATTGTACAACATAGTGACTGTTTATGTCTTTTCCACATTCTCAGAGTGGTTAAAAAGGTGAATTGGACCTTGTGTAAGTTCCACTGCATTCAAAATCACATTTGCTTTGCTTTTTTCATCTGAAACAACTGGTGTGAATAGGCCTTTATGACATGTATAAGATGGCCTACATGCTCACACAGTGGGAAATGATACATTGCTGGTGTTTAAATTATTCAATAATTTAATACATAATACAAATTGTCAGTATTGGAAATATTAAAGCAACCTTTCAGCACCTCAACAGTTAAGTCACCAATATAGATTTTTCTTGTTCTTGTCTACGTACCTGTGCAAAATTCCAGTCCCACATTGTTCAACATGATGTAAATATTGACAGCTTAGGCATTTCCCTAACATCCCTGCCACTTATTGGACTAAGATGCCTTAACCCCTTTTCACAGTAGCCATACAATACAATTTCAGCCCTCAGTTCAGTCTTAAATGTTAACATTTTTAATGAATTCAGACCTTTAAAACATAGTTTACTTCAGTTTCAATTATATTTTGGATTAAACTATTTGATTAGATTATATTCATAAAAGTATTCAATGAGTCGATTTCCATTCCACTGGTGGAATGGCCTCTAGGAGGCCTGCAGAAAGCAGTTAACCACAACACCATAAAAGTGCAGGAGTTTTCTCTTGGGTGTCAAAACAAGCTTAAAGTTAAAACTGATTTATAAGAGACAATAAAATCATATTACACACTGGATGTTTAGTCTTTTAATGCTACCCTAGGTACATGGCAAACAAGCATGAAATCCTTCTAGGCTTTACAGCATTAGTGACAAAGTGTCATAACACATGGGATTTGGCCATTTTTGCACAGCTTATGTAACAGTTCCCAAATTGGTATTTTATTACAGATACCGTGGCGGGACAGAAGGCTGTAGATTGGCCACAGGGGCACGGCGTCAGGCACCAGATTTCAGGGAAATGTTTACACATGCTTTTAGCCCGAGGCTGGTCCAGGGATATTCTGGGCCCGTTATCTTGGGCCGCGAGTCAGAGAGTGTGAGGAGGGCGGTGTGAATTAATGCACAACGTCTCCCCGCAGCAGACGGCACATCACCGAGAGGCGTCCCGGGCTTTATCTACTGGGCGGATTCTTGAGGAGAAGGGGGGAGGAGGGGTGTGAAAGCAGGAAGCCTTAATTGGAACTTGACCTCCGACCCCTCATCTTTCACCAAGGTATCCTGACTGTTACTGTTTCCAGCTCTTTTGCACTGATGTAGGAGCACAACTCCCCAAACAGATCCCGTTATGAGAGAAACCACAGTACCACTCTCAGAAAAGCCTGGCTTTTTGCTGTCTCCTCTCATGATGCAGTCCCTCCATCAGGCCAGTGCTGCGTTTCACTGTTGCTTTCCTGAAAATAGCAGAGTAAGAAAACTCTGGTTGGTTTTCTTGACAGGAGCAGAATTTCACAATGTCACATTCCATGCGGTGTCTCATATTTTCTCACAATTTCGGAGGGTGAAAATGAAGTCAGATAGATTAATTGCTTGAAATGTTTTTCTTTAAGTTGCTGTGCATATAGAATTACATGGAACGTAGGAACTAATGCAAAATGACAAATTTGGTGACAAATGGAACTACTCTAAGTGTAAAATTAATCAAGCGTATGGCACATTGTGCGGAATGCGTTTGCATATCCTTGTGAGTTTTATGTACATTCGTTCTCGAGGAAGCCGCAGCATGGCCCAGTGCACAGGAGGCAGGGCTACCACACAAGCCCAGGGTCAGAGAGCCTGTAAAACGATCCTTACACTCTGAGAACATCCTCTGCGCTGGGGTCCCTCACTGCCTCACTCTCCCTTTCTTTCTCGCACTCACACACGCACACACATTCCTCCTCAGTCACTCTGAGGGGCAGGCACAGAGCGTGCTAGAAGCCTACAGCAAAGAATCTTACGCAGTCGCTTTGGCCACAGACAGAACAGAGGCGGTACCGAGAGAAAGAGAGACAGAGAAAGGGCGAGGGAGCACCAGAGGAGGTCTGACGACACAGTTTTCACTTTCTCTGTATGCTGCACCTTCATGGAAGCCTTGTTGTAGACCCTCAGCTGCACAGCTGTGTCCATATAAAAGCTGTCAATGTGCAACACGTGCACAGAACTCTTCAAGAGGTTACTTGTTTCTTCAAAGAGACAAACTGGATGGCCGAAATACACCTCAGGAGTGTGAGGTATAGGACTGGACCAGCAATGTTCTATACAAGTTCTTTCCCAAGGATGTCCTATATGGACGTATCCATCCCCAGACCAATGGACTCTCTCAGAAACTTCTAATATCACCAGATTCAGGACTACCCAAGAAGACCAAAAAGCTTTGACCAAAGAATCCCGCAATTAGATCCTGTTTGGCAAGTTCTGCATCACTGACCTGGACATACCATATGGGCATACCCACATGCCCTGGGTCACTGGACTCTTCCAAAAGCTTCTAATATCAAGACGACCCAAGGAAGACGTTTTGACCAAAGAAGCCCTCAAAGAGACCCTGCTTGACAAGCTCTGCATCACTGACCTGTATCATTGACCTGTTTCACTGACTACTGACTGCCATGCTCTGGTGGAGGCTCGCCTGCCGTGCTGTGTGTTTGGCAGCTCTTTTGGTGGTGGCCGGTTGTGAGCAGAAGAGAGAAACGGATGAAGGGTCACGGGGCTCCTCAGGGAAGGCCAATGGCACAGGCAGCAGCGGCTCCGGCAGCTCCAGCAGCCGCAGGTACCACCGGCTCCAGCACGGCCAGTGCACCTACACCTTCATCCTCCCAGAAGGTGATGGAAACGGTGGGACTTCATGCCGGGAGACAAAAGCAGCCACCCAGTACAATGCCAATGCATTGCAGAGAGATGCCCCTCCACCTGAGCCTGACTTCCCCAGCCAGAAGATCCAGCAGCTGGAGCACATCATGGAGAACTACACACAGTGGTTACAGAAGGTAAGGCTGTTTTGGTCTAAACTTGGGGTCACTTGATTATAACGTTGCTTGCATGCAAATGCATGTGCAACTGCTGGACAAAATGAAAGCAAATTATGGTGGAGCTTAGACTGAGAGTTCGAAAAGTCCACTCTTGACAATAAAGGTATCAAAAAGGGTTCATTGGAGCAATACCAAGAACCATTGTTGGTTTCTTAAAGAATCGTTCAATGGATGATTCCTTAAAGAACTATTTTTGTAAATGAGATGTATGTGAAGAACCATTTTTAACTTTAAAGAACCTTCCCATAATGTGAAGGTTCTACACCAATTAAAGATTTTTTTCAACAAGATGACCATAATCAGATTATAAGCACTTATTTTTAAGAGTCTATTACACAAACGTGTGTAATTTATTCCAGCAGTCACGTAAGTTATTGTTGCTCGCATTGTTGACTGTCTCTGTCCTTCTCTGTTTATATAACTGTGGGATTTAGCAGCTTTTTTCCACTTGGTTCTGATCTTGCCAGTGTTGACAGAAAGATATTAGATTATGCGCTTGATATTTTTGGTTATGGCTTGCGAAGCAGCGCCGTCAGAGAACAAATTGTGACCGTAAGCCTTTGGCAATGTTTTCCATGCTGTGACAAGTGCTTTATTGGAAAGCTTCTTCTTTTTTAACAGCATTACAGTTGTGACTTAACTGTCAAGCTGCTGATTTATACATGTGGTACTGAGCTTGCATCCGTTCCCTGTGGCTCGCGCCGCACTGCGTGACCGCCTGGCAGGGGCGTCTCGCTTCAGCAGTGCCTGCTTTCGCAGATGTCCAGGTGGACTGCACACGTCGCGCGGGTGCTGGTCAGTCAGTCACCCTGCAAGCTTTTCCTACACTGTCTCTTTAATGACAGGAAGTGAAGGAGAGTCCCGGGAGACTGTGGCCTCCTCTTTAAACTTTCACTTCCTTCATTATGACACTGTTTTATGAGAGTCAAGATGAAACTATGTACACATTAATCAAATTGAACATTTGCTGGAAGCTTTATTGCATAATTTACATCAAACATGAGCAGAAACAAAAATATATAACATTGTAGCGTATATACACAAATGTATATAACAATATATATCCAAAGTATGTAAGTGCTGTATAAATATTTACAATATAGCAAGTTACAGAACTAAAGTATGATGAAAATTCATATCTGTTTTTCTTACAAATCAAAGCAATTGTATTTCTGTAGGCTATGAATAGCTGGCATTTTAATAAACACACTTTTATTAAAATGATATTACACTTACATAACAGTAAGTAGCTTGAAGCAACAAGATTTCATTCCTTTTCTTGTAAATGTGTGTTATGCATCAGCAGACCAATTTAGGGATTTTTGTTATAACATTGTAATACATGTGCTTCACAAAGGAATATAGCAATTTGTATTATTTGATGATAGAATTGTTTTTAGAAGTCAAGTTCTTTGATAGTGAATGTTATCTCAGAAATCTATACATGCATTAGGCAAACACACTTTTTGCTTTTAAAGTCAATTCATGGTTTATTGGTACCATTAAAAGAAAATGTCAGATAACCAGTGATTAATTGCCCAAATGTATTGGTTTATTTGGCATGCAGTGTACATAGTTCATGATGGATTCTTTGTCGATACTACCATTAATTGCCCCTAACATAGTGAACATGTTAACTACACTGTTCCGACAGCATGTTTAACACCCCTTTGAAAGGTTAGGACTAGTGTTTGTACATTTTGTATACATATTAAGAACAATGTATAAACATTGAAGTATAGTAGGTGTAGAAGAGGCTTTGATAGACTGGTCCCATACTGAAGCACATTCTCTGTGGACTGAAGCAGTAAACTATTTTATAGAGTAGGTATGTATTAAATCTTTAATGAATTTAATGAATTCATTAAATTTAATGAATTTAATGAATTGAACTCATGACCTTGCAGAAGTCAAGACTCATAAGTACAGTGATGACAGGATAATTATATTTCCATTTTCATTTCCACTTTCTACCATTTTACTTTCATACTTTAATAATGAAGTTGTTTTTGAATAATATTATCCTATGCTATTCTTACTATTTCATTATTTCTAAGTATTTATTGATCTTTATTTTTCTTTTATAGCTTCAAATTTTTATAATTTATCATACAAATTGCTCATGCTGTACAGAGCAGTAAAATCTCTTACTTTTAGATGACATGCACATTGTGCCTCATTTCATTTCGGGTTGTCTCTGAGGTGAAAAAGTCAAATTTAAAGCACATTTGTAGGTAGGTTCAACCCATTCCATTAGTCCTTATCATGCTTAACAGCGTCTACAGGCTGGATTCTAGACTAATGAGAGACTTTTCTTCACATGTGGGAGTGTGAGAGCTTTTGCCAACATTGTTAATGCCATAATACCTCCTTACTCACACTAAAAACACAGAGAAGACCTTTAACATTTTTCATTTCATACATCTCCAGCTTAAAATACACACACTTCTATTACTGTCTGTAAGGGTGACTGAACTGTGCATTACTGTAACTAAACACAAGCACTGCTACACTCACACTTAACCTTAACATTAAGCCTTAGAAGTCAGGACTTACTGTCATTGTTTTGCACTGCTATTGAAAGGTTATTATGTAGTTACATAATTAATTACTTATTAATGGTACTGTGGAAAAGTCAGAGGCCATGCTTCATTTATGTAATTTCCAGTCCCAATGAGTATTAAGTGCAAATTATTTAGAAAAAAGTGAAAAATGTATATTTAACAGAAAATTACACAGAAGCTTCAACAACAAATATGATTTTTTGCAATATTTAGCATGGCCACAATTTCATTTTTATTACAACTTCCATTTGTTTCAGGAGGCTTGTTTTCAGTTTTCCAAAGAAAACTGCAGGAATATTGTTCCACACCTCCAAAGTTCAGTCTTAGAAGTTGCTTGCATTTTTTGCTTCTTACAATTCAAGTAATCCCAAACACATTTAGTGATGTTGAGGTCTGGACTCTGTGATCAGTCCATTGTTCTGAGAACACCAGCAGCTTCTCTGATTTGGACATTTTCTTCTTTTCTTCATTTTCTTTTTCTCAGTAAGGGCTTCTTGGCAGCATCCTTTCGGACTCATAGAGTTGAGTTGCCTTCTTACAGTGGAAGGATGGACAGAACCAGTGGTGGTGGATTGTTTCAGATCTGAAGCAAGAGTGGAGCTTGATTTTCTCTCAAAGATGAAAGCTTTAAGTACTGTCTATCTGATGGTGACGGTTTTGGTGGTCTTCCAGGTCTTGCACAGTTGTTAGGCATCTCATTTTCTCTATACCTTTTAATAGTTTTTAGAACTCCAGTTCTAGAAACTCTTGGTTTTTCATTTATTTTCTTTTGACTTTTTCCTTCTTCATATAAGTGGATTACCTTGTATATAATCTCCTCAGAAATATCTCCTTAAACTTAATTCTGACTGGAAATGAAATAAATGAAAGGTGGTCTCTGATTTTTGCACAGTACTGCTGCAATGCAATGCATTACATTACATGCATTGTACATTACCTGCATGTACATTTACATGTAGATTACATTCTTTATCACTAGCTTCACTTGTATGCTTCTGACAGTTTCATTTGTTTCTATGTCAAGCTGATGGATGCTCTTTCTATGAAAATATAGCAATTAAAATAAATAATATTAATAATATAATTAAAATAAATAATATTAACAATATAAAATTACGCTGTCCTTTTGTTATCGCTTGCATGTGAAAGCAAAAGAGGATCTTCTGGCGTGAATGCTTTTCCAAGTGAAAGCTTTATTTTACTTTAAAAATAATAAAGCATTTTCCTCAAGGAGGCCAATAAAATTATGCTAAGTCTTTGTTAAACATTAGGAGGCAATAAGAGTGATATTAGGTCATACGCTCAATTGCACATCTTTGTTCCAGCAAGGATAAAGTAAACTAACATTTCTCAAAGTAATCGTTTCATGAGGGCAATTGCACAACTACAGGCTGCATTAGAGCAAAGCTAAACCCCACTCTGCTAATTCAACCTAATTGTGCGAGTGGAACATGAGGATGCAGTTAACATATTTCAGTCAACATACTTAATCACGGAAGATTAAGTGTCCCAGGCAAGTCTATCTATCTTAATCATGTACGTCCTGACTGCTGCTGCATGGCCGAGGTGGTCCTAATACCTCTCCATCCCTGAGCTGATGAAAGACAGGAGATAGTGGCCTGTCTGTTGTTGGACATGCAGAAGGGGTCTGCGTGGGGTCGAGTCAGAACGACTCGGCTGGGCGCATCATTCCCTCTCTGGAATTCTGTTGTGCTGGGAGAAGAGAAAACCCTGATAACATTCTGGCCCAGTCAAAGGTGGCTTCTGTTTGTCCAAGGATTACCACAGAAGAAGGGCTTGGCCTGAGACGGACTGCAGTGGATTAAATGATCTTTTATCATTCGGTACAGGAAACTAGCCACTTATGGATCTTCCTGAAAGGCTTGTCCTTAGAGTTTCAGAACTGTAGTGAGGGGACACCTTTGTTGGCCTTGAAAAATGGGGTTGTTCTTAAAATAGGTGTTAGCATATCTAATCCTGCTGTAAGCTTGAAGCGAGCATGTCCAATCAAAGTTTGTTCTCAAGCTAAAGGAATTCAGTGGGACACTGGAGCTTGGCGCTAGCTCCATTTCAGGCAGAGTGAAAGCTTCTGCCATGAAGACATGTGGAAGTCCTCAGTGGAGCTTAAATGATAGATCTTCACACTCTGTGTTCAGAGAAAACTTTTTACAAGCTTGAGTTTCCAAAGAACGTGCCTCTTGCCAAACTGTGCTCTTGATTTAAAATCACACATTTAAACCCTGGCTGTATGAAAATCCACATTGCTCTGCTGCTCCCTAGACACAGCCTGATGGCAGCTAGTGTAAAGAGAGGTTAATCCTAAAACTTGACAAAGGCAGTCTCCCGCTTCTCCTTCTTGACTGTCTTCTTGACTATCTGAAGGCCACACAGAATGCCTAAAAAGCCAAGGCAGAACCAAGCTATTTTAGGGGTGACTTCCTTTGTATCAAAGTTTGTTTTCGCTGATGGTGCCGGCCAAAACCAACAAAACGAACGAGGCAGAGCTAGCCGATGCTCGGCAGACTGAAAGCTCTTCCTTCCTGTTTTTAAAGGAACCAGAATAGTGGCACATTCATCACCGCACAGTGAAATGTGTCCGTGCCTCAAATTCAATCCCCACATATGGTGAAAGCAAAGCAGAGCACTCTACTTAGCGCGTCAGGGGAATATGTAAGAAAATACATTACGACTCTGTCAAGCCCTATCGAAATATATGTGAAAATTTAAGCCAGGGTCATTCGCATTCTCGATTTTTCAGAAAGAGAAGGGGGACATTTGTTAAAAGTGTGTCAGCCTGCTCGGCAGGTCACTCTTTTTTAATCACCTTCCAGAAACCATAAGTCATTGAAGTCTTTAGGCTGGTTTTGGGTCTTGTTGCTGATAAAGGGCAGAGAAAGCACCTAGGCCTGACACCCTGGCCTGGAAGAAAGTTTTCATTTCCCTTTCGCTTTTGCACTCAGACTCAAACATTCTCCTGTTTCCTTTGCACAAGCAGCATCAGGCATTTATACTGTTAAATTTCCTGCATCACTTTAGTTAATTACCCACTAGTCTTCGCTCTGTTCAGAATTTATTTAGATTTAATTGCCGTAACATTTTTGTATTTTTTTAGGTGCGCTGAGCCTTTCACTCTTATCTTTCCATTCACAACATTTCGCTCAAGGCCCAACCAGAACGTGTGTCGAATAAATTGAGAATTTCCTGAAATATGTTTGTCTTTCCTGGTGCCCTGGAGTATATTCATTTCTTTAATGGTTCTCATTTTTCTTCCTGGTTTTACCCCAGGTATCAAAAATAAAGCCTCAAAGTGTCATTCAGGTGATATTCATCTTTGTTATCAATAGCTTTACTAACCTAGATGTTTTAATTTTCAGTGGCACAGAAACCTGACCCCATTCTGAAATGCCTTGGAGTTAAATTTATTATTCTAAAGTGAAAATAAACAAAGGATATTGTTTTGGGCAAAGAACTGGACAGGACTTGAACTTGAAAAGACTTTCCAAACTTAAGCGTGTAGCCTTTAGACTTTCATTTCTGGTGATGATTAACATCAGCTAAGATTATCATCTCTATATATAACACGCTACATCATACGTCTTTATTTTAAAGTGGCTTATTACAATGTATAGTTGTATTGCTTTGGTTCTGTGTTCTTCAGTGTTCAGTGTGTCATATGATAAGGTATTTCTTATCTAAATCTTGGTACTGAGACTGGACGGCTAATTCAAATAAAAACTGGGCAACTATTCAACAATGTTGCAGTGCATCAGCAGCCTGCAACAACACAGCTTGCTATTCAGCAGAAAAGTCCTTTTAGGCATATCAGCAGATACTGAAGCGTCAAAACATATTAGCTTCTAGTCTTTCTGTTATCCAGCTGAACATGGAGAGTTTGATGAGTTTAAAAAACTGTTTGGACGCAAAAACGGCTTTCAGCACGCACGCTGTTTCACATCACTGCAAAGTCATTACGGCACACATGAAGGCAGATTCCAAGGATGAGCTCAGTTTCCGAGTGGTGTGAAGTGGTGTAGCGTAAATCTTCACCTCTGCAAACATCAAGCTCTTAAACACATGTCTGAGCTGTCATTCTAAGAGCATTTTATCTATAACCTTAAAAACAGAAGTTCCAAAAGGGTTCTTTGGAGCAATGTCATAAAAGAATCCTTTGTAATTCCCTGAAGAACCCTTCAGAGAGGCTGTAGTGTTTGAAAATGTGTGAGCATGAAGAACCTTTTTAAAGTTTAAAGAACCTCCACATAATGCAAAGGTTCTTTATCAGTTAAAGGAGCAGTGTTTAAGATTTAGTGGCAGGTAACGGTGAAGTTGCACATTGAAACCAACCGAATACTGCTCCCTTACACCTCCCTTTCCAAGCATGTAGTAGAACCTATGGTAGCTGTCAGATTTCTGCCGTCGTATGTCCCGATTTGCTTCTTCATATTTTGCTTCTCTGATGATCAGGATTCACTCTCCCTCACTTTTTCTTGCAATCCTCCTCCACCACAAAATGGTTAGCCAGCACTGGCAGCAACCACTGAATCTTCTTCTTTCTATGTCTTTCGTGTTTGGTTTGTCCATTCTGGTATGTTGGTGTGTTTGGTTTGTCTATTCTGGGCTACCATAGAAACATGGTGGTGGCAGCCTCTGTTGGAAGAAGACGTGCTCCCTATGTAGTTACAGGTGTTTATACCCTAATGAAAACTTGGTTTACTGTATTTCATTTCTGTAATAGATGCCCCTAAATCTTACACATTGCTCCTTTAAATATTTATTCTATACTCTTAAAAATGAAGGTTTGAAAAAAGGGTTTTGGACTGATGCCATAGAATAACTATTCTGGGTTCCCTAAAAACCTAATGTAAAGGTTCTATATCTGTTACATGTTTATTTTCCATTCTTAAAGTTTCTAAAAACTGTGCTTGTGAGAGTCTTAGAGAAATCATTTTTGGATCCCTAAAAAGCCTTTCAGTGGATATTTCACTGTGCATAGAACTTTTAAATAGAACAGAAGTTTAAAAAAACATCCAAATAATGTAAAAAAGTTTCAAGAATGTTTTTTTTCGAACATTGTCATAAAAGAACCATTTTTGGTGACCTCAAGAGCCTTTCAGTGGATGGTTCTTTAAAGAACCATGTTTATAAATGAGAAATGTGAGTGAGAAGAACCATTTTTATCCCATAAATGGCCAAAAAGTTTTATTACACTCTTTTATAACCCAAACAGTTTGCATTGAAGTCCCTGTAGTGACTGAATAAGAAGCCTTAGTATGTAATAGGCCTGAGATTTTGAGAGATTTAAGTTTACAGAAGCTCCACATGTAACAAGCATACGTTTATCCTGCATTCTAAAAAAAGTTCCAAAAAGGGTTCTTTGGAGCAATGCCATAGAAGAACTACTTTCTGGTTTCCTAAATAACAGTGGATGGTTTTTTACCATGTTTGTAATGTTTGTAATGAACTGTATGAGTACGAAAACATTTTATAAGAGGTTTCTCCGCATAATGTAAAAGCCCTATATCATGGGTGCCAAAACATTTTCTCTTGGGGGGGACCAAAGTGCAACCTTTGTGGTGGGCTGGAGGGAAAAAATATACAAAAAAGAAGGCAAGTTAGGTTTTCAATAGTGTTTTTAAAAACATATATTTTAGAAATCATACTACATTTGCTAAAATATTTCAAAAACACAATATTAAAATGCTACCATCTGAGTGAGTTTAATAAATAGTATATGATATAAAAAATGTTGTTAAAAATAGTTGTTTGTTCTCTCATTGGGTGAGGGAGTTGAGACTGTCCAAGCCAAAAACCACTTAAGAACATTTATTTTTAATAGTTTAAAACTGTGCAATGACAACAAGAACATTTAGAAACTGGTTTTGTAAGAGGATTCAGCAAAAATCTCAACAACTCAGCTTTTTATTTGTGCTACACTCATAGACAATGACTTGGAGTTTGTTCACATTAATCTCCTCTGAGAGTCCAAGTTGTCTTCCCTCGTAGATCAGACTCAGCACCATCTGACACATATTTTTCTCATGCATGAAAGCCACTCTATGGGACAGGAACTGCTGTCCCCTCTGGTGTGTGCTGTTATGGAGCTGCGTCCCAGTGCGGATGCCTTGTGCAGATGTTCCGCTCTGAGTACTTGTCTTCCTCCGCCTGAGCCCACACTCAGGCCAGAGGTTTCGTGGGACGATGTTTTACCTTATCTGTGGGTTCAGCTCCTTCAGCTTTTCCACAACTGCAAATCAAAACATCACATTTGAAGATTAAAAGGCGGCGACCAAAGGCTCTCGGGGCAAACAGCAACGTCGCTAAGGAAAGAGAGGCAGATAAATAATGAGCAAAAATGTAACCCTGCCTGTGGGAAAACGTATGAAGAGCTGGCGGAGGAGCAGGAGGAGGAGGAGGAGGGGAAAGCCAGAATAAGTGCGCATGCATGTGCATATGTGTGTGTGTTCGTAAAAGAAGGCGAGAAAGAGAGAGAGAAAGAGAGAGAGAGAGAGAGAGAGGTTATGAGTATGAGTTATACGTTCCTCCCTATGAGTAACATATGGATAATTTTCTTATCTTTCTCACATTTCTGTTTGAGTAGCACTTGTTTTGTATGCGAGCCACAGGTCTTTTTTTCTCACTGGGACTCCTCTCAGGGATTTGGGCGTAGTTTATCAGTTTAGCGATAGACTCCACAATCGAAAACTCACCAGTTTACAGATGCAAATGCTATGATCATTATAAAAAAAAGATATAGTAGTTTGTGAACATAAGTTTGGGGGAAAAACAAAAAAGAAACTGGCACAATGGGATGCAGTAAGTCACACAGTAGGAGTGAGGCATTTGTGTGCTGAAAATAACGAGGCATTTTGGAGGAGAAGATTAGTACAGGGATGTTTGTGGTTGTAGGCACTCTATTGTTTGATTCCACAGAATCAACTGCAGCAGTATTACTGGCTTTTACTGTAACTGTAGGTTGGCAGATGTGACCAGCATAAGAACAGAGTTCTGCATGACCCTGGCTCACTTCTCATGGACCTGCTGTTGGACACAGCTGCATAGCTCACATCCATATTGTCAGGGCTGAGGATTCTGGTGTTGCAGATGACTATTTGGCCTGGATTCATTTTATGTGCAGATTCTGTAAAGTGTTTTACTTTTATGTCTTTTATGCAAATTTTGATATTTTGGACATTTTTTTCATGGAAAAGCCAGAAATATTATAATGTTTTATGCTTGAATGTGGTGGAAACGTTGGTTTACATATAAAGGAAAAATCAAAAGTGGTGATGGATTTTTTGAAAAAAAGTGTTCATGTGCTGGGAATAATAGTCACATGTTTGGCATTATATCCCCCCAGAACTGTGGGGTTTGCAGGAGGCTGGTGAGTGAAAGCAAAGTACAGCAGCTTCATCCCTCATTAAATGGGCCACTGCCTGCTCCACTCTGCCCAGTGTCTCTGAGCTGTTAGGGCTGCAGACGTATACAGCTAACTGTAAAAACTGAGCAACCTAGAGCTATTAAAGCCCTCTGTTGTGTACATCACACATGGTGAGCAAGACTCTTATCTCAAGACTCTTACCGTACAACACAAGTGCGTCACATCAACTTCAGGAATTTGCACAAAACAGCAGTTTGTATAAAACTGATTAACTTCTTAGCTTTAAATTTGTGAAAAGATTTTGCCTTGTTCTAATCTGTCATGTCAGTAACATACCTTTTATGTGCTTTCATCTAATGTAATCTGAACTGCAGAAATAACACCAGGTTATATCCATCCTGACATGTTGGTAAATAGTCCATCAAATCTTTGAGAAATTGTTTTCATGATTTTTCCTGAGCATTCAAGGAAGCCTTAAGTAAATTTTCTTCTGTGTAACTGTTCACTTACTTATCTGTCACAAAAACAAAACAAACAAACAAAAATAAAATAACTGTAGTCTGATTTTCTGTGCTGATTTTGATGGCTGTCTGTACACAGCTCTCCATAACTAATGGCAACACTAATGGCACGGTGTGTTCACCAAACACAGCTAGCCAGGTAGACATTTTGGATAGTTGGATAAGAGAAATTACAATAAATATTAGTATGTGTTTTCTTCTTGTGAGCAGCTGAATCTACATATTATGCATGGGACTTTTTTGGTGTGATGAAATTGTGCAGACATTGTGAAATCTCTGTAATTTTTACAAAAGTGTCTAATCCTGTTGGGATTTATTATAAACATTACAGACTTGTGGTAACATTATCTATGCATCTACTCTGCAATGGCTTTAAGCACCTGAAATTTGAAATGGTGCTTTGAAAGCTATTTATCATTCCTAAACAGGAATCAAACCTTTCTTGTTCTAACTACTTCAAAAGATGTCAACTTTTTTTTCTGTATTAATGTTTGTTTGCATTTATTAAATATAAATACAGTTTGTCAGTTTTAAACAACTTGTGTAGTTGGCTAAGACTTTTGCACAGTCTTGTTTGTCCAGAAAACTCTTGTCTGAAAGTACTTCAGTGACTTGGGGCTGTGATCAGAGAAATGCCTCGAAACCTCTCCACCTCAGCTCTACAGTGGATCTGAATCCAGGCCAGTATTGTACTTGTTTCGGCCTGGCCTGCGTCCAGCCTTCTCACATTCCGCGTGGTTCCAGGGGTGTGGCGGGCAGGACCCACTGCAGATAATTGTTGACGATGGAGAGGTGACCCTCACACCTCCCCCTCCTAGGCTCTCAGCTCCAATGGTATGAATCGAGGGTAATGGCAGGTGTCAAAGGTCAGCCCACATTATGCTATCAGAGAGAGAAAACGACTGCGCCTTCAAAAAGGCCGCAACTGTTGGCAATTTAGGCTCAATTGCAGTAGTGATGGGGGCCCTTTATAGCAGTGGTCCGGGTTACAGATCTAGCAGCATTGGCAATTGACTTAGTTCCAATAAAGTTTCTACCCTAAAGCTGCTTCTAAGTGCTCCTAAAAGAAGGAGTTGCAACAAAATGCCATCAGTTATTAAGACTCAGCTTTAATTACAATGATAAATGGGTAGGAATGCAGGTGTCAGGCTTCATAGCACAGCCTCTTAATCTCGGAATACATTCCTCCTGATAATACAGATGGAGCATGGGGTTTTTGAAGGTAACACGTTTCCCACAGAGCCTGTCAGCAAGAAGACTGTGTTTGTGAATGGATCTCTGGCAGTGTCTGTGAGGGCAGCCTCCTGCCAAACCAGTGCAACTGTATTTAGACGTCCATGTACAGTGGGAGTAAGGGCATTGTGCTATTTGGCGATCCCCTCATCTTTCTATGAAGGCTGACTGGCAGATGAAGGACTGGTGAAATACAATAGACCAGTCCATGCTCTGCCCACAAATGCATTGTTTTGTTTTTGCTGTCATGAGCTTGGATAAGCTTTACGGAGCATTCCAATGTTTGTTAAAATACTTAAATCTGGAGTGTGTTATCATTATTTTCCAAATAAAAAGTTTTTAGAAATAAACAGCTGTTTGATAGGCTAATCTCCTTGGCTTTATCTGTTATATCATTGCTAACATAAGTTAACATTGTAGCATCGGTAGCTACTGTAGAGTTTCCTCATCATACATGCCATATATACTGACATTGCAGCACTGAAAGTATGACTAATTTTGCCTCAATGCAAGCTTTATCAATAAAGTATGAATACAAAATAAATATCACTTGAAATGTTGGTGTTTTGACAGAAAATGAGCTACAGTTTCATAATAGGTTGAGTTGGATTTTTGCCTCCAATGTTGTGCAACCTCTCAAACAATAGCCAGGAGCATAGATAATCAATAGATCAATCTATTTTTGCCATTAAAATCAAATTCCTCTTTTTTATTTCTTCCTAGCCTCTCCTCTTCATTTCAGTACTTGTTTTAACATGCCCCCACTGACCTCATGTCACGTTCTCGGAAATGTTACACAAATGGCCACTCTTAGCACGAGGTTGAAAGGGACAACAAGCAGCAGATTTTTCTATAGAAACACACTTGCCCTTGGCTAGGCTATTGTCAATTAGCTAATTGGCTAGCTAAAACCTTTGTGATGCAAACCAAGAAATCTGGAACAACATGCATGAACTATATAATTACTTTGTCTGACTTAGACAAGTTTGTTCATGCTAGCTGTGCAGGCCTTAGTTTAGCAAAGTTACTTTAGCTGTCATGCAGATGGAGTAGTTTGCTACATAAATCCTAGTTTGAACACAGCAGATTGAAATGGTTCTGATATGTTGTTGATGTTGATGTTTCATGAATAGATCATTTCATTATGATTTCTGGGCAGGTTCTTCTTCTGAAGCATACATTCATGTTGACTCGATCCCTTGTCCCTGCTAGATGTCATCTAACAATCGTCATGTGAGCTTATACAGTGCAGGAATGGGATTTCTTTCTTTGTCAACTTCCTCTTCTTCTCTGCCAGGATATTATGCCTTCCAAGTGAAAAAAATGGTAGCTTTTAATCACACTTTTATAATATGAATATTGTTTGTTATAACAGCGTAATACCATAAGCTATTCTGAAATTTTGGCCCTTATCCCCCCTGCTGCCATCTGAGTGAATACTGCAGCTGAGAGGGCCGTCACTGTTGGGGCTGCTTTAGCTCATTTGATCTCTCCCCTACTCGTCACTTTGTGTATACACACTTCTGCTGCACTTTCGGTCTGCAAAAGCAAAAATAAACACTGGCTGAGGCACATGAAAGGAGGGGGCCTTGGCGACACCAGCCCCGCAGAGTCCCTCTGTAAGGAGCAAAGAGTTTCATGGACGAGAGAGGACTAGGGATTTTATGGGCTTCACGTTCATTTTATGTAAGCACATTCGTGTACTTGGTTCATGTTCACACTCGCCAGTATTAGACATGAAGCAATCAGTAATTGGTAGCTGCTGGCTCCAATCATAAACACTAAACAGCCTTACTAACACAGACAAGGAGCTGAAACAAAGCTGTTCACAACAGAAAGTCAGTAATTGAGTGCAGGTTCTCTGCATTTGGTTAATTTGGTGAAACTAGAAAAACTGAAAATATTTTCCTTTCATCATGAAAACAAAAACACTGGAACATTTTACCTTTCATTTCCCTGAAAATTTTCCTATACAGGATTTTCTATGCGGTGTGGTAAGCACACAAACAAGATTCAGTCTGTGCGCTTTGAAATCTTTTTTCAGTGCTAGGCTACATCCAAAACATGATGTAGTCCATCGTTTCTCAAATTCACTGTAGATTTATGTATATAAATATTCAAAATGAGCACCATACATTTCCACAGGGATCTACTGAAGGTGCTTTGAAGCACCTCAAGACTGCTATGATCTGAGTAATATATTTTTGTATATATACATGTTGATACAGTATGTAAAACTACCAAACGATACTATATATATATATATATATATATATATATATATATATATATATATATATATATATATATATAGACTTTATTTTAAGAAATGACAGAAACAAAAATGCAAAACAAGGCTTTCTGTGTACAATGACTTTTCATTAAGTTCAAATAATAATGACATTTCTCCTCTTGTACTCACAAACACAAATGTGATATAGACCTTTATAATCTGCAGTTTTTCCAATAAGCTCTGTGTCATAGTAGGCAGTATTTACAACAGTGTTGTGTTAATAGAGGTATTACCGAAAACTTGTTGCTTGCTGTGGCTGGACAAGAAGCATGTGTGTAGAAATGGCCGGGTTTGTCATTAAAAGGATATGTAAACTTACCAAAGAGTCTTTCATCACATGTCACAGTTTATTACACTATGAGTGAGAAATAGTTATGGAATTAAACCATGCTCACCAATAAGAACTGACACTTTAACTGCCACGTTGTGGCGTCAACCCCTTAAATGGCCAGGGCCCGCTGGCAGGCCCAATGTTTTATTACACAATTTTTTTACTGGGCATGCAAGTTTAATATGTAATAAACCTGGGATTTTAAGGGGTTAACACAACTAGGGTTCTACAATATAACAATATGTATTGTTATGATGAATTGCATCACATTACATCACAGTATGCTCTTCTGAGTGTATCATGGATATCATTGCTACTTTAAGAACACTGACAACCTGCAAAGCGAGCATAACTAGACCTGGTTAACTGGATTTTATTCAGTGTAGTATGTGAAATGTTGAATAAAAATGATTGCACTGCTAGATTTGATAGTATTTTTTTTCTCTGTTCAAACTTATCAAACCTCAGAAAAACCCAATATTGTGATGCATAGTGTGTATTGTGAAAATGTCTTGAAGTATCAGAATTTGACAGTATTGTTGTACATTCTAGGAGAAATTAAGTAGTAGTGTACATATCTCCAAAATATCAAAAATTATAGTTGGTGAGCTCATCCAAACACATTTTAATGGGTACCAGTTATATTAAGCCCAATCCTTTGTTTTGTTTTTGTGCTTTATTTAGGCCATTGTCACATTTTTGTATTTTCTGTGGCAACTGGTTAAAAAATGAAAGTATCATGAATACGTACTGGCCATGCATCGATGCTTATGATTTAACCTTATCTAGATCACTGTACTGCTACTGGAACACTTCCATTGAAGCGCTCACTTCTGTTTTTTAAACATTGTTTTTTATGCATCAAATTGTCCAGCAATACAGTGATGCAATATACCATTATAAAGCTTGAAATCTCAGAATTTGAATCTTTTTCTGTGATCCGTTATCCACAGTAGTTACGATCGGCTCATTTGCAACATAAACACAGAACGAGCAAATGCTAGTAAATCTGGGGTCCTTACGTTCCAAGCCTTGCCGCTATTCAAAAAGATCCAAACATGTGTTCCTAATAACACGGCAAGAGTCAGAGATCAGTTTAGAGATCTATGAGTCAGGCGGATATAAATCTCTCCAGTCTGGCCTCTGTTACTCTGTGTTGGTAATACAATGGCAAAAAACGTGAGTGTGATACCTTTCAAATGAGACCAAGATCATGACTGCTGCCCAAAATATGTAGGAACAGTGCTACTTTTGCTTTGGGTAAAAAATGGGGCAACAGTTTACAGGTAGAAAGAGCAGCATTAGCACTGCATGCAGGTTGGAGAAAAAGGAATTTGTAGTGCATTCACCACACCATACCATGTTTATTCCATATAAGTAGACCCCTGGATTCAATTATTATAATAATTCCAAGTATGTGCAATATTGAACATGCAAGCCATCTCCTCAACTAAGAGACAGAATAAGCTCTGGTGTTTATGGTAGCTGTGGTCCATCCAGTTAATAGCAGCAATTCTAATATTTGTGAGATTCTGCTGGTGTGTGTGAATTGAGGAAAAATGTTCTAAATCACAAATAAAAGGCCATATTATTATTAAAAACTGAACCATTTGTTCAGTTTTGCTACAGCACATGTAGCTTTTCTAGGATCTTTATTATCTTCTCAAAAAGTTTATGTAAAGCCCTGAGTATTGTGATGTGTTTTCCATATCACCCACCCTTAACACAAACAAGTCAGATGCAATACCATGATGCTCCACTAGTACAGAGTATAGCTTCGTACATGAGAGCCTAATACTGGCCTTTCAGAGACTGACTTCTCATTACTCCACATAGATATCACTATAGGTCTACGTTGTAAAACCCTATACTAGTCATCTTTAAGTCTGTGTTCTGTGCAATGTTTTGATTCTGTCTGTTGTCAGTAGCGTGCAGAGCTTCAAAGAGAATTCAATAAACCCAGCAGGGAATCAGTGAAGCATGTTTCATTCTCGCCCACTTTCATTCTCGCAGGACTTCAAATCCAAACCCTGATGTAAGATACTGTTGATGTGATCACAAGATATTTGGGAAAAAAAGGATATGGTCCATGTGGCACATGACAGTGGGTTGTATTGTTATTGGTATTGTGTTGTTGTTGTAATTCAATCCTGTTGTTGTTCTTTATTCAAAAGTTGAATGATTTAGTAGTGCATACACCAGTGTAACTAAAGAAACATTGTGTAACAGTTTTACCTTAAAATAACAGCTTTAAAGTCATTTTGATGGTACACTGACTTATAACATGGAGAATGGCCACTCTGGGCCTGGAATGCCTGCTATAGCACTATGTAACTTTGGAGGAGTGAGATCTAAAAGAGTAAAAGAGATAAAAGGATGCAAGACAGTCTCACACCTAACGGGAAAACAATAACAATCTGACAGCAGAGTGCACATCCCTGCCAATGTTATGTGTGAAAGACTGTGACATAGGCTGTAACCTTATCTGTGTCATCCCTGTCTCACAGAGTTTTCTAGTTTTTTTGGGGGCAAAAAATACCATTTGTCATATAATGCTGATTTAAAGGGATGATATGGTGGAAATCCTTTTAAATAAAAGAGTTTAATGAAGTATGTAAACTCCTCAGTCCATACTGTTAATTAAGAATTAAGCTGGAAAAAATGTTTTGTATTTGCCACGGATGTGTTGTCAGAACCATAAACACATATGACTGTCCATTCAGCCTGCAGCAGTTTAGGTCACCTGTTCTTGTTGCATTAATAGTTTAATATGTTACCTAAGAGTTATTAAAGCAGAACTGGGGGAAGATTTGGGGGAAATGTTTAAACATGCTGTTCCTGGCTGTCAGGATGCAAATATATCATTGCAGCCTTCCAACGCATCCGGAGATCCGAAAGGAGCAGCTGAAGTTTGTTTTTTCTGATGTCCCTGAGGATTTCAGTCCAAGTTTAACAGTTTGTTCTGTACATTCAGGCTCAGATTGCTTGAATAAATCAAAATAGAGAGTGGAGAATTAGAATGCATATATCAGTCTCAAACGTCACAGTATCTATCTATCTATCTATCTATCTATCTATCTATCTATCTATCTATCTATCTATCTATCTTCAGAGAATGCCTAATAATCTAAGTGAAATAAACCACTACATGTCTGTAATTTTAGTTCCTTTTTGTTTATATTCATCGTACTGGTTTTGTTGAAGTTCCTCAAGTGTTGTAAGTTTTGGTTGGTGATGAAAGGGTTAAAATGTTGAAGCATCCAAAAGAAAACTGTCCCATCGGAACTTCTTTCTCTGTAGTATCTAGATTCAGCCACGTGGGCTCTCCCATTGGTTAGGGCTTCAGGAGCTGAACCGAAGACCATACATATTATTTTATCTCTCACAATCAGAATCAGAATCAAGCTTTATTGGCCAGGTATGCTTACACATACAAGGAATTTGGTTTGGTTAGAAGAGCTCACAGTGCACAGTATCAGACAGACATTTACATGTAGTGAATAAAATAAAATAAAATAAATATAAAATAAAATAGAATAAAATACAATAAAATAAAATAAAACATGCATTCCTACCATCACTCACTCATACACACACACACAGTCATACCTGTAACATAACTAGAATAATATAATTATTCTAACATAATTTGAAAGTGACAATGTAATTAAACAACGACATTTTAATTTACAGTGTGTGAGACCATTTTTGTGAGAAAAAACATCACTCTAGGCTTTCTGGAAGTCCAAGAGACGTCACTGACTATGAATGCATGAGATAGCTACAGATTCATCACCAGGTTTCAGTCTGATGTTAGTAATGGGAAACAGTGGTGGCAGCTCTACACCAGGGCTCTTAACTGAAAGAGTCACTATAAAACTGCTACAAGGTGAAATATATTTTAATATATCCATTACAAATTTCATACAAAACATATGGAATGCATTTTACAAACATCAAATGACCATGTTTAATCTAGAACAGCCAAAAAAAGATTACGTGGATCACTGTGCAGCACAAACATACTACTAGAGTCCCATAGGGGCGCTGGCAGAAATTAGCATTGTCGTGGATGTGTTTTGACATTAAGGCCTAGCTCTAATAGCTACCTATCTAATGAAATGAGATGTGCGTCAAGACTTAATTGACTCTGCAGTGCATGCTGTTGTCCAACTACAGGATAAGAATCTGAATGAAAGCAACAAATAATTCCATATAAAGCTTAATATCCTTGAAAGGAAAAAAAGATTACTAAGAGGACATCTTGATGACAGATGAAATCTCCCCAGAATAGAACGTAGGATGTCCCAGAACTCCAGAAAGCCAGTGTTTCTAATGTTCCTGTGTGATCCTGGACCAGCTAGACTGTACCCTTGCCAGTGGAATTACCAAGCCATTAACATGCACATTCCTGCTAGGCTGCATCTCAGTGGAAATGTTCCCAGGTTTTCTGGCCTGAAAAAAGTCTAGAAGGAGGTCTGCTGCTGAGCTAGTGCGGGGGGCATGGCTGCTTTCCGAGTTTGTTTTGTTTGTTGTTTTCCCTCTGCATTGTCTCGGGTGAATGCTAACGTTTCCTCTCCCATACTTCTAGACGTAATTAATCAGAGTAATTTGAAGACGCAAGGCTGGTATGCTCAGATATAAAGGGGCATGAGAGAGCCCTTGTAACTGGAGGATTTGAGCAAATATACACTCATACACACAATCTGGTTTGCAAAATATTTGTCCACTGTCTACGTGATTGAAAGACGCAAAAGGGGAAATGCATCCAGCTTGAATCACAAGTTAAACAGGGTAGGGTACTGGATAGAACTATAGAGGATTTGTTCTGCTGCCTCTGGACTGCTGGTTCGCATTTCAAGGGATACAGCATGTACGTCATATTGAATTGGCAAATTCACAGTTGATATCACTATTGAGCATCCTCACAGTACCGTAACAGTCTTCCAAATAATCCCTGTCTAGACCAGCTCTAAAACACCATTTACAGAATATTGATAAGAAAAACAAGCGAATGTCCTACTCACACTACCAAAACCAAAAAAAGAGGGAAAAGTAAACATTTCTTTTGGATTCAGTCCTCTCTGTTCTGAAAACACAGTACGAAGTCAAAGCAAACAGTACTTTTTAAGTTGTAAAAGAAGTTAATATTTTAAGGCAGGATATCAAAAACTAATAGCCCTTTGTTTTTGTTATCTGCCATTGCTTCTTCTGCTTTATTGGCCTCTATGCTCACATCGGAGGGGCTAATCTGACCTGTCTTATGTTCCTTAAAGTGTTTCTAGGGCAGCAGTGTGATATCTACTGTGAAGGCCATTAATGTTCTTTTAATGAAAATGAATGAGATGAAAGCATTAACACACTGAGGACTTCTGAAGGGTGAACAATGGTGTAAGATGTAGATTTATGAGATACACCAATGCTGGAAGACGAACAGTACATCTGCCTTTTGGAAAGGGGTCCAGCCTCCCTACAGTAACTCAAATAAGTGTCCGTGGTGATTTGTCTAAGTACAGTTCCCACTCTGGTAGCTGGTCCCTCCTTAACACGGGTTGACCTCACTTTGGTCTCGTAAATGTACAAAATATCAATCTAAATGCTAATGTTTAATGTACTACCATTTTGTGGAATCATTTTTCTATAAACAGCTTCTATAAAATGTGACACAAAGTTAAACAAGGGTGTTGACTCACTGTTACAGACCACTCCATGATTTACAAAAAGCATTTCATATCTCTTACATTTGGCCTAGCACACACTTCTGCAGTGCACTTTAGTCAGTGATATTATACAGTCGACTTATTTTGCAAAACCAAAGTCAAAATGCACGGCACAGTGCCAGAGAGCTGGTACAGATATTTCACAGTTCCAGACATTCAATATGCCATTTCTCTTAGAAGGTAATTTGCTTATCTCTGCCATTTGTTACATACCGTTAGGTAATGTGCACGGCTTGCGTATTCTATTCAGCAGCACTTACACTGCATAGCTTTATCATAATTTTGTAAACAATGACGTTTAAAGATGTGATATATTTGACTGAGCACTACAATTGATCATTTTAATATCCATTGTTGAAGGACTATCAATCTTGAGGCTAATGTTTCAGTCCTGTCCTGTAAATGGTTTTGGTTGATAAATCTGTCCCGAATCAAAATGATCATGCATTATATTAAGTGCAACTTAATCTGTCAGTGAGGCACATTAGCACCATTTATACCTTAGTGTCTTTCTTGAAGTAGAGCCCTGTTAACATATTCTGATATAGTCAGATTATATATATATTCTTCTGACAACAGTGATATATAAATATATATGTCATCAAGCCCTGCAATTGCATATTCTGGTGGAAGATGGTGGAACAACAGTCCACTGAGCATTGTCCAGGAGTCAGAAGACTGTCTGGATTTCGGTCTGAAATGCTAACCAGATCAGACACTGATATTGATGCTTACCTAAGCTTAAAGATCTTGATTGTCTTGTATGCAAATGTGATGGTTTTCAATTAAACAGGGATCTAGCTGGCCTCGGCTTTTCTCAGCTCCCTGAATACCAGGCCTTTTGAATTCAAAAGAAAACAGCCCTGCGCTTCCAATGAAACATTTGTTCTAGGGCCTTTACAGTTGTCAAAGTGTTGTGCACTGGAATAGCTGACAAGCTAAAAGTGCAGCAGGGACTATTTCTCCCAGTGAGTTTTGGGCATCAGTTTAAATTTTTGCAATTCTGTGAGACGGTTGGTTTAGCTTTGCTCTGTTGAAAGGGTGCTGGAAAATGTCATGAAATAAAATCAGCTCAGTGGTGTTTTGAACTGTGTGCTTGTTATCTGGCACTTGGGCGCATATTCTGTGTATGAGTTGCACTCTTCAATTGCAATGCAGCTGTATGGCACAATGAGTTAAAACAATTGTGGCAAAAGGAAACCACACGTTTAACCATCCTCCAGCCTGCTGGGAAATGAGGATCAGTGTCAGTATGTGCGTGTGTGTGCATTTGTGTGTGTGTTTGACCTTCTGTGTTTGATAGGCTGGTTATAAATTAACAGGAAACGTGTGAATGTATCTTGAGTTTGAAGAGAGGACAGACCCTACACATTCATGCCTGGTGAGTGTGTTTGGTGAGAGACTGTCACACAGTACGTGCATGGTTGTGTTTGTGTGTGTGTATGTGTGTGAGAGAGGGGTTTAGAGGGATGCTTGTGTTTGAATGAATGCCTGGGAGCTAGCCTGTGGGATTCAGGTCGTAAAGGTTAACTGCAGGCCCAGCCGGAGTGTTACTCCACTAATCCTCACCCACACAACGTCAGTCACAGGCTCAGAGTGAGTTATACAGACCTTCACAAAACGGTCTTATAGGACTATATGAAATGAGATTAGACTAAAATACAGCCCGTCCTGGCTTACATGCTTGAAGACCTATTATGAGTTATGTTCAATTTAGAGAACTCACTATAATTTTTAGCCATGGGTGAATTATATATATATAGTATGTATATGTGATACATTTTAAATGTAGTTGTAAATGTAACAATATTGTCTGTTAGCTCTATCAACTGCTTGCTTTTTGGGTCTACCAAAGCCCACGTTATAATGATTAGTTGTTTACACAGCCACTGTTTGGTGTGCCAGCTTAGTCACCTGCTAGCTTTTTTGTTTTTTTACACAAAGCCCTCATTACAGTTGACAGCTATAAGTTGTTTATCACAGTAACTTTGATATGCTAATGTTGTCACCTGCTAGCTTTTTTTGTTTTACCACAAAGTCCTCATTAGAGTTGATAGTTATTTTCACGTCACTGTATGGTGTGCTAGCTTAGTCTCTTGCTAGTTTTTTGGTTTTACCAGAAAGCCCTTGTTAGAGTTATTAGTTATTAGCTATTTTCACAGTCACTGTTTGGTGTGCTAGCTTAGTCTCTTGCTAGTTTTTAGGTTTTACCAGAAAGCCCTTGTTGAGTTATTAGTTATTAGCTATTTTCACAGTCACTGTTTGGTGTGCTAGCTTTGTCATCTGCTAGTTGTTTTAGTTTTACCACATAACCCTCATTAAAGCTAAAAGTTATTAGCTATTTTCAAAGTCTTTGTATGGTATGCTATTGCTACTTTTTTTTAGTTTTTTTTTCTTTTACCACCAAGCCCTCATTAAAGTTCAAATCAAAGTCCTTAAAGGAAGTCCACATGGTAGCCATCTTTGCAACGTTATTGCCAAAGTTGTTGCCTCTCATACAAGACCAGGCTATCTCTTATCTCTTTGAATGGGGAGAAACCTATAAATCTGAAACCATAAGCCAAATTATCATTTCAAAAGCATATTGGAAATAACTGTCAAGATCTGACCACAATTGCATAAATAGTTTGTAGTATTTGTCTAAAATAATGCACAAAATATGATTTTTCATTTTGTTTTAGCTACTGTGCAAACACATATCTCCACAATGAGGGGGCGCTTTTCCCACTTAAGGCTTTACCAGCAAACTGATTGGCTCATCTTTTTGAAGTGTGGGACTTTCTCCATAAACAGTTACCATGTTGAGCGTTATGAGCTTTCCTGTTCATTTTCCAACCAGTGACCTCCTCATCTCCTCCTTTATAATGTTGCTGGTTCATGGTTATGAGCTACTTTTACAGCATGGTTTTAGCTTAGTCACCTGTTAGCCTTTTAGTTTTACCACAAAGTCCTTATTAGAGTTGATAGTTATTAGCTATTTTCACAGTCACTGTTTGGCATGCTAGTTTTGTCACCTGCTAGGCCTCATTAGAGTTAGCAAGAAGATAGCAGACTACTGCTGGCCTGCTGATGGCAACGGCTGGTGACCCACTAGCTTTTTGCTCAGTATTTTCCAATCGGCCAATTGGTGGTTAAGCAAAGGATTAGACAAAATTGCACTTTTCATTGCTCATTTTCCATTCACAGTCCAACGTACTGATATTTCCTTCACCTCATTCTTTTGTTATCCTTTGTGTATTAGTTTAATCATATTAATAGCAGTATGGTAAATAAAGCTGGTTATATAGCTGTGATCAATCCAGCAGTGTCAGCAACGTTTTTAACGTCTTTTCCTAAATGAAAGGCTATGCGCATTTAAAATCTGTTTGATAAATTTAAAAAATAGTTAGACTTTGTACGACAGAGAGTAATCTGGGTGATCTGAGAGTGGACCAGTGGTGGCATATAGTCAGTGTGGTGCCAGCCTTAACAAGCCAGGAGAATTATATATGCTTGCTATCTGGGTTATTAGATTTTTACACAGCGTGATTCTGGCCAGGTCATAATGCTAGCTTTTTACTTTTAACACAAAGCCTTACTAGAGTTGATAATGACTATTTAAAGTGGAGAGTGATTTGTTATTTTCATGTTGTATGCTGTACTAATCTGCTCACCAGAATGCTGTGTCTTTTTCACACAGTGATGTTGGCTCGCTGTAATCTTTCATTTCTTGTAGCCATTAGCATATTTTCAATGTTTTCAAAGGACCACGCTGTCCGAGAGAGGCCACCCTCCTGTCTCAGAGCAGCGGGTGAGATAAGCCAGAATGTTATCCCTCTCCGCTCTCTAAGCTAGTATTCCATCGCAGCTGTGGTCCTATGAAACACACAAAGGCTGTTAAGAGAGAACAATAAATCACAAGCCTGCTCCTCAGTGCATGTGGATCTACAAGCCTGATGCTTCTCAAACTGTTTACAGGGGTTAAATTTCAGTGTACTGAGGTATGTGTTCTAATACTGAGTTCTTACTGTTGCAATAACTGTATCATCACTGTCTTGTCAACACATTTTAGAGATATAGAGTTTGGCAACAACAGTGATGACATGAAAAACATGACGTTATATTGTGCAGACCATATCCATGCCTTGCACCAATATTTTCCTTGTTTATTCATGATCGATTGGCCATGATGTGATCCACCAATGGTTATTGCACATAACCTATAGACCTCTCAACTCTATAGACCTTCTCAGAAGATGGCCCTTTCACCTTCCTACCTTTGAACACCTTGCAAATAAACACAATCAGTTTCAAGTCAAGCATTAAACTCCTGCGGTTTAATGCTATGCTGGTGATATTGACTTAGACATCGATGCCCCCAGGTCAGATTTTAGAGCACTGATAGGGTTGACCTTGACTCATTTGGCACGACCCCCAGTTGGTGGTCAGCTGAGAGATGTAAGCCAACCCTCCCAGGTGCAGTTTAGCCATGTCTGGCACGGTCAACAGCTTGGCTAGTCTTGATTGCACCAAATTCCTGCACAACTGTGAGAAGAAATAGAATCTGAATGCATGATGTGCCTAAAGGGTTCTCTCATTCTCGTTCTTTTTGTGATGCCGATGTTCTTTGCATTAGCTTAAGGTCTTTTAGACCGTTCCTCTAGACTGCAGTTTACTACACACGATCGAGGTTTTTACACACTATTAAATTTAATCACTCTTGTATGTCCGCCATCGTAAGCAATCCTGAGTTGCTCAGTGAGCAGTGATAATGAAAAATAGCAGCTGATGTTGTTTCTCTTGCTCCACCGAGTCTATTGTCTCTGGATGATCGGTCTTGTTTGTGGTTGGAAGTGGAAAATGATCAGACACCCACTCCAGACCGTTTTACTGCTTCCTCAGTTGTATTTTTACACGACGTGTGTGTTTGTCTAATCTTGCTTCTCCTTGGTACTTTCCGTTAGTGACACCCACCAGTTCGGGCCATGACTCAGCCACATTCCCTAAGAGAGACTCAGCGAAGGATCTTTAAGCTAATGTTTCTGCAGCCTGGCGAGCTGGCAATAACTCACTCTCAAGGTGAAATGTAGCCCTCATGGCTCTGTCCAACGTTCTGTTTAGCTAGAAACAGACCTTGATCGGATGAAGGTCCCATTTTGTAGAAAAATGAACGTTCTTCACCTTTTGAAAACACTGTAAAGCTCCCAGTTCACTTGAATATCACAAAACAGTCCAAGGAGGCAAACTGCACTCTTAAAAATATGGGTGATGCCACAGAAGATCCATTTTTAGTTTTCTATAGAACCTTTTAATGAATGGTTCTTGGGAAATTGGACTTTGCAAATTTGAATGTGAAGAACCTTCTAGTTCAAAGTTTAAAGACCCTCCACATAATGTAAAGATCCTAGAAAGGATGACTGATAAAGAACACTGATAAAGAACCTTTCTATTATGTGAAACATCTGTGAAAGGTTCTTCACATGCGCAAATCTCATTATCAAACATGGTTCTTTACGGACGCAAAAGGGTTCTTCTGTGGCCTTGCTTAAAGACCCCTTTGTAGCACCTTTTTTGAAGAGCTGCCAAAAAGGCCTGTTTTGAGTTTACTGTTTTTGTGATATCGCAAAAAAACGAAACATTCATATGTATCTGATTATTCAGTCTACAGCAGTTTAGCCCCACCCGTTCACGTGAAGTTATAAGGAGTGTTTCAGCCTGGGCTGCATTTTGAATGAGGTGCAATGCAGGGCAATCATAACAGGGACCATTCACATATATCAGTCTTAACGGCAGAGAAACAAAAACAGTAACAAAACAGGAATAAAAAAGAAGCCATGTACAAATGAATTCTGACTGTTTTTGGTACATAAAACCACAAAAATGCCTTGAGTAGACCTCCGGGGAAAAAATAAAATACAAGAAATATGTAGGACATGGGTTCTTTAATAACAAAATCTGTTACCTTCTAGAACTGGAAGGCTATAAAACAAAAACATCTGATCCACAGAGATACGGTTTAATGGAGCACACATTTCAAAGCAGCTTGGGCCAATCCAGTGTGAAACTAATATCACTTCATACTTGAAGTCATATGTCTGAGTGAACTACTGATTAAACTCCAGCTCAATCAGTTCTAATACCCATGCACCTCAAACAAAGAGTTCCTTCCAATCAAATCCACTTAGGTTTGGAAGTTTATTGGAAAGTGACACTTATATCAGTCTAACGTACTTCACAGCCAGAGAATGTCCACTACATCCTCAAGTGTTCATGAAACAATGGCACAGCTGACTTTGTAATCATAGCCAAGAAGAAATATCAGAATACAACTTTAATTCCTTCTGACAGGCATTTGCTGATGGCTAAGGCGGTGACGGTGTAGATTTGAAATGAACTGTCTTTGCTTCGCCTGTGTTATTGTCTGCTCACTCCCTGGTCAAGCTTCGTGCCGAACTCTAAATTTTATGAACTCAAGCAAAGTGACAGCTTTTCATTTCCTTCCATGTAGTATCCAATGTTTTCAGGTTGTTCCTGGTACATGTATCGTAAAGTGACCTGCTCTCACCCTTGCAACCTTTGTCTGTGATAACAGTCGTAATATTGCAGCCAGAAACATTCGGTGCCTTCTGGCTGTCCAGGCTTTGTGGTTGTGACCGCTTTTTCCATTTTCTCCAACCCAAACAGTCAGCTGCCATTTTTTTTTAAGACTAATGGGATTTGCTTTGCCAAGTAGTTTATTTCGCACACCAACTTTGACTGAGTTGAGCTCCCTGCTACCACACAACAATTAACAATACTTTGTGTCAGCTGTACATGCTCTTGCATGAATTACTCTGACAGAATCAGTTCTGTTCTCCATTATGTGATATGCACTATTAAAAAAGGGTCCTAAATGGTTTTGGCTTGGTCGTATGGTTCAAGACATAAAAAAAACTCTTTAGAATAAAGTCTTTACATTATCTAGAGGTTCTGTAAAATGACTAAAAATCTTTTAAAATGTTCTTCACACTTCTCATTTACAAACATGGTTCTTTAAACAGCAATACACTGAGAGGTTCTTTAGAGGTTCTTCTATGGCATGACTCCAAACAAAGCACCTTTTTTAAGAGTGTATTTTTATGAGGACATTTCATGTTGCATATCACAGAATATAGCTGACATGAGTGTGAAAGGTAATATGATATACTGTATATATTAAAACTCAATTTTCCAAGGGAATATAGGTAGTGGTTGGGTGGAAGAGCAGTACAAACGGACTGTATTTGAGATGAAATCCTTGATTGCCAGAGATAAAGCACTGGGAAAGAAGCTGTTCAGGTGCCTGCTGCTATTATTATTCAAAACCTCCATAGGGATGTTCCTGGAACAGGTGATGTGCTCTACACAGTAGAGTTTGGAAAAGATGTGCTTTTTTCCTGGACTTTCTTGATAGAATACAATAGCATACTTTAGTTTGCTAGTAGAGTAAGCAGTTTCTGAGCCAAATCAGATGATGTACTGACATGTTCAGTTATGACTTAGTGGGAGTGTATTTGAATGGACTGGCTAATGAGAACACACCGAGTAGAGTGTCCTATGGCTTCAACCAAAATACTATGACTCTGACCCCAGTAATTAGTTAGAACAGTTACTACATACATCTTTCTGTTTAAGTTGATGTCAAAAATTACATAAACAACTTTTTATCAAAGTTTAAATCATGATTTAGGCCCAATCCCATTTCTTATTTTTACCTCTACCTCTTGCTTTCGAGTCTCAACGTGCCCCTTGGAACTGAGTTACAAGGTGTAGTGGTTGAAATCTTCCTCTCTGAAATGGGACAACCCCCAAATAAAAAAGAACATTATTTCATTAATGGGTTACCAGCGCTGCTCTGTAGATGACCCTGCCCGTCTGCAGTGATAGCAGAGGAGGATAATGTTCAGTAACCTTGCTGCAATTATTTATTATAGCCCACCCCTAATTCTTCAGTGATATGAAGCTGAAGTCAACTATTCAGCCAGCTTCTTCCTTGAATTTTCATGTTCCACCTTAAATGGTGCAGCAGCTCTGACGCCTGAGGCGATTTAAGGTGGAATGGGAAATTTAGCTAGCTAGCTACCAAGACATTAGTATATTACTAGTGATTTTTTAATGCTTGTTATGAAGAAAATGACTGTACATTGACATAACATTAAACTAAGATAATAAATGGTTGTCATCATTTTTGGAGAAAACACTCACATTTGTGGAGTTCTTTGGTCACTTGTGCAGCCATCTTTCTGGTTTTTCTTTTTTTCTTATAACACTCCTTTTGGAGAGTGCCTATGAAAAACCTCAGTTTGGAGGGCCATGTAGCCCTAACACTTCGCCCTACCCCTCTGTCTCAACAAAAATCGGGACACCTTGTATTCCCATTTTGTGTGAATTTTAGCATAATTTTTAGCATAATTTGAGCACAGTAGCTGTCCTTTACGTTGTGTGAAAATGTCACTATAATTGTACCAATAAAAATGCTCCAAAACTGCTTGGAATACAATCTCTTTACATTATATTGAAAGTAAAGAATGCTTTTGTCCTCTCTTGTAAAGTTACCATTTTAGGGATACTTGTTTTTCTCTGGACAGCAATGATGTACCAAATGTAGACATGGGCAGCTTTGTTTCCTAACAATAAAAACGGGACATGGCAAAAATCACAAACTGGAGCTCCAATTGACTCAGACATAAATGGAACATCAGGCCCTGAAGTCATGGTAAAACTAGTTATACATTGCGGGTCCCAGTAGATCTCTGTACGATAGGACTTTTCTGTATATGTAGTCAAAAGGAATCTTCAGAGATTACTAATGTAATCAGAGGAACAATATGTTCTGGTGAATCATGGAAAGTATACAGTGGACTACTCTACTGTCATTATTAATTTGCCTTAGTGTCACATGGACAAATATTAGCCGTCACACTTGCGTGGGGAAAGCTTTCACTTCTGATGTGTCATGATGTTTATATGAAATAGTTGCTGCCCACAAAGTGGCTTAGTTAGATTGTGAGGCTGTGAGATACAGGGAGGCTGGAGAATGAGTGATAAGTCTTTGAACGTCCTCCAATAGATTTCAACCGAAGCTCTGAAGTCTACTCATGTAGACGATAGTCCAGAGACAAGCCCAGCTGATGAATCATTCCAAATGGTCAAACTCGGAGTTAGGTCCACAGTGATGTAAGTGTGTGAGCTGCTCAGGGGGTTTAATCCACATAAATAGTCTTTGTGTTCGTAAAACCTTGTTCTGGCCTTGTCATCTCGCCAGCCAGAAGATTAAGATGAAAGAAAGCTTTAAAGATAAGCCCTCGAGTTCTCTTCTATCTCCACATCTCCATCTCTTCCTCTCCTTAACAAATGACCCAACATCTGCTTCCACCTACATCTTCAGCTTTTTAAGCAGTTGCTGCGCTGCTTAGAAAGGTCTGGGATTTGGGTTAGTATGAGGGTGAATCATTCCTCTTCACTGAAGAACCATACTGTAGATAAGAAGCTCCTTTGAAATGATGGCTGCTTGGAAGAATCCATTGATTAAAGAGTGGGGAGTGTTTAGAGGCCTGAATAGTCCACAGTCCTGCTTCCTCAAGGTTGTGATAGGGTCTATTACTTCTGTGTCCTTGTGCTCAATTGGTGTCCATTTTCATTTTATTGGTCTCTTTAAGTATGTCAAACACTCTCTCTGGTCTGGGTGGAAAGGTGTTTTAAGAGTCTCTACAGCTTATTTGAAAGAAATCTTTTTACAGCTTCTTTGCGTCTGTATTGCTTTTTCAGCTACTAGATTATACATCATGAAGGATTTGATACACTATGTAAACAAAAGTATTAGGACACCCCTCCTAATGATTGAGTTTAGGTGTTTCAACTACACCTAAGGCTAACAGTTGGATAAAATTAAGCACATAGCCTTGCAGTCTTGATAGACAAACACTGGCAGAAGAATGGGTCGTTCTGATGAGCTCAGTGACTTTAAACATGGCACTGTCTTAAGATGCCACTTTTGCCACAAGCCAGATTGTAGATTTCTGCCCTGCTAGAACATTACCTGCCTGACTGCATTGAGCCAAATGTAAAGTATGGTGGAGGAGGGATAATGCTACGGGGTTGTTTTTCTGGGGTTGGTCTAGGCCCCTTAGTTCAGTGAAGGGAAATCTTAATACTTCAGCATACCAAGACATTTTGGACAATTGTATGCTTCTAACTTTGTGGGAGCAGTTTAGGGAAGACCCTTTTCTGTTCCAGCATGACTGTGCCCAGTGCACAAAGCAAGGTCCATAAAGGCATGGTTGGTTGAATTTGGTGTCCTGACTGGCCCACACAGAGCCCTGACCTCAACCCTATTGAACACTTTTAGGATAAACTAGAATACAGATTGCGACCCAGGCCCTCTTGTCCAACATCAATGTCTGTCTGCACAAATGCTTTTCTGAATGAACAGGCAAAAATTCCCACAGACACCCTCCAAAATCGTGTAGAAAGCTTCCCAGAAAAGTGGAAGCTGTTATAGCTGCAAAAGGAGGACCACCTCCATATCAATGCCAATGGATTTAGAATGGGATGTCATTAAAGCTCCTGTAGGTGTAATGTGTAGGTGTCCCAATAATTTTGTTCATATAATGTGTGCATTTTCTGAGTGGGTATTGCATTTAACTCATAGAGCAATGCAAAAATGATTTTACCTTAAAGTTTACCTTGCAGTGATATTACTAGATTCATGTAACATTATGGCTCTTGGTTGATAAGGCTCATTTCTTTTGCTTGGCACAGATCGAGAACTACATTAAAGAGAGCATGAAAGCAGAGATGGCCCAGTTACAGCAGAGTGCAGTCCACAATCACACAGCAGCCATGTTGGAAATGGGTACCAATCTTCTTTCCCAGACGGCCGAACAGACCCGCAAGCTCACCGACGTTGAGACTCAGGTATGTCCCTCCTAGGATCCATTCCACACAACACTTACTAAGCTAGTCCTCTTCTAATTGTATCTGCAGGATCACCACTAAAAAGCCAAGGAAAGCACTCAAGCCATATAAGATGCCTGTTCTCCCTTTATGCATCCTGCATGTTTGCTTTCCCACCGCACTTGGTGTCTAATGCGAATTTGAATGAGACACACAGGAATATGGCATGGCTTGTTTTTGCTGATTTGTCAAATGAAGGGTTTGCTTGGGGAAACCACTGTTCTTAAGTGCTACCGTATGGCCAAAGAACGCAGCAGTAGCTCCTTCTCCCCTGTTTATGACCTCTCCAGAGGTGCTGCTGGTTTAACACTGACCTATGGTGTGTTTATGAGTCCTGCATCATACCATGTTTTTAGTCTGGCTGTACTGCCTTATTTGGGTTCAGGTTTTGAATCAGACGTCCAGGCTGGAGATTCAACTGTTGGAGAATTCCCTGTCCACCAACAAGCTGGAGAAGCAGCTCATAGTGCAGACCAACGAGATCAGCAAACTGCACGACAAGAATGGGTAAGAACATGCTCTGAGCATTACTTTGCAAAAGTAGTCTAGGTTATGAAATGAACAAGCAAAAGGAACCTCACAGTGTTAAACACTGCAGAAAGGGCGACTCTTTGCTGTGCAAGAAGAGTCAGTTACAGTTACAGATCTGTGTAATATTTTATTGGTTAGACTTCATGTTTGTACATTTATGACCCACTTTGGGAATTTAGGGATGATGTCCCAGCAGATTGTCAAATGTTTTTTTTTCTTTGAAAACATTAACTTTTTTATAGCCTGCCTAGTAAGCAAGCCAAGGGTTGTCAATGTCTCGTTATTTTTGAAATATGCATGTAAAAGAGTTTTAAGGGATATTGCAATTGTAGGTGGCACCAGTTTAAGTATAGTCTTGTGAAGAAATAAGTACGCTACATGAAAGGTTTAGACTTTTTCAACATATTTGGGCATTCAGATATCCAAAGTTAAAATAATTTTAATTTAAATCTCCAATTATATAATGTTGATAGATAAAGATGATATAATTGAACCACTTAAGTGGCCAGGGCCCACCGGCAAGCCCAAAGTTTTATTACATACTTCTATAATTTAAGATTAGCTCAGTCAGTTTTCATGGAAGTCCCAGTAGTTACTAAATAATAAGCCTTACTATGTAAAAAAAACACGTTTTTTTATGTGGTTAATGAATGTATGAGAAGTTTAATTATAATTGTTATAATTGTTATATACAGAAATGCACTACATATATCACTACTTCAAATGTGTCAAACTGAAATCAAGTGCACCCGATCAGGTGCTAATGATTAGAACACTGTTAGAGAACATTGTGGAGCTATCTGTCTTATTTAAACCTCAGATATCTGGTCTGGTTTACACTTTGTTATTGGAGTGTGTGGTATAGATCAAAATAACTCACTGAGGCCTCCTAAAAAAATATGTATGTATGGGACTGGGAATGGATTTAAAAAGATTTTGAAAATAGCTGGAAGATCATCTACAAGTGGAGAGGATTAATAATCACTGCCAAGCTGTCCAGGGCAGGCCGGCCCAGCAAATTTAACCTGAAAGCAGACTGTAAGAAAAGAAGTTTCAAAATTTCATCACAGTAATCTACATGTAGAGTTGTTTGGCCAGAGTACCAAACACCATGTTCAGTGAAAACCAAAGACAGAATTTGATCAGAAAAACCTCATAGCAACTGTAATGCAGGGTGGTGAGAATGGTATGGTTTGGGGCTGCTTTGCTGCCTCAGAGCCTGGCCATACTTGCTATTATAGAATCAACTAAGAATTCTCTTTCATACCAGAGCACTCTTGAGAAGAAAGTGAGGCCATCTATCAAAAAGTTTAAACCAAAAAGTGGATCTTCCACCAGGATAATGATCCCAAACATACAAATAAATCTGCCAAGGAATGGGTCAAAATAGAGGAAATAGAGGGTTATGGAAGGGCCTAGTCAAAGACCAGATCTGAATCACGCTAAAATGCTGTAGGGGGATTTGAAACACGTTGTACATGCAAGAAAACCTTTCAAACTTTGCACAGTTAAAAGGATTCTTTGCAGAGGAGTGGGCAAAAAATTCTCCCAGTAGACGTCAAAAATTGGTAGACAGTTATAGCAAACTCTTACATAAACCTGTTTCTGGCAAAGGTGGCAATACCAGTTACGGACACTGAAAAAAATGACATCTTATCTAACTATCTAACCTTTTTTTTAAATTAAATGATTGCAAAGTTGAATTTTCATTGTTTTTGTTCTGTTACACATATTTAACTATGCATAATGTTTAGCTGAAGATCAAATAATGACACATCCACTTCAAAAAAAAAAAAAAAACATTTTGTGGGGTACTTACTACTTCACATAAATGTGTCAACTTTATAAGGACAAAGTAGACTAATATTTTAACACTGAATGCACCAATAATTTGACTTCTTGCCATTGTTATGCAGATGGCTCACATCCGAGAAATTTTGATTTCAAGCTTTGCTTGAGTATCATCTTTTACAGCTTGTTGCTGATCTACTTTTTTAAGATGTTCCCTGCAAGCTGCAGTCACGATCAGACTAAATTAGGCTTGCTTGGTCTTGTTAAAAAAAAGAGAAAAAAACATACTTGCTTCACGTCCAAAAAACACAAAACAGCCCATTACACAATACAACTTTTAATTCTCGACAACCGACAACACATTGAGTTCTCAGACAGTTACTTGGTCCCATACTGTGCAATGTAAAGCAACCTGCCAAAGAGATGAAAGATGTCCCCTGCTCTGCCTTTAAAATATAACCTTTATGAAGACATATTTTCCTAGATGGACTATTGCACGTTTAATGGTTTTGCAATACATGTCACTTGGATAGCTTTCCAGCATGGCGTTCGTTAATTGGCCTGATGGGACTTGTCTCTCATCGCCAATGCACGAGTCTGGTTCCCAGCGCTCTCTGCATGGCTACTCAGCTGCAGTTGAAAAATGCAGAGGAGAATTCATATTTCCTCATCACCATCATAAAGAAAGCAACTTTGCAGCATCTGTGTTCTGTATTTTGTTTCCAGTGCTGATGTCATTCCATTTATCTTGTTGAAGCCACTGATATAAAGCTGATATTTTGACTTGGTTAGTCATCATCCAAAACTTCATATATGCACATTTTTTGATTGAGCCAACATACTCAGATTAGTGAGCATCATGTGCCCGAGACGTAAAACCTTAGGACACGCCAATCCTATCTGTCTGCAGAAAAATCCCCAGATGTATATGATGAAACTGTGTTTGCTTGTGCAGTGTTTTAGTCATGGATACTGAGTACATTTATAAAAATATTTATGCACTTATTATAACCATAGCAAATCAATTTTACCCCCTATTGAGTGTGAATAATAAGGCAGCCGAATCACATCACAGTCACAAGATTGATTCTCACAGCTACAGTGTGTTTTTATCTTTTCACTCTTTCCTTACTGTCTTTCTGTTTGACCCCATTTACACCCACTCATTTTATGCAACTTGTCTCTGGATTGTATCCTGGTGAGATTTTAACTTCTTTCTGCAGGGTCCCTAGTGGACACTTTTCCAGCAAAACATTTTTCACATAATCAAGTAAAGTGTATTTTTCCCTGTAACTGTGTTATCAGATGAACAAGGACACTGCTGGCTGTCTGGGTGAAATGTTGTGACTGTTTGTTGAGCTGTTAGCGAGCAATGAGGGGTGAAAAGGGAGGGGTGAAACCCCCTGCTTTAAAAATATTTCCCATCTCTCCACAAAAACGACCAGACAGTATTACAGCTTTCTTCATAGCAAACAGTCTTGTACAACTGCCACAATAAAAATAGCATTTAAAAACAATAAAAAAGGTTTACTTACTTGCTCACCTATGACAAAATCCCAGTTTGTTTCAGTTTTGTATATTGTACACATTTCCATCAAAATATTTTGGTTTATCAGTGTTAATGAAGAACAAAAATGTGTAGTTCAACTGTGGAGGAAATAGCAGGAAATTGAGTTTTATGGCTACTGGGTTAACCATATGAGGTCAAATGCATCTCTGGTCAGTTGGAGTGACATCTTATTTCTATATGGGACACAATATGCAAGTTAGCTCATAACATCACAACCAACCGCCTTTCATTTTCTTAATTTCCAAGTTCTATGTAAAAGATGCCGCCTCAAAAATCAGTTTTGCACAGCACAGTCAATGTTTACAAGAACAAGGCTTGGCAAGTCATGGTGGTAATGAACAACATTACAGTATAACATAATATATTGGGAAGGATTTTGGTTGTCAAACATGACAAATGTATTGATACATGTACAACATCCTCCTTAAGTGTTTTAGCAATTGGGTTTAAATCTGATCTAAGTGCATTATGGGCACTTTTACAACTGCATTTTTTGTGGATTATCCCTATCTGAACATCATCTGATATGAGACAAGCAGGGGTGAGCAGGGTTGTTTTTTATTCTCTTTACTTTCTCTCAGGTTTCTGGAGCTGAAGATGCAGGAGATGGAGGCAAGGCACAAGCAGGAACTGGAGGTGTTGAGGGAGGAGAAGAGCAGTCTGCAGGCGCTGGTGGCCAGGCAGAGCGGAGTGATCCGCGAGCTGGAGAGCCAGCTGGGCCGAGCCACGGGCAACAGCACAGCACTGCAGAGACAGCAGCAGGACCTGATGGACACTGTGCACAGCCTCCTCAGCCTCTGCTCCAAAGATGGAGGTATGATTATACAGCACACAGTGTCTCCCAATTAAATGCAATTTTAAAAAAGCTGACATGAAACGAAGCAATGACCATATGTTTCTGAAAGCCCTGGTCAAATTACATGTTTTGTTGATTTTTTTGGTGAGTATATGCATTTGAGGGGGGTTGAGGTAAAAAATGACAAATTATTCTCCTTGTAAAAACGTCAGATTCAGATTCAGAGTACTTTATTATTCCCAAAGAAAGCAATTCATTTGCAGCTTTTCCCGTCCGTGCACACAACTATATATATGTATGTATATATATATATATAGATAGTATATATAGTATATATAGATAGATAGATAGATAGATAGATCATTTAGTATTATAGTAGCAAGACATATAATTAATAACATATAATAAAAACACAAACTTATATATATTAGGCAGAAATAAGAACAGAAATAAAAATAGACGTAAATTAGGCAGAAACAAAAAAAATAGACATAAGTTAAAGTATGAGAGAGTAGAAATAGAAGCATATCTATCTGAAGTATATCTATTTGCATATTTACATAGCATATAAAACAGATTTGTTGTATTTACATAAGAGCAGGTATTTCACTAAGTGGTATGAGGTAGTTTTCAACACAATTAATATGTAATTACACTATGTCACCCCCCTTCACCCTTTTTACAATTTAGCAACTGACTGTAAGCCTATTACAGCTTAAAAATGTTTTCAGTCATAATTTCTATAAATACTATGTCTATAAGAATCTAAATGGGCATTCATGACACATTATACATCATAATGCATATATAAGGCACTTTCAACATGGTTATAAATATTTGTAAAAATGCATTACACTTTATAGCCATGTTTACAATGCATTATTAATTGTTAATGTAATGCATTATAAGTAGTGTTCGCGTTATATTTTCAGCAACAAAGAACTCAGTCCCCACTCACAGTCATTAAGTCCTGCCTAGTCCTAAAAACACGCTGAGCAATGCCACGATTTCCTTTAATGACGTATGATCTGGAATGGAATAATAGCTGATAGTCATGTTTAATGTATTGGAACATGGCTTTGCAAGCTTCAAGCAAAGTGACAAAACCTGCAGCCACACGTGCCCTTTGCAGCTGAAATTGGTGACCTCTGCTCTGGGCCTTTACACTTTGGAATAAATAGCCACAGTGATAAATATAGCATGAATCAGTGGACAGAAATAGAACGTCTCCTACTCGCTGTGCTAAAATATCATTGCTGCCTTGAGAAAATGTTGTGTCTTCATATCAAAATAGTGCCATAGGTGAAGGAGAAAACCTTAAGTTTATATATTGATATATGTGATGGGATTAAAAAGCGTCAGCTCCTGGTGGGCGTACGTGCGCTTGTCTCATATGTCCTAATTTGCTCCAGTCAGACAATGTTGGGTTCTAACGGATGGACCTTATCACGCTTCAACACACTGCCTGTGCTTTCCTGGTTGACTGAAATGTCAAACAGCCCCTGTTTGAGTTACAGGCTGGCCCTATATAATGTCTCCCCACTGCAGTGATGCAGGGCTGGGGGTGGCCTTACGGTAACAGCAGGCCATGCAGTGAACTCATTAGCCCCGTTTCCCCACCCTAACCCCAGCGTGCCCTCTTGACCTTGCGTCTGCCCCACGTCTCCGTGGTCACAGGAAATTTAGCCTGGATGTCTGTGCTGGGACCGGCCCAAGCGTGGAGAAACTTCAGCCTTCTGAGCACGAGCTTCAATTCCTGCTGGGAGGGCATGGCAAGCGTGCCTGCTTCCTGTTGCTCTTTCTGCCATTAGGACACTCAGCTGACACCCAAGTGACTCTTTTAACCAGACCTCTGCATTCTCTGACCACTGTGAAAAAGCTGTAAACACATAAGCCGGCTGCCTCTGACCGCTGCTGAAGTCCTAGACAGAAACTCAAAGTAAATGTGTACATATATTGTCTGCAGTTCTAATGTTGAGGCATGAATGTGATTATCTTCCTTTAAACCTGCTCTTCTGTTATTTAGTTTGTCACTAGCTGGTATTTACAGAGCCCTGATTATGACGTCCTGTGTAAATAAAGATAATGCGTGGCCACGACTTAGTAAGGCGTGGGAATGAGATGATTAAGTCGTGGCCATGACTTAGTAAGGCGTGGGAACGAGATCACGACTTACTAAGTCGTGGCCATTTACTATCTTTATTTACACAGGATGTCATCATCAGGGTTCCGTAAAATACCAGCTTGTGACAAACTAAATAACAGAAAAGTAGGTTTAAAGGTAGATAATTATCTCATTCCCACACCTTACTAAGTCATGGCCACACATTATTTTTATTTATACAAGATGTCACCAGGTATTTTTAGCAGCCAAACATAAAAAAAAGAAATGATTTTACAATTCATTTGCCTTTTTTTTGTTGCTGTAATGAAACAAATCAATTGAAAGCTCTCAGGCTGCATTCAGACTGCTGGTAAAAGTGTCCCAAGTCTGGTTTACTGCACAAATCTGATTTGTTTGTGCAAAAGAACAGCAGTTCACCCAGCAAGTTCATCCAGCATCTGCTAGCTGTCCTATATATTTCCTTAAGGTTAAAAGACTCCATAATGTGACATTAAATTTTAATGCCTGCTTTAAACTTGGAGGACAAACAGCAGACACCTAAACAACCTGAAGTTTACAGAGAAGAGGAAAAAGTTATGAATTTCTGTGCTTGTTTTATTTGTTAAAGCTAATCAAAGAAAGGAAGAGCACTCTATTTCATTTTCCCTCTGTGAAGAAGAATACTAGCAAATGGACACAAACTCAGCACCAAAACACCAATGTACACACCTAAAAAAGATGGTTCTTTGCATGTTCATGGTTCCATATAGGACCGTTTTCTTTACTAAGGAACCATTACAGAACCATTTTAAGGGTGTATATTGGAAAAGAAACATGATCTAGGTAAGAATCCTTCACTCACTTTTTAAAACAAAAATATCCTTGAAGTAGAGTTGAATTTGGACAGCTGTTAGTTTGATTTCTCTGTGTTGGAAAGCACTGTGCTTACTTGCCTCACTTGGTTCCAAAGCCAAAGAAGATACGAAGCGTAACCACAGTCACGCATTTCACAAATCTGTTTCACATATTGGCAAAAAGATCAGATTTGGGACACTATTACCTGAAGTGTGAATATAGTCTTAGTACTGTTCAGTCTGTTCTGAATGTGTGTGCATGCTTGCTCAGAAACTATTGCAGTGCATCCAACAATAAAGGCAGCATTGTGCCTTTTTTATATAGTGATAGAAACCCGTAGCAGAGAAACCTTCATTTCCACACGCTCGTCCATGTCAGCATTCCCAGCACGCAATAAAATATTGAACTGAAATGGTTCTTGCTATTATCCTCTCACAGTATTCTTGTTGACACTAATTCTTTGTAAATAACATGAGGTGTTTAGTATGGTTTTAGTGGTGGAAATCCCAGGGATCTTGTTTGAACTGTCCCTAGATGTAGCTTTGCCCTACAAATGAATCTGTGCTACTGAATTTTGTGGTTCTGCAGGAAATTAATCACTTGAGCTCATATCTGGGTTTTCAGAGTATAACAAAGCCAAAACGTGTTTATTGGGCAAAAGAATGGCTTCTCTGGAGTTACTGTTTTGCTCTCATATAGCAGTAAGGAGCTTTGGGTCCACTACAGAGGTCACCTTCTTCACCTCTGGCTGAATTAGTCAAACCTTAATGAGTCCAACGGGACAGTGTGCGCTCTGGAGGTGAAAATGGAGGTTGGGAGGTCGCCTGTCGGACTAACATGACTCCTCTACTGCAATTCAAAACTAGCTCCAAGGCGCCTTTCTGGGAGAGGACAGAGAACCATTTGCTTACCAAGTTACTACAAATGTGGGGCATATAACATCATCATCTGGGATCTACATGAATTAGCCTCTGTTTTGAGACTTGAACCTGAATAATGCTTTGAGTTCTTGGGTGAAATAAGCTATGAATGTTATTGTAAGCAGAAAAGCATAAATCTAGGTTTGAATAATAAGAGCACGCTTGTCATTTATTGAATGGCTGCCACGAAAGTTCTTGTTCTATGCTTTTTTTTGGACATGTGTCTTTAATGATGCCAAAGTGTAATGAACTCATCTTTGTAATACAATTATCACTTATAAACACACTACAACTCAGTAAACCAAATGATGTTTTTAATGGTAACTGAGCTTAGTTTGGGCATCTGTTACAAATCCCTGGCTGCTAAATATGATTTTCTTTTTCTGTATTGTATTATCCCACCTAATGAATAGCATCAATCATCTTTACAGCCAGGATAGCATAGTCTGCTGCAAAATATTGTTTTCAGTCACCACGTTTAGCTTTCTAGGGATGTATTGTATCTCAATGTGGCACTTTTATGCACTTCCAAACATTCAGGCCTGAAATGGATCTCTTAGGTTGTAGCACAATCCATTATTAGGATGGCATGTTTGGTCCTTATGTAATGTTTTAGTTGGCAGTCCAGTTGGCTAGTGCCACTGAATAATTTTGCTCTCCCTTTTGATCGTCGCCATTTCAGTTGTTGGTATGTTTTCATCATTCTTATGATATTAATACGGCCTCTAAATTTCAAGCCAGCCTGGCACTGCTAGCTGATATTGACCTTTGCCCTTGCTTGGCCTATTTTAGTCCCACAGTTTACTCTGGACACTTTAATTCTTATAACGCTTATTTGGGTTGAATGAGGGTTTGTAGAGTTTTGGAAAGTTTGTTTGTCTGAAGTCGTAATTTATAGATATTGATTTGCCTGTTTGTACTTTTCACATAGACCCCCCACTGAACAGAAGTCTCTACTGAATCAGCAAGAATTCATATGTAAATAGATAGTAGTGTATGAAAAAATGGCTCTTGGTTCCAGGACACAAGCTGTTTAATAGCTCCTGTTACAACAGCTCAGTTTAAAGTGTAATTTCTTTCTCTGTGAGAATCCCTATGATGCCTGCATACTATTTCGTCAACGCTATGTTGACGACTTTCGTCAGTGGATGAATATACAGTCCATGCTGAAACATTCTTTTTCACTTTAAAAACAAACTAAACTGTTTAGGTGAATATATATTTAAATGCGTTGGTTTCAGTGACATCACCAAAACAACAAATTCAATACAGGCAACCTTTGCAGCAGTTTTTCCAAATGTGGATTATTAATTAGCCCTTGTTTGGAGAGCTGGTCCTTTTTAATGTCTCAGTGTAATGTGTAGAGTTCGATGAAATCTGGGAAATGAATTGTAGCTTTTGAAACATTAACATGTTTACATACTAAAAGCTCTTCTATTTTACAAAAGGAAAATTATTTTTTTCATTATTTGGGCTCTTTAAACACTAAGGGCATGTATGTGGGCCTACATTTCAGTTCCTCACTCTCATAAACTCACAAAATACATATTAGTTTCAAAGTAGCTTCTAAATGATAATCCTTAGGCTTACTACCTGAATAATAAGCCCAAGGTTCAAGGGGGTTAGTATTAATACACAGCTAAAGCTAGCACAACTAAAAGTGTCACTGAAGTCTACGACTGACAACAAACATGGTGCTATACTCAATGCTCTTCATGGTACATTCATACTGTATTAAACTTAATACTTATTACTCAGCAACCATTATAAATTATTTGGTAAATACTATTAAGCTCATATATTGTCACCGGCATACCAAAACCTGCTAACACTATAGGTTTAAACACTATTTTTGTGAGTTCAGACCATGCCTTCAACATGTGGTGGTAGTATGAGGGAAGACTGATTGAGGGAGGGGACTGGAACTTGGGCTGGAGTGCTGAGCAGCTTCTGCTTGGAGCTAGAAGGCCAGACCCTCCTTGTAACTGTGGGAGGACTGACCTAGGACTGAGGGACAGAGAGGAGATGGGGTGGAGGTGAGGATTGCAAGAACTTTGTCACAGGAAACGGAAATAAGGATGGGAATTTATAGGGTGTTAGATTGGAAGGAGGAGGGGTTTCAGGCATGTTCCTTGCCCCAAATTCCAGTTATTTCACAATTCCTTTGAAAATGCCAGCTACCATTTAGAAACTGCAAACAATTGTCATTAATGAATCAACAGAAATTATCCAAAATTACTGGTACATTTGCACAACTTACAGTACTAGGTCTTGCATCGTTGTTTTTTTAATATCTGTTCATATATTTTTTTTAATTCCTGTTTTGGAAACTCTTTTTACTTATTTTCCTTTAACTTTCCCCTTACTTACGCAAGTGTATTAGCTTATATTTAAACTCCTCAAAAATATTGCCTGAAACAATGAATACCTTGTACTTAATGTCCGCTGTGACTAGAACTTCAATAAATGAATGGTGGTCTCTGACTTTTACACAGTATCATACATCAAAATGAATAGACCTTCTGCCTTTATGAGTTGCCATTTTGGAGGTTTTGTCGCACAGTGGTGATCTGAGGTATGTATTTATGAAAGAGAGGGCATATATATGAGCTCTTGCAGTTTGAAGGGTTAAAACCACTCGAGATCTCTGAACATTGCTCTCTCTAGGACGTTCTTCCCCTGCTCCTCTGCTGCCTTAGCTTCTCGGGCTCCTGTCTGGTGGTAAATTGCTGCTGGACAGGTTGGGCTTCTTGTTGTGTTAGACTCCGCAGCGCACAGTTCCACTCTGTGAACCTGTCACTGTGGGGATCCTTGTCACTGACACTCAATCCTTTAAGAGAAAGGCAGGCATAATGGCCCCTAACGAAGAGCTTCCCCCACCCCTCACCCTGTGCCTCACGCCAGGGATCAAAGCCAGGCCTAAACACCCCTGACACATCCCACTTGGTGGTGACATCTCTTCTCCCTAAACAGCTCCAACAGCGAAAACAATGGTGTGAAAGCCGAGCCGGGGCTCTTTCCGAGCGCAAGAGAAGAGGGATCGGAAGGAATTTTCAGCGACATAAGCGGGACCCCGGCGCGTAAATATAAACCACTTGTTATAACAGGAACTTGAAATTTATAGCTTGTAGTATTTTGTCCACGGACCCTTGCTTAGTTTCAAAATATTGGCGGGGGTAATTATGTGCAGATGGAGGCAAAACCAGCTGCCAGCTCTGAAAGGCCTGTCAGAACGGGACGGTTCCTCACAGGGAGCAAGAGATCAGCACTCTGATTAAAGGCCTTTCACACTGGAAATGTGTCACTCACTGCTGGAAAGATCTTACAGATAATATGCCAAAGAGCTGCCCCGAATACTTTCTTTCAGTGCTCTCCATCCTGCGTTCTGAATTTTCCACGCCTGTGTGTATTATTTATTCCGTTATCTCACTTAGATTGAGCATGCTTTGTTTTAGTGACTGGATCTTTAATCCGTTCCACTGCCTTCAGAATGTCTCCTGGAGCGTGTGTTTTCACATCACCACAGCCCAGCTCACTGGTGTTTTTTCACTGTCTGTAAGTGCGATTGATTTGTGCATGTCTAACTTGAGACAGAAACAGTGGCATACGCTTTTATACACATTCCATCCCTTCCATCCTCAGCACGCTCTCTGCCAACCACAACCCTATATATTTAATCCTTACTGGATGTCATTGCTGAAACATTCTGTGCTCTCCCTCCAAAAGCCTTCCATCACCAAAACTGCCCTCCTTCCATTCGCATGGATGTTATTAACCATTCAGACCACAGCTGAAATATAGCATAATAGAACTTGTGAAGATTAGCATCACCCACCAGAGTTTTCAGTGCCAGACTGTAGACGCATGTCATTCACTTTGTTACATGGATAAATTTAGCCCTGCTGAAATGGAGAGCTTAGTGGTGGCAGCCTGCATCACCCATGTTGAGACTCAGTTACAGCACTGAAGGGTATATGGCCATGTTCTGTCCAACTGGCATTATAACTGTAAACTGTCATCGGTCATATTTGAAGTAATCTTCCATCATCAAGGATGCAGGAGGGTGCAATTTTATATGATTCTTTTTTTTTATTTTAATTTTTTGATGACATCAAAATAAACCATGTCATAACATGCTACCCATATGCAAAGGAAGTATATTTCCACAAATATCTGTGAAGTGTGTATTGTATTTGCTTATACTTAACATATATGTGCATATATTGGCATATATTTATGCATATAAATGGCACATTTAAATATATTTAGCACATATATTTTAAAGCATCACATGAATTGCACATAATTTATTAATCCTATTAAATCCTATTAAATTTTACACAATGCAAAGGGCAGCTAGTGTTCACAAATTATGAAGGACAACAAAACACAACAAAATTTGGGTTAGACCATTTTAAGTAACACTTTATTTGGACCGTCCACTTTAGATTCTTTTGTAGATACTTAATTAACTCTAAACCTGGCTCTAATCCTAACCCTAACCTCAACCCAAAGCCTAAACCCAACCCTCACCCTGGTCCTAGCCCTGACCCTGGTCCAAATCCTAGCCCTAACCCCACCACTGTTTAGTATCGACAGATAGTTTGTTAACAATTTAAACATCTGTAGAAAATCTATAGGGGACTATAGTGGACAATCCAAACGAAGTGAAACCCCATTTTGTCCTAACAGCGATGGTCTGCATATATACTTTTCTTCTGAATGTATATTTGACAGAAAATAACAGTGAACACATGTAATCGGCACAGCAAATTGATGGATGCCCCGCCCACTCCCACTCTCACTCCCTCTGAACAAGCTTTATGCATATAAGCTAAGCAGCAACCAATCAAACAGTTATGTGGCATAGAAACCAACTGTGTTGTGCAATACTGACAAATCTAATCTACTTGAATTGTGGTGAAATTTGAAATTTTGAGATACAGTGATTTATTCCCTGAGGTTTCAAAATCAAATTGGATTATTGTGAGGTTTAGAGATTTACACCACCACTGAACACGTGAATAACCAAACAGGCTTTTTGTTTCTACAGTGGTGCCCAACAGCACAAAGCAAGCTGACGAGGAGAAGAAATTCCGGGACTGTGCTGATCTGTACGAGTCAGGCATCCGGAAGAACGGAGTATACACAATCAACATCAGCCCTCAGGAAACCAAAAAGGTGTGTGTGTTCAGATCTCCTCAGAAATGAAATGTAACTCCTCTTGATTGCTGCTGGCCTTGTAAGTTTGAATGTACAGACAATGGAGCCAGTGAAAGCCTTTTCTAAGAAGGTCAGAAAATATGAGGTCTCAAAGACGCCACATATTTTTGGTATTTTTATAGTTTTGAAAACATGTTTTTTTTCTCTGTGTTTTGGCCTCCTGTTCAAAAGAAACCTGCATTTTAGGTCAATGAAAACAGATCTTTTCAAAAATGCTCTCCAGGGTGGAGATTTTTGAAATCACTCACTGTTGTGCATGCTTGTTTCTGTTTTCATTTAATGAATAAGCAGAACTCTGTATGAAATATGACGGATGTCTAGGTTGTTTCAGAATGTTCCGAAATTTGGGGGTTCATCAATTATTTATTATTGAATTTAGTTTTTCTTTTTCTTTATACTCTTAGTTGGAGGCATCAGATTGTACTGCACTCAGTTCTATTAAATGGGTGTCTAGTTGATTGTAAATATTAAAAATCTGTAGATCTTACACATCTCCTCATCATCAAGAAAAGCAACAATTCACTCTTTCCACCAATCTCTTGTGAAACTGAGTTTTCAGATTAACAAATATGCTGCATCACATTATCTTAGGCATAGTTACAGTTGCTATGAAGGACCAACTGGGTGAACCAATTTGCAATAGCAAAGTCAGGTTTGGGAAAAAAATACACAATTCAAATGGAGAAAAGCAAGAAACTTCCCTGCCTAATCAGGACCATAAGACTTTTCAGAAACAGTTGCGTATCAACGGCAGCAAACACTGGCTGTTTTTCCTCTTTCAAGCTTTTATTTTCCGGCAGAAATCCGACTTTGAATCTATGTGAAATATCAAATTATGGAAATCTGTCAGCTTGAGTTAAGTCAAACAAGCCTGTTATGGTTATAACATGCAGCCATCAATTGTTTAGAAAATCTCTATTTTACATGATACGCGTGCTTACAGTGTTCTTCTTGTGATGTTTGGCATCAAATTTTATGGGGTCTTATTGTCCCCTGCTGGGCTGGCATTAAACTACATGAACTCACGCTCATCTTTCTTGCTGTTCTCTTCTTATGACGATGTATTTATTGATGTGTTTTATGTCTCGTCCTGGTCCTCAGTCCTGCATGTTTTAGTACCTTCCCAACAGACCGTTTTCAAATCATCCATTAATTAGCAAGCCTTTCATAAATTTAAACGAGATGTGGAAGATAAGGAAACCTTGGCAGTGCTGTACTAGGCAACACTATATTATTGATAGGAAAAGTTAGGAGGAGAGCCATGGTGGCTATATTGATCCAGAGAGGAATGATTGCCTAGAATCATTTTGGCTGGGTCAGTGAAGGGAGGCAGGTGGTCAGCACCTCGACAGAGTGCAGCCAGAGGGTATGAGGTAGGGTGGAGGGGCCGCTTAGTAAACTTGAGCCAACTTTGTGCGAAAAATACTTAGCGCTTATTTATATCAGAGGTTTCCAGTCCAGTCCTCAAGGACCCATAGCTGGTCCAAGTTTTTGCTCTATTCTCGAACACATTTCAGATGACCCAGGTAATCAGCACTTTATAGCCCAGGTGTGCTGAGGACTGGAATAGATTGGGAATGTGGACTGGCTGGTGGTCCACAGAGACTGGATTGGCTCCTTATGTTCTAAGGATATTTGGGGTTAGTTTAGGAGATCGGGGTCATACTGGTGGGGACACTGTGATAAAGCACGAGATAATCCCTTTATGGTAAGTTGTGTAGGGTGAAAGATGATATGAGTGCAGAAATGAATAGGTTGTATAATATAGATGGGGCTTTAGGGAGAAGGTGCTGTCAAAAGAGCGTGTTTATGTGTGCATGTATGTGTGTGTGTATAGACATGTGTCTGGGTGTCTTGTTTCACCAAAGATCCAGAGTCAGTTGTAGTTGGATAACTGTCCTCTCAATGGTCTGTGTGTATTTAGGTGTATAAGCTTTGGCACCAAAGAGAACTTTATGCTGCTCATATATGACTAGATTACAGCCATGTGTCCCTTTGTGTCCCCGCTTTGATCTTTGGTCTGATCTTCTGACCTGCTCTAATTGCTGCCAACCAAAAAAAATCAACATGGTGGGAATTTTCTAAGTAGTGATAAGAAGTAAGAGCAACACAAAATAGGCCTACAATTGAACTAACCATGCTCTGCCCATAAATTCTTTCATAGCTACTATTGTGAGGTTGTGATCCGTCACACTGTTCCAATAGATAAGAGGTAGTTTTTTGTTGTGTAGTTAATCTAACATTAATAGGGTAGCCAATTATGTTGCTGTTTCCAGCCTGCCTACTTTTAATTATCTACAACAGCGTAGTCCTGATTGGCCAAGTAACATTTTAAACTTTAAACTCTGTGTTATGTAGACACTGAAAACAACTATTCAGCAGTCCAGTTTAAATAATGTATATGTAAATTCTCATCATTTGCATGTAATTTTTATATTTTTTCTCTTTAACTCTTTACCAAGCCACGGCCCTGCCATCAGGCCCAAAGTTTTATTACACACTATTATAAGTAAGTAAGTAAGTAAGTAAAGTTTATTTATATAGCGCTTTTTATAACAGGTGTTGTCATAAAGCAGCTTTACAAGGAAATCAGCATTACAGAAAGAAATCCGGGTCCAAGCCCCCATGAGCAAGCCAGTGGTGACAGTGGCAAGGAAAAACTCCCTAAGAGAAACAGGAAGAAACCTTGAGAGGAACCAAGACTCAGAAGGGGAACCCATCCTCCTCTGGTCGACACCGGATAGTAAACATTGTTAGTACAAAAACAGGGAAAACAGGTGGAGCAAATGATTCATTTGATAGTTTAGTTCATGCAGCAGCAGCGGCAGCAGCTTCAGCATCAGTGGGGTCAGGTTGTGAGGGTGCACGGCGTAGTACAGCATGAAGCTTGATGGTGGTCAAGCCGGTCCAGCGGGCTGGCGAGCAGTGGCACCCGATCAAGGCGTGATTTATTAATTTGATTAGTTTAAATGATTGATTAGTTCAAATGATTAATTTGATTAGTTTAGTTCATGCAACAGCAGCATCAGTGGGGTCAGGTTGTGAGGGTGAGTTTGCACGGCGTTGTACAGCAAGAAGCTCAATGGTGGTCAAGCCGGTCCAGAGGGCTGGCGAGCAGTGGCACCCGATCAAGGCAGAGAGGCAGCAGCATCAGAATGAACAGGATGGGCAGCTGTTCAACTCGGCAAAGGAAAGAAAGAAAGGAAAAACACACAGAGAGTCAGTTCTGTAATGAGTGACTGACAGAACTGAGAGTCAGTTCTGTAATGGGTGTCAGTTCTGTAATGGGCGACTGATCACAGATTACAGTGTTAGCAGAGCAGCAGAGACTCTGGCAGGTATAGAACTGACAGGGAAAACTAATTACCAAAGGCTTGACTATACAAGTAAGCTTTTAGCTTAGACTTAAACACTGAGGCTGTGTCTGAGTCCCGAACATTAACAGGAAGATTATTCCAAATGTACGGTTGATAAAACTGGGCTGATATGGTCAAACTTTCGCGTTCTAGTAAGAACTCTGGCTGCAGCGTTCTGGACTAGCTGAAGCTTGTTAAGGCTTTTGCTAGGACATCCAGCCAGCAGGGCATTACAGTAATCTAGCCTTGAAGTAATAAATGCATGAACTAACTTTTCTGCATCCTGTAGAGAGAATGCATTTCTCAATTTAGCAATATTGCGGAGATGCAGGAAGGCTGTTATATTAGTTACGTGTGCGTCAAAGGACAGATCGGTCTCTATAATGACACCAAGGCTTTTTACAGATGAGCTTGATGCAACTGAGAAATTGCATCAATTGTATCTTTACCAACCCATGGCCCTGCCATCAGGCCCAAAGTTTTATTACACACTATTATAACCAAAGAGAACCTCCATTAGTTTGCATTGAAGTCCCCTAGTTAATGAATAATAAGCCTCCGTATGCAATAAGCCTGGAATGTTAAGGGGTTACATTTTGGCCGACATTCTGTAAAGTTTGCTCAACCTCACAACAGTTGCTAAGAACAAAGCTTTTTTGTGGTTGGAGCCTAAATGTGATTCTCTTGAGAATGAACATTAAAGGATTTGTATGCAAACAGGTATACTGCAACATGGAGTCCGCCGGTGGAGGATGGACAGTAATCCAGCATCGGGAGGATGGCAGCGTTGATTTCCAGAGGACATGGAAAGAATACAAAATGGTACGCAGCCAGACATCTCATTTCTAACCTCATCCTGACTTTATAACATCCATCTCTATAGCCATCATGTTGATTCACTCCCTTTCAGGCAACACATGTAGGTTATATATCTCCCAACTTCAGCTGTCCTTGATTTAGCCTGTTGAAAAGACTGTTGAGGAATGTCTAAGATGGCCAGTAGAAGAGTAAGCAGATGTATGGCTCTTTATTTTAGAGGTGGGAGGATTCTCCACTTAGCAACGCTGAACTGAGCGTCTGGGCTGGCACGTGAGCGCCAGAGGGCATGACTCGGTTTCAGTCTCTTTCGCAGATGAGAAAACTTCACAAAGTCCAAAAGCAATAACAGTTTGTTCTGCATATTAGACTCTTGGCTACATGCACCATTTTTTTGCACACATGATATAGACATAAGTCAACTCTTGAGAAATGAAGAAGGTTTTGTCAGCATTGCATGGCTCCAGCAAATGCCATGGGACGGCGCGATTTAAGTTAGAAGACTTTAGCAGGTGTTTATTAACTGCTTTGGATCCGCGTGAATTGTGTGTAATTAATGCTCCATTACGTTCAGAAGCTACATACTGCTACATCGGTCCAGAAGCCCCTCCAGCTAGTTTAAAGAGCTGTTAAGTACTTTTTTATTACCAGTATTATTTTCAGTGTGGTAAGCTGCAGTAAATACAATATTAAACTTTTGAACCCTAGTCTTATTTGGTTATTATTCTTATTATTAAAGTAACTGCAATTTAAAAAGACAACTTACTGTTCTTTGTTTTATTATTCTACATTTTTTGTGCTGTTTTGATGGGTCACAGTTTTGAAGCTTAAAGCTAGAATCACAAAACTTTGCAAGATTTTAGAGCCTATTTAGGAGCAACGCACTTGCACTATTGCCACAAATAGTTATTACATACAGACTTACACATATACAAGTATATATATATGCACCATCAGAAACATCAAGGGACATTCAGAGTACACAAAAACCCTCTGTAAAGCATATTTGTTATACCCTGAAAATAAAAAAAAAACATATGGAGTAAAGCCACAGTTGGATATCTCAACCAAAAGCAAAGGAAACATCACGGCTGACCTCCAATACAGCTGGCATTACAGGCACATCTGCCTGGAAAATTGATTATTTGGATACTCAATCCATTTATATCTGCTGTAAAATAGCTGACTGATGGGATCTCAGTATGCTAAATGACTCTATATATTCTCCACAATGACCTAGACTGACAGTTCTGTTTTAAGAGAGAAGTATGTTTGACCTGGATTTGTTTGAGAGCACTGCTAAGGGTGAATGAGGTAGTGCGAAATCTATTGAAGCCCATTTAATAAAGAGATGTTTGAAATGACTCCCACATTTAAATAACATAGCATGTTGGACACTTAAAAATAAAGCTGCCAAAAAGAGTTCTTCAGAGTGCTACTAAATAAGAACCATCTTTGGTGCCGTAAAGAACTTTATAATGGATGGTCCTTTAAAGAACACTTGTTGTAAATGAGGTATGTAAGTGTGAGGGATCTTTTCAAAATTAGAGAACCTTTATATAGTGTACAAGTTCAACACTAATTAGAATAATATGTCCATGCCAAGAACCATTTGGAAACCCTTATTTTTAGCAGTGCAGGATCTCCAATTTCACTTCTTTTTTGCCATTGCTCTCATGATAGCATAAAGAACGGAATTGGGTAACGTATTCAGATGGCTGAAACATATTTCTGGGTTTTGGCAGCGATTTGATTTTAAAGGAGAGCAGGTTTGGAAAGGTTGCTATTTACGCCTATTAGAGAAGTGATGCATAGCAACCTTAGAGAGGATTATTGCGACACTGAGCTTTATCCATAACCACACACCCAAGAGGATGGTTCATTTTGAATATTAAATAGCAATTGATCTCCCCTCTGCCGTTTCAGTTACTCATGAAGTTCGCATGAGAAATGAAGTGGACCTGCGTGTGAACTTGTCTCAGAGCATGCTGTACTCCAGAACACTTATGTGCTCAGGGTGCGAGACCTGGCTTTTAAAAACCAATCATTGAGCCCACGCCTCAACAACACACACAGGCACATTTAGAGAGGATTTTAGTAATGTCATTCCACCCACGCATGACTTGCCTTAGACCAGAGGCATGACCCATATTTACGTCATAAACCACTCAGCCTGTAACCCTGCCGTAAGCGCATAAACATACAGGTTTCCTCGATATCAAGGGCCAGCACTTAACAACAGAACAGACCAGGCTTTAACAATCTAATTTAACAATCCCTTTTAAAATCTAAAATTTAACCCTTTACTGTTGAACTGCTGTACTATATAAATGTAGTCATTTAACTACATAATTCATTGTAGTTATATAGTTAGATAATGAATTACATTTACATTTTGTATCAGCAAGTTTAATGAGAATTTTAAAAAAAGCAATGACAAAATGTAAAACCTTTTTTATTAATGCAAAACAAACAACAAGTATATTTTTAAATTTAAATAACAATAAGATTTCTCCTCTTCTACTTAGAAACAATGAATCTAAAATTTCCATGTTAGAACTATTAGAACTAGGCCTTCAGTTCAGTGTCAAAACTTGGTCAAAACTTGGCTGTTTTTCATTTCTAACAACCCACTAATTAGACTGTCCCTCGTATTCACAGCCAGTGACGTATGTAGGACTTCCAGAAGGCCTGGAGTGATGTTTTTCTCACAAAATCAGTCATGCCTATTGGAAATGGCACATGATTAGCTGATTCCTCTGTCACTTCGTAATTACACTGCTAGTTAATTTACATTTACATGTACAGCATTTAGCAGACGCTCTTATCCAGAGCGACTTACAAAAAGTGCCTTGTCTATCCAGAGAAAGTATCTTTGCTGGTTACCAATAGGTTAGAGAGAACCTATTAATCTAGCGCATTGGGACTACTCTTCAGCTCTTGAAGTCCTTACTAATAGGGAACTTGCTTAGCTGTATCTACTTAGATGCCATGAAGGAAAACAGTTGTAATTGGCCAATATTCTGCTTGCTGTATAAAGAATTAAATCCTTTTGTTTCCATCCAAAACTTAACAGTGAAACAACAGAGGTAGTGTAATGCTTGTAGAGTTTAGATACAAGCATGATTCTATCGAATAAAAATAGAATTTTTACAGACATGCAGTTTTCAGTTCCCAGAAATCATTAGGCCTTTACAAAGCCCTGAGGGAAAATTACACCATACTTTTGTCATCACCAGCAGGGGTGTGACTGAAATATACCAGCCATAATATGTTTGTTAACTCCTTAACATCTGAGGCTTATTACATACTAAAGCTTATTATTCAGTAAGTACAGGGACTTCAGTGCAAAATAGCTGAATTTTTGCTTATAGAAGTGTGTAATAAAACTTTAGGCCTGCCGGAGGCCTCTGGCCATTTAAAGTGTTAAAGTGATTTAACGTCATTTACATACAAAGAAGGGCTCATACTCATGAGCTCAGTGACTGTCATAGGTAGCTCTGTCCTGCTAGATCATGAAGCAGTTGACTGCGCAAACTACCTGTGGAAACAACATCAGCATAAGAACTGTGCTTTGGAAGCTTCATGAAATGGGTTTCCCTGGCCGAGCAGCTGCACCCAAGCCTAAGATTACTGTGCTTAATGCTAAGCATCGTTTGGAGTGGTGTAAAGCACACATGTTCTTTTGAGTGATGAATCATGCTCCACTATCTGGTAGTCTGACAGATGAATTTTGTTGGATGCCAGAAGAACACTACCTATCGGACTGCTTAGTGTAATTAGTAAAGTTTGGTGGAGGAGGTATAATGGTCTTGGCCAGTGTATATTTCATGGTTTGGGCCCCTTAGCTTCAGTGAATGTAATGTTACAGCTACAGCATTCAAAGACATTTTAGATAATTATATGCTTCCAACTTTGTATTTATGAATTATATGCAGCAACAGTTTGGGGAAAGACCTTTTATGTTCCAGCATGACTGTGCCACACACATTGAGGTGCATGAAAACAAGGTTTGATGAGTTTGGTGTGGAGGAACTCCAGTGGCCTGCACAGAGCCACGATCTCAACCCCACTGCACATCTTTGGGATGATTTAGAATTATGGGCCGGGACTTTTTGTCCAACATCAGTGACTGACCTCACAAATGCTCTTTTGACTGGACAGACACAAACTCACTCACCTCAGAAAACTTGCAGGAAGCCTTCCAAGACGTGTGGAGGCAGGAAGCAGCAGGGGGGTGGCTGAAACGGAATGTCCAACAAGTTCATATAGGTGTGATGGTCAGGTGTCTACATACTTTTTGCCATATAGTGTACAGAGAAAATCAAGAGTAGTCTTTGTTAAAACATATTGTCTGTGTCGAACATCATTGGAATCATCTATAAACTGTCATTGTTAAAACAATAAGAGCAACTTATTTCTTCTGTATGTGATGAAGGATTACTCATTTATTTCCCCTAAAGACAGAGAATGAAGGAAAAGGTGCTGAGTGTTCCAGAGCCATATGGTCTTCATTTAGGGTGCCATAAACAGGTACAGTCCATTCAAAAAAGGGGGCTGTGGTTTGATCTGCTGCTGGACTGGGTGTAATTACTGTTGCTAGCACCTGTGCTGCATTAAGACATGATTCAGAAGCCTTTCCAGCCCCTTTAATGAGCTGAGCCGGTACAGTGCACACATGGGAAGTAATCGCAAGTTCTATTGAGAGGGGAGTCCTGACTGTTATATTAGGAGATTAGGAGTAATGACAAAGTGATGACACAAATGAGAATCGCAAAAGCCCTGCTCACGAGAAGCAGCATAAACTGTTGCATGTGTGTAGCGCATTATGCATTGGTAAGACTGTGGCTGTGGGACAGAATGATTTGTTTTGCATATTAGTTGTTCCTCTACATTACGTTTGACATCATATCTCAGTCTTATTAACGCAGATGACTGTTGTTTGGTTGGTCTTCATAATGCTTTACTGATTGCTTGAGTCTCTTATGAAACAAGAGAAAAGGAGAAGATAAAAATCAAGACGAATTTTTTGTTGTTCCAACCGTATACAAATATACAGTGGAACAACATACAAGACAGAGACAGTGTTTACTGAACCACACAGTACAAGTGACCAAGAGACAGACTACACAGTACAGTTATAACTTACGGTACAATAAATACACAACTAGACTCAAAACCAACAACAAATACTGAGTAAATACTCAGTCCTGAGTGGATGAACTGTGCAAACTGTATGTAAACTGCAATAGCAGTATAACATTGTGCAAGTCACCAGAAAACAAAGAGGGAAAGGAGAGGGCTGTAGTTACTTGTATTTGGATGATATATGAGGTATTAAGGAACTTGTTTTGTGTCCTTGTGATTCATTTCTGCCATGTTCATGCTACCATCAACATCAACATGAAGATATGATGACAATAGTACACAATTCACTTTCATCTTCAGAAGACATGTCCTTCATCAAGTTTTGCCTGAGTTCTCTTTGAATTTCAACACACTCACAAACATCAGATTTGTCCACTTGGGGAAGGAGTCTGAGTTACAACCCATGTTATAAAATGTTCCTCTTCATATTGTGTGCAATTACACATTTCCACCAGAGATGTCTCCAAATCCTCGAATCTTACATAGTGCCGCATTAAGTTGTACAAGAAATGTTAAAATACAATATTATGGAGGAGTTGTGGCAAATATGTTGAAATATAAAGTTAGACCTTTAGGGTGAATAGTGCCCTCATTTACAATACTGCCCAAATCTTTTAAATTTGATTTCAAATTTAAATTGTAATTATTATATTTATTATGATTTTTATTATAAGCACACAAAGTTGTTCACTAGAGTTTCACTGACTAGCTAGCTTTAGTGTTATATGCTAGCCATAGTGATCATTAGCTAGAATTAGGCTACATGCTTAGCCATCTTGTTGGAGGTGAGTTTATTTGTGCGTTTTGCAGATCAGCAGCGTTTCTTCCACACCTGATCTGTTCTGTCATGTCTAATGATCATTTACACCTACCAATTAAATGATGAATGCAAAAAACATGCAATGTTGAATGCTGCTGCTCTGTTTACAATATGATTATTATTATTATTATTATTATTAGTAGTAGTAGTAGTAGTAGTAGCATGTCAATAATAATAATAATTAATAATAATTGTGTATATATATATATATATATATATATATATATATATATATATATATATATATATAAAAATATAGATTTTTTTTTAAGCAGGCATTAAAGACCTAAGGTAGGTCAATGAGCATTGGTTCTATTGTATGTCAGCTCATCCCTGAATTTATGCAATTATAAGCTTAGGGAAAGGAAAGAAGGAAAAAAAGATAAATGGAGAGTTGGTTGTTGTTGCTGGTTCCTGCGCTCTCTTGGACCGGCCTGTGGTTCCCATGGCCTCCTCCAGGGTTCGTCACTAACCCTGCCGAATTCCTGCAGTGACCTGGGCGCGCTCTCTTTTGCAGGGCTTTGGGAGTGTGTCGGCTGAGCACTGGCTGGGGAACGAGTTTGTGTACATGCTGACCAGTCAAAGGCAGTATGCTCTCCGCGTGGAGCTGACCGACTGGGATGGACATCAGGCCTTTTCCCAGTATGACCACTTCAACATCGGCAGCGAGAAAAACAACTACAGGTACTGCTGAGCCCCCACTGTTCCTTGACCTCCTATTTAACAAGCACATTAAATACATCTATTTTTTATATACCACACACTATTGCTCAGTCATTTTTGAATCACTCATTACATTAATACATTTTCTTATTGTATACAACAGTTAAAACTAAACAGTTAGTTCTGACAACATAATTTGATTGGTTGAGAAATGTTGTACTGTTATTTACTCCATTTACGCTGCAGCTCACATTAATCATTACTAGTTTTTATTTTAATATATACAAAAAAAAATAATAAAAATGAGACATTAAATAACTAAAAGAGATTCTAAAAGAGAATAGTTGACCTGCAGCCTGTTTGGTCAGATTCAGAAGAATGTTGCAGATTCAGAAGAATGTTGCAGAATGTTGCCAGACATTAACAGAATACAATTCAGCCAACATGATGGGCTGTGAAATGATTTACAGACTGATTGGAAAAAACTTTCAACATAATCTGGCAAATACTGCAAAAGCTGAGCTGAACCTGATATTGTGACAGTTTTATGGTTCTTTTCAAAAGGTACTACTTTTCTTGGCGGAAGGAGTTGCCAATATTAAAGCATTTAATACAGTGGTTTAGGTTTCTTTGTTTGACTTATTTCTTTGTTTTGTAGAACTGTTACATTGCAATCAATAGAGACTATGTGCTATCACAAATAACATCATGGCTGTTATGATCTGTAGTACATAACGCTGTCGCACGCCTGTAACCAAATCACAGCAGTAATGTTATCCATGATAAAGGTGGGCCAACTCTGTATTATTGCCCATGGTTTTGACATGAGATGTCCAACAAGCTCATACAGTGTGATGGTCAGGTGTCCACATACTTTTGGCCATAGAGTACATTATAACTGACAGAAAATGGACCTAATATTGACAGCATTGGCACTCTGCATTGCTTTAAAGTGTCCTAGTGGTCTTTGACCCTTTCAGTGGAAGTAAAGCAGGTTCAAACCCAGCAGGCATTCGTCTATGGCTGACGTTTGAGCTCTTCCAGATTCTGAGACAAATCATCACAAGTGATCAAACATTCATGAGCAGAGACATTCTCTTCCAAGGCTGTCAGTGGGCTTGATAACAAGCCTGGCTGATACCGACTTCTTTGACATCTCACTGTCCTCTTTTCAACTTGAAAGGAAATTTGACTCGTTTCACAACAACTTAACATATTTCTGTGATGGCAAGTTTCAGAAAACAGGGATTAACAGATCAAAATTCACATATTTTAATGGCCTTAAGCTTTTATGTTCAGCAGTGGGGTCAGGTATAACCCCTAGTGGTGCTCTTAGCTTCATTTCTAGTTTGTGGAAATTTTACTGACAAAGCGATGACAGCATCACGTTCCATTCTGCACACACTCACAGTGGCAGTCTCTGTGGGATTTTTACATGGATTTCATGGATAAAACTGAGGAGAGAAAATGTGCTATTTCTGTTTTTTTATTTATTTGTTTGGAGATTGAATTGGAGTTTAGTAACATGAAATCCACTGAAAAGTTTCACTCTTTTCTCACTCTTTCAGAAGAGATTACCTCAAGACCTATACATTTTAATGTACAATACATACAGTCCCCTCCACAATTATTGGCACCCCTGGTAAAGATCAGTAAGAAAAGTTATAATAAATTCACCTTTTGGTGAACTAGCTTATACTCACACTGAAACATTCAGAAGAATCCAACCTTTAATTGAAATAAATTTATTCTGAGATCTTTTTTAAATAATACATTCTTTTGAAAACCACATGTGCTGCAATTATTGGCACTCTTGGGAATTCTCAAAATTCCTTTAGTCAATCTTCAACATGGGAAAGACAAGAGAACACATAATTCAAATAAGAGAAAGTCTGTTGACCCTCCTAAATCAGAGAATGGCTATAACAAAATAGCTGCTCAACTGAAAATGCCCATATCTACAGTTAGGGCAATACTTAAAAAGTTCCAACTGGAACTGTGACAAAGAGCAAAATAATCGCCAAGGATCACTGTTGGAGAGTCACAGAAAAAAGCAAAAAAATCTTGGATGCACCAAGTCTCCAAAACTACCATCAGATGCCACCTCCATGCCAATAGATTATATGGAAGGCATGCCAGGAAAAAGCCTTTCCTGTCATCTAACCACAAACGTAAGCACCTAGATTTTGCTAAATGCCACTGGGACTTGTGTTCTATGATCAGATGAAACAAAAACAACAAGCATTCAAGGCAGGTTTGTTGTGAAAAGAAGGATGACTACACTGAAATGACCTGATGCCCACTGTTAAGTATGGTGGAGAGCCTGTGATGATGTCCCTGGGAACCTTGTTAGGGTACATGGCATCATGGACTCCATGAAATACCAGGACATTTTACATCAAAATCTGTCTGCCTCAGCCAAGAAACTAAAAATGGGTCGTCGCTGAATCCTCCAGCAGGACAATGATCCAAAACATATGTCCAGATCAACACAAAATGGTTCAGTGAACACAAAGTCAAGCTTCTGCCATGGCCATCTCAGTCCTCTGATCTAAACCCCATAGAAAACCTGTGATGCAAGCTAAAGAGGAGAGTGCACAGGAGAGGACCTGGGACCCTGGGCAATCTGGAGAGATACTGTAAAGAGGAATGGTCTCAAAACCCTCTTTAAAGGTTTTGTGCTGTTTTCTTGGCAAAGTGAGGTTATATAAAGTATTAAATGCAACGGAGGCAATAAGTGTCACACTTTTTTTTTCTCAGAAAATATGTTCTTCAATTAAAGGTTGGATGTGAGATGTGATGGAGTTAGTTCATCAAAAGGTAAATTTCTTATAACCCTTCTTGCTCATCTTTACCAGGGGTGCCAATAATTGTGTAGGTGTAATGGATTTTTAGAGGCATTTGAACTACCAAAACTCACTCACGCATGCTCGCATGGGCCCACATGAATCCACTTGTTCAGGCCACCTTTACAAGAACATTTCTTTATCTTTGGTACCTATTAAAATGTATTGATATGTGAGTGGAAAATATTAGTGCTTGCTCTTGCTTCTGTAGGTAGGGAGTGAAAAAGACAAATGTACACACAATAAACCAGTCTTGAACTGTCTTCATAGATCTTTTGCACAGGCATGACGGATCCGTGGGTGGGCTGAACGTTGAGTTCACGGACGAACTTTCAGCCTTTTACTCTCTTGCAGACGTACTTTCAGCCTCATGCAATTCCTCAACCTCTTTTGCATACTGAACGTTCATTCCCCTGTGCATTTCCTCACATATCTTTCATCATATTCAGCACTTAATAGATATAAGGTATAAGAGTGTATTAAATAAGGTGTTTGCTAAGTGTGGTTCAAACACTGCAGTAGGAAAATAATAGCACTAGTCAACCACATCAATTCAGTGTCAAAAAAATGAAGATCTGAAACAGTCAAAGGCTTGTCCAGAATTTTAGACATGAGTGGCATAAGGGGGGCAAAAGCACTCTAGGAGGTGGCACTGCCTAATTCTGTACAATATAGTGTTACATTTGCTGATTATCTGATTTGTCATTTGGGGTGAAATGAATCACTACATAAAAATAAGACTTTATTGGCTTCATATTTGCTCTACAGTTCCAAGTTGACACTAAATATAAAAATGTGCACTGACTGTGTCAAAATCATGCATCTTCAAGCAATCATTTATTGAAAAAAAGATTCTGTTGTTCCAGCTGTTCTGTGTGCAGTGATTAGGGAAAATGATTAGCATACCATGGGGTCCCTCACAACTTGGTGCTGCCTTGACACCGCTGTCCTCCTTCTACATCCATCTCTCCCTGCATATCAGCCTCCTCTGTCTCTACATCAGTCTTTTTCTTTCACTTCAGACTCCTCTCCAGCCTCCTCTTCCTCCACTTCACTCTCTTTTCCGTCCATTAGCTCTCTGCTTGTCTCTGTCACAGCCACCTCTTCCATAGTTTCTTCCTTTTCTTTTTAGTCTCTCCATTTTTGAGAAGAAACCTGAGAACCTTTCCCTTTCTCTTCATTTGAACTCAGTTTTCCAAGTTTGATACAGCAAAGTAAACAAGAACACAATAAATAGCATATTCTTCAGATATCCAGAGAAAATAGTAACAACTTGTTGCTAACTTGTTGTCTCATTCCTAGCGGTTTTAGGCTTAAAATAAATATATAAGTGCATTTTTTCCATTTTTGCATGTCTTCTTAGATTCACCTTTAATGGCACATGTCTATAATATGATACCCATATGTTTCATATCTAAATGCTTTGATATCTTCGTTGCTTTCCACAACTGCTGCAGCATTTTCAATGGCTGTAAACTCTTTGCACACCACTTCACATGTGTCTCCAATGTCGACTAAAGGGTTTCCAACATGTCGGTAGGTCCTTAGTGATTTCCTGAGCGTCCATTGGTCAGTTTCACACAAAATGTAGACAAACACACCGAATTCACCAATTATACACAAAGAGAGGCTGATGACGTCCTTCATTATCCTGAAACTCTCTTCATAGCCTCATAACTTCAGATGTGAGTCACTTATGATCTCAGATAGCATCGAAAGGGCGACTCTACAGGCTCAGGACATTTTTTCATTGTATTTCTGCGCTGTATTATCACAAAGATAGAGAAACATCAAATTTGATGTACGAACAGGTTCATGGACCTAGCATTGGCAGCTAGCATGTTGGTATAATTTAATTCAACAAAAGACAGAGTATACTGAATAATGAACAGCTCGATTACTCTGAACGCAATAATGACTATTATTATACTCTTATTATTGTTTAATGTTATACTTGTGTAAGCTAGCATTCACACAAGGGCTTTTTAATGCGAGGCTTATTTCAAAGGTGGGTCCCGCATGTAGCCACACCCCTGGAAACAGTATATCGACATATTTTGTGAAATCATTGTCAAAGATCAAAATAATGTCTTCAGACAAGGCCTTTTCAAACTCTCTCAAGGGCACTTCTTTTCACTGTTGTCTATGGAGCAACACACATCACTGACACTTGGCACAAACATTGACACAAACTGAATGTGAAAAAAAGCTTTCAATTTAGTTTTTATCAGTCAGTTTTGACATGTTTATCACTCGCCTCGGTCTTTTGTGTTCTCTCAAATCACTTTCTTGTGTTTTTTGGTCAATCAAAATGCATTAACTCTATTGCTTAAGAGGCATGTCCTGATGATTTGCGCTTAAATAGGTGTGATCGCATCACAGTAAAGGCAGAAGGCTTATATGGATAATATATACTGCTCAAATGACTTATTTTCTAGTCACTTATAAATTCTAGGAGCTGCATTTTTGTGCTTATTTTGATGTCAAAAATCAAATGGGATTTTGACCTTGTAGGAGAATCATACCGAACCTGAAAATACAGTATATGTATCACTACCTTCTTACTCATAATACAGCCTTCGCTATAACCAAGTGAAAAATGCTCTGCTCTTTTTCTGCTTTGCAAATTCAGCTGGCTCAGAACAGCCTGTGCCTTCGAAGGGTTTCAGGAATCTAATCAACAGTCTGATCTCTATAAATAGATTTGTTCTTTCAAACTGTTGTGGTATGATAATTACGCATTGCTTCTGCGGAACGTGAGCCAAAGCAAACCCTTTCCCTTGGCTGTAAACAAAGTGTGTGAGAGGTTGCTGCTTCTGTTAATTGTGCTCCAGCACCTCCAGTTTTCACTGGTGTTTTACAGTCTGTGTACACTACACACAATGAGGAAGTCATGTACAGAGATGAAGGTTACTATTTCCATTTAAATGAATGCCCAGAGCAGGGAAAATGTAAGGTTATAGACAAAGTAGTTATAGGCTACCATATAAAGCAATAGTGCAGTTGTGCATCTCCATTCTGATAAGAAAGTACACAATCTCCAGTTCACAAAGCTGCAGTGGAAACCACAGATGATAATTTAAAGCTTAATGGATTATGAAGCACAAGCCTTCTCAGTTATCATAACTGGTGGTGGAGGCTTGCCAGCCAGGAAACATTTGCTTGACTGCCAGCCTCTTGCAGTCGCCTATTTAAAGCTAGACGGGAAATGACTTAGGGTTAGAAGTGGAGTAATTGCACAGAGAAGCAGAAGAACTAACGGCATAACCTAAATCACAAACAAGGGCTAACTGTCACATATATTACTGCTCCTCGAGTTAATGAGTTCCAAATTATACTTACAGGCTGAAGTCTGAAATGAACTAGAGGGCTTGGCCGCATGTGCAGCACAGCATGATGAAGTGCAGCTAATGACCTTATATAGTGAACGTTTTTCTCCCTTACCAACTTTTCATCACTGGATTAAGACAATGCTTTTGCCAGAAGATAAAGTGTACAAGCTCTAGATAAGATATTACACATTTGTGAGTTATTGGTTTCTGACAGTTTTCTCAACAGCCTATTCACTTTTCAAGAAACAGTATCTAAAAGGCCCTAACACAGTGGTCACCAGCCCTGGACATGGATAATCAACAACTTCAGGATGCCTTGATTGGCTGAATCAGATACATTAGTGGCAGGTAAGGAGGAGGCAGCGTTTTAGATGCAAGCTGGAACTAATCTCCGCAGAAGAGTAGAGCTCCAGGAGGGTTGGTGACCACTGGCCTAATGCATTTCTAAAGACCATACGCACATTTTGTCATAGAAACGCAGTCAGCAGCAGGGAACATGGAAACTCACTCTTCCAGCCAACAACAATGAGGCTAGGCATTAAAACAAGGAGTATGAAAAATATGCACACACAAGGGAAAGTGGGCCAGGTAGAAAACAAAACATAGAGGGAGAGTGAAATAAGTGAAACAGTGTGCAAATAGATGATGCCGGGGTAAATGGGAAAGACAATGAGTTTAACTGAACAAGTTTACATTGACCAAACAAACATTCATCAAGTAAACCTGACACATCACTGTGTTTCATTGAAACAACATTACTGACTCGTTACTGAGATGCATTTGTTAAGTAACATCAACAAGAGAAAGCTGATTAAAACCAACAGAGCGATTTTTTTCCCCAAGTAATTTTGAATCATTTCTATTGGTTCATGATTTTCTTGAATAATGGAGATATAAGGCTTTGTTCTGACAGCAGCAATGTGCTGCTATCATTATTGGATACGTTAGCCCCTTAAAATCCTGGACTTATTACATCCTAGAGCTTATTATTCAGTAACTACAGGGATTTCAATGCAAACTGATTGAGCCATTCCTAGGTTATAGAAATGTATAATAAAGCTTTGGGCCCTGGCCATGTAACGGGTTAACTAGACACTGAATGAATAGACACATTGCATGCCAATTTGTAAGATCATTTGTGATGTATTTTGTTTTACTTTGTAGTGTTTATAAGAAGAATAAAACAAAAACTGTAAAGAGTCCAGAAAATACACAAAACCCTTTCATGGAGACATTGTAATGTATAAAATAAATTCGAGCAGCAAACAAAATCAAACTAAATGTAACATCATTCTGTTGGTCCCTCTCATCTCTATTTGGAAATAAACGTTCATCCAAATAACATGCAATGTTTTGCCTGGCCAAAAATACGTTGGAAAAAGCTTATGGAATGTCTGATCCACCTATGGCATTATCCCAGTGCCACTACATTCATCTCCCAGGGCTTTAAATAGGGTCACCTGGCAGTGATCACTGTCAGAGAACTTCTGATGGCATGAAGAAAGCATTTCTCCATTTGGCAAAGATGGATGTGTAAAATAGAGAACTGTATCCAGGATCTGGATCTGGATCCAGGCTTTAACATCTACTGTACAATAAAAACTGACTTTGTGTCACACTACTGTGTAGATAATCTGTTGGACATGTACGTCTCTTGCTTGAGTTGGACTGAGAATGTTGCCCAGATTGTAAAGAAAAACAAGATTGCTAGTGTTATATAGTTAAAGTATGGCATGGTGATAGATGACCCCATGTATTCTGATGGCAGCGGCACATGGTAATACTGCACCCATGCTGACCAGGGACAACCACTTACATTCGTACTACACTGTCTCCTGGCCAAATACAGTGTCTGAACTTCGAACTTCTGAACTTTGGTTTTGCACTGGAGCTACAAGACTAATGTGGCTGAAAAGCAATGGAAGCTTATAGCCCTGTTAGCATTGTACAGGCAGAATGCCTAAATCATCACATACTTGCCTGTAAAGTTGTTAAGTAATAAATTAAATAGACTAATTAGGTGGTTTCCAGCATTCTATGACATACTGTATAAAAATGGAAAAACTTGAAACCTTGATAGCAAAAAACAGTTGCAGCAGCCATCTAGAAGCTTGAAGCTCTTATCCAGAGTGACTTACATTGTAATCATGTTGCAGCAGTACATGTGTAGTGTAGGTTAATGTAATGTTCGGTGCCCAAAGACTCTTATTTAAACAGCATGGTGTGCCTACCTGAGTGGGGAATGAAACCCCACTCTACTGTGCGGAGGGCAGTGGGGTCATCCTCTACATTATACCATCCCTTGGGTGGTCTTCTTTCAACTTTGTGAGAACTTTTCTGATATTTGTAAAGTTTGCTGGCACACATTATATGTGCTGTAAATGCTATAATAGTGTAATTTCTATATGCCATATTACATGACATATCATACAACAAATGCAGCATCAGAAACAGTACAAAACGCCACAAGTTGGGCTGCACACATTGACTTGCCTGTGTTTTGTTCAGAACTATGGTTGATATGGTCAACTAGTGTAACCAGTATTTCATCTGAGACTGTTTCTCCTTTCAGGTGAGGCTTTTCTCTGTCCTTCATTATCCTGAAACTCTCTATTCCTCCAACTTTTTCCTTTGTACAGCAATAAACAGTGCAGGCTTCTCTAATTACTGCTTTTATTCATCTGTCTGTTTATATTTCATAGACCTGCCTGGCTGAACACTGGTCAGTATATTTCTACATAAAGTTGAAAAGGCTTTTTTTCACAAAATTCATACTTACAGGTGAAGCATCATGTGAAGTGGTTTGCAAAAAAGTGTCTAAGGAGTCAACTCCAGTAATGTGTGTTTAGAGTTTAGCGCCAGTGGCTTAGGCAAAAGAAACCCGAACCCTGCTTTTTGAGGATTGTGTGCCAATGTACATTAAAATTGTGTAAGCAATTGAGAGAGACTACAAAATGTTAGAGGACTAGAAACGTCATAGAGGTCATTTAAAATTAGATGTACTAGTGTAAAGTTTCTGTGACCCTGTTTACGTAAGTGGGTGTACTGTTCAAGGGAAAAGAATGATCACACTCACTGATGGGAGAAAAAAACATGTCTAATACCTTCAATAAACAGTTCAACTGTTTATCTGTCCAAGTCTTTTTGACTTTCCATTTGCAAGCAGAGGCGATTTCCACACCAAGCCAGTGAATGCTGGCGCTCTGCGTTCGTGTGTTTAGGTGAGGTTGGTTAGGACAATTAAGGAGTAGATTGTGTTTTGTTGTAAACAGAGCTAAAAAAGCAGAATAGGAATAGTTTCAGTGCATTAAGAAGTGGGCATGGGAACTTTAGCAAACCTGGCTAGCTTTTCTGCAGTCTTTTGGTAAACCTCAAACTTCTTTGCAGATGTCATTAATCACTTTCCGTAAGGACAGTCAGAGGGCATAAGCAGTATATATATATATATAGAGAGAGAGAGAGAGAGAACAAAATTGCAGGAAATTAATGCATGAACAACATTTCCCATTACATAGGTCATGTTATGTAAGGACTTTTTACAAACAAGCTATAAATTGTGAGTGTAAGCGCCACTCCAATTCCTGAGGAAATATATTGATTCTGCTTACAGTCCAGTTTCTACAGCCTAGACATCGTGAAGCTCCTTCAGTGTGTAACAATCAGCTTTGCAGATTTTAGTCTGAGTTGTCCAAAGCGATCAAAACTCTCGTAATATCTGCCTGGCAGTGAGGCCTCTATATCACTACACTGGATACAATTATTGGTCATGTCGCCTGTGTCCAGCTGAGTACAAGTGCCTGTCCAGAGTTTTGATAAAGTACCTTTTAAAGAACAATCATATTTAACCCTAATTCTGAGAAGTGTCATCAGTGTTGTATGTGGAGATATAATAGAGCCAAAGCAGTGGGTATTCTGGATGGAATAGATGGAGCTGTGGTATCCTTTTGCAGTATTTAGTGCTGGGTGAGTGGACAAATGCTTGAGTCAAGTTTGTGGTGTTTCTGAAAGGTCAGTGGTCTTAGCAGGGTCATACAGACAATCATTGTTTGGAGAACTCTGTTGGTCATTTGCCAAGCCCATGAAGAATGCCTCTGCACTGACTCTAATGCCAACAGTGCTGAGAGACAAGTGAAATTGGCCTGTGTTTACACACTAACTCTGTATATTTGACTGAGGGGAGCTTTTGTGCGGCCCCTGGTACCACAGCTCTGAAATTCCAAGACCAGAAGTCAGCATTTGTGTGTGTGCGCATGTGGGCATGTGTTCGTGCGTCACTCTACAAGTTCAGCACGTACATAGGGTTTTAATAATAGCAGCTTTAGCCTTGAATAAAACATGCACATCTATGATGTCGTTTTAATAGATAGATTTCCTCAAACGTGTGCGCCTGAACATATGCAGCACCACAAGTGAGGTTAAGCAGCAATATGGTTCATGTCCACCGCTCACGTCCTGTTGACTAGGCTGCGTGCTTATTCTTACAGCGAAAGCTACATCTTTATTTAATATCGCTGTACACTAACCAGCCAAGTCTTAAATCCCTGGATTTTGCCCTACAGTAATAGAGAGATCCTCTCTGGAATCAAGCAATCTCTGCGGCTCAGTTTGATATGGATTTGTGAGGGGGACTTGGCGGACAGGGGGATGAGGGATATGAGTAAGCTGTAAACTCTCTGCTGACGACTTACAGTGTGTTCTCCAGCTCAAGGAACATGCAAAACAGACTTCTCAGAGCAAGAGGGCTGAGCTAGGATCTTCTGTTTGTCTTTTATAAATCATTATGAATATGACTGTAACAGTGGACTGCACGACATTTTCGCAACAGCCGCAACCCCAACCCTCTCCTCGTGTAGCGGGTTTAGTGGTCTGCTACGGCTATTTGCTAACGTTTATAAGCCTATATTGTTGATGATTTGTATCTGACACTGAGAAAGAACTGTGTAAAATAAAACCTGCTGGCCTAGATTTCTTTTTGTAGTACCATCAGTTATTGGTTAAGGCAACTTAAGTCCTATAACTAGATTAGCAACTGCTTTCTTTCAGTGCTAAAGCATCAGCCTTAAGGTTCTAAAAGGTTCTTAAAGCCTCAAGGTTCTTAATTTCAGCCTCAATGTTCTTAAAGCTTTCACATCTTTGCTTTTTCATTTCTGTTAAAAATAGTAATGGCTCTTTTAAACATTTCAGTCACTTTCAACATTTTTTTCCAAAATTGCATTAAAACAAGTGTTTCCTTTCCATTTTCTCCACAGACTTTTTCATTTTGCTGTATGTCAGTGACACCTAATGTATTGCCTGTTCATGACTATATTTCAGCTTCTGTGTCAAATGCATCAGCCCAGTTTAGTTTCAAGTATGGTGGAGACACACCACATTAACCCAAGTTGACATGTACTGAAGAGAACACCAATATGGACCATGATCTAGGGATGATCTTGGAGAGAGAAACTATACTTAAATGAAAGTACTTTGTCCAAAGCTTACTCAGCGAAAAGTGAAAGTATGGATCAAATGTATAAAGTAAAATAAAAAGCTTGGGAATATGAATGTATAGATATCTGATCTCATCTTAGAGTAAAAGGCTTGAGATGGTGCTAAACAAACCCTAAAGAAACGTGATTTTGTTTTTCAACCAGCTCAGCAGATAGCTAACAAACTAACAGGCTTTATACTCTATAAAGTGCTTTAAGCTATCTGGCACAATATTAGTCACAATGCAAAGATTATGTTTTGCATTGGGAAGGACTCACTTCTTCAAAATTCTAGACCATTCCTTCCATTCCTTATAAATCCTAAAACACTGAAAAATGAAACCAAAGCTGAATACAAGCTGATAGCACTTATATCCTACACGATTTATTGAAACAATTCCCCATCTTGAATATAATGTCTTTAATCAGCCATTGCATCCCATCCAAATGCCTCAATGATGCATGTTACACTTGCCATTACTCTGCATGAACGTAACATATCTGGTGATCAAAGAATCCTAACACACCACAATTCCTTTGGATTATCAGGAAAATCAGATGTCCAAACACAGGGGCACTTCCCCTGGGGTTTTGCTGTGAAAGGTCGACAAAATCCGACTCCAGCCTTGGTTTTCATCAGAGCTTTTCTGAACGAGACTTGTGTTCTGTGAAGATTGCCCAGGCTGGTGGAATACTGTCTGCTGTGCAGATGTTCTTGTGTGAGTTGCTAAAACAGCAGTGAGGCACCACAACAATTTGGGCACCCAGGAAGGAGGTTGTTTCATCTTCCTTAACTGCACAGTGCTCTGAATTGGTCTAGTTATCACCACTAAGCAGGAGCTGTAGCACCCAATTTCTCTGTGTGTGAGTGGAGATGACCTGCTGTGTGTTTATCTGTCTGGTCATGTGTGCGTGCAAGCATCTAAGCAGGAACTGGCCTGGCCACGTGCCGTGTGCTCATAGACGTTCCTCAAGGAAGTGGGATTCTATTTATTCGTGTAAGACTTGAGGAAGTTCAGCTTGTCTGCTGTTTTTTTTTTTCAGTTTGTTTTTGTTTGTTCAAAGACTCTGGAGGTCTTTTATACTGGGCTTCATCAGTTTGGTGGTTTTAATGGAGGCTTCAGATTTCAAGCAAGCAAGAGGTTGAAAAAGTAGAGAGAAACTATACTTAAATTAAAGTACTTTGTCAAAAACTTACTCAGCAAAAAGTGAAAGTGTGGATCCAAAAACATACTTGAGTGAAAGTATTTAAACATGCCCAACTATATAAAGTTAAAAAAAAAGTTTGGGAATTTGAATGTGTGGAAATCTGATCTCATCTTAGAAATAAAAGGCATGAGGTCACATTAAGCAAACTCTGAATAAACATGATTTAGTTTCACAACCAGCTCAGCAGAAAGCTAACAAGCTAAGAGGCTTTCAGGAGTTACACTCTAAAAAGTGATGTGACAAATTGCTTCAACACATTTTGTGTTAAAAGTAACACAAAAATGATGCCAATAATAATAGACTTGCTGCTGGGTTAGGATTTTGAGTAAAAGAGGGGAAAATACTGCTGGACTTTTATGCTGTAGAAAATAGTTCACCAATTCAACCTGAAAAAATTACTTCATGTGGTAACAAGTAAATTAACTAGTTTTTATCCAATACTTTAAATAAAGGATTCTTTCAATTAATGTAATTTTTGAGTTGAATAAAACTAGTTCAATTGCTTGTTTCTACATTAAGTATTTTTTAGGTTGAGCTGACGAGCCATTTTTTACAGTGTAGAGACACAGTGTGGGGCATGCTATCTTTTCAATGCAAAGTTTTGGGTTCCATTTTTTGTTCAGTATTTTAACTGAATATTTGAAATTTATGTATTTAATATTATTGTAATTGCAATTTTATAAAAATAATTAATTTAGTAATAAATGTAGGGTGGTCCAGGCCTGCCAGAGCCTCATTATTCAGAATGCTAACGTTAGTATGGCAAAGAGAAATCGGGCAAATGTACCTTTGTAATGTGCTTAATGCTATATGCAACAATATTAGCCACAATGCAAAAAGAATGTTTTGCATCTTGCATTGGGAAGGACCCACTTCTTCACAAGTCTAGACCATTTCTTCCATTCCTTATAAATCCTAAAAACACACTGAAAAATAACCCCAAAACTGAATACAAACTGATAGCTCTTATATCCTGCATGATTTATTGAAACAATTCCCCATCTTGAATATAATGTCTTTAATCAACCATTGCATCCCATCCAAATGCCTCAATAATGCTCCACCAATATATTCACTGTTTGGCTTGCATTTTGTGCAGCTCTAACGATGAACTTTTAAGGTACTTTATTTTTGCAGAAGCAAACGGATGCAATAACTGTCGCCAGAGAGAATTATGTGGCTATCCCGCATGTGCTCCTAAGGCCTCATCTCAGATTCTGCGGTAATGTTAGAGTATTAACGAAACAGCCCTACTGCAGTAGAGTGCTGGGTTTCAGATGAGGGGTCACAGATTAAAGATGCATTGAGGGGGCTGATTGCAGTTCCCCTTAGGGAGTAGGCCATTGTGCTTACAACAGTTCTGTCATGCAGTGTTCGAATGGGCTCTGACACATCTTGGAGTTGCAGAGAGAGAGGGAAAAAGGGAGAAAGATGTCTTTCTTGTTCTCATTTAACTGAGTGGAGGTTAGATGTATGGAATCCTAAGCACTTTAGCTTCTTTTTTTTCTTGCTTTGCTACTGTTAGCATATGCCTTTGCTAGCATTCCCAGCTGTGGCTGCCTATTGCACATCTCAGGCAGTGGGAAAGCTAGCTATAGCTCCATTGGACTGAGAAGCGGGGGCGTTGTGGTTGCTTTGCTTTCATAATAAAATACTCTTGAGTATTCTCCTGCATTTGCATCTCTGGAAACCATTGTTGGTGCAGAGGCAATTTACTGTAACTTCAGCTTAGGATGACTGAAGCAGCCGCATATACATTCTAAGCAAACAAGTAGAAGATCCACTCAGGTTTAATTGTCCTTCACATATAAAAGTTAAATGCAAAATTTATTTTCATTGTTACACATTCTGGCCTGTTCGGTTAAAATCATATTACAAGCAGCTGCCTCAGTGCGGAGTGTTTTCTTGTTATCACTGAAACACGATTCGAAACAGACGGGCAGATGGGAGAAAATTCCACGTTACACTTGCCATTACTCTGTGTGAACGTCACATATCCGGTGATCAAGGAATCCTAACAAACCACAATTCCTCTGGATTATTGGGAAAATCAGATGGCCAAACACAGGGGCACTTCCCCTGGGGGTTTTGTTGTGAAAGGCCGAGAAAATCCAACTCGAGCCTTGGTTTTCATCAGAGCTTCTCTAAACGAGACTTGGCCCCACAGAGCCTGATGTTATTTCAGTGTGGTCGACTAGGAGCTTGCCTGAAGGGCTGTGAAGATTGGCCAGGCTGGTGGAACACTATCAGCTGTGCAGATGTTCTCATCTATGGTGTGAGTTACTAAAACAGCAGTGAGGTAGCACAATGACTTGGGCACCCAGGAAGGAGGTCGTTTCATCTTCCTTAACTGCATAGTGCTCTGGATTGGTCCAGTTATCACCACTAGGCAGGAACTGTAGCACAACAATTTCTCTGGAATGGAGATGACCTGCTGTGTGTTTATCTGTCTGGTCATTGTGTGTGCAAGCATCTAAGCAGGAACTGGCCTGGCCGTGTGCCTTCAGGAGGTCACGGAGAGAATCTTGCTCATAGACGTTCCTCAAGGAAGTGGGATTCTATTTATTCGTGTAAGACTTGAGGAAGTTCAGCTTGTCTGCTGTTTTGCAATTTTGTTTTGTTGTCTTTTTTCAAAGACTCTGGAGGTCTTTTACATCGGGGTTCACCGGTTTGGTGGTTTGTGATGGAGACTTTCGATTAGAAGCTAATCAGTGGTTGAAAAAGTAGAGAGAAACTATACTTAAATGAAAGTACTTTGTCAAAAGCTTACTCTTAGTAAAACGTAAACGTATGGATTAAAAAAATATACCTCAGTGAAAATAAAAAAGGGGTCACACTTTATTTGGATGGTCCCCTATAGATGCTCTACAGATACTTAAACCATTAACATACTTTCTGTTGATATTCAGTTCAGATATTCAGTTTAGTTATCAACAGCGTTATGGTTAGGGTTAGGGGAAGGAGTAGATGTAGGTTTTGCCTTTAGGTTAGGGTTAGGAGTAGATTTAATAAAATCTTTCACACTGAACTTGAAGTTCAGTTGCATTTCATGGAAATTTTGTTGAATTGTACTTAAAGACATACTGAGCATTTACAAAGCATCTACAGTGGACCATCCAAATAAGTGCTTCCAAATAAAGTAATTTAATCATGCTAGTATATAAAGTAGTAGTTTTTGCACAAACCTTTTTGGTGTTATATAGAACCTTTTTCTTTGAGTGTTCATGGTTATATATAGAACCATTGCCTTTACTAAAGAACCCTTGAATAACCATCACTATTTACCATAATTGTGGGCATTTTGCACTGACATTAATTTTGTTGAGTGTTTTAATTGGAAAAAAAAACATTCAGACGCATAGAAAATTAATTGGTTAGCACAAAAAAAAGAGAAAAACCTTGTACTTTGAAGCTCTAAATGAAAATGTAAGGAGTAAATAATTTGCCTATTAAAATCAAATGTAATAACATTAAACTCCTTAACATCCCAGGCTTATTACATACTAAGGCATATTATTCAGTAACTACAGGGACTTCAGTGCAAACTGGTTGAGCTATTCGTAGGTTATAGAAGTGTGTAATAAAACCTTGGGCCTGCTAATGGGCTCTGACCATGTAAGGGGTTAAGTAAAGTACAGATCTTATGAAATAATACTTAAGTATAGCTGCAGTGGACAAACTACAATATGTCTGTACTTGAGAAAAAGTAGAACAGTAGAAGTATTTTTGCTTGAGTAATTGCTTGTAAATGTACTGAACATATGTAGTATCATAAGTTCTTTAAGTTATTGTTGATATTGTGTTATATTACTTTGATGAGTAAGGCTGGCTTCACACAGTGAAGTCTCTTGAAACCTACATGAAACTAAATTGCACTAGAGCTGCATAATGTAAAGTGTCCTGCAACTCACTTGAAACTCTTTGTGGAGGTTGAAAAGGAGATCTGAGCTATAATCATAATGTCTACCTAAATATTCAAAGTAATTGAATCTGTTGCATGACAACTTTGTTTTTGAAATACTTTGTGTAATTGTCAAGTTACACAGAAATTATGTTGCAGCCAACTTAAAACATGCAACTAGTTGCACAGAAGTTTCACATTGTAAACACTCTCAAAAAAGATGGTTTGTCAAGTGTTCTTTAGTAAAGACAGTGGTCCTAAAAAAGACAACACTGAGCTAAACTTGATATTGTGGCGGTTTTATGGCTCAGTCTGTACTTCAAAAGGCAAGGTTTACAGCAGACTGTGCAGAGTGAGCCAAGTTTGTTATTCTGATGTAGCAACAAGCTGCTTGTTAAGGAACTATAATTTTGTGGAAGGAATTGCTAACATTAAAACATATTAAATGCCACGTTCATGGCCCGGTTTACTTATTTCTTACTTTATTTATTTAACTGTTGTATAAAAGCAATAGAACACTCGAGGTCATGTGTTATCGTGAGTAACATCACAGCCATGATGTTATTTCATGATAACACACAATGGTTCTATATACCAACAAAAAAGCATTCTTCTATTGTTACGATGTCAAACTTGTAACAGTAGAAGAACCGTTTTGGTGCTATATAGAACCCTTTTCTTTGTATTTTCATAGTTCTATGTAGAACCACTGTCTTTACTAAAGAACCCTTGAAGAACCATCTTGTTTAAGAGTGCATGGTACTTTGTCCACCACTAAATATAGTAGAAAAGTACAATTGCCCAGGTATTTTCCAACTGAAGCGATATTGTTGACTGAAGCTGAAACCGTCTTGTTGACTGGGGAAATATGCCTTTGTGTTTGCTGACATGTTTTCGGCGAGGATGTGAACACAAATCTTATTGCTCTGACAAAGCAAGTTTACAGAACGTCTCCAAACAAGCAACTCATTTGTCTTGTTCTGCATTGTAATTGCCATGTAAGCTGGAGATATTACCTCACGTCTTGATCGTTGATGTGAATGTTTGAAGTGTGTGGCTTCACAGTGATCAGGTAACCTGTGACCAGGAAGCTTGCTGGATCGATTAAGTGTTAGAAACGATACAAAAGAACAATAGAACTCCCACAGAGCCATCACAATAACAACCACAAGTTTGGCTCCTCAATCCCTTACATTGCATCACCACCCTCTTAGTGTATCGCAAAAAGCCTTCAACACCACAAAAAGCACAATCCATTTTCCTATTCTTTTTCCAAGCTTCATCTGAAGTGAGATTTATAACACTCATTCTCTCTTGTCTATTCCTATTAAGAGGGGTGGATTTCAGGAAACCATTTTGTGAGACTGAGCATGTTTCATTTGGTGTTCCTCATTCCTTGTTGGCATGGTTCTGCAGTGTTGTTCTCTGGCTCAGAGCATTCATGTTTGGAGAGAAAGCCCCTAGTGAACGGATAATAAGAATAAGAGAAAGTCATACCCCAGGCAAAATCTTTAATGAGGAGGGTCAAGGCAGGTTGGGAGACCAAGGGCCAACCATCACCCGATACTGTGAGAATTGTGGTCAACAGAGAAGCTCCAACACTGTATAGGGCAACCTGGATGCTATCCAAATGAGATATTTTCTAGAGTTCAAGCTTGCGTTAATTGGTAACACTACTGTAGGGCAGCATTCATAAGGCCACATGGCACCTACATGAGCTCATCATCACAGACATACACTTCTATGAACATTTAAAAGGATCATTCTACAAGTGAAGTTAAAGATTTCAATGTACTATTAGATTATAAGATTGATTAGTTCAGTTTTTTAATTAAATAAACTTTATTCAGAAAATTCTGTCATGTATTTTCATGTCACTACCAAAACATAAAGAGTTTTAGTCCATAGACAGAGTCTTATTTTAGCCACACCCCTGCATTTTAGAGCAGGAAGTGAGACTGCATCCCTGTCCCTCATGGCCACATGGTGAGCAGTTAGATACCATTGTTTTGACATAAATGTGTCCCAAAGTCTGAAAATCAGTGTGTAACCTAAAGAATTGTCACTACTGAAACACACATTTTTGAAGTTTTTCAGTTATGCTCAAAATTAGCTAAAATTGTCACCACCAAAACAGTCACTACAGAAACACTTGGTAGCATTATGATTGTTTTGGTAGTGACAAAATGGAATCCTCAAACTTTTGTTTTAATAAAATAAACATAATTAAGGTACAGGGTCACTCAAAGTAAAAGGATTTTACTCTAAAGTTACATCAGTCAAAATTCCAAAATGAGTTTCCAACTCATCTCAGTATAATGATCCATAAAAGCTTATTCAGGAAAGCGTCATCTTTTATAAAGGCTGCTTTTATCAACATTTATGTCAAGACATGCTGATCTTTACTTACCACATAGATGCTAAACAGAGGAAATGAAAAGAAATAGGCTGGTGATTCTTGCAGAATTTGTCTTACATAGTTCCAGTGACAATCTGTTAACATTACTTGGCCATGTCTACTGAATATTCAGACTTAGGTTTGATGATCCCCAACTAAAACTTATCCATCCCTAAAAGGTTTATTAGGCTTACTATTTAAAGCAGTTACAAAATTTTCCTCTTAGCCCAAATACAGTTAACCAGTCAAGACGAGTCAAGATGTTTGGTGTCATGTTTGTAACAGCATAGTTTGCAGTCTGTGATGATTTAGGCATGCAGTTTGCACGATACTAATTGGTAATTGTTAGTAGTAGTGGGTGGTATGGCCAGAAAGTTATAACAGTGGCATATTATTCTAGAAGGCCCTTTCACTTTTAATAAGACCCATATTTAACTGAGGGAAATCTAAAATATTTTTATTGGGCAAAACAGTAAAAACAGACATGAACAATATGTACAGATGTCTATAATGCTTTCCAATCCTAATAAGATGAAGATGAGTGCAGCAGAACAGCAAAAATGGTGCTAAATGTTGGTGTTTTACATCCAGATGCTTCAAGTCATTTGTCTTGTATGTCCGTCTCTTTTGCTCAAGCTTGCAACTATGACAGTCAAACACTGCCTCAACTTGGCAAATATTACAAGCCATTTATGCTATCAGTATTAGCTGAGAAGCTGTGGAGCCTCTCAGCTTGTAGTGAGAACCCAAGGCTTTTTCTTCCACCACCCCCCCCCCTTACTTTGACTCATTAACTCATTACAATGTGATGTCTGCTCCTTTGACAGCAAACTGCACTAACTTTCTTCAAACTGCAACTCACTACATGGGAGGTGAGAGTGTATTTTGCACTGTATGTATGTTGCATTATAGGCAATTATTTGTGCCATACCAGTACAAAGATAATGACAAAAATCATATCTTAAAAATAATTTATTATTATTATTATTATTATTATTATTATTATTAATAATAATAATACTACTACTAATAATAATAATAATAACAATAATAATAATAATAATAATATTGATATCTGGTTATACCAGATAAACCATCATCTACATACAGCATTGCAAAATAAAATCTATGCACCTCCATCTTTTTCATTTCTAACTTTATTTGTAATTTATATGCTGTAATGAGATGACCAAGGCGAGTAGCCGGTGGTAAAATGGAAGCTGGCAGTAATGACAGTCAATATACTACAAACTAATGCTAGCGAAGTTAAGGACAGCATTTCTCACTGCCCACTTGCTTGGATATGTCCTCATCCTCTTTAAATTGCCTTTTCATTCTTGTCTTCTCTGTACCACCTTGGTTTTTTGTTTTTTTGCAGTTATTGCCACTGCTGTCACCTTCACATGATTCCGCTATAAAAACTGATACATGAGTAATGGAAAAAAGTAATGAAATCTGTGGAGTCTACCTGTTGTGTCAGCCAATACTAGATTCACAGATCCAAACAGCTGCCCTGAATTTGATACACTACTCTCTTGAGGCTGATGTTAGCTACTTATTCAAATTTACATTCCATCTTATATAGTGCAACAGTTACATGCTTGCTTTCATCCAGGCATCTGAGTGTAGCTGCTACATCATTTATGGTGGAATGGGTAATAAAAATAAAAAAACTTCAGCCTCATCTTTTTTCTATACATTATACAAGTCTCAGCAATCAGCAAACCGAGGCTGTACCACTTGAAGTAGCAGCTGGTGGTTTAACCCCTTAACTGGCCATGGCCTGGCAGTAGGCCCTGTTTTATTATAGACTTCTATAGTTTTGTTATAGTTTTATTATACACTTCTATAACCTAAGAATAGCTTAACCAGTTTGTATCGAAGTCCCTGTAGTTACTGAATAATAAGCCTTAGACTTGGATGTAACATTTATAGTTTTTCTAAGCGTTTCTCTTGCTCATATGCATGAGTTTATACATTAACACACATACTCCTGACTCTCCTGATTACTCAATCTGCCATTGCTTGCTCACTAAATAAACCTCATAGCTCCATACAAAACTAAAGAAGGAAATGTCCTTAGAAGGACAGCAAATATGTCTTGGCTGATTAACTACTAACTAATTTGGATGAAGGTGAAAATTGTGTAAATGTGACTTTTCACTGAACTTGAAAGGAAGCGATGACATATTTAGTAGCTTATTTTTTTAGTAGTTCAACACTCCCAGTTGTTTTGCATTTGTATTCTGTTATTACCAAGCAGCTACATTTACTCATAATGCATGCAATAAACATATCTGCACATTCAGCAGAAAGTCTCCAGTATACTCCCCTGCCTCTGTCTCTCAGCATCTCTCAGCACCTCCGTTCAGGGCCCCTGATTTACACCTTCCACATGTTCGGCTCCGACTGCACAGCCCCTGTACACACTGCCCCCCTGCTTTAAGTGCGTGTTCAACTCTGACACAAACAGATGAAGCCTAATACAGCGCTCATCTCCGCCACGGCCCGACTGTAATAAACGAAGAGGGGAGGGACAGTGTGCACACACTGTGCAGACACAGACGTGTCAGACATCAGGCGGACAAACTAGGGTCAGCTTCAGTGGAGGGACATGGCTCTGAGCGCTCTCATGCCTGATAGTGCCTGTAATGATATCCTGCTATCTGGTACTGCCAGATGGGCTTAACATGCTCTGATTTACTGAGATCTTTCTGACTGTCTCCTCCCTCTCCTCCCCAGTCCTTTCCATCAAAAAGATTGGAGATGCAGGCCTGTAGTATGAATAATGTTGGTTTAGGGTCATGGCTTCAATGTCTCAACTCCCTGTATCCCCTTTCAGGCTGTCCTTAAAGAGCCACAGTGGAACAGCAGGAAGGCAGAGTAGTCTGGTGATCCATGGTGCGGACTTCAGCACCAAAGACATGGACAACGACAACTGCAGCTGCAAGTGTGCCCTGATGCTGACTGGAGGTAAGGCTTCTGCTCTAGGAATTGCAGTTCAAGAACATAAAACAATGGACCCAACAACTATCAGACGTCAATCAGACTAGGACAGTCTCTGGCTAAGAAGTTTGGTATCATTTTCCTGAAGGGCAGTATTCATAAGGCTACATGACACCTACATAAGTCATCAGTGACAACAGATGTAAACATACAAAAACATTTATAAAGGCTTATTCCAATAGGCATCATCTGTAAAGGTTGCTTATGTCAACCTTAATGTCAAGTTGATATAAGTGTCACTTTTGCAAGTTGACATGCAAGGTGTTATGTCAATTTAACAAACTGATGTAGATGATATGTCAGTTTTGATATTGGCAAAGGCAACTTTTATGACTGATGACGCTGATTGGAATAAGCCTTTATAAATTTTTATGTAGGTTTATGTTAACCAAAAGGCTTGATTTCCACCTATGTCAACTAATCAAGAACCTACCAAACCACTACTGAAAGTTAAACACCTTAGCAAGTTAAAACATCTCAAATCTAGTCAATATATGTAAGATTTCACATTATGAGAGTGAAGCAAGAACACTGTTCTCACTGTTCAAGACTTTTCAACTTTTTAAAAAATGTTTTTACTTGATTCAAGTATTTTTATCTGTAGAATGTTATATTTATTTTACTGGCTTTGCTGTTGGTACCATGCACATGAACAGTATAGCACGTGGTCCAAACTATCATATGCAGAATAACCATAATTCACTTTCAAGAACAAAAAATACACAAATAAATGAAAAAAAAAAATACAATCAGTTTTATGTAGGGATCAGCTTTATTGTTACCATTCTATTTTAGCCTCTACTCTGATGTCAGGCTATGCATGGAAAACCAAAAAGACACATCTCACTGTCCATTTAGCTTCCAGTTTCCCCATACAACCTGTAGATCTTAGCAGCATGGATACCCCAAGGTACGTGCTTGAAGAACCACAATGTACTGGCAAAAGAAGTGTCAATTGCTTTGAGTGAGGAATCATGACATCTTTATGAACCTCTACATCCTGTTAAGAGTTGATCAACACGGGCCATGACCCAAGCATCTCTTTGACTACACGAATTCTTCCTTTTCCTCCTGTGAGCATGGCCTCCTTGTCCCGAAGGAAGCTTCTATGTTTCAGATAACTGTGATACATCATTACGCAGAGCATGAGAGCATAGCTGAGTCACAGAGGTCCTGTCCTCCTAAATCTGCATTATGATGAGCTACACAAGTGCGAAATGGGGCCTTAATACTGAGTCATCACTGGAAATTGAATAGCATGATGAGGAACATTGAGTATACATAAAGTGAAAGGGAACTGGGCAGGGACGTTCAGGAACAGGCCAGTAAAGGTTTTTGGACTGGATGTGAACATATTTACTGCTTAGAATTGACTCATCCATGCTCCGCCCAAAACATGCATTATTTCATAGCAACTGCTGCTGGATTGGACAAGCTTTATAGAATGTTGGCAAAAATCCAGTCAACTTAAGGCAGAATTGAAGCCACACTTGAGAAATAAAGATAAGGTTGAGTTTTAGAAACATGGTCATGAGTTAATTCATGTGAGTACAAGTTGAGTCTTGAGTTTGTGGGTTGTGAGACCGATTTGAGTACAGCATCTCTGCAGTAAATGCATTGTTTATAAGAAAGAAACAAAATCATTTGTTTAGTCTGTTGATTGTATAGTGCATGCATGTCAAACTGGGGACCTTCTGGGCCAAAGTGCTGTGGAGATTAGCGTTTACTCTCATTTAACGCTCTGAATTCAGTTCATGAAGGCCTTACTAATTAGCTGATGAGCTGAATCAGGTGTGTTTAATGAAGCAGTGTGCTGAAGCCAGCAGTGTTTTAGCCCACGTGGACTGGAGCTTGACACGTGTGGTATAGTGGGTATGCTAACTAGCTAGCATAATAGCTAAATAGTACGCTTTAAATGAATGTGATCTGTAACTTACTGAAACTTCAGCTAGATTAGATACTAACTTCAGCTAAATTTCCTACTGCACTGAATTCTGTTCCACTGAAGGTTTTTTTCTATAATGAATGGCTCATTATTTAAAACCATATCAAACCTGATACTACTGCATGCTGTAGGAGAACAGAACTGGAGTAATGACTGTGCATGAGTGTGAAAAAACTGACAGGCAAAGTCACAAAAGGTCAGAAAAGAAAAGTTTTATAAATTTACTGCATTAAAGTTGGCAGTCATAATTTAATCAGTTTTGTTTGTGGGGTTTTTTTTCCTCAGGTTGAACATTCGCACGTTTTCAGTCTTAGGTCCAAGTCGAGTCACAAGGCAGTTAAAGGCAATCTACGCAATCTACGTCTTAAGTTTTAAGTCAGTCAACATGCAGTTTGAGTCTCAATCTCTGGTTTCTAGTTTAAAATGCTACATTAGCGAGCTGCACTTTGTTGCTATAGCTCACTGAAACAGTGTGGAAATAACATCAGATTTGCCAGCATGCTAACGTTAGCATCATTACATGACAAAACAAAATAAAAAAAACACCCAATCAACCCTAAGAGCTGGACATTTCACATGCATACTAAATAAATATATTTAATATTAATATCACATTGTGAATGCAAGTAGTTTGCCAGTAATTACAATTTCTAATAAAGCTGATCGAAAGTTTGTCCAATCTCACAACATTTATTAGCAAAGTATGCATTTGTGGGCAAAGCATGGATAGGTCAGTTAGGCATATTTGCATATTTGACTTTTCATGTATGTTTCACTGTAGACACTGCAATGAAAGTACTTTGTTTACATTTCAGTCGGGTTTATTCTTAGCCGTCCACATTGTCCTGCTGCCCTTTCCTTGCTGTTGATGATTTAACAAGGTCACAAAGTTCTGACCACAATCTGTGACCACAGTCATGACCTAATCAGACACCTGAAATAAATGACCAGGGTAACAAGCTATATAAGAATCCAATCAGAGAGCTCTGTTGGATTGGGCCAAGCCAATAAAAGGGCAGCATACTTGGCTTTTGGAAGTCTGTTGAAATGTCACAGACGACAGTGGTATTTGAGCTTGTGAAGAGGGGCCAAGCTCTCACAGAAGTGAGACATGCCACAACGGGCACACTGGCACTGCAAGTGGAGAGTGTGTGTCGCTCTCTTTGTGTCAGTATGTGTTTGTGGGCGTATGCGTGAGTATGACCACCACAACAGAGCTGAGTCTAATGGACTGTGAAGTGACAAGTTTTCAAGACAAAGCTACAGTAAATAAAGCAGCATGAAGGCAAAAAGCTCCTTTAAACTTCTGCATGGTTAGCAAGAAACTATGTACACATTCACCATACATTATAATGCATAGACAAGCAATCATAAACATGTCTATAGATATTTATAAATATGCATTACACTTTATAACCATGCATTATGAAGGGTTCACATAATTCATTATAAATAGTGCTCATAAGACGTTATATTGTGCCAAGTAACTTGCTTCCAATGTGCACAGTGCATAGTTTGTGATGTTCCACTTTACTTATAGCTGACAAATATCGAATAATAATCTACATCTATAATGACAAGTATTTAAATCATCACTTTACTTGAAGCTCGCAAAGACATGTTACAGTTCATTAGAAATGATGAAAAGCTGTTATTCCATTCCACGTCATGATTTATTTAAAGACCCCCTGCACCCAAAAATGTGTTTTGTTAAATGGTTAAGGTCATGGGGACTTTGTCAGGGGGTCAATTGCAGGACTCATACTGCTTCCCGTAGCAGTTGTTGGCCATTGGGGCCCAGGCACTGACCTCTAGTAGGTAGCATGCTAAAGCAGTAGCTTAGCATGCAACAGTTTCACCACAGCACAGGTTCTACCTGGCTCACCGAAGCCTCACTGACACAGGTTTTGAAGATAAAGACTCAAATCTGAGTGAGTAAACCTTTGTCTGTGGAGATGTTAGCATAAGCTACTTTTGCTCCATGTTTGACCACATTCTCTAGAAGCTAGCACTAGCTTTGAGAGAAGGCCTAAGCTTTACACACAACAACACAGGAGCATTCCAGCTCATTGAGGCCAGACTGACACAAGTTTAGAGAATAAAGACTCAAATCTGAATAAAAACCTAAGTTTTTGTGTGGGAAGCTGTTAGCTTGAATTATTTTTATTTTATGTCCTTGTTAGCGCCAGAGGCTACCGTTAGCTTAGCGAGAAGGCTAAACCACTAGCAATTCCAGCTCATTCATGCTGCACTGAGGCAAGCTTAGAAGATAAATACTCGAATCTGAGTGAAATCCAGTGCCTGGTGCCAGAGTGACATGTAGACAGAATATTTCTCATTATCAATGTTACAGTTACAGTGGGAGCTTATACAGTGGGAGCTTATATATATATATGGCCCAAAATGACTTGGAGAAATATCTGGTTCCATTGACTTACACTGAAAATAAAGTATGTTTTTTCCTTTACCTGAAAAGTTATCAATTTTGGAGATCCGGGGCTTAAATATCTTTATATATATATATATATATATATATATATTAGGGGTGCGGGAAAAACTTGATTCTTAGATGCATCGCATAAATGTCAAAAATCGATTTTCTAAATATTTTATTTATTCCATAATGTTGACGGAACGCCATTTTGTCCTTTAAGCAAAAATCAAACCAGCTTGGGAGCCACAACATTTATTGTCTAGTATGTCTCAGGGTGTGCTGATGTCTTAATATAGGCTAAAATATAAACGAGAGCGCAGATTTACCTCATTCCGCTCTAAGCTTTAGCTCAGCTACAGCCAATGTCCGCCAAAAAACTTTTCTTCGAAACTAGATCAGTTTCTTCTAAAATGTCTCTCAGCATTCAACTGTTTTACGAGGCTGAAGTCGCTTCTTATTCTCCAGCTTCTCGTTCGAATTTTCCCGTTCCACCTTAAATTGTGCCTGAGGCGCCGAATGTAACTGCTGCACCATTTAAGGTGGAACGGGAAATTTCGAAAGAGAAGCGGGTTCATCTACGCAACTTTTTAGTGTTTGACAGTCTCTCGTTGCAGATTTAACGTTCCAGGAAACTGCGCCGCATATAAATGCGAAAAGTCCACTCGTCTCCAAATGTCTTAGCTAAATCTCTCTCTTTGCTTCTTCATTCGCTACTAGCGAGGCGAGACTTCGCTGCTATGTGACCTACAGTCTGCATGCCATTTCTCAGTCGTGGAGAACCAGGGCTTTCGCGCTATTCTGCACACTTTGGAGCAGAGATTCAGCGTGCAGTGTCAAAAATATTTTACTGACACAGTGACCACAATACAACGAGACCAAAACTGAAGTTATAAAATCACTGAATTAAACGGGCAGGGCGGCTGTATCGTGCTACGTGGACATCCATTACCACAGGATGCGCATTTAATCGCAGATGAGTGGCAGCAGCATCTCAAGAGCACTGATTGAGTCTTCTAGATCACTTCCATTTGATTTATTAATAAAAGATACTGGAAGTAAATGCGTTATGGATCATTACGAGTACTTTGCTTTAAAACTACCGAGTCCTCACACAGTAGGAAAATAGAAATCCTGTATAGAAAAAAAAGATGCATCGATAATCGTTTTATAATCGCATCGCAGCCCTCTGAATTGTAATCGAATCGAATCGTGAGGTGCCTAGAGATTCCCACCCTATTATTCAGTTTAGATGTTTTTATGTTTAAATTTATGCTTTTAATTTAGAAGTTGTTGTTGCTCAGCATGTGTTTATTAGTCATACTGCAATGCAAGATGGAAACAAGTGGCTTTTGGCACTGTCAGTGTAACATGTTATAAACCCTAGTCATAAAGAATTATATGCATAATCTATATACATGCATAATTAACATGGCTATAATGCATTTTTAGTAATGTCTTTTATGTCTTAAAATGCATTATAATGTGTTATGAAACTGCTAAATGTGTTATAATGTGTTATGAATGGATTCTCACAGACATTACATTCACAGAAAGTGCTAGCAAACTGCCTTTAAACTGCTGCATGAATAGCATGAAGACATGACTTTATATCAATTTATCTTGCAGTCTGTGTATCCTTCAGGAATACAAAATTGTTTCTACTAGCTTTCATATCCAGCTGTTTTTTGTCTCCCCTAAAGTGTGCGTGCTACAACATTTAATATACAATGTAAGTCCAAAGGATTTATGTCACGCATTTGGCTTTGAGATGCTACTGGAATTATCATAAAGACAATCTGTCAGCTTCAAAGAAGCTGGATATCTGGAAAAAAAAGGCGAAATCTGTCTTCATCAACCATAAGCATTCTAAAATAGTTTCCATATTCACAGCGAGTAAATACTCTGGCACTGGAATTTTAACTTGGCAAGTAGAAAATAGTCATTTCTGATGATCACTAGCAAACAGCGGTAAATGTTGACCTTCTGTTTGAACTGTATACTATCCTCTCCTCTAGTGTTCTGCCCAGATATTTCAATTCCAAATTTAGGAAGCTTATTAGGTTCCAAACCTGTTGCACACTATGAACTGCCACTCACTTTTCACCTATACCACACTGACCACTGGCAACCAGTCCACTCTGTCAACAGTTTTCCACCCAGAACAATGACAAGAATGGTCTAGAACAGAGGCCTTCATCTAAATAAAACATACTTAACTTTAGTGTATGTTACTGTAAAAAGGGTATATTTAGATCATTTTGGACTATTTCTATTGGCCCACTCATCATTAAATGTTCACAAAATGTAATGGGATACAAGGTTATAAGGTTTTTGATATAACAGTGATAACTGGCTTGCTTACTTCACTCTCTTTACCATTTGAGTATTTAGATTGTACCATTCAGTTTCAGGACTCAGCACTGACCAGCTAATGGGGACCTTACTCATTCACCTTTTTGTTTCTTCCACTCTTAAGGCTGGTGGTTTGATGCCTGCGGCCCGTCAAACCTGAATGGGATGTACTACACCCAAGGTCAACATGTCGGCAAGCTCAACGGCATCAAGTGGCACTATTTCAAAGGCCCGAGTTACTCTCTCCGAACAACCACCATGATGATCCGACCACTGGACATTTCATAGAAATCTTCCCTCACCCACAGTGCAGGTGGGAACATTCTTGAAAAAGGGCTACGCTATCAAATGACACTTTTTCAGCAACATATACAACACTTGGATTGTGTGACACTTCACTTTCCGTGAGTAACCCACTGCTCATGGAAACAGGGATTGAGCAAAGAAGAAAGGTGACCTATTATTATCCTGCAGCTCACAGCAGAGGGTTAGCTCTCTGGGAATTTCGGGGAGCGTTCTTGGCTGGTTTTTATTTTTATATATCAGAGATATGAGCTCAAGTGGCATTGGTGGGTCACTCGTGCCCTGTGAACTACTGAGGCAGGCACATCACCTTTGAAGGGAGCAGACTGGACGATGCTGCCCATCTGCAAAGCCTCTGGCTTATTTGGCTCGCTGGTGAACTCGCAGCAGCTGGAATCTTCTGAAAACCAAAAGTGAGCCATTAATGTTTCTTAACAAACTGTGTTGCACAATTACCTTTGGGACATGAATACATTATTTTCTATTGTTACACTTTTTATACCTACACAATGTTTTTCTTTGTACATACTTCTCATGAAAAAAGAGAAAAAGCAAAGCATGCAGCTCAGAAAAGTCAAAATTTGAATCTACAGAAAGTTCAGCTGACGGTACTTTTGCCAGATGGCGTTTGTTTCAGAGTTCAAATAGCTGCATTATTATTATTGCCTTTGACCTTTAGTGACCTTCAGCTAGCCATTACAATGTGAATACAGGCCAGGGTTCAGAGGTACAGTATGAGTGCTTATCCCAGTTACAATTTAGCTACATTTGAGAAGAATTTATGTGAAAAGTCAAATAAATTAAGGGTCAAATCATGCAAATGTACTAAAAATCAAACCTCTTTGCAGTTTCATGTGTAAACAAGTTTATTTGCCAGGAATTGCTTGTATATTTAGTCATTTCTTCCTCAGTCCTGGACCTGCACTGCACAGGTTAGTGACTTCTCTACTGGAATTCACTTTAATCAGATATTTTACAGCAGGAAAACCCAAAAGTCTGGAGTGCAGGCTCCCATCCTAGAGCTGAGAAACATAGTGCTGAAGGTGAGAATCATTGCATATGAAACTATTGTTGGCTCTTACATCAGTAAAAATAATGAAGACAGATGGTACTGTACATTACTTTTATATACTCTACAGGTAACATTTTATTGTGTTGAATCATTATTTCTTTTTGTTTTTTGCAAATGTATATAATTTGCAAATGTATATAATTGCTGCTTAAATAAGGATACAGTGCGAATGTTTTGTTTTAGTATGCGATAAAGATTATTTTATCTCTTTTGTATGTCTTTACAGTCTATTTTGGGAACTTGGCAGGACTGTGGTGAGATTGTATTTTTAGCTTGCGAACCACCATGCATACACACACGCACACACACACACACACACACACACACACACGCACACACACACACACACACACACACACACACACACACGCACACACACACACTCTCTAACTGATCTGAGGAAACACACATTCATTTCCAGTCTGTTTTTCTTTCATCAGTGAAGTTTGAAAACACTCTTTTAATAGGCCCCGGCTGAAGGACAGTAAAATTAACGACTCGTTTTAGTGCACCGTACTTCTACTGCGTAACTATCAGCACGGAACACCTACATGCACTTATCTGTTTCGTGTTACTGAAAACAGGTCATTGTATAGAAAAGCCATAAGCATCTGGAGCATATTAAACAATAGCATGACGTTTATTAGCATACGTAAAATATTGTAATTTAATGTGTGTTTGTGTAAAATTGCTTTCCTGAGGAAAGAGGGTTTTTTATTCTCTCAGAGCCATATGATACGCTCTGCTCTACAGAAGTAACTGAAATAATAATGATACTAGTGCAGACTGCCTTCAAAGACTCTACTATTACCTCGTAAAAATGTTACATTTGTCATTTTATTTAAACACTTCATTCTTTGTAACATTCAGAATTTTGTGATGTCTAAATAAAAGAATGCATGTGATGCACCGAAGTCTCGCGTTCTGGGCTAATCATTTTGAGTCTGGTGTCCATTTACAGTACCATGTAAAAGTCAGAGATTGATTTATTTTCCAGTCAAAATGGCTGTTGCAGACTTAGTTATTCATTTTTCAGTTTCCAAAACTGAAGTTCAAGTAAAGGTATTGAAACAATAGGACTCCTAACAGCCATACAGGACCTGGTAGAGCACCAAAACCTCCACCGTCAGGTAAACAGTACTAATAGCTTTCATCTTTGAGAAAGAGGAGAAAATCAAGATTGCTTCAGATCTGAAAAAAAATCCACAGGTGTTTCTGTCCATCCTTCCACTGTGAGAAGACAACTCAACACTGAAAGTCTGAAAGGATGTGTAGCTGTCAAAAAGCTCTTACTGAGAAAAGAAAATAGACAAAAAAGATAAGAATTTGTTAAACAAAAAAGCTGCTGGTGTTCTGAAAACAATGGACTGACCACCAACATCACTCAATGTTTTTGGGATTACTGGGACAGTGAGAAAGACAAAATGCAACCAACTTCTAACACTGAACTTTGGAGGTGTGGAAAAATATCCCTGCAGATTTCTTTGAAATGCTACAAGTGAGTCTTCTGAAAAAATCAGAAGTTGTAATAAAGGAAAAGAGTGGACACACTAAATACTCAAGATTTGATATTAAATTTAGTTGTTTAGCTAAATAACACAGTGACTTTTGCACAATACTGTAGGTCATGCATGTTTTTCCCTGTGTTTGTATGTATAAACGTTCGTTTACCGGGTCCGTATTCTAACATTTTATTGTATTTTAGTACCAAAAATAGACATAATTTGTTTTACATAACCATTTTCCAACCTCTTTATCTCTTTGAATTCAACAGGCTGTTTTTGTTACTATGCCTTGAAGAAACTGATATATGTGAATGATCTATCTTCTGATTGGCTGTCCTGTAGTGTGCCTCATTCCAAAAGGAGGCCAGATTGAAAAACTCCTTATAACTTCAATGCCAATGAGTGGGCCCAAAGTGTTGTAGGCTGAATAGAGTAGATATATGCAATTGTGTTGTTTCTTAGCTTAGTTCCCATATATGGACTTTATGGACTGGGGGAGTGCATTTTGAAACTCTGATGACAAATTACACAAAATTCTTTTATTTTAAAAAAAAGTGGAGAAAATTAGTTTTTCCATGATGCAGGCCCTTTAAGGTCACCATTAAGCTTGCCTCACTCTCGTCCCATTGCGCTCTAGCAAGCATGTTTGCACCCAGACAAAGAAGAAGAAGTGTGAGAACACAAGTTCTTCCAGCAGATGGTGTTGAGAATAGGCCCTGAGCAAGCCGAGCTGCTATTGTCTGTTCATGCACTGCCACTGCCGTGACAGATTGCCGAGGTGTCAAACGATGCTGTCAGGATGGCCAAGTCACTCCATAGCTGACATTCTTCCACCCTAATAGGAGGGTTAAGCAAACGCTTTCTGCTTGCAAACCACTGCCTGTCCCTCAACACCTGCAGTGACCCACCAGCCCCTCTGGAACGCAGCCACCATCAGATGGGCCTAGTTACACAATAAAGAAGCAAGCAGGCCAGATGTAGTGCTGAAACCCACACAAAAGAGGAGCATCAGGAACCCTCAGACCCAAGATGGTGGATAATGGATTGAGGCAACCTCACATCCAGGAAGAACCAGAACTAGGAGCTCAAACTCACAACCGGGTGCTTTGCAATATTTAGGGTATATTTTCACATATTGAATTGATGACACATTGATGCGGTGCAGAGCCCATACGAAGCCTCATGACCTCCCAAAGCCGAGACATGGCTAGGTGAAGATTGACTCACATGCCTCCATGGCCCACTGGCTATTCTGGAGACGGATCATTTCCTGTTAGCAGAAGGTGGATGGGGGACAGGGGTCCCTCAGGGCCCCAGAGAAGAAGCAGGCCTGGCCTACAGACAAGCGTCAGGCCCCGTGCCAAATCAGATAAGGACAGAGACCATACCTGCAGTGTGAATGGGGAAAGCCATCCCAGCCTCTTGAGAGACAGCACAGCAAAAACATCAGAGATAAAACTGGAAAACGGAAATGGAACCATCTGGACAAAATAAAAAAAAAAGATCATATTATACCGTAATTCTATTCCACAGCTTTAGACTTGCTGAAATTCTCCAAAAATAAACTAGTTATGACCTTATAAGGAATTGAATGATCACTATCTCAATCCAGTCAGATAATTACAGCAGAGCTAGAACTCTAGAGAGAATGTATCTGACGTATTTCATAGGCCATTTCTGCACACCAGGTAAGGCTGTTTGCTTTGCCAAAAGATTAAATGGTCTGAATACCACTGTTTGTTACAGCTGCAATCAGAAACTGCTGCAACTTACAGGCCATTTTATAGTACTGCTGTGCCAAAGACATATAATACTGAAATGCATTATATGTGCATTTGCCATGTTTTCTTTTATTTAAGTCAGAGCCAGACTTGGGGCAGACATGGCACCATTTCAGCAGTTCATCTTGTGGAGCCAAAAGTGGACTTTAGTTGGTGGTATTATCTTAAATGGTTAACTCCCAGGTTGGTGGCTGCCATGCAATAGGAGAGAGCTTCAGCCTACACAGTGAAGAAAAAGGAATAAAAATAGTATATGTTTATACTGTGTGCTGTATTGTTTCAATATATTGTATAATGTTTGCATGTTTTCGTTTTGCAATCCATTGAGGTTACAGCAACTTACATTGTTTTCAGCATTTAGCATTACCTCCAGATAAGTGGTTCTCAGTCCTGGTCCAAGTATACAGTAGAACCATACAGTAGACCACCCGCCATTTATTTCATTTCCAGCCAAAACGGCCTTTAAATACAAGTCATTTTGTTCAGGAGATGTAAAATATAACAAAATACAAGACTGCATATGGAGTTTCCGAAACGGGCGATAAAAAAAAAGTACTATAAGATTACAAATAATATAGTAAGATTCCTAACAGCCATGCAAAACCTGGTAGACCACTAAAACTCATCATCAGATAAACAGTAAAGCTTTCATCTTTGGGAGAAAATCAAACTCCACTCTTGATCCAGATCTGAAAAAATCCACAAATGTTTCTGTCCATTCTTCCACTATGATAAGATAGCTTAATGCTATGAGTCTGAAAGGATGTGTAGCTGTCAGGAAGCTGTGACAGAGAGATAAAGAAATGGGCAAAAGAACACAATTCAAACTAAGGAGCTGCTGGTGTTCTCAGGACAATGGATTCACCACCCCAGAGTCCAGTCCTCACCATCACTGAATATGTTTGGCATTACTTGGATGGTGAGAAGCAGAAAAGCCAACCAACTTCTAAGACTGAACTTTGGAGGTGTGGTTGCCCAAAAAGAATGGAAGCTGTAATAAAGCCCAAAGGTAGATACACTAAATAATGAAAGAATACTGCTATATTAGGTTGTTGAGGCTTCAATATACACACTTTCTAAGCCACTTTTCCTCCTGGCTCGCTGGAGCCTATCCCAACACTCTGTGGGCAGAAGGCAGGAAACCCTGGACAGGCGACCAGTCCGTCACAGGGTCGATTGTGGGAGGAAACCCACTCAGACATAGGGAGAACATCCAAACTCCACACAGTGTCACCGTGCAACCAGCTTCTATATAATTTTCTGTTAAACATGTTTTGTACCTTTTTTTCATGATACTGAAAAATGAACAGCTTATACTTGTCCAGCTCACATTTTGACTGGAAACTGAATAAATGTAGGGTAGTCTATGACTTTTGCAAAGTACTGTACATGCATAAATATTCTAAACCTGACAAATGAATATTTGAAGTCCTGGTTGAAGGATTTTTTATTAATATTTTAAAATGACAAAGAAAACGTTCCTGTAGGAAAAGGATTTACAGTAACACTACAGGAATACCTGTCAAATTTCTATAAGAGTCAGACAGTGACTATGGATAATATACGGTACTAGGCAGCACTACATTGCAAAAGTAATGTTATACAGAGGTGAAAATATTACAGATTATCAGAAAGGTACACTTAAAAAATGTAATGTTTCTAATTGTATTGTTATTTGCCTTTTTTGGAAATAAGAAAACTTTCAAATGTCAAATGGCCACATCTTGAGGATGAAACAATAATCCGTAGAGATCTCAGAGATCCTGGAAGAAGAGAATGGAAGACGTAGTACATCAGTATGGTGTCGATTTGATGTCAATAACCTCTGATGTCAGTGCTGCAAGTGAGCCAACTTCACTGAACTTGGGTGCCCTGAAACTGGGTGGTGTTTGGTGTCCTAGGAAAATGTAATTTTAGTTAAATAATACAGCTTCAACCTGTTCCATGCAGCACAGCTTTTCTCGATGTTGTGATATCTAATTTACTGGAGAAGATAATGTAGTTATGTGGCAGTGAATATCATTTTCTCCGCTCCAAGGCAGCTGTTTACCAGGGGAAACAAGATTAGGGTGAAGTGGTCATCTGTCAAAATACTACAGAACACTGGATGGAAACAGACCACAGTCAGAGCAGAGAGATTACGTTTGTGTTGTGTGGCCAACATTTAGAACTACGGCAAACAATCCTGATAACTCGATACCTATCAAGATTTCCTTGTGAGATGTCAGCCTATCCTTCCAGCATTATACTTAGGGGCCCTTTTGCACTGTATGACTTTCCATCTCAGGCTTTCAAACTCAGTTGAAATACTTGTGAGATCTGTTTGACTCTCATTGGCGATGCACCAGGTGTAAAATAAATGGCCTCTCCTCGTGAAACAAACAAAACTCTATTAAAATTCACAACCCAGTTGCGACACTGACGGCAACAGGCCCCATTCTTAAAACGTACCAGAAGGCCAACAGTACTTGATCCCAAGGTCTTTATTTGGGAAGTGCAAGTGGTGGTTATTGGCACACTCTGTCATTCTTCAAGAAACAGATATTCAGTCTGGCTAGAGAGCAGAAGCCCTCGAGACTTTCCTACCAAGACAATGTTGGGCTGCGTTGATCTTAAACAAAAACGCGCTGATTCGTTCAGCACAAACAGTCGAAAAAAGGAACTAGAAAGTATAAACACGCAGCCGGAGTTTCGCGACCCCTGCTTAAAGAAGCCCGATAGGTGTTCGCCGTGATGGATAGATAGGAAGAGTGAGTGCGATGTTTGGTTTGGAGGGCCGGTGTGAAAGAGGGAGTGGGCTGAGGTAATGGAAGGGTGTTGGGGAGGGGAGACGTTGTCTAGATTAGGGGGGCCAGATAAATTATGGCGAAGCTACGGGGCACAGGGCAGTCAAAGCCCTGTTTATCAGGCCCCCCTCTGCCCTCTCCTCCCGAAGCAGGCCCAGGGGAGCGCCTCCCTCCTTCTTCGTTCAGGGTTAGCCGAGAAGGGCCCCCTGTTTGTTTGTTTGCAGAGCGGCATTAGTGGCCAGCAGTGATCTTTAAATTTCAGAAGCATAGACGGATAGAGAAACACAAAGAGACAGGCCGTGCCTGTTGATATACAGTGTGTAGAAATGCTATGTGCACTCAGGGGCTCGTAGTAGCATGTTAGCGTATACATCATGTGCAGGGTAATCTTTAGAAATACGCTCATGGGACAGAATCACCTTGGATTGAATGATGAATTGAAACTGTGGAAACCAAGGCCAATTTGAAAGAATGTGATAATAGGCACTTCATTATAGTTTAAAGATTCAGCGTGTTCTGTATGAATTCAGTGTAACAGCATGATTCATCCCATTTTTTCATCTGATGCATGATACATCACAGAAGCCTTGGCCTACTTTTAGATAATGAGGTGCAATTGATTGTGAAGACTCTGGTGCCCAATGTCACACCTATTTAACCCTGACTTTCAAATACATTAGAGTAACGTCACATGCATATGCAAGGCATCAGAGGATGCTGACATGCTGACAATAGCAGAACGACTACGTACAAGCACTAAAAAAGACATTAAACATCCTTGTGAACATCCAAGTAATCCCCATTTTTTGAGTCTTTCTTTCTTTTGTTTCTTCAGAATCCAGCAAAGATACATTGCAGCCCATAAGCAACAGAGCATTGACACAAGTTTTATTTTCATTCTGTACTCCTCCACACTGAATTGAAACCACAACTATGAGGTTGAAGAGTAGACCTCAACTTTAATTCAATGATATTTACATCATCACATAGAAATCAGAGCCCATTCTATAAATGCTTGCTCATTTCAGGGAACCATAAGTGATTTACTCAGTATAATAGATGATTGCTTAAAGTTTGTGATCTACAGACATCAGCCCATTCTGCATATCTTCCTTACTGATGTTCTGCCAGTCCTATAACGTAAACATTTTCAGTTTCAGGGGCTTTTTGCATTCAATCTTGCCTTCATTAAATGAAATGCATGCTCAGTGGTGTTCAGGTTGGGTGATTGACTTGGCCAGTCAGACATTCCACTTTTTGGCCCAGAAAAAGCCCATGGTTACTTTAGCAGCATTCTTCGGTTCATGGTCCCGCTGCAAGGTAAAACACTCTCCTCTGAGTTTTGAGAAATTTGGTTGGACCTGAACAGTTAAAGGAATAGTTTGTTGAAAAATTAAAATCATACAATTTCCCCCTTATTCCAAATGTAGTTGAGTTTGCTTCTTTAGTCACACCCTCGAGTTACAAGACCAGCTAACAAGTAATAGATTAGCTACCTTACCCATCACATGCCTATTTTGTTCACATATTGGCCCATATTCATCAAGGTTGCATAAAACGAGTGCAGACTGGACTGCCTTTAATATTGTGCATCTGATTTGTGAAACTTTTTATACGACATGGAAACCAGCGGAGATTTGAGCGGAAAGGATGCACCAGTATCAGTGTGTGAAATCAAGCACCAGCCTGCCAGCATCTCATTTACAAATCATTTATACAAAGCAAACCCTAAGTCACACAGATATTTTGATATGGAGCCAATAAGACAACAGTAATCAGAAGCTTGTGAGCAAATGGCTGTGCCCACAGGCAGAGTCTGAGGTTGAGCAGTGAGTGCACTTCTCCTTCTACTGACCAAACTTTATAACATTAAAACTAAGACAACTGGTAAGTATAAAATGTGGAACATATAAAATGTCTTTTTGTATGTTCCACTTTTAAAAAAAAAGTTTTTAAGATGATAGAATAATGTGATTGTGTAATGAGATTATTTTCCTAAAATGCAGTGTATTAGATACTTCTTAACTAGCTGTGTTTTGCATTTTTGTATTTTTTGGGTGGTGTCTGTAGTATAAAACAAAAGCAAGATGTAATTTCCTAAACTGAAATATGGTATTTGTTTATGTCTGTGTGCATGTACAATAAATACATCCACTTTTATATTGGATTGCCACAAGTACAAATTGTTAGTATTATTGTTCTTTTCTGTTTTTATTCTTGTTATTAGTATTATATATAATATTGCTAATATTTTTGGTTAGTTAGCTGCAAATCAAACACTTTTTTCAGGTACTTAATCTAGTTTGCTCGGGTTTTCACACACTCCTACCAGACATGAGTTTTATTGTACAGATACACCAAAGATGAACTTGATGAATAACGAAACTGACTTTGAAATTTGCATGCACTGATTTTTTATCAGATTTGACTGTTCAACTTTGATAAGTAAGGGCTATTGTATGATACACTTAATCACATCTTCATAATTTACCTTGGGTCTTCTTTCATTTGCTTCATCATGGTTTCTTGCACTGTATGACATACTGTATTATCTTATATACATTTTATACACTTTTATCAATGTTTTTAAATAACAGCATATCATGTGTCATAAACAAGTCTGTATGAGATTACATAACAAATTGACATGGTTTGCTAGCTTCATTAGCACTGAAGCACAACTAAAGAAAAAAAAATTGTGGACACCATACATGTTTTGGCTGTTACACTACATTCAAAGTAAGGGGAACATTGCATACATCTTTTGTCAACCTACTCCTTTAAGATATTAAAAAAGTATATTTCCATACACTTTGGCATTCATCTTTCTGTTGCTGTTGGCTTTGAATCATGTTCTCCACTCCATTCTCAGGTGAACCTTCATCTCATCTGACTAAAAGGCATTATTCCAGAACTATGTGTGCTTTTTTTATGACCTTTCTAGCAAACTGTAACTCAAGTTTTTTGCTCAGCAGTGGTTTGCATCTTGTAAACAGGTCATGGTAAACAGATCATGCAGGTCTAATCTTCTATTTTTAGTAGTCTTTATCACATCTGTTCCCACATCCTGGATAGGTTGATGTCTTAAAGAGTTTCTTTGGCTTGGCACAACCGTGAACCGTGTCTGATTACTGTTTGGTACTTTGAAATAAAAGAACTATATATAAAAGAGGCTTTACATCCTACTCAGTATGAACACACATACCGTTAAATTAAAGTTGACAGTCTACATTTAAAACTTAGTCACTTTTTACAGAGCCAAAACAACAGAAACTGTCACTGTCCACTCACACACAGCCTGCACTGTAGAACTTTATCTTACTGAAGATGCTTGATATCTACAAAGGAGAAGAATGACAGCATAGCTTTTAACTGAACAAACCTTTACATCCTGAAACAGGGCAGATGAAAAGGACTATTCAATCATGGAACGCTCGCTAAGGTGTACTGGGACTCTTTAGTTATGTTCTAATCTACCGAGAAGAGGATGTGTGTTTTCTCCATTAGGCTGTTGTACTCCTCTGAGATGTGTACTCCCTCCTTATATTTACTCAGAGTTTTTACCACTGTATTTTATGATGTTGTTCTTCACAGGATAGTTTAACTGATGATTTAGGATAGATGTACAGACTCCCCATAAAGAGATGTACTGTAGGCTTCCACATGACAAATTTTGTGGCGTTCCATGTCACGTTTGCGTAATGGATCTCCAAAGGGATGCTGACTCAAGAGCAAACCATTCCCTGTAGATCAATGATCTGGAAGCTCAGAGAGATGTCTTTAAATAGTTTACATTGCTAGCATGTTAGTAACATGCTTTAGCTTGTTTTGATGTTTGCTGACCAGCATAATGTGGATAGCTTAGCCTTAATAAACACTTCAGTGTTTAGCTGGTTCTAAACCTCTCACAAAACTGGTAAGAACATGTTTGTTCACTTATCAGAACTTAAAAGGGGTATATTCTACAAAACTGCTGCTAGTAAGAAATCAGTTAGGCCTATATGATGCTATCTAGCATATACCCAGATAGCAAGTATATATCGCACCCCACTGGCTGTATACCACTGCTGATCCACCCTTCAACCATCCAGATTACTGTCCTGCATTCATGGTCTAACTGGTTTTAATCTCCTCAAACTGATTTGAAATGCACCCAGACTTTAAATTTGAAAAAAAGAACTATGAGAAATATTACATACAACTGAAAGAAAAAAAAATGACTAGGCCTTATTTAAAATGATTTTGTTGAAAATGTTGGTGCTGACATTGTGCTATAATAAAAAAAAATACTTAACTAATTTACAAAGAATTTCAAAAGAAAGAAATTAAGCAAAAAATTAGTTAATTAGACTGTGAGTGGAAAATGAGCTCTGAAAAGTGGCATTTTGTCTAACATTCTGCTTAATCACTGTTGGGCCACCTGGAAAACGCTGAGCAAAGCCAGTGGGCTGCCAGCATTGCCATCAGTGGGCCAACAGTGGCCCACTATCCTCTTGCTATCTGGGTACATTCTCTGTTTTATTCATTATTAGCAAAGTAAGCATCATGGTTATTTCTAACTTTGAGGACTGTAGTGCAATGTAGCTTAGATTGATCAAATCCATATTACAAAGCAACATAATGCATTGTCGGAACAAAACGTTCTATCTCCAAAATGGTAACTTTACAGGAGAAGGAAAATCATACTTTACTTTTAAGGTAAGTCAATGGAACCAGACTTTTTTCAAGTCATTTTGGGCCGTTTCTTTTGGTCCATTTATCATGAAACGTTCACGCAATGTAAAGAGCAACAGGCACTTTCAAATTATGTCAAAAACTGAAAAAATTTGTTCCAACAGCAGCGATAAGCAGGTTATCATCAGCTGGAAAACTTTGGTTTTTGTGGCACAAAACAGATTTGAATATATCTAGAACAAATGAAATCAGATCTGTGCTGGATATTGAAAAAGGCAGAAACAACTACTTTCCCAAAACAATGTGCTTTCAGGTCACTATTTAATTTCACTATCTGTGTAGTAGTGTACTGATCTCAAGACTCAAGGTCCAGCAGTCCAGATCAGATTCTGCTGAGAGGTAAATTGTTTAACAAATTATGTCTAGTAGCATTAGGGTCTATTCACCAGAATGCTCCATAGTACTGATTAATTGGATCAGCAGGTTAACATAGAAACAACTCTACAACACCTTGGAGTGCATTTATGAAATGAACAACCTTGTAAATAAGCAGAATTAGGAAAATGAGCGATAGAAAAGCCAGTAATGTCGGTCAGTCTCTATTCTTTACGCATCATTGCATTTTGATGTCAAGCTGTGATTCCCACTTCCTTTCTTTCTTTTACTCTACGGACAACGGATACATAACAGGCACATCTAATAAATTCAAATGACTAGGACAGAGCGTTCTTCTCACTCGTAATGAGTTCATCTTGCTGCCATGGTCCACTCAGTGTGTTTAAGTTGCTACGCGGGGATGGGATTTCCTCTCCTGGAAACTTCATGGTTGACCCTGTACAAGCTAATTTACTTGCGTACAAGTTAATTTATTGGCCCTTTCATTTATTTATGAGCATCTGTGAGACAGCCAAGCACAACCAGTATTGCATGTTGCAAGAGAACCTTATTGGATTAAATGCAGAAATGGATGTGCTGACATGGTTTACTTTCAGGAGGCCAAAGCAGAGTCAAGAGGCCTTGTGATAGGTCAGGATGGGAGCGGATGCTGTCTGCACATCCAAAGAAATGTGAATAAAGTCAAATTCATTTTTCTTGTGTCACAATATTTCCCATTTGTTCATTTGCCTAATGTTTAGTAAGGAGATGGTCTTATGTCTCAAATTGGCCTCACAAACCAAATAAACAAAAAGCAGATAACTGAAAAATTAAAAGATGACTTTTACAGTATGACAGCTAAAGTTTAACATATTTCAACCAGTGATAAAGCTGTGCTCTTACATTAGGGGAACAAACTGTGGTAATTATCCCCACCAGCACAACACACATGTAGACACACAACACACACCTAATCATTTATTAAGTAAACATATTGAACAACAAATAGCATCACTGTCCCCTCTAGCATTAAATACATATTCAGCTCCCTTGCTAGGCCTACCATCTTCCTATGTCACTATGTCATTGTTTTCAGTGTCTACTTCCTTAGTATGTGGCCTGTCCTCATCCTCCCTCACTTTTTAGAATATTTTACAGTAATTTTCTTCAAATTGGCTCCATTTCTCCCTTGTTTTGTTGGTCAAAGACAAAAATAACTATTTGTTAAAGTTATTTATTTATTTATTTACTTTTGGCTTCAGCTTGCCTGATATGAGCCTACTCATTTTCTTGCAGGTTAGCGTGAGTGTTATGGAATGACACTTGACATTACCAAATGTTGCAATTTGATTGTTATTATTATTATACAAATTATCGTTCTTTTGCTCTCTTTCATGTGACACATGATTTTTTATAGCTTTAGCTTTATTTAACCATTCCCTTTTTGTACAGTCAGTCTAATTTATTAGTCTTGATTTAAAAAATATACAAAAGAAAAGGTTGCTTAAATATTGGCTCTACAAACAGAACATTACTAAGTAATGAATTGCACATGAACGCCTTTTGGAAAGAGTATGTAGATTTTCAGTCTGGCAAAAAATGCTGGGGAACATACAAATGAAACTAAGGAGATCCATCACATAAGATCTGCTCTCCAGTGAAGAATAAAAATAGACAAGCTTGTCCAGAAGAAGGGTGCTAACGTTGCAGTGTGGCAAAATTTTGGTTTCCAACCAGCTAACAAGAGAACCACTGGATGTTAACAGTGTTATGTGCCGTCTGTGGCGAATATAGTTATAATTACAAAATTGTAAGCAATATTAGAAGCTAGCCCAGTTGGTAATTATACGGTAATTAAATTTCCATGAGAGAAAATGCAGGCCATAGGTTAGGGCTCTTTAACGTGTACATGTGGTGGTTTGTAACTGAATTTGGATCACAATGATGTCATTTATTGTGATTATTCTGCAGACAGTAATTTTTCGCCAAATTTTTATTATCCTCCAAGCTTATAAAGTCAAGTATACTGTGCTGAAACTACTCATATCATTATGGCTTATTCTATCATTTATGTAACTGTTACGTAGTTATGTTAACACACGCCAGAATTCTGCTGAGCATGCATTTATTTATAGTATTTATTTATTTATTTATTTATTTAAATAGCCATGTCTGTGGGCCTCCTGAAGGGAGGGGTCTCACACCCTCCTGCTGGCTCTGCCTCACACCCTGATTCCAACATTTAGTTCTAAGGGAAAATGTCTGTGGTAACTTATACTGCAGTGCCTTTTCCACTAATGACATAATATATATGAAAATCACAAGCCAGAACAGAGTATTTGCCACTTTTTTCGTCAACATTTAGCACTTAATGATCCCTTTAATCAAAGACAGATTGCCACAACATAAATCCAATTAGGGCAAATCAAACTATACTGCAGGCTTTTGACCCTGCAAACCAGCAAAAGCCCCCAAGGGTTCGGATGGTGCAACCAGGTCTGACTCTGCTCAATTAGCTGTGATGGCCAAACAAAACAAGCTCAGGAACAGCGACTCGGAGAAACTGAAAGATAAATAGAGCGGAGGAGAAGCGGGGAAGCGGGGCACAGGTGCTCTCACTCTGCCCCCTCAACCATGCAGCCCATCTGGGCAGACAGGGAGGCTCTCGGTCCAGGTGGGCTCAGGAAGCTCTGGTCAACGAGACATCATCGTCATGGAGAGCCAGTTACCACCTGGCTTTCTGGACAAGGCCACTATCCATCGTAATGATGGAGGTGATTAATCAATTTAGAGCTTAGCCAGAATGGAAACCACCTGAGGCGGGTATGAAGCTGGTATGAGTAACATATTAATATTTTTCGAGAGGGACGTGGTCCAGTCATGAAGCTAATGTACAGAGCTGAGATGGAAAGAATGTCTCTGCGAGAGCCGTGCTTTAAATTGAGTACTTCAGAAGAAAGATGTTTCTTGTTCATTCAACAACAGTCAGTTTTATAGTCTGCTTCCTAAACTAACATAGAGTGGACTGTCTTTTTCGAACAAGACCACCCTGGGACAGCTGTATTCTCTGGCCCAAGCTTGTGTTTTCATGTTTATTACAGCTTTTTTTTTGGAGATAGTGAGCATGATGAGGTAGTCTCAATGACCTCAAGTTAGCTGGAAAGAAAAAGTATTTATGGCATTGACCCATGACCTGGAAAACCCTATGACCGCATGAGGTCTTCATCATGTAACACTCATCCTTGAAGCTCCGCCCACAACCACATTTTGTGTCCAGAGTGGTGTCTCCTATGGGAGACTGCACTGATCCTGTTTGGAGGTGTGAAAGTGTGGAAATATTGCAGTTCCTCAGGTCATCACATCCGCCTATTGTAGAGCAGCACTGAACATAGCATAAGTGAACAAATATGCTTATTCAAGGGTGCCCATGTCTGGTCTTGGTAACCTGGAGAATGTAGTACCAACACAAATGGAATTAAATTCTTTTTATTCAGCAGCTCCTGAAGGCCTTTAACCAATAATAAGCCTCAGAATGTAAAAAGCCTGGGATTTTAAAAGGTTAAGTGGATTTCATTTTACAGAATAGGCTTGAAACTAAACTGCCACTCTTAAGCACTCCTGCAACATGTCTGCAATGATTTAGTGAATTCATGAGCTTACATAGAATAATATACTTTGGACACATATACATTTACCTGTGGTGAACCCTCAGGGCCCTCCGATGTTTTCAGAGAAATCAAAAAATACATGTCTGTATTTTTTATTATAATTTTATTTAGTATAATCTGTCACAAGCATCAAATAAAATATGGAACATTGTTCACGAGATTCAGATCTCCATGTTTAGTCTAGAACGGACAAAAATTGTTTACGTGTGTCACCATTAGCGTAGTGCTAACATACTACTAGAATCCCATAGGGGTGCTAGCAGAACTTAGCATTGTCATAGAGGTGTTTGTTGTTTATGGCCCAAACTGAAGGCCTAGCAATCATAGTAATACTTTGCCACTGAGATTTACAGTACATTTTCAATACATCCAGGTTACAGTGCTGTCTGGAACTATGTACACTAACATTCAAATGTTTGGAATCACTTGTCGTAATAATCTTTGAAATTTCATTACAATAATGGCTAAAGCCAAAATACAGTATGGACTTTGATATTCTAAACTAGACATCAAACAGAATTTTCATTCAATTACATTTCATTCAATATTTCAGGATGTTATCAGTTGATAAATAATATAATGTGTTTATATATTTGCAGAAGAATTAGTTATGTAATCTGCCTTGAGATTTGATCGCCACTTTTGAAATAAAAGGTACTCTGGATAGTGATTTTTCTTTATACCTTTTTTACTGATGCTATACAGCTTTAATTTTAGAAACATCTACAATCATTTCATACATTTATCTGCAACTACATGGTTTCATTTTGATGAAAACAGATTCCAAACTTTTGAATGGTAGTGTAGCTGTAGAGCAGTTGTCTCAGCAGAAGAGCACTGACCAAATCCTGTCCTGTTGCTGACCTGCTATGCTGTAACGATGAGGACCTCTACTGGTTTGACAGTGCACACACAACTCAAGAGTACTGCCTGCACATAGATAGTCCTAAAACCAGGGTTATAACAGAAAACTAAAGCGGTCAAAGAAAAAACAACCTAAATGAAGATACAAATGTGAATTGAATCACAAATGGAAACACAATTCAGTAAGTAATCAATCGCTGCTTCTTGAGATATAAAATTTGATATTTTCCAAATGTGATGAAGAAACAATCCTCAGTCCCATAGTTAGATGATGTATACTGTGCTGACTTTAAGTCTGGGTACTTTACTATGACAACTAAAACTAAAGCAAAAAATATAAAAGACAAAGTATGTATTTTAAATAAGAGATGGCGTATTAGTAGTGTTGGGTATTGTATTATATCGATATCAGAAGACAAAGCTGGCCCAGATATTGGAGGTAAAATAAAGAAGAAAAAAAAAGCAAATTGAGTAAATAATAATAAACATAATAATAAACATAATAATAATAATAATAATAATAATAATCATCATCATCATCATCATCATAAAAATAATAAACTTATTATTAAACACTGAGACAGTTTAATTGTGCATGACACGTACCTTATATTTGGCATTCTCTTTGAGTCTGGACAGGGTGTGTTATATCTATAGACTTTATCCATCTTTTCATTCAGTATTTATTAAGAAGATAAATTATTCTGACTGAAGTCAGTTCAGCTATGAAGTCATTTTAGGTCACATGCAATTACATGCAATACATAAAAACTCTACTTCAGCACAACTCTTCTTGCAAATTGTGCTTTTTTAGCAATTAATAATTCCCAGTGTTGTTATTTTGACCAACAGATATGAGATCAGAGTTTGATTACACACAATTCCCCCCAGGGTCACCAGCAGGTCTTCTGTTTCCTGCACATGCTCACTGACACACATCCACTCCTTCATGACTGATAGCTAACAGCTGCCACCATTTGGCCGCTGCTCCAGCCTGATACTAATAATACAGGGCTTAAATTCATCCAGAAAACAAAAACAGACACATAAAAACTTTCTAAATATAGAACATACATTCAACCTTTATTCAGAACAAATGCACATATACACATAAATGCATGGCTATGCAAGAGTAATACAGCAAAATGTAACTGATAGAGAAGCACAGTGTAACTTGGTTCATGTCTGCATGTCTTTGCATGGTGCCAGATGCGATGCAAGATGATCCACTAACATACGCAAGTAGGACTTCACGTCTCCTTCAGGTGTCACATTCTTTACTGGGCAGAGACATCAGCACTACAGACCTGGATCAAATGAGGCTTGCCTTTGGCAAACTTGCTCCATGCATGGCCTCCATGTGCTGTATATATCACTCCATCTTTTTGCTGTGAGCTGCATTACAGCGCTTCTTCAGTGGCAAACTGATGGAAATCTGATACATGTATGGTGTTCTGTATCTAACCTGAATCTACATGCATCAGTGAATTTCAGCATTTTTTACAAGCTTGTTCTTAAGCAGTTCCACGTCTTGTGACTCCACATGCATCACATTTCCTGTTTAATATTTCCCAGATGTTTTAGCAAAGAACATCTGCAATGACTTTGAACATGAACAAGTGTTTGACAAATGCTCCACATTTACAACTATCAGCAACACAGAGTAGCTCAGCAAAAGTAAATTTGCTCATTTTAGCACAGGTTATTTTACCAGTGGATTCATCCTTCACACAACAGAGGCAAGGCAGGTTTATTTATATAACACATTTCATACACAATTCAATATGCCTTCCATAAACAAAGACTCAACAGAATTTTTCGTAGTGGACTCAAAGACACTTGAATAAGTGGTAGCTGTGATATGACACTGTAGGGAAATAGGAATTGTGAGCCAATGCCAATGTCCAATATTTTTCATGAACATATCTGCCAATACTGATGTTAATACATAAACATTGTGTATAGCGTTATTGTTTATTTATAAAATATATTATATAAATAACATATATATATATATAGGCAAGGGATTGAACCCCAAGTCCGTGGAAGGCAAAGGTAGTGCCCTCTACACTATACTAACTATTCATATCTCATACATCAACGATAACATTATGCGTTGTGTAAAATATAATGTTTAACATGATTGGCTATGTGTAACTTTATATATCGCTGTTATTGGTTGTTTAATGTAACTGACTTTTTTCCAAGTCATTTTAGGCTGTTTATACACAATGTAAATGGCAATAGGCATGTTTAAATTATGCCAAAAACTGAAAAATGACAAAAATGGAGATACAACGTTTTCTTCCAACAGCAGCGATATGCATACAGAAAATTTAGAAATTGGGACTAAAAATACTTTACAATGCATTACAGAAAATTCTAACATTTACTTCTATAGGGATGCAAATGCAGAAAACAAATATATCATCAAATATAATTTTGAAATATCGGTCAAATCTAAATATCTGTTGCCAAATTTTTACAAGGCATTTATCTGCCAAAACAGATATGATTCCGATATTGTTCATCCCTGCTGATTACACATCGATCCACTCTAATAGATGTTTGTCATTTTGGTATCTGCACTGTAATTCTCTGATAAGAAATTCAGTGCCTGTGCTCTCTTTGCATTTACAAATCTCCTTGGAGGATCTTGGAGGACCTATTAATTCTGAATTCATTGAGTAGATGTAGGTTTAAACTGCTGACTAATTCAAGCCTTATACTGAACAACAGCAAGCCTCGTGCATTAGAGGGAACACATCCAGATAAGCTGTGTGGCCTGGCCGGTCAGTGTGCGTGCCCATACAGCTGTCTGCGCATTTGCACGGAGCTTGAATGAGCTTAGAGCCCTCTCAGAGTTCTGCCCTGTTTACCTTCAGCAATGGCCACTGTCTCTGATGAAACGTGATTCCGCAGCAGTCCCCCCGAGGTCGGGGGAAAGTGTCAGGGAAAGACGATCGGCAGGGAGGTGGGCATGCCGGGCATACTTTCCACCATCATGCAGGGTTTGCTCCTCATTTGAAAGCTATCGCTGCTTAAGAGAGGACACTGTGTCTAGAAATTACCAGAGATATAGAGAATAACAACAGTGTGGAGTACAAAAACAACAGAGAAGAGTAAGCACTAACAGGTTCCTTCCAGCCATGTCTGAGACTAAGCCTGCAAACTCGTTCTCGAGGAAGCCCTCGACCAACAAGAACATCAAGAAGCTGCGGACGCTGAGTGTAGTGTGCAACTTGGCAAAGAGCTGGCAGCAGTGGATATGCGAGAATGAGGAGAAGCAGGCCAGCGAGCCCACAGGCTGGGCCCCAGACAGTTATGGGCCCCCTGAAACCATCAAGAAGGAACAGACCAAGCCTCAACCTTCTCAGAAGAAAGTTCCTCTTAGCCAGACTCAAAAGCCCCAGGGTCAGGTGAAGGAGAAGAAAGTGGAGGAGGAACCTGAGGAATCTCGTATCAAGACCAAGCAGGTGGTCAAGACGGTGACACGAGACGTCCAGGAGAAGAGCGCCGGCATTGGGTTTCTGACCAACCTCATTTGTAAGGACCCAACAACAGAGGAACTGGACAAGATGCTGAACAAAAGGAGCTCACCCACACGGCGCAGGAAGTGCTCTAATATGGTCTCGGAGCTGACACAGAGCTGGAAAGAGATGGAGAAGGAGCAGAAGAAGGCCAGGGAAGCTAATGAGGACAGCCACTCATCTGAAGCAAAGGAGAGAGTGCTGGAATTGGACACTAATTTGGAGAACCTGGAGGACACCAAAGAGAATGAAGAAGAGTCATCATCACTCAAGATCAAGAGACCATCATCACTTGGGTGAGTACGGTCCGGATAGTACTTTAAACACTGAGGGTGCATATGCAGGCCCACAACTAAGTTCTTCACTCTTGACTTGCATATGTACTTCACAGTAGTTACCAAATCATTCGTAGTAGTTACTTTAAATGACTAGTAATTACAATGAAAGGTAGTTGCTACTTGCATTATATTGGTCTCCACCAATATAATCAAATCTCTATATCAAACAAATATTCTAGTTAAGGTTTCTGCCCTCATTTGTAAAAATTAAAACTTTTATATTCTCCAAGTATTTTCAAGGTCTCATCCATATTTATATGTTTGTGGTCATAGAGCAGTTTGAAAGACTTTTATTTTGTAATTTAAAAGTGTATTTATTTAACACAATCTATTTTACTTTCACAGGTCCAAAAAGGAAGTGGAGGATGCCAATAAAATAAACGCCCTCTCCACCAAGTACAGCGCTGTGGGGAATCTAAAGAGCCGCTGGCAGAACTGGGCTTCGGAACACACCATCAACCAGAAGCTGAACCCTTTCAGCGACGATTTCGACTATGAGTACTCCATGTCCACGCGCCTGCGGAAAGGCGAGGAGGGTTACGGACGGCCCAAGGAGGGCAGCAAGACAGCAGAGAGGGCAAAGCGGGCCGAGGCACACATCCAGCGCGAGATCGAACACATGTGCTTCATCATACGGACCATGGCTGACCCGGACCCGGATGGTTACACCCGGATCACCTTCGGTCAACTGTTTGACAGATATGTGCGAATCTCTGACAAAGTAGTGGGCATCCTGATGAGGGCCAGGAAGCATGGCAAAGTTGACTTTGAGGGAGAGATGTTGTGGCAGGGCCGGGACGATGAGGTCATCATCACGCTACTTGTGTGACACAAGGAGGCACTTTTTTATGACATCATGCACTCTAAAAGCGAGGAGAGGAGAGAGGATTGAGTTTGCTGCTATAAATAAGATATAGACAGATACGTACAGTGAGCAGCTATTTTATAGACTTTGACCTTTTTATCAGTACCTATTATATAGATCCAAGTATACACTGTATATACTGTATACACTGTTATAAGGCAAATTATTACACAGCTAACTCAACTCGACACTAGAATTCACCCAGCTTTAACTTCATAGTTAAGTCCAAAGTCCTCCTAATTCTTCTAGTTCTACATCTTAGTTAGGTAAACAATATCTAGCTGGGATTTCATTTATCATACAGTCCCACCAGGCATTTTCTCCTTTTGACAAGTGTGCCACAAGTGTGCCATTGCTGTGGTTTAAAGACATTATTTCTTGATTTTGGGGCCTCTAAGGATGCTTAGGATTGTTGTTTTAACTTTAAATAGTCATTTTAACTTCAAAAAGTAAGTGACTTTAAATTTTCAATTTATTAAATATCAAAATACAAGTTTACCTTACAACATATAACACAGACTGTTCAACTGTTAACTTAATATTTGATTTTCAGTTAACTCAAAAATTGAGGTCAGCCACAAAATTACATAAAAACAACGGAATTTAAATTGCAAAACTTGGATACTGAAGTCATTTCACGTGTTCCTAGGTTTTACTAATAATGTAAGTTGTAGTGTACAAATATCTACTGTATCCCATCAGTTGCTATGCACAAATCACCCTCTATCCTTTCTATCAATGGAAAAACGACCACCACAGAAACATTGCTCACCAGATATTATTTGGGAGATGGACCATTCCCAGCCCAGCAGTGATCCCAACATGGTTTTAATGTGGTACAAGTGTTTCAAGTACAGCAGTGTTGCTGGACTTTACACTGTGTACAATTACATTAGTCATTTTCTAACCCTTCATCAGTGGTCAGTTTCTGACCACAGGACCAATAGTAGTTGGATTCTCTACCAGCACAATACGCACAAGCATGGTACTAACATGCTGGAGTCACTCTTGTGCTGAGAATGGACTCTTCAGTTGATATCTGGTCATCAGAGGTTTCATTGATGGACGGTGAAGAGGGTGAACAGCTCATTATGCAGTGACTGGTGGGTCACTGTCAGTAATTGTGAACCTACAAGGTGTTTCTGATAAATTGGCCAGTGAGCCTACAGCGTAGGCGTACCTGATAAACTGGAAACTCGGTGTAGTTTGTAGTGGTAGAAGAGTAATACTGGTGGTAGGAAAGTTTACTTTTTTTAATAGTTGAAATTTGGATTAAAAGCTTCTCAGAAATGTGTATGAACTGATATTTTATCTTTCATTTGTGTGCTCTTAATGTCTCATAAACTGTACTTACATGTAATTAAATGTCACAATAAGGTTAAATGTAGCGTTTTCTACTAATACATGGTCCTGAGCATATTTCACCTCAGCTGTGAAATTGTAGTTTTAAATTAATAGATTTTTCAGCTGTAACATTGATGAGCAGTGCTTTGTAATATACACGCATATCCAGCAGAGGGCACACTGATGATACATCTGCTCCCAGTCACAGCATAATCTTTTTGTGATGACTGTTGACTGTTTTGTATCGCACCTACTAATATCCATTCACAATTTTAAAGAGGAACATTTTCAATCACTGAAAACAGCTGCTTGCTATTTCTCTTCTGAAATACCCAGGGGAAATCCTCACAAACATGCTGAGTCTGAGTGTAGGGCCCATGTGAAATAAGCAAGGCACAGCTGAATGTGAATGAATGGGGAGAGAGAATGATGACTTGAGATCTGAGACCAAAGATCAGAGGTGCTGATATGCAGAGCTGAAGCAAGCTTCTCGAAATTAAAGCCAGGTAAGTCTGATGCCAGATTTTTGTATACATACATACACCTACTGGCCACTTCATTAAAACCACATCTTTGTTTCAACACTCGTTGTCCATTTTGTCAGCTTCACTTACCATATAGGTGCACCTTGTAGTTCTACAGTAACAGACTGTAGTGTATCTGTTTCTCTGGATACTTTGTTACCCCCTTTAACCCTGTGCTTGGTTAGGAATGGATTTGAACAGTGCTATGTAAATATTATCATTGTTGTTGTTGTTGTTGTTGTTGTTATTATTATTATAGTTATGAGACTATTACATATTAGCTTAAAATATATGTTCAAACCACTGGCTAGACCGTTAATTAATCTTGCATGCTGGGGCACCTTCACCTTCTTGTTTAGAAACTAGTCTGAAGTTATTTCAGCTGCATGTTTGGGTACGTTGTCTTGTTGAAACATCCATCTTTCAGCATTACCTTCTCCAAACATGATGAACTGATTTATTGCCAAAGAGTTCTATTTTTGTTTTGTCTGACCAGAGGACATTGTTTCAAAAGACTGCTTATGTGCTTGTGTGCAAATTTTAGATGCACATCTCTGTTTCTGCTGCTTTCATGTTGTCTTGCAGCTAGTGACTGTTGGCTTCTCTCTTACATTCCTCACTATAGTCTGACAATCACAATCTGTGTTGTGAATCCTTGCTTTGCACGGTTTTCGGGGGATGATTAGTTGTGGTCCACTTGCATATCATCAAACCAGCTCTTTAGGAAGCTCTCTCACCAACACCTACTTGTTGTGTGAACTTTTTCCAGCATTAATATGTAGGAAAGTATTTACATGTATATATATTTTAACATAGTGTGTATATATGTAGTATATATATATATATATATATATATATATATATATATATATATATATATATATATATGTACACCACCAGTGCTGGAACTGTATTAAATTACTGTATTAAAATACGTGTTTCCCCATATATATATATATATATATATATATACATATATACACTCACTGGCCACTTCATTCATATTCAAGTACACTTACCGTTTTTCTACTCCTATTGTCCATTTAGTTAGGTTCGCTAATGATATAGCAGCACTTTGTAGCGCTACAATTACACAATGGTCAATGGTCAGGACCCCCAACAGGACCATCGCTGAGCAGGTTTTATTTGGGTTTTGAATCATCATTCAGTTTACCTACAACATTGACATTGCTATGGGACATCTTTAACTTGGGTACCTTAGAAAAGCCCCCTGCTGTGAAGCTGACCTGACCTGAACAATAGTTACCAAGGACTCACTGCATTGTGTTACCAAAGAAAAAAAAAGAAAAAAAAAAGAAAAATCAACATACAGTGCTTGGTTGTGGCTCAGGGGCCTTAGTAGCTGTTTGCTGCTTAGATCAAGAAGCTGACACAGTGGTTTTGCTGCTGTTGGCAACACATCGTGATGAAATTAAACATAAAATATAAACCAGGAGCCAGATCTGAGTGACTGAATGTAACTGAGTAAGCAGCAATTCCTTTTATTGCAAATGCACTTGAGTGTAAGTCAATGATATTATTGATGAAAAATACATAATGCTAGTAAAATACTCAAGAACGCCTGCTTCTGCTTGTCATATTGGCCAGAACTTCACATAAAACAGCACTGCTTTTCAAAATTTGGTCATTTCATACCCTTCTCTTAAGTTGCAACAGCAGATTAAGTGGAGCTAAAGAACAGCACATTACTATCAGCAAAATCTGTTTTCTGCCTGAATCATTCTAAACGAGACTGGCAGGTGAAAAAGACCAACCAAACTGGTTTGCAGGAATGCGAACAAGACTTAATGACAAGACTTACTGTATCTGTACTCAAAGCCATACATGCCAAACAACACTAGTGATGCTTTATCTGGACCAAACAGACAATAGCTACACACTGTACAGATTTCCTTATCTTTCTAAGCACGGTGGAGTCTGGAATTTGAAACCTTTGTGTAGCATTCCCCTGTTTCACAACTGGACTGTACATATGTATACATATTCAGGAATTCAGTATAGTTCTCTTTGTCACTGCATAAATATGTGCAGTAATTGGACAGAGATCATTTCTGTTATTGTGTTATCAGCTCACCAGCCTGAAACCATGGCTGCAAGAAAGAAGTGCAAAATGTTTGGGTTTGAGATTATTTACGTCTATATTGGGTGAACCATGTAGGAATCACAGTACTTTGTATTCATGTTTAGGGACCTGGAGTAACTAGAAAAAAGAAGTTAATCTTAAATTAAGCTTATACTTATAGTACATGGCTGCAAATCCTTCGCAGTCAATGACTGCTTTAAGTCTGTGACTCAGATACATCACCATAGCACTGCGTATCTTTGCTGTCAATGTTCGTCTAGTCCTGTTGTTCAGCCGTTTCTCAGTTTTTTCTTGTAATGCAAGCCTTTTTGTTAGGTTCTTTCTCTTCATTTCTGCCTTTAGTAAGGGAAATGCATGCTCAGTTGGTTCAGATTAGGTGTCTGACTTGGCCAGTCAAGAACATCCCACATTTTTCTCCTGAAAAACAATGGAGCTGCTTGAACAGTATGTTTCCACTTTTTATCCTGCTGCAAGATGAAGCAACTCCCCCCCTGAGTTTTGAGGCATTTAAGATGCAGTTAAGATGCTGTCCTTTTTTTCTCCACACCTTCCTCATACAGCTTACATGATCTTTCTGCTCTTGAGACATAAGTTTCTGATCTGTTCAACAATTATTCCTTTATGATTGACTGAAACATTCTTCAGTTATTCACCACTGAGGTCTTAAGTGGTCTGCCAGGTTGTGTGCTAATTATAAGCTCACTTACTTTATTTGTGTTTTTTTTTTCCACAATGTACTACTCAGTTTATTTTGACATGCTGCACAGTCGAGTGACATTATTATGACCACCAGCTAATATCCAGAGTAACAGCCGTGTGCAGCATGGACAGCAGCTAGACTGGCCGGGAGTGACTCAATAAGGTCCTGGTAGGTTCTCACAGGTATCTGGAGCCATTGCTAACTGCAGTGCATCCCACAGCTGCTGAAGAGAGTGCATGGGGGAGGATCCATAGAGCGAACACAACGATCAAGGTGGTCCCACAGATGCTCAATTGGGTTCAAATCTGGGGAATTAGGGGGCCAGGGTAGCACTTGTCATGCTCTTCCGCCTTAGTCATGCTCTTCCAGTGTCGGACGTTTCTAGCCGTGTGACATGTCGCATTGTCTTGCTGGAAGATCCCATCCGCCTCAGGAAAGACAATCAGCATGCACTGGTGTACGTGATCTGCAAGGATGGATTCATATGCAAATCAGTTGAGAGTGCCTTCCACGTGGATGAGTGGGCCCAGAGAATGCCATGGAAACATTCCCCAGACCATAATGCTGCCACCGCCAGCTTGTGGACTTGAAGTGGTCAAAATAATGTGACTCGACTGTGTATATCTAATTGATTTATTCTGATGGATTGTAATGCCTGCCATTGACACTTCTTTGGTCCTCATGTTGAAAGATGCCAGTAACAGACTCCAAATGCTTATGCAACATCCGGAATCAACTCTACTAATACTCTAATACATAAACTAATGACAGTGATAACTGCTCTAGAAACAATTGGGAAGCCAACTGTCCGATTACTTTTGCTCCCCTAAAATGGGTGATTTGTAACATGAAGAGAATTTGAGCCTACCCTCAGATTAAAGTTCACGTTCTGCACAACCTCACATTCTCTGTCCAGTGACAAATTCTATCACTGTTCATGTACTAAGCATTAAGTAGCATTTATGGCTTATAATGTACCAAAGGTTAAAGTCAACATGAATCAGAAATCATAATTTATTTTCCTTCCATACTGTGACACACTTCTAAAGGAAACGTTATCAGTGAGGGTCTCAGAGCTGGCTGAGCATTCCACTTGAGAGTGGTGGGAGGGGGAAGAGAAACATGGAATTATTATTGGTCAGTATTATTCTTTAGTGCCTGCTGGTACACAGTGATGTAATCAAACCTCAGAGGAAATTTTAGAGGTGGGCAAGAATCACTACAGTTTGACTGAAGAGTATCTTAATAAAGAATTGTGTCTTTTAAATTGCATTAATTAACAATATATGAATTAACAAGGTCGGTAAAAAAGTATTGTAAGAACGTGGTATTCTTGAAAAAATATATTCTTAATTAGTTTCTTACCCGTATGACAGCCTCACACTTGTCTTAGACTGGACAGGCTAAACTTCTTAAATGGTAACTTCTAATGAGTGTGACAGAATATAGCTGCTAAAATTCCACTAATCTGTAAAATTTAACATGATATTGATGTACAACCTAAGCTGTATGAGAACATTTTCTATAGCCTATGTGAAAATAAGTACATTTTTCTGAAGAAAATGACAGAGCCCTGCTGGTGACGTCCCGTATAAATAAAAATAATGTGACTTAGTAGGGCATAGGAACGAGATAATTTAGTCATGGCCACGACTTAGTAAGGCGTGGGAATGAGATCCTCATGCAATGAGATAATGGGATCATTAAGCCTTGACCACAGCTTAATAAGGCATGATCTCGTGGAAAAAAATTAGGATTTTGGAAAAAAATTAGGATTTTGTACCCACGCGTTAATATGGCATGGCCACGCATTATTTTTATTTATACGGGATGTCACCGGCAGGGCTTTGTAGAAAATAAGACGTTAAGAAAATATTTGAGAACTTGCGATTTTTTTTTTTCACAAGAATTGAAGATAAGAACGTTCTAATGAATTTCTTAGTGTTTGTCTTAAGATCCTTACTAAGGTTTTTTTTTCCTAGGAAAGCTTTTGGCCCTGATGTACAAGGATTTGTTTTAGTGCTGGTGTCAACATAAAACAATGTATATGCATAAAATAGACAACTTTGATGCTGTACAAGTAAAACAAACACACAAGACACCAAAAGACTGTTCATTAAAAATAGAAAAAGAAAAAAATTACTAGTTTTTGCACGTTTGTAACAAATGGGGTTAATTCACTCCCCCGTTTTTGCGTGTTGGCGCCGCGTTCCTGCCTGGGAAATGAAGTTCCTGTAAGCTTCCTTGGAGAAGCGCGGCTTTAGTTGTGGTTACGGACGTGTGACAACTACAAGACCCACAGTTCTCTGAGATAAAGCTACACGGTTTCAGCAGCGCGCTCAGCTTGACAGGGGTTGCCTGCCTGCAGCAAGTGTTAAACGAGCTGGACGATTAGGGAGAGGGGAGGCGAACCCAGCGATACGCGGTCCTGGAGAATTATGCGTGACTCTGTGGAGTAGCAGAATGGCTGTCGAAGGTAAGACTTGTGTCGGTGAGAATTTGAATTCTAACAGGCTAACGTGCAGGCGCGGGGCTACAGACCGCAACGACAACAAATCAAATGTAGGGGCAGTGGGGAACTGATGTTGTGGTGAGCAGAGTTCATGATTGGCTAGTGCTGCACATCTTTGCCCTTCTCGTACGCGCGTAGCATGCTGTATGAAATGGAGATGGTCTTAGCCGAGGCGGCACAGAGAGACACAAACCGATGCACATACTGTACGGATTCGCGATTTCAAATCATTCAGCTCATGCGCTGTTGTCATCCGCCCACTGACGCCCAGGAGCTGCAGGGCTGACTGCACAGAGGATCACTGAAAGACAAGACAATCTACAGATTGGAGGAAAGAAAATCACCAGTGTCGTTTGTTTTCTGTTTATCTGTCAGGAAGTTTATCTCCGTTTTATTGTGAGGAACGACTGTCAGTTACATTCAGAGCGAATCACAGGTCGAGCCGATCAAGATATTGAGAAAAGGTGGTAATAACGACAGAAAACAAACGCTCAGTTTAATCAGTTTAACCGTCTATCGCGCGTGGAGAACTGTGTCATGCACGCGGACGGCCAGAAGCGGTCGCGTGATTGAACGGTTAGTTCGGTCTGGTTCAGCTGAACAGGTGCTTTCTTTCTCCGCTCCGCTCTCACGATGCTCGGCCAGTCTCCTCATCTTATCGGGGGCATCCTGTGGATTCAAAACCCCATGCGAGGTACGTTTACTTTACTTCCAGTCAGGTTCGTTCTGCTTTCCTGTTGTCAGTCAGAGACGTTCCTGAGGAAACCTGAGCTGATTAGCTTCGGCCCTGAAGTTAGTTACGGTTAGGAAGCGCCTCGAGGAACGAGCCGGTGGTCTGCATAGTGAGGTGTCTCTGTAGCAATTTAAAGAAGTTTGACTGGACTTCTGCCATTGTATCCAGGTCTCGTTCAGCAGGTTGTTTAACTGGAATCTGATGAATCTGTTTTGTCAACTGGAATAACGAGAGTCTCTCCTTACACATTAGGCACTAGGCAGCTCACCAGGTTTGGGAAGATGCTGAACTTGAACGTGGCGTGTTAGTGCGTGGGCATGTTCTACAACAGGGGTTCTCAACCTTTTCCACCTCAAGGCTCACCTGTTTAAACTCGAAGGCCCACTGGAAAACAAATCTCAATTTCTTTGCTAAAAAATGTAATTTTTTGGAAAATTCTCAACGCAGTGATATTTGAGTGTCTACCCCTGCAATATATGACGTGTGTCAGTGTACAGAATATTGGTATGAGAGGACAACTGAAAGGTCAGGGAGGGTGTATTTTGGTTCTAGAAGCAAAAGGCAAAAATGGACAAAGCTGCCTTTGTATACTGTTATTGTAGGGCTTGTATTACTGTTGTGTTAAAGCTGTTATTGACGGTGAAGTCAGTTATTTTCCCACTCATTTTTAAGACAGAGTGCCATCATAGGCCAGCTATGAACCACCGGCCCCCCTCGGTATAGGACTGGGGTGTTTTGCGGCCAGAGGTTGGGGGATCCTGTTCTAAAATACTTACTGTAAAAAAAAAAAAAGCTCAATGTGACTTAATACAGCAGAATGAAGAAAAGCTCAAATCTTCTTTTACATGTCTTACTGGTCAACACTGTGTCCTGCTAAACAGAAAACTGTATTTCAAAGGCAAAGCGGTATTATTCCTATTAAGCTTTTTTCTCTCCACTGAAACCCATCAAAGTGGAATTCCACCAATATGAAATCTGCATAATTTGCTTGAGATGTAAGCAAGATGTAAGCACATTCAGAGTGATTTAATGGTGCAATGAAAAGAAACTCACCAGTCTGGATTTCTTTACAGTGGTGCTTATAGGAACCAGGGGTGATTATGTCTACAGTGCATGGTAGTGCATGGTAGTAAAATAGTGATAAATATGGAAAAAAGTTTGTTTTTTTTTGGGAACTGTTTTGTACCTCTCTGCAGTGAATGGATCTTAAAAATAAGTTTTAAAGCAAAACTTTAACATGAAACTATTGAGAAACAGTGTCTCAGGCACCAGGTAGCAGACTTCAAGCAATTTCATGTATTTTTGTGAAGTAGGTTTTTAAATCCAGGTTAAAAACATCTGTCTTTTTGTGTGCTTGCACTCTATTCTTGCTGTTTAATAAGCTAATTTTAATAACACTTAAGCCCTTTGTCTTTAATTTCCTTTCATGTTTTTATTTTGCTTTCATGTACTTTGTATGCCTGTTTAATAATCTTTTATTTTTTAAGCTACTTTATGAATAAATAATACTTTTTATATTTTTTATACTATTTACTCAATCACTTTGTCTTTTATTTTTTATTTTGATGTTCTTTTTGCTTTTGTTTATGTAAATCATATTGAATTGACCTCACTTGCCTTGCCTTGTCTTCTGTAGGTAATAAATACTTCAGACTTGTGCTTCCTATCACCACCAGCGTGAACAATATTGACTCAGTATATTTCCCTACAATGCACCATTTCACATCAAACCAGCCTTAATGACTTTATTTACATCTTAATAAATACAGTGCGTGCTTATTTTTGGAAAATCGGTGGAACTCCGACCTAGGAACACCAGACTTCTCTCACGTTTTATTGGTCAAAGGCACTGTCTGTTTCCAAAATGTGTATTAGAAACATAGTATGGCATTTTACATTAAGCCTTTTTCTGTAGAAGTTCAATGTTCACATTTATGACCAGTGAGATAAGAGAGAAATTTGGTATTCCTATTAGATTGGTAGAAAAGTCAAAACATGACTCCCAAGGTGTCAAAGACTAACTGCTAAATGAGTGTAGGTCACCCGTAAACTTATTTATGGCTTATATATTGAAAAAAAGGCATCATCGTCATTGTTTCATCATTTTGTTAAACATGGATCAGACAAGATAAGATCGCATGGCCCAGTTGCAGGACCTACATTTCAGTCTTGTAGCTTAAAATCCTGCCCTATATCCTGTGGGCCCAAGGTGCTTCAACAGGTCCGCTGAGAAATGTACACCCACAGAGGTTGGCTGCAGAAGTCTAATTACATCCGCCAAAGGTAGTCAGGTCGCCCAGTAAGTTTTCAGCCTCAGGGAATTTAGTAATGATTTCCTCTCTTTAAAATCACTTCATCCCTGGGGACATCTTTGCCTGCCTTTGCCCTGAGCGTTCTTGCGTAAGCACTCTGGTTCTTTACAGTACTTTTTTTTAACGGAAAGTAGGTGGAACAGCATGATTCTGCAACACAGCTGGCACCTATTCTGTGCATTTCCTGCTGCTACATGTTTCATCAGTTACAGGGAAGGGTTTTTACTGGCTGAAGGACTTCATGCTAACCAACATGGAACAGGACGGGGAATGAGTGATACATTAAAAGCCACAATACTGATCTAGAAAACACTAGAACATGCAGGGTGAGGTTACTGTAGAACCAGCATTGAGCACCACTTTTCCACAGCTCATCTTAACAATTCTAGTGGTACATATACAGATTCATAGCTTTTCCTTAGTGGTGTAAAGATGCAGCTCCTTGTGTCTCCACGCTTTTCTGTTAGTCTCTTACATCTACAATTCTTATTCTTACGAGACCTCATTAAGCAGTTTCTTTGCTATTTGAAGTTCTGCAAGTGTAGTTTTGTACATATGTTTTTTCACACATCTGTTCCTGCACTCTGGAGAATAGTTCTAAAACAGTGTTTCTTCATGATATGGAATGGTTTGTTGCTGTGTCTCTGGGCAGTCTTTCTTTTTTTCTGTCAGATAATCTACATGGTATTAGTACTTTATGTCATATCAGGGTAGAAAATGTGGAAATTTACACACTAGAAAAAGTGTAAAGTTGGGCCATTAAGCCACCAAGATTGCACACTTTAGCATTTTACAGGCTTCAAATACTCATTGGTGTTTCTAACTGAGTACTTGAATACTCATTCTCAATACAACCCCTAAAAACAATATTTCCATTTCAAAATAAACTATAATCGTTAAGTAAGTATGTTTACTTAAGTATGTGAGTTTGTTTTTTAATCACATTTGTGCGAATAGTTCTACATTTATGTATCCCTTTTTAAGATGGACATCCCAAAATGCCATTAGACAGATGTGCTGTAACCTTGTGTCAGATAAGAAGATGAGTCTAACTGGATTTTTGCTAGATAGCAATGATGATACAGCAGTAAGTTCATGGCCTACTTTATTGACTGCAATGTGTACTTAAGTCTCCAGTACATTTCATTCCTGTGCTTGCACTGTGACTACCAATGAATTTGTGAACAAACCTGTAGTATTTGCAAAATGTGCTCTTTAAATATGTTTCACATTATAGACTACTTTTGGGTAACACTTTTTTTTTAGTTGAAGACAGTTGAAAATTGTTTACTAAAAAGAAAATGACAAAACCATGTTACTCACTGTCTGAATACTTTTGAAGCTCACGCTTCATCTCCTGTGTTACAGCTGCTTTAAGTGAGGAACTTGGTCAAGAGCTCTCTGCCTATTGGCTATACTAATAGCTTTTCCTCCACACAGTTTTAATTCATGGGTTTGCATGTGATCACTAACTGTTAAAACAGTAATATAAGAATTACTTCCAGTCATCACAAGTGTCTTTCTTTGTGCAAAAGTCAGGGTGCACCCTTTCATTTGTTTAATTTCCTATCAAAATGGCCATTAAGGTACTAGTTTTCAGTATTAGCAAAAGAAGAAAGCATGTGTTTAACAGAGAATAACACAGAAGCCTGAAAACTACATATGATCAACTCTCAGTATTTGTGTCCACTCTGTAGTACAGCTTTCATTTTCGTCACTTTCTGTTTCTGCAGGGATATTTTTCCACACCTCCAAAGTTCAGTCTTAGAAGTTGGTTGCTTTCTTTGCTTCTTATGTTCCAAATAGAGCTGGGTGATATGGCCAAAAACGTTATCATGATAAACAAAATTCATATCGTTCGATATCAATACATATCGCGATAAATGTCAAATCATGATTTCTTTCACGTTTGAAGGCTGATTTTGCTCCTGGGTGGTTAATTGTGGTTTTAAACTATCACTTATGGTCCGATCATGACACACACTCGGCAAACAGTGGAACATTTCACTAATCTGTCATGGAAGAGTGGGAGAAAGTGTCTGAGCTGTTTTTATCAGCTTGAAAAGCTGCAGTTTTTGTAATAGTCATGATTTAAGAAAGAAAACAGATTATTTTTAGCTGTCTGGTGACGAGCACTCAGCTACCCCCTTACAAATGCTAAACAAGTGGCCAACAACAGTGCTAAACTCTTTAGTTTCTCAACAACGTCAACTCGGTTCGGTAGGTCACTGCTGTCACTCCTACCACATCCATGTCAGAGCATATCACAGTATTCAGACAGCAGCTAGCGACGACTGGACTTCTCTATGCTATCGTAGTAGTTTAAGGGGTGAACCGCAGTATATCTGACGTTCGCTGTGTAAAGCAGTGTGAATCTCTCGCACCAGTCACAGAGTCCTCCTTTTAGGTATGTTTAAACTGAAAGCGGTGATTTTGTGTCATGTTTGATCTACCGCATCATCAATTCACCGTGTTGTGCCGGAGCGCTGCTTCAAGTTAGCCAGCAGCTAAAAACAGCTAGCCTGGAAAGATAGCACTCTCCCGCTCTCCAATGCCTCACAGCTTCCTCAGTTTACTTTCGAACATGAACCCACTTCTTTCTTTCACTTGTGTTGCTCGAGAATGCAGTAATACTACAATATGACGGTTTGGCGCTGTAACACGGCGCTGTAGACGTGATTCAACACCGCTAAAGCTGTTGCGATGTTAGTAAAGAGGTGAGTTCGCTGTAGGACAGTACAGTTACACCACTGACCTCGTCACTCACACTCGGTCACAGGATAACAGATCGCCGGTCGCTCCACTCAAACAGGGACTGTATAACTCCGCATTTCAGATGTTGCTAAAGTATATTTGGCGACCCTTTTTTTACTCGTGGTCTCCTCCCTCTCTAATCAAGTTGAAAAATTTGGAAGTGCGCCCTCTCCTGGCGACAGCAGAGTAGTGTCACTTTCCTTGCAGTAGAAAACGCCACCAAGGCTGTCGCTAAACGTGGAAGTGTGAGAATGGTGTATTATATCGAACATTTATCAACCCTGTCTTATCGCTCTATCGAGGAAAAGTTATATCGTGATACTTAACGTTATCGTTTTATTGCCCAGCCTTAGTTCCAAATAATCCCAAACTCATTCAGTGATGTTGAGATATGGTCCAGATATGTGTTCTAGTGCAGTGTTTCTCAACCATTGGACCGAGGAAGCACCCTTTGGTGGTCCTTGAGCTTATTCTTAGGGGGGTCAGTGGTCCGTAGTGAGCCTGTGATGACAACTTGTCATTGAAATCAGTGAAAAAATAATTGACGTAACATTGAAAAAGAAATATAAAATGTTTTCAGACAGTAAACAACATTAATACAAGTCCTGCAATAAAAGTGCCAAAGGCAGTTTCATCAGTTATTTTGGAGTTTGCCTTTAGAAGCAAAAACACTCTCTCTGACCAGCTGTCCACTCACACCGGTATTTTATTTTCAGTGATGTACGTCACAATTTGCAGCGGTGGGCATCTGAACTATACTGTGTTAAGAATTTTCCAACAATATAATTTTTAAGTTTTTCTGTGGCCCTTCGTGCTTTCTAGTGATAAATAGGGGGCTAAATTGTTGAATAAATAGTTGAGAACCTCTGTTCTAGTGCAAATTTTCTTCTTTTTTTTAATGGCTTCTCTCCTATCTCACAAATCTGTTGAGCGTAAAGTACAGTTTATCTGATGGTGACAGTTTGGTAGTCTACCAAAGTCCAGGGTTTTGAATGGTTGTTAAGTCTCATTTTCTGTATATCTTTCAATAATTTTTTGAACTCCTAATTTAGAAGCTCCTGTTTTTTTCCACTTATCTTACTTTGTCTTTTCCCTTCCTTAAGTAAATTGTCTAAACGCCCGTTAGAAAAATCTCCTTTAGCAAAAAAAGTTAAAAGTGAACAAATAACATACTAATAGATTTGAAATTATACCATTGCGTTGGAGGCTTTAGTGTAATTTTCTGTTTTGATGAGAAATTGAGTAAGAAAAGGGTGGTCTCTAATTTTTGCACAGCACTGTAGAAGCTCCAATGTACAATGTATATAGTCAGTGAGTTGTTCATCATCACAGCATCAACATGACTGACAAGTCAGATTTCCTTTCAGTTTGACTCGCAAGGTTTAGTGCATAAGAATCATCTCCTCAAGCCGAGTACATCACGCTAACTAAATGAGATCAGTAATAAATTGGGGGATGTTTCTATTTATATTTCTGCCAGCTCTATTTATACTGTGGCTCCTTCACGCTGATGGCTGGGGAAAGCAATGGGCTCTAATTTTGTATCTGATTAACATTCATTTGAATGCAGTGCAGAGAGCTGTGTTTGTTGTGCCGTTAAATTTACAGAGGTAGCAGCGATGAATCATCGCAGGGTGTCATGTGTCGAAGTAATGAAGAGAAAGGCTTAAAACGGACGTCTTATTTATTTTCTTGACTCTGCCAAGTAGAGAAAAAGGGAGAATATTTTTTGCCTCACTTATAATGTGTCAACAAGTCTCGTTTCCATGGCTAAACATAGATAATGTAGTTTGGTCTGTGGCTCATTTTGTACTGTATGTTGCATTTACTTTTTGATGGTAGATGTGCAATGGCTAGCTGAATGTTCCGTTGTTTTCAGTAGAGCAGAGTGTGAAAACTTGACAGAATACTGTTTCAAAAATTATGCACTGTAAATTTTTATGTTGAAATTAAATGAGGTGGCATTACTCAATAAGGGGAAAAAACATGCTACATATGGTGTTCATGCACTGCTGGGAGTCAACTTATAAAACCAGGGCTCCAGACTTTTCCGAACTTTTTTCAGGACCGCCGCAAAATATATTGTCATCTGTCTGAAAGAGAAACCTTGCAGTCCACATTATTGCATGGCTTTGCTAACAACACTTGTTTCCCAAGAATTTTCATGCTACCATATTATGTATTTCTAAAACCAACAAATGTCAGCAATACACAGTATTCATGCTTAGCACACATGTACACAGACACACGTGTAGTATATACTCAGACACAAACACACTTATGGTGCATAAGTTCATTTATGTGCTTAGAAATGAGAGTTTTAGTATCAAGAGTTCTGTAATGTTTTAAAGCATCACTTTATCCCTTGTGATGTATGGAAGCATATTAGTATCAAAATTAAAATGTAAAATTGCAATGTATTTGTGTGTTTGCATTTAAATTTCCCACTCATATGTGCACTGTTGAGCTCAAAATGAAAATTCAAATTCTATGCTGCCATTTTATTTTGCCATTTGGTGTATATATATATACACACACACATACAAACACACACACACACACACACACATACACACACACACACACACACACACACACACACACACACACATACACACACATCATCTAAATGTACACAAAGATTTGGATGCTTCATGAGTAGCTTTATTTAAATTAGAATGTATTTCCAAAACAGCATATTTATGCTTAATGTAATTATGCAATAATTGTGTCAATCATAATTAAAGCGTAATTTATCGCATAAGCATGTTCACTCTCTAATAACGTTTTTAATTTGCATTATCAAAGAGAACATCAACCTAGAATGATGGCAAAATTCTAAATTCCTCTTTGCAGTTACATATTCTCACCTACTGTGCTTATTCTGTGTCAAAATGCCTTTGAAAATGTATTTGGCCAGATTGTTTTCATTTTCATTTTTGTGGTTTTCCCAACCTGTCAATCATCCCATCAGGGCGGGGCTAACAGTACCATAAAAGCTGTAAAAGGCTTTATCTGAAAACATGGCAGTCAAAGAGTTTATAGCTACTCTTATGTTAGCAGGTGAGGTGAAGAGGAGAAATATATCCACTTGTGGTGCTTAATGTCTTTGTACATGACCCCATGAGAGAGTGCTTAGCAAAATGATTGAACGATGCTTAGCAAATGCGAACGAGATCAAGGATCCGTGCATGTCCATGAGAAGGAAGCTGTGGGAGAGGTGTCGCTACTGGGGGCAGCTCTGTCATTGCAAAAAAAAATATTTGCAACAACATTGCATTCCATTGCAATATTTTTGCATTCCCCCCGCAAACGTTTTGTATTCCCCTGCAATGGTTTTGTGATCACTTACAAAATCTGTGCACTACTTCCCAAATATTTTGTGCTCCCTTGCAATAATGAGAGTTGGCAGCAATGTAAGTGCTTGGGCACTGTGAGACGTTTTTGGCTAATCACTGAACACAACAAGCACTCGACTGTAATCTGTGATTCCACAGGATCTGTAAAACTTTAACAAACAAAGTGAGAAAATGTCTCTTAAATGCCTAGTGCAAGCTTCAGTTGTCCATGTTTAGGGTAGAGCATGCTAAAATGTGAACGGATACAATCATTAGTTTGATGCTAATATTACATACGAATTCCCATTGTTTGGCTGACAGAAATTAGCATTATGTCAGCCGTCGAAATTTCATGAAAAATGCCAGTTACACAGTGAATTAAAATATTTTCTGGATAGAACATTGCTGTATTTAGGGTAGGTGTGGACAGCTGGATTTCATGACTGTATTTTACAGACATTCAGTGTTAAGTTTTTGCACGTAACTTAATTGTTCGTAAGTGTTTCCAGAAAGACGGCCTGGCTAGATGTTTAGGTCTCAGTTGCAAAATGAGCTGATGAAGATATGATGACTATAGTACAAAATGACTATAGTACTCACATCCTCAAAAGACATGGCCTTTACTAAATTGAGTTCTCTTTGAGCCTGTTTACACCTTGCATTAACATGTTTCAAGTCCATAAAGCGGATAAACCTCGACCAAATTCCATTTACACTTTTCACTAAAATGCATCCCCACAGCGTCACCAGATGAGATTTGATTTTACTTTCCCCGCAAAAAAAAGCACATCAACATGTGCGTCGTTTCCATTTGACTTTACTTTACTTTTTTTCTCCTATTAACAAGCTTAGCTTGGACACTTTCATCAGCCCAGAGTCCAAGAAGGTTCTTGGTTTGAGCTCCAGCCTTATGTATCCTCCATTTTTTGTTTCATTGCTTATTCTCCCACCTGCTAGTCAGCGTTCAGCAGATGCATTACCCCTCATGTAATTCAATATGGATATCAAAAGTACATTCCGTTTACACTTGTGCTAAATGCAATTAAGATCCATCTTTGACTACCTCTGAATGTAGTTTGAGTGATCCAATCGATCCACTTTCGCTGGTGATGCTGTCACCATGGCAATGTTTCCTTGGTTGCATGCCACTGTTGGTGCACAAGACGATTTTTTTAATACGTGAACACAGCAATAGTTATTCAAGGTTTCTACATGCCCTGGAAGTCACGGAAAACACCTGAAACAAAAAAAAACCAAAAATGATAAAAATCAAAAGTGTGATATTTGGCCATTAAACCACCAAGACTGCATATTTAAGCATATTCTTTCCTGCATATTTTAGTGTATTTTTAGCTGCCAATGCCCAGTTTGTATGTCCATTCATATCTACATTGTAGTTTGCTACATTGTCGCAAGTGGACAGATAGGCCTATGTGGATGTTGTGTTGATACGCCATTTAGAGTGAAGCTACAAATACAAGGCTTCTTGCAGCATGTAATGTTCTAGTGTTTTAGCAGAACCACTGATCAAATGAGTGATTTGAGGACCGGTTTATTTGAGTGTGTCAATGTGTCACTCAGTCAGTAGGGAGTCGTTATGGGTTGTATTGTTGACTTTAATTTTAATGCTAGTTGTGCATCATTTTAAGATGACCTTCCATGAGCAACAGCTATTGTGCAAGTAATTGGTTAATTGATTTAAGTTATGGGTATTGTTTTTCCAAAAAACAGTGGGAACCCTGTTTATCACTATTGTGAGAACTTTATAACACATTGTGCTTTTCAGGTGTTTTGTGGGTGTCATCAGTACTACTAGAACATTGAACAACTATCTTAAAAAAAGCTTTTCTGTGTCACACCTTTGTCTCTTTATCGGTCTTAAGCGTGGAACACTGGCTTTACAGTTTCCTAGTCTAACATCAATGAACTCAGACAACAGAACACAGAGTTGCTGAGAATTTGCCTCGTCTGTGAGGCCCTTCTATACAAAAATCAATAGTCCTACTTAGAGATCCAATTACGGCAGGCAAGCTGTTGTTACTTATGTTGTCTGCAAATTGTTCTTTAAGTAGTAAGGTGATAGCAGTGAACAGAGGAGCTGTCGGTGATGGAGAACTGAAGTCATACACCAGCACAGCCCAACCTTAGTGCTGTGTCTGCAGAAGAACCCAATCTCCTCCATTAACGACTGCATGTTCTCTTTTCCTGAGGCTCTGCTATGTAAATGGTGGAATGCTTTTAAGTACAAGAATGTCTTACCATTTAACTTCCCTGTGGAGGTCTCAAGAAAAAAAAAAACAAGCCTATATGAAAAAGCATGTAGCATCTGAAACTTTTTTTTTGGCAATAGTAGCCAGAAATTCTTAAAATAGGCTTGGTAAGCTCGGAAAAGCTCTCAAAGTTCTGACGTCTGCTGAAATATTTATAGCTGCCCTTGTGCTCTACATCTACCTTAGCCTGTAATGCTATTTATATTGATTTCCTTGTGCCCTAACTGTTTTGGATGTACAAAATAATTGTAGCATTCAGCCTCAGAAGTGTACTCATTGGTGGGTTGATGTCAGGGTTATTTTTAGAGCGTTTGTGTCTGTTTGAAAAGTGGGTCGAGTGTTCTTATTTAACAAAGGGGGAGAGATCATTTGGAGCAGAACACATTGGTGGCTGAGCCTGGCATAAGCTGAACAGGCAGAGAATGAAAGGCCTCTAAGCCTGGTCAGCCTTCTCTGCTCTTAACTTTTGGTTAAGAATGCTTCAGGTTGAATTACAGATGGCCAGATCTCACCTCAGTCCAGTGGTTCCCAAGAACTGAGTTGAGTATAGAATGACCTGTGGTGCTTTGAGAGCCAGTTGAGGCATAATGTAGGTAGACCTACACTTACATGCACGAGGACCTTCATCTCTACCCAATGCTGAAGGAAAGATGACCTACTTTAGTGGACTGAGACAATCCGCTCAACTTTGTTGCTGGCAGGAGAGGGAGAGGGTGAGGGCGAGCCAGCCTTTGGCCCGCATATGGGACAATTAGCTCGCTCTTTCACTCTGTTTCTTTCTTGGTCTTCAAAGAGCTCAATTAGAACTTTAGCAAGCGTGTAACAAGGCGCCCACAGAAGAGTCCCCCTGCTGACAGCAAAGCTGTTCTGTGGGGTTTGGTTTAAAAAGCACCATTGAACTCACCCTCACACATGGCAGAAGAGACTGTTTTTGAGCACATATGGTTTCTGAGAGACTTGTTACTGTCTGATCTCAGCAGATGACAAGAATGCCATCTGCATGAGTCTGTAATTGGTGAATTACATTTTAAAAAGTGGGTGGAATGAGGAAGGCTTTGGGTCTGATGAATGGAGGGGGTTTTATCTAAAATGCTAATTTAACCTGTATTCACAAGTTTGCTTATTCAATCAAGGGTGCCATTATTTGGTGAGTACACTCTGAATGTGAATACAGATGCTAACTGGCCCAATGCATGAGTAGTATAATGTTCTCCCTTTGGTCTCTCTAAAGAATTTTGTTTTGGTCAGTGTGTAGGTCATTGCTCCCAGCTACAGTCAGTGTGGCAAGAACAGCTGTATGCTGGCTGTGAACACAGTTGATCCCTCACACTGCCAACTCGGACCTCACACACACTCGTTTACTCTCCCTCTCTCACATACTCACGCCCCCAAGAGTGATCACCTTCACTCAGTCCCTGTCTGCACTGGGGGGTATTTCATAGAATGATATTTCTCTTTTACAGTAATAGTACTGTTTGTACTTCATGAAAACTAATTTACACAACTGTCCTCTTATCCCTAATGTTTTTGATCAGTCAAGATTTGTTTGGTGCCACTTTTTTTTAAAGTGGAGCCTGATATAACTAGCAAATAGTGAAAGCTAGTTTCAGTACCAGTTAGCATCATGCAAATTGAATGCTTAAATAATCCCACACTTGAAGGATGCAGGTTAAGTTGCTTTATTATCTGAAATAGTTTTGCTTACGTGGTTTCTCTTTTCCATACAAACACCATGCACAGCACAAAAGTACAGGCAAAATTTGGGCTTCAAGACATCTGCCAGCAAAGCAGACTTTGGACACCGAACATGTCTTGGCTGATCAGCTGCATCTCGTTTTTCACACAGCTATCACTTTAACCACATAGCGTAAAGCCGGGGTCTTCAAATCCAGTCCTGGAGGGATTGTGTCCAGCACAGTTTTGTGATTTACTTGCTCAAACACACCTGATTCAGCACATCTGTTAATTGCCAGGTTTAGTAGGTGTTTTTTTGAGTAGGGCAGTAAACAAACTCTGTTGAAGACCCCTGAATTAAGAAATGGCTCAGCTTAATATCAAATTTACCCAGTTTTCCACTTATTCCAGATGTAGTCGATCAGCCAAGACATGTTGGGTGTCCAAATTGCATCTTTAGTTTAGCACAGGAACTACAAGGCTAACATCTCTAACAAACAGTAGAAGTCAGTAGTCACCCAAAGTCATTAAATGTTTTCTGTAAACTCATAACTAAAACTTTTTCAACCCACTCAAACTGCATCCAGGTCTTCATTATGGATAAAAATGAACAAACCTGCACAACAGGTGTTGTGCCTAATTCTGCCTCCCCCACAAAATCTGACACCTTGTGTACGCATACATCATGCAGCAGAAATCGTAAATATAATCTGTAGCTTTCATATTTTTTGTGTGATATGCATACACGCAAAGGGGACTTTTTGGCAGTTATCCACAATGGCTGCGCACTGCATTTAGCTGCACTGTGATTTTGTGAGATTTGTTCATTTTTATAGCTCATAGTAGGTCATATTGTGTCACACTGACCAACTACAAGTTGAGGTGATCGAGGGAAGTTTAGGGGGTGTATTTACAGAAAAGATTAGCTCCGGTTTTAAACTAAAGCAGCAAAATTTGGATTCCAGATACGTCTTACGTCTTTTGGCTTTAGTTGTCCATTCCTATTGTCCTATTGTGAAATTCTTTCTCAAGAACTCTGCTGGATTTGTGTGCCATCTGTTGGGTATAACTAGGTTCAGCTCCCCTGTTGTTCTCAGGTGAGAGAGCCAATGGTGACTCAGCTTGACCTTGCGTGTATACGCTCTGTTTCTGGGTCATAAACAAATTGCTGTGCTCCACTTGCAGAAACTTACAGCCTAACCCAGCTTCACTTCTGATTATGCACTTGTCACAAGCTCGGGCAGACCTCCCCCCCCAAACCCCTGCCAAGCGCACTGAAGCACTACAAATGCTAAGCAAAGTGTGGTCAGGCTGTCTGTTCCGCTGACTGCATTAGGGAGGCTAATTCTGTTAGACCTATCTCTGTCCTGCCGCCATTAGGGAGGGATCGATGGAGTGTTCATTCAGCGCCTTCTCACCTTCTCCTCCTCGTTAGCCTGTGTGAATGAGGCGGAGGGAGGGGTGTGCTCAGTGATGCGTTCCTCATCTTTCCCCTCACGCTCGCTCGCTCTCTCCACTCTTCACTGCGCATGCCTGAGAGGCGATGGCGAAGAACATTCTGAGCTATTTTTAGAAGATGATGTAAAAAAAGCATCCTACCCAGTAGCATCACCCCTCGCACCCTGATCACTCCTTCCCAGACCCCAGCACTCCGCCCCCAGCTGAACTTTCCCCACAGAGAGTCTTGCTGCCTTCTTCTGATACTCACACTGCACACCTGGACTGTTCTGCGTTTCTTTTTCTCCCCTTTTTTTCCCCATTTTGTTTCACTCAGAGGCTCTCTTTTTTCCCCTCTCTTTCCTCATGCCTTGATTTTCTGCATTCTTATCATTCTTCCTCTAATTTCATTCTCTCTCTCCTCTCCTTGCTTTTTTAGTTACATTCAGTTGAATTCATTCAGTAGGCCAGCTTTATTGGCATTGGCCTACTTATTTACAGTATTGCCAAAGCATCACTGAAATGACAATCTTTGTCTCAAGATGATCTCTCCATAGGTGTTTCCAGACTAGTGGTACTGGGATACCCTCAAAATTAAGGGAGTATAGCTCAACCTCTCTGCTTGTCAGTTGTACAGGTAATGTTTCTTCAAGGGTTCTTTAGTAAAGACAGCAGTTCTGTGTAGAGCCATGAACACTCAAAGAACCATTTGCATACTTAACCTTTGTGTGATGTTCATGTTTTTGTTACTCAGTGGTCTGCTGGACCTACTGCATTGTTTTTTTTAATAATTAATTTAATTTATGTAAACATACCAGATGTTTAAAATATCACAAGTGGCCAGTGTAGGGTTCTCCTTTAGCAGCTGTAGCCAGTCAGCAGCCTGTCCATGTTGTCCACACTCACACACACACACACACACACACACACACTAACAGCAGGGGCACAGCACCTACCATAATTTTATTCCCTGCAGGTTCACCCCAACACCACATGTGTAAAATAAATGTGTAGGGGTATAAAGTGTGAAGTCAATGAAACTGTGTTATTTCATATGTTCTTCACAGAAAATGAGCAAACGCCAAGGAATCTGGGGTTGAAATAATAATAAATTGTATCATTTTTTTCTTTTGGTAAACACTGAAAATGGGTCCCACAGACTCCAACACCACACAAGGGTTAAAGGGTTGTTTGCATTGTGAAATTGCTCTTCTAATTGATGGCGAATGTGTTGTATATGGTTCTATACAGCATCAAAAATGTTCTTCTGTTGGTACAAGCTTGGCATCATAGCGACAGCAGAACCCTTTTTGGTGATGTTTAAAACCATTTTCAAAAAAGGTTCTATATAGAACTTTATATAATACATTCTCTATCAATCAGAATCTTCTTTATTTCAGAATCTGCTTTATTTATTTAAAACTGGAGCTACTAGGTTAATGTTGCTAACAAACACTGGAAGCATAGTCCATAGTCCCATGAGTACATGCCGTAGACATGTTGATGTGATTTAGAACACAGTATGACTTGAACTATAAAGCCAAAAAAAAAAAAATTAATTCGAGCTCCTGGACAGAGCGCGCAAAGGGCTGTGTCCTCTGTTCGTTCGAGCTCCTGGACAGAGCGCGCAAAGGGCTGTGTCCTCTGTTCGTTCGAGCTCCTGGACAGAGCACGCAGAGGGCTGGGTCCTCTGTTCGAGCTCCTTGACAGAGCACTTAGGGGGCTGGTTCTTCTGTTCGAGCTACTGGACAGAGCACTCAGAGGATGGGTCCTCTGTTTGAGCTCCTGGACAGAGCGCTCAGAGGGCTGGGGTCTCTGTTCACCTGGACTTTGTTTATTTTTGGCTGTAGATACGCTAAAGTTCAGCATTCTAAATGTACTTTGGCTAATTTCTTGGTGGGACAATCAAAGTTTTCAGTGTGAAAGTCCTTCAGGTTGGTGTCTAAAGGGCAGGAGGTGAATGTTTTAAAATTTTTCCAGGCCTTAGTGGAATCACACGATAGAGTTGAATTAGTTTTTTTATCAAAGCACTCATAATATTTCTGGTTTTGAGTGGTGTGCTGGTCAAAGTGTTGCATCTGTTAGTGATACAGGGCTGATAGCATTTCACTGGTGAATTTTGTGGATCCTCATTATTATGCGCTTTTTTCTTTACTCTAACATGTAAAATCTTATCTGATCAATAATGGGGTTTAAAAGTCTCTCTTTCTGTGTTTATATCACTCTTTATCTTTCTAAGCTTTATTAGCATGATTATATTTAGACTACATTTAATCTGCATCATTAAAATGACAAGAACTTACATCTAAATCTCATCACTCTTTTTTTCTCTATCTCTTTTTTTCTTTCTGTCCCTGTATCCTTTTCCTGTTTTGCTCTCTCTCTCGCTCTCTCTCCCCTCTCTCCACCACCTTTCTTTTCTCAGTATTGCTCAGCCATACTCAGCTAGATGAATAATTTATTCTTCTGTAGAGTGAGTGAACATTAGGAGGAGGGTGAGCTTTTCTGCTTGAGAGAGAGGGAGAGAGGGAGGGAGAGAGGGGAGAGGGAGGGAGAGAGGGAGGGAGAGAGGGAGGGAGAGAGGGAGAGAGAGAGGGAGGGAGAGAGGGAGGGAGAGAGGGAGGGAGAGAGGGAGGAGAGGGAGGAGAGAGGGAGGGAGGGAGGGAGGGAGAGAGGGAGGGAGAGAGGGAGGGAGGGAGGGAGAGAGGGAGGGAGAGAGGGAGGGGGAGGGAGAGGGAGGGAGAGAGGGAGGGAGGGAGAGAGGGAGGGAGGGAGGAGGGAGAGAGGGAGGGAGAGAGGGAGGGAGGGAGGGAGAGGGAGGGAGAGGGGAGGGAGGGAGAGGGAGGGAGGGAGGGAGGGAGCAGTGAGGGACAGAGAGAAGATAAGCGCTTTGTGCCGTGCATGCTAAGTTGCCTTTGTTTAAAGGCTTTCTCTCTGTGGAGCCGCTCGCTCTCGCTAGTGTGGAGCAGATATATGAAGGCCAGGGAATATTCCCAGCATTCATAGCAACAGGACGAGGCAAATGCGACTCGGGCGATTTGTTCTGATGGAGCTGCTGTCCCAGAGCCACTGGCACACAGCGGTCATTTCTGCTTACTTTCACTGGCCATCTTACATAATGCTCTTGGTTGCTTTGAGGATGAGAGGTGGGCAACACTGAGGCAGAACGTCAGTGAGAGACGCACGTCTTCCAGCAGGAGCGCTTTTACAGAGTTATTTGATCATTTTAGTGTCTGACTGATGAATTATACACGAGAACATCAAGAAAGCTGGAGTCTTGCACTGCTGACAGCAGTTATTTGCATTCGTTGTACAGAGTGGGCCGTCAGACATGTGATGTCACAACGTAGAGTTTCAATGTTTAAAGAAAACTCAGCGTCTCAGTCAGGCTGTGGACACACGTCACGAGACATGTTCATCACAAGCAAACTGTTCACCACAGCACCCCCTCACTTTCTCTCTTTGTTTCTCTCTTTTTCTTTTCGCTCTCCTACTCTCACTCACTCTCTTTCTTCTCTGTCTCTCTCTATCGCTCTAATTCTCTTTCTCCTCTCTGTCTCTCCCTGCCTCTGTCTCTTTCCCTTACTTTGTTTTTCTCTTTTCTAGATGTGATAATATGTGTAAGTAAAATATGCAACAAAAAAGCAACAGGATAAGCATGAAAATTTAAGGAGTACATTCTCTCTGTCTCTCACTTCTTTCTTTCTTTCTTTCTTTCTTTCTTTCACTCTCTCTCTTCTCTCTCTGTTTCTCCTCTTTGTCCCTCTGTATTTGTCTCTGTCTCTCTGTATGAGTCTCTGTCCTCTCTTTGTTTCTCTCTTTCTCTTCCTCTCTCTCCCTCTCTCTTTGTCTCTGTCTCTCTGTATGAGTCTCTGTCCTCTCTTTGTTTCTCTCTTTCTCTTCCTCTCTCTCCCTCTCTCTTTGTCTCTGTCTCTCCCTGTATGTGAGTCTCTCTCCTCTTTCTTACTTTCCTTTTTTTCTTTGTTCTCTCCTCACTTTGCTTTTCTTTCTTTCACTCTCTCCCTCTTTCTCTATCTCTCTCTCTTTTTTTCTGTCTTTTCTCTGTATGAGTCTCTTTTCTCCCTCTAACCTCTGTTTCTCTCTTTTTTGCTGTACGTCTCTGTATGAGTCTTACTCTTTCTTTTTCTCTCTCCTCTCTTCGTTCCCTCTTTCTCCATTTCCTCTTTTTGTTTTTTTTTCACGTCTCCTTCTTTCTTTCTTCTCTTTTCTCCTCTTCTTGCTTCTTTTTTTCTTTCTTTCTTTCTTTCTTTCTTTCTTTCTTTCTTTCTGTCCCTCTATCTTTTCTCTGTGTATGTGTCTTTCTTCTCTGTATCTGTCTCCTTTTTGTCTCTCTCTCCCCTTTTTCTCTCTCTTTCTGTGTCTCTCCCTTTGTCTCTTTCTCTCTTTCTCTCTCTTTCTGTCTCTCTCTCTCTCTCTCTCTCCCCCTCTCTCCCTCCTTCTCTCCTGCTTGAGCAAGTGTTTGATATTTATTCTTGGCTGTTAATTCCGTGTTGGATTCTTGTAATCGCTGGCAGAACAAGCTCTGAGTGCTGCATGGCCTCGATTCTGTCAAAGTGACATGACCAGCAGCTTTATGCAAGTGTCATCTTCTCCTCTCTGACGCTCTGCAGTCGAAGCTTGTCACAGACGTGGCTGAAGAGTAATCTTCAGAAGTGCCGTGTACGGATTAGGCTCTTCAGTTGGCTGGTTTGAGTGGCACAGAGAACAGCGTGCTTGTGATTCATAAAGAAATCCAGGCTAAACTGGACTCTGTGTCTGGCTTGAATTTATGGTTAAGGCTTTCTTGAGAGTTTTGTGGTCAAGCTGTTTCAGCATCATTGCATTAGAAATGTTAAAGGCCTGTATGGCACATGATCCATTTTAATCAATTATGGGTCACCCTGACAGGCACAGGCTGTATGTGGCATTTAAAAATATAACAGTAAATCCTGTCTCAGTGTGATTATGCATGCCTAACTCTGATATTGCTATCTGGTGCCATCTAGTGTAACACTGAGAAGTCGCTCTCAGCCGCCATGATTCAGCAGCCAGAGTTCTCACACTAACCTAGTGATCTGCAGATGTCTGTTCTATAGGAACTTAAGTAATCTCATTCTAGCATGTAAAGACCCTCTTAGTCTCATACCTGCGTACTTTTCTGAAGTCTTTCATCCTCACAATCCCCCATACCATTAGATCATCAGGCACTGTCCTTCTTCAGTGCTTTGGCTCCCAAACCCTTAAACTCTATCACAGTGTCCCTGTGACTGCTTTTCTAGTTCATCCTTTAAATCTTTTTAAAGACTTTTTGTTTGTTTGTTTTCTTTTTATGTAAAGGAGGGGTTCAATTAACATGCAGTTCATGTGTTGTTAGTTATTCAGTCATTCAGTCGATCAAACTATCTGTCAGTCGGTTAATTAACTGTCATAATTCCCTCTCTGTGGCATCAATAACTGTGCTGCACAAAAGGTCTCTGGTCAGTGCCATAGACAGCGAAATGAAATCTTCAACAGATGCATGAAATAAGCATGAATATGAGTTAATCTGAGGTTGATGACAAACATTAAAATGTAGATAGGGATGTTTGATAATTTTTAGGTTTGTCTTTCTATTTATAATAATGCTTGCAGTATCATTTGGGCATTAAATCATACATACACAGTGATTTATATATGTAACAAAGCAATGTATGTGTATTTATATGTATGTACATATAAATATTGTTATTGTTGCACAACAACCTTTTTTCCATTTTTGTTGTTTTTTACTTTTTTGCATAACTGGAAACTCCAGTTATCCTTTGCATTGTGGTCAAATTTCATGATGAATGGACCAGTAGAAATATTCCAAAATGACTTGGAAAAAATGTTGTTACATTAACTTAATTTTAATACATACATAAATGTTAATGATGTTTTTTAAAGTTACCATTTTGGAGATCCACTCATATATTTAACGCATACTCTGCAGCAGTAGTCACCAGTCCTCCTCCTGAAGATTTGCCTTCCTGTGGGTATCACCTTCAACCCACATCTAGCACACCTAGATTTGGGTTGGAGCTAATCAAGGACTTCTGAGAGCAATTATTAGACGGATGGGGTGAGGACGATTAGCGCTGGAGGTAGGTAGATCTCCAGGATCAGGGTTGGTGACGACTGCTCTACAGGGAACAAACTTAAATGCTGCGTTTCCTTCGATTTTTAATACACAATTTAATTCACAATTTTTAGAAAAAATAACATATAAAATGTGCCTCAACTTTTGCACAGGCCACATTTTCTGTTTTTTTGCAATTCAGCAAATGTTAAATTGGGCAAATAAACAGTAATTGTGCATTGATAGGTGCAGAAGTGTGTTCTTTGTAGAGGATGCGTTAGCATATTTTCACTTAGAAAATCAACAAAATGTCATTTGACCAGGAGCACCCAAACTTTTGCATATGACTGATTCATTTTGACCTTTTGTGGGCCTGTAGGTCATCCTTTTTTAAATTGGGATGTGTAGAAGCAACCAGAAACATAAGGGTGCAGATGACTGCTGAGCTTTAGTCTTTAATGTGACACTTTATTTATGCACTGTTTTCTACATTGTAAAAAGAGATTGATGTTCATAACCTTCACACCTTCCTAGGCTGTGTGTGGATCACATACAGGGTGTGTGCTGCCACCATGTGGCTGCAGACGGTGAAGTGATGATGTGGTGATATAGGTTTGCGCTAAGAGTAATGTTACTGACGCACGTTTTAATTTTCATTGGCACAGCTTGTAATTGGCACCTCATTCTAAAATTCTCTAGAGTCTGTATCATGTCAAAATCATACCAGCTCTCGTTTTCCTAAAGCTGTAGGTGCAAATTCTCTGAATTATTACTGCAGTCAGACTTTACATCTTTTTGTTTTGATACTAAGCCTAGTACATCAGTGTTACCTTTAAATGTGTTATAAAAATGAATAATTGGCAGTTGTCTCTTTTTCTCCCCAGCTGTCCACTGCAACCTGAGTCAGAATGGGATCGATCACCAGGTGTGCACAGAGGATGTGACTTCAAACCTGGAGGAAGAGCCTATTGACCACGGCCCAGGACTGGATGACGACAGCCCAGGGTTTCACGACCAGAGTCCGGGCTTCCAGCGCCGATCCCCACCTCAGCGCTCAGTCTCCGAGTCAGAGCTGTCCAGGGTAAGTCTGTCACCATGCCTCCAACGTAATATGTGACACTTTATAAAGATACAGTATCTTAAAACAGTAAATAGTAAATAATAATGCACAGATTAACCCTTGTTAGAGGCACTTATCAACAGTCATAACAAAAGCTTGGTGTAATTTGACGTTGATCATTTTTCACTCGTAGCTCACTAAAACAAGGGGAGAGATTTTGTGCTCATTCTGTATGTTAAATCAGTACAGGATTTGTATTTGTATGCTGAAGAAGAGATACTTCATTATGATTTGAATTTGATGAAACGCTATTATATGTAAAGTACTTTTTGCCATGTTTTTGAATGGTTTAAAATTAGTTTATTAATGGTGATTAACTAGGTCATAAACACCTTTAAAATCATTAATAAGCAGTTATAACACAAAGAAAAACAGCAGCAGTAAGCTGTTGTATCTGATGAATATGGATAACTGACGATGCTGATATAAGGTATAATGCTGACTGGTGGAGAAGACAAATAAGATAAGTAACCTGTAAGATCTGAGGTTTAACAAGATGGATGAATGTAGCCTCACTGTTTGACAAGCAACAAGTCACTATTGGCCTTTTATTTGTGTGACAATTACTTATTGTTTGTGCCCTGATTAATAATGATTAATAAACTAATTTGTAACCATTCACAAACACTTTATTAGGGTAGTCTTATTGTTAACTGAATGTAAGGGCAGTGCACCATGTAACAAACTGTCATTAATTACTAAGCAAAAAAATTGTAAATGCTTAATTATATCAAATAGTGTAACACAACAATAACATTAAATCTTGCAAGTCTTCTAAGGGTGAATCCTGAAAATGGCCTTTAACAGTGTAGTATGAGCCAGGATTAGTCCTGAATTAGTCTTGGTAAAGCTGGCTCACTCATTTGTTTATTTGTAAATAAATGATAGCTTTGTGTTTGTGAATCTTTGTGTTTGTGAATCTTAGGCATTTTAGGTCAGTCCATTCTTCATAATCAACTTCAGAAAAAAACTAATCCACTATTTATAAAAAACGATGTCATTGGAATTCATTATGCGCAGCACTACAGAAAGAACTCTAGAAAGAGTGTGGCATTTTCTCTGTGTGAAGCTAAGCATAATCTGTGGACTAATCATTTGTGATGTATTACTGAGCCATGCTTCTGTGGGGCATATTTTCTTTTTTTGGTCTCGATAACAAATGGGTCCTGTGAATTCCTGTCCTCAGTCTAATAGCAAATGAGCTTTACATGAACTTGGAGTACTCTCTTAGTTTAAAATAGATACAAATATAGCGATGGCTTGACGCTATGATAAATCATTGGCACATCTCCCCATAAGCCATTCTGTTTTAAATCAAAGAAGAAAAAACAATAAGAACTCGAAGAACTGTGCAGGTGTGTTTCTTTACTGGATACTTTCAGCTGTAACGGAACGTTCTGTATTTCTTCAAACCCTAATGAGAAACAGCCCTCTAGATGAACGTTTATGCAGAAGCTGATCAGTAGATGTGGATCAGCAGAGGATTAAAGGCCTTGCAGTGTTGGCCAGACAGCACCAGGACAATATTTATGCCTTTCCACCTCAGCATGTAGGCTCCTCCAGTATTAGAATATATGTATGTGTGTGTCTATATATATATATATATATAGTGTGTGTGTGTGTGTGTGTGTGTGTGTGTGTGTGTGTGTGTATATATATGTATATATATGATATATATATATATTATATATATATATATATATTATATATATATATATATATATACAGTCTACAAAAGACTGCAAAGTAACGTCCTTCTGGAAAATACTTATCTCATAAGATCTTGTTAGAGCTGAGGATTTGAGTCAGGATTTTATTTGTAGTTTGTAAAGGAGTTCTCAAATAGAACTTTTCCAGTGCCTGCCAGCCCTATAACAGTCAAATCCAATTACAACTTCTATAAGTGACTTCAGGAAAAAAGCCCAGTCATTTGAGAGTGGGTGTATGAAATATTTGGGTTTTGACTTTAAAAAGTTAGTGTCCAGGCTACTTTAAAATGTAGAATTATTGGAACTTTAAATAATAAGCTGACAGGGCATAAATCACAGATTCTTGTTCTGTTAACTCATAATTTGAAGGCAGCCCGAACTTTTTCAAGTTAAAACAAGCTCCATCCCCTCCCTTCTGACTTCTTTATAAGATGCACCCAGAATGCCTAGTTTTGTTCACTGATGTTGGTTTCCATGAAAAATAGGAAGTACAAGACCCTTGGAAGAGACCAACAGGGATATCAGCAATACAGTCACACACAAAAGTTTTTTTGCTGTTGTTGATTTTCTGAAAAAAAGGTAACACATCCTCTGAGACCACAGAGAGCTGCACATTTAAATGCACAATTACTGTTTATTTGTTGACATTAACATATTGGGGAAAAAAACAAAAATGTGGCCTGTGCAAAATTTATGGCACCAAAAAGCTTATTATGCATTAAAATATGCTAAAAAATGCCAAATTTAAGTTTGCAGAGAATGCGTAAACATATTTTCACTTAGACAATCAGCAGAACGTAGTAAAGTTTAAGGTTTTGCATACAACTGTATGTTTTGATACTAAGGGTTCAACAATCTTAATACTTAAAAATATATATATTTGAAACAGTATACGGAAATGTAAAGCTGTATCGCCGGTACTGCCCTCGTCTCTTCTGAGTGCCTCTCATTTGCATCGTCTTTTGTGGAAACCACAGTGCAGCCTGTCGAAAGAAAGTGGGCAGGAGTGGTTGGAGTTGGAGGATGATATGGACACACCCACGCTCAAATGACTGGCTGTTAGGGCTGGGCGATATAGCCAAAAATGTTAAATACGTTAAATATTTTCATATCAGTCGATATCAATAATTGTCACGACAAGTGTCAAATCATTATTTAAAGTTTAAAAGGCTGGTTTTTGCTTTGTTGTTGAAGAAACTAGATGGTTAATTGTGGTTTCAAACTATTTGTTATGGTCAGAACATGACAAACACTCGCCACACAGAGGAACATTTCACAAATTCTGTCATAAGATAGTGAGAGAAAGTTTCCCAGGCTAGCTGTTTCTACCAGCTGGTCAAAGCAGCACTCTTACACCCACAGCACGGCCACGATTTTTGTAATATTTATAATTTAAAAAGGAAACAGATTATTTTTATCTGTGTGATGACAAGTGTAAGGCTACCTGCTGCTAAACTCAACGTCAGCTTAGTACGAGCAGTAAACATTAGCTGGCTCAGTATGTCAGTGACGGATCACACCGCCTTACTCCTATCACTCCTACCACATCCATGTCAGAGCACATCACTGTATTTAAACACCAGCTAGCAGACATCTGGATGGACCTTGTGATTCTCTCGCACCAGATGAACAACATCATACCTAAAAGGAGGATGCTGTTTGTCTAGTGCGAGAGAATCACACTACAGTTTTTGCTACCAAGGTCTGTCTCTTTTGTCCTGTTTCATCACTGTTGTCCACTACAGTAACATCAGTGCGGCCATGCTGCGCGAGTGACAGAGCGCTGCTTCAAGTTAGCCAGCTGCTGTAAACAGCTAGCCTGGGAAACTAGCGTTCTCCCACTCTCCCATGCCAACATATACAGCATCTTCAGTTTACTTTTGTTTAAATCAGTGCTGTAACTGACATGAACCCACTTCTTTGTTTCACGTTTGCTGCTTAGGAATGCACTAATACTAAAATATGACTGTCTGAGCGCTGTAAAACAGCACTGTAGTTGTGTAGAGCATGATTTGAGGCTACTAAAGCTAGTTAGGATATTAGGATAGAAGTGAGTTCGCTCTGAGCCAGTACAGTTAAATGCCACTTATCTTGTCACTCACATTTGTCACAGAACGGATCGCCGATCACTCACTCAAACAGGGAAACCCCATGTTTCAGACGTTTACATCTAAGTATATTCGGCAACCCTCATGTTGAAAAACTTGGAAGTGCGCCCTCTTGTGGCGACAACAGAGTAGCGTCACTTCTCTTGCAGTGGGAAACGCCACCAAGACTGTCGCTAGAACACGGACGTAATGGGAATGGTCTATTATATTGAAAGTATATCAACCATCCTTATATTTATATCAAGGAAAGTTATATCACAATGATTATTGTTATCATTTTCGCCCAGCCCTACTGGCTGTTTTTCTGAAGACCTTATAAATTGTAGGGGTTAGGAATTTTGGGGTTTATTTTGTTTATGGTGGTGTTGCAGGTGTTTAATAAAACCTAATCAATCTGTATATTCTAAAATTATAGCTCTATAGAATCAAGATATTTATACATTTTTTTTAAATACCTCAAAATCAAAAATTGTGTCGGACATATGTGAAATATATCTGATGCTCACTGCGTGAAAGAGGGACCTCGGTGGTATTAAGTGCACTGTGATTCTCTCGCACCGTACAAACAACGTCATACCTATAAGGAGGGTGCTGTTTGTCTGGTACGAGAGAATCACACTTTTATGCACTAAGCGTCTCAGCACTCGACGACCCCGCTCTGTAACTTTATGTGATCTGCCACTTCGTGTCTGAGTGGCTGTGGTTCATAAATGCCTCTGCTTTTCAAAAACTGATTTTCGCAAACTGGCTTGCAACAGGGGCAGACTGTATGGCTAGGTGCTTGATTTTATACGCCTGTGGCAATAGTACTGAATCAAACACCTGAATTCAGTAATTAAGAGGTGTGTCCAAATACTTTCGTCTTTTATATATATATATATATATATATATATATATATATATATATATATATATATATATATATATATATATATATATAAACTTGGAAGAATCTAAGATTTCTTTTAACATTTTTGGTCGCTTATACTTACATCTTTGTTTATTTCTTAGCTTTGATGTCTTCACTATTCTGAAATGTGGAAAGTGTTAAAAAGAAATTAAGAAAGACCCTTTATGAGCAGATGTTTACAGACTTTTGACTGGTACTGTACATAAGCACTACAGCCTGTAAGCAACCTGCAGAGTGCTGATCAGGACGGAGCTTTGCTTGCTTTCTGAGTTTCTAATCAGCCGGCGCTCTCCTGACACTAAAGTTCTTAAGACTTTCAAGCCCTTTGATGTGCTCAATTGTTCCCTCGCTGAGTAAATCCAATTTAAACACGGGGCGTCCGTTGCGCTTATGAATTCACAGGGCGCAGCGCGTTATTTTCTCCAGCTGTCTGCTCAAACGCTCTCAGCACTGCATAGAAGGGAATAATTAACGGAGAGCCTTTGCTTCACATCTCATGAGGAGGGGGAGAAAACTTAGGCAGGGAAATGTGACCGTGATGGGCAGTTAATTAATGGAGCGGCCCAATCACGGGCAGTGGCTTCAGGCAAAAGGCCTTGAGACGGACTGATAGGGAAATTTGTAGATGAGGAAGATGCAGGCTAGGACTTGTGGGGTAGTCGGAATGATGTGCCACGAGGTGGCGCTCTGCATTCACAAGAGTGTCTGGGGTGTATTTTTGGCTACAATCCAGTTCAAGCATGCCTTCAGATGAGAGTCCTTTCTGTGCTTTTGGAAAATAAACCACTGACATGCTTAAAAAAAAAAAAGAAAATCTCAATCAATATTTTAAAGCATTGCATTGGAGAAGAGGAGAGAATTCACCTGAATACTGGAGAGTTCATGAAACCGTTTGAAACATGGCCTGGCGATGTCTTTAATTTTTTGGAATGAATTTTTAAGTAGATTTGGTTGAAAATACCTGTCAGAAGGTACATGTTTTCTGTTCCATTCTCCTTGTATAATCCTTATTGATAAACATGCTGGCTTTCTTTTTATGTTATTTTCACATTCTCTTGAGAACTTTGAAGTCGTGCTGTATTGACAGAGCGCTAGAAACTTCACAGATGGGGTGATTTTGTGCTGCTTATGTATTCATGACTTTAGCTTGACTTGGCTTTGTTGCTATAGGAACATGAAAATACCTGCATTGTCTAATTATACCAAGGACAAAGAGACTTGGCATGCGTGTTTGCTTGCTGTTTGTATTTCCATAGTCAAATTCACAGTTGGGTTGGCTCTCCATTTCCATGTCAGCTAATGTTTGTGAATGATAAAGTCTCCTTTCTTGTGTGCCTGTGTTTCAGTGAGCAAGTGTGAGAGAGAGACAGAGAGAGAGAGAGAGAGAGAGTTTCAAAGCTTTCTCCACTCAGATTTTTCATCTCATTCCTGCCCCACAGCTCTGTCACTCATCTTTCTAATTGGCTGGAAATCCTCATACAGCAAAGTTCCCTCCCAGAGCTGCGTGGCTACTGGATGCATCCTCCAGATCTCTGCACCACCACTGTTCAAAGCAGCGCACATGACACCTCACAGATACTGCACCTTATCACGGCTCAGTGAAGCGCTCTGTCAGAGTGAAAGCATGCATGAATAGTATGTGCTCTTGGTCTCAGAGGCTGGCAGATTGGGTTAATTAGCACTGGGTTGCTCTTAGTGGGGACAGTAGCCCCCATACACATAGAACATGCACATACACACACACAGGAACTGGTTTCTGGCAACTCAGTGTCTGGCTGTTTGACTGAGCTGTGTCATTGCTTTATTAGCTTGCCTGTGAAAACTAGCTAGCACGCTAGGTTAGACCTTGCGAGGGGATGAGTGGACAGATCCGGCCATTGTTTCGCGCTCCTTTGCCTTCAGTGAAGGGAAGCACTTAGGAGAGCGTGAGAGTCATTGGTTTACCTCGGCTGGCAGTCTTAGACTGAACGATGAGTAAGCCCTCAGGAAAGGCAGCCCAAAGAATCAACTTGGACATTCATCCTCTGCCTTCAGGATGGTGTGTGTGACTGCATTTTGAGATTTTGCCAATGAGCTCTCAGCTGTCATTGGTCCTTAATGCCATATTCGTCCCTGAACGCATTCCTAGGGATGCAGCAGTATCCCCTTCTTCCTGTACGAGGATGTGAAGTAAGGAACCTTACCACCAAGACCTTGTGAGTTGTTTGAGTTGAGGAAATTTGACAATTAAGAACTTACGTGAACATATCTGACAACTGATCATATCAAGCAGTAAAACCATTGTGTAATTCAAACAATTGGAGTCTGTTTATTTTCTGATGGTTATGTTGACCAATATTATCAGAGTTTTCTGCTCTATAAAATTGATATTAATATTATCAGTTCTGTTCCAAAATTGATCAGTGTCAGAGCCCTAGTACCCAAAAACATACATGACATTGATTTTCCATTGACAATTCATAAGGCTTATTAGGCTTTATTTTTCAAAATTAGGCAAAAGATTATTTACACAGTTGTAAAACAGCTGCTCTTCTGCTTTATCCACAGTCCTAATCTTCAAACATTTTAAAAATCTTTTTTTCCTTTTTTTATTTTAGTCAAGATTACACAGAACAGCCCCTGCCTGAAGTCCATTCATTAGTAAATTAGATTGTAGGTAAATTATTAATTAATAATTAATGATTGATGATTAATTAATTAATGATTAAGTATTAAATTAGATTAGTTATTAAATTAGACTGTAACTCATAATGCAGAGGCATAGCAGGTATTTTATTTTTAGCGGGGGTCAGCTAGCAAAGCCCAAAGACATGGCTATAAAACACTAACTACCCAACTTCATTATAACTAAATCATTAGAAATTGACCCACTTATTACTATAATCAGAGGGAAAAACATTTTTGAAGATCAAACACATGAGTGTTTACCTCCCATGTAACTGGTGGTAAAACAGTTTTTAAACCTTAGATATCATTGCTTTCTCTTCACGCTTCAAGGACAAGATGTACATCAAACGTGGAAGAATGACATTTGACTGGTTTAGAGTTAGAAATATTGCGTCTAAACTAAGTTTGATCTGTTAAGTCTGAACTCTTGTCTGTCTCTTTTGTCTAGCCAGGGACGGTGAAGCTGTCCAAACCGGTGGCTCTGTGGACCCAACAGGACGTGTGTAAGTGGCTGAAGAAGCACTGCCCCAACCAGCACCAAGTCTACAGCGACTCCTTCAAACAGCACGATATCACAGGTACACACATCCTCCATGACAGTTGGCAACATAATGAGCCCAGTCAAGGTCACACACACATTCTGTGCTTAAATGAACTAACTCATGCATAATGACACACACGCACTAATTGTCACTGCCTCAACCGCCTGGATTAGAGTTGATTGCTTTTTAATGTTTATTAGGTCTGTGGGGGTCTTGTTTAACGCGATACTTCAGGATATAACGTGCTTGTTTATCAATACTTGATCATCAATGTCAAAGTCAGTAAAAGGGCACCCTTTTATTTTCTGATTTATTTCTTTCCGGGGCCAATCACTCGTAAGAAATTTTATTTAGTCCTAAATTATGCTCACTGTATTCTGAAAGAACTTTGAGATTGCAATTTCTGGGGCTGCAAAAAATATTCACTCATATTCAATAAATTCAATAACTAAAACATTACAAAATGGAAAAGGCTTTTCTGTTTTATAATTCTGGAACAAAAAATTCATTTTTGAGACGATGGTTAAAAAGACTCTGTTTCTTTTACTTTGCTACACCGCTCATCACTGTTCAGTCAGAACCAGCAACCTGTTTAGGGTTGCCAGATTGGACAGCATCCCCAATTTAGCATTTTAATGAGAAACATTTTTACGTGTTTTTATCACACATGTTGTGTTTACGTGTTGTGATCTTTTTTCATCTTATATTGTTGCGGCAAGTCCTGTTAAAAAGCATACATACATACATACATACATACATACATCATCTAAACCGCTTATCCTTCTGGGTTGCGGTGGGGTGCTGGAGCTATCCCAGCTGTCATTGGGTGGAAGGCTGGATACACCCTGGACAGGTCGCCAGTCCATCGCAAGGCCTGTCAAAAAGCAAAATATATAAATAGATGTTATGCAGTTGTTATTATAACAATAATAATAATAATAAGAAGAAGAAGAACAAGAAGAAATAATTGCAATATTTGTAGTAATAGTAAAAATAACACACACTTTTTCTAAACCGCTTATCCTTCTGGGTCACAGGGGGTGCTGGAGCCTATCCCAGCGGTCATTGGGCAGAAGGCAGGATACAGCCTGGACAGGTCGCCAGTCCATCGCAGGACAGACAGACAGACATACACATTAGTAAAAATAACAACAGTAGTAATCATCATTATCAAAACAACAAGAATGTTTTTCTATTTAGTTACTAAGGGAGATTTTTCTTATTCTTATAAAATATTTAAATGTTTAAAAATGAAAATAGTCAATAACTGGGGCAGGCCTAGAAACTCCCTTTTACTTTTTCCACCCCTGGCAGTTTTTTTTTCCTCAGGAAATTCCTTTAAATCCGCTATGATCTACTGTGTTTCACTCCCTTGAAAATACTCCTTGTTTACCTGTCATGACTTGGACTGGTCATTTGAATTAGATGCAGCCTCTGTTAAAACAGTTGCATGTCCTTCCCTGAATCATTCTAATGTGACTCACAGGATCTTGATTACATTGTGCGTGAAAGGTCAGGGTAATGTGAATTCCAATTAGCCTTAAAATATGCACAGAATATGCAAGCAACTCAGTTTGGCCATCCAACATTAATTAACCGAATCTAGTTAATAAACGCCAGGCCCTGCCAATTAGTCACACAATGCAATTTGCATCTCTCTCTGGTGATTGTAATGCCCTCCGTAGCTCAACTCACTTCATTAGAATAAACAAAAGATTAGGACTCAAATCACAAAACAGTGTGAAGAAAAGAAATTGTTTTGATCAAGAACTCAAATACAAATGGAACCCTTTCAGGAAGTCACTGGTGTGGATTAATCTCAAACAAGTGCCTTTATTTGAATATTAAATGCTTTCTTTCTAATTCTCTTGTCTAAAGAGATTCATCTAACCAAGCGTTCTTTACAAGAATTTCAACAATAGTGGAACAGCCACCGTTTTTGCTGGCAACCGTTTTAATATACATTGTATGTAGTTTAGTGACATTAATGTTTTTTTTATTTATTTACCGAAGATAAAACCTCTCACAGATGGCTTTGTTCCATTTATAAAAGTCGCATATTTGCTTTCAGGCAACATGTTTCCTGTGACTAACTGACGTTAAAGTATGGGTTCGTTTCCATCAGAGGGAGAATTCATCCAGACAGATAAACATTCTTCTCTCCGTCGCCAGCCCTAGATTGCCAAGATACCTCCTCGCTGCTTCCCGGCAGACTCCCCGGGTTTGACTTGAACACCGAGCTGTCATTAAAAATGCATTAAAGCATATTAAGGCATAATTAGATATTAGTCCCTAATCTACAGTAATTACAAAGACAGAGGCAGTGAGTGGTTTTGGTAAATGAGTTAAGCACATATTTCTGATAGCGTAGGTGTAATCAGCAGAGAAGGTGCACTCGCACTGTGTAATCTGCCGAGGGGAGAGGCAGACTTGCTGATTGAACCGGGGCATGGATGTCAAACACAATCAAACGCTGGGCTGAGTTTCACTCAGATTCTGCTCCCACGGGCCATCGTGCAGTGGGGCTGTGGAAAATCCATACAGCACAACAATGCCACACTAACCATCCACCAGCCAGCAGGCGGGCTATGAAATTGGGCTGAAATTAGGGGCTCATTCATGAAAGTGTGTGAATATGAGAGAGGGTGTTTATGCAGATGAACTTTATGCAGACACAGAAATCTCTCTGTATCTACACAGGAGTGTGACTTTCTGCTGAAGACTAAGTATCAAATGATAGCATTTCAAGGAGGCAAGATTTCACAACGAGACTGAAGCTAGCTGTACTCTAGAGGTCGTTTAGAATGCACGCCTAATTTTAGTACAATAATAGCACGTTTAACGATTGCGTTTTTATTACATGATTCCAGGGACTAATTAGTTCCCTGAAGCTCAAAAGAAGTTACAATTGTTTTTTTATAGTTACAGCATTATTGACTTTTTGCCATGATCAGTCATATGGAACGTATAGCTTAAGCTTCTGGGCTCTGATTCTCTTCTTCCTGTGGTGTGAAGATGGCAGCTTCTGTTTAAGCACCATCACATACAGTGCTGTACTAAAGTCAGAGACGACCCCACCCTTCATTTATTTAATTTCCAGTCAAAACGGCCATTAAGTACAAGTTATTCGTTTTCTAATGTCAGGAAAAACACAGAACAGAAAATATAATATCAAAATTCTGAGTATTTAGTGTGTCCACTCTTAGTTTCCATTCTTTTTTTATGAGACATGTTTTCGTTTTTTCAAAGAAATCTGCGGAGCTATTTTTCCATGCTTCTTATAAACACCTTGAAAGTTCAGTCTTAGAAGTTGGTTGCATTTTCTGCTTCTCGCGATCTAAGTAATTCCAAACACATTCACTGATGTTGAGGTCTGGGGTGGTCAGTCCATTGTTTTGAGAACACCAGCCGCTTCATTGTTCGGTTTCCAAATTTTTGTCTTTTTTGGTCTCATTTTCTCAGTGGTGGCTTCTTGACAGCTACACATCCTTTCATACCCATGGTGTTGAGTTGTCTTCCCACAGTGAAAGGAAGGACAGAAAGGACAGTTTTGTTGGTTGGTCTACCAGGTCTTGCAAGGGTGTTAGGAGTCTCACTTGCTCTATATCTTTTAATAGTATTTTGAATTCCATCTTTGGAAACTCTTGTTTTTTTGCTTATTTTCCTTTGACTTTCCCCTCTTTTATGCAAGTGGATCATCTTATAACTGACCACCTTAGAAATATCTCCTGAAAAATAAATGACCTGTACTTAATAGCTGTTTTGACCGCAAATGAAAAAAAATGAAAGATGTTTTCTGACTTTTGCACCATATTGTATTGATTCACATTCTAGCTGAAAAGATACAGCAGTCTCTGGGTACGCTCATTTATAGTGCATGTCAATGGTCATGCTGTGGCTTTTGTAAGTTCATGTAAGAGCTTCACTATCCTGAGGTACTGTAGGCCCCAGCTGACAGTGCAGACAAACACATTTACAAGAGGCCTGATGTTTGCTACTGCAGCTTTGTAGTGTCACAAATTAGGTCTGGATTAGACCTTCAGTAATATTTGATCTTTTGCTGTTATTTCAGCTAGTTTCCTTTACAAGGCTGCCCAGTTTGGGAATTCCTCTCAAGCCGGGCCCATCAGCCTCAGGGCTGTTGTCAGACAACCTAGAACTGGATTGTATATCATAAACTGGCTCTCCAAACTTTAACACTAAAACCCCGGCAGATTTTGTGCACACATGCCTGGAGTTTGGGGGGCTGCAGCAGGAAAGTGAAAGAACTGAAGGCAGATAGGAAAGCCAGCCAGATCTTCTGCTGTCAGGCTAAATGAAACCAGCTGGGACGCTCCTAGTTAACAGGCTCTGCGCTCATGTCCTCAGTGGAAAGCAAATGAATCTGGAGAGTTTTGGCCTCAGCCGCCCATGCTCCTTTTTTCCAAAGAATGGTGGGGGGGGGAGTTTGCACTGAGGGTGTGGCTAAAAGGCTGGGTTTATTTACGAGGCTTGATGATAGTTTTATGAAGAATCAGTGTAAGTGAGGCACCCATGAGCTGACATACTAGAAGTCTTGGCTCGAGAACGAAGAGGAATCTTTTTCTCTCTCTCTGTTTTTCCTTTTGTGCATGCAGAATCCAGTGAAGAGTCTTTTTCATTGCTGTCTTGAGGTTGTTCAGCAACCTTCAGTTCTCACTGTCAATCCTGTTTTTCCGTTCTGAGATGACAAACCACTTAAATCTGGATGTCCTCTAAAGCAAGTTTCACTTTTCTTCAGCATTTTGTGTGCCAAGGGAGAAATATGGATCAAGAAGTGACCCTAGGAAGCCTGAGTTAAAGCTGCAGCTCATATCGACTTTTAGAAGGACATGCTGATAGGCCTTAAAGGTCAAATCTAATGCCACTACAGCTCTTCATTTAGTTTTTGTGTTCAATCATAAATTTTTTATCCAGAAGTTTAGAACCAGTTTACTCACTTTATCTGGTTATGTTGCATAGTTGCTGATCTAAGAAAGGCATAAACAGGGCTTGATTTGAGGGGATGCCACCCCCCCCTTAGACAAAAACCATCCCCCTTGTCAAACAACCTCCCCCCAACCCCCCCCCCGGCATCTCTTTTGAACTGTGGTAATCCATAAGATTAACATGAAAATACATCCCTATGTGAGACTTACACATTTCATATCAAACATGAGGTGGTTAGAATTGCATGCTTTGCGGTGCTCCCACCAATTGGTCTAGTTTGAAAATGCAGTCGTGGGAGAACATGGTAAAGTTGCAGCTTCTGTTGGGAGGCTTTTAAGCAAACTGTGGCCTGGAGATTTTTACTGGAGCTGACAAGTGTTCCCGCCGTAGGCAATGCTAAAATCTGTGAGCATGATCTCTGGACTGTCTTTAAGAAGGAAAACAGAGATGATACCCATTAACTAGTGAAGGATGTTTGAAGATAATAAAACTGAAAATTGTGCTTAATATTTGAGAATTGTCTTAACCCTTGTGTGGTGTTCATGTGTTTGTTACTCAATGGTCTGGTGGACCCACCACATTGTTTTTTAAATCAATACAGCCATAACAATTTATGTAAAATACCAAATGCTTAAAATATCACAAGTGGCCAGCATAGGGTTCTCCTTTAGCAGCTGTAGCCAGTCAGCATGTCCATGTTGTCCACCCTCACACACAGACACACACACGCTAACAGCAGGACAGAGGAGAACAGAGTGGAGGGACACAGCACCTCCACACTTTTATTCCCTGTGAGTTCACCATAACACCACATGTTTAATATGAATGTGTAGGGGCTGTACAGTGTCAAGTCACGGAAAATGTGTTGTTTTATATGTTCTTCACAGAAAATGAGCAAAGCCCAGAGAATCTGAGGTTGAAATAATAATACAATCATTTTTATAATAATAATAATCGCATCATTTTTTCTGTTGGTAAACATTGAAGATGGGTCCCACAGACCCCAACACCACACAAGGGTTAATGTTTCATTAAATAAAAGATAAAAAAAAAAAAATCATATAAAAAAGCGATCTACCAACTGCATCTCCAGAATGAGAATTGCTAAGCTAACTTAGTGACATATAACTCTCAGATGTGTTGCTAACACTATGGTAATGGGTGTTACCCTTATGACTAATATTCTAAACCTTCTAAATGTCAAGAGGCACCAATAAATTATCTAGCATTTTATTTAGTGAGCGATACTGAATTGCTGCACCACCCCCCATCCCATGGTTGTTGGGTGAACCCACCACCTCCCTTGATTTTTTTTTCTTTTTTTCAAACTTGACCGCTATGGACAAGAAGAGACTTTAGAGATTGATGTGTAAATGACCACATGAATGGCAGTAGGTGAACATGAGGTGTTGGGTTCTAATGAAGATATACAATAGGTGAATAATGGCAAAAAAGCAAAATCAATATTGGATGTAAGTTCTCCTCAAACCAGCTATTTTGTCTAATCACAACTTAACCATCATAATAGCCAGAATCAGATATGTAAAGTTTTAATAACCACTGGGAGCACTAAGCCCATAGAAATGGAAGCAGCAACATCTGCTGGCTAATCATGCCACTTTTCCATGAACAGCCCTGCCTAAATCCTCTCAAATATCCAGCCCAAACCTGTGGAGTTTAGTTTAAGGGATTCCAGGCAGCAGCTGTTGTGAGTGGCTCTGGTATATTGGGATATTTGATGTGATGGCTGTGCTGAGCGCTCCATAGCTCAGCGGTCATTACTGTGAGGGAGATGATGAGGTGCTAGCAGCCAAAATTGCACTGTTCTGGGTTCTGGAGCGATGCAGATCCCATCTGGGTCTTTTTTTTAGCATTATAAGAGGAAAGATCAGACAGAACTGCTGATAGTTCATAGAGCTGCCGTGGCCAGAGCGCTCAGCAGTGATCAGGCAGAACAGCTATGATTTTTAAACACAGAAACGAGATGAGTTATGAATAGAGCTATTGTTGTTTTGTGTTCTGGGGCATAATACCTTTTTATAATCACCATATACATTTTAGATGAATGCATAAATGCTTTCATGTCTTGACTTTGAACAGTCAGGCAGTAAAACTTGGCCCTGTGTTCAGCTGTGAAGACTGTTATAGTGGCATGATGTCTATAAAATGTGGTTCCAGCCTGAGCACCTCATTAGCATAACTCAGGTTAAACTGAATACTGCAGCAGGGAGGACAGGCTACGGAAGAAAAGTTTGATCCGTCTCTTGAATCTCAGCTCTCTAAAGTAGGTTGTTGTAAATGGAGGCTTTGTACCTTCTCCAAGTGGCTTCTCAGCCACAAAGCCTAAGCCTGAGTTTAGGGATCTCTCTGTCCCTTTATGCTGAGGGTGGTGAAGAACAGGCCGTGATTGGGCACTGATTTCTGTACGGCGGGTGTGGAGCAGCTCTCATTAGGAAGGAGTAGCTCTTAGCCATTAGAATAATGCCCCCCTTTTTTCAGTATTCTCCAATGAAATCAGCATGTCATTAGAGGAGGCTTTCTTGTGCATAGTCGGCTGGGAGAAGTGGGCCTTGGTTTATTAGGACGTGAACACAATTACAGATGAGGATCAGTAAGCCAATTTTTACTGATAGCTCTCTCTCTTTCTCTCTCTTTCTCTCTCTCTTTGTAGCCCCATTCCTGTCTTCCATCTCTCAGTATCTTAATCCTTGCCTCACTTGATTAAATGCCAAACACTTTTGTCCTCCTATCCTAAAATCAATACAGACTTACCAATAGAATGGGTCAAATAAACATAAATGTCTTTCAAGTGTTTCAGACTTACAAAGTTGCCATTCAGGCTGCAGTTACGTGCTGGATTTAAGATTAACCCTTTTTGCCAGGCAAAAATCAGCTATTTCTGCCTTTAATCTACTCTTTTCCTTTAAGCCTATCTTACCTCACATCTTGACAGCAGTCTGTTCAGAGATATTGTTCCCTTCAACTCTGTCTTTGTCCCCTTTAACTCTCTCTTAATCTCATTGAAAAGTCACCAGAGTAGTTAACACACTTACACCGATCAGGCATAACATTATGACCACCTCCTTGTTTCTACGCTCATTGTCCATTTTATCAGACAATTACAGACTGCAGTCTATCTGTTTCTCTGCATGCTTTGTTAGCCCCCTTTTACCCTGTTCTTCAGTGGTCAGGACCCCCATGGACCCTCACAGAGCAGGTACTATTTGGGTGTGGATCATTCTCAGCACTGCAGTAACACTGACACGGTGGTGGTGTGTTAGTGTGTGTTGCGCTGGTCTGAGTGGATCAGACACAGCAGTGCTGCTGGAGTTTTAAACACCTCAATGTCACTGCTGGACTGAGAATAGTCCACCAACCAAAAATATCCAGCCAACAGTGTCCTGTGGGCAGCGTCCTGTGACCACTGATGAAGGACTAGAGGATGACCAACAGAAACTGTGCAGCAGCGGATGAGCTATCGTCTCTGACTTTACATCTACAAGGTGGACTGACAAGGTAGGAGTGTCTAATAGAGTGGACAGTGAGCGTACCAGCACAACACACACTAACACACCACCACCGTGTCAGTGTTACTGCAGTGCTGAGAATGATCCACCACCCAAATAGTACCTGCTCTGTGAGGGTCCATGGGGGTCCTGACCACTAAAGAACAGGGTAAAAGGGGGCTAACAAAGTATGCAGAGAAACAGATAGACTACAGTCTGTAATTGCCGAACTTGTCTAATTGTCTAACTTTACACTTTCTCATATTGAAGAACTTTGAGACGTCTGAACTCTCTACTCCACTGGAGGAGAACGAAAAGCCTGTGAGTTTATTACCTATTTAGTCCAGAGAAGGAAGCATAGAAAGAATACTGCAGCCAAAGCTAAAGGCTGTCACATAATCAGCGAGCACACCACATCACTAGAAGGTCTCTGATGCTCATTAGCAGATGGTACAAAGCGTAGCTATAACACATAGTAGGCATAGCAGAAAAGAACTGATGAACAAGAAGGACTTTAGATTGTCTGCCTTTCTCTGTGTAAATTTCAAGCCATGTTTGACATACTATGGATTTATGGTCTGGTTCTGGGTTTACTAAAGTACAGTAGGAGTAAGATGTTACTGAGTTGCATCACTGTCTCTGGTGGTGTCTACTATACGCATCCAAACTGTGGTACCCTGTAGCCTTAAGAATTCTTCACTTTATGTATTTGTTTATTAAGGAGGGGAGTATTATTCAAATATTTTTCAAACAACATTTCATAATTCATAATTTGAATACTAAATTTGACTTCAGTGCCCTTCCGTAAAGTTCATGTTGAGCACCGCAAAATGCATATGCATGTGTAATTGAAGCTTTCTGCGTTTTTCTATCGCTATACAAAAGATGCTCAATGCTGCCTTTATTATTGGATGCACTGTGATGTTTCCAAGCAAGGTGACTGAAGTGTGAAGTATATTCCTTTTCGTATGTTTTCTTGTTGTAAAAGGTAGTTCATGACATAAATTGAACAAAAATCTTGGCATTTTGATAGGTTATGTTTTTGCATTGAGACATCAGGTTATCAACAATGAAGAGTAGATTACATTTAATCTAAGAAAGCTGAAAATTCATAGATCTTTTAGCAAGCAGACATATGAATCGGAACATGCTTCACACTCCAGCTACTTTTAATTGTTACTCTGATGAAACAAATAAATCACTGTTGTTGGAAGAAAACCTTATATCTCTATTTTTGTCATTTTTGCCTGTTGCCCTTTACGTTGTGTGTAAATTTCATGATAAATGGACCAAAGGATACAACTCAAAACGCCTTGGAAAAAGTCTGGTTCCACTGATTTATAATAAAAGTAAAGTGGATTTTTTCCTTGTCCTGTAAAGTTATCATTTTGGAGATTTTGGAGGTTTTCTTCTGACAACAGCGAAATATTAGTCTCTTAATAACCCCTCCAAATTCCATTCTGAATGTGTTAGAAGCTATATCCAACAATAAAGGCAGCATCATGCCTCTTTTATAAACTAATGGAAAATACCAGTAGCACACAGAAAGCTCCAGTTTCACATTGATACATTTTCAGTGTCGTGCGCATGCACGTGCCCCAACTACTCTGGCGATAGATTTTGATGAATCAAAGGGGATCAGAGTCTCTGAATGTATCGTCAGCAATACATTTGGTCAGTTGTAAGATTAAATTGACTATGTGCCTAAACTAATCTTCCGAAGTTACTAATCAGTTTAGGATATTTATTCTAAAATGGCCTGTTGGCATGTTTCCTTGGGTATATTCAGTCCACAGCTGTAGACCTCAATTAAAGTGGGTGATATCTCTGTGTGGCCAGTGCTGAGGGTGGATCATGGTGTCTTTGGGGCTAAAGGCTGTTTGGGTGTGTGGGAGCCAGACACTCCTTCAGGCTTTGCATCAGACTGAGTGCCTGCCAGTCACCAAGCACAGATCTGCTTGTGTGGAAGGGAGAGATTGCCCTTCAGGCTTTATGAAGGCAGCTGCACCTAAACTATGTGAAGTATGCCACAGTCTCACCTGAGGAGCTTTCCCTATGCTACCCACATCTCTCTCTCGTGTCCCAGCTGAAACCTAGGAGTGGGCAATGGGACAAAATATATTATCAGTATTGTGGTAAGTTACATCATAATATGTATCTGAACTTCTAGAACACCAAACAATTGAATGTATAGTAAAAATATACAATTATAAGTGTATTGGACAAATAAGATTTACAGCAAAGAACTTTTGGGTGGATAATGCAGGTAGCACTTCACTAATACACTAATCCTGAGACTCATTTAACCAAGATATTGGAAAAACAGAAGGATTTTCTCAACTAATCTTTTCAGGTCAATAATTTTGTGACTTTGTGTGTTTAATTTTTGTCATGAACATTTAATCATGAACATGCAAAAACAAGAACTGACCCAAACATGAACCACATTAACTTACAGTTGTAGTCCTAGTTAATTTCCCACATGCTTGGGAGAGAGCTGGAGCTGGTATAATAACCACAATAAGTGATTTAATAGTTTTTTTGTTCATGTTATGAAACTAAAAAGCACCTAGTTTGGCTAATTATGTACCTTGCTTGCTGGTCAGCTTACCTTATTGGCCGATATGAAATGCTATATTGCACTGTTCTGCGCACTCACACAAATGTCTAGATTTACAGTTTTTCTCTGCCAAGTGCGAAATATTACCAAATGCACTTGCTCGTTGGTTGGCGTAAGTGCCCATAGCGGAAGCTTCTTTTTGCTTATGTTGCTTTATGTCAAATTCATTTCAAAGCAATAATTCTAAAAATAGCAACATGCTGTCTTAGTTTGCATTCTGCTCTTATTGGTTGCTTGGCAACTTTGTCTTCGTCTGGAAAAGTAACGTATTTGGTAAATTGTTGTTGACTTCAGTTGCAAGTGTTATAAAAGTCAAATGGAATCCCTCACGAATTAATACTACTTATAGCAGCTCTATCTGCTTTTGAACACTGGAAAACGGGAAAAACGCAAGTCCATAAAATACTTGTGTACGTTTGATACTACAGCCCAGATTTTACCCTTATTGTCAATGAGCCTCATTCACCAGCCATTCTTAAGAAGAAATTTCTTCCTAAAACCCACATACACAGTTTTTACAAAGATTCTGACATTTACCTGTATTTTCTTATTTGAGATTTGTTCTTAGGTAATGACAGAATCTACACACACTCAAGAGCACAAAGGTGCTAACAGTTCTGCAGTTTAAGAACACGTCATGAATCTGATGTAGACTTTTTCTTGAGACCTTTCTCCAGAACAAATTTAAGAAAAAACTTAGGAAGATGTTGGTAAATGAGGCCCATTGTTTTTCTGTTATGCTTAAATTTAAATTATGCTGTAAATTGAGCTGCTTCCATGCTGACTGGATGCAAGTTATTCACCCAGAAGTATGCACTAAATCCAGACCCCAAGTCCAGCATGGATCCAGCCGTTGCTATAGCAGTGTGATGTAGCCTCGTGTGGCATAGACGAGCAGGCTTGTGCCGGAGGAGCAGTGTCTAACTCAGCTCTACTCTTCTGTCATCTCTTCACAGTAGGTTTTAATCACAAGTTTTTAAAGAAACCAAATTTTGTTTTACTTCGGGATTGTTTTATTGAAATATGAGTTATCACTAATAAATAGTCATACATACGTGAAACTCAAGTGTTGTGATTCATTGTTGCCATTTTTATTGACAAGTAGAACCAGCAAAGCTTGCCTTTTGGATGTTTGCAGATAAAAGCAATGAATTTCCTAAAACATTCTTAAAGTGCTAATCAAGAGCAGATCTCTTTGGGCTTTTATAGACTTGTCAAAACAGTATTTAATGTTGGTTTAAAACTTTGTCCTCATACTTTTTCATAGTCTGTTTTGAAGTGTGACACTACTATTTTGCTGGTGCATTTTTGTAATTTCCAGCTTGTTCACAAACCTCAGGAAAAGAATAAATATTATAATATATAAATATTACTTATTGCTTTTAACTCTCCTCACATTTATTCCATATCACCATCCTTTTCTACAGTATTTATTGACTTCTCGCCATTTTGTGAGAGTTTAGCAGGAGAAAGCAGGGTTAACTTGCAGCTTCAGAGGCCCTGATGTCCTCACTCACTGTCTCACTCCCTCTTTGCTCTTCTGGTGGATGGAGCAGTAATTAGCAGGGCTTTTGGTTCACATGTAAAAAGGATGTGTCCCCTGGGTGGGAGGGCTGAGTTTGAGGGAGAAAGAGTCTAAACTGAGCCCATTTATCAAGGAGAGGACAAAAAATGGTGTAGGAGTACACAAGCATTAACCTTTATGTATGTTCTTGGCAGCGATTTGATATCGCCTCTTTTAGTTGAGGGGACGTCAGCATGAGCAGAGCAGAATCAGCACCTAGCGTCTGGAGGAAGCCAAGTGAAAAGAAGAATTTGAATCAAATCAATATCCTGTAGTCCAGGACACTGAAGTGTTTTAAATCATTTTCCCAGTCAATTGGACAAAAATGAGTGGATACGGGAAGAAAAAAAAATAAACAGCAATTGATACTGTTAGCCCTGTCACCTGGCTCTGTTTCCTTTGAAAAGCAGTGGAAAAGGAAGACCATTATAGTCATTCAGAAAGAGCAAAGCCAATTTTCTTCAATCACTCTGGATCACACAAACACAAGTGGTGTTTGTGCAGATGTTACGGATGGATCTCACTCAGTAGAAGTCTGTTAAGAGTCTGTCGAGCTTTTGAGTGGAAAATTATTATTTACAGATATTTAGACCCAAATTATTGTATTTTGCAGACTTCCTCATAGTCCTGGGTGGTAGTGTAGGCCCCACAGGCGCATTGGCCTTGCAGTCTTATTGCCTTTTATGGTTTGTTTCTCTTCTGTTTGACATGCAGTGCATTGTAGGGAGATTGTCGACTCGGATGAACTGTAAAGTCTTTCTGCTGGCTTATTGTATTGTGATGGTGCTCCTGCTCTGTGACCTTTGATGTTCCTTTGTGGTTCCTTTGTGGTTCTTTTTTGCCAGTCACAGCTGAGAAACATCCCTAATGTTTTTATAGAGCACTGTAGCACACATTTGAGTGGTTTCATTCCTGGGTTCCCTTGCAGCTTATTTGGTGTATGATTTGTCCAGTCCACTGTCTTTGAATTTCCTCACTTCATCTTTTCTTCCCTTTTTCTCCTGAATATCCTCGCATTTTCTCTTATCTCCCCTCTCTGTACCTCTCCTTTCCCTTTGCTCTCCCTCTCCTCTCTGCCACGCTACACAGCTCTCTGTATTAGCTGTGGTTTGACTCATCCGCTCTTGTGTCTTTGTGGGATTCTGAAGGCACTGAGTCAGAAAGAAGGCACACTGAGTTTCAGCTCCTTATTGAGCCTTTCTGGCCAACGGCTGCCAAATGAAGAGGCAGCCTGGCCCGCGTCCAGCTGACGGAGACGCCTTCCTCTGATCGCATCAACCTACACAACAACGCACGCCCATTCTCCGCTTCCAATGTAGCCTGACTAAAGACAAGACCCATCTGTGCTTTCACCGGCCAGATACACACTTCAGGCATTTGTAAATGTCAGCAAAAATTTGATATGTCCTTTGATGCATTTGTTGCTTGGCGACAGGCATGAAAACACTGCTGGTGTTGCTATGCTTGTGTTTTTTTCCCCCCGTCAATAATCTTATGAAACGATGTCCCATTTCTATCAAGCTTTACAAACAAAAAGGGGCACTCTGTATCTCCACGTTCCTCCACATTCCTTTCATTCTATCATCACACTTTCCCATGTCCACATTGTTTGACCTATGCTGACTCTATGACAAGTTCACTCTTCAAGGTCCAGATAATCGCACCCATTAAAGGCTTTCTTGTGTTTTTCCACATCATCCTCTCAATTCTGATGTCTTTATTTCCATTTCCACATTTCACTCTTTGTAGAAATGGTGGTTAGCGATTTGGAGGCCTGATTGGTTGGAGAGTTTTGAGCAGCCTTGTATACATGCAGCATGTACAGTGCTGTGCAAAAGAGATTTAATTCCTAATTAAAATGTCCATTAATACAATTTATTAACTTTTAGGAGACATTTCTGGGGAGATTAAATGTGAAATAATCCACTTGCTTAAAGACAGACAAAGTCAACGGTAGACAAGTGAAAAAACAGGAGTTTCCAAGCTGGAGATAAAAAAAAAAAGAGTGGAAGATGCAGAGAAAATAGAAAGAGTGTCACCATCAGATAAACAGTACTTAAAGCTTTCATCTTTGAGAGAGAGGAGAAAATCAGTCACCACTCTTGCTTCAGATCTCAAAACATCACAGGTGTTTCTGTTCTTCCTTCCACTGTGAGAAGACAACTCAGCACTATGAGTCTGAAAGGATGTGTAACTGTCAAACAAAGAAGCTGCTGATGCTCTCACAACATTAGGCTGTCCACCCTAGAGTCCAGACCTCAACATCATTTAATGTTTATGGGGTTACTTGGGTCATGAGAATTATGCAACCAATTTGTAAGACTGAACTTTGGTGGTGGGGAAAGCAGGTCTCCCAGAAAGGCTGGAATGGTGTAAAGCGCGCTGCTACTGAACTCTTGAGTAGAGGGGAGAAATATTCTCTGGAGAGGTTAATCACGTTTCATTATCTGGCACTCTGATGGACAAATCAGGGTTTGGCAGATGCCAGGAGACCGCTGCCGACCAGAATGCGTAGTACCAGCAGTTTGGTGGTGGAAGGATAATGATCTGGGATTGTTTTTCAGGGTTTGGGCTCAACCCTTTAGTTCCAGTGAAGGGTAATGTTACAGCACACAAAAACATAATAGACAATTATATACTTCCAACTTTATGGCAACAGTTTAGGGAAAGCCCTGTCCTGTTCCAGCATGACTGTGTTCCTGTGAACCAAATGAGGTCTGTAAAGACCTGGTTTGACAAGTTTAGTGTGGAGGGACTCCGGTGGCCTGCACAGGGCCGTGACCTCAACCCTACTGAAAACCTTTGGGATGAATTTGAACATCGATTGCAAGCAAGGCCTTCTTATCCAACATCAGTGCTTGACCTCACAAATGCTTTTATGACTCAACAAATTCAGGGCACAAATTCAGACACACTAAAAATCTTTTGGAAAACCATCCCAGAATAGTGGAGGCACAATGGGGGGCAACTCCATATTAATGTCCATGGTTTTGGAATGGGATATTCAACTAGTTTGTATAGGTTTGATGGTCAGATGTCCACATACTTTTGCCCATATGTTTATGATGCTGAGAAATAAATCATTTTTACTGAATAGCCATTTTGATGTGAAATGAAATAAATGAGGAGTAGTCTCTGACTTCTGCACAGTACTTGTGACATGCTTTGAATGCCTGACATGGTATTGGGGATGGAGGTAATAGAGCCTGGGAGAACTGGCTGAGCACGAACAGAAAGAATGAGAGAGAGTGCTCTCTTCACTCGTATCATCAAACAAGAAAAGAGGAGTGCATGTTTTGTTTGATGGCTGAGTGCCACTCGTTTAACTAGCCTTTTGGTGAAGAAAGATGCTGTGTTTTTGCTTGTTTCGTGGAAGCAACCAAAACTTAAGTATTTACCCTGATGTGCTTACGACCTTTACTCATACAAAGAGATGCGCCTTAAGCCTAATGGAGATCCAGCCACGTAGTGCTTCAGCATGCAAAAATGCCAATTATCAGCTGAGGCAGTAAAATTTCATATTACTTAGATTATTCACTCTGCCCCCGGCAACTGTGTCATTAGGAAATGGGAAATGTTGAGGAAAGTGCGCAGAATAAAAAGAATGAAACGCAGTGAACTTCATCCGACCTTGACTAGTCTTTTGTCTGGAGCAGAAGTTTCCAGTCCATTTCCTTTCGCTAATTACAGTATTTATCCTTGTTATGTCCTTGTAATGTATTGTAATATGCAGTCCAGTGTTACTTTAGGGACCTATTATTACAAGCATTTAAACCAAATGCAAAACACAATTCACTGTTTGAGTTCAGTGCATGTTGCACATTTTTGTTATGTTGAAGAGTTTGTAAGTAATTAGTAGGAGGACTGTGTAAATACAAATTATTAGCATTATGATTACTGTTGCAGTTATTGAGCTGATGTGTTTCTCTCTGAAATAAAGTGGGAGCAGATAAGTTCTTATTTGTGTGTGTGTGTGTGTGTGTGTGTGTGTGTGTGTGTGTGTGTGTGTGTTTATCTGTGTCTGTGCGCAGGCCGAGCTCTGATGAGGCTGACGGACAGAAAGCTTGAGAGAATGGGGATCATGCAGGAGAGTCAGAGACAGTACATCCTTCAACAGGTCCTGCAGCTTCGTGTCAGAGAGGAGGTCCGCACCCTGCAGCTCCTCACACAAGGTACGCTCACAGATCACACATTAGTAGTATCTCAGATAGTGCTAGCCCATTCTCTTGCCATTTAGTTCTGGCTCATCCCAAGAAATCTGCCCGTTAACTGTGTTTGGGATGTATTTTCTTATTGTATATTGGGGCGCTGTGGGGACGTACTGCTCTAGCTACTGAGATGCCTTTCATTTTCTATGCTGTTGGTTGCAATAACCATAAAGGAAGCGAGGGATTAAGATTGTCAGTGAATTCTGTTACCCTCTCTCATGTATTCAGCTGCACAGTATATTCAGAATAAACTTTAGTTATTTCCAAGATTGGTCTGGCTGACCACGGTAAGCCTCCCTCATTCCCTTTTGTTGTGATCAAAACCTAATCACTGTGGTCTGTCTATAAATTAGCTAACATAAATCCTTTCATTTTACCTGACTAAAATTGACTTTTTCTTTTATAAAAGATCAGATCCCGGTGGCAGTGACCGGCTAGTAGGTTGCAGAAATTAATGACAGGTTCCGCTCTTTACTGGCATATATGCCATTTGATCTAAAATGTACCAGTGGCTCATGAAACATCATTTTCTTTTATGCCTGAGTCAAGTGCCACGTGGCATTCTACAGAATGCTTCTACAGATGTCAGATTAATTTAGCTAGGTTGCTGTTTAAGAACTTTGCATATAGTTGTATTTAAAGGTCTGAATACCACTGGTCAAAGTGCATCATTTTTGATTTACTAAGTGAAAATGAATGAACACATCCTCTACAGAGAACACACAGTAAAAAATATCTATATGCACATTTGCCTTAACATAGTGGGGGGGGGCAGGGGACCAAAACATAACTTGTTAAATGTGCCATAACCTTTGTGCATGCTGAATTTTGTTTTATTTTTTTAATATGTGAAGTTCAAATGAACAGTACTTGTGCAAGAAAAATGTGTTAGAGTAAGTCATTTTTAAAAGATGTGTACTTATTTTCACTTTGAAAATCAGTCAAACATGTAATTTGTTAGGTCTTTTACAATTAGGCCTTTAGCAACCACTGCTAGCATAGTGAACCTTAGTAAACTAGTCATCTTAAGTCTGCTAAACTGAAAGATGTTATAGCAATATAATATCATTTTACACATTTTGACTTAAATGTATATTCCTTTGATCGTTTAAATGAGATAAGGATAAAAATCAGTGACATACCCCATTTGTGATGGGCATATTCTGCTCATTGTTGGCGTATTCCACTGAAAACTGGCATGTCCACTGAAAACTGGCCAGTCAAATGCTGTTGCTCTATAAGGATCACAGCCTACTTTTTTTCACTTTGTCGAGGTTTTATTCTCTTCTGAAGTAGGGTAAGTAATCTAAGCCATCTTTCACATGTAGTTCACTTTGTTAGAAATCCAGCCCTGAAAATTGTGGCCTCAGAAGAAAAATCCTGTGACTGAAACTCAACAATAGCACACGTCATATCAGCATAATTAGGCCGTTTGAAAACCAATCCAGTAACAAGTACTAACAACTCTAAATCGTAGGGTGGTGTACCTTTTGTAATCATTAATACATATAATTTTCCCAGTTACCGCCCAATTCACACCAGTTGATTTGGCTTGTCACTTCTTTTTCTGAACATTATAATTACTCTTGCCAATATTAGAGTGTCAGGATAGTTAGAATATGCTGGGTTGGTGTGCCCTGAACTTTAAAGTACTTCAGCTGTGTAAATACAATGTGGCTGAACAGTGTATAGTCCAGTGACTCTTACAGTACTTGAACCGAAACAAGATTTGTTTTCAGACTCAGATTCCACTAACTGCAAGGAAGTGTCGTCTTTCACTTCTTTCTGTTGTGGTTATATTTATAGATGATGATGATGATGATGATGTCATAGATCCATTTGACAGTTAGCTTTACAATTTTTATTATGTGTTATTAAGACCATGTAAACTATGCAGAGATTGAGGCCATGTATTTTACCAGAACTTCTAAGGCAGGGGTGCCCAATCTTAACCGCAGAGGGCTGGTGTGGCTGTAGGTTAGACTAAGACCAGCTGCTTAGTTAAGTAGAATCAGGTGTACTTCAGCGTGTTTGGAATGAAAACATGCAGCCACACCGACCTCGCAATACTCAAGACATTTTCATGGTATAAGATATGTATCGTGATATTGTGGTTTTTTTTTATAAGGTTTTCTGAGCAACATATTGGAACAGGCAAAAAGTAGGAGTGCCATAAATTACATTAAAATAAACTTTTTGTAATTCACCACTTGGAAATCAAAACTGTTTTAAGAAGGAACAGGTTAGAAAAATTAAAAAATGTATAAAAACAATTCAATAACACAAGATAAAGGCCTAATCCAGGCCTCTAGTCAGCTGCCTTTGACTGTAAGGTATTATAAACTGATTGTTGTCATTTAATTCATTGCTTTGATTGATATATATTGGTCTAAGTATACAGACTACGCCCACAATATACTTAGAAAAGCATATTGTTGAATATTTTATATCGATAACGATAACACATCATTATATCAGCCTTATTCAGAGTTTAAGACCTTGCACTTGCTTGGGGCTTGTAACCAATTGACATATGTATGATGGACAGATGTTATATTGACCTCTTTTCTCAGAGATGCAGACTGACTACCAAGATAGTGTGCTTGGTGCGCCCATGCCTGCACCCTGACAGACATGAGGATGGACAGCACACATAGACACAGCGGGGTCCTGATTCAGCACTAGTTGACAGCATGAAGAAGGAAAGTGCAGCAAGCTCACGACAGGCTAGCTTTAGCCTCTGACAGACAGTGGAGAGGAGAGGATGGTGAAGGCCTGTTTGCTGCACACTGGGCTAGCTATAGCTTCTTTCCAGCTTGTCAGTGTTGGGAAAGTGGTCTGTTTGACTGAACTGTTAACTGTGCCTTCTGTCCAAACAAACAGTGGAAGTATAGAGCGTATTAGTGCTGGCAGAAAAGAGCAGATCTTTGCCTCACACGGTAGTGCAGCCAGCTTTTATGTTTGGCTGGAGATATTAGCATCCTTGAATGCAAAAAAGCTGGACAAACTTTGTGACAGAGATGCTAGCTCTGTTTGGCAGAAGCTACATTAGCGCTACCATTCCGTCCACACTGATGGACTAGCAGCTATTCTGGCGCTCCGGCAGCGTCATGCAGACGGACGGTAATTAACCTTTAAGGCTCATTGGGCCATGGAAGGAAAATAATTAGATCTTGGCTCCCTGAATGCCAGCAGGATGATTGGAAAGTAGTGGCTTTATCAGTTACAGTCAGCCAAGCAGTAGCAGTCACTTATTGTTCATAGCCCGTGTAGCAGACCGCTGGGCAGAAAGAACTGATTCACTGTTGTCTTTCATGTCACTTTTGTCATCATCAGAGCTGACTTAGCCTGAGGAGATCATTGAGTTTGTGCAGTCGTTGGTGCACACTAGGATGTGCTCTTGATGCGGAGTAGTCTGGAGCATGACTCAGTGCATGGAGCCTCGCTAAGAGGAGCAAGCTTTTCCCATTTTCAGCATGCTTTCGATGAAGCACATTAATCAGATTATTTTCGCACGTCTGAAGTGCTTCACTCAGCGGCTTTGCCTCTTCAGGAAAAGGGTTATGTTGGTGCTAGACAGCCTTTAAGATCTTTTTTAATGCGTGTTTACGTGAAAATGACTGAACCGAAGTCTGATTTTAACTTGACTTGAATGCTATATCTTGTGTCCAGAAGGGACAGATTCCTTTCTCTCTTTATGTAAGTTGACGCTTGTACAAGCCCATGACAGATAATGTCTTAACATCAAAAATAAATAACAAGCTGTCGACATTAATGACATGTATGGTCTTCAGACAAGCACAGCAGATGGCTTGGAATGCAGTTGTTCAATTGTTTAGCAGGCTTGTGAAAACTGCTCCTTGCTAATCATTTTGACACACATACTTCTCATTAGTGTTTTATAAAGTACCTTCAAATCTGTATCCATGACTACATCAAATAATCATCCACTTCAACACGATGAAGGCGACGTGCATCTAGATGATAAAAATAGATGTTCTCACCATTCGTTTGTTTAATGAATCCCGGCTCCAGACAGCTCAGGAAGTGGAGAATGACTAAAGCATAAACAAACAGGTTTCATAAACAGTTTATTCTTTGGCGAGTGAGTGCATATTTCTTCTACGTTCCTTCTTACTTTCCTTTTTTAATGGTTTTTCTTCTTGCATGTCTGCAGAAGCTGGAGATACAGCATACTTGGTGCTCATTTATATTTTGTATGTTAATTAACTTATTACTTATACTTTGAGGAATTCACAGAGGTCAAACCTCTGTAGTTCCCTTTCAAGCTTTCAGGTTGTCCGCCATTAATTACACGGGACAGCATTCCTCATAGCAGGCTATTAAAACTCATTAATCAAACCCATGGACACGCAGTGTGACCAGTAACCAACTGGCAGTGATGGAAAAATCTTTTTATCTGCCAAAGAGCTTCTTTTAAGGAGTGGAGGAGATACAAAACCGGTATTTTAAGATATGTATTTTACATCATCGTAAAACTTTAAACTCTTTAAAATACTTACATCACAGATGTGTAAAATGCCCATGGGGTATAAAAGGGTGCATCCACTTCTAAGATGCTTAAATGTGTTATGAGGGTTTCACAAGCTGTTTGTAGTGCATTGAATGTCTTCAGGGTCTCTTTTCTGAAGTGTGTGGATTCTGGTGTAGTGGAGTACATCACAGGGCTGTGGTGTAAGGCTGGTGTAAAGCTGGTTTTGCGGTATATTAGTGGTAGTCGTAAATGTAAAATTAGCTGTAGTTATGTCTTTTATTAGGCATGGTGCCAGGCTGTATGCATTTAAATCATTCATTTTGCCCAGCAGGTTTATAATTCAAAGCATGTGAACCATTAGTCTCACGGGGACAGTCGCAAGCTTGTGCCAAAAAAGAATACACATCTTGGGACAGTCATGAGAATACTTGGGCTGAATATGGGTGGAATGTAGACGCATCAGGATGGGAACAAACCGAGAGTGAATTTTCTAAGCCAGTCTAACTCCTTATGAAGGCGGAGCTCAAAGTAGGAGGTGATGGTGCACTTAACAGCGTCATCCGACAGATAACAAGCCTGCAAAAAGGACACTGGTTATCCATAGCAAACAACAATATTTACTTAAAAATAAATAAATATGTGTACTCACCACTGAGAAATGATGTGAATTTGTCCACAGCTAGGCCAAGCTTGGTAGGCTAAAACTTTACCATATCCTGTTGGCAAACAAGCCAAAACATCTCTTTCTCCTGAGTGAATGTCTTCAGAAGTGATTCCATTGATTTCGATTTTGTGCATCAAATACATCGTTGATAAAACTAACTCGAAGCATTTAATGAAACATTTAAAATAATGAACATGAGCTAATGACAGGGTATCACTAGCTAGCTATGTTTTGCTTGTGTTATCAATTTTACTTTGAACGTCAAAAGAGCATGAAGGATGGATTTGCCAGTGGGTTTTAGAGGGGTCACACCTTTATTTGCAGCGGATTTCGCCACCAAACAGCACCAAATGTTTAACAGGTTTTTCCCAGACGTGTATTCTCTGTACAAGATCACGTTTGGCTTCGCAAGACTAGTACAGCAGCTTAAAAGCAGTTTCTAAGCTGAAAGCTAAACTGGAGGCCTTGTAATATCTCTGCAACAATAATAAAGAGACTATTTTTAAACATCTATGATAGTATTTTATCCTTGTTGTAACAATATTAGTCATGTTTCTAACATATCTAAAGGATTTTGCATTATGGAGGCATAGTATGTGCTGTGGGGATTTGGAGTGGGCTCAGCGCTCCTTGCTCGGGGGGGTCGTGAAGGAGAAAAAAAGCCGAATGGTGTCATTATCTGCCAGAGCCTCAAGATCCACACTGGGAAATTCTCCCTCTCTCCTCCAGAAGGTCAGATTAATTTCGTTTTTTTTTAAATTGCCTTCCCTGGCGATCCCAAAAGAGACACTATCTCAGTCCTGTTTGGGAAGCTGTGATTAAGTCTTGCTGAAGAGGGAGAAAAAAAAGAAGAAAGAAAAGAATAGCCTGTCATTTAATGCCTCCATAAATTCAAGCCACATGGAGATATTACATATAATGAAGTCCTCTCTCATGCTTGTGACTCGTTTTTAATGGGAGCACAATCTGGCCGTATTAGATGAGTTTGCGCATTAGTCAGACTCTTTGACTTGCGTACTAAAGACTGGGGCTCATTATGGAGGGAGTGAACTGCACAGTTCAGAAAGTTGGCTGTGCAGTGCTTGGACTAGTTACAAAAGGCTTCAGTCTATATTGATGCTTGCCTGTTATGATACACAGCACACCACAGTAAATTAGTGTCATGTAAGGGGTTAAATGTTTTGTCCTTGAACATATGGCTGCACAAAGTTTAGCCTCACTGTCCAAAATTCCCCAGGAATTAATCAGAAATTCAAGGAGATTAGGTCATTTTTTTTTACTTTCTGTTTTAAAACATTTTTGCCTGGTGGGATGATCTGAATTTGAGTTCCATGCTTTGTGCATTTGGAAACTATGTAATGTTGTAAAATCACTGTTTAACTCCTGTGTAATTTCACTGACCGCACCCAGTTTGAGAACTATGTGATTTTGAGAGTAACCCTTTTACCTATGTGCAGAACATAAAAGAATGGCTATAGTAACACTTTACTGTAGGTCAAGTTCAAAAGGCGACATGACAATTACATAAGCTTTTTATGACAGCTGACATAAACCTACATAAACATTTATAAAGGCTGGTTCCAATAAGCGTCAGTTGTCATAAAGGCTGCTTTTGTCAGCTTCACTGTCAAGTTGATATAACGCTATAATGTCAAGTGACAGGTTTTTCCTGATATTAGGTCATGTCATAACACTTTCTGGGATGAAATGACCTCGCGTTATGACAATTGACTTTGTAGCTCACTGTATTTTTGGTATGTCAAGCACATTATGGTGATTGTTACACAATTTGACAGGAAACTGTAACGAGGAGTTCTGTATATTTTCTCTCACCCTTATGTAAAGTATCATATTAATACTTATAATATATTAATGAAGTCCTGATAGGACTTCATTAAGATGAAAAACAGTGTTTGTGCCACTTCAACCTGGTAATGTGAACATAGCCTATTACACTTTGGCCCCTAAGACAGAGAGTTTGGGCTTTATCTGTTGAATGTAACATTTTGGGAAAAAATAAAACTTAAAATATGGTCTGTGCAAAAGTTACAGCGCATTTTATATTTTATCTTTTTTTTCCCCAGTACGTTAAACTCAGCAACTAAATAGAATTTGTGCTCTGGAATTAGCATACAATGTCATATTTAAGTATGTTCTCTGTAGAGAAAATGTCAATTTATTTTCATTTAAAAAATCAACAAAGCATAGAATTTAACCAGGTGTATTCAAACTTTTGCCTACAGCTGTACATTAATGCAACACATTTGGACTATTCTGAGATACATAAGACAAAAATAATTAATATTTAAAATTCATCATATCACAGAAGCAGTTTACACTGTGAAAGTTAGCCTTGTAGTATTCTGTAGTAGCAGTAGAATTTGTACAGCAAAGTTGACAGTTAGGGGACCGTTTTGAGTGCAGAAAGGGTAATCATAGGCGTATGTTATAGACTAGGTAGAAGGCAGGCGAAGGTCAAAACCAGAAAATTACAGGATACTCGGAAACAGGAATGGGAAAACATAGGAATTAGGAACTAACAGGAAGAACTAGACTACAGTAACACAGAAAACATGGCTCAAAATCAGAGGGAATAAACCACACGCAAGACTTTGCAGAGACTAAACAAAACCGGGGTACTTATATTTACACAGAGTTAGACACAGGTGGTGAGTGAAACAGAGATGAGAGGGAAGGTGCTAGGGCAGAGCAAAGCCACGTCAAGGATACCAGGACAGAAAAACTTTGATGGAAAATAGTATAAAGATTTCATTGGTGATTGATAGTATAGAGAGCTGCTTTAAATCCTGTAGAGATCTCATGCTGCCTTGTAGTGACTGCAGTCATACATCTATATGTGAGTACCATCAGAAATATTTCCTTACTGCCTCCACCACCCACCTGAGACTAAAATACCCCTGACACGAAGAGGTGAGAGCTCCCCATTTCCATCTCCACTTTAAGCCGCATGTTCTTTAGCGGCGATGCTGGTCTAATCTTAGTTCTGCAGGTTTGTGCTTTTCCCTCTCTGCAGTATGGCACACTGTGGGCGCTGAATGCCAAGGTCAGAAAGAGGCCCATCTCAGCCTCATTCATCCAGAGACAAGCAAGGAAAGTGAGAATGCAACACAGTCATGTGCGTTTGTGGGTTTAGATATAGGTGTTTGTTGGGGGAGGGTGGAGGCTATTTTTGTACATTTTCAGGATAAAAATGTCCTGTCGTGTAGGAAAACCGGAGAAAGGCAAGGTAGTCTACAACGTCAGGCCCAACAAATTGATAAAAAGTGATAAAGTGCTTGTTACAAAAGCTTAAGGTTCTTTTTTAAACCAGAAAGTAATTTCTTTTTGTTTACTGAGGTTAAGATTAGGGTTAGGTTTAGGTCTAGTCTTAGAAAATACTTAGTACGTGCAGATACTTACCTATGTATTGTATATAGCATCTACTTTTAAATATAGGTCCTGCCTTCTGGCCAATGACCACTTGGATAGGCTCCAGCAGCCCCCATAGCTTAGATAATGTATGTTTGTGTGTGTATTACATGTGGGAATTACATTTTTTTTTTCATTTATTTTTTTTATTATTATTATTATTATTATTATTACACATAGGTAGTTACATATATTGTACTATGCAAAAGTTAGACACCATATCTATCTATCTATCTATCTATATATATATATATATATATATATATATATATATATATATATGTGTGTGTGTGTACACACACGTACACACATACACATATAAATATGCGTGGATGGGGGTGTGTATGTACATGCATGTAGACCTCTCTTAGTGGATGGGTGGGTGGGTGTGTGTGAGTGAGTGAGTGAGGAGAGAAGCGGGGCTCTCAAGGACAGTGGAAGCAGGAGCAGTGAGGCATGAGCAACATGTGCAGGCACTTAATGAAGCTCCGTCTTTAAGCCTGCTGGAGAGGGGGATAACACCAAGGCAGGATGGGTTTGCACAAAGAGAATGAGACACATAAATGCACACACACACATGCACACATGCACACACTATATACACTGCCTGTCAAAAGTTGGGGGGCACCTTTCCTTCATTTAAAATTTGAATTTTCTTGCTGTTACTTTCCAACCAAAGGAAAAAACTTGCAAAGGCTTCATTAATATAAAACGGCTGATCACTAATACTTATATTTTGCAACGCTCAGCTTCATGTTTATCAAAGTGTCTTTCTTGCTGTGAAGAGCAGATTTTGCAAAAGTTCTGAGTTTTCTTTTCAAAGCACATATTGAAAATGTTTCACCTCAAAGGTGGTTTAGACATCTACATTGTTTCAGTGCAGATGAGCGCTGATGTCATCATCATCTTTTATGTGTTAACTTATTGCAAAGGAAAACACAATCATTGGTATTCAAAACATTTTGAGAAACTGTGTGTCCCTAAAAATCACAGCTCATTTATTGTATTTTATTTTATTTTATTTTACTTTTTCCTAGGTGGGGGTGGTGAGGGGGGGCGTATAAAGCATGATTTATATTTTTCCCCAGCAGCTGGTGACGTAAACAAAAATCAGAAGATGTTTTAGAGGCAGGCAAAAGTAACTAAACTTGGAAAGTTGTCTTTAAATGGAATGGTTTGATAAGCTGTGCTGAATGCGACCAGGGACATGAACTAAAAAAAAGGAAAAAATGCTCAGTTTTGATGTCAAGTTAAGAGATTTTGCGTTTCAAAGAATCATTCAACAGTACCTCGTCTGTCATCTGGGTGATGGATGTTAGTGTAAAAAAATAACTGGATTGTGAGGGATCAGTCTGAAGGTGGCAGCTGAACTACATGGAGTTTGACATGTTAGAAGCAATTATTATTGATTGTAATAACATTTAATGAAGTATTTTCTCATTTGTAGACCGAAAGACAATTCTTGGGCTATTTTCAGGTGTAAATATCCAGAAGATAAGTAATGTGTTTGTACTGTATGTAATTCATTACTGTATAAAAAGTTCCTCTAGTCATATTTGTGTATTCAGTGTATGTTTAAAAGATCATTTTGAATTGTACAAAGAAAAAAAAATTGAATTGTATCATGAAATTTGAGATTTTGTGATGCACTGAATCCTTTCCTCATGAATCCTAATTGAATCGAATCATTGTGAGGTCAAAGATGCACATACTTGGTATAAATACATATTTCATCAAGCTGTAATGAATGCAGTGCAGAGATAAACATTACTGAGGAATAGACAGGGCCTGTGTACAGTGGAAATGGGGCTGGAGTGTACAGCAGGTCAGTGAAAGTGAGCGGAGCGTCGGGTCAGTAAGAGTTCACAATGAAGTGCCTGGAGGCTCGAGTTTCACAGTGAGGAGCCTCGTTCATCAGCTTACACAGAGAAGCAAAGTCCATTAAAAAGACATCGGCCCGGTTCCGCACTGTCTGCCCCTTGTCTCCAGCGTAAAACCACCAGGCTCTGGGACCACCAGACGCCAGGACACACACACAGTGCTCATACACTCACACTGAGCTGTACCCGCTCGCACACACTTGCACAACCGCTCACGCTGAGCCACGTATGCCTCCCATTGCCATGCATTCAGATACCCAGTACTGGGCTATGAACCTCACTAACAGAATCAATAGTGTGGGCATTAAAGGAGGGCTGGGCAGTTCATATCACTCCTCCACTCCACTGAGGCTTGTTAATAAGATATTTGCAAGCTTTCTTCCTCTCTGGGTTGGGTCACTGAGTGGGCCTAGGCTCCATGAGGCTGTACCTTTTAAACTGATACTGATTTAGATGCTAGGAGTAGCATAAAGAGACAGAGGGTGTGCAGTTTAGAGATGCACAAATGTGAGAAGACAGAATAAAGGGTGTCTGAAGGGAGAGAGCATGTAAAAGAATATTTAAAAAGTAAGGATTATGAAGGGGCATGATGCATGAAATGTACAGTAAAGTAAAATTGGGGAGAGTTTATTATAGTTATCATATGTTTTTATGGAATGATGCCACTTTTGGTTTTCTAAAGAAGCTGTGAATGGATGGTTCTTTGAATGGGATGTAAGAGTGTCAATAGCCTTTTTAAAGTTTAAAGACTCTCAACATAATGTGAAAGTTCAATACAAGGCCTGTGCTGGTAACAGAATCCTTTTATTCTGGTAATAGCATGGAAAATAAATGCGGTAAATGGTTGTGTGCTTTTTTTTTTTCTTTGCTTTTTCTTTTAATTTTTATTTACGCAAAGCATTTACACAATTGTTTCTGGTAATTTTGTAACCGCCCCTAACACTGAGGTGAAGGCAGAAGAAAACAGTGATAGCAGGTCAAGTGGTCTTTATTGTCATATACACACACACACACACCCACACACACACACACACACACACACACACGCACGCGTATGAAATGAAACACGGGCCAAATTCCCTCAGTCATCCATCTTTATAACATTGTTGAGCTGCACAAGTCAGGAAATGAGTCAATAACTAAGAAGCTTAAAACCAGTGGAGATGTTAAGAATCTGCTGGGAACAGGACATATTTCCATCCTGACCCCACGCACATTGAGGAGGATGGTTCACAGTGGACAAAGAATCTCCAAAGATCATCACAGATGGGGAATAGCAGGCATTAGTTAGGTCTTGGGGTTACAACGTCTCCCAAACTACAATCAAACATCACCTATATAACCACAAGGTGTTTGGGGTTGCTAAAAGAAAGCCTCTGCTATCAAGGACCAACAGATTTAAGCACCTACAGTTTGCCAAACTGGAACTTTCAGTGGGAGCATGTTCTATGGTCAGATGAGACCAAAATAGAGGTTTTTGGCAATAAGCACCAGAGGTGAGTTTGGCCAGGACACAAAGATAGCCATGCAAAAAAGTACCCCATCCCCACTGTGAAGTACGGTGGGAGATCTGTGATGTTCTCAGGCTGTTTTTCTCCCAAATGCCCTTGACTATTTATTCAGATACATGGTATCAGAGGTAAATAAAATCAAATCCTGGCCGCCTCAGCCTGGAAGCTTAAACTGGGCCATAGCTTGGATCTTCCAGCACGACAGTGATCCAAAGCGCGCCTCAAAATCAACACAGAAATGGTTTACTGACCACAAAATTAAGATTTTCTTTTGGCCACCCCAATCCCTTGACCTAAACCCCATAGAAAACCTGTGGGATGAGCTGAAGAAGAGAGTCCACGGTGTGGACCCCAGAATCTGAAGGTTCTGGAGATGTTCTGTATGGAGGAATGATCTCAGATCCCGTGCTATGTGTTCTCCAGTCTCATTAAGCGTAGGAGAAGACTAAGAGCTGTTATCTTTGCAAAGGGAGGCTGCAGAAAGTATTAAATGAAGGGGTGCCAATAATTGGATGTGAAATACACACATTTGAGAAAATTATTAATGTCCTGACAAGATTTAGTTTTTTTTCTCCAATAATTGCACATCAAAAAAAGTTTTGTTAATATTTTGAATGCAGGATCAAATGGATAAACAAAGAGTTTTTTTTACAGCCTGCTTTGCTTGTTTACCAGGGGTGCCAATATTTGTGGAGGGCACTGTGTATATATGTTGGGGGGTATCAGTGCATTAAGTTGAAGAACATAACAATAGCGCAGTTCAGTAAAATTTGTGGTTGTAGTATATTGTCATCTGTAATTTGATCACAACACTGTGGTTTATCTACTAAGAAAGAAGCAGAGCTGTGAATGTCATAGAAACTTTACCATCCAAGGCCGTTTTGTCTGTGGCCACTCCGTTTGCCTTTTTGGCCAAGGCTGTTTTGTCTGATGTCTGAAACCTGATGCTAAGGTCTGAGGATGTCTGGAAATGTTCACCATACCGCAGATGGCTTTTTATTCAGGAAGGATATCTTCGAGCGCATTCAACTGCTCAATATCCATGTTTCTAGAATAATCTCATCTATGTTAGGTATAGTAAATGGAGTATTATTGTAGGAAGTCACATCACCAACATGTTTAAAAGTTCTGTTACTCTCACCTGTTGGAAAACAAGTGGGTTTGCATAAAATTATTAGTAGGGATGCAAGGTTTTTTTAAACTGGCAGCAAGTGAGTTTTTGCTATCATGTGGAAATTTTACCCATGACCGTCCACAGGCCTATTCAATACCAATTTTTTCCTAGAACCCTCTGTCCAAGCCAAGAACCATGTAAGAACTTTTATTTTTAAGAATACAATGGCTTATATTGACTCTGATTGATGTGCTGTAATTATAAAAATCCATCATCTCTATTCTTTGGTTCTTTAGTGCACCATCATGGAACAACCACTTTTGGCTCTATGAAGAAGCTGTCAGTGGATGATTCTTCTAAGAATCATTTTGTAAATGAGATGTGTAAGCATGAACAACCTTTCCAACAATTTAAAGTACCTCCACTTAATCTAAAGCCTTACTTTTTAATAACATGTTTTTCCTAGAACTTTTACATCCAACACAAGAACATCTCAGGAGCCTTCATTTTTAAGACAGTGCTAATGGCTGCACATGGATCTCTGTGCTGTTTTTGTGTAAATACTGCCTCAGTTTACTCTTCCATGGAGTACATCACGTTCACTGTCCATTCAGCTGTGTATTTTCAGTCTGTTAGAGGACGCTCTCAAAGTCCAGCTGCTGAGGTCACTTGGCTTTAGTTCATAGCTCTCAAGCGTCATTGAGTGTTCGGTTTTGCAACTGGTGGAGTTGCTGACCTTGACGGGGCCATGGGGTCTCAGCTGTGCTGAAAAATACACTGTGTCAAGCTGCGCATGAGCCAAGTGCAGCACCTGATGACCCTGTTGCGTCAAACTGATTGGTGCTTTTGAGTTTGTGACTTCTTAAACCTTTTTTTTTTCAGCAAACTGGCCCATTATGATGCATTTTCTTCACGGAATCACACAGGTTTTCAACAAACAAGCCTAATTTTTCCCCTCTCGCTTGTGCTAGCCTGATTGTGGCTTTTCAGTGCACTATTGAGTATGGTTCTTCCTGCTGTGACAGCATGCACACACAAATGTGTGTGTGTGTGTGGTCGCTCTCTCTCTGACACACTGTGTTTCCTTTGCTTTCTCTCTCTCTCTCTCTCTCTCTCTCTCTGTTCCCCTCTCTCATTTTCTTCTTTTCTAAAGAGATCCCACAGCATTTTCAAACACTAATCAACAATCCAACAATCCATCATTAGACATAATTGGTGCTATTGCACATTTCATGTTTAATTGCCTGCCCGAATGTCCCTTTTCCCTATCTCTGTGGGTGAGCTGGATGAGAAGTGATTATTGTCTGCAGTTTTCAGTTTGCGCAAAGCAGAGAGGACGGACCCAAACACCTGTGAATGAACAGACGAAGGGTAACTTTCTTTGTGCTGTTGTGTGTTTTAATCTCTGTAGTCATTTTCTGCATAGAAGAGTGACTGTAATTATAGAAGATTGGACTTGATTAAGACAGACAGTACTGTTAGTGCATGCGCACAGGCCTTAAGATATAGAGATGATGGACTGTCAAAATTTGCAGCATGTCTGTGGATTCACACGAAGCCCATGATTATCAGTCAAAGTCCAGTTAATGAGCCACTGTCATATTGTAGTCTTCAGAATAAACCTTGTATTTCCAAAATGGTAATTCTACACGAGAAAGAAAAGACATTCTTACCTTTTTTTTGCTTTATATTTATAATTTTCTTATGACAAGAGAAAGAAAGAAGTCAGCATATGAATAACCAAAAATTAAATGAATTAAATAACTTTTTTTAATTATTTATTATTTAAATTAAATAAAATTACAGCTCATGGTCACATATTCTCCTGGTATTCAGAGTCAATATCTAAAGTATAGAAAACGATTTATCAGGACCACAGGATTATCTCATTTTGTGAACAGTGTTGCTTTGCAAGGGGCTACGTAACTGTGTCTGTTAAATATGTATGGGGAGGTTCGGGTTATGTGTTTTATAAAAGTATCTCTTTGGAGCCTTAAAGTAAGTCTTTCCAATTTGTGCAAATTTCATTTGTAATTTCCAGACAGAGATATTATTGGATCTGTAGCCACTTTTGAGTAAGAGCTTTTCTGCAGACCACCAATACTAATTTTTGTAAATATTTGTTTTTAACTTGCACCGGTTTTGGCATCTGTACGAAGTAGAGAACAAAGTATGTATCGCGAACGTTTGTTCTCAGGATATCCTTCATTATTGATTGTACTTTCTTCCAAATTGGCTGGATAATTGGACATGCCTAAAAAATATGAACATGGTTAGCCATTGTTGCTCCACAAAGTCTCGAATAGCACCCTGTTCTTATGGATGGATTCAATTCACTTTACTATTTACAAATCCAATTCCAAAAAAGGTTGGACAATATGTGAAATTCTACTAAAAACAGAAAGCAATGATTAGTGAATTCTGCTTGACCTGTATTAAATTAAAAACAGTACCAAAACACTTTTTTTTTGTTTTGTTTTGTTTTACCTTACGAACTTTATTGTTTTTATAAATATAAGCTCATTCCAAATTTCATTCCAAAAAAAGTTGGGACAGGAGCACCATTGTGTTACATCACCTTTCCTTTTAACAGCATTTAATAATGGTTTGGGTCTGAAGACTCTCTCTTTCTCAAGTTTTGAAAGTGAATTTTTTTGCCATTGTTCTGTTATACAGGTCTTCAACTGTGTAGTCGCACAGAGCCTTTGTTGTGATATTATTAGTTTATTAAGACACGTTTTCAGTGGGAGACAGTTCTGGACTGCAGGCAGGCCAGGCAACCCACACTCTCTGATTATGCATGCTGTTGTGACACATGCTGAATGTTTCTTGGTGTTGTCATGTTGAAATAAGCATGGACATCGCTGAAAAAGATGTCTTCTAGAAGGCAGCTTATGTTGCTTCAAAACATGTCCAGCGTTAATGCTGCTTTCACAGATATGCCCCAGAGAAAAAAAATATTCTAAATGAGATCTCCTCTTGATTTCAGGTACTTCTCCTAGGCATGGTTAAGTCCAGTTTGAAATCAGAGTGAGACTTAAGCCATTTTCTCCTGTTTCTGAAATTTGGCTTTTTGGCTCAGGGAACACCACATCCATTATTTTCATAAACAATCTGAAAGGTCGATATGAAAACAATTAATCTTTCAGCCCTGTTCTCTGTCTTTCTCTGTCTAAGTGTAGCATTGTAGACATCTATAAAAATCCTGCTTGTCAAGGTCATAAATATCCATTAGATGTGCTCAACTTTTAATGTATACAATGAAATTTTGGTCTATTCCTTTCTATTCCATTTTTCCTATTTCCATTTTGTCATGAAATGTTCATACAATTTAAAGGGCAGCTGTAAGAAAAAATGCACAGTGATATCAGGATCATATCGGTTTCAGCAGATAACTGCTCAAAAATATATTGGCATCAGACAGATGTTTAGATTTGATGACATACATTTGTATGCGAAATTTACGGCACAATTTCTTTTTATTTGTTCGTTTTAACATATTGGGGAAAAATAAGACATTAAATGTGGCGTAATGTGTGTAAATGTCACATTTTAAGTTTAATTTTTTTCTAGCATATTAAAATCAGCAAATAAACAGTTATTGTGCATTAAAATATGCAAAAGTGTGTTCTCTGTAGAGGATGTGTTAACGTATTTTCACATGAAAAATCAATTGACCAGTGGTAACCAAACTTTTGCATATGACTACATACATTGTACTTCAGAAGATCAGAATGTTTAGGTGATGCTGGGCTACTAAAATCTCTGCATTTTATTCGATTTTTCTGCATTTTTAACCCATTAGAAATAAATGTGATATATACCCATAATGGTAGTCCAGGTAGATGTAGTCCCAATCTCTCACAGGTATGTATATCACAGGTATCAGATATCAGCGTCATCCCACAATTCCCATATCGATATATGCCTAAAAATTGTAATTACAACATTTTGATCTAACAGCAACAGTATACAGTAAAGACAGCCAGAGAATGCAGCTTGGTACAGCTTCATTTGCCCTGGAGTGATTATATGGCATTTTGGCTGGAATAGCCCTACTGAAAGATGCCTTTAGCCACAGTAGGTACCCTTGCCAATTTCTGAGCTATGTCACATAGCCAATATTTTCTTGGCTTGTTTTATTCTTCTTTCACATTCACCTCCTTTCCCACTGCAGAAGTGGTTGTAATTGTTCCGGTGCTTGCATAATGGAGACAGCTGACGATGCCAAGATCTCATTGACTTAAGTTCTGGGTGGTGAATTTCAGAGTCACCGAACCTGGAGTGCTTATTCATCATGGAGAGCCATTTGGTTTCTAGTGGTTTCAGAGCTTGATAGTGATCAGATAATAAATATTTACAGACAAAAAGATGCCCGAAGTGTTGCAGATGAGTCACCGAAGCTCTTTAATTCATACTGTATTGGTGTGTGTGTTGTGTGTATGTGTGCGCATGCATCAGGGTTGCCGTTGGCTTACTTTGCCCTCCATTAAAGATTTACAGTCTTCACAGCGATAGTTATTAAACCCCTGGGTCATCTTTAGGATGCTAACTTTCAGTTTGATTGTAACATTTGGGGGAGATTAAAGCTAGTTCATTGAAAGGTCTCTTAGCTATTCCGGCTGATTGATCTTCCCCAAGCCTTTGATACGGCAAACAGAAGAATGTCTCTCAGGACCTGTGCCGACCCACCCCCCACCCCTTGACATGCACACCCACTTTACTGCTTGTCACTTTGCCCCCTGTATGTAATTGCCCCTTCTAATTGTTCACATTAGTCTTACACCTTTTTAGATAGTCATCTGATGCTGAAATGCCCATTATGGTATAAGCCGTTCCGCCTCAGACGTGTGTGCTTTGAATCTTCTTTTCCTGTGTGCACTCTTGCTTTGTATGGCAGACAGGAAAAGAATCACTGTTAAAGAGTCCACATTATATAAAAATGGATTTTCTTTGCATTTTCAAAACAAAACTTTAACATTCTTTATAAGAGTCAATGACATGACATGATCACTATTCAAATTGATGAAAATTTGTGACATTGACCAAGTTCAGGTTTTTGTACAAAAAGGTCAGATTTTCTACTGGTCAGTCTTTCTACTATTTAAACACAGAAAACTCTCAGGTGGGTTCAACTTACTGATCACAAACTTATGGAGTCCATGTCAGCTCAGGTGCTGTTATTAAAGCAAAAGGGAACATATCGAATACTAAGATATTCTGAAATTCTGTCAAACACGTAAAGATTCTGCTTTCCACTCAAATTGTTATGCTGCTGTTATCATTTGTAATGAAAATGTTGTATTAAAGGAATGCAAAATAGAAGCATTTTCACCAGTAGTGTCTTAGAGTAATTTAGTCACATAAAATTCTAAATAAAATGATTTTATTTGTGAAACCTATACCATCAGAACATGTTGCTGCTTCAAAAGTATTCAGCTGATTTTTTTCAAATGCCAAGTGGCAACTAACAACAAAGCACCTTCATTCGGACATGCTTTTAAGAAAGAGTGAGCAGTGTATTGCATCATAAAGAAGTCCCTAAGTGACCTTAATGGTGCAATGCAAAGGTCAGTAGGCCATTCATAAATATTTAAAAAATTGTCATGTTTGGGTCATGGTTGGGGGCGGCACGGTGGCGTGGTAGGTGGCGCTGTCGCCTCACAGCAAGAAGGGCCTGGGTTCAATTCCCCAGCCGGGTGATCAGGGTCCTTTCTGTGTGGAGTTTGCATGTTCTTCCCATGTCTGCGTGGGTTTCCTCCGGGTTCTCCGGTTTCCTCCCGCAGTCCAAAGACATGCAGTCAGGCCAATTGGACATGCTAAATTGTCCCTAGGTGTGAGTGAATGTCTGGGTCTGTCTGTCTGCCCTGTGATGGACTAGTGACCTCTCCAGGGTGTATCCTGCCTTCCGCCCGATGACAGCTGGGATAGGCTTCAGCACCCCCCGTGACCCAGAAGGCTAAGCGGCTTAGAAGATGTGTGTGTGTGTGTGTATGGGTCATGGTTGGGCTTCAGGTGGTTTGACCCCAGGAAAACCATGAAAATGTGTTATTACTATAATAGTCTTTGTTAAAAAAGGAAAGTATAACATTGAGTTCAAGAATAAAAGTCTATACAGGTGTCCAAGTACAAAGACTAGACAAAAATGAACATCATATGAGCATCACCTTCATATACAACTTTTAAATGATCACTTTGAAAGTCTTGTTATTGTCATTGACCCATAAACACTGCTAAACTATCGAAATATACCATTCCCTCCATAATCCCTAAATGGAGAAGTTTCAAAAACAGCACATATTCCATTCACCACATACTATCATAAGCGATAACAACAGGTTGAAAATAATAATGACGTGTTGGAAAATAGTAATGTTTTTGTACATAAAACACACTTCAAGGGGAAAGAATAAAAACAGAAAATGTAGAACACGAGTCCTTTAATGGAATGAGATGTTGCAGTTCTTCTGGAGAGGAAGAGATGAGGAGCAGAAGGAATGATGCAGCAGTCACCTGCTCCAACACAGGCCAGACGGTTGAGCCCAGATGGTGCTGCTCCGTGGCCAATGGCATCCAAATAAGCCCCTGATTGATGGCTCGTTATCCAACCCTGGGGCACGGTCAGCAGATGACCTCAATGGCTTGGCCTGAGTCTATGTAGTGGCTCCTTTTATTACATGTGATGTGATTTGTTATCTCATTTGCAGGAACTTGTTGGGGGCAGCCATGTTGGATGTGCGCTGCGCTGCAGCATTTGCTTTATGAGGCTAGTTAATCTCAGCAGTTGTTAAGCAGTCATGTTCCTGAAAGAGCAGCATGGCAGTTTGTCTGGGAGACTGTGGAGGAGAGCTATTGTGCCCTGATGAGCTGTCACTGGGTCACGTGTCAGCCTGTCACGAATGAATCAGGAGTTTGATTTTACTGTCAGTGGAGTGCACTGTGCCACTGGCTCATTCTGCTGGGAAAGTGACTGTAAAATGGAATGATATTGCACAGTAGTGGGTTATAATCATTGCATGGTGTTATTTACAGTTTTGTATTAAGTTTGTCATTCTGGCAGTGTGTCTAGTTTGCCACAGAATCTTAATTTCAGTTTTTGTATTCACTTCAAGAGCTGTTTTCTGTGGTGATGTTTGATATGCTGCTTTGCATATTGCTACAGCATACTTGTTTTGGTTCTTTAGTGCAACGTTACCTACTAAGTCACAATTTAATTCATGATACTAAGTTCATGATTCTGTATTTTCACAATACTTTAAAATGTTAATTTTATATGGAGTTGAGTTAAAGATGCTGTTGTGGATGAAGAAGGTGTTAGTGTGGCTTAAGTTGAAGCTACTGGTGTTTGTTGAGGTAAAGGGCCTGTTATGGGTAAAGTTAAATCTGTTGGTGCGGGTTGAACATGTTGAAGTGGGTTAAGTTGAAGCTACGGGTGTGTGTTGAGTTAAAGGGCCTGTTATGGGTAAAGTTGAAGCTGCTAGAATGGGTTGAACATGCTGGAGTGGGTTAGGTTTAAGGTGCTGCATTGGGCTAAGTTGAAGCTACTGTTTTGTGTTGAGAGTGCTGGTGTAGGTTGAGTTCAATGTGGTAATATGGTTTACTTAGGATGTGTTAGTGTGGGTTAAGCTAAATGTGTTAGTGAGGGTTAAGTTGAATGTGTTGGTGTGGGTTAAGCTGACAATTTTTGGTGATCAGATGATGCAATTACCTAGAATGGCTTCTTGTTCGGTGAGATTCTTGGGCCGTCTTGCATGCACTGTTCTTTTGAGGTCTAACCACAGATTTTCAGTGTTGTGTAGGTCAGGGGACTGTGAGGGCCATGGCAAAACCTTCAGCTTTCGCTCATGAGGTAGTTTATTGTGAATTTAGAGGTGTGTTTAGGATCATTATCCCGTTGAAGAAGTCATGTTCTTTTTATCTTCTGCTTTTTTACACATGGTGTCATTTTTGCTTCTAGAATTTGCTGATATTTAATTGAATCCATTCTTTCCTCTACCAGTGAAAAGTTTCCCATGCTACTGGCTGCAACACAAGCCCAAAGCTCATCGATCCACCACTGTGCTTAACAGAGGTGTTCTTTTCCTGAAATATTGCACCCTTTTTCTCCAAACATACCTCTGCTCATTGCTATGCCAAATCTTCCTGATCGTCTTTTGCAGACAAACAGTCAGACCTGCACCATTTCTGTTAACTGCCATTTCTTAATTACATTTCAAACTGAGGAAACGACTACCTGAAAACGCTTTGCTATCTTCTTATAGCCTTCTCCTGCATTGTAGACATCAATTATTTTAATTTTCAGAGTGCTAGGCAGCTGCTTAGAGGAGCCCATGGCTGCTGGTTGTTGAGACAAGGTTGTAGGAGTCAGAATATTCATAAAGCTTTGAAATTTGTATCACCTGGCCTTCCCTAATGATGATTGTGAGTCCTTATAAGCTACTTAAATTTGGATTACCTTGGTAAAAGGTATCTGAGAAATCTATTGGGGTGCCCAAACTTTCGCATGGTGCTTCTTTCCTTTTTTCACTCTAAAATTGTACAAAACCAAAATATTAGACTAATCTTTCTTAAAATTTTGAAAAGAATGTTTCATCTTTGACTTTACGCCTTTTGGAGATCAGTTCATGGTCAATTCACTTAACTATTCAGAATTACAGAAATACAGAAAAAAAAAAAACTTTTGCATGCCACCCTGTATCGTCCAGCACCACACTGCACATCATCACATTTTTACATTGCCATGTATTGTATAAGAACATTATTGCATACCTGTTACCCACTATGTGTACGTGTGAGGAAGAGTAGAGGTGGGTTAGTGTGTAAAACAGGCTTCTTAAATTCATGTTGTTCTCTCTTGGTTTCAGTACACTTGCTTTAATGAAACCAAACCTTGCAGATGTCATGTCAGATGACTGACAATGAAAGTCTTTGGAGTGGAAAGTACACAGGGACTTGACACTAACAGACTCTGCCAAAGATTCAGTTCAGGTAGGAGAATACTGCAAAGGAAGTCCTGCACTATTAATTTCATAAGCTATTTTAACCTTTAGCACTTTGTTCCTTTTAGTCTTTTAGACAGACACCCTGGGCTCTGTGTGTTAAGCCTTTTGTGCCAGTTTCAGCCTAAACTATAAGTTCATAGGCTGTGTGCATGGTAATGCCCTACTCTTCCTCATGCATATGCATTTGAGGGAGGTCCATCCAAAACGAGAGAGGTTCACACAAAAAGCCTCTGATTTATATATTCCATTTTCTTTTTATAAATGAATAGTTTTGCAACAGTTTTCCTCCACCGTTTAAAACAAGGCATACATTTGCATTAGGGCCTTAAAAGAGGTGTTGTTAAGAGACTTCCTTTAACAATGGCTGCAGACACAGCATCTGGACTGAGGCATGAGCCTTGAACACATGCTGAGAAAATGTTTACCATCAGAATAACTCTTTTTAAACTCTCGGGATCAGAGATATGTATGAAGACGCATCAGTAAATATGCTGTGATCCTGCTGCAACAAGCATACGCAGTCCGTGTCATGGTTTCCCAAACAGTATTTTCCATGCCGGAGTACAATAACACCCCTGTAAAATGTTCTGGTAGAAAGCTCAACACGGCTATCTCTTTGTCACTCAACTTTCATCTTCTCTTTTGTCTCTAGCTTGCTTGACTGCTGGCTCCATTATTTCACTGCCCCTCTTAAAACCTATGCCTTACATCTGTGCAATTAGTGGCCAGGGCTACACGCTGTTTGCGTAATATGCACGGTACCTGTCCGCTGCAGGCGGGCAAAATTCTCCCTCCACTTTCTTCGCCAGCATTTCGCCGCTTGAGGGGCATATCTGTCTACAACTCAGAGCCCGACGGAACCAGTCAGTGTGTATTTCAAATAAATTCTCTACTCAAGTAAGCTACTCTCTCAGACTTAAAAAGCTCAGTATAGTTCAGTGTATGTTGGCTGGCTACACAGTCTATCAACCAGCAAGAAAGATTAGCCTGCTATATTTGCGAAATGCACCAGAAACACTAACGTGTTCTGCGGTACGTCTATTAGGCTGGTGTTCTATTAGGTGTTCACATTACCAGGCTGAAGTGGCACAAATCCATCATTTTTGCCTTAATGTGACAAGATCTGATTTTATCAGAGATGTGTGGACACACAAACCTGATCTTTGCCAATCAGATCTGAGCCACTTTCATATGTGGTCGTAGTTTGGATACATATCCGATTGCCTCATTATCTAAATGAGAATGCTAAGAGTGAAATTCATGTGTTTTCATGTGGAATTCATGTGCCATCATTCAGTGTTAACATGGCAGCAGCGCCTAACCTGAAGTTAGTTCCAGTAAACACTACAAAAGCAGTGCATCTGACCATTTTTGACCTCGTCATGCTCTAATAATAAATGGCTGAGAGCTATTCAGAGCAAATTATCTTGGCTACATGTGGTTAATTCACATGATGTTAGGATATGCACATGTGGGTCATTTCAGGACACAAGTTTGTTCACATTCAAGACAGATTTAAAGTTACTTACCTACATGAATGTAAACCATCAAGTTAGAAAGATCAAATCTGAGCATAAAGTCAGAATTGAGCAATGTAATATAAGGTTTATAACGTGAACGTAGCCTTACTTTTGTCTTTTTATTCATTGATGTTTGGATCGTACAGAACAGGAAACCCAGACAACTTTTATTTACTTTTCATCCATGTGGTTCAGACGTAACTATGTAGGCACATCCTTGTTGTGCATGCACAATGGAAAGTTGGTTTTACTTGATTGGTCAGCACTGCACAGCTGTTGTGTGTAATTTGCATAAAGTTGGAACCAGCTTAACTTTTCTTGCTGCGCCGTTAGTCATGTTTGTGCCACTCGCTATCCCACAATCACTGGCACATTTTTTTGCTACTCACTGTTGAGAATGAATGGGGATAAAATTCCACATGAAAAATCAAGTGCAGTGAACACATACCATTAGTAAAGCGAATATTGCTTTTAGACATGTGGGCGCATATTGAGGCACATTTTGTGCTTGTGGTTGTACGCACATCTGGCTCACTGAGTTCAAACAGAGTAGGATCAGTCTCTGTCCCCCTGAGCCACTGCTCTGCAGTCGATGCCTGGCACACCCAAGGCCAAAACCTGCAGGCTACACTGGAGGGCTTAAACGCTAGCACAAAAGTCTAGCTATCATCCTCTGACCACTTCATTTCCACAGTGCCTCAATTTTGCACGGCCCCTCGTAATATGTTTCCATCTGATCGCACACAAGTGCCCGTGACGCCTTCATTACTGCCCTCATTTTACGCTTAATTATGACTGCTGGTGGTGGGGGGGCATGGTTTATTTTACACTCTGGTATGGACCGGCGGCAGCGGTGGGATTTGCTGTCTGTCCTGCGCCATGCAGGCCATTTTTAATTAAGCTGCATGATTAAGGGGAGCCTTCCCGAGCATTTCGGCATCCCGACAAATCAAATCTAACCGCACCTGTTTGTCCTGCCCACAACGCCCCCCCTCCCCCTCACCCCCGCACTGCAGGTCAGTGCCGTGTCCTCTGGCCATTAAGCAACAAAGCAGCTCCACCAAATCAATTACAGAGCAAACACCAGCCGGCTGTATTTACTCCACGCATTCGCATAATTACACTGCTTGCATGTGGATGTGTATGTGTGTGCGGTAGACTTTAATTTGAAGTCTTCTTTACCCTCTAGTTTATGGTAATAGTGCCATTTATAGCAATTTGTTCCGCTCTGGGCGATGATTCATAACAAAGCAATCTGAATGTAAAGCGAATGTACAGCTTGTCCTTCCTCCTGCCTCTGTAGCACTGCAGCCTGCTGCCGAGTGTTTCAGCTGGGATCTTTTCACTCAATCCCAGTCTGACTCATCAAGCCTTGGCACATCACCACTTTTACAACAAAAAAGCATTTGGCAGCTTACCTCATAAGACGCCAGACATCTTTAGATTTAACATGCCTCCTTCTTTGGACCACCTTCATATAGGACATTGACATACCAAACTCTGCTGATCTCACAACAGGTATCATATCCATTAACGCTTCAAACCACAAGGGTCTGTATGTGAGGCCGCTCTTCAGTTCCTCAGTTTCTTGTGGTCATTTTATTATGACATTAGATGAAAGACAGCAGACCAGCTGTTTTATGTTTCTCAAAGGAGAAGTGGCAAAACACGGGCCATGACCAACAATAACAGCAGCATACAACATGGCAAAACGTTCTGTTGAGACTTCAGTTCTCCCAACTTATCCCATCATGTCTTAGCATTGGTATAAACCAGGTGTTCCTTTTTTGGTCAACTTTCACTCAACAACTCATAGTTCAATAGGGGTGGAAATCTAGGCATCTCCTAATTCTATTCAATTTCAATTCAGGATGCCAAGGTGTGATTCTCTGTGCAGCTCTATTTTCTGCAAATTTTATTGCAGCTACTTTATATTTGATTAACAAATAGAAAATAAAATAAAATGTGTGAAAGTGTAGACACCCAACTATGTGAGTACTTTGTAACAGCCCTTTGGCAGAGATCACAGCTTGCGAAAGCTTGTAGCCAGCTTAGAGTTTTTCTTTCCTTGTTTCAAGATTTTTCACCTACTCTTCCTCTGCAGAACACTCTAGTTCTGCAATATTCTTGGGTCGTCTTGCATGCACAGCATGTTTAAGGTCTACCCACCAATGGTCATTGTTGTTTAAATCAGGGAACTGTGAGGGCCATTTTAAAAGCTTCAAATATGTCTGAGGTCATTGTCCTGTTGTAGAATCTAGCCTCTTTTCAGCTTCAGTTTCTTGACTGATGGTGCAACATTTGCTTGTAGTGGGATCCATTTGTCCATCTACCTATGCAGTGTTTCCTGTGCCACTGCTTACTACACAGCCTCAAAGCATAATAGATCCACCATCATGCTTAAAAATTGGCAAGGTGTTCAATTCATCAAATGGTGTTAGTTTTCCCCCATCAGACTTTTATTGATTGTGGCCAAAAAGTTTCATTTTTACTCCATCAGCCCACAGCACTGGTTACCAGAATGCCTCTGGCTTATCTAGGTGTTGTTTTGCATACTTTAGATCTTGGCTTTTGTGATGAGGTCACAGGTAAGACTTCCTTCTGCCGACTCACTCATGCAGGTCATGGAGTTTATGGAGTTCCTCCTCCAAGCTGGACTGTGATTAATTTATAAAGTCTCTGGTTGCACATGAACTTTTTTTTCCTAGAGAAAGGCATCCTGTATATCCTATATCCTGTACAAAAATCTGATGATTTTTTAAAATCAATTCAAAATCTTTCAAGAGTGAATCATGATGCATCTAAAAGTTGATTGTTTTTCACACATCTGTAGCTCAAGTCCTGTCATCTGCAGTAAAACCTGAATGTTGACGCAAACACACTGATACATGTACTACAATATGTCTGCATGTGTTCAAAACACCTAGTGATTAGCAGGTTTGATTCCCATTCAGCCAGGACCACCACTGCTTTTACTCCAGTAATGCTATCACCTGTGGCTTTATTTACAAGGCTGCTTGCAAATGTAAATGAAGCTACTGGTTGTAAATGAAGCCAGTAGTCACATCATTGTATACACAGGTTGACTCCAATGAGGAGCAGAGATGTTTTTTTACAATGTGAGCACAGCATCATAACTACTTAACTTACATATTAATTTCATTACTGTTATCAAATAATTCATAGCAATCATGGAATAGTAAGTCTAAAGATTAATAACTCATTAATAAAAAAAAGTTCAGCGAATAAATTGACCCGGTGTGTGGAGGAAACACTGAACCTGGTTGAGCCGTTCTTAGATCCTTCTGACCCACAACAGTTTGTGTTTGTAAAAGGTTGAAGAATGTTATCAGATGGCAGCGTAAGCCAGTTCTTTCTAGCATAAGCAGCACTTCATGGTAAGCACAATATTTGCCATCTCTTAGGCAACAAGGGCAAAATCTCATTGCTGGCTGTGGCTGTCTGCTCTGTCTGGAGCCACATCACACAGATGGGGCTGATCACCTCTGTGCTGACGCACCCGGTCAGCCCTCCCTCCCCCCGCCGCCAACCCCGCTGCCCTCTCCCTCTCTGTAGTGCTGCAGTGATAAGGCCAATCTAAAGCTGCTTTCAGTCTTTGAGTGTGACCCTCCTTCGCTCCACTCTGATCCCTGAGCTGATCTCTGCATGCCTGCCACGCTGATAAGATCCCTCTCTTTCTGTTCTTTTCTTTCTCTCTGTCTCTCTTCCTTTATCTGTGATTCGGGAAAAGTTCCGCTGATATGTATACTTGCTTTAGCATTCCCTGAAGAGTGAATACATAAACACTGCCATTCAAAAGTTTAGAATCACTTGTCCTAGTCATTTTTGCCATGTAATCTTTGTTGGTTATATATATATATATATATATATATATATATATATATATATATATATATATATATATATATATATATATATTATAATGTGACTATTTCCCGTGATTTTTTAGTGAAGTGATGTAATCATTTGAAACCTGCGAAGTTGCACAATAGGGAAGAGCATAGCTAAGAGATAATAAGTATGATTTGTGAAAAGAGACTGACACACATGACACACATCTACATGCTTAATTGGAACTTCTGGGGGACTTTTCCTCTGTGCTAACTTATATTACATCCATGAGCTAACAGCAGGCTTATTGTCTGTCTGACAGTGATTACGAACACACCGTCAGCCTCTTCTTTGAGCTTCACGTTCATGAGGCATTGAATTGGTTAAGAAATTTCACACTCAGTTTGTTTCCACCCACATTTATCCCAAAACTTCTCATGAATGTCCCCAGATGTTCTCGTTACGAGATCACGTCTGGCCCCACATGATTAACACTTAGGGTGACATGGCTTCTATTGTTCTGTCGCACCATAAAAGAAATTGTTGATTTAATTTGTGAAAAGAGGCTGTGTCAAATATGGGAATTACTATGTTGAATTTATGTGGGGGATATGGACTTTTCTCATTATTTATTTAGGTGGCTTAGTTGTAACACTGTGTTAAAACTAACTCTGATGTGTGGAGGCTGTTCTTTAGCCTGATGAGATTAAAATAATATGGGTGTGACTGACTTTATGCAGTTCAATAATAAAAAACATAAATGATGTCTTCAGCATGAATCTGGAAAAAAGTCTGTCTGATTGCTGTAAATGTCTGCAGATGACATTGTTGTGGGAATACAGAAAGATGCAATTCTGCTATTGAACTATATAAAATATCCATATTACATTTTACCCTGTGGTCGTTTGGACCCTGCTCTTCCCTACTAGAATATTAGAATAGTTTTATATATTCTTCTGTAAAAACATTGCTTTTGTTACATTGAAAACAGTGAATTTAAACTTTTAAATAGTAATATATAACTATATTAGTGATTAATGATGAGTAATTGTTTTTTTTTAATGTTATTTGGGTTATTCCCTGTATGTAGTGTTCATACCTCTACTTTTCATTCTTATCAGTTTGCATTGTGCCAATATGAATATTAAGTGGATTTGGAAGAATCTCCTCTCATCCCGTTCAGATTAGCCTAGTTATGTACATAGCCAAAGATTACTGATAACTCTGATTGGATGTCAGGGATAAAACCACTATCAGATTGGATGACAGCCTCTCCGTGGAGGCTGTCATTGGCCCAATCTTAATGCATTGCCATGCCGACAGGCAGCCCCTCTGGCACTGGCGAAATGTCAGACAGATTTGTGGCCCGCTTTGTCTTAATTAGGCATTCCATCACTGAATGCATGTTTATGTGGCTCACTTCATTTTTCTGCGCTTAAGCACCGGGTATTCACAGTGGTCAACAATAGATGTGTCCCCAGCTAGACTTGCCTCTGAGCAGCTTATCTGTGCGGTGCTGTGCACGAGGCCATTCGTCATCTTCAGCCTCTTATCTGCAGCAGTCCTGAGCCTGCGGGCCCCTCACATCAGCTCATTTTTTGCATTGTATTCATTAGCCATAGGCACTGTCATCTGTGCTAAGCGAGCTTCCAGCAGCGGGAGATGCGATAGTGGGTTGATAGAGCTTGCACACAGGACCTGATTGGAGACAGGCTAAGTGGGAGACGGCCTGTGAGCGAGGAGCCAAAGCCACCTGGAGAGCTTTAGTATCAGGGGGAGGGCCTTTTTTCACCCTCACTCACTATCTCTCTTTCTCTTTCTCTCAGCATTTACCGTTCTCTTGGAGTTTGCAACTCAAGTTTGAAGATTAGCTGACAAAGTCAGTTAGTCATCAACAGCGCTGATTATGGAAATAATACAAGTGACAACATCAATTTATTTAAAAACAAATTGATTCTATGTTGCTCTGCAGTGTTTATATGATATATGCAGCTGTTCAGACAAATTGAAATACACTGCAGGAGACACTGAGGTAGTCTTGCATGTCTAGACGTGAGCTCATAAAAAGAGTTTTTGGAGACAACTTCAATTTTTGGTGCTGAACTGTGGCAAAATCTGCCACAAACAAGGGTAGTCCACCCCTAAAACCCACCCCAAATTCTTCAAGTTTGTACTCTGTTAACATCTGGAGAACAGTTAATAACACAAGCTAGACAGGCTGCTAATAGAGCTGCCTTGTTGTCCGACAGAGTTGACAAGCGCACCTCTACTTCGAGCTCCATCTTCCCGAGGCATTGAATTGGTTTAGGAATTTCACACTCAGTTTGTTCCCACCCACATTTATCCACAAATTGCTCATGAATATCCCCAGACGTTCTTGTTACAAACGAGAGATCACGTCTGGCCCCACACAACTAACACTGGGGGTGACATGGCTTCTATTGTTTTGTTGCACCGTAAAAGAAATAGTTGTTGAACACATGATGATGATGATGCTGTGAAAGGAGCAAAGTGAGAGTAAACTAAAGATATAATGATTCAATTAGTCAGTTACAAGACAGTGAAGCAAAAAGTTAGTCAGTCATGATGCTAGTACTCCTCTACAACTTTACAGGCTGTAACTAATTTGTAGGGAGCTGCAAAAATGAACAAATCCAGAATTATTAACATGGCTGTAGAAAATTCATTAATGACTGAGAAGGCTGTATAATATTGAGAACGAAGTTATTATGAAATTAACAACCTGAATGCCTCGTGTTTGGAGTGGTGGTCAAATCTTAGACAGATAACCAAATGTGGAATTACTGTAAACTAATAGTTAGCGTTTAACAACTTCCTGATGTTCTTCAAAAACATCTTAAAATAGCTCCTGGTGTGTAGCTTATAGTATTTAACTGTATAAGTTATTATTAAGTAAGATAACAGCAGTTGTAATATATTGTGATTCCTTCTGAATGGCAGATACTTATATCACCTTTTTCATTACTCTTCTAAAACAAATAAAAGTAATAAAACTTTAGCCATCTGAATTTGAATGTATGCACAAGGGAGCTCAGAAACTATTGCAGTGCATCCAACAATGAAGGCAGTACAGTGTCTCTTTTATAAAGTGATAGGAAACATAAAAACACACAGAAAGCTTCAGCTCCACATGTTCCACATATATTTCTATGCCCACTATGGACATGCATTAGTCTTAACTACTCTGGAGCTGATATAGGGGACAAAGCCAATGTCTCTGACTGTATCACCAATGAGACATTAGGTAACATAAGAGTAATCAAATACAGTTCTACATTCTAGAAATAATCATTAGTTGCAGCCTTATTTGTAGCACAATCACAGCACCGCAGCATGAGATGGTGAGCTGACTGCGTTCCCACACGACTTTTACAACTTCACAACTCAGTCCCTCTTAATCCCACTGACTAAAACAGGCCTGTGTTTAATAACACAGTGTGCAGGAGAAAGGCAGCGGCTGAGCAGGATTAACGGCCAGCAGGCTTCAGTCAACTGGGACTGAGAGACAGAGAGGGAGGCTGAGAGAGTGACTTTGACAGAGGAGGAAAAGAAAGAGAGAACAAGAACAGACTGGGGGTGGAGGAGAATATAGCAGTCCCAGTGTCTCTACACAGCTCACCCTGCTTTCCTTTAAAGAGCCCATATTCTGCTTTTTTTCATGCATGTTATGTTTTACACGTGAAGTCCACTTATTACCCTTTAGTGGTTTTATGTATTAAAAGAGTCTTAATTTGTTTTACATCACAATTTTCCAGTTATGCCTTAGAATGAAACAATAAATTGCTGTAGGCTAAATAGATGAATATATGATAATGTGTTGCTTTTTCGTGACATCACAAAAACAATGAATTCAGAACCGGCTGCCTTTGCAGTTTTGTTTGTACGCTGTGTCAAACGCTGTGAAGAAATCTTCATTTTTCCATGAAATGGGCCCTTTAAATGAATTTAACTCCCCACTAAACACCCTTGTTTGGCATTTCAGTGCAGTGAGTGTGTTTCTGTGTGCAAAACAAAGAAATTAAAATATGAATTCAGATACTGCTTGAAGGTCATATTGCCCAGTTCTTGGTCTCGGAGGTGCATTTCTATGTGAATGCATGTGCTTTCGTTTGCATATAGAAGCATATTTGTATCTCCTCCTGTTTGTTTCACTTCGCCAGTTTTTCAGGGAGTTGCTTAGACACCTGCTTCTCATGCAGGCTTTTAAATGGATCACTGTATCAGCGTGCTCCAGCAGGCCGAGTGGATGAGTGTGCGAGACACAAACCCTCTCTCTCCTGGGCCTTCCTCCATCCCTTCTCCCAGAACAGTGCGAAAAGCAGGAAAGAAAGAGAGACATATAGAGTGAGGGAAAGAGAGCGAGAACTGGAGGAGGCGAAGGTGGACTCTGGGGAAATACAAAGCAATATCCCAACCAGCGGGTTCTGCCACACTGCCCCTCACAATTACAATATATCTGACAAAGATATTGAACCCAGATCCCCTGCCAACTCAGCTGATGGGCCCGCCTGTCACCGGCTGGATTTCTCCGAAAAGAGCCTGCAGAAATTGCATTAACAGTGTCTTATTGAAAAAGAATGTCAAAAAAACAGTCTGGAGGCATAACAATATAGTCTACTGCAGAACATGGATGGATAGTTGAGAAGAGAAAACCACCAGCAAGTAACAGGACTAAAATGTGGGAGGGAATACAGCAGCAAACCTGGACATTTATGTAATGCTTTAGTAAGTCCTCCAGAATAGGTGGTTTAAATGGTTTTATATCTACAGTTTGGAACCGTGTTTGACACTGTTTCTTTTCTTATGTGCTTTAGGCCTTGTAATTATTAAAGAGGAGTTCCACCAGTTTTTCAAACTTTCTCTATAATTAAATGGTATAGATCTAAACAAGGTCTGTCTGAGTGGTCTGACATGAAATGCTCTGTTCTAGAGAAATGTACCCAGTCAGAATTGTTCACAGTGGTGGTGATAGGAACCAGACATCTGAACTGAGATTAATGCCTATTAAAAGCTCTGTCACAGAAAGGTATTAAATGATAGATTGTGAATACGCTGCTGGATGCCTGACATATTGTTTTATGATTGTTTTGTGATGTTTTGGCCTTAAATGTTTTTTGCATTTATGGTGGAGGGGTACATGCAGTCCCCAATGAAAGCTTATTTTTTCCATATTTTTAACTTTTTTCACCATCATCAACATTACTTAGAAAAACTCACAAGACACGTAGGTTTACTAGTCATTTTGGATAGTAAATAAAATGGCTATATTTGCATTGTTGAAATTGTAACCCCTGGGTCCTATTTACTGTAAAGATATGAGATGCCCTTTAGGCCAATATTCAAACTTGACTCTCACACACACCATCATACTCTCTCACACTTGCTATCAAACCTCACACACACACCAGCATACTTCTTTCACACTTGCTACTTCAACAACTAAATTACCCAAATATTTAGAAAAAACAGTGGAATTCCCCTTTAATACTGTTTAACCTAATGTATCGACAGTGATACTGTCCCTCTCAACTAGTAAATAAAGTATATTCCTATTCTTCAGTTTACATGTTCAAAATAGTAGTTTGTGAAACAAATAAAATATAAAGTTTTCTTATAGATAAAACTAAATTTTGAAAAAAACATGTTATTACAGAATAACATGCAGAAATAACTGCGTTTTTGCTGGTATTTAAGGGTTAAAGGCCTGTAATACTAAAGTGGATGTACTTACTTAACATGTACATTGGTATAAAGAAATGCTGCAACTATTCCATGTTCCGTTTAAAGACATTTTACACTGTGCTTTTGTTTTATTCTACTGCCACTGCACAAAAAATGAAAGCTACAAAACACGGCTAGTGCCAAAGCATCTCATACATATCAAATAATACTGCATTTAAATATGTTATTCTAGAAAAATAATCAGACTACACAATCACATCATTATACCATTTAAAAAAAAAGCTCACCTTTTGTTCTTTCCTGTCATCATAAATTTAACACTATAAACTTGTCGTCAGTAGGGGGAGCAGCGCACTCGCTACTCCAACCTCAAACTCCACCTACAAGCACAGCCATTGGCTCACAAGTCGCTGAATGCTTTCGTTTTATTAGCTCCCTACCGAAATATCTGCCTGAAGGAGAGCGTGCTTCATGTAAATGATATGTAAACAAGGTGCTGGTAGGCTGGCGCTTGATTTCATGCACTGAAGCAGATTTGTCATTTGCGTTAAATCTCTGGTCATTTCCATGTCTTACGAAGGTTTCATGAATTTAGATGCAGAGTAGTTTGTACATCATTAAAGGTGGTCACATTTACACTCTTTTTACTAATGCAACTTTGATGAATAAGGGAAAATATCTCTGACAGGGCCGGTGTACAGTGGTACACTTGAAATTAGAACAGCATGAAGCAGTTAAGCATCTTTGTCTCATTTTCCATATGCTTTTGCTTCTAATTAGGGTGAATGGAGGAAGTTGGAGCTAGAGCAGGTGCCAAAAAATGTCAAGGCATGCTGGTATATAGAATTTTATTATAAAGTTGTGTCTGGTGGAAGTTATATATGGAAGATATCATTTGACACGTACCGGTCTTCAGAATAGCTTCTGCAAAGCTCACATTAGTTTTCTATTTTCTTTTTCACTGATGCCAAACACAGCTTGCTAGAAAGCGATGCACTGAAAGCTGAAGGAGGCCTGGAATATCAAAAAGACTTTCTGGAACTGAACTTTGTTTACACAAAAAATAGATGCTGCTATAACTTTTACAAAAAGAAATATAGATACAGCTTTTGTGTATACTCAGAGTTTTGGCAGGGGAAACAACAGAGAGGGAATGTGCAAATTTCATGGTGCTTTCAGAAGGTTGTCTGTGTGTTTTGAGGCCAAAGATCTGTGGTGCAGGCCTGTATTAATACACTATCACAGGGCTGTACTGATGACCAGGGATCAGCTTACACTTAAGCATGCTTATCTCATATTTTTTCTATCTCAATTGATTTTTTCTTAAGGTCACTGCCCTCTCCAACTTAAGGTCAGTGCTCTCAAAACTATTCACACAGAGCTGTCTCTCACTGGAGCTCAATGCCTGGAAATGATGATGTTTTAGATGCACGTTTGTGGCCATTATGCAGTTGCATTTTAGACTGTGTTTTTATCAAGACAACCATCGCCATTTAAAAGCTGTATTTGAATGAGAGGGCTACAGTGGCGGAGTCATGGTAACAGCACGCAAGCAGCTGAGCTTCAGGCTGGAACTACAGGGGGTTTAAAGGGCCAAACTACGAAAGTTTGTTTTTACTACTCTTGCTATTGTCACTAAAAATGTATCTGATTAACATGCTATTTACACATTACCTTGGACACCACTTGTACCAAATACTATATAATGATGAGTTCAGAAATTCAGAGAAATAAAATGTAGTTTTGCTGAAAACAGTATTTCTTACTGTTCTGTTGGTTACATTTGGAGCAGTGACCTACCTTACTGATGTAATCAGCTGGCAAAGTGTGTAGTTTCTGTGTGTTGAAGAACAAACATAATGAAGAATCAGCATTCCTGCATACAGGCTTAGGCAGATCCTCTGCTCTCAGTGGCTTCCTTTCCTCACACATGACTTGGCAGCAGAAGAGTCTTTCTGAAGTGTTGAGGTGGCACAGATGGGGTTTGGGTATTGTCAAGGTGTCCTAGCTGCTTAATGTGCGATCCCAGAACTGTTTTTAGGTTAAAAACACAATAGAATTTTGAAAGTGTTCTCACAACTGACACAACTCTATGTCGAATTTGATTATCTCACAGCTGTTTTTTGTGATGGTTTTTGGCTAAAATGCATGACTCTTTGTTCTCTGTATTAAATAATCCTGAAGAGGAGGATTTTTAAGATTTTACATTGAAATTGTACCCTGAAACTGATTGTAAAGGAAATAAGTGTCATTCTACAGTCAAAAAAATCAGTGCCATCTAATTTATTTTGGTGGAACATCTAGCAGTTCTGTTCATACTCTGAATTAGTCTAGACTCAACATTACATTTACATTTATGGCATTTAGCAGACTTACAAAAGTGCTTTGCTGTCCACTCAGAAAATGTTTCCTAGCTTGTGCAAATAAGTCCAAACTGTCCTTGAGCTAACACACCATCAGCAAAAGCCAGTGCTGTTAACTTGAAAGGAAGGTATATAATACAGAATTAAGACATAGCGTAAGCACAATAAAATACATTTTGATACATGCTAGGATAGTGTTCATGTAAGTGCTTCACAAGGAGAAGGGTCTTCAGCCAGCATTTGAAGACAGCAAGGGACTGTTCAGACAGCCAGTGGAAGTTCTGTCCAGCACCTAGGTGCCAGGAGAAAAAACAGTCTTAATGCTTACCTTCCATGCATCTTGAAGAATGTCAGGTCAAGCCGAGCTGTACTTGAAGCTTGAAGGACTCTAGGTGCGGATTGAGTTTTGACCATTACCATTTGGTAGGAAGGGGCTGGTCCAACATCAGGGTTTTAAATCTGATGCAGGCAGCTACCGGAAGCCAGTGGAGGGATTGCAGCCACGGAGTGACATGAGTGAACGTATGAAGTTTGAAGACAAGCCGTGCTGCTACGTTCTGGATCGGTTAGAAGGGCCTGTTGGCCCGCATGGGAAGGCCAGCCAGGAGCAAGTTCCAGTGTCAAGCCTGGACATGACAAAAGACTGAATAAGCACCTGGGTGGCCTCCCTAGAGTGAAAGGGTCGAATCCCTCAAATGTTGTAGGCGAGAAACCTGCATGACCGAGTCAGATTTGCAGTATGAGATGAGAGCGATAACTGGCCATCCAGAATCACACCGAGGCTTCTTGCATCTTTAGACAGAATGACAGAGGAGTTCTTAAATAAAAGGGGAAGATCATGGTCATGGAGGACCTGTTGTTTCAGAGATGAATAGCAGCTCAGTCTTGCTAGGATTTAGTTTCAGGAGGTGGGCTGTCTTCCATGAAGAGATGTCCGCCAGACATGCTGACATGCAACTGAAAATCTGACTGTCTGAAAGTGGGAAAGACAGGAACAGTTTGATGTCATCAGCATAGTAATGGTGAGAGAAGCCATGAGAGGATAACACATCACCAAGAGAGCGCCCAGCACTCTTGTGAGCCTTGTGGACACCAGTGGAGCACCTGCAAGGAGCGGATGTGAAACCTCTCCACGTTAACTGATGAGCGACCTTCCAGATAGGAGTCGAGCCACTTACATACTGTGATTACGAGACTGGTGAGGACAGATAGGAGAATCTTGTGAATGACTGTGTCCTGCTTTCATGCAAAACATTTGGGAACTGGTTTGCCTTTCCTGTAGCTGAGATATTAGTAGCCAAATGTGAACTCAGCATTATTAGCTTGTTAGCGTGTAGCAAAAAAACTGTATGTTTTAATGCAGAAACAATGTGGCGATTGAACAAAATGGCAAGACTTTGCAAATATTGAATTTGTGAATTTCTGTAGGGACTGGCATGCTAACATGTGCATTGTAGGGTGTTTTTATGCTGAAGTCACACAATATGCACAATGTAGTGCACAATAGGTTATGAGGTGCACTAAAATGTAATCACTATTTCAGCATCTCATTTTTCAGACATTGCCCATGGTGATCAGTGCTGTCATAACCATAAAAATGTGCAGCAGCAAGAAATTATACATAAAAGTTAAACAAGTAACATCACATAATTGTCAAGACCAGTTTTCAGACACTGGAACTTAAAATTAAATTGCCCGTTCAGTCACTGGGCAATGGACGTGCACTGCCTTGGAGATACGGCTCATCCACACTAGGGACTTTGTGTTTAAAGACTTGATGATAAGCAGATGGAGCTGGCTAGTCCTGTATCTCTCCTTTCTTCAAACATGGAAAAAGCCAGAAGGTAAAGATCCAAATATTGCTGCTATCATTGCAGCCGGACCAGCAGTTAGACTGTGGGTGCAATTAAGGGTTCAAAGCATGTTCACCTAGAATGTAGACAAGGCATATGGTGCATTCTGCATAAATGGGGGTTATGCAGGAGAGTGTATGTATTTGTATGCGTGTGGTGTGTGCATTCATTCCTGAAAGTGCGGGGGAGTGTGTACACTCATATGAGGTGGTCACATATGGAAGAGGGGGCTTAGATATGCAGAGCTTGTGTACTCCTCACTCACAAAGCTAATGTTTACCCTAGCTCCTTCCTCTTCTCCATCTGTGCTGATTGTTTGAGACGGGCTTGAGAGAATAATCACCTTTTGGCTTGAAGAGAGAGAGAGTGTAAGAGTGAGTGAGAGAGAGAGAGAGATGGGGGCAAACCAGAACAGACCCTTTGATCCTTTTTGTTTGGCTTTGTCACATGCAAAGGCAATTAAAAGGGTGTATATATGAGAGTGACCAGAACAGTCCTGACTTGGCCTTAATTATCAATGTTTTACAGCAAGGGCTGGAAAGCCCCTGAGGAAAAAAGCAAGCGAGAGTCAGAGGCCCCTCTACACAACATAGACGTGAGGCCTTGTTAACTCCCATTAGCCTTGTGCATCAGATGGGGGTTCAACTGCATACAAGTGCCAGTCTGTGCATTACATAATTTGTTAATTGTTGTCATGATATTGGCTTTTGCAGCAGACCTCTGAATGTGTGCTTCATTCTGTGATCGGCATCTTGCCCATATGAGGAACTCTGGGTGTAAACAAGTTTTCCATGAGAAAAATGCTGTCATGTCATGTGGTAAACAGCAGTGTTCCAAACCGGATGGATTTGTACTCTGTACATTTTCCCCACGAGTAGAGTTGCCAGATTTTGGCTGTGGCAAAACTGGACTGCATTTATTGGGAGGAGGTGGATTAAAAATATGTCTTCTATCTTTGTCGACATTTTCCTTCATACTTGAAGAAAGTACATAAATAATGCATAAACATTATAGAATAAACTCGTTAAGTGCTTACAAATAAGTTTTCCAGTCGACGGTTTGTTCTGCCATTATGTAACACAAACAAAACCACAAGAAAACTACCTAATGTTATTCGCCGAGTGTTCCATAGGCTAACCCATGCATAAGATAAAAATGCATATAATTGCTTTTTGAAAGTAGCTGTAAGAGAAATTACAGCTGTATCCTGCACAGGCCATAATGTGGCCTAACTTTGCCTACATAGTTATGTGCCTACATGCAGTCTGTGTCTCAATCTGAATACTTCTGTACCATAAAGTATGTTCAGAATAGCAATGGCACTGTTGATGGTATACTAATTTGACGTGCTGTTGAGTACAGTATATGTGATTTGAGACAGCTGCAGAAAGCACTCGTCCTGCAACTGAAGATCTCTGCACGAGAGAGAGAGAGAGAGAGAGAGAGAGAGAGAGGCGTAATGACAGGACTAGAGCAGTACTTTATCCTCTTCAATTGATGGAATGCATTTAAAGTGAGACTCAACCAGACATTTTAACCTCCGGACCAGCTAGACACTGGACAACGGAGTTTAAAACTGCAGTGTCTGGTCCTGAACTGGACTGCTGGCAACTCTACATGGAAAAATCACTGAATCCTCTGAATTAGGAGGTTGTTTTGCAGTAGAAACACCAATAACGCCACATACCTACTACAACGCATTGAAATGATGTCTCATAAAAGTAAGTCTACTATTAAACCTCAAGATAATTATTTACCAAGACAGGCAACTCAAACAGTGGGCTACTACAGCCAAAACAGCTTAACTACCAAATTTACAAAGCTTACTTGTTTGCATGGGGAATTTTATTGACATTGCCACTCCTATTACTATGATGTCACCACAGCAGTGTTAGTTGGCATGTAGCAGTATTTGTATTTCAGCTCCTTAACGACCTCGTAATTTAGAGGACAAAGTGTCATTCAGAGAAAAAATGTCCATATGGAGAAGTGTATCAGCTTCTATTTGAGCATTTGTGTTTACCAGAGGATTTAATAGCAGCCATTTTAAAATCTCCATTCATTTTTCTCATAGAGAAATCTGCTTAGACCCAGGGCTCCTAATTTGGACATAACGACAAATACAGAATAACGACTTCTGAGGTCTATACTGACTACACTATACTACAATATGCAAATGAGCCCTCTAACCAATCAACCAATATGTCAGGAAAAAGATTCGCCAATGCATCGTCAATCTCATCCCTGCTGAAAAAAAAGTCATAGAAGCCATTAACTGTTCCTGGTGGTGTTCAGTAGTCATTAATTCTGTTTTGTGCTTCCTGATGGGTTGTAAAGATGTATAAAAGATTCTGATGGTTTAACAAGTGTGCTGGGACTGATACCAGATTCATTTAATGGTTTCCTAATGGGATCTGAAAGTGCCCTACAAGAAACTAGTGGTCTCTAATAGTAACCATTAAGCAAATTCCCAATAAAAAGCAATACTAGTATTTCGTCCAAATCATGCACCCCTTTTCCTCTCCCAGCCACAAGCTGGTCTGGGCTTTACTTATATTTCTAAATGGACAGCCATAAAAAATGCTCTCAGTTCGGTACTAAACAACACTTCTTGAAATAAAGAGAGAGACTTGCTGATAAAGTATGCTGAATGCCAAGACCTATTTCGCAGTGCCAATCAAAATAAGTTTGTCAGATCCGGGCGTTTATTTCAGAGAGCTGAAATATGCATTAGAATATAAATGCAGGCATCAGTATATGACCTTTAACGACAGTAAAATATCAGCATCCTGAAATGGCTGAAGCTGTGTGCCCTCTGCAGAGGTGGAGGGCCATAGCACTGGCTCTCCAGAGAGAGGGCTTGAAGAGCTCTTAGTGCATCTCCACAGTACGGATGTGAGAAAAAAGTCCTGTGTGGTGATCTCAGAGCTAAAGACTCTTCGAGCTAAAGAGGAGAAAAGCATGGCTGGCGATAATCGTCTCTTGTCCTGTCTCTCCACACCTCATGGGAAGTGTCATCAGGCCATTAGGGCTGACCCTTCTCAGCCTGCACCTTTTCCTCTTCCTCACTCTGTCCCTCTTTGTCCTCAGCAGCCTTTCCCACATGGCATAAGTATCAGAGATATAACAGAAAGAAAAAAGGATTAAGTGTGGTGCTTTGAGTCCGTGGCAGAGTCATTTTCAGACTGTGTGTTATACAGTGTAGCTCTGTTCTGTTTGTGGGACAGCTTGCTGCATCATCTCTGCCAAAGAGTTTTCTCTCCTCTGAGGCTTAACCCTCTGGGGTCTAAAGGCATATCTTTTTAAATTTGCATTTAAAAGCACTTACATATAACATGGTACCAATATGTTTCATATCAAAATGCTCTGTTATCTTCAGCGCAACTTTGCAAAACCGCTGAAGCAACTTCAGTCGCTATAAACTCTTTGCATGCCATTTCATGTCTCAGCTGTTGACTGAATGAAGAACGAAGGGTTTTAGACTTGATGGGTCAGTCTCTAGTGATTTCCTATATGTCTGTCATGATCCAGAGCTTTCCCTACAGCTCAGGGCCTGGACATATAGTTGAATCTCTAACTCTTACTGTACACTTACACTAATAACTATCTTAATTCTATCTTAATCACCCTGCCCTTTTTTACAAAGTTTCCATTCCATTTTAGTCGCCATTATGCTCAAATTCTTCACCTTTCTTGGTCACCCTTAAATCAAAATATATAGAATATCCTTTTTTAAAAAAACTGGTCTTATCCTGCTTGTACCAGGCCGTTCTGTCCAGACAGTGTCATCTTGTATAACTTTCCATGTGAGTTCAAAAGTTCACTAAGGGTTGAATTTCCCATGCACACAGCCTGTAGCCTATTATTTTCCTATATTACCTCTTTGTGAGAGAAATCAGTATTCTCTTTTTAATCAATACCTAATCTATTGATTACTTATTAAAAGAGTATTCATCATTTCCATTGGTCAGTTTCACACAAAATGTAGACAGACACACAAATCCACCTAGTACACACAATGAGAGACAGAGGATGTGTATTTCAGCCCTTTCATAGCCTCATAACTCCAGAGGTGAGTCACGTATGATCTTGTAATAAGTTGGAATCAAAAGGGCAGACTCTACAGATTCAGGAAATGTTTAAACCATATTTCTGTACTATATCATCGCAAAGATCAAGGAACATACATAGAAACATCAAATTTTTCCAAATATATTAGAAGTTTATGTGACCAGGAAGATTTTGGGATATACACGTCTACTACTTTTTAGTTACATTCGCCATGTAGCTCCCTGCAAAAACTAAAGAAACAAACTTTAGACACGTCTTAATCAGCTCAAACATGCTAATCAACTACATTTGAAGCATAGGGGAGATTGTGTAAGGTGGCGTATTTGAAACGCAAGTTGCACCATGTCTCACGCTTAAAGAAGAAGCAGAAGATGCTACTTACTGGCAGGTTGGTGCATTTGATTCACAAGTATGTAAAAGTAAGGTACGTTTCGAAAATGACATATAATAATCAATGGAATACATAAAATAGTTCAGTAACAAAACACAAAGAAAATCATGTGTGATGTTGAACGCCTTTCATGGGAGGTCAAATAGTTTTCAACTTTGTTTTTCAAAGTACCTATAAAATGCCATTTCTGTATGTTTTGGACGTCTCTCAGTTGAACTACGATGGAATTTTTGATCTTCAGTAACATTGATGGAATACATTTATGGAAATGTGTATTATTTCAAAAATTGTAAGCTTTTCTTGGTTTAAAAACATGAAGCACACTGTGCTGGCTGGAAGTGTGCCTTTTAGTTGTGGTGCACTTTGCTCCATAGACAACAATGAAAAGAAGCATCCTGAGAATGTTTGAATAACGTCATCTGAGCACTCAATTTTTTTTCTCATGGAATCATTTGTTTGGCATGTCACATTCATGTTTGTAAGCGATGCATATATCTGTTGTTACTAACAACATGCAGAGTTGATTAAAACATACATGAATTCCAGTCAGTTCAGAATGGCAATGTATCAGAAATGCATCAAATACATTTGAAAGTGTCTCTGATCTAATTTTAAAAGATGAGATTTTGTGTTTGCGCTGCTCTGAAGAAATCAGATCTGTGTCACATACAGATTTGTGCCACTCTAACCCTGTAATGTGACTATGGCCTGAAACCACAGGACTGTTTTGTATGTATTAAAAAGAAAGAGCCTGCTGTTGTTGAAAGGAAGAATGCTTGAGTGTGCATATACATATTTTCATGCCCTGAAAACTGATTACAGCTGTGGAATATATAGGCTGTGGGTCATACTCTGCTTATGTCCCAAATGTACTGTTCATTATGCTCAAGGCAGGGTTAACCGAGGATATTTTGTTAAGATATGACTTCTCCTTCTCCCCCCACTGTGGTAAGCAGCAATCTCATAAACTATACGATGGCTTAGATAAACCCAGCTAAGAAAAGTCATGAACATCATAAAACCCCAAAGGAATTACAGCCCCAAAGGAGTCACAGAAACGTCTCCGTTTAGTGGGAATCAAGGGGAAAATAATGTCTGCTGAGTTCAGTATCAGAATTCACAGAATGCCTCTGTCCTCTCTCATTTGTCCTGCCTTACAAGCCGTGGATTCCTTGAGAGCCTGAGCATTTCCCAGATCTCTATGTAAACCATTTTCACTGTTTAACCTCTATTAATGTGTGGCATGTGCACGTAAAAGGTGTTCGCCAGCAGCTGACGCAAACATCCCTGTTTACCGCCGTCTCTCGACTGTAAACGTCAAGAAGTGTTCAGCCCGCGGCAAGATCTCAGCACACCCATCAGAAGCATAGTTTGACTCAGTAACTGGGATGCCCTGAAGTGATGCTCTAATTGCAGGTTGTGTAGAGAAACTGGCTTAGACATTTAGCATCAGGCTATGAGGGGAAAAAAAAACTAACTTACTTCTCCTAAACACTTGTCCCAGCAACCCCCTCCATCCTGCCCATGTCTTGATTAAGATATCCAGCAGTGGCAGTCATTACTGAAGCCTGGCCATGCTAGCATTCAGATCTGCAAATACGTTTCTTCGTATATAAATCTTTATGTACGACGTGTTATTGTATATTGCCCAACCAAGGTTCTGCTTTGTCAGCAGCTGTCATGCTGGTCTGCTAATGAAATAACTTACTAGCCGCATCCACCAGCTGAGTCCTCTGTCCATGGAATGTATGAAGATATTGGTCGGTACTGTCATTAATGTGCCATTCAGAGGAATGGAGGGCTGGTTTACCTTGCAGCTTTCTAAAGGCTTTTGTTAGGCATGCTAGCAGGGGCCTGATTGAAAGAAATTGCTCCTACCACACGTTTTGCTTATACTACATGCTGGACAGAAGATTGTAAAAGTTAGAGTGAGTGTTAATCTTGCTAAAGCGTTTTTCATTTCACCACTGATATAACATCAGCTAAACAAAGAATCTACTCATTGATGATATTAAAGTTGAGTCAAAACAAAAATAACATTATAAAGGAAAGTTCATTATCATTGTTTTTTCTGGCTTATTTGATCAAATGTACAACCCAATCACAGGCTTCCGTGGCATCTAAGAAGATAATACATGCTTCCCACTGCCAAATGCTCTACAAGGGAACGACACAGCGCAGGTTTAGTGAATCACTTCATTTAATTATAACAGTTGCTGCAGCCAGTACAACAGGCAGTGCTGTGCAGTTAAACTGGCTCTGCTTTAACATCATATAAAAATATGGTTCCTGTGGGAGTAAATTATGCCATTTCATTACCACGGTTACATTTTGAAAACAGATTTCATAGATGTTTTTCTGTTTTTCGGTCTCCCGCCACCCAAAAATAACATTTTAGGCCACTGAAAACTGAGCTTTTCTTATTTAAGTTCTTTTTGAATCAGCTTATCCCAATAACAATTCTTGGACTGCCACGCAGGTTTTATTAATATGTTATTCTTTTATTGTTTCTTTTATGCTAAAGATTGTATTTGATTTGCAGTTTGGTGCTTTACAAAATAAGGTTGGTGTTTTATGTTTGAAAGAAGAAATCGCTTGTATAAGGAAACATTAAGTATAATGTGAAATATTTAATGTTAATTATGCCTTCTGCCCAATGACAGCTGGGATAGGCTCCAGCACCATGGGCAAATTAAATAACTGGATTAATCAAAATATAGTTGGAATAAAAACTTGAAAGTTTATATATCGATACATCAATCACAATATACCTATATACCTATATATAATGTGTGTGTATGTATATATATATATATATATATATATAAAATCACTATATGTATCAAAATATTTTCCTTCCCTAAAAAGTTACATTTTTGTATGTGTATATATGTGTGTGTATGTGTGTGTCACTAATGAAAACATTAGGATATCCTAATAAATATTTAGTTATTCTTTAAGAAATATTAATATATCAATATTTGATCTTCTTTCAAAGAATTTCTTTCTTTGTGCCTTTCCTTGGTGGATTTACTGTAATGTTTTGGGTCATTGCCATGTTGCATGGTCCGCCTCTGCTTCAGCTTCAGTTTTTGGATAGATAGGTCTCACATTTTCCTAAAGCATCCTCTGATACAATAAAGAATTCATAGTGGATTCTGTGATTGAGAGCAGCCCCAAACCATGACATTTCTACCTTCATGCTTCACAGTTGGTATAAAGTTCTTGTGCTCAAATGCTGTGGTTGGTTTGTGCCAAACGTGTTGTCTGTTACCGTGCCCAAATATTAAAAAAACAAAACTGGATTCATCTGTCCAAAGCACATTATTCCTTGTTCTTTTGTCCTTTATCCATGGATATTCCTGCTTTTCTTACTTCTGCTATTCAGTGTCTGGACTCTGTTGGTCCTGTGTTTTTTTTTGTTTTGTTTTGTTTTGTTTTGGTTTTTTTGACAGCAAGGGTTTCACCTTGCACACATGAAAATCAAACTTCTCAGTCTCCTTCTGATGGTAGATGAATGTACCTGTTTTGAGATGTTTTTAAATCCCTTCCCAGACTCATATGCATCTACAACCTTCCATCTGAAGGCATCAGAGAGCTGTTTGGAGCTTGCCATGGTGATACCAGTCACTTCAACAATCAAGTGCAAACCAAACTAAATGTCTGAGGTGTAAATAAGACAGTCTCCTGCAGAATCCTCTCTAGAGATGTTCTAATCATTTGCAGCTGATGTGTTGCACCGGATTCTAATTTTAGGTATTTTAAGTAGCAATAAATGTGGGTGTGTCCTAACTCTCTCCTCACAAGAAAATTGCATTTCTATCAATTACACTTTACAAACTATTTTACATAGACGTTTCTTCAGTTTTATTTGTTTAGTCATGTGACATCCATCTCTCAATATTGTTAAAATGGAGATAAAATGTCCATATCTTTAAATCAATCAGAGGGTAATTAATTAATTAATGAAATATACTGTATTGGGCCCACACTTCGGTTTCTTATTCTCATTATTACGTAAGTCACATATTAGATTCATAATAGTAACTGGATATTTTATAGTAATATCTGAATAAAGTAATAACTGAATAATAAGGCTGCAATTCAAGATGTTAATTTTTGCCCTATTCAGAAACATCATTATGCTGAAAACATGACAATGACCAAGACGTGGCCCTGATGATTATCTGGCTGTTTGGATTTATTTTTTTTTTATTTTTAGCTTCTGGGATTGAATCTCAAAAAGCACCTTTTTTGCATGAATTGAAGAGAAATGGTAATAACCATTTATCAAATTACATTCATCAAGATCCCGGCTCATTTTCTAATTTGCTCTCATTTTTTGGCACGTGCTCCTTTCCTCTGTAAATGTCATTAAAATGAGTGGGAGTCTGCTTGCCACCATGCATACAGCAGACTGTTGCAAACCTGCACTGCAGCGAGCCGTGAAGACAAACTCATTTTCTCCTCCCTTAATGAAGAATGAAATCCTGTCATTTTCTTCCGCTCCCGTGGTGTGTGACAGCCCATCTTCACCTCAGTTTGATGCAGCTGGGGGAAAAAAAAAGAAACGCTGAGAGCTGGGGTGTAAACTAGATGAAATATACACACTATGTATAGATCAAGATGCAGTGCACATGCTTGCAGACCCGCTGACACGTGCACCTCCACACACCAGCACCAGGTCTTAAAAACCCACAAATGCAGTAATGGCACTGTTTTACTTTCCACTGTCAGGCTTCTTCAATTGTTTTTCTTGGTTCTGCAGCTAATAGGGATGGTGTGGTGTGCAGTGCTGCTTTTTTATGTCAGAAATGATTAGCAGGAGGGTGTGCCAGTGCTATATCAGCATGCCTGATGCACCAGCTCTGGTAGCCTACATCCTCTGGCGTACAACAGTGCCAGCGTCTGCATCCAGGCGGCTAGCATCCAACCTGGGAAGTGCTGGAGCTTTTGGATGTGCTGAGAAGAGTTCCAGCTTCAAGACCCAGAAACTCAAAGTCTCTGGAGATTGATATATCAGTTGACAGATAATATATATTGAGATATTGAGGTCCTTTGGATTTACTAGATTCCTTTGGTCGTTTGGAAATCTACCAATAAAGCACATATATTTAATTACTTTTTACATATTGTAATTAACAAATCTGATAAAGAAAAAAAAAACCTACTCACTCCTGCTACAGCAATACAAATTGAACTGGTACATTTCCATACAAAACCAGTGTCCTCACTAATTACAAAGCTCGTGTGGTTTGCAGCTTAGCTGTTTTCCCCCACAATCTCTCTCAGAGTCAGTAAAACATACCAAGGTAAAGCTAATGACAAGCAAAAGCTACCTAAGCAAGCATAATTGAGATTTTAGGCTAGCTCATTTGTCATCCATTCATTTGTCTCACCTGTGTGTTGTCTGTAGCACCACCCTTTCATTATTAGCCACAGGTGTTTCTGCTTTATTCTCAGTGTATCTACAACCCTGTGTTTGCTTAGTGTCTTGCATTTGCCTTTGTGACAATTTGTTGCTTTGATTTGATACTTCTAGTTCATATTTTCTCTCTTTGTATGTTGTTGGCTTTAAATTTGTCTTTCTCTTTGTTGAGTTCTATATTGAACTCTTTTAGTTCAGTTTTCCTTGTTCTATATTTCCTTTATCCACAGATATTCCGGCTTTTCTTACTTCTGCTAAGCAGTTTCTGGACTCTGTTAAATCTGATGCCACTAAAAATAACTCACTTGTATCTGGCCTCTTCATGTACTACATTACACCTGGATGCACATCCTGCAGTAAAGTGAATAAGAACCTTACCTTCTTTAAGATATAAAGCTGGTTGTTTTGGTAACACTGCAGGATCTGAAACACCACCTGCACGCCACTTCAATAATTCCTTCTCACTCACATTGTTGTGTTTGGTTCTGCTTCAGCAGCGCAGCAGGCTGGGAATCTGGGAGTGTTGGGACCAAGAGACTGTAGGATGTCAATCACGCGTGCTCATCAGAATATAAGGACCATAACCAGACAGTTCTGTGATAGGTCTGATCAGTTGTTTTTAAGCTGTGATTTATTATATTTCTGTCTTGTTTTTTTTTTATTCAAACTTTGCTTAAGTTTTAATGTAACACTGAATTCCAGAATCATACAAATATTTTGCATTTTACACTTTTTACACCCTGGGATTCGGCATCAACAGCTGTAGGGATGGATACAGCAACCGTAAATAAATCTGCAGTTAATGTTGTACCTGTGGAAACCACTGTAAGTGTGGAAGTCACTAAGCAGCAGCTTTACCATGACAGCAGAGTGTTTCACTGTGTTTGCTTACCTATTGACATGTCTTCAAATAAATAGACAAATCTGCTAAATTAACTAGTGTCTTTAGAAAAAAATTGGATTGAATTCATTGAAAATTTATATTTTGGTTCAGTACTGAAGACTGAGGCCATTTTCCATGCAGCTTTCTCCTTCAGCCTCTTCATACAGTTGAAGTCTGTTGACTCTGCATTAGACAGAGCTGTGTAAACAAATTTCTCCCCTCCCACGTCCAGCAGATCTGCTGTGATTGGTTGAGTTACAGACTTGATTTCAATGCTGAGAACGAGTCAGCTTATTTTCTTGGGCTTTTCTGCTCCTTGGATTCCTTTTTGAAGAGTGATTAAGATTCACTGAATCATTTCCTCTTTGTGTTCTTTTTTTCTTTTTCCTTTCCTAATATAATTGCAGTGAGAGAGAAAAACGTGGGCAAGTCCCCATGCCCATAAAAGGACTGATTATTATAGGTGCTTTAGGAGAAGACTGATTTGCAACTGTGTCACTGCTTCACTGAGCTCTCCCAGAGCTCCCAGCAGAAAAGTTTTAATTGTAACGGATAACAAGGACGGTGCCTTTTCTCTCTCTCGCCCTTTTCCTGTCATTTCCTTTATGCTTCTATCATTCTCTACTTTGCGTCATTGTTTAACAGTCTTTTGCTGTGAGTGACTCATTTGTGTTGAGTCTCACCTTAATCCCGCTGGCACAGTCAGATACATCATTTCCCCAGCACGTCTTCAGCAAGAGATCTGTGTAGTGAGCACAGCCATGTTTGCTGAGCTTATGGTTTGTGCACTCTGATTGGCTGTGGGCTGAAAAAGGCGGGACTGAGCTCACAGGACAGATGTATCCCTCCATGATTCAGTGGGGAGTGGGTGTTTGATCAGGCGACACGTTTTATTGGAACACAAATGAACGGTTGCCCATTAGTCATCAGCAAATGCGCAATCTATGTGCATACCTGTTTAACCGGTGTTGTCGCCCTCTCTCTAACTGGCCTTGTCTTTTGTTTGAAGGACACTTTAAAGAGCTTAACTCTTTAAAAATGGCTCTTTGGCACAGATCTCTGGATACTGCTGCTTGGCTAATCAGTTGGCAGGTTTGTTTCGACGGTTTCTTCGCTGATGAGAGCCGACGAGGGGCCAACATGCCAGAGATGGAAGGAAGCGAGTCGTCATGGCGACATGCGCTCCCCAGAGTCCCCATGCACTCTTGTTATTAATATTTATCATTTAGTTGCTTGGCAAACACCCTTTTCTGATGCGACCTACATAGCCTACAGTTGCTAATGTGATTCATAATGTATAGAATATGATGTATGCTGATGCTGATGCCTGTCGGAAGGGCACGCAGCCTCAAGTAACCACACTTGGAGCTTGACCTTTGGTGCCTTTAGCCTTTGTATTTTTGCACTTACGCTGTGACATACATAAAAGGGCCTGATTTACAAAAGCCAAACTAAGCACATGACCATTGACGATCATCATCCAGTCATTGATCATGTTACTGGAATATTACTTGAGGTGTGACTGGAATATTACCTTATCCTCCATCTGTTTTCCCATTCTTCTTTTCTGTAACTTTAGTACAGACCTTCCTTCCAAAACCTGGGTAATTAAGCCCAGACATGCCCTGAGTAGAATTTCCTGCCTCTTGAAAAACAAACCAAAAGGGGGAAAAAAAGGAAAGAAAGCATGTTTGTAATCAGCCAAAATGAGTCAGCCCACATCCCAACACCCACACTCATGGAGGAACTCTCCTCTCCCAGACTAATTGTTTGTTGAATTGATTTCTGATTTAATTACTTTACTGTAGAATTCATTTCCCCACAAAGCACTGGGCCATGCAGAGCTCTGGAGGGAAAAGGGCAGTGCAGCTTGAGAAAAGTTTGTGTTTCAAGTCCAAACCACTCAACCTGATTTCTTTAATGCTCTTAACTTGGCGCCGTTTTCGAGTCCACACCCAGTTTCCCAGTCTTCCACAAGCTCCATTAGTCGTTAGAAATTCACCATCACATCTACTAACATATTGTGGAGCTGTGAGGACGTTTAAGGCCGGCTGTTTACTGTCATAAAGAACGGCTGATCACACAAAGCACTTTTATCTCAGACTCGTATATGATCATGACCCACTTTTCATGCTTATGAGTTCTGTGTATAGTTTGTGAATGAGGTATAATTTCTTTATGGGAACAGTTGCTGATTATATCTGTTTTGAAGTTGTATCAAAGAATAGCACTATCAAGGGTAATTGAAAAGACTTCTGTTGTTTTATAGCAAGGTCAAGGAAATGTCATGACAATGTACTGCGCCATAAGGCACGACTCCAAGTTTGTAAATTTCCTCGTTGTCTTAAACTTCATAGCTTTTTATATTCTCTGCCTCTTTATTAGCCTACACATTATGTATACCATCTGCACTTCCATTTTATGTCACAGAATACAAAATTTAGCATCCTCACTAAGCTAAGCGCCAGCGCTTTGGTGGTGCCAGTGGACAATATCTTTTTCCCATATGAGCAATGTCAACTCACGAAGGAGAGTCATTATTCACCAATGAATCTCAAGGTTATGGAGATAAAGCGCTGAGTCAAAACATTAGGATTCCTTCCTGGACCCATTTCCTGGCCGACATGGATCATAGCAACTGAAAGTGTCGAGTTGTCCCTTTTTAGAGCTCTTTTGAGAGTTCTTCCCCACCGATGAAAGGCTAATGAGCTTCGGCACCTCACCGATTAGCTCTGGCCGGCTTTCTCCACTCTGCACCACAGGCCTTCCTCCAACCTAGGAAGGAGTGCTACTGGCTACACCCCTTATCAATGTCTGCTGTAATTGCTGCTGACAAGTTCGAAGTTTTCCATGGACTCATTTCTGGGGAGCTGTGGACCTCATTCTTTTTCTTATCAAACTCCTCAAGGCTTTATTTATTTCTTTATTTCTTCGCAGCAGAGATTGAGAACAACAGAGGGACAAACCTCAAGGGCAAGCCTGAATGCTTGAGCTTTGCTAGAAGCTCTTTTTTTCACCCTTCCAGATCCCTACCAGGCTTTGATGATGTGGTGGTTTTGGCATAATGTGATTAAGAGGAAAAGAGGTGGTGATAGTTGCAGTTGCATGTTTTTTGGCGGTTGGGTGGAGGGTGTTTGAGGTGGGGTGACAGGAGATGTGCGGTACGGGGAAGGTTATCATGCCTCGGGCAGAGGAAGCCATTCTCTAGGAGCACAATGCAGGCAGGCGTGCTCAGGCTAAATAAATTATCACGGGGGCTATTTTTAAGCTGAAGTGTAAATGCAGTAATCCTCTGAGCAGGAGCTGAGAGCCTACACCCAGAACCACATTAGGGAATACAGCCCTCCCCTCATCTGTGTGCTCTCTCACTCAATCTCTCTCTCTCTCTCTCTCTCTCTCTCTCCCGCTCTCTCTCACTTGCGCTGTTCCTCTTTCTCTTTATCCTTCTCTGCGTGCTCTTGTGTTCTATCTTTTAATACTCTTTTCTTTTGAGGCCATATTGTAAAATTCCCTCTAGTGCTAAATGTATTCAGAGTTATAAATATTAGCACCCTGAGAAGTGGAAGAGCACAATAACAGATAATTGGTTAACTACTAAAAGATAAAATACAAACTTCTTAAGTTATTATCGACAGAAGGATTCCTCATCAGTATATAAGGTACTGCACAGTGCATCCAGTTAACACCTATATGAGTCTTCTTCCTCTTTTGGCAAACTTTGTTGTATTTGTATGTGCAATACAGCCTCTAATAATGGTAGCTAATAGGGCTATAATGGAGTGTCGTTAATCATAGGCTGGAGGTTAGGTTTTACAAGGTTAATGATTGGAGAGAAAGTGTTTTTTCGAGTGGGACCAGTTCCTCAGGTATTTATCAGTGTCAAACTCAGCCAGACTCCATGCACCGTTGACTCTGAGGCTACAGCCAGCGCTGCACCACTACATCACAGAAGGAAGGAGAGGTTCCTCGCTGTCAGAGTTAATTCCAGCTTCTCCCACTCTGATCTCCCCGAGCATCATGTTTTATTTTTCTCTCTGTTTTGTTTGTGTTTACGGTGAAACAGGTGAGTCAGACTGATTCACTACGCAGTTGCAGTTGCATCGTCACCATGGTTTTGTTTTTACCTGATTGTGAATGAGTGCAAATTTATCCTAGCCACGATTGCAACCCTCCAGCCATGCCTTTCATTGTACTTGATTTAACCGGAATGTTGTCCTCCTCTGCCTCCCATTCGCTCATCCCTATCAGGACCACTCTCCCCAGCTGTGCTTAGTTTGAGAGAGCATAAACAGAGTGAAGAAAAGATACAGAGAACAGCTGGTTAAGACCTGCCTCTTATGCTGAGCTCCCCTGCAGACTGTGTGAAGAGCTGTTGAATAAATCAACTAGTTTTGAAGGGAAAGCTACACTTTTTGCCTGTTTAACCTCTTTCTCAAGTAATTGCTTAATTATGTAATTAATGCATTTATTAATAGGGACATAGATAGAGAGGCAAACACAGAGACAGACTTTATTGATGAACCCAAATTTCCAATTGTAGCTAAAGAACATAGGATGATATATTTATTTAGACCTCATTATTAGTGATGTCAAAGTTGAAAAATAAATAAAGCGTTCATTTTTTAACGCTGTGAACACGGTTTTATGCTTTGACCCTTCAAATCTTCTGTAGTTCCAACCAGCTGCTCCCAGACTGTATATTACTGACTGACTTTGTGACTCTTATTCAAATACAGGTTTTAAATGATGTTTCATTGATTGCTCTCTTGATACAACAAGTTATTTCCAGTTACTGCCATGCCGTGAATTTGTTTATCACTGTAGTACATCAAGTCTACAGTATCGCTTGCAACAAAACAAGGTGTCAGTAATTCAGCAGACTACCCTGGACAGTGATCTTGGGACAACTAAGCAAGTGACCAACAAACTAACAAAAGTAATAGAAAAGTGGAAAGCTGGAGTTCTCAAAATAAGTTCTCAAAATAAGATTTAACACAACGAGCAAGAGTGCTGTTGCAGCCACTGTTACTCTGACTGGACATTTGGTAATGAAAATTGGACTACGTTCACCCTAATTCTGTGATTTTAATGTTAAGGGTGATTGTATAATAATATTAATGAATTATTGAATATATTAAACATGTTCGTATGAGCCATATTTTGTCAACTCATATAGCTAGAGCAAAATGCACTGCTTTTTGGTTCTTTTTTTTTCTTTCAAATTTGAGCAAATAAGACAAACGCAATTATTCGCAAATAACTGCCCAAAAGAATGCAATTAACTGTAAATAATTATTTTAATAATTTGACAGCCCTACTAATTATACACACTACACGTTTACTCATACACACGGTGTAAAGAGTGCAGTTAACCCCCTAGAAGTCCACAGCATTTCCACATCAAAGGCTTTCGTTCCTTCTCTTTTTTCAGTACAGCATAAGAGCTGTTTAGCTTAGCATAATTAGCATCTGCCTAGCTCATCTCCTCAACCAGTTTGGGGAATGACTGAACGCAGCACTATAAAGCTTTCAGTCTTTCATAAATTTTGTTCATTTTACTGAAAGTCCTTAGTGGTGGGATTCTGTTACCCACCACAGCTCTCATCTTCAGAGGTTTATCACGGTCTGAAATGCTCAATAGATTAATAGAATATGCAGGTTCAGTGAAAGTATGTCAGTTTAAAAAAAAACAATAATGACTTAACAACTGCATTATGTAATCTAATTATTATAATCATTTTTAATCACCAGAAACGGCCATCATTTGACTCTTGAGCTGTTAAATAGTCTATTGCTTAGAATATGAAATAGGTTTAATAGTGTATATTCAGCTAAGTGGCTCTTCACACTATGCATGGTCAAAAATGTAATCGATGAATTCATCTGACTCTGATTAAACCAAGAAGAGAGTTTAATTGTCAAATGTTGAATGTTTTAAAAGCGTATTAGGATGCTGTTTCAAGTGATTTATTCAACAGCTCTTCCTGCAGTCAGCAGGGGAACCGGTGCTGTGCCTAAACCAGCTGTTGTCTGCCTCCTTTCTCCACAGTCCTTCTCCTCGTGCCTCTTCTATACTCAGCACAGCCAGGGAGGGAGAGAGGGAGCGGGAGGGGAGGAAGCAAACGCGACAAATGGGAGCGTCAATGATGAGAGTCAGAACAAAGAGCAAACGACTCCGTCTGCATAAATAGACCTATTTACTTAACCTCTGCGGGTTATGCTGATGAGCAGTTTTGTTTGAAAAACTTCCCTCTTTTGTTTGTTATCAGAAATCAGGGCAGGAACTAAAAGTGTGGGGGAACAGGACGACCTATTTAAGCTTTGTACGTATGCTGACAGGCTACAAGCAGCAGATCCAAAACTATGCTCTTATGTGTGGTCTATGAGAAATATCCAGCAGTGTTTTTAAGCTGGTGAGAACTAAGCAGTGGCTTAAAGCCCAACAATGCTCTGAACTCACATGTGGGTTCTGAAGTAGACCAACTGCTGTGTTTTGGTGTGGACCTAGGTTTACAGTGATTGCCCATTCTATGGTAATAAATTCAAGAGCAGCCCACTTCAGAGCACTGCTGTGGTGAATAAATAACTGCACCTTGTCACTTCTTACATAGCTTTCCATCTAATCGCCATTAATCAGTGAGCCCACACATCTGTGAAACACCATGGTGGTTTGTGGGTTCCTTTCCTCACTGGTACATTTAATTCCTTAGAAGTTCACTGCATGAATGGATGGCAAGCATATACCTTCAGCACTCAGTACCAAACATGCAAGGCCTCACCTCCACTGCCGTTTCTAATCGGTTATCCCCCTTCAGTGTTCTCGAACGTAGCCGCAGGTCATTTGCCAAAACAGAAGCCACAGTAGATCAGAGTCACCAAAAAACCTTGCAAGTCATCCAATCAGGAAGCTCCTCAGCCACTACAAAGGCAGAGCTGTCAGTCATGATGGAGCTCAAAGGGCTTTGGGCTGTTTTAGGCAGAGAGAAGCTAGGCTTGGAACAGTCAGGGGCTGAGCTGGAATTCAATGGGAGAGGTACGAACTGATTATGAATGCATAGGTAGCCTCCAGCTCCTTCTCCTCCAGAGCTCTCTCTAGGATCTCTCTTTCTCTCTCTCTCTCTCTCTCTGGGCTGCTCATCTGTAATTCATTTGAATCCAATCTATCATTTCCACCGAGGCAGTATGGAGCAGGAAGAGATAAAAAGATCTAACACTCTATCTTCGTCATCTTTTATTGCACTATAAATTGCGTCAAGGGAAGGTTACGATGATAAACATCCTTTGTTTGGAAAGGAAACAGAACGTAGTCATGTCATGTGTAGCATATGAACTGTGTGTATTCTTCCTGTGTTCCATTGTGAGTAAATCACATTGTTTGAGGATGGAGTCAGTGGGGTGAAGGAGAATCAAGTGCGTTCTCTGAGCTAAACTCATACTGTCGTCGTTCGTTTGGCTCTAGGATGGTTAATCAAAGAGAAGAGGGCAACTGGCCAAGAATGAGAACTCTGTCTGGCTCACTTGATTTTTTGATGGAGATTTAGAGGGATATTAATATGGCTGTCCTGATTACTTGATTAAAATCTATTTGTTAATAAAAAAAAGATTGATTTAAGATTCAAGTTCTTGATGGATTGTCTCCACAGGGGGGTTGCTATTAGAACACAACTTGCTTTTTTGAGTATCACTGAAAAAGAGGAAACCCACACCAGCAGGATAGCGCTAATGCTTCAGGTTGTAGTCACAAATTGCATTAAATAAAGTAAAATTAAATGTTTGAAGTCTAGGCTGAGCAGCGTGGTAGAAAGCAAAAGGTTAACAGGCTACTCCAGTAATATTTAGTTAGGCTTTAGTGAATGATTCACTGTGTACCTACAACATATAGTGAATATGGCAATTTTTATTGTTTGGTTTCAACAAAACAAACAAAACTTAAACAGAACATAAACGTTAGTGATCGTCTTTGAAATGACTAACCTGTCTTCGGAGTGGTAGGTAGTTAGGGGTGGCTCTGTTACATTGGAAATTTTGATTCTGGTTGCGGTTTCCTAACGTCAAGGTGTCATGGAGGCCCACTGTTTTAAAACCCTTAAACTCCTACTAACAGTAAGCATAAGGATGGGTTATTTTTGTTCTGCCTAACAGCAAGTTCCCCAAAAACTCTCCATTTACTACTTTTAGGCCTCAGAGATTGGGCTTAAAACACTTCTCCCAACAATTGACCTGACAAAGTGTGTGTGCGCGCCTTGGTGAGCTTGCGTGTGCACGTATGGTAGCTGTCATGTTGGTGCTCCTTCTGGCAAAGTAAATGAAAATTCTTGACCTTGATTCAGAATCTCCAGAAACAAAATAGCTGCTTTATGGTTCAGCCTCCAAGCCTCCAGAGCCAGCCATTCATACTCCCCACTCAACAACAGCGCCTGTGCATCTGCTTGAGATGGAGGCCCTGCGTTGCGTTGACAGCTTGTCAAGACGCTCCATGATAATGAATTTCAGATACTCGCCAGGAGGCAATGCATGTTCTTCGAGTGTATACGCTCTAATAAGGTCCTCCAAGAGATGGAGATTGTGATTTAGTATGTTGAGTATGTACGGATTTATGATGCTGACCACTTTAGCTGTGATTCGTTCAATACAGATTGATACGGTAACCTCAGCTGGTGTTTTCCTGTAAGATCTAACTGCACTTGTCGACTGCTGAGTGTCAGATACGTCTTGAGCCAGTTGTGTTGTGATCCCGCACGTCACACGTTGCATGTCGGGGCATGTCAGAGGCATATGAATGTTTGCTCTCTCTCTCTCTATCTCTGTCAGGGCAGATGAGCTAGTGGAGTGCCAGTTCACTGACATATACAGATACTGTGGGACCCTTCACTGTCTTTTTATGCTAGAGCTAAACCATGTTTCTATTGATTTACCACTATAACCACCGTTTTAAGCTTGTGTTCTTTCTCTTCTTCTCCCTCCTCCTGTTGTTTCCTCCTCCTCTGTCTTTTTTTATTTTTAATCTGGCTAAATTCTTCCCATCGACATTCGTTTTTAAAATGTCTTGTGCTTTGCTTTCTGCTTCCCTGCCCATGTTCATTTTTACCTCTTCCATTTCCTCAAATTGTATTTGTTATTTTTCATTTAATTTCCTTCCTTCCGCTCGATCTCCCTCAATCCCTCATGTCATTTCTCTCACACTCTTTCGCGCTCGCTTTTCCCCCTCATTCCTCATTTTCTCCCTCCCACCCCATCTTCATGTCCTCTCCTCCCCACCTCTCTCTTTCTCTGTCCTTCTCTGCAGCCTCTCTGGAGAGTTCTCCATAACGTGAGCATTCCTGGAGACCCACCAGCCACACCACATGACCCTGTGACCGTCTTCTCAAATGTCAGCAGCACACGTACCAGCCTCCCAGACCACATCAGGATCTCCTGAACCATTCTCTTCAGCTCCTCTACCAGACCTGATCTACAATTGTGTCACCTCCTCTTCTCTCCTTTTGTCTCCCCTCCACTCCCCCCCCCAAGACCAGCCCCTCAAGGCTTCTCTTCTGCGTTCTTCTTCCTCTACCGAGAAGAACTTCTAGGATGTGGACCACGGATCTTCTACTTTTCTGAACTGGACATTTTGAGACTAACTGCCAGAGTAGCCCCACTCACTGTATGTAATCTCATCAAATGTAGCACTTTAACCTTCCTCTTCCTGACAGTAACCTGTATAGAACCTGTTAGTTACGCTGTGCAGACTAGCATGATATTCTGCCACACACTAGACCTCCTAATCCTTGTAGTAGGGGTACTGGCTTCTTTCCTTTTTTCTTTTTTTATCTATTCCTGTGTCTCTTTTCTCACTTTCTCATCCTGTTCCTGTGACTTCCTCTTCACCTCTCTACATGACAACGGAAGAACTGCGTAAGAATTGCATTTTGCACATCTGTGTATTATCTAACCCTCCCTCCTCCCCCTGTTTCGTCCTCTCAGTCTGCTGTCTCCTTCTGTCGTGTGAACTGTCTGTTGTAGCCTCGTTTAACGAGTCATCTCTTTGTTCTTGTTCTGCTTGTCCCCGTGATCGCGCTCCCACAACGTTCCTCTATCACAGCACCAAGTCCCCCGCTAGTCCCTCCCTCAGTCTGAACTGCACTGTGACTTTGACCAGGTGTCTTAAAGCGACAGACCACCCCACCCTTCCACAGGGGGTGCTACACCCCAACCCCATCTACTTTCAGCACTGGAGTAGAAATTGTATACTCTCATCCCCAGAAATGAAGACAGTTTGACATGCGTGACACCCATGGAAATTGACCTAAATGGGACCTGAAGTGGGAACTTCCATTGGAACTGTATCCATTGTAAAACATTGGAAAATGGCCAGTAATTCTTCTCATGAAGGAAGGATGGGTGTGTTCTACAGAAGATTAGACCTCCCTCCTCTAGATCGTCATGCTGCCACGAAAAGAAACAAACTAGATATGAAATAACATTATTAAGATATGATTATAAAAATCTAGAAAAGGAGGAATTGTGTCTAGAAAAAAAAGAGATTTGATGTCTATCAAGGGGAGTATCGTTCACTGTCTGCCAGTCTTTCCTGAGTTGTCACTGTCGTGTGATTATGGCCATACACTGTTATCTTTATTACTATGAAGCACATGGAACTGCTGGGTCAAGTGGACTAATCTTGGCATTGCTTGGTCATTGTCACCTTTGTCTTAAACCTCAAGTCGTCCAGTAGCTTAAACTAACCGCACTCTCACAACTGTAGCATGACACATATCACTAGCCTTCCAGTGAAGCCGACGAAGGAAATTAGGAATTGATCTAAAGGAACAGTTCCCGTTTGTGTTGAAGGGCGAGAGTGGCATGTGAAATTAAAGGGTGCATGAAGTCGATTCATGTTGCAAGATGGGAATCTGTAGCAGATTGAATGTTATCGATTAGACTGTATCTCGTGTTAGCTAACCCATGGTTTACAAGAAGAGTGCTGCAACTGAGATGCACATGGGGAAGGCGTGTTCCAATTAAGCCAAGAGCTACCATTTCATGGCTGGATGAAGCCTCAGCATCACTGCTACAGAGAAGGACGCGGCGCCAATGGCTTTGTGATTATTGACGTGGTGTGTAGTGATATAGTGGTAAGAGAAGCATATAATTGCTCTTCTGACTGTAGAAAGCTGCTGACCGCCTTGTTTCAGAACCTGTTACATGGGAGTCGTATAAGTTCAAGGGCATTTTTTAGATATAGTCATATTTATTTAGCTGTCACTAATTATTAATGTTAATAATTAATGTTGGCCTCTAATCCTTGTTAGTGACTAACAAGGAATGTAGAATTAACTATAAATGTACTGTGACTTTGGAATATTGAAATAGCAGAAACACTTTCTGTCTGCACTGAGGAAGTTTCCTTAAAGAGTAATGTTAGATATGAAGCTTATGAGCATAGCGCTGAAGTCGTTCAAAAGACTATTTCCATTTACAGAATTACTCAAACTAAATAGCATCTGTTCTGAGTTTCGGTGTCCCTGGGCCATTTGCAACCATTTTACAGTGATAAATTATGACTCTTCTGTTTTGGTTGAAATGAGAGGGCTTTTTTTTACTGTTGTATGCTTCTGGAAGGGGAACCATTTGAGGAAAGGTAATTTGATGACCACTGGGAAATTTGACACTTAATGTTCCATGATATTGCAAAATGTCAAAATAGGAAAGATGGTAGTCAAGATATTCTTCAGTGTTGAACTTTTGAAAAAGTCCACACTCTTGAAGGACAGGACGCAACACAAAACACGAACTGAACAGTTTGCCTTCGGTTGCATATCCCACAGTTAACATGGAGATATTAGACCCTTTGCCTCAAAGTTGTTAAAGATGGCTACACCCTGGGATCATGGACATTTACCTTGGATTTTTAATATTAAGACAGGGATGAGAGTCCAAGCCTAAGAGCAAATGATACAAGTTGAATTAACAAGCGATATACCTCGGAATGCTCAAGTCTGTGTACCTCGATGTTCTTCTGCCTCGGGCCAAAAGCAGATTCACTCTAATGATGTGTGGGCTCCAGAAAGAGAGCTGATCTAGGATCAGGTCTATTCTGTTCATATAATATTAGTCTAGACTCCTCCAAAAACAGCTCTCCTTTTGAATGCAGGCCCAAAAAGATTTTCACTGCAAGTCCTGCTGCATTACACTACTGTTCAAAAGTTAGGAATCAGCATTCAGAAGTTTGGTATCAATGTCAATTTCAATAATCCAGTTTCATTCCAGATACACATATAAAATGATTCTAATATGATTGTGCTACTACACAGATTTCTAATAATATAGAAATAATAAAAAAAATTGTCTTTAGAATGATGAATAGACCACATATGATTCTGAAATGACAAATGAAGTTAGAATAGCATTGAATGAATGTAACAATAAAATACACCCCCATGACTTTTTGCTCTTGCAAATGTTTGACTGGAGCGTCACAGAAACTTTTTTTTTGCCTGCCATGTTGTGCCGCTTTTGCAAAGTAGCATCCACACATAAAAGTAGGGTAGATTTTTGCCGTTTCTCTCTAAAATCGTGTACGAAACACAGTCCTGAGGCATTTTCACTCATGAAACTAACCTACAAATTTAACTGTGAAAAAAAAAATGGTCACAAAAATGTTCCACTTTGCAGGCTATAATGTAGCTGTTGCTGTATTTCCCAGTAATATATCAATTTTGGTAATAATATATATGGGTAATTTTCTGCCTTTCGTGCTGATCAGTTGCTGCATCAGCTTTACGGCGATTGCAAATCCAACAACTTGCGCTCACACTTCCCATTTAATTTAAACTCTCAGGTAAAAGTGAAGGTCTGAAAGGGGCTTTGGACTCCCACCAGGGGAATCATCAAGCATCAAACTTGTGATCTCGTAACGAGAGGGCCAGCAAATTTGTTATATGTCAAGTCATTCTCAACATTTGAACAGTAGTGTACAGTAGCACATCAGCAGGTAAGTTAGAAGAGTGTCAGCTCATCCGTCTGCACGATTTGGGCAGAGCAGTCCTCACAGAAGAACTGCACAAATGTACACATACACACAGGTACAGGACATCCACACTTATACATGCACGCTCGCATCCATACATGCATACAAACATTGTGTACTTTTTTCCTACATAACCATACTTACGCTGTGCTAATACGTTTGTACTCTCTCTGATGCGATATCCATGCATAAGACTGCACACTCACCACTACATGGTTGAAAATAAGTGCTTTGATCTCCTCCACTATGGTAGCATGTTATGTTCTTTTCTGCTGTTGTGTACGAGACAGGCATGCTGACCAAACCTTCACAGCCCTGACCTTTTCTCCATCTCCATATAGCGTGCCTAAACATGGATATCGATTAAAAAGTGTGAAAAAGTCTAATAAATTATAATAAATATATTAATATATCAGAGGCCCTGGCCTACCTGTGTCTTGTTTTGTTCATGTATTTTGCTGAGCAGATGCTGAGGCTGGACTGTGGAGAGTGGTCTCACAGCTGCTGTCCGCCTTTAATCACATGTTAATTAGGTATAAATGTTTGATGTGCTTGTCCACTCTACATTCGATGAGTTTTTCATTGTGCTCTGCGCACGTCTCTTCACATAAGGCGAAAAGGGAAGAGGAGGTGCTGTGTGAGTAGACGGGTTGGAAGGAGGAGTAGCCATGACGTAAATGTAGAGAAGTGGCCTGTGTGGTATTTTTACATAACTTCAAGCTCATCTGGTGGACAAAGGGCTTTTTATCATGAAGTGATGTCTATAATAGCCTTGAACAGTGGTCTCCAACCCTGGTTCTGGAGTGCTGCCTTCCTTCAGAGTTCAATTCCAACCTGTATCCAGTAAGCTGCCCTGTCCCTTACTTAACTCTAATACATCTGATCCAGCCAATCAGGGACTTAGGAAGAGGTTGATTAGCTGGAGCAGGTTTGGCAAATTGTGGTTGGTGCTAGGATCTGTAGGAAGGTAGCTCTCTGGAATTGGGTTGCACCAAGTTTGTGACAGTTTATTCTTAAGTTTGGGTATAAAGTCTTTAGTTAATGCCATTAATTTCATCCTATCCTTTTACAAAATTTGGTTGAGTCACAAATCCGTAAGTGATGACTTGTAACATCAAACTAATGTATATGTCGCTTTAACATAACGATAATGTTCAGAACCAATCAGTAAACCCGCTGCCATGGAAACACAATGGCATTTGGCTCTGACTTTTCCATGGAAAAAAAATCTAGCCTAAAAGAGAACAATGTGTACAAGTGAACCTGAATAAAACTAATTATCTCTGGCCTTTGTCTGTTTATTCTATAATATTTTCCTGAGAAAACCAAATATGCAGCTTTTTAAACTACAGTTTCTGGCTAACTGTCACAACAGCGGCCTCAGTTTAAACGTTGGGGCAGCAGCTGAGTTTCAGTGAACTGGAGCTGTGGATGTTTAGCCTCATGCTCAGAGTTAAAACCAGGGTGATGATTTGAAATGTGTATAAAACCACAGCCTACTTCGTTGAGAATGTTTAGCTAATTTAACCAAAAAAGTAATGGTTTTGGTCTTTGTGTTTTCTATCTGATGTTCTTCTCCCCTAAACTAACACCTGCTGAAGGGGTGGTGTAAATATTCCATACATACATTAAACAACATTAAAAGTAGTTTATGTGGTACAACTCTTTTGGATTTAATAATCCATAAAACTGAATTAAGTAAACACTTTTTTTTCCAAGAAACTTAAAACAGCTTGACAGGATGCTTGCAGGTCTCCCACTTCCAACTGTGAACTCAACAGCCTTGCAGTCATTGACTGTGTTATATACAGTACGGTATAGTATTCAGTGTACTGTCAGAAAAAAAAGGTACTGTTGTTTTTGTTCATGAAGGTACAAACAATGTAAAAGTACTCTCAAAGCTACAACAGTGGTCTTGAGGTCCAGCTGTGTACCTTAAAGTTTTTCCCATATGAAAGGTACGCATTTTTACTTTTTCATAATGTTTTAAAACAGAACAATAAAATAAAAAGCCTGGAATCAGACAGGTTGTATGGATCTGATGGAACTTAAAGCTACAACGAAGCATGGTACAATCATGTTTCATAAATAAAAGGTACTGAAGAAGAACCCTTGATGGTACCACCCCAGTGACAGTTTACCACCTTTATTCTGAGAGTGATGATAAGTGGCACATAATGTAAAGGGGAGCAAGGGGTACAGCCTTATACAAGGACATGGATTGTTCATGTAAAAGCATGCTTCTGGTCACTTTCTCATATTACCATGGCCTCATCATTTATGGATTTTCACAGCATTTGGACAGATATTTCTTGAGACCTCTTTTGTACCATAAAAGTAACTTTGTTCATCCTTGGTGTTTTCTGATTAATAAGCCACAGAATTCAGACCTGTTTTATTTTAAAGACCCTCTTGGTGGCTGTAGTATAGCATGATTCTGAAACTCAACTCAGTGTGAGCATCAGGTTAAAGTACAGGCTCCACACGATGGGTTAGTTTGGCTCATTTTCGCTAGTGTTATGTATTTGATGCATATATTTATGGTGGAAAGCATGTCTTGCTCACACACCATAGATTTTGGTTGCAGATGACTTAGCCCATGTTGTAACATTTATTCATGACACTTTTGGCTGAATTATTCAAAAATAGTAGGTATTTGAAACAAAGTTTACATTTTAAATATATTTTTTTAATTATTTAGCAAAACACATTTATACATATGGGATAAAGGGAACTCTGTTAAGCAGAACCAGAGTGGGACTTTCACTGTGGGAGTTACATGATGCAGACCAGCCCACCCCAAATTTTCACTGTATTTATAAACCTGTGTATTTTCACCTTTTTCACTTCTTACTCTCATTTATTATTTCTATGCTACACTGAGATAACCAAGATAAAATGAAGCCTTTTCATTTTTGTCTTCTCTGTGCCACCAAGTTCCTTTGTAATTCTTGCTGCTGCTTCGCATGATTAATGTATGACAATTGGTACATCGATAATGCATAAAAAGCAGTAAACTCTGTAGAGCACAGAATGTTGTTTCAACCAGTACCAGATTCACACCACTGCACTGAATTGGATACACTAATTTCCATTCCACCTTAAATAGTGCTGCAGTTACATTCTAGCACCCATACATGTGTCTGAATGCCCAGTACTGCATCATTTAAGGTGGAACAGGGAAATGAAAAGAAGCAGCTAATTTTACCTTCATCTAATCTCTATCCACTGTACAAGAGTCATTTACCATCACCAAACTGGGACTGTACCACTTGAGGTGGGGACCTCTGGTTTAACCCCTAAACACAGACATATATATAAATGTAAAATGTATTGTTTGTCTGAGCGTTTTTGTCCTCATGTGCATGAGGTTATACATTAACTGGACAGAAATTCTCCAGCTCTCCTAATTACCCCGATTACAGTAGACCAGCATAGCAGTATTCAAAACACAACATATGCTGGTTTTGCTCTTGACCAGCCACGCTGGCCAATGCTGTTTTTCCAGCAGCGCTGCTCCCCATCTAAATATCTAAATATCTCATTTAATACAAATACATCATTCAGCCTTTCCACCTTTAGCTAGAACATGTTGTCCAAAGGAAAAGCTTTGATTGTCTTAATTTCCTTAGAACTGACTCCACCATATGACATCACTGCATTGTGACACTGGCAGCCTACTGGTAAAGGGATTTCACCTATTTTTCATGTTTTTTATAGTAAGCTAAACATTTCCATTTAGTTTATACATCATGTTTTAATAAGATTGGACATGTACACTGTTTTAAGGCATACAAGTCTTAACAGTGCGGGTTCCCTCTAATTTTACATAAATGTGCTTTAATAGACCAGTTTGGAGTTGACGTCACGGTTGCGTCACTAGCAGTTGTGTGCGCATTGTGGTAGCAGAAAACAAGAGGAGTGAAACTTGCAAGATCAACGGAATAATGACAAAAACTGTCTTGTTGTGCTGTTAGATGCCAGAATAAGAACAGAAAAACAAATGACCTTCGTTTTTATGGAATACTGTCTTCAAAGACACCCTTTGATGTGCTTGCTGTGTTTGTCCTTCCCATCCTGACATACAGCTCAATCTTGAAGAGCAGTGCGGCTGCATGGCTGCAGCACGACCCTGTCCTGCCATGATTTGCCTACAATAGAGCATTAATTTGATGTAGACAATAGATCTAGATATATTTACATATGCAATTCATAGAGGGCACTGCAGCTAACAGCTAACTGTATTAACCCTACATTAACCTTACAGCATGAAATCATATTTAGAGAAATAATATTTAGACCTATAACTAAACACACACACACACACACACACATGCACATTATCTAAGCCGATTATCATCCTGGGTCGTGGGGGATGCTTTAGCCTATCCCAGCGGTCATTGGGCGGGAGGCAGGAAACACCCTGGACAGGTCACCCGTCCATTACACAGACACACAGACTTATATATTCACACACACTCACTCACACCTAGGGGCAATTTAGCATCTCCAGTTCACCTGACGGCATGTCTTTGGACTTTAGGAGGAAACCCACGTAGACACGGGGAGAACCCTGTTCACTCAGCTGGGGAATCGAACCCAGGACCTTCTTGCTGTGAGGCAACAGCGCTACCCACTATAACTAGACAACATTTTAACATACACTAAAATAGTAGTAGCAGCAGTAGTTCTAGTGATTTACATTAGCTGTGTTCATCAGCTGCGGCTACGTCATAGAAGGATGTTCCAAAGTGAAGGATCCTTTGTGTACAGCCTAGAAATGCAGCCTATGTTCTGAGTGATTTCAAGGACACAACTAATGTATCCTTACAGGCCTTTGGTTACCCACAGTTCTCTGCGCACAAACAACGTAAAGAAAAAAAAACAGCACTACAAAAATGGCAGAAAAGAAAGCCGTTGGAGCAGAGCTTATTTTTAAATGTATTCATCCATTTATCCTTGTATTCATCTTCATTACCTTATAAAGTGTAAAATGATTGATTAATTAAAGGATTTGTCCAAATGTTGTATTTTAATCAGAAGTATTTGTATATAGCTGCTGTCGGAGCAAAACCTTGTATCTCCATTTTTGTTGTTTTTCAGTTTTTTACATGATCTGAAAATGCCTGTTGCCCTTTACCTTGTGTGTAAACTTAATTAAGAATGGACCAAAAGAAACAGCCCAAAATGACTAGGAAAAAACTCTGGTTCCATTGACTTAAATGTAAAGTATATTGTTTCCTTTTCCTGTAAAGTTACCACTTTGAAGATACAAGGTTTTCTTCCGACAACAGCGATATATATGTAGTTTATGGTACTACATAACCTTGCTGATGTATTAGCTACATAGCAACAAACACAATGCAAAGGGCTCCATTTTTTCTCACCAGTTCCATCACAAATTTTGCGCCACAGTTGCAAGAGGTGGGATCTTTTTGGTGACGTCACCATGCAGCCTTGTTAGGACTGTTCCATTTGTGTGACCAATAGGCTACTAAGGAGGATTCTTCATAGGATAGTCCTACCGAGGACCCGCCCTACTTTGTAACGCAGCTGTTGTTCAAACACATTAAACAAAGAGGTAATACTAACCCAGCTGTGCAAGTGCAGTTCGCCATCAGTATATAGTTGTTTGACTTGTTTATAATAGCCCAGATCTTGTATAGCTATATTTTATGTCCTTGTCACTGGCCTAGGCAGCACGTCAGTACACAAAAACCATCCAACAAAATCAGTATTCAAGGTCCTGGACCTGACCGTAAAGTACAAAATTGAGTTTTTCTGTCTTAGAAAGGCTGAGTTTTTCCAAAAGGTATATGAAGATGTCCAGACACTGTAACTTTATCCATTTAGTTGGATCCTTGACCCAATGATCTGACAGTGAGTACGAGTGAGGAAACCTCACCCTATTGCTAAGAGTTAGCTTATTAGTGTATAAGAACCTGTCGTCTGCTGGAAAACCATTAAAATAACTGGAGAAGGCGTGAATGATGACCCATATTCCTATATTCCTACACTGACACTGCTGTCACTTTCTGCCACCTGTTAAGCTCCGCCCACATAACACGCCATCTCTGTTTACAAACACAAAGATGGCCTATAAAGATTGATTAATTCATTTTTGACCTGAATCCACAGACACACCTGCACACCCCTAACACAGAGGCTCTCCTGTGCAGTCCCATCCACTAGAAAGTTTAGGTGAACTGAAACTGACCCTCACAGACAGCCACACAGCAGCGTACGAGGCTTAGCTTGGTGTCTTCTTGCTGACGGATGGTGTTCAGGCGAGCTGGAGAGAGAGGGTGAGAGATGAACGGGCTGAAAAAGATGACAGTCCATCACTCTATCTCAATCCCCCCACACTCCCCAGTGACTCCAGCAAAGACGCTCTCATCTCCTCATAGCTCTCGTTTTCCTCCTTTTCCTTTCTCACTACCTCTCTCCTGTCACTCTTTTCTGCATTCCCAAAGGTGCTCTTTTACTCTATTTCTATATATTATATATACAGCAGATTCCTTTTCGCTTCACCCACTTTTTTCCCCTGCATCAACTTCTCTCTCCCTCTCTCTTCCTCTCTCTCTTCCCCTGCCTCTTTTCCTCACCCTTTCTCTGGATGGATGGTGGATGGCGTGGGCTAGGGATGCATACACACACCGTTGAATGAATTAAACATCACAGCCGACACCCTGAAAGCCTCACCCAGAGAGTGTCACACCAAACACAGTGAAGCAAGCCAGTCGGGTTGTGTGTGTGTGTGTGTGTGTGTGTGTGTGTGTGTGTGTGTGTGTGTGTGTGTGTGTGCGCGTGTGTTATAGGCTGGGCCACTGATTCAACAGGGACAGGTCAAGCATCTGTTTCTATTCCTGAACTATAGCCGTCAGCCAGAGACTGAGATATGAACAAACAATATTCACTTGAATATTTTACTGACTGAAGTAGTTTGTCACTGAATGCGTTTACATGCACAGCGTAACGTTACGTAAACAGCGTATTATATCAGAGTAAAACTGTTTTAAATTTGAAGAAATCAAACACCTGGATTTCAGCCCAGTAATTAGGTTATTCAATACATTTACACTGATCAGTCATAACATTAAAACAACCTCCTCATATCTACACTTGCTTTCCATTTTATCAGCACCACTAGCCATATAGGTGCACTTTGTAGTTCTACAGTTACAGACTGTAGTCCATCTTTTTGTCTGCATACTTTGCTACCCCCTTTCACCCTGTTCTTCCAACCAGGGGTGGATATACAAGAACCCATACTTCTTACATATTAAATATCTGAAATTCACGTCTTAAATTACTATTAGTACGAGACTGTTGTGATGTCATTATTTGGTCCATCAATATTGGCTCCTTTTCTCACGTACATGTCACCTGCTCTCCCTGCTCTGTCAGCATCCTCATGCTCTCTCTCTCTCCCTCTCTCTCTTTACTCTGAATGCACCAGAGTGAACATGAAAGAAATATTAGCAGTAAACAACTGACTGGCAATTATTATATCAAAAAAACACTAACTCTCTTATGCTCCTCTATACGTCTGTCACCTGACTCATTTTCCTACTGCTCCTAGCTTACTTCTCTTTTTTTCTGAGGCTGCCCAAAAAACTGGCAAATCTCACTGCCACCCTTCCTCTTGTTCATGATGACTCACTTTGAGTCTGTTTTCACCAGAAATGTTTGTTTGCACAAAAAGTACAGTTCCAGCCCAAAATGACGAATTGATGTTATCGTTCCTTTTCTATGGGGGTAAGAACAGAGTATAATGGGCTAACAAAGTATGAAATGAAACAGATTGACTACAGTCTGTAATTGTAGAACTACAGAGTGAACCTCTATGGTCAGTGGTGCTGATAAAATGGACAATGAGTGCAGAAACAAGGAGGTGGTTTTAATGTGAAGGCTGATCGGTGTTTACTGCTATTATGATATCTTTTCTCTTTCTACATCAGCACCTGTACAGTAAACGTGAAGCAAGACATTTGCATTTTACATCACAGGGGGTTTACTGGTGAACTGCAAAGCAAAGTCAGTGCCTTCAGAAAGAAATCTGATCATTAACTGACTCATGTTAACCTGGAGTTAAAGAAAAATTGAATATGCTGAAACCAGAATTTAATATGCTATTTGTCATTTTACATAACATTGTGTTGTGCACCATTGTATCTCACAGCTTAATCAGCTTGATCATGTTTTTATTCGTCACTGTTCTCTCACTGCAGTTCCCAGCATACATTACACAAATATAACCATAATACTTAGCTTAATACATAACCTTTGTAAATCCCTGTGATGCCACCCAATCATGACTGCTAGCCTAGCCACTGAAGGGGGTTTTCCTAGTCTTTAAACTGGAATATCTCACTCTAGAGACTACTGTGGCACTGCTGTACGAGGAAAGCAGACATGTTTACAACAGATGTAGCTATAGTTGTATTTTTCCTCTTGACCACAGTGTCCTTTTAAATGCATGATGAATTCTCTGATCGAAAATCAGATTTTTTGCTGTTATCATTTTCTGCCGTTACTCATTGTACTCTTACTTTCCAGTTTTTTATCTGCAGAATGAGTTTTTCCTCAAGGCCTTCAAATCATAATCTCTCTTACTCTCTCACACACACACACACACACACACACACACACCCTTGCACACCTTGTTTAGTCTAGCTTATTGTAGATCTGTTTCCGGGCTGACTATCTGTGTCTCTCTGAGAGTGGACTGATGTACTGATGCTGGTGGTGACCATTCTGTCACTGCGTTTGAGGCCTGTTCCAGGTCCCCTGCTCTCTGACCCACATTTACACAGCTAAACACTATTTATGTGATACACACATGGTTCATGTGGGGAGTGTATTCAGACCTACAGCCCTCCCAACTCTCCTCTGCTATCAGCTCACACACAGAGGGAAGAATCTTTAAAGTGGAAAAAGCTGTATTAGGGCTGAACACTGTTGGACTGTGTGTCTTGGCCACGCTGAGCTCTCTCTCAACATTTGTCACAGCTGCAGACAGCCCTTCCCTCAGATCTGGGCAAACACACACACCATTACTCCAGATACAGAGAGAGTCAGATCTTTCAGTCTGCACAGAAGGAGAGAGTGTGTGGGTTCGGCAGGGGTATAACAATACACATAGTGCCAGGTTCGACATGATTTTCTGGGGTTAAGATTTGAGGTCTGGATTTGATTAGATTTTTGACATTGGAATTCCTGAAATGTCTCTAATCTACAATTCTCAAGTTTTCTCAAAATTTATAAGTGACTGTAGAACAGTCCTGAGTGTAGATGCATGAATAGCATATCTCCACTGTCATATCAAAACCACATATTTCATTTATTTTAATTTTTTCTTCACCAATAGAATTGCCCAAAAATACTAAGAATAAAATCTTCTCACATTAACTTACATGAAATGTTGAGTAAATTTACTATTTGGAAGACACCAATGATGATGGACACTGGTGATGATAAGCCCCTCCCCACCCCGCCCTCTTTACTCTGATAGGATGCACACAGATGCCTAGTTTTAATCAATGGCAGTGGTTTCCATGAACGCCAGCAAATACGAGACCCTCAGAAGAAAGCGAGGGACATGTCAGTGATACAGACTTAAGTTTCACACGCTGTTCAGTTTTTTCAAGTTTGCAATACTGCGTTGAATTCTTTACATCCTTAGCGTTCAGCTGATCTCGCAAATAAAAACATATTTTAGATTCTTCTAAGTAGCCTCTGCTCCTCTCCTTTGCTGTGATTCTTCTTTGCTCAGTCTTAACAGTCTTACATAAGCAATAACTTTACACATTTCAAGCTTTAAAGCGTAAACCTTTAGATGAACCTCTAAAGGTTTAAGCATAAACTTTTAGAAGTTTATGTTCAGTGAAAAAATCAAATTACACAATTTCCCACTTACTCAAGCTGGTCAGCCAAGACATGTTTATGTTTAGTGTCTGAAGTTTGCTTCTTTAGTTTTGGATTGGTGCTGTGAGGCTAATGTAGCTAACAAGTAGTTAAAGCTTATACCCCACCAATTAGCAAAATGTACAGAAGTGCATGGATTAGCTTCAAAAAGTTTCCATTTTTCCAGGACCTACTTAACAAGTCAGTGTGGTCAGTGTGTGTGCTTTATGTATGCAGTTTGCACAATGCTAATTGATGTTCCATATGCTTCCATTGCATAGCAACTTCAGCCTCATAGCTCCGGTGCGAAACTAAGGAAGCAAATTTGGGACAAGAAAACATGATCAAGTACATTTTAACTAAGGTTAAAAGTGCGTAAGGTAAAATTGTACAAATATTTGCCAAACTTTCACTTCCTAATTATGAAAAAAGATTATTCAATCAGGTCAGTCCAAACTTTTCACTGATGCTGTACTTTGCATGTGCATTTGTGTGATTTTATGTACCCTTGAGCCTCACAGGTAGTCCCAAGCTAGAGGGGCATCTGCCAGTCCCCCAGGCCAAGTGCAGGCAGTCCAGCAGGGAGCTGGTCCACATTCTCCAGGCTCCAGGCGCCACTGTGGAGGAAGGAGTGCTCTGAGCGTGCTCATTAAAGCCTGCACTGGACACTAATGACGTCCTTTCCCCTCTCCCCATCTCTCTCTCTCTCCCTCTCACACCCCTTCTCTAACCAATAAAGAGGAGCAGCAACTGAGCACTCATGCTGGCACTGTGTGTCATTAGCCGAACATACACACACACACACACACGCACACACACTACACAGCTGCCACTGCATCCCACATCAGTCTGCTAACACAGTAACTGGCTGTGTGGATTCCCCTGCTGGAGGCAGAGGTGTGTAATGAAGCTCATTTAGCCACAAGAACCTGTGCTGGAGCTGGACCTGACTTGGCAACTTCGACCCACTGTCAGAAATGAGAAACCCTTTGACTTTATCTGCTGTTCCAGGACTAGTTATTATCACGGGTTAAACTGGAATTTGGAAAGTGGTGGAACTCTTGGCAGTAAACAGGAAAGGAGGGAGTTCAGCAATCCAACTAGCTACTGGTGAGGCTGCTAGAGTTGTCACAACAATGGACTGTCCAGACCTCAACATCACTATGTTTGGTATTACTTAGGATTATTCATGAGGAGCAGGAGATGCAACTTCTAATAGTGAATTTTCTTTGAAAAGAATGGAAGCTGTAATAAAGGCAAAAGGTGGACAGACTACATACTGAAAAAAAAATTGATATGCAGTTAAATGACTAACTTGTGCTTAATCGCTGTTTTGAATGGAAATTACACAAATGAAGGGTGGTCTCTGACTTTTGTGCAGTACTGTATGTCTGGAAAAGTTGGGTTAGGATGATAAATCAATTAATCAACCAATTAATCAGTCCATTTTTTGCTCCCAAGGGCAGTATGCAGCAATAAACATAACATAAAACAATTTTTAAAGTATATAATTACATATATGCCTATTAAAATCATCAGGTAATTGTGATATTTACCTTCTATTTATCACACAATACCCTCAATGTCCGAAAGCATCCAGACACCCCTTCTAATTAGCTGCAAGGTGCTCTCATTACTGACTCTGGTGTTCGCTTATGCACATACAGCTTGGATAATATGCATAGAAGATTATACAAGCTGTGGACCCATAGAACTCTGAGGTAACAAAGTGATGGAGCTCCATCCAAAACCTTTGGGGTGAGTTGGAGTGCTGTTTATGATCCAGAACTAATCATCCATCAGTGCCTGACCTCACCAATGCTCTTGTGGCTGAATGCAGTATTTCAACATCTAAGGAATTCCCAGAAAAGTATAGTCTGTTACTGCAGCAAAGGAAGAACAAACTCCCATTTAATACCATTGATTTTGGAAGAAATGTTGGATGAGCATATTGGATGTGGATGAGAGGCTGGAATTAACTCGACAGTATGCTTAAAAACAACTTAATTTCAAGTTGTTTATGCACCTCTTTCACGCACCTCATCTTGTACGCAACTTCTACAAAACTTTCCCAGCACTAACAGACTCCATACTGTGGGCAGGGAACAGAAGACTCTGTGAAAGTTGTTTTCCTGTGATGCAGCAACAACAAATGTGGGTTATGGTTCAGTACACTCACGCAGCAGGTAAAACCAGGAAACTAGGTAGGGAAAACCCTTGATTATGCTTATAGATAATGCTGACAGTTATGTGGAACCAGAGGATCATCTTCGTCCTTTGGCAGAGTGAGAGTTTCACTTTGTCTCAGCTTAGTCAAAACACAGTGCTGTTGGGTAACTTTGCCCTTTATTACTAAAACCAGTGTGCTTTGAGACTTTTTCCAGGTAAAGTTGTGCAATTCTGATGAGAGCTTTCTTTGGAGATGATTCCGTGAGGAAAGATGTGATTCATCGTCTCCCACGTGGTCGCCTGGGAAGCGTAGAAGTGTGTGTGGATATGAAAAACAGGTGTCCCAGTACAAAGATCTGATGTGTCATCACTGACCTCCACACCCTCTGTCACCCCCACTCTTTCTCTCTCTCTCTCAGACATGTCTGTGCGAGTGTGAGTCCTCTGGCCTTGTGCCAGTCACAACAGATGAAAGTGGTGCGTCCTTTTCAAACCGGTAAGAAAGTAAAATTTCCTTTTACACCTCTAAAGCACACTCTAAAGGTTTTTGATGCTTCAAGACAATTAAATAAACATTATATATTTAATTATAAAAGTTTCAAGAACAGTTCGTCCTTGTGGAGGAGTCTTTTCATTAAGGACCTGTAGTTATCAAGGAACCATCGACAACATTGGGAAGACAGTAATAGAGTTTAGTGCAAGGACATATTAAGAACTTACAGGTCTCTGATGTTTAATCACGTGTTTTAAGGCACCAGTAAAGGCAATCAGAGAAGTGCATCACTACTGCACCTCAAATAACAGTATTCACAATCCTTTCATTATTGCACTGTTCTGAATTTTGTGAGTGCAGGACAAGAGGCAAGGTTTTTCATCTTTAATTGGTTGATGTGTGACCCCACTGCCCAAGCAAGAGCTCTCTAGGAGTCTTTTCTATTTAAGGGTGTACCTGTGAGACTGACACTGATGGAGTCAAAGGTCAGAGGTGGGTATTAACAAGGTAAACCAACAGGTTGGTTTGACATCTTATTCAGCAACTTGTGCTTTTGCTTTTGATGTTGCTAATAAACTCTTAGAAGTGTAGAGTTATTGTCATTTCGCTATAGTATTTAAATGTAATAGCAATTAGTTATGTAGTTAGTTACATAATAAAGTATGTTTATATTTGATTTACACAGGTTTTAATCTGCACTTCTGGACTCTTTTGTTTGTTATAATGTCAAAGAGTTACTTAATCATAGCAAACATAACGTAACGTAATGTAACATGCCATTACATGGGATACTGGGGACCTTTCTGCACATTATACAGGGCTGCCCAAAAGTATATGCCATTTGGGAGAAGGTAACTGAATCTATATCTTCACTGCCTGCTTAATGAGGACTCAACATTCCACCTTATGGAAAGAACTCAAAATATCTGGCTGGCTGGCTTAACAGCAGGGAAAAAGTCATTGTCCAACATTGCTTACCACCTCATAAGCTGTCCATCACTGACTTTATACACTCCTGGACTTCCTCTATCTGGAATTATCATTTATTATGCAACCCCCTAGAACTCTTGGAATAATGGAATGATGAAATAACCAGAGTAAAGTTAAAAATTAAGTAGAAAAAAAGGCAAACATTAAAATGAGTGTTTGCAAAACAGGTCTTTACACTGTACACTTTGCATGAAATTCAGATTACAATAAAAGATTTCCTTGTCTATTTATGTCTATTGTGGTGTTGATTGGAAGTTTACAATCCGCACTTCTGACAGGCATCATCCACTTGTTTCAATGAGCTATGAGTAAGAAATAAAGCACTCTGTCATTTTTGTTGTTAAAATTAAAAGAAGTAGCATTACTGAGTCAAAACATGCTAAAATATAGTGTGCATCACTGCTGCGAGTCGCCCTGCAAAGCCTGTAATAGTCATTTAAAAGACAGAGGTGGATACATTGTTATATATTAACGTCATGCACACTGGATCAGAAAGAGAGTCTGGCTCGATGTTTGCGTCTCGAATGCAAAATGAAATTTGTACTGATGAAGTTGACTGAGTTCTCTTTGAATACTCTTTCAATACGCTCACATCATCAGGTTTATCCGCTTGAGGAAGGGGCCCAAAGCACAACTGACATTACAAAATGTTCTGATGTGTGTTGTGTGCAATTACACGTTTCCACCAGAGAGGTCTCCAACTCCCCAAATCTTACATGGTGCAACTTTAAATTACAACATGCTTTTGTTATCACCAGCAGTACTTTTAAAGTTTAAGGGTCGAGTCTAGTATGACTATATGAGTCTTGACCACTCGGGCTATCTCTCTACTTTAATCCTGTCTAGCATTGCATTTGTACTCATGTATAAATACAGTGCTCTGTTTGTTATTTTGGTTACTTATAGTTGTCGTTGGTTTTCAAAGGACTCTCATTCTTACTTTAATAGGCTTCTAACAGTAGTCACTGGTTTTCATGGATGTATTTCTCACTGACACCCTCAAAGGCTTCTAAATGTAGTCATTGTTTTTCACTGGTTAGTTTCAATACTTCTAATGACAGCCTCATTTATTTCCTTTATTTAATATTGACCATTGTATTTTCATTGTCAGTTCTTCATTGTGTAATTGTTTTGCTATCCGGTGTTGACCAGAGGAGGATGTGTTACCTTTTTGAGTCTCTCTCAAGGTCTCTTCCTCCTGCTTTTAATAAGTTTTTTGCCCTTGGCTTGCTCACTTGGGGCTTGGATCTGGATTTCTGTAAAGCTGCGTGGTGAAAATGCTCATTGTTAAAAGCACCATACAAATACATTTGAATTGAAATTCAATATTATGTTGAACATGGCCTGGGGCGTTAAATACCTGTCAGATATTCTTGTAGTGGTCAGTAATTGAGGCCAACTCCATTCTGAAGTGAGACTGTTTGTTGTCAAAGTAGATGTTCCTGTCATGTTCAGGTTTCAATACACTCTTTTCATCACAGCGGGACACTTATTAGCACATATTATGGAAGCCACTGACTTCAGAGGGCCCCTCCCTGGAACCCCAAGGCACTTAACCTGTCTTTGTTTTCGACACTAATGAAACTTGAACATGCTTTAGACCACGATGCTATCTGTCAAACACTGTGTGTAGGAGTCAGGGGTATTAATTAAATCCATTTGATGTGCCAAGAGAGAAAATGGCTTCATAGTCCTGAGCTGGGGGGGCATTTTCATCACAAAGCGACCACTGTTTTGCACAAGTGTGCTGCCCTTATTTCCCAATCAAACCCCGCCACCACGAGCCCCTTGCATCAATTTCAAACTCGTTTCTCATCTAAATCCTGCAGGATACCTTTCCGTCCTGTGAGGCCTGCTCAGAATGGAAGGGCTTCTGTTTTGTGTCTCGGGCGGGCTCGGGAGATTGATGACGGTGGGTTTGGATGTGTCACGTTGTTAACGCTCCTGTCGTCTTGTGATGGCTCAAACACGTGCGGACCGGGCACAGCGCCTGATGAAGGGGGCAGGGGTGTGTGGGTGTGAGTGTGTGCGTGAGGGGTGTAGAGGGTCTGGTGGGCCAACTGGAAGCGTTCTCAGCCCCAGCGCTGCCCCTGGGACATGAGGCTTGGCACGGGACTGGGCTGCAGCAGCTGGGAGAAGGATGGCAGCATGGACAGCTCTACTGCATCACACTATGCACTGAGAGCGGGACTGCAACACAGCACTGAGAAAACAACAAGCAATGAGTGGAGCTCCTCAATGAGCTAACAACAAGAGACAGCAGGGTAAAGCCTGTTTCCCATCAGTGTTTTAACCCCTCAAACTGTAGGGGCACCCAGCCTCACAATGTCAACACTTATGGATATGGAACTTATGGATAATTTATTAGTTCTTTTCTTAATTTTATCAATGCTTTTCTTATTTTATCCACATTTTCTTTATTTTTAACACATATAATTGTCTTTTTACATTCTTCAAATGTTTAATGCTTATGGGAAAGTATTTTGTATGAGCCCCTCTGGGCTTCTTTTTTACTTTCACTGCACATTCTTGCAGTTTTTTGGTTGCCATTTCAATCTTTTGCTTTTGTTGTGCAAAAAATAAATACATTGCAGTTACTTGGGCCCATATTCTTTACATTTCTTGCATCTTTCTCTACTTTTGTGTGGCTTTATGTACCAAAACTGTCATAAAGTAAATTTTAAAGGATTTAGAATGAAACAGGTTGTTTTGTTACTGCACTTTTAAGACTGGTATATGTAAATTGTCTCCATTCTGATTGGTCTCTCTGCGTTGTGCCTCATTCAAAAAGCAGTCCTGGCACAAACACACCTTATGACTTCTGTGTGAATGGGCAGAGCTAAGCTGCTGTTGTCTAAATAGACGGCTATATGTAAATGCCTTTGTTTTCATGACATCATAGACACTGTGTATTCTAAACTGGCTTGTTTTTGCAGCTTAGTTTCCATATACGGATTGTATGGACTGAGGCATGAATGAAATCTTTTGAAACTTTAGCAGTATTTATATGTTATATCAAACTTTTTTTTTTTTAATTGAGGAAAATTCAGTTTTCCATGATATGGGCTGTAAGATAAATAACAGAAAAATACAACTGCACATCGGCAGTTTATGGGTTTAAACTAGAGCTGGATGGATGAAGCTCAATGATGTTGTATGCTTATACTTTTAAACTCCAGTTCATAGCATTTTGTCCGTTAGTAGCAGTGTTTTAATAAGTAGTTCCTACTTGTTCCTATATTAATTACTTTTTCTAACTCTTTAAAAGTAGAGGACTTCAGTTAAGTATCAAGCGTGGATTCTAAACTTTCGGTCAATGCCATATATATGCCATATGTTTATAGGGAGAAGAGAAGATATGTTCTTCACTGTAAATGTTAATAATTATGTAATTACTATACAATTAATATGTAATTACATTTAAATAAGTATATAAGTTATAGCAAAACAATGTTAATAACTTCTAAGTGGTAAATGGAATCTCTTCTGATACAAAACACATGAGATCATACTATAAAGTGTAGAGAACCCATCATGAGCTCAGTGTCTGCTGAGCAGTGGTGGGCTTATAGAGCTCAGCCTGCTGCCTCACCTGAGTCATGAAGGACCCCTGCACACTTCCAGAGCATTTCTGCTGTTAATGCACTGGGCTTTGAGTGAAATCCTGGCAAGAGCAAGACAATGCAGCATTAGTCAGATGTGTTTTGACAGCTCAGTCTGCCTCTGTATTAATCGGAAATGGAACAGAGGGGTCGGGGGGCTGTGAGATAAACAGCGGGGGGAGCATGAAGAGTCTCCGCCTGCTTTCTCTCCCAGCATTCATTACAGGTCAAAGGAGCACTCTCTCATTCTCTCTCTCTCTCTCTCTCTCTCTCTCTTTCTCTCTCTCTCTCTCAGCAGCACACCAACCCTTTATCTTTCAGCCGTCTACTGATGTGTTCCGCAGCTCCAGGTACCACCCACCCTCCGCCCCCCTAATGGCACTGATGGCTTGCAGTGTCAGCTGCCATATCGCCCTGCCTCGTCATAATTACCCCCATCGCTGCCTCTAACTGCCTGAGCTCAGAGCACTTTTGTAGGACTCCAGCTCTCAATGATTAATTGCTCCCCAAACTGATCGCTTCAGTGCAGCGCAACTGGCCCACCTTTACTCAGCACACTGCTGACAGCTGGAGGCAATGGAGAGCTTCAGCAAATCCAGAGGTGGATACAGCAGCCCAAAACCACACTGCAGTAGTTGTGCTTCAATGAAATAATGACCGTAGTAGAAGAAAATGTAGCTGACCAACAAATAACTTGAGTAGGAGCTGTAGGACCAAAACCTCCTCAGCTAAAGAACTGCCAAGGAACATCCAGCATGTACCAGCATAGGAACTGTGGTTCTCTTTTTGGGATCCTTCTGGGCTAAATTATGAGTTGTGAGCAAAGCCAACACAACAGAATGAAATAAACATAAAAATGAATTAGAAAATGTGAAGGGCAAAATAAGAAGGAGGTTTCTTTCCTCCTATACACTGTTAGAAATAAAGGCTTCCTCAAAGGTACAACAGTGGTTTTAAGGTCTAATTGTGTACCTTAAATAAGTTTTCCCAGGTGAAAAGTACATATTTGTACCTTTTCATAACCTAATGTTTTAAAACAGAACAATAACATAAAAAGCCTGGAGATGAGTCGGGGTGTGTGGAGTCAGTACAACTTAGAAAATATAATTTCAGTGGGTTATGGAACAATTATGTTCCCTGACTAAAGGTACTGAGATGTACCCTTGAGTGTACCACCCCAGTGACAAGAGGGGTACTGTCCCAGTGACAGTTTCATAGCTTTTTTTCTGGGAGCGTACAGAAATACATACATACTTATGCATAAATACATTAATAAATGCTCCTAAATGGTTCTTGGATTGGACATACAGTTCTAGGAAGAGATATTAATTGGTATAGAACCTATATACAATGTGGAGTTTCTTTAAACTTTAAACAGTCCTTCACACTCATAGATTGCATTTACAACAGTGGTTCTCTAAAGAGCCATCCAGTAAAAAGCTCTTTATGGACATCGACTAATAACTTTTTGATTCCAGCACCTTTATTTTAAAGAATTTTCTTGAGTAGAAGTAAAAGTATGATTATTTTCTCAGAAAGTACAAATTCTGTAACTTAAAAGCTGCAAATAAATACCTGTAAAACATCAGCATCTACCTACACCAGTGCTTCTCTTGGAGATCTACTTTCCTGCAGTGTTTCGTGCCAACCTGCATCCAGCATTCCCTTTCCGCTTTACCTATTACTAATGCATCTGATCCAGCCAATCAGGGACTTCTGAAGAAGTTAATTAGCTGGAGAAAGTTTAGCAGATCTTGGTTGGAACTAGAGTCTCTAGGAAAGTAGATCTCCAGGACCAGGGCTGGTGACCACCTAACAAATCAATGTTTATTAGGTGCTAATCTTCTCCTTTTGGCATCCTTGTGGTCTAAGTTCAACTGAAAGTGAGACAACAAAGCAGAATAACTGCTGAACCAACAGAACAGAATGAATTGAAAACTAAAAAAAGAAAGTAAACTCACAGAGCTGCAAGGAAAGCAGATTTCTTTCCTCCCAAATGCACACTCTTAAAGGTAAAGGTTCCTAAATGGTTCTTGGCTTGGATGTATGGTTCTAGGAAAAAATGGTTTAGACAGTGTGGAGGGTTAACATCCTCATATTTCATTTAAAAAATTGATTTATTAAAGAAGCATCTTTTAAAAGGAAGCCTGCAGTGGTTCTGTTTTGGTTTCACTCCAAAGAACCCCTTTTTTTCATGTAGCACCTTTATTTTTAGTGTACAAAAGTGGTGATTAAGTAGCCTAAATGTAAAACAAGAGCATCTACATACAGGAACTGAAGTTTGTTGGGTGTGATTCTTCACTTTTTAAGATGAAATGCTAAAGCTCCAAAGCCAGAGGTGTGAGGAACAGCAAAGCAGTCCAGCTGCTGAACCAACAGAATAGAAGGAAAGTAAATGCAAACCAGGAGGATGGATGAAAAGGTGGAAAACATAGTTTCTTCACAAATAAAGGCCACTTTTACTTGAGTAGAAGTAAAAGCATTATCAGTTAAAATACACAGAAAAGCACAAATCTAAATCAAACTAGTTAAATGTACTCAGTTGCATGAACTTTTTTCGTAAAAAATCACATTTTCACAATTTCGCTTTACCCCAGACTTAGTTTGGTGTCCAGTTTTTACGTTTCTAACAAACACAAAAAGTCAATAGTCACACAGACTTTTCAGTAAATACATGCCCAAAACTTCTCTCAACTACATCCACACTGCAAAAATGGTACCTTGTCAAGTGAAATGATCTTAAATCGAATCGATATATCTAATATTTGCAATTTTGAGATGTTTGTGCACTTATTATAAGATTGTTTATCTTATTTCTAGACATTATTTACTTGTTTTTTTTAATCAAGTCAAATTATTTCATAGGTAATGTTGCTGGTTTCAAGCCATTTCTCAAAATAAGCAAAATTGTCTGCCAATATAATGAAATAATTTTACTTATAAAATTACTTAAAACAAGTAAATCATGTCTAGAAATAAGATAAATTATCTTGAATCAAGCTTGCAACAATCTCAACAGGTGAAATATTAGATTTATTGACTATATTTTAGATAATTTTACTTGACAAGATATCATTTTCTGCAGTGTGGGATGGATTTGAAGATGAAAAGTTTTAAGTAGCTAGTGTGTGTTAGCAATGTTAGCACCTCAGCTCCATCACTAAACTAGCAAAGCCAAATTTGGACACTAAACAAGTCTTGGCTGATCAACTACACCTAGGACACATGGAAAATAGTGTAAATAATATTTATTGCATTTCTCATGTATTTGTACACCTCTGAAGAAGTCTATATGGAGACAGTTGGCTAAAGGTATCGTTAGATAATAGATAAATCATTTCCAGTTGGGCTTTAACTGCACTGCATGGAATTTAGATCTATAGGTCACTGTGCATACTGCCTTCCTCCTCCAGCAGCTCCCAGCTCTCCCTTCGAGTCTTGTGAAATTACAGAGCAGTCTTCCAGGCTCAGAGCAAACTCGCAGTGGACTCACTAACCCTCATTTCTGTCAGCTCCCTCCCCGGGCTCTGCCTTACCTTTCACTCCCCTGCTCCCTCCGGGCTGGAGGAGAAGAAAAAAAACAAGACATTCCACGTTTTATTCTCATCAGCCCTGCAGCTCATAACTGAGGGAGTTGAATGTCCAATCGTGATGCCGCTCGAACCGAGAAAATGAGTCCAGAACCAGAGCTGTTCCCTCCCTTCTCAAAGAGGCCTGCTTTCCTCTAAATGTGGAAGACTATCCATATATCTTCCAGACAAGCACTCGCTGACCTGAGCCTCTTCAGTCCAGCAGAGGTGGGTAGAGTGGTGTAAAACCATGCTCAAGTGAAAGTACTAGACATCAGTTTAATGAAACAGTGACTCAAGAACAAGTTACGGTGGCTTCCAAAGCAAGCTGAGTAAAAGTAAAAAAGTACCAAGTCTAAAAAGTCTCAAGTACTGAGTTCTCTATTGAACCGCAATGGTACTGCTTAGCACATCCAGCGTCTATCAGGGTAGGAACTGAAGTTTAAGTGCAAATCTTATCTTTTTAGATCTTTTTACTTTGATAAAAATGTTGTGCTTTTCACATCAAATTATTCTGTAGATGAAGCAGGACTAGTCTTTGTATAAACATTTTTTTTGTACGTAAAATTAAACTTAATTTTGCAAGTAATTCAATTTTTTTGCATTACTTAAAAATGAAATATAATGTCAAGTGGTTCCACACAACGGGGTGAAGTAGTTTTTAAGGTGTGCAGTAAGGTGACGCACTTCATGTAAATCACAGTAGAAAAAGAATACTAAGTTCACAGGTTTAAATTAGATCTACAAAATTTAATGAAGTTTCCTTAACCTTAATACTGAGCTGTCATAGAATTACACTTAGCAGTAAGTTACATGGTAATAAATAAAATGGTTAGTCCAAGGGTCAGCAACATTAATGCTGTCGTTAATGTATAACCGCTAATTCACCCTTTAACCCTAAATATTGGCGCACGGACTGCTCATCACCATAGCAACACAGACAATAATCTCACCTAGCTAGTAGCTAATACAAAAGACAGAGAAAGATTTACGACGAACATTGACAATTCATAGACGAATGGACTTATTTACATTTAGCAGCCCTCAGCTGGTTTCCTGGATACTTTTATTGTGCAGTGAGAAACACTAAAAAGGCACAAAGCTGAAGTCAGCTTCTTACAGAAGTCCGGTGAGGCCGTGAGCTGTTGCTATAATTGTCTGGATTGCTATCTTGAGATCACAAGATAATCAACTCAAGATAACATTGAGATCACAAGATTGTTAACTCATTAACTCAAGTTTTGTTCGAATTTTCCCATTCCATCTTAAATGGTGCAGCAGTTACATTCCGGCGCCTCAGGCACCATTTCAGGTGGAACAGAAAAATTTGATCAAAAAACTGGAAAATGAGAAGCTGACTTCAGCCTCATAAAAAAATTGAATGTTGAGAGACATTTTACAAGAAACTGTTCTACTTTTGCGAAAAAGGTTTCCTGCCAGAGATGTGAGAAAATTGGCTATAGCTGAGCTAAAGCTTAAAGCAGAGCAAAGAAAGTGTCATTTATATTATATTTTTAGCCTAAACTAGGACATTAGCACATACCAAGACATATTTACTGCCAAGATGGACATAAAATAGTGTGGCTCACAAGGTAGTTTGATTTATGTTAAAGGGACAAAATGGCTTTTCTTAACATTTGCCGACCGTGTCAACCGTGGAGTATAAGAAATAAGCACACTGAAGGAAAGGTAGGCAGAGAGAAAAACAACACAAAGAAGGTGAGTAAAGCAAGTAAAAGAATATGCAAACAGATGAGGTCAGGAGTCAGTGGGAACTATGTTGGGTTTACCTTGATCGAACAAACAATTACTAAGTAAATCTGACAGCCCAGTTAGTTTCATTGAAAGAACACAATAAATCAAATTCACTGACTTACATGCATTTGTTAAGTAATATTGACGAGAGAAAACGGATTAAAACCATCAACAGAGCAATTTCATTTTTTGAGTGTTGTCTAAAATACAGTGTAAGACTCCCAAGTGAGAGATGTCACCAACTGCAAAGCAGAACAGCTGCTGAACCACGAGAGCAGAAAGAAAATACACTGCAAAAAAGTTATTAAGAACTGATTGTGAATGACTAAAACTGAGAAAATAGACTGCTTTCCTCACCGGTATACTTCAGTAGATGTAAATGTAGAGCTCAGAAAGCAGAACTCCACTCAAACTCTGCTTAAATACATGTAATAGAGTAAATGAAAGGAGTAACTACCCACCTCTGTATTTTGGGCTGTCTCTGTAGGGCTCCTAAGCAAACGTGGATGCAGACAGTGGCCATATTTCTTAAGGATGGAAAAGCTGCTGCCTCTTTTCGGCTCGTCCTCAGGCAGCGATTCTCTTTATTTACATCCCGTCTGTCTGTTTGATGCCGGCCTGGGCTTGACTCAGATAAATCATGCACAGTGTGTGTGTGTATGTGTGTGTGTGCGTGTGTATGTCTGTGTATGTCTGTGTGTGTGTGCGAGTGTGTGTGTGTGTGTGCGAGTGTGTGTGTGTGTGTGTGTATGGCTTTCTAGACTGCGATATTTACACAGAGAGAAGCCAAAAGTTCACGTTTAGATATTCCTGCGTTCTCGGGGGGCATGAGGCGTACCTGCAGCGTGTGATTTACGAGGCTCAGTGGACACAGCTGGAGGTGTGTGTGTGTGTGTGTGTGTATGTGTGTGTGTGTGCTCGTCTGCTAATGCTACTGCAGTGTGTGTATGTGTATGTGTGGGAGGGAGGCTGGTATCCAGCTTCTTGCCCGTGGCTCCACAGTCCAGATCATTCTTTTACAGCTGTCCCCCAAACTCACGCAACAGACTTGGCATGAAATCCCGCCATTTTACACAGACACACACACACACACACACATACACACGCTTGCAGAGCATTTAACACAGATAGGATTGTACTCCCTCCACTCCAGGGTGCTCAGTGTGTTTCCATGTATGTATTCAATTCACAGACACGTAATGGAACCTGTGCCTCATACATTGTAACAGAGACAATATTGCCTAAAAATGTTGCCCAGTTCTAGTCAACGATGTGACACTAATGTTAACCAGTCAATGAAAGTCCAGTAAACAGCTTTGTGTTTTAACAGTAAAAATCTAACTAAATCATATTTCTCTAGGAAAACAAAAGGGGGAGTTTTGACCCATATCTGGGGAACTTCTTACCGCAAAGGTCTAACTTTACATTTTCACTTCAAAAGAAAAGCCAAATGCACTGCTCTCTCCACAACCTCGTAATCATATATTTAAAACAACTTTTCTTGAACATCGTTACATAAATGCATAAATCAGTATTAGTCAATGACAAAATATTAGATCAACCGAACCTCAACATTTTCCAGAGAGATAAATTCCAAGAATGCAGTGATCCAGATGAAATTTCACAGTTAATTAGGCCACAGCCATTTAGCAAATGTGTCCAGATTACACTAGAGAATTTTTTTTTGTTTCTTTCTTTTTTATTTAACACAACATTTTTGTTACAAGTTGTATTGACAGCATAACCAAGTGAGTGAAAAGTAGAATCTTTGAAATATTTACAAGAATTTAAGAATACCTTAGTAATTTGTAGGCAGCTCTTTTTCTTTAATGACCTCCGGTGAGTAGGTCAAATCCACCTGAGAGTCATATGAGCATTTGCTTCAGTGGAAGAGATAAGACCAAAAAACAATCTCACTGTAGCAAATGAAAAGTCAGCTCAACTTCATGTGAAAAATTGTATGTCAACTTTTTACACTGTGTCTTTTGAGTTAACCTCTACTCAGGCTTTAGCAGAGCTCAGTAACACTGAGATTAATTACTGATCATCACATTGATTCATCAATCTACTCAGTAAATCAATACTGAGTAAATAATAAAGAAGTATTGGTGGTGTTTTTTATGAAGATTTATTTTTATTTAGTGGGTGAATATAAAAATATTCTCCTAAAAATATAAAATATAACTATTCTGAATACTGCCTTTACAAAATTTGGACAAATCTTACTTTTTTTAAATTCTTTGTTCAGGTAACAAAATTGCTACATAGGTCATCAAATTTAAGTTGGATATTTACTGACAAAGTCTTTAACATGGTGAATGTTCCAAATTTGATTAGTGACCCAGAAATAGTACAGAATCTTAAATATTTCTTCATTTTAATTGTCATAATTTTTCTTTGTTTTAGCTTATCAAACATTCTGTGTAATTTCAGGTTTAAATGATAAAGAATCCCATTTTTTCAATGTGGTCTGACTTTTGGATCCCACTGTTCATAGCTGTAGCTGTTTATAGCTGGATGAATGTATATATGGATGGACAGATGGACGGGCAGGAGAAAAGCTAGGTGCAGTTTTGCGTTGCAGCTGTTTTGTAAAGCCACAAATGTTCCACTGTTCCTATGAAGACACATTTTCTAATAGATCTGCTAGCCAGCCTGGTGTTACAACAATTAATGAAGATCACAAAAAGTGTTTCATATAGAGGTTGGTGCTTAATGGAGGAAGCTTATCTCAGTTTTTTAAATACCTTCTACTTGTACAGTCATATGGCTGCAAATGTATCTTTGTGGTTATATTTGTATAATGCAGTCTGTATGTACATATGCTGGTCACTAGGCGTATTTAAAAATGAAAATGAAAGCAAAACAACTTGCAAAACATTGTTCCACATATTTCATTGATTGGAAGTCATCTCATTTGGAGACAAATGTTTTGTTTATCCATAAGATTCACTGTTGTGTAAGTATTGTTGACATATTCACTTGTTCACACATGACTGGCTATCCAATGGAGAAAATTTAGTCTCTTCTAAGGCTGGACAATCAATCAAATTTTATTTTCAATTATGATTATGGCTTCTAACAATTAAGAAAACAAGATAATCGAGATAAAATGATTTTATTGAGCTGCATTCTGTTTCACAATGATGTCTTCTATGATAAATCCAGCGCATCCTTTTCCTTCATTTTTTTGTTTGTTTTTCATTTGAATTATATTTAAAGTTCAAGGAAATCCACTGTCAAAAAGTCAAGTTTTTAAAAGTTCAGTAAATGCATGATGTGTCCAAAGTCAATGAGTAGTCATGTTAAACAATCGTGATCTCAACATTGATCAAAATAATCATGAGTGTGATTTTTGCCATAATCGAGCAGCCCTAGTCTCTTTGATAACGTGTTTCAAACTGTGAGCCTAAATAAAGAATTCAAATTCAATCATTGAAAGTTGCTGCCAAGAGCTCCTATATCCTTTATGCTTTGTTTTCACTAAGTGCTTTTGGCATGAGACGAGCAGTTATGTAAGACTAATGGCTTTCGCAGAAGGCCTTTAGTGTGCATTGCAATGCATTAATGCAAGGAGCAGATCGTCCTGTCAGTTTGCCCATAAACCAGCGTGTCCTAGTTGAGCCTTGCCTTTATTCCTCCACTGCAGACTGCAGAGCCGGTGTTTTTGACTGGAGCTCGCCGGAAAGAACAGTGACGAAATGGCACGAAGGGGGGTTGATTTAGTTGACAGCTCCTGAGTTTAAATTTGTCGTAAAATCTATAATTTGCCTCAATAATGCATGCCTGATGAAAGGCTCTACGGTGTACCACACAGAATAGTAAATGTTTCTGTAATCTGCATGATCTGCCTTAGGCATTGTGTCCCAGCCTCTCAGCTCACAGCTGAAATATTAAAGGGACAATAGACAGTCGCTTTCACACAGAGACCGCACAAGGTGTTCTTCAAAAGGAGCTACTTTTAACCCCGCACCGCCCACAAACGCTCAGGAGTGACTGCTGTATTCTGACAATTAACACGCTCACAACACACAGGCTCCTCCATCCAGTCGCAGTGGTGGCATTTCAGCTTTGTTCCGAGAATTAAATTATTCACACACACACAGACCCACACACACAGAACGAAATGGTCTTTTACTGTGAGATTTCACTGTAAACAAGCTGTGACAACAATTGTCAGCAATGTTAAAAGCTTTGCAGGAGCTGAAATGCGAACTTGATCTTCTATCAGCAGCCTGTTTTCTCCAGGAAGGCTGTGTTGTTAGTCGCCACACGTTGTGAAGCGTGTGTTCCTGTCTGAGGCTGCTGCACTTGACTAATTGCAGCATGGAGGCCCTTCAGAAGAGCCTGATTCAGCACTAGTGTCACTGATTCACCAGATAAAGCCCTGGCACCATGACAACACTTCCAGCGATGCCAGTGATACTCTCAAACAATGCATCGCCCAAAGTGGCCAGCGTTCATTATGTGCACTGGAAAATGTACAAATTTAATTTGCCGTTAATTGGATCATAATCACTGGCGGGATACCTCGAAGAGAGAGGCTCATACTGACAGTTAAAGGCACTATCTTACAGATATTACCTTAATACCTTAATTCCACCAGAAGAGTGTTATGGTACATATTAGATTTAAAAAGTCAGCAGATCAGATTTCTGATGCAACAGCTGTCTCAGTACTTATAGAGCTGCTTTGCTATCCACAATAAGCAGCTGTCCAGGTAGACAAAATTCCAACCCAAATGGAACTTCACTGAGCAGCTTACTAAGACTCTCCAGATCAGGCATGTCAAACTGGGGACCTTCCATGCTGCAGAGCATGCTTACCCTCATCTAACACCCTGAATTCAGTTCATGAAGTCCTTGCTATTTAGCTGAATCTGGTGTGTTTAATAAGACAGTGTGCTAAAGTCTGCAGTGTTTTGACCCGCGAGGACTGGAGCCTGACACATGTGCTCTATAAAGGTAGCAATTACAGTACTGTGTACTAGTCAGTGACCACCCTTCATTTATTTATCAAGTCAAAACGGCCAATAAATACATTAAGCTTAATATATAAACTAAAACATATTTCTTCAGTGTTTCTTCAAAGAAATCTGTAGGAATGTTTTTCCACACCTCCAAAGTTCAGTCTTAGATGCTGATTGCATTTTCTGTTTCTCACTATCCATAATAACCACAAACACATTTAGTGATGATGCTGTGTGGACTCTGAGAATGCCAGCAGCTTCTTGTTCTGTTTTAGGCACTCTGGGTCTTTGGCAACAGTTTCATGAGGAGGTACAGTACTGTGCAAAAGTCAGAACACCCTTCCTTTATTAAAGTGTCTGTAAAAATAACCATTACGTACAAAAAAAGACAATATATGTTTAACAGAAGCCTCAACAACTAAATATAACATCAAGTTTTTAAGTATTTCAGTATTTAGTCTGTTCACTTTTTGCCTTTATTTACTGCTTCTGTTATTTTTGGGAGAATCGAATAAAAAAGTTCATTTTTAGCAGTTGGTTGCATTTTTTGCTTCTCACAATCCAAGTAATCCCAAATGCTTTGAAAAAGTTCTGGACTCGGGGCTGGTCAGTCCATTGTTCTGAAAACAACAGCAACTTATTTGTATTTGATTTACAATTATTTCTTGTTGCATTTCCTTTTCTCAGTAACAGCTCCCTGACAGCCACGCATCCTTTCAGACTCATGGTGTTGAGTTGTTTTCTCACAGTGGAAAGATGGACAGAAACACCAGAGGATTTTTCAGATCTGAAGTAAGAGTGGAGCTGGATTTTTTCCTCTCGCTCAAAGATGAAAGCTTTAAGTACTGTTTATCTGATTGTGACAGTTTTGATGGTCTACCAGGTCTTGAATGGTTGTTAGAAGTCTCAGTTTCTTTATATCGTTTAAAACCTTTTTGAACTCCAGCTTTGGAAACTTTTGACCTTTCACTTATTTTCTTTGACTTTCTCCTTCCTTATGCAAGTGCATTATCTAATATCTAATCTTCTTAGAAATATATCCTGAAAAAAAAATAACTTGTATTGATTGCTACCGCGACCCTACTTGGATCAAGCAGTTTAAGAAGATGAATGAATGAAAAAGGAAATCAAAAAGACTACCTGTAAAGATAATCGCGTTCAACAACAGGATTGCAATATCCTAGTGTAAGCTAGCTAAGCTAACAGTCTGCTAGCTGAGCATTTGAAACAATAGATTGAGGAACCAGCTAGTATGCTAATCTTTAAACACTCTTGATGTCCTGAAAAAAACCCTTAATAAGCCCACCTCCAAATCTAAGTAGAACGATTGTTGACATGGATTTTTCAGTTTTTAGTGATATAATGAAGTGAAAAATTCATCTCTCTTTTAATGTAATTTAACAAGTTTCATATGATTTGTCTCAAAGCAATAAAGAACAGGAAAGATGAGCAGACTGGACTGGGCTTAAGTCGGTCCCACCTGTGTTCCTAATAAGCACTCTCAGTGTTTTATTATGAGTATAATAACTGATAATCTTACAAAGAACAGAAACAAGCTAATAAAAAGGACTAATAACAAATATTTAAAGTGGGAACCATTATTAATAAAATTGCCAACATTTTGTGCACTTAAATTTGGGTTCTTCCCTTTAAGCTAATTAGTCAACTAATTCTTTCAATTGAGTGGGCTAAGAATCTGTCAGTCTACTAATTCCTTTTTTTCTTATGTACCCGTTCACTTATTTGCTTATTTTAACAAAAGTGTAGACATTTCTGTAAATGGAAGCGTGAGTCATACAGAGTCTCTGTGCAGCAGATGCAATAATAAAGAAAATGTCAAGAAACTCCACCATGTGGGTGCACTTCAACATTCTACAGATGTCGCTAAGAAGGCTGAATATAAACTCTGCAAATGATGTTTTGCTTACAGCACAGTTTCAAATAGGATATAGGCCTAGCACTTCAAAAATGGTAATGTGTGGGGCATGTGGGGCTAAATTGCAGCCAACCATGCTTGAAAAGTGTAATAAAAAGTTTAACAAAATGTATACAGTGAATCAGATCTCATACTGTTATTGAATTTACATTAAGAAAAGGAAACTCAAGAGTAGAGTCTCTGTAATTCCATTTCTCTCGACCTGTGCTGTGCCCCTGCGTTTGTACATTAGGCTTCCATTCAGACTCTACTGAGAATGTGATAGAATGGGTTAGTGGGCGTATTAGGGCCTGCAGTGTCCACTAGGAATTTAGGTATTTTCTGTAATTCAAAAATGAATCAATAAACTCAGAAATCTCATTGACTGCCTATAACACAAGCTGTACGTTTGTATATGATAATTCAATAAATAGAGAACTAGAATGCCATATTTTTGAAACACTATGACTTTTTGAGCATTTCTTTATAAGTAATTTCCCAAACTGTCCACACTGATATTAAATTTCACTAACTCAAAATCTACAGTTTGCAGTGGAGAAGAAGTAACATCTAAATCTTGAGCAACACTGTCAGACAATATGTGTGTGTGTATATTCAGACAGAGAGATGTATGGATGTATATATATACATATATATACATACATGTTGTGTGTGTACATATATTTCGCAAGTGAAATTATAAAGTCTGTGGGTTTTTCTCCTAAATTAAATGACAGTGATACCCTATTATGACAAAAGCAAGTAAGAAGACATAACTGGTTGAAATAACTTTCAAGTTAAATATTTAAGTCAAATATTAATGCACATATTTAAAGATGTCTCAGCAGAGGGCCTCATCGCTTCCATCTGCCATCTTAAGTGACATTTTTCAAGGAAGCTTGTGTGGGAGACTGGGGGAGGGTTGTAAAACTATTTGTCTCAGCCTTGCTTGGTGGTTATTTGTGCTAATTTTTTCAAACTATTTGTCTGTTAAAAATAGCAATAGTCCAGGAATTTACAGCATATGGACAGGTTTGTGTCAAATACTGAGAGTTCTGTTACAGTAGATGGGGTGAAAAGGAATATATTGAATTACATTTGTAAACTTTTTTTTCCTAAATTTAAACTTAATTTTTTGTTGACAAATGAAAGTTTACCCTACTCGATTGGGTTCACGTAAGAAAAGTGAATGGGCCTACTGTTCTTTGGTCAGTCTCCCTACTATACATTGTGCATTACGACCCATTCTGTCCTGGTCAGTCATGACATAGCATGTATGTTTGTAACATCAATTATTAAAGTAGAAAATCTGCTAATTTGGCCTGTATGAGAACACTCAACCTCCATTAGTATGAGTGCTAACCACACTATAATCCAGATGTGAAAGTCATCAAAGTTCTATTGCCAGCTCATGAGGGTGTGAGTGTGCACAGCAGTGACAGCACAGTAGCTTATTTCTGATTGGTGAAACTGGGAATGTTACAACTTACCCCATGTTACCCATCCTATTCTCACTTACTTGCATAGCATTACGGGATTTCTTTACAGAATGATGATGATTGATGGTTTAAAATGTGGCTTAATGGAACCACAACATATAGCAAAATGATAATTAGGTGACCAGTATTAACAAAAGATTGTCACAATTTGATGACTATTTACCACTGAAGTGAGAAAGAGTGCAGTGATGCAGTGAGCTGAAGCTATCCTAGTCTTAGGCTTTCAGTGCTTAACTAAAAGAGACATGAGGACAACACAGTGAGGCATTCATAATTAACCCCGCCTGCCATATTAGATGTTCTGTCCTAGGTGTCCTCAGCTGTCATTTTGACCTCTTTAAGCTAATTTTATTTGTGTTGCCTCTTCTCTGTTTTCTTAGTATGCACCTACTTCACTAAGAAACACAACACACAGCCTTTCTAGCATAGAGGTGCTAAGACATTATAGGAATTCTGCAGAAAATGGGAATAATGGTGGAAAACTACATAAAAATAATTTTCAAGTCAAGTCAATGTGAATAGAAATCACAATTCATTTTCCTTCCTTTATGAAATAATGATGGCAACCACCATGTTCCACTCCAGCTTACCAGTTTTGAGATCAATTGAATGATTTTATTCTCTCATTTGATGGTCTCCTTCTCTTCTTTAATTCATTTTGATTAGTTTTCACAGTCAATGGACTCATACATGACAATTTAATTTTCATAGCATAACATTGGTGTGTTGTGTACTATGTAAAGTTTATAGTGACATCCTTTTTCCAAGACTTTTAGCCCAGAGTCTTTCAGAGGTGATGGAGCATTCACAGTTGTGCTAGTTACCCATGCCATGGACACTAATACACCCCCCATACCATGACAGACCCTGGTTGAACTTTAACAATCTGGATAGTCCTTTCCTTCTTTGGTCCAGTTTTTAATGGTTAACTTGTCAGACCACAATTATCCATCAGTCCATTTTAGTGGAATTTGAGCCCAGAGAAGAAGTGTTTGTGGACATTGTTGACAATGGTTTGTGAAACGAGCCCATGCATGACAGAAGTTTTTCAATGCAGTTCCATCTGAGGGATTAAAGGTCACGTGCATTGTGGTTTTTGGCCTTCTCCTTTTTTTCTTCTGATTCCCTGAAACTTTTGATGATATTATGCACCACAGAAGATGAAATATGAAAAATTCTTGCAATTGCTATTTGAGGATTGTTGTTCTGAAACTGTTTGATTATTTGCTGATGTATTTTTTGGCAAAGCCTTGATTCATGCTTGCTCATAAAGGACAAGACACAATTGCGTTACCTGTTACCTGCGTAAGATGTTTTTGGGAACACTTCACAGCATTCCTGGTCTTAAATTGTTCCATCCCAACTTTTTGGAGCATGTTGCAGACATCAATGCTAGATTTTTACAAAAAATAATGCTAAGGTAAAAATTTAATATCTTTTCTTTGTACTGTTTTCATTTAAATACAGATCATCAAGGATTTACAAATCACTGCTTTCTGTATTCTTTATTTTATTCTTTATTTTATTTCCATATACTGTCCAAACTCTTTTGCAATTGGGGTTTGCTGTGTATTACTTGTCCCTCTACTTCCACTGCTGATGTGGAACAACTGAAGACATTCCAGGCTGGATTTTCTTATTTACTTAACCGTGTCACAGTCTGAACTTTAAAGAATTTAAATTGTCCACACAGTGCACACGCATTCTTTCCAGCAGGGCTAAGTAATGAAGAGAAGGCAAGAGATCTCGCAACAGCCAAAGGAAGTGTGTGTGTGTGTGTCACACAGAGAGACGTTAGGACCCCAAGCTGACGGGGGGATCCATCCACATGCCTGTTTCTGTTCTGCAACTGGGAGGAAACATGGGGAAGTTCAGAGTGGTGAGGAAAGCTGCTCAGATCTGGAGATGCATTAACATTCTCCCTGCGTGTCATCAAAGAGGGTGTGAGCGTAGGTGTGTGTGTGTGTGTGTGATGTGCGAACAGCATATCCTTCTGTTTCTTTTGAACTAAATTACAGATAGTACACAGAGTCCTGATGTTGTTGTTAATTATAACTGCAATAATTGCACCAGTATATCTAATTATCATTCATCTTACAGGATGCATTGAAACAACTGTGTTCACTCATTACTCCTTTACAGACAGCAGTATTTTCTCCTCTTCTCAACACAGGAGCGGAGAACTCTCTTCCTCCATTTTTAAACATCCTTCTTAGTCAAAATAGAGCCAAACATAAAGGATCTTTTGCTACCTCTTAACTAAGAAAGTCTCATTTCACCTCTACAATCTACTCAAACTCCCCAGTCCAAACCGGCACCAAAGAAATTGCTGCAGAATACAAATGAAGGGGTTCAGAAGTCAAGAGCTCTGCTTTTTTTAATGAGGACAAAAACCTATCAGCACATCTAACCTGCTCTGCTTCATTTGCTGCCTCTGTCTCCCTGAAGACACCAGAATCTTCTGCTTTTTTTTCCTCTCTGAAACTATCTCTCTCGGTCTCTCTCTCTCTCTTTCCACTGCCTTCCCCTCCTACATCTTCCAGCATTTAAACCTTCACATTGCCGAGAGCGTGCTCCATTCCAGTAAGGAAAGGTCACTTTAAATAAATAAAGAAATGAGGAGGCATCTACCATCCCACACCCTCACTCATGTGCTTTGAAAGGCTGTGTGATTTTTCCTTTTTTTCAAATCCCTCTCTCTCTCTTTCTTTCTCTCTCTTTAAAAAAAAAAAAGCTTCATTTGCTGGAGGCCATCAGGGAGAGTTAAACAAGAGAAGCAGAACTTCAGACTATACTCCTACTCAGTGGCCATGCCTGCTTTAGTCATGGAGAAGCGGTTCGATTCCCGATTTCCTAAATGCCTCTGGCTCTGTAGCATCTAAGCTCGCACAGTGACAAGAGCTGGATTTGGACTTGCTTATTGGAAGCCGGAAATGGCCACTGCGTTCTAGGGATAAAGCGGTTATGTTTGTGGAAGATCAAAAGCTGCATACTTGAATAAAAGGACTGAAATATGAAACAGAACTAGAGTCAGGACTAGGTCTGTCACAATCATTACACAGTCATCTGATCACAATTATTTTCCAAGTTGCTGTGTTCACAATCATATTTTTGCCTTGCAAAAAATGCAATTCACCATTTGCTTGAGGCTAGAAGTGGGAAAAGGCTTGTTTAATTGGAATTTATGCAGCACAGTGTGCAAAGTTTTTGATAGTCTTTAAATGTGGCACTATTAGTGCTTTTTGTCTGTCAAAATATTGTAACATGTATTGTGTATCATGAAAAGTGGTTAAGTATTGTGTCGTACTATTTTTTTTCTTCATATCGCCCATCCCTAGATGTTGCATTACATTTATAAAAAAATGAATGTAGTGAGACACATCATGGGTCTCATGAAAACAACAAAAGGTCTAAAACCGCTGACTGGTGCTAAAACACCTTTAGTGCAGCGGTGGGGGATGTTTGTTTACTTGAGCTCAAGTTATCTACGGTCAATATGCAGCTACTGAGTATCAACAACCAGGATGCCAGATAGCTGATCAGCCAATTTGGCTGCTTCATGCTTGTACCTGTAATAATTGCATACAATGAGTAAAAAAGGCAATTAAATTGTTAATTAATCATGGTTATTTACAAGCCAATTCATCATCAGCTAACATTTCATGATTGTGACAGGCCTAGTTGAGGCCTATAGTAACACTGGGCCTCATTCACCAACTATTCTTAAGAAGAATTTTTTTCTTAAAACCCACTTATGCAGTTTTCAGGAAGATTCTGAAATTCACCAACGTTTTCTGAATGACTTTGACTTAGGACCTTTCTCAAGAACAAATTTAAGAAAAAACGTAGAAAGATATTGGTGAATGAGGCCCAATGTTAGAAGGCTACTTTAGTTTATTTAATTTAGATTTACAAGAACAATGAGCATTAATAAACATTTCTGTAATTGTGCCAGTTTAGCCAATTTGCCTAATTTTCAACTGCAATCCTTGGGCTGGTACAAATGGACCAAATCACTTTGGTCTCACTAAAATTACAGAAAACATGAATAATGCAGGCAGCAATACAAGACTACAAATAAAGCACAATGACAGCTGTTAAAATGCTTTACATACTATGATGACATTGATTTTCTTTTAGCTGTGATTTTAAATTTGCTAAAAAAGAGCTACTCTTACTGAAAAAGCTGGCTGTCCAAAGGACATCTTTCTTATTGTCATCACATCTCCTCTTGTCACAGATCTAGTTGACCTATTTTCAGTTATTTTCTGTCTAATCAAAGCAGTTGGAGGATGAAGAGCCAAACCATGCAGGACATTATTTACACAAAGCATCTACAAATTATCCCAGCTGACAAAGTTGTGACCACTGTTGTATGCTATAGGATTTTTTATACTTCTTGATATAGACCTCTTAAAGATCTATTGTGTTTGTCCATCTGTTTCTCTGCCTAATCTGTTAGCCCCCTTTTACCCTGTTCTTCAGTGGTCAGGACCCCCATGGACCCTCATGGAGCAGGTACTATTTGGGTGGTGGATCATTCTCAGCACTGCAGTAACACTGACGTGGTGGTGTTGCACTGGTGTGAGTGGATCAGACACAGCAGTGCTGCTAGAGTTTTTAAACACCGTGTCCACTCACAGTCCACTCTATTAGACACTGCTACCTTGTCAGTCCACCTTGTAAATGTAAAGTCAGAGACGATAGCTCATCTGCTGCTGCACAGTTTGTGTTGGCCATCCTCTAGTCCATCATCAGCGGTCACGGGATGCGGCCCACAGGACACTGCTGGCCAGATATTTTAGGTCAGTGGACTATTCTCAGTCCAGCAGTGACATTGAGGTGTTTAAAAACTCCAGCAGATACACTCAGACCAGTGCAACACACACTAACACACCATCACATCAGTGTTACTGCAGTGCTGAGAATGATCCACCACCCAAATAGTACCTGCTCTGTGAGGGTCCATAGGGGTGAAGAACAGGGTAAAAGGGGGCTAACAGAGTATACAAAGAAAGAAATAGACTACAGTCTGTAATTGTAGAACTACAAAGTGCACCTATATAGTAAGTGGAGCTGATAAAATGGACAATGAGCGTAGAAACAAGGAGGTGGTCATAATGTTATGTATGATTGGTATATATACACACACAAGAGGTTATCAATTCTGGTATTAACAAATGAGTCTGTTTGACTAGGGAAATCAGCAGACTGTGCCAGACTCCAGCCCACCAAGACCAGAATCAATGACCACTGCTATATGTAGGTCTGGATCCAACATCAAATGCCCTAACTCAGTTTGCCCTTACCAAACTGAAATATTTTAGAACTTTCTCAATGTGACAAAGGGCCATGGAAACATCACACACTTTGAAATCCTTTGGAATGTTGCATTTCATCACAGGCCTGAAAATGTCCAACAGCCTCTTTGAAAAACCATCATCATTCAAACCATTAACCTGACTCAGATCTAATTTTGACATCTACACTTAACAGGCATGGCCTCTTTTGTTCGTTCCACAGGTACTGTTCTCGTTTGTTGAGGCTTTGCCATAAGGGCATGTTTTGGCTGTGGAATTGTCTCGAGATTTTCGCTCCTGTAGCCGCTCCATGCCACTGCACACACCGCCTGCTCAGGATACTCAGGGAATGCAGCGAGTTACATCATCCGGCATGGCCTTATCAACCCATGAATCACGGGCTGCTAGAGAACTCTCAAAGGCTGTTTTGTCTTTCCCTGTGCTTAGAACTCTCTGCACCCGCGGCACACCTCCTCCAGACACGGGTATTTGTTTACAGCGGCCCAAATTTGGGGCTTTTTATCGCAGGCTGCCATGCTGTGGGGAAGGGGAAGTGCTTTAGCGTAGGGACGCTTATCTGCAGCCAGGGAACAAAAGCAAATTCTGCAGGTAAACCACCTCTCCACTAACCAGCTGCTACAGTCTATTCAGTTACCGCACCCATTGAAGGAAGAAGAAAAAATGATAATAAAAAAGATCCTCCAGCAGAAGTGATGGCTGCGATTAGCTATGATTGATAAGGATACTTAATAAGTCATTAGAATAGGATTTAATGCTCAGCTCTATTCAGCAGGCAAGCAGTGAAGTGAAGGGGAGTAAATGAGCAGCAGCTAGCAAGGCAGCGGTCTGGAGAACGCAGGGGTGCAGGTCAGGGAACAGGGCCGCTGCGGAGTAGAGAAGTCCATTTACTCAATCTCTGAAGCAGAGGGGAGCAGTAATCCATTACAGTTACTCACTTACATGTACTTCTTGGACATTTTGGATGAGTTTCTCAAATACATATTACATTTTTTTCCCTAGAACTATACATCTAAGCCAAACTTATTCAGTTAAGTTTTTTTTAAGACTGTAGTTATTAATTGTAGTATATTTTAAAAGTTTTATTTTGAGTGTTCTGACAAGACCCACCTCCTTTAGGTACTGTTGCTGTGTCTAACAAGCTTTCAGTTTAGGCTCCCTAGAAAACCACAACAGCAGAAAGGGAAGTTTTCTTAGGTAAGAACAGAATCTTCACACACTAAAGAGCACAAAGGTGTGAACAATTCTGCGGTTTAAGAATACATCATGAATCTGATGTAGACTTTTTCTTATGATCATTCTCAAGAACACATTTAAGAAAAAAACTATGACAAATGAGGCCCAATGATTGGAAGGATACTTTAGTTTATTTGATTTAGAGTTACAAGCACATTAATAAACATTTCTGTAATTGTGCCAGTTCAGCCAATTTGGCTCATTTTCAGCTGCTGGGCTGGTATAAATGGACCAAAGCACTTATAAAATTACAGAAAACATGAATAATACAGACAGCAACACAAGACAACAAATAAAGCACAATGATGGCTGTTAAAATGATTTACATACTATGATGACATTGATCGTCTTTTAGCTGTGGTTTTAAATTTGCTGAAAAAGAGCCAAATGTAGCACATTCTCTTATATGAACAGGCAGATTGTTCCAAGTGTGAGCTACTCTTACTGAAAAAGCTGACTGTCCAAAGCATGTCTTTCTCATAGGCATCATGTCTCCTCTTGTCACAGATCTAGTCGACCTATTTTCAGTTGTTTTTTGTCTAATCAAAGCAGTTGGAGGATGAGGAGCCATGCAGGATATTATTTACAAAAGGCATCTACAAATTTAAGTACGTTATCCCAGCTGACCAAGCTGTGATTTTTTTATACTTCTTGATACAGACCTATTTATATGTAAGAGATACCTGGTAGCATCTGTAGTCTGTTAGTACTAACAGAAAACCACACCGGCACAAAGGAAAGTTACTTTTAATTATTAAATTATAAACTTTTAAAAGATAAACTGGCTTTACAGGATGTTCATTTGAAACATACATCTAAGTGCAAAAGTTTGGGCCCCCTAGTCAAATTAAATGTTTTGTTGATTTTCTAAGTGAAAGGAAGTTAATCCTCTATAGAGAACACACTTCTGCACAATTTAATGCTCAGTTGCACTTTACTTACTGAATTTAACATATTGAGGGAAAAAAAAAAACATAATTTGGTGTTTTATTTTTTTCCCCACTGTGGTAAAAAACTCACTAACTGTGCACTCAAATTTGCAGAAAAATTTCCCCCCAGGCCTTCTGTAGATAATATGACAACTTATTTTCACTTAGAAAATCAATAAAACCTGTAATTTGACTGGGGGTGTCAAAATATGAATGTAGGCCACTTTAAATTAAAAACTGAATTCTGGAAACAATGTTTTCATTCATGCTACTAGGAAACCTTTTAGTGGCTGGAAGTTAAATCAGCAGGATTTTCATGTCTAAAAAGCTATGAAAGCTGCCCCTTCAGATGAGCTAATGCTAAACACTAGAGTCAATCAGAACAACCTTATTCATAAGAAGGACTCTTCTTCTTTTGTCCAAGATCTTTCAGCAAACTTTAATGAAACAACAGATGTAATGGCATGCGTTCGATTACATGACTATTTATCTTTACGCAGAATGCTTTTAATTGAAAATAAGAGCACTACACATTCCTGTTTAATCTCAATAATTAACATAATTAAAAGTACAATTACTTATAGTTTATCAAGCTAAGTGTCAGTTGCTGTTACAAACAGCTTACTCTGTTAACTGGCTGTTTGATCTTAACATTGTTCTGTAACATTATTTATTGTTAGACCTCTTATTAAAATGTGTATTAGCAAGTACAGTAACCCTAATAAAGTTTAGCTTAACTTTAGAGCCAGTATAAGTCTTTAATTAACAATTCTGACACTGAGCTGTGAGTGTGGCCTTCACATAGTTTAATCTGAAACCTTTCTAGCTTCAGGAAAGAAGATAAAAACAACACTACCTTCCAGATTATTAGGACAGCATGTGCTTCAATTAACATAATAAACATTTTCATATCTCTCAGTCTGATTTACTTCCACTGCTGTTCACACTGCAGGTTTGTTAGTTAGTTAAAATGAGTTTTATCAGGGTTTTTCTTTCACTTGATAGAAGAAACAGTGTTTAAAGATGGTTGTGATTGGCTGAGAGGTGTGTCAATCATTATTTTGCAACTGGTCAGATATATCAGATCTGATTTATCATGTCTCACCCTTTCAAAAGTACTAATTAAATTAAAAATATTGCTGGTTTGAACATAATTTACATTTATTTTCACAGTTTACAAGCAATTTAATACAGCATCACTGGATACCTCGTTCTACTTCAGCTCTTACTTTTAAAGTAAGTTAGAGCTGGCCTACTTAAGAAGCAATCCATTTATTTGAGTAATACTTCTAGGTACTCTACGAACAACCTCTACTATTGTATTCCCTTAACTGATGTCACCCCAAAATAGTTCTTTAACTGTCTTTCAGTCTTAAACTCTTTGTGGATTAGCTGCAAAGAGGTGAGAGAAAAATGAAGGGGTCATGTTCCATTTGCGAGGCTTTCTTTTCCCCGCTGCTGTGCTGTTTAACCCCGGGATCCTGGCCGCTCTCCCAGCCTTCTCACCCAGGTCCGCTCGAGTAATTACCCCCCTTCTAATCGAACTGCCTGATGAAAACATCTAAGTGACTTTTCAGGAGCTCTGCTTTATCCAGTAAACCTCTTGATTTAGCTGTCTGTTTCTTTGTGTGAAAGGAGACAGCTGATTCACACATCGCCAATATTAGTATACAGATTGAAGCTGTGTAGATAGAACAACTGTATATATAGTGTAAACTACCAATAATAGCAGAACTGGCTAGTCACTAATGGTCACTACAAATTGAATTTGCTCCTGTGTAATAAAACCCTTTAAGGTACTTGAGTACTGTCATACTTTTGCATGGTAAAAAATAAAAATAGCTAAATTGTTCTTTAAAGTAGCCTATAACATACAGCAGTGGCCACCAACTCTCCTCCTGGAGATCTACCTTCCAGCCTGTTTCACCTCCAGCCCGATCTTTTCAGCTAAAGGACTTATGAAGACAATTATTAGATCAGATGGGGTTGATTAGAGTTGGAGCTAAAATGTGGAAGGTAGAGGTTGGTGACCACTGGCATACAGTATTACACACCATTATGGTATAAATTAATTGGTCAGTCAGATACTGTACAGCACTGATAATGTTACTATTCTCATTTGTGCAAACATATTTGATGGATAACGCTTCTCTGGACACTGGAACTGATCCTACACCCTTGAGTAGAAGGAATGCATACTGCTCCTTCTGATGAGATGTGAATAACAGGGACAGCATTTTTATGAAGTTGCTATTACTGATAAATGATTTTAACAATGAAAACTTTTGAAATCATCGTGCACTGTGTTCTACTTACCACTGTCGCACCCCAATTTCCCCTAAGGAATCAATAAAGTACATCCATAAAGCTGAAGCCTGTTACTCAGTAGTAGAAGTATCTCATCTAGGTGACCATAAGCAGCTGATGTCACTGTGTAAATCACTGCGTTCTTTCTTAGGCTGCGAAAAAGAAACGGCGCGGATTGGTGCTACTCTATTAAAGCCTCTCATTTTCATGTAAGTGGGTCACTTTGATTAAGGTTCCCTAATTTAAACAGAGAAATTCAAGCTATATTCACTTCAAACAAGCAGCTTATTTCTTGTGTGCTCTAAAGTCTGTGCAGTTCACTTTACCCTCTCTCCCTCAGCTCAGCCCTGCTATGTTTTTGTGCATCATGGCCGGCAGCGCTCTGGTCATGAACGGGTGCTGCGGAAGCCCCGCCCCTTCCGCTCCCAGGCTCTGTCCAGTGAGAGAGCGGGACGCAGCGTGGTGGGCGGGGCGTGGAGCTGCCGTCGTGTCGGGACGGGAATGTGAGAGAGGAGCGAGAGGAGCGAGCGGAGCAGCCGAGCGGTTGGGCTTCGGGATCCGGGCGGACAGCTCGTTCATTTTCTAGCAGACACGGAGACTGAGAACAGCCCGCTGTTTTCGCTTCTTCTCACCGGGCGACTCTCTCTGCTCTGCTCCGCTCTCTCTGGACCCGCTGGCCCCATGAAAGGAGCTACTGAACGGATCTACTTCTTTATTCGCGTGTGACGGTCTGAGGGGAAAGAAAGAAAGAAAGAAATGCAGGGATTTGTGAGGTTACAGCGCTTACGGTGAGCCGCCCCCTTCATTTCCACGCGCTTTCTTTGGTTTTTATGGTAGTAGATGGAGTGAATCAGGACGTGTTTACAGCGTCGAAGGCGAAACCTCAGTCGGTCGGCGTGTTTGAGGACTTCACATCCCCGCTCTGTAGGGCGCTCCAAAGGGGGAAACTACGAGGACCCCCTCCTCCTCCTCCTCCCTCCCACGGCGACTGGATGGAAGTTGTTTGGAAGACAGGACGGGTAACCCGAGTGCGTTAGCTACAGGGCTAGTTTACTTCATTTGAGCAGGCTGAGTAAAGCGGCGAGGCAGTGTGTGTGTGTTTGTGAGGCTCATGAGATCGCCGTCTATTGAAAGGCAGTGCGGGAGAGTCTTACGATGTTAAAACTAGTACTCGGGAGAGTGTGGGAATAGCCTTTCAAGTCGCCCACATGCGCTGGATCGGCCTCTTGGTGCGGGAACGGAATCCGAAGCTGAGGGAAGACGCGAGCAACCCCGTGCAGGCTGGAAGATGGCGCCGGAGCCGCGGAGCCGGAGGCGGTGAGAGAGCCCGACTTGGAGCCACTCGACCTTGGTTTGCGAGCGCCGCCGATCCGCCGACCCATGCAGGCCAAAAAGCGCTACCTGATCTCGCTGCTGACGGGCGCCTCCCTCGTGCTGCTGCTCTACTTCGGCGGCGTGCCGGGCCCAGCTCCGGCCACCAGCCGGCATGAGCGCGCGCGAGGAGGTGGCGGCGGCGGGCGGCGCTCCGGGCAGCCGTGGCCGCACACGTCCGAGCCCTTCCAGCCGTTCAGCCCGGGGGATGAGACAGACACGGTGGAGTACAACGCGCACGTGTCGCCGCGGCAGAAGCGCGAGGTGCACGCGAGCGTGTACCGGGGCAAGCGCTGCCGCATGGACTCGTGTTTCGACTTCTCGCTGTGCCGGCGGAACGGCTTCAAGGTGTACGTGTACCCGCAGCAGAAGGGCGAGAAGATCTCGGAAAGCTACCAGAGCATCCTGGCGGCCATCGAGGGCTCGCGCTTCTTCACCTCGGACCCGAGCCAGGCGTGCCTCTTCGTGCTCAGCCTGGACACTCTGGACCGCGACCAGCTTTCGCCGCACTACGTGCACAACCTGAAGAGCAAGGTGCAGAGCCTGCCGCTGTGGAACGACGGCCGGAACCACTTGGTGTTCAACCTGTACTCGGGCACGTGGCCGGACTATACGGAGGACCTGGGCTTCGACATCGGCCAAGCCATGCTGGCCAAGGCGAGCGTGAGCACGGAAAACTTCCGACCCGGCTTCGACGTGTCCATCCCGCTCTTCCCCAAGGAGCACCCGCGCAGCGGCGGCGAGCGGGGCCACCTCAGGGCCAACAGCATCCCACCCTTCCGCAAGTACATGCTGGTGTTCAAGGGGAAGCGCTACCTGACCGGCATCGGCTCGGACACGCGCAACGCCCTCTACCACGTGCACAACGCCGAGGACGTGGTGCTGCTCACGACGTGCAAACACGGCAAGGACTGGCAGAAGCACAAGGACGCGCGCTGCGACAAGGACAACGCCGAATATGACAAGTGAGTTTCACCTTTAAGTCAGGCTTGTCCACTTCAGGTCCGGCGCACTTTGGATTCCCTTCCTCAAACACAGTTTTTAAACCTGGTCACAGGTTGCCAAGTTGAGGCAGGTGTCTTTTGAGCAGGGAAGTCACCAAACTGTGCCGGGGCGAGGCCCTCCAGAACTCGAGCTGCCTTGAGTCCAGCAGTTGGCCCAGTTACAGGGACACCTGAGCTGCTCTTGCTCTTTCTTTATCTCAACACTCTATACATCAGCTCCTGGTCCGTGTGGTTCGGTTCACAAAGCAGTTAGCCAGACAACTTAAGGGATGTCCAAAAGTGGGAGACCTAAGTCATGCCCTTATTGGACAGTCTTCAATTTTTGGCTTGGTATATTGAGCTAAACTTAGAACCCCTAGTTAATGAAATACCCAAACTATAGTTCGATGCCCTGTTTGAACAAACCTGCTTCATCTTAGAACTTAATTAGATGGTGATGATGTGACCTGCATGACAGGTGGGCCTAAACCAAAACACTAATCCATACTGTCATGACAGTAGTTGCTCAGGGCCTGTTATGCAGAACTGTGTAATAAGAATAGGTGAATGCTTTAACAGGCTTGTGTGTCATCAGTAACTACCATCTTCTATTATCTACCTTACAGTAACCTGTACATGTCTAGTCAGTAGTCTGCCAGCTCTTCTTTGGAGCTTTAGTCACTGGCTTTTCTCCTGGATTTTTCCTGTGGGTGATTGGCTGAATGGCTCTGTTAAATCCTTATTGTAAATTTCGTATTATTATTCCGACATCCAGCTTCACTTGGAGGAGAATGACTTTTCCTTTTGACGCTTGGTTCCTCTGTGTTCTTTCCTAATGCTTTTGTGAGGTTTTTCTTCCACACTTTGCCATCTGATTGCTTATTAAGGGTCTGGCCCTGGATTTCTGTTGGGGCAACGTCTGTTGTGAAGAGCACCATACAAAGAAAATTGAATTGAACTCTGAATTGAATTGGATCTGCCCCAGACCTCTGTTTGCCGTGACCGTTCTGGAGACTATCAGAGCACACGGGCTGTGCGTGTGATTTTCAGATTGTGAACCACTTTTATTGCCATCGAGAGCTATTGACAGGGTAGGCACAATCTCACAAAGCTTGGAGTTGTGATCTAGAGGCCCTGGCATTCTCCCTTTTAAGCCTCACCCCACTACTTGCACTCACATCTGTGTGAATGACTGGGCTGCTGCACTTTCTCCCACTTTTCGCCCTTTCCACCAGAGGAATTTCTTGTATCTCATATTTCACACCCTTCTCCTGGCTTATGATGTCGAAGCTTAAGTAGGATATGCTTGGACACGTTTCATTTACCTGAACATTAAGCAGTGTGCAGATCAACTGAACGGTGAAATGAAATGGACATATCCTTGTTGACCTTGTCTCGCTGTTGATGGAGTGCAAATATTGCCTTAGTATTTTGTGGATGTGCAAGAAAATCGTGCACTTTGTGAAGCTACAGCGAAATTAATGTAGTAAGGTGTAAAATTTTACAGCCTTTTAAGATTAAAGCGTACGTCAAATCAGTCCACTATACTACTATTATAGAAACAGTACCTGCTTTCTATGTCCATCTGTTATCTCCAGCATAGCCTGGTAGCGAAATACAAATGTATATTTGTCATTAAACATGTATTAACAGTTGGCAGTGCATATCCATCCAGTGCTGCATGCTGTAGAGCTATTCTTTCCTGAGGAGTATTTGTGGCTGTGCACCTGCACCAGGTCACCACTCATCCTCCCACTTCTGCTCCCTCCTGCTTAGCCATGGCACTAATGTGCAGGGATATTTTTGGCATCGAACCCTTCCCTCCCATGACACTGCAGAGGTGCTACTCAGCAGGGCACACTGATGTTAATTGGGAAGAGAGTGTGTTTGTGGACAGCTGTTTGGAACATGAGCAAGCTGAGCCAAGCAGAAATGCTGCAGCTGACACGGGCCTGCGTGTTCCTATTATTGCTTTTTCTGGGTCTGTAGGGAAGAGCGAGCTGGTGAAGTTGATTGAAGTTAGCAAATTAGGTTGGCTGGTTTGATGAAGCCTAAGTGTAGTGCTTGACTGTGTCGGGTTTTTTTTTCTACTCGGTTTGATTCCTTTGAACAGGCGTGGTATGCATCCAAATAAACTTTCAATAATCCAGCTGTCGTTTCGTAGCCCCCTCACCATTAGTCACGATTCTGGCCATACAGAGTCCCACAGAGTCCCACAGAGGTGTCTGGAATTGGTACATTTTTTCCAATGTAACGAAATAGAAGGATTAGTAGATCCCACTTCCTCCTTAGGGAGATGCATTATGTCAGACTTTGCTGTATTGGCTTCTGCCCAGCATAATGTTAACTCTGAACCATGGAAAAGGATCTGACTCAACTTGGCAAACATGCTTAGCTCTGTCTTATTGTGATAAATTTGATAGTATACTGTTCCTGTTATTTCAGTTGTGGTTATATGATGTATTTGAAATAAGGGCTTACCCTCTATGCAAAGCAGTGTCTTCCCTCTTTAGAACGGTAGGGCTGGTTTCAGTGTGGTGGTACAGCATACCTAGGTGATAATATTAGCCCAGATTGGAGGCCTCCTAAACTGACTTTGACATTTATACCAGGCTTTTTAAGAAGTTTTAATGTTCTTATTTTTATGCTTGCCAAGAATTAAAAGCAAGGTATTAACTACTGCTGCTTTTTTGTAACCCAAGCAGACATAACCACAAAAGCCCATTAATATGCCGACCACAGCTCTAAACCGCCATGCACCTGCTCGTCCTGATGTATTGGTGGTCCAGCTGACTGTCTGTCATGCTTGTAATAGAGCTCTGGTGCTGGGGACCGAACTCCTCCCTTTACCAAGCTGATATAAGGGTCTAGCGCCATGCCGTGGCTTAATAAACGAGAATTGTTTAAGAGCATTCACTGGTCACCGGCTGGGAAAACTAGGGAAATCCTATTCATCCCAATGTCATTTGCAGAAGTGGTCACATTGATCAGATGCAGATGGAGGAAATGATTTTAAATCCCCCATCCATGGGAGGGATATTAAATCTGGCATCCAGGCTGCTGCTCCATCAGTGTCTTAAGGCTTTTTTCCCCACTAAAAAAAAAAAATCCTACAAATCCTGTTTCCTGGAAAATGAGTGGGCAGACGTTGAAGGGTAATATTTGTAGGGCAGTGTTCCTGTAAAAGGCCTGTCAGGTGATGACTTGCCATTTAATACCTAACCTGGTAATATTTAACTGGGTATTTGCACCTTTATTGACTCAATGCGGCAGCCCTGCTCGCGGCCATTTGAGGACACAGTTTAGCCAGGGTTCTGTAACTCACCCGCACTAGTTTATTTTATGGCAAATTTCCATCATAGCATAGCATATCAAGTCAGCCACTTTTGACAGTGCGAGTTCGGATTCCTTCAAATCATCTTGTGGCGAGTGTGTTGGGGGGGTGTTTGCTTCTGTAAATTGCCCGGGGCCTGTTTTGATGGAATTATTTGGGGAATGGGAACTCTAGAATACATTTCATATTTTTAGAACTTGCGTCTTTCTTCTGGCATGTAATGAACCTTGATTTATTTATTTTTTTTGTCCGTTTACAAGGCAGTTTTATAGCATGCCTCTAATTGTAAATGACAAAGTGGAGCGCTGGGGTGACACTTGTTCTGTCGGGGCAGGGCTGGCTCTGTTGAAGTTAACACAAATGTTTAATTTGTGCAATTTCTGCATGCCCAACGTCTTTGAGGCAGGCTTCCCTACTGCTTCTGTTATTTGTTTCTGTTGTCGCATTAATAAATCATGAATTTTTCATGATCTTGCCTCACTTAAAGCAGTGGCCCGTGATTGTGTGAAAAAATGCTAATGCCGAGGTAATTAGCCAGAATAGAGTTCTGCTTAATTACTGATACTTGATTATATATTTCTGCGCATAATGTGGTGTGACTGCTTTATCTTAGTCAGTGAATCTTTTTAATTGTGTATGTGTTTAGAGTTGAAGGTTGTCTGTGTTTAGTTTTAGTTTCAGCTTTACAGTTTCTCTGATGGTTTGAGGTACAGTTGTTAAGTCAGTTGAAGAACTGAGTGACTAATTTCTGGATACGGTGGGGCTGTACTGTCGATGTTGTCACTGGTAGGAAATGAATGTTGTGTAAACGTATCCTTCTCACTGCAGCCTTGTTTCTCATGCTTGTATGGATGCGTGTGCACTGATCCTAGCGGTGACCTCTGTGTCTGTTCCTGCCTGTGTGGCCTAGGCTGAGTCCCCTGCTCACTGACCCACATTCAGGGGGATTATCAAAGGGAAATTCCCCTCAGGCAAAAGGATAGGGGGAGAAAAAAATCCCACCAAAACCCTTAACAGAAGGCACTCATGAGGTGATCTGGTCATGCTATTACTCCAAAGTAATAGATCGTTTTTTACACTTTACACTTCTTCCTTTTTCTTTCTTCTCCAGAACTAGACTGACCCTGAAGCAGCTTGTGGATCTGATACAGCACAGCAATCCAAATACAGTAATACCACCTCCACATGTGAATACATACACATTAATAGCGGCACCATTTTTGGACGGATTGAAGCAATTCAAGTGGCAGTAAATGAAAATACAGGATAAGAAGGCACAAAACGAGTCTTTTTATCCACGGCCTGTCAGGGAGTGCTTGACGCTCATGAATTAATAAGTGGAAGGTAAAGCGGTAAAAGCATCTCTCGTTCTGAAGTAGGAGGCAGGCAGCCAATTGGTTCCTTTTGAAAAGGAATTTTCAGAGGCAGACAGTTGATTGGCTCCTGCTTGAGGTCTTTACTGAGAGGAGAATTTCCTCGCTGTGGCCTTAACATCAAAGGGCCTGTGTGGCAATTCTGCTTGTTTATGCCATGCTACTTGAAAGGCCCAAAGTTTGTAGAGGGAGGCTGTTGGCTCACCCATTAGTCTCACTGGAGTAGAACTGATGGGAGAAGATATTGTGATTCCCTGTTTGTAAAATATTGATGTGGAAATGGACGGGAATTACTGAAGTAAGCTGAGATAACGCTCTCAGGGTCCAGTGCAGATCTGAACAGACGGCGGGGAAGAAGAGGTTTTATTTTGGTCTGTACATTTTCCCTTGCAAGTTTGAATCATGATCTCAGAAAACTGCTGAGTTGGATGAGGGAGAGAACCTTCAAGCCATTTAGTAGTACCAACAGGATGGCCCCAGTAAATTATGTACAGGGACAGGCACGTGTACATATAGACCGCAGGGGTGGCTTGAGCCTCTGCCCCTTTGCCCTCAGATTGTGAGTGCCTTCTTGGTTGGTGTGTATAACTATATGTTGCATTGCCTCTTCAAGATCTGTTTCAGCGAGATGAGGCTCAGTTCCAGGAATAGAGCTTGTGGGTTGATTCATCGCTCTTAGGTGCTGCTTCTAGAGCAATACTGACCGCTTATGGAGACTTCTCCTCAGTAACTCTGGCTCTGACCTGTCGCGCATCCCACCAATAAGAAGCAGACAAGCACAGGTTATACATAATGTTAGCAATAAGGAATGTTCATAACTTGTTACATCAAATTTTCGTTATTGTATAGAGCAGGGATTCAAACTAGACTCTGTGGAGCTGTTAGTTATAACTAAATACTATGTAGCAATTAAATAGTGTAGTAAATAACCACAGCCTTGCACGCTGGTGATTAGGGATCAAACCCATAGATAGTAACATTAGTGTTGTTTTGGGCTGCCTTTGGAAAACACTACATTTGCATTTATCTGAAATGTGATTACACTGCCCACAGCCACCAACCCCCCCTTCCCCTTTGCTTCATTCATGTTGTTTCTGACCAAAGGAAGCTGTGGTTTTCCTTTTTACGATGTTATCCAGGTGGAAAGCTATAGGAAGTGGATAGTAAATAGCTTTCATTTGTTCTCTGTGGGGAGTGCTGGCCTCTTTTGTTTGGCGGGGTGATTGCGTACGTTAACATAGTGTTTGGGACATGAACAAGCCGTTGGGCTCACACCCATTATCACCCTCTCGGTGAGGTGTGTGAGGGGGCTTCTCTCAGAGCAGAGATGTCACTCAATTCCTGACTGACTCTCTGGCCTCTATGGACATTCTGTACCTGACAGATCACTCTTGTCAGGGATGAGCAGTGGGCAGAAGGCCTGGCCTACTTTAGCCTACACACAGTGGACTAGACTGGGCTGGCAAGGACAAGACTTCTCTGCTTCACTCCGAAGCGTGGGGTGTAAATAGCTTGAGGGGCGTTTTTACAGTTCTGGGACACCAAGACTTGTCACACTTTTTAAACTTTTGTCCGTTACTGTCTATCATAGGCCTTGTTGACCCTGAACACAATAGAATCACTGTACCACCAAATCATTTTTGTGAGAAATAAAAAGAAACATTTTTATTGCTACTAGATGGTGCTCTGTGTAATTAGAAAGGGTTGTTTAAAAGAGGGAAAAAAAGGCATTATTGACTGAGGAATGTGTGCGCATAATGTGTGAAGAGGCAGAGAGGGGTAGGGTGGCCTTCGGGGGTGGCTGTAGAAAGAGTGTTTTGTTTAAGTGCTAGCTGATCTAATGGCTTGTGCTGTTTTATGGCTTGATTTGACTTCCTCTCCAGTGAAATTTTCTCTCTCTCTCTCTCTCTCTCTCTCTCTCTCTCTCTCTCTCTCTCTCTCTCTCGCTCTCGCTCTCGCTCTCTAACCCCCAGGCTCTGAGGGGCTCCTTTGTGCAGAAGTTTGCTCAGATTCTTTTGCAGCCTGTGCCTTGTTGACACCATGGGCCCCCTCTTCTCAACCCCAGCAACTCCTCTGCTTGCAAAGCTCAGGGAAAACCCATTAGCCCACCCCTCTATTGCCCAAACTTCCCACATTACCCTTCGGAGCTCCCCTCGCTTCTGTCTCAGCCAATGACTAGGCCGAGTCTGATCTCTGCCTTTGCTTTTGAACCCTGGACAGCAGCGACAATGGCCACGCAGACACTCCACTGACCCTCATTTGGCAGATTCCGCCCCACTTAACGGTTCAGTGCCTGAGCTGTGGTGTTTGGGGGGGAAGCGGGTGGTAGGAAGGGGTTTATCGAAGGGGATTTGGGGAGTGTGAGCCTGAGGCATCTGGCTAAAGGACACTGAAGAAGAGATGTATGGGATATTGAATTCTTGTAGTTATTACTTTCCTGCTTGTGGTATGTTTTGTGTTTTTTGCAAAGGCCTGTGCATTTGTTCGTTAGTTCCTTTGTAGGCTCCTTAAAGAAGACTAGAGTGGCTGGCTGTGGTGAATGTAGGACAGCATGCAGCTGCTGGCCGTCTGCACCCATATTACACCTCCGTCTCCCACCACCTCAGAAAAGAACAAGGTTCAGAATGGCTAGGTTTTATACTCTGCAAATAGTGTAACTTTTTATACGATGAAAGATTGACGCATGCCACATGAGCTGATTAAGTGCCCGTCTTACAGAACAATGCACATGTTCTTTTGTAGCATTTGGATTCTTACAGCAGCTGGAAAGCTGTAAAATTGGGTTTGGAATCCGGTCCAAAGATCAGCTTTATAGTGCTAAGCTATCTCTAGTAGCTTTGAAGTTGTTGTGGTATTTGGTGCTGCCAAATGATCGCTTATTTCAACTGGTAGGTTGCCAAATACCTGATGCTTGACCTTGTTAAGGCCTGGAGTATTTTTGGGAGGCCTTCAGTCAGAATTGATGTGACTTTGTTCATTGGAGTCTGCCTCGGCTGAAGCAGAACAGCTTAGCATATTTCGTGGTTGAGCTGGGCTGTAGCATGCATTTTATCAGCAGAATTTCTCTCTCTCTCTCTCTTTCTCTCTCTCTGACTTATTTTTAACCTGCATCCTCTCCTCGTCGTGTCTGGGTGAGCCACATTCGCCGCATCAAAGCCGCTACCGCTCACTGAAGGAAGTCTTTGCTGGGAATATACTGCACGTCTCATTTTCTCTCTTTTTTTACTCCCTCTTCTTACTCTTCTCTTCTTGATGCTTTGACTAGCTGCTGAAATGCTTATTTCCCTGTTAAAACAGCTCTTTTCTTTGCTGATGGCGTCGCTACCTGTATGTTGGCCTTGGCTTCCCAGTGTCTCCCCTTCAGAGTGAGCATGGGGAGAAGGTGTAGGCTATTGGAGCCGGCACTCTGGAGGCTACCGCAGCCTATCTAATTCACAGTGCCGTTTCAAGAAGCGTGATTATCCACCACTTGCCAGCATGGAGGATTAGCGAGGCTTTTAATGCCATAGCATGGCTTCATGCCATTAGACGGCTAGCAAAACTTTGAGTAACTCAGCTTGCACTGCGTATGACTTGGGGCCCTTTCTGAATGAACTTCTATTGTTCTGCTTTCTTTTGTAAGGCTTGCATTAGAGCACGTTTGGTGGTTTTTGTGTATGCTGGTTCTTTTTTTCTTGTGTTCCCCTGTGATGGATCTTGACCTTTTTTTTTCCCCCCGTTTGTGCGGCTCTGCTTTTTCAGCACAGATAAACTCATCTCCGCAAGGAAGCTTTTAGCATTTGCTTTTCTGCACCTAAAGCTCCTAACTGTGCAGGTCAGAGGGGTATATTGAGCCCTCTGAGGTCAGTCAAGCAGTACTCTATCCATTTTGCTTATATGTCCATTACTGTACATAAGACAGAGGTGAGTTTAGTTTCATTAGGTCCTTTTTTTTGAAAAGAGGTTGATGTAAGATCTTGAGTGGATTTGGTTTTGTACTGTTGTCAGTAAATGTTGAATACGTTTTTCTTCCATCTCCCTCCACCCTACAGTTGTCCGCTGTAGTCCAGTGGTTTGCTTCCCAGGTGCTTCTTGTTTAGCTGAGTCCTGGAGTTGCTTTAAATGTATCCACTCATGTGGAACCCAGGCAGCAATGCAGCTGAATTATTCAACAGCTGGGTTTTATTCATGTATTTATACTTGCGATTTTGTACAGCATGTCCACTCGTACATTCATCCATACAGGTGCGCTCACTTTGTTTCTGCTTTGTGTTATAAAACGATGGTCTACCCTGCCTTCTGAGACTTCATTTGAATTTCACCTGGGATTTGACACAGTCCTTTTGGCGCAACTGCTGACTTTGACTTTTGCTTAGAAAGAAAAAATCACTGTATTCATTATTCAATTAGTGCTAATGCAGAGTATCAGTTTGGATAAGCTTTAAGTCTCTGAAAGCTCAAGGTGCAGATTGCTTCTTTAAGTTGGCTATACTTCTTCCAGGCTGGTGCAGTCTGCCAGAAAAGAAATGTGTAGTCCAAGTCCAGTTTTCAGAAATTGGCTTTTTTTTTTCCTGCCACTTGGTGGCATGGGCCAAGTTGGCCCGGCTACCTGAACCTGTCTTTTTGAGCTTATTTAACAGTTTACTGACCCTATTAGATGAGTTGTCACTGGAACTGAGAACAGGTTACCGATTAATTAAGTGAAGGTGGGCTGAATGGGCAAATCTAACAATGATTATTACCTCTTTGCTGGATTAACTTTTTTGTTGAACAGATTCAGAAAAGGACCCCTTTGATACTGTTGTTGAATATGCCATTAAAATTTAGAAAGACCCTTACAAGAGACCTTTCCAGAGCACTGTGCCAGTCTAAAGAGCCACACTGTCTGATGTCTGTTTCAGTATGCATGCATACAACTTGGTCTGCTAGTGAGGGGAAAGTTTAGTTTGTTTGTTTTTTTTTTAAATTATTATTATTATTATTATTATTATTATTATTATTATTTTGCTTTTTTGCTTTTCAAGTAGTGAGTGAAACTTCTGTGACTCTCCTCAGTAAGATCATTGTAAGTTTGGGATTTGGATAAGGTCTTGATTTTGTTGGCTAATCTCTTCTGTGCTGCCTGATCTTTTCAGGATGAAATAACTTTCCTTCCAGAGCCACCAAATGGGGAGCACCTTTTCTGCTCAGCAGTGAGAATATGTTTGGGCTTATGTGTTTGTTAGCATCTCGCAGGAGCCGCTCCATCCTCAGTTGCCAAGGCTTTTCCATTCATAATGATCTGGTTTTGAATGAGGCTTTGCAAAGCATTCCCAAGATCTGCTCACTGTCACCTTTTCAGAATGCCTTTTTGCATATCTGCAGGTAATGCAATTTGCTGTAGTTGAGGAGTAAGGTATATAAAAAGCTCTTACGGCTTGTACATTATGTGTCCTTTTTTTCCCCAAACTGTCTGCCTCAGCAACATTCAAGTGTTGCTTACAGGCTTCCAGTGGCTCCTTTTGCAGCTGCCATCTCCTGTCTGCTCCGTGACTGACAGGGCCTACGTCTGCTTATCATAACTGTGCCGGTGATTTGTGTTCCGTCACTCATCCGGCTCGTTGAAGTTGTCAGCAGCCATAGATGCTGCTCCGGAATCAGCCGAAGCCTCACACCGCAGATATCAAAAGACAAGCGATGGAGAAAGTACAGGTTCTAAATGTCCCGGAGATCATTTCCGTTAAATTAAGTGCGGTGATACAGATGGAGTCGTCTGGAGCTTGAATTGCGCTATTTGTCCCCCTTGCAGAATGTGATCCATACAGGGGAAAGTACAGCAGGAGAACGGGAAGCACTTCATCTTAATCAAGCTGGCATTCTCTTCCATTACATTATGGTAATTTCTGCCATTGCTTATCCGGCTGGCAGAGTGCCGCTATTTGATTGCTGATGGCGGAATATTGAAGCCTCTTGGCACGACCTCCATTGGTGTGGGTTTAGCTTGAAATCAGCCTACAGGATCCTCCAGCCCACCCTGCCAGGCAATTAATGCAATTGTGAGGAGGACAAGATCACGTTCAGGTTAATGTAGCCACTGTCTGAAGTGGCCTCTTAGCTCCGTGGCCTTCTTGCGCAAGGGTATCCCAGGGCAGGAGGGAGGGCCAAGGTTGGGTCTGGCCTTGGGGAAGTTAATCGGCAGAAAGGAGAGAGTGTCTTCTACTGCATGCTAGCGCGTCACATTCCATTGAGCCCACGCACCTAGGGAACAGCTCGAATCTCTGTCTCTGCCTTCAGAGGAGAAAAGGAACTTAATTATGAGGTGCGCTGTAAGCTGTGAGAGTATACACGGTGACCTGCAGAACTTCATTATGGTAGACACAAGAGGATTGCTGGGGTTCAACACCCTGTCCTCTAATGACATTGTCAAGCTCCACACCGGTTCTGCCCTGGTGTCTCTCTCTCTTTGTCTCTCTCTCTCTGTCTCTCTCTCTCTCTCTTTCTTTTAAACGCCCCCTCTTCAGCAGGGACGGTGTGGAGGCTGGCTCCCCCGAATGCAATTATGTGGCAAAAAGAGCCTGGTGCCGCTGTAGAAAGCCTGAATGGCGGGATGAAATTGTCAAGCACAGGGGTTGAAGGAGGCCGTTGGCGGCTGTAATTTAGCACATGGCTGAATCACATGTGGGGCTGATTGTAGGCGTTCCAGTCCGTTGGCCCCGGAGCAGCTTGCCGCAGTTTCCCCGCGCGACCCTGTGGCATGAAGCTTTTTGACCTAATCCACGTGTGGCTGGTGGAAGGCCTTGGGGCAATAGCCGCTCGGTATGCTGAGTATATTTTTCCAATCTATTCTGTCAATGAAAACATGGGAGTCAGCAGAACTGGAGAAAAGGAGATCCGTACTTAAACACAGGCAGTCCCAAGCTTAGCCCTCCCAAACGTAGAACCCAGCCAAGACCAGCAGCTCTCTCTGGTACTCATTCTCTGGTGCGTTCTTTTATATCATGTAGCTCTTTTGACCAGGGCCTCCAGAAGAGCCATCTGCATGTCATCTGTGTGCAAATTGGTCTCGCCTCAGACACCTTGGGAGGTGGCCAGCGTCATGCCTGCCAAATTGCTCCCGATAGCTATACCCACTCTCAGAATGTGTCATTAAAGACCTTTTGCTTTGAGGTAGTAATTCTTTACTTCGCTCATTAAAAATTCTCACCCTAACAAATGGAGAGCAAAGAAGAGCCCCTCTCTCCAACTCTTTGGCAAAATCGATCATTGTCTGGAAGCTCAAAAAAAGCGGAGAACCGGCATTAGCCTGGCAATTTTTCTATAGAGCCGTGGGGAAGTGGCTGTGTAATTACACGCTGCCTTCATTAGCGGCTCAGGCCGGGGGGCTTTAATGAAAGGAAACGAAGGGCCCAGGCAGACAGGCCTCGGCGATCGGGTACAGTGCTCCAGCACAGCAGCATCCATCACGGCTCCGAAACACATTTTCCGTGCCAAGCCGCTGCCATTGTGCCCTCCTACCGGATCGCAACACAAAAGCTGTCTGGCTGCAGGGAAAGAATAAAAGCCCACAGCGAAGGCCTTTCTTAGCCTCTGCGCACTTTATTTGCTGCATTGTGCTGTGAAGAACTCTTGGCAGTCTCTTGCCTCACCGAGGGGGGTGTGGGAGGGCAGGAAAGTCTGTTTTCCCCCCTCTCTTCTTTTTATGTTATTTTTTTCTTCTGTGCACTACATGCCTGTTAATCCGAACATTCTCAGACTAGCTGTGGTGATTTTCAAAAAGCTGGCCTGTCTGTCACTCTGCTGGAAAATCCATCCACTCTGACGGGAAATGGAAATGGTGTCTCTGGCTGCTTAGGAGCAGCCGCAGGCATGCGCAAGCGAGGGTGGCACAGGAATTCCCACTGCTGCCTGTCCCCTGAGCACAGCATGCTGTGTTCCTCCATCAGCACACTTGATTTACCCAGCCAAGAACTTTGAGTCAGGTTCTGAGTCAAATTATTCAGTGGTTGGTACTGAATGGGTCTGTAGATTACCTGTCTGACATATTTAGCTGTAGGCTGTTGTGTTTTAATTATGTATAATGCAGATATATATATATATATAAGGCCAGGCAGTGCAACACCGAGTGCTTTTTTACCAGCTTTTTGGATGTGAAGCACCTCATAAATCTTGTTTGTAACTCACTTTCTCACATTTAGATGGCTAATAAAACATCACCACCCCACAAAATGTTGCCAGTTGAAAAATGGACACTGTTGAAGGGTTTTTTTTTGTTGCTATTGTTTTTACACTGGTTACTGGTAGGGAAATTGGCTAAATGATTTTTTTTATATATCCCAACCGTTATTCTGTCTTAGACTCTGTTTTATGTTTTATCATTGGACTTCCTGCATAGTTTCATTGGGAGCTAAATTACCACAGTATAGAGTTCACATTTTTCCACTGAAAACACAGGCTTTCTCAGTAGATCTGGGGAAAAAGTGATTCATAAGGCCGTAGATTAGTTTTGTACTTAGTGTTAGCATAGTAACAAGGCCTAAACAGCATTATGTATAATCACGCAGGTTCACTCCGGCCCTGCTGATGCAACTTCAGAGTATAAAAACTCAAATCTGAGGGGTTTTTTTTGGTGCACTGTTGGCTTAAGCTTTTTTTTTTTTAATTCATATCTTTGTAGTATCAGAGGCTAATGGTACCTTTGTGAGAAGGCTAACCCACCAGCAAGTCCATCTCGCTGACGTTGCACTGAGGCAAGTTTAGACAATAAAGACTCTGAGCGAATGAAGTAGAGTGACTAGAGTGCCTGCTCAGCCTCATCTCATTTATTTAAACATAGAGACAGTATGCAGGGTAGTTGGGGGATGGGATGGGGTTTAGAAGAGGAGGCAAGGGGGCATTTACAATGTACAATCGTGCATATTCATAGTTCTTCACATTCTTAATGAAATGTTATGCCACAATAAACAGACACATCGCTGTTATCGGAAGAAAACCTTGTATCTCCAAAATGATAACTTTACAGGAGAAGGAAAAAACCTACTTTTCTTTTCAATGGAAACAGAGTTTTTTCCAAGCAGTTTTGGGCTGGGTTTTTTTTTTTGTCCATTTATCATGAAATTTACACACAATGTAAAGAGTAACAGGCATTTTCAAATTATGTCAAAAACTGGAAAACGTCAAAAATGGAGTTGAGGTTTTCTTCCGACAGCAGTGATATTTAACAAATTATGTAGCATAGATTAATTTTTCTATATTTTAAGTATTTGGGGGTCCTTTTATATGCGCAGACACGAACATCTTTTGACCAGAGTTAGTTTTTGAGTGAATTTGGGTTGTGGTTGGTAAGCTCGAACATGATCCAGATGACCGCCTAGTAGGTTATCATTATATGGTTGCAGTAGCTGGACTTTATCATCTGACTTACAGCCTGAATGTTGAACTCCAGTCCAGGTTTACTGAATTGGTGAAATAAATAATGTGAAGCTCCAACAGCTTCACGCTCACAAAATATTCTGCAATCTCAGCTGAGTCAGCAGAAACACTAGTGCACTATTAGCTGAGATTGCAGAATATTTTGTGCAGTGTCAGTATTTTGTTGCATCACAATGTCACTCCTGCTAAGTTCTTTTAAATTTTTTTAAAGGTGGAGCCAGAAACTTTTATTTATTATTATTATTTTCATTTATTAGAGCTGGAGATGCCTCGCTCTTTACATTTGTATCGTTAGCCATTCGCCTCAGTTTAAACCCAATACTTACATTCAAAAGTGTACTCCTCATCCGCTGTTCGCTCCTCTGCTGATGCCGCCATGTTCTCGAATCCTCGCCGGCATGCAATGAACCTCGGGATATGTTGGCTGGCAAAGGATCCACCCGTTGCCATGGAAAAGAAGGACACATTTCTTGGCTGCATATGAAGGAGCCTTCAAAATGGGATAGCCTAGTCACGCAATCCCCCTTCAAATGCAGCCTCTGAAGGATGCAGCCCCTGAATTGGGACGCAGCTTATGTGTTCATTAAGGATGTAAATAACATGTAACGTTAGGCTAGCTGGGCGTGTGGCTTCACATCTGACTTTGTATGATAGATAAATGAGCGAAGGGTCTTACAGCACTCGGATTTGAACTGGATGAGTTAGAATGTGTTTTTTTTTTTTAAATGACTCATACTCAGGATATCTAATCTGAAGTCGATTTGAAGGAATTTCATTAGCTTGAAGGCACTGATCTCGGTAAAGTGATTTGTTTGTCTTGTATCTTTTGCTTTCCTTTCAAACAACTGTTCAGATTTCTCAGCACTGAGGAATGAGATCCATTGAAGGAGGCCATTAAAGTTGTTTTTGGACTTGTCAGTCACTTTTTATCTCGAGCTAATCCCCAGTCTGAGCCAAACATTTTGCTCCACTGAAATCAAACCAAACTAAACTTCTTTCACATTTCCACTTTAAACTTTGCTTGTTGTATAAAGGAAATGAAAGCTGATGTTACTGATATAGCGTTGTAAGCACGGTGCTCTGTCTCTTTCTCTCTGTTTCTCACGCTCTGCAAAGTTCTTCAAACCTCTGCCTCTCTCTAACTATGGGGGGTCTTTGGATTTTTAATTAAACCAAAGCGAATGCGGAAGCCCTGAAGGGAGAAAGAGATCTCCTCAGTGCATTACAGTCAGTTAAGGGTCACCGCAGCCATTTAGAGGTCCTCCATACACCCTCCAGCCGAAAAGTTCTGAGCAAAGCCACTCCAACTCATTGTCATGTACGTTCGCTCAGTGCCTGATTAGTGTCTAATACAGTATGTGGCCAAGAGGTTAGTCAGCATTTTGTTTGCATGCTGGGCCTGTGCCAGGGGAGCTTTTGGGAAGCATTTGAAAACCAGTTGGTGAAATGCTTATCAGCTCTGTTCACTGATTGCCCTTCAGAGAGCAGCCTACTCTAGTGCTCTCCTCTCTGGCTGCCTGGCAGGAGCTGTGTTACATTAACTCTGCTGATGCATTAGCTCGGCTTAGTCCCTTGCTTAAAACCTCTGCTTCAACAAAAGCCATCAGTAATTGAAGTATTATGTACTGCAGAAATGTCTTTATTGGCCTACTATTCTAATCCAATAGTCATGTATGTGTGTATGTATGTATGTATGTATTTTTGCTGTCCAAAGGAAAACATGCATCTACGTGTTTTTTTGATTTTTAGTTTTCTGCATCCTTTGAATATGACAGCTGTCCTTTAGAATAGAAATGGTCCAAAATTGAATGGAATAAAATCTCTTTACATTAACTTCCAGTGTAAGTAAAGAACATTTTTGCCCTCTCCTGTAAAGTTACCATTTTAGAGATACTTTGGGTTGTGGTTGGTAAGCTCGAACATGATCCAGATGACCACTTTTCTACGTTTTTCTTTGTATTAGTGGTGTCAAAGTTAACGAGTTAATAACGTCTCTGGTGCATTTTCCTAGTTTGACCCTGTGAACCAGCCGTAGGTTCAATCTAAAGCCTAGCTGCTCGCGTACTGTTGTCACATCTTGCCGTAAATTGGCCCTATCGATATTGTCGGTACTTAAATGCTTCCCAACTGCATGTTTGATTACAAAGACAGTTTAACTGGATTCAGTGCAGTGTAGTATGAGAAATATTGGATACAAATAATTGTATTCATAGGTTGTAACGGTATTTTTTATCTGGTGGTACTTTACCTGTAACTTATCAGATGTGACGTGTATCATGAAAACTTTTTGAAGTATCTTTATTTCATTTTATTTGCAATGTTAGCACTGGAGGATCCTTTTGTCAGACTACACCGGACAGTGCACCTAGGAGACCTATAGATAAATCAGTAAGCCGCGAGCTAATGAAGCTGATATTGCCAGCTTGTTCAAAGTGGAAAGCTCCGGTTCCCCTCAAAACAAGACGTAACATAGTGGTATGAGAGAGAAAGACTGCAATCATAGAGGAGTTGGAACATAAAGCCACTGTTGCTCTCGCTGGATGTTGGTGATTAAAAACTGGAAACTGCTTTCACCCTATTTTCATGTTTGTGATTTTCAGGGTTGAGTGTTTTGAAAAGTCGCTGAAAAGAATGTTATTGAATGATTGGGAGTACATACATACTTGTCCATTCATGTAGCTCTAACAGGATACACCTTTTTTTAATTGGAAAAAAATCTTTCTTTAGAGTCAAATTAGAGCAAATAAGACAAATGTAATTAATTACACAAGCTGATGTGATTAATCAAGAATATTTAAATTGTTTGACAGTCCTAATAATTATCTATTATTAATACCTGTATTTCGACTATAATAGAACACAACCAGAGTGTTGCGCGTCTAGGTTTTATTTTCCGAGCAGTGAAGCAGGTCAGAGATGGGTTATTAGAGTTAACTGAATGTGTGGCGGAGGGCAATTGTAGTGTGCGAATTTATGTGATTAAGCTAACCCACGCAGGAATTAAGTGCTTTTGTAATATTATCCTGCTTGGTTAACACGCTGCCAGAATCTGCTTGCCCAGTCAAGCAGGGTGTTTCACTCTTGTCCAAATCCTGCTCTTGCCCAGGGCAATGGGGTAAACTGTGCCTCTCCCACGGTGCTTGTGTGCACACCTAGTACTTGTCACTGAATGTCTTTGTGTGTCTATATATATACTGCCATCCCACATGTTCACTATACTCCTGCATTCATATGCCTTATTAGCTGGTGTTTGAGATGCTGATGGGGTTTTAAACAGCTGTTTAGAACACATGGATCCATGATCCTGAGTACTGAGCATTTTAATAGAGCAGGTGTGTGGATGTTTCACCCAAGACAAGCAAGAAAACTATGATCATTTTCAGTCTGTTACTCGCCATCCATACTGGAAAAACAGATTGGTGCATTTTGAAACATGAATGTGTTGTGTAGAATCATCGTGCTGGGCGGTCAGATTTCATAACTGAAAATATTTGGAGAACCTTGGTTGTGTGTGCTTAAGTACCAGGCCAAAGCTTGTATTGAAGGGGCTTAAATGCCCTCTTATGATTCTTCAGTTGCCTCCTCTCCTTTACCAGCTAGTTGACAAACACTTCAGAAGCACCCAGCTCAGCAATCTCCCTTATGAAAAGGCCACAGAAAGAGCAATGGGGGGCTATTGAGCGGCATTATGACACGGTTCGCCATTCAGCTCCTCAAAATACATATTCAGACCAAGTTTGCTCAATCAATAAACTCTTCAGCAGCGGAGCTCTGGGTTACGAGCACAAGTGATGGTGTTGGTGCTGTACTCCTGTCTCACTGCTCTGTAGCCAGAGCCTGTTGGGTTAGAGGGATGCTGAGCACTTCAGTGGCACCTGGAGAGAAGAAACCAAGCCCCAGTTAGTGGGCCTGGGAGATACAAGAATGATCAAAATGTGAAGGTACTTTAAACAAAACAACTTCCATTTTTTCTCCCTCAGTCTGGTATTAGCAGACAAGCAGAAGACGAGAGAGAAGTTGTCTAGCCGTTCACTCACAACAGCACCGACACGTCTAGCTGTTTTCAGCAGTGTATATGACTACATTTTGTCGTATCTCAATAACGTATGTTACATTATGTCTCTATATGCTTTTCTGAGCATATTGTGGATCTGATCAGTACTGAAACACGGACCACTGCACGTTTCATTACAGAAAGCATTTATTAGGCACGATTAATTGAATTTGGTGCTGCAAAGCATGTTAAGTGTTCAGTGAAAATCACTGTTCCAACTAATCAGACCTGAAAAATATTGTGGTGCATATCATGTATTGTGAAAATGTCTTTAAATATCATGATACTGTATTTTTTGCCATATCGCCAATCCCTAATTTTATGCGTTGAAATTTAAGAGTTTAAAAAAGGGTTTGAGGGAAGTATCTCAGGACCAAGATGAGATTGTGGCAAAAAAACAGAATTATCTTTAAATCTGTTTATGCCTGTTTTTATTAAAATAAAATTTAAAAGGTGTTATATGTTGGTGGATGTCCCAGTAAATGTTAAGGGTCCTCAAATTGTATATTTTTATTCAGATTTTTAATATGTTCTTATGTATTTATGTTCTGTTTTGCTAAATAATTTTGTTTGTTACAATAGAATGCATCTGATTTTTCTGCTTCTGTTTTGTTTATGGTTTCAGATATCATTTGGACTGAAAATGGTGCATTAGAGAATGCATATGATCAGTTATTGATACTGTGTGAAATGGACATACATAAAATCAGATTTTTATATTGGTAGTGCGGCTGGTGAGGGGAGTTTGGGGGAATGTCTGTTGCCTATGCTGCTGCTGTTCCCAACAAACCTCTTGAGACCAGGTTTAGTGGCGGGGGGTGGTGTGTGTGTGTGTGTGTGTGTGTGTGTGTGTGTGTGTGTGTGTGTGTGTGTGTGTGGCCCCATGCACCACATTTTCAAGCCGGATTTGATAGAAGCAGAACTGTTGGAAGCCGGCCTAATCCCACCTCCCCTTTCCTCCGTCCAAAATCTTTATTTTTTTTTTCTCCCCCATTTCTTTCCTTTTTCTTGCCTTCTCTCTCTCTCTCTTCTCTCCCTCTGTTCCTCCCTCTCCCCCCTCCCTCCTCTCTCTGTGTCTGTGAAGATGGAGGAAATCCAGGCGCTTTGTTGTACTTTGCGCTGATGCTCTGATCAGGTGGCTTGCAGGCTCTGTGGGAAATTCCCAGCCGTCCAGTCCTTCCTGCTAGATGTGCTGCTGCTGTACAACAGCCCCACACATCAACCAGAACAGCAAAGGACTCCAACAGCACACGCTGTCACTCTGCACTAGTAGCTTGGCGTTGAGCTGCCTCCTGCATGAGTGATGTGCCCTAGTATCTGTGGCCTCACTAAAAATGGCCTGTAAAAGGCTGCAGGTAAACACCTGGTCTTTGGGATAATCGTGGGTGTGTACCCAGGTGGTGGCTGACTTTTGTAATGGCAAAATTGTGCAATTCGATTTCACTTTTAGTCCTTAATGTGAGGGTGGAGTCTTTCAGGGTTTTATATGGCTTGTGAGCAAGACGCCATTGTATTTTAGCACAAGTTCCTATAAGAGGAGTGCAAGACAATGATATTTTATAGCTACTGTGATAACTTTTGTTATCGTAATAAACAGTATGCTTCTCTGAGGATGACGTGGATATTGTCAGTACTTAAAGAACACACAACTGCAGTTTCATTAATAAGATGGCATCATTAGTCTTGTTCAGTTGGATTTAGTGCAGTGCAGCATGTGAAATATTGAGAAAAAGTCACTGTTCTCACAGTTTTTGATGATTTATTTCAGTGCGGCCCTGCTTGTGCCTTATGTCTGTGTCAAAATATCATATGTATTGTTTATCTAAAAAAAATCAAAACAAACAAACAAAAAAAACTTGTTGATGTGATACTTTGGCCATATCGCCCGCCTCTAGCTACTATCACATTGCATATGAAGAGGGCAGACATCCATTAAGGATCTATATTACAAAATACTTAGTCACAAAATGTCAGGGAGTACTATGTGTTTGTGAGACAAACCCGACTTGGATTTCACCTGTTTTTACAGGAAGGGGCTATTTGACTGACAGAAACAACTAACCACAAACTATGGTTTTACATGACTTGTAGGGCTTTTCAAAACTGCTATAGAAAAAAATAGCAGTAATACATATTTTGTTTACTTGCTGCAAAATACTTCAAATAAAACTTGCGAATAGTTTTCCCTCAATCTTGAACCTACATCTTGTTCCCAAAAGGCTCATTGTTGTCACAGTGTGTTTGTTGTTGGCGACCAGCAAGCCTTTATCTTGACAAAGAAAAGTTTTTCTGAAACTGGTTCATGGTACTACATATACCTGATATGTAGCCAATCAGGATAATTGAAGTCTCGATGTTATGTAAATTGTCGTTCTTTTATTTTTTCATGTGGCACTCGTTGTTTTTTCTTTATTATTATTGTTGTGTGTTTTTTGTTTTTACTTTGCCTTTATTTCATCATTCCCTTTGTACAGTCATTAGTCTATGGTTAGACTAATTTCCTTTGTACAGTCATTCTAGTCTACGATAGAAAACACTGCACTTAATAATAGTGTCTGCTAACAGATCCTCTAATTAACTACACATATATATTTTGAACACCTCTAGGAAAGATTATAGTGTCAATTTTGTTGGGGTACATGCAAATGAAACAAAGAAACTTGGTGAGTCAATTAGATCTGAGTACAAATTTCTTTTACTGCCATATAAAGCTCTACATGGCCTCACCCCTCAGTACCTGAGTGAACTTATCTCTTATTATGAACCATTACGCCGACTTAGGTCAAAGTTCTGGCTTACTATTAGTACCTAGAGTTAATAAAGTTACATCGGGAGGAGAGCCTTCTCATACAAAGCCCCCCAGCTTTGGAATAATCTTCCTGTGAGTGTTTGGGACAGCCTCAGTCTTTAAGTCTAGGCTAAAAACCTACTTGTTTAGTCGAGCCTTTGGTAATTAGTTTCTCCCATCAGCTAAAGGGTGCAGATCTGGGGATTCATGGACATAGAGTATTATGGTAAACTGGGAGTGTTGGTGCTGTCATCCTGCTGCTCTCACGTGTTCACTCAGGTTTGTTGACAGTGGAGCGGAGGGGCGCTGACATCTCAGGGAGCCCTATGTCTGTTAGCTTCAGGCTCTCCCTTTTAGTTAGGCTGTAATAACTCGACCTGCTGGAGTCTCTGCTGCACTCTGTTAACACTGTATACTGTAATCAGTCACTCCTAACAGAATTAACTCCTGTATGTTTCTTTGCCGAGCTGAACTGCCCATCCTGTGCGGTCTGATTGGGTGCCCACTGCATGCCAGCCTTCTGGACCAGTTTGACCACCATGGAGCTGTTCTGCACAACGCTATGCAAACCTCACCTGCGTGAAATGACCCTGCTGGTGATACTGCTGCATTTTTTAACCAGACATTGCTTCCCCATTTCCGTATCTTAGACTCATACTGATGGTCAAACCTCATTCTCTGCTGTTATTGTTTGCTGTCCAGTGTCGACCAGAGGGGGGTGGGTTCCCTTTTTGAGGCTTGGTTCCTCTAAAGGTTTCTGCCTCTTACTCTTAGGGAGTTTTTCCTAGCCACTGTTGCCATTGGCTTGTTCGTGGGGGCACATATTTTTATTTATTTATTTTTTATTATTTATTTAATGTGAAGCTGCTTTGTGACGATGCGTGTTGTGAAAAGCACTAAACTTTGACTTGAAATGTATTTCTGTGGGCAGAGATCTGAGACTGAAAGTGTCTCATCACTGATGTCTATATGGGTTGAACTGGTGCTATCAGTTGTGATTAGACCAGCCAAAGTAGTGGAACGATTTGCGTGGCCTACAGGAACTCAACCATTATGAACTGCAATTACAGGAGTCCAGCTGTCACACCTTAATGTGTTTTCTGTGTATTGGAGAGGATGTAGAATGATGCTAGCTTTTATGTTTGTCAACTTTCTGCGATTTAGTTGCTCTTGTAGTAAAATGTGCCGTATGGTTTGCTGCTTCAGAGTTCATTGGAATTTTAATTGCACATTTCTCGGTTAGCCTAATTTGAGTCACTGTAGGGCCACTGAAGTGTTCTGCACTTTGTCAGTATGGCCCAAAAAGTGTAGTTTTGCAAATCATAATGGCACTTTACAGATAATGGGAATTAAGTGCTTATGTAAAAGGTGTGTGTGGTCACTGCCTGTGTGAATTACACCACCTAGGTTTCACTGTCACTCATTCTGAGCAGTGCGTCACCGCGTACTCTGCTATTTCAGCGCTCTGCTCTATTCCCCACATCTTCTGCTCATCTGTCTCATCACAGATTTCATCATCTGCACTTTTGACCCTCTTTGGACAGCCAAACAATTTATAATTTATTGCTCCGACCCTGCCGCAATCTCATTCTCCTGTCCGTCGAGCATGGATTTGATGGTGCCGGCTGAGCGCTGCATGTGGCTGATGCAAAGCAGATTGAGATCTTTATGTAAAGCTCTGTAGATATGCAAATGGCCGCACCTCCCCCCAGGGCTGGAGTGGCTGGTGAATGGCCAGGCGTTTGTCACTGCTTGTGCAGAATGGCTGGTGGACGTCCCCCGGTTTTAGCATTGTGTTAAATGGACACTGAGAATCTACTGTTTAGGTGGATGTGCTGTGCATGCGGATGGTACTAGAGACATAGAGGTGTTCAATAGGAATGGGCATTTGAAGTATTTCTGTAATTTGAATATCTGCATTTTTAAATGAATAGCACTTAAATATTTATTTATTTATTTTTTTTTTTTATCATTTAAATTGTTCGTTGTTAATGAAACCCAGATCACAAAGTTTAGGATTCGTTTATAAGTCATTCCATGGTGCCAAATGGACATGGCCATTGGAAATTTCCTCTGTAGTTTGTTACGTATTACTCTTCCCAAAACACAGACTTCACCACCTCAGTAAGCGTATTTATTTTTTGTGTCAAAAAGTATTTGAGTGTCTTATCAAGTCAAGAATGTGACTGGGTGGAATATTTTAGGGTAAACTGCCAGCGACACTCCATGAAATTAACAGTAAACCTCCTAAAGTAAGTTTTCAGCAGTAAATGTGTAAAGCTCACCTCAACAGCATTTATCATTTGACAAAAAAAGACGTAGAAAATTTATGAGAGAGGTCTGTTTGTTTTGGAGCGAAACCCCGCGTTTCCATATTTACCTTTGATTAGATGTTGCCTTTGTGCTTAACATGAGACAGTATCAGTTGCTTGTGTATGTCTGCAGTTCTGTGTCCCACGGTCAGTCAAAAACACACTTAAAAATGACAAAATAATACACAATTCATTTCATTATTTCATTTCAAAATAGGCTTTCCTTATTTGAATACCTGATTTAAGTAAACAAATGTGTTCGGATGTTTGTATATTTGAATAATCATGCTTAATGTGGGGCTGCAGTGTGGGCTGTTGGTCTCTTGTAGGCCTGGGGCTGGTCCTGACAGTAGCGTTATTTGAGCCGCTGGGTTAATTCAGGTTGCAGAGCAGTTGTGACAGGAGCATTGAAGACCACACAGCTATAGAATCCTGTGCGCTCGCCTTTTTTTCTGGAGTGTGATGGGGGTGTAGTTTGTGTGGCTTGTGTTGAAAGCAGCTTTGTGCGATTTGCAGGCGGCTGTTGGATCTCGGTGGCCCCAGACGTCAGTTTTATTGGCATGGGAAATGTTCTTGTGCTATTTTGGTTAGCCTCAGTCTTTGCTGCTGTGAAGTTTTCGCTCACTGATATGAGTGGAAATTCACAACACATGAAAGAACACTCCATCCTCCGTCCCCCCGCCCCACCATACACTCCATCACACGCCCCCTCCCTCTGTCTCACTCACTGTTTCTCAACGATCAGGAGTGCTTTATTAGTGTGACTGAGGCACAACTGTGTGTGTGTGTGTTGATAGGGGGTGGGGGACCTTATAGGGAAGCAGGCTGTGTTACTTGTTGTGCTACAGCAGTCCCTGACGATTAGTCATTCTGATTTACAGCCGTCTGGTTATTTTTACACACTTCTATATAGTCCCGTATTGTATATCACACATGCATGATGTAATTCTGTAATGAGGTAACACGAGCGCAAACACGAGACAGCACGCGGATCAAATGCCAGCCCGTTATAGAGGTGCTAGCCAGTGTAGGTTTTTGTGGTGACTGATCATTTATTTATTTTTTTTCTCGTTTATGTAAGGACTGACCTTGAATATATGCTGTGTGTTTGCTTATTTGTGTGTGTGTGTGTGTGTGTTGTGTGGAAGATCAGAGAGAAGCAGGTGGCAGTGGCTCCATGTAGCCTTTGCAAGGTTGTTCAGATCAGAGGGCAAAGGTTATTCCTGGAAAATGCGGCCTGTCAAAGGAGGAGGCAGACATACCGGCGTTCTTCTGTAGTCCAGATAAGAGCAGTTAGAGAGCAGCCGTGACACGCCAGTGTGCTGTTATTTTCACAGGGTGACCAGAGAGAAAGAGAGAGATTTCCCGTCCATCAGTTAAAGGGGAATTCCGTCTATTTTTCAAAGTTCCTGCGTAATTAAGTCATTAAGATGTAAACAAAGACATTCTTAGTGTATTGGTGTGTTTTCTGTTCTAGACAAACTCACTGAGTCAGAATTGTTCACAGTGGTGGTGATAGGAACCAGACATCTGAAGAGTTTAATGCCTCTCAAACCACCCTGAATGACTTTATTTACATCTTAAAGATTGAATAATGCTGAAATGTTGAAGGATCATTGGAATTTCCTCTTTAACCTCTTCAACAATGTTAGAAGCTCATAAAGACCGCATTCAGTCTAAAGTACTATTTAGGTTAGTTTACACGATGAGATGCGGTAATGTAATTATTCCCAGAGCACCTCTATGATTTCAGTCCTGTCCAAATCCATCAGTAACGTTTTACACACTGTGCGTACCGGAGTCTATGAAGATTAGGGGATTTTAACTACTATAAAATGAACCATAGAAATAACCCTGGGTTGTATAAATCCTGTGCAAATTGACGTTTGTAAATATTCTTTATGTTCTGTAGGGCAGGAGCTTTCACACTTACTCTTAAGAAGACACTCAGAAGCATTTACTTGTAGTCTCTGCAGCCCAAGTCATGCAGATATGTATTAGCTTATGTGGTGATTTTAATGGTTGGCTATAAAGTCCATAGGAAATGACAAAAGTGATGACACATTGTGTTCATTAAAGGCAGCCATCTAGCTCAGTGGATCTCAAACCAGTCCTCAGGCCCTTCCAGATGGTCCACGTTTTAGCTCTATCCCTGCATACTGAGTTAGATAGGACAAAAAATGTAGGACCATCTGAGGGGCCCTGAGGAGTGGTTTAAGAAAGACAGATGTAGCTAGATGGTTAGGATAAGAGAAGTGATTTTTTTTTTTTTTTTCCCCCTGTTGCGTATTGAATGTTTTTGGTATGCACTTTTGTCTCTTAAGTTATATGGGAATCTCTTATCCTTTGAGAATCTATCAATGTCCAATGGTAACATCATATCATGGGTGTGACCCATTTGATACTCTTATTAGTAATAATATTGGCTGACATAACTATATATTGTATATTGTATAAAACGGGTAGTTCTGATCCTAAATTCTGATTGTTTTGCCATAAGCAATAAGCTCCACTTCATGTCATGCCTAAGAACATCCTTCCCTGTGATAAAATCGCAGTAACACATGGCTTCTCATGGCTTATTACTTTACTATTGTAGCAACGGGAGTCGAGTTTTGTGTTCAAATTCGCCAGTTTAGCTTCTATAATTAAACACGGGATGCTTCATACTGGGCTCCCAAGCAGCAAAACAGTACAAGCTTTCAACGTGATGCCAGTAGATTGCAAGCTCAAACCCCAGAAATGATGCGACCAAGAAAGACGCTATTTATTGGCAGTACTTTTTGTATTGGGTCTTCAATATCAACATCAGCCTTAAGAGATATTGGTCATACTCTACCATCCAAATGGCACTTGAGACCACGTGTCAGGCTCAGGTCCTCGCGGGCCAAAACACTGCAGACTTCAGCACACTAGGTCATTAAACACACCTGATTCAGCTATTTAGCGAGGCCTTTATGAACTGAGTTCAGAGTGTTGGATGAGGCTACACACTAGCACTTTGACCCGGAAGGTCCCCAGTTTGACATGCCTGCTTAAGACCATGACTGCTTAAAGAACACTTTCTGTGATCAGTGATTGAATGCAGTGATTGTCCATTAATAAGTAGCAGACTCTAACTGTTCCTTGTATTCACATCATTTGAGTGTAAATCCTGTGATTCATCTCGCGTGGAACTTATTACAGAGCAGCGGCTATTGAACTGCGATTAGCCTCTTGCACTATCAAGTTATTATTAGGAAGTGAATTTGTATATTCATGTATTCATAAGCTCAGACTTGAGTCTTGCTTTCTTGCTCACATTATTTCATTTGGATCACTTCAAAGATGAACAAAGATGAAAATGAACTGAGGCTCATTTTCAGCTGAGGGGTTCTCTTGCTCTGGGTTATTCAAACACGGCCAAGGCTTCACAAACATTCCTCCAAATGAGGCGAGCTGTGTGTGTGGATGTGTGTGTGCATATGTGCACTTGTTTTAGGGGCAGACATGAGTGATTTATAATGGTGTTGGTTGGCTAGCTCACTAGTGTTCTTCAATGTTGTGTGTGTGTGTGTGTGTGTGTGTGTGTGTGAGAGAGAGAGAGAGAGCATGGAAGGTGTCTTGGCCCAACATTTGAGCTAGTGTGTAGGCCAGTTTTCTTATCTAGAGACAGCCAGGCAGAGTTTTACTCTCTTGCACAGAGAGAGTGTGTAGAATGGTGCCTGAGGCTGGTCAAGGTGTGTGGCTGAAAAAAACCCCACCTCACACACTTTTTAATGTTTTCTAAAGTGTGTGTGTGTGGCTGGTATTTGGACTACAGTGTGTTGAGGTTTCTCTGACTATTTGAACTGCAGAGATACAAAGCTGAGGGTTGTATCTGAGCATCATTTGTGTTTGTCTATATATTGTCGCTGTTGGATCATTACCTTTCGTGTAATGTTAAAGCACCTGAAAAAAAATCCTTATGACTTAAAACACTAGTTAATTATTATTTGATTGAGCAGTAAGCATCAGAAATATAACAAAATATTAATATTAAAATAAATACAAATGACACTAATACAATAAGTACTAATTTTGTGTATGTTACTGTGTTCACTTTACATACGTCTCGTTGTGGCAGCCCAGTATTAATGGTACTTATCACCAAATACCTGGTTTGGCTAATCAGTCCTTTATTAAATGAAATCTGATGTGCTCATGCTGCATTCTAACAAATCTCTGTGGTGGGTGGGTTGTTCTAACCAGCTCAAAAGGAGTTGGCTGCTTTTTGGGAAACAAGAAATTCTTGTTACTTTTTACTTCATTAATGTTTGTTTAAATGTATCCTAATTTTTATGGCATTTCTACTGGCAAAAGCTCACTCACTGCTGAGGGGCATTGTTTTCTAACAGTTTGCTTGGTTGCCAAATGTATATTTCATTGCTGTCTTACAAAAAACATGCATCTCCATTGTTTTTTTTTTTTCTATAAGATTTGAACACAACAGCCGTACTTTACATTGTGTGAAGATGCTATGATGAATAGTTCAAAACCACTTTACATTATCTTACATTAAACCTTGTTGTTGCTGTCAGACAAAACCTCAAACATTCTTAACTTTCAGTGCAAGTAAAAAGATTTCATTCCAATCACAGTTTAAACAGCAGCTGACATTTTCAAATTGTTAAAAAATACTCACAAGGTTTTGTTGCAACAGAGATGACAATGAAACAGTATAATGAAATATATAATTTAATGTCTAATGAAATATACAGTTGTTACATGCAGTTATTTCACCTTGCGTGTGTGTGTGCGTATTGAAGCCCTGAAGGAGGCTGCAAGTGTTTGTGTTGTGATGTAGGACTGCTTATAGTGAACATCACATTAAAGTAAACAGAGGCATGTACAGCAAGTATCTCTCTCTCCTCTCTCTCTCTCTCCTCTCTCTCTCTCTCTCTCTCTCTCTCTCTCTCTCTCTCTCTCTCTCTCTCTCTCTCTCTCTCTCTCTCTCTCCTTTCTTACCTTCTGTCTTTCCTGTTCTTCTTTGTTCTTTCCCCCTTTGATTTCCTCTGGGGGACAATGAAGATGGATGGAGGCAGCATTGTGAGACAGTCAGTGTAAACTCTGAAAACAGGGATTTACTCCCATACAATTACCACCAGCTCTCACACACAGGTACACAAGTGTTTCAGCTGCAGGTGAAATGAATTCAGGTTCGTCTGACTGGGTGTTATATTTACATCTAAAGCAATGGCTTCAAAGTTTTACTATGACATGAGCTAAATTTATTCTTATGGCTGTTTTATGGGTTGCTCTGTGCATATAGGATGCGGCCCAGATAGACCTGCATATATTCAGGACTCAAGTGTCTTCATATAGACTCTTAGCAGTTTTACAAGACTGCACACTCTCAGTCTGTCTTTCTCTCACTCATGTATGCTCTCACACACACGGTGGTCTCAGGGGAGCTGTGTTTTTTTTCTCTTCAGCAGCAGGCTCTGGGGGGGGATAGTGTAGAGCCAGTGGAGGTTGTAATTAATCATGGTAAATGTTTATTGGAAGGGAGTGGTACACTGCTGCAGCGTAGCACTGACAAGCTTCATTACCAACAGCTAAAAGAGCCGGCGCTAATGAGCGGCGTACACATGCGTGCTTCTACCCACATTTGTAAATATTTCCCCAGCATGCAGTGTATCCACGGTCTGTATAGATATATACCCAGACTTCTCTATAGTGTATATAAGACAGACATGGGTGTAAACATAGAGTAAGCACACTCTTTCAAACCAAGAAATCTGTGTCCATAAACATGACCGCATTCTATAGCTGACATGACATGTCAAACATAAACACACAGTGTAAACTCACACACGCATTGACATTTCCCCAGTTGCATGTGAAAACAAGCACATAATGATGACCATATGCTCATGTGACCAAAAATTCTATGACGCAACTCAAATCTCAGCTCTCTCAGTACACATAGCTAGACTAAAGTAAGCCCAGCAGGGCTGATGGATTTAATTAATGCCAGAATTAAGAACTAATTTAGAACTAATGCTATAATATTTGTTGATTTCATTGGGGGAAGACATGTAATTTATACCGGTGAGAAAAGTAATGTGCTCTAATTTGAACCTGTCTGCTGACCCTTCTTATGTAATCTGGACTTAATATCATCATGATACATTTCGCTCTCTGCTATGTAGCTCTAGTGAATTGCAATGAACATCATTAGCCGTCTATTAAAATTGGAAAGAGGGACTCAAATAGCACCAAAAATGAATCACTAGTAAATTAGATGCACTATATTCTGCTCAGCAAAAGGCGGCACACTAAACCTGGATATCTTAAGCTTTGCATAAAGCTGGTGTTATTTTTATTTTCAGAGTTGAGAATCACATTAAACTCTGTCCTACTTTTTGGAGTAAAGTTGTGGTGGTATTTGTAAAGACATCCCTGCTGTTTGCCACCTGAGGCACATTTCCATAGGAGGAGAGTTAAGTTCTATCACTAGTGATGCCAGGAGTTCACAACTTCGGCTAAGCTCTTGGCAAGGCTTTCATTAGGTGAGGAAAAAGGCTTTTCTTGTTGACATGCACATTTGATCTATATCAGTCATATGCAAAAGTTTGGTTGCCTCTGGTCAAATTAGATTTTCTGTGAAAAGTGAAAATAAGTACACATTCTCTACGGAGAACACACTTCTGCACATTTTAATGCACAATTAGTTACTGTTTGTTTGCTGAATTTAACATATTGAGACAAAACTAACTTTTTCTATTTAGTTTTTTCCCCAATATGTCTAAATTTATTTCCAAAACTCTGCAAACAAACAGTAATTGTGGACTAAAAATTGCAGAAACATGTCATATTTAAGTGTGTTCTCTTTAGAGGATGTATTAACGTATGTTCACTTAGAAAATTAACAAAATATGTCATCTTACCAGGGGTGTGCAAACGTTTGCATCTGACTGTAGTTTGAAGATCTGTGAATCTGACCTGTCTTCTCGTTTGTGATCTGTGTTAACAGTTAGGACATAATAATTGGCCATTTAACACTCTTCCGGGGAAAGAGGAAGTGGTCATATGTTTTCATTCACGGAATCAGGAAGTTGTTCAGAAATCCTGATAACAGTGATTTTGAGCCTGCAGAGTTTTGAAACAACAATCTGAACAATGCTTGATTTCCTCAGGATATTTTTGGTGAAATTTAAAGGCTTCTTCCCTGTTGAGTTTTAAGCAAAACTGTGCTTTTTCTTTAATTAATAATAAGGTGTGTAATGATACTCATTCTTATGATATTTAGAACAAAATCTGGTTGAGGAAGAAAATATGACTAATCATGTTGTTGCACAGCTTATAAACAACACTAGTGCTGGAGATGGGATGGGTGCTGGAGTGGGATGTTGATTGGTGCTAATTGTTTGCGAACTATGGTGTTTAAGCAATGCAATTGCATCAGATGGCGTAATTTAATAGAACGTCCATTTTCCATGATGTATTGTCACGTCTTCTCTATGCATATTGTGACTGTTTTGCATTGCAATGTCATGATGAATTGTTGAACCCCTAATTAATAACAAGTCATTGTGTATTTAATCGTGTATTGAATTTCCATAAAATGTGACCGTACACAGTCACTCTTTCGCTCCAGAACAAATGACTGAGAATTAGAAGGCTCAGTATAGAAATGAAAATGTTTACTAAAACTTAAACAGACGTAAGACAAAGATAGTAACTGTAGCATGGACATATAGAGTCTTTTCAGTCCTCAGGTTCAAATAAACAAGCTAACTTGGCTTAGTGCAGGAACATCAGTGCTATTTTGGATCAGTTGCTTAAACACATTTCTGGTAGACGCTGATCAGAACAGTTCAGTTGTCTTTCAAGTGATAAGACTTTGTGCTTCTGTGATAATTGAATTCGCCTGGCAGAGTTTTACACTGAAAGCAGCCATTATAAAGTTTTCCTTTCTTATCCATTGTTTACGTTCTAGGTAGCACCCCAATCCTCTTGGGAAATCTAGCAAGTACTGCTCACATACATCTACTGCAGAGCGCGGCTTAATCTTGTGACATTATCACATTGCAGTCTCAGAAGATAGTGACAAATCCCCAAACAGCAAGATGGGCACACAGCAAGATGAACATAAACTGATTAATGATTAGTTAGGTTTAAAATGCAACATTTTTTCTTATTCTTATGTTTCTTACAACAATATACCTGAGCTATAATGTTATCAGACAGAATAATGGTCAGTTTTTCAGGTTGTTTTTGGTTACAGAATGAAGCTGTGACACTCAGTATGATGTTTTGTACATGCAGTCAGTCACCTTACACAATCTGCACCTTAGGCTAATCACGTCTTCATCATAATGCTAATCTGCTTATGAGGCAGGATGACTCAGTAGCTCTTCCTGCTGGGATTCGCCTCGGAGGAGTTTCCACTGGACCATCTGAGCCTGTCCTGTACTGGCCCTGACTCACCATAGCCTGTCCATCATAAAGACTTCCCTTCACAAGTCTTCCCACGGCTGCCCACAAACACCCACGCACATCCTTACCACAGTCACACAGCGTTTCCGTGATCTGATGTTTTCGCCCCTCCAGGCTCTGAACAAAGCATGGCATGGGCCTGCCGTTCAGCGCTATCGGCTACTGGAAATCTGGTGCTGGAACATTTGTGCGCCTGTGTGAAGACGAGCGTGTTGGAGAGGAAGGACACATGCAAAGCTGCAGCTCTCACTTCCTCCTCTGCAGTGACTGAAATGCTTTCTTTAGCGGAAACTGTGGTTTTTAGCGTGTGCTGAGAGGCATTAGACTGATATGATCATCCACTCGTCACCATGGTCAGCACAGAGTGTGTACATACACAGTTGTGGATGTGTGAGAGAAACTCATCTAGAAGTACACATTCACACTTCACTGCTTTTTTTCTGATTGAGTTCCGTTTGGAATGTGAATTAAAGGGAGAAGAGTTATTTTAGAATTTACTTGTAAATGTTATATTAAGTAAAAATGCCTTTGTGTGCACCTAACTTGTGCAGCCGTCTAAGTGTTGGCCCTACAGTCAGGTGATCGTGGGTTAATCCCTGGTGATGCCACAGCCGTCCTTGGCCAGGAGTACACTCTCTGGGTGGGTAAGATGGTCCTTCCTCTTTCCCCAACGCTCAGCGCGATACTAGCCAACACAGCGTCTTTTATCTGACTTAACAGAATTAACAGTTAGCATTCTCCTCCCAGTACATTGAGCTGTCCAGTGATGTTGCGTCTTTGAAAAGATGGGGAGAAAATCGGGTAAACAAAAAAAAAACGCCTTTCTGTGTTTAGTCATCCATTTTAGGTCATCTCTGGCCTAAAAAAAAGACAAACAAAAAACCTCCATTTGAACACAGCAGCTGTCATTTGCATTGTGTGAATATTTCATAATGAATGAACCAGTAGAAAAGCTCAAATTATTTGGAATAAAAATGTCTTTATATTAAAGGTGAAAAAGGATTTTGCATTCTACTGTAATGGTACTGATTTGAAGATTATTCGATTATTTATTTATTTATTTATTTATTGGACAGTGGCAATATGCACTTATACCTTTTTGTGAGCCATTTTTCTGATTGGCCTGTGAAACTGCATGGAATGCTAAGGCAGCTAGCTAAGGTTTACCTCGCTAGCGCTCAAACTTAGCATGTTTGCTAACAGTTTGTTTTGCTACCACTAGCTAACTGATAGAGCGAGCTATGTCTAGCATAAAATGAAAGAAAATGGAAAGGCTGACCGAAGGACACTACAGGGCCTGACATTGACTTATTCTTTTGACGTTGAATATTATCTTAAATGAAGGACAGCCGTGTTTTATACAGCCTTTTAAAAATTGGTGCAAAGAGCTGTTGACCTTTTAACCTGGTCTTCCTTGGTCATGTAAGGAACAGTCTTCAGCAGTACACATTCATTTGCACACATGTTTGTAATTAGCAACTTAGAGCTAATTGAACTTTTGGCAACTTTATAGCCAGCAGTAATGGTAGAACCTACAGCCCACTTTGGAGTCGTTTGTGAGTCTCTTATAAAAGGGCTTTTATTTTATTTAACCGCTGCATGCAGTTTGTGATTTACAGAATTTGTTCAGTGTATGAAGAACTAAGGAAGCTTGTTATGATTCAGGATACGACTCTGTAAAGTGTGTGGTTTTAATGTGAGAGCAGGTTTCTGCACACAGTGACACGGGTGACTGTAGGGTGAGCAGTGTTGACGTTCAGGACTGGATTTCAGGAGCTGAAGTGGAATTCATTTGAAATGTCGGAATGCCTGAGGGCTGAGGAGAGGCCAGTGCGTTCAGAACAGCCACTGTGGGAGGCAGCTGGTCTCCATAAGTCCTTCTCCTGTCCCGCTGGCCGCTACGGCTGCCTCTCTGCTTTATTGAAGCAACAGAGAAAATGGCTGGATTGAATATGTTGGTGCTTGTTTTGGGAGTTAATGTTTCAAACCCTAAGTGTAATCGCTTACTTTCTCAGAGAATTTCGGTTCTACTTCTGTCTGGAATTCATCATGTCATCATGATGAATTTCATGTCAAAGCAAAGTTCACATGAGCTGAAATACGTGTATATTTCCAGTTGACAGCCCATATTTGTGTCTACACACAGTAAGCATGCCTCTATGGACTGTATCAGTGTGTGTGTATACTGTATATGTGTCTGTTTACAATAAACTCTGGCTTTGGGATATGATCTGCTCCATAAATCTGACTGAATCTCCTGCTTGTCACAGCACTTAATGCTGGTGAGAAGAAGGCTGAGGCTGTGGTTTGGACTCTAACACTGGGCTCCATTGTTTGCGGTAGGCTCCAGCTGAGAGAGACAGCGGCAGGGCCTGATCTCAGAGCAGTGACCCGCCTCACGGCCTTCCCTCACTGTGGAAATATTTAGCCCTGCGAACGCTTTTTCCACCCGTCTCGCTCACCAGAAAAGGACGAGAGAAGCGAGCGAGGGAGAGGGCTGGACGCGGCGGGCCTTCTGCCGCTTCACCACATCCAGCCCCCTCTCTGGCCTTTGATGGTCAGCGCTGAGGTTTTGGCTCTGAACCCAGAGAATACCTCAGACTCTTACGTTTTCTCTTTGGCCCGACTGGCCCCGTTCTCTCTCCGTCTCGGTCTCGCGGGGCTTCCTCAGTTTGCTCAAAGCCTTTTCTTTCTTTCTTCATTTTCTCCCCCACTTTCTCTCTCTCTCTCTCTCTCTGTATCTCTGTATCTCTCTATCTCTCTATCTATCTCTCTCTCTCTCTCTCTCTCTCTCTCTCTCTCTCTCTCTCTCTCTCTCTCTCTCTTCCTCTCTTTTCTCTGTCTGTATCTGTATCTCTCTTTCTATCACTATCTGTATCTGTCTTGCGCTCTCTCTCTCTTAATCTGTAGCTCTCTTGCTCTCTCTCAATTTACCTATATCTCTCTTGCTCTCTTTTCTTGTTTTTTCTGTATCTCACTTAATCTTTATCTGCATCTCTCTTGCTGTCTTGCTGTCTCTCTTGCCAAGTTCACATGAACCTGAATGTGAAAATCAGGCTGGAACTAAGGACACTTTTGTATGAATGTAGTTTCTAATTTTCTTCATCGATGCCCAGTAAGAACACGGGTGGCTACATTTTCCAACCCCTCCATTGTAGCCTGTCACTCTCGTACTGATTTGTCTGGTTTAGAGTGGAATTGTTGCTTTCCACTTTGCTATTTTGTTGCATTTGTTTGTTTGTCCATAGGTCTCCTGCGAGCATTGTCCAGTGTGGTCTGCCAAACATGCTGATATTGCCAGCATCAGCGTTGTGTTTAGCTTGTAAATGATACTTTGGACTCAACGTACTTTGATGATAAACAAACTCACGGCATTGCGGTATCTAGAGTTAGCTGGTTTTATAAACTGATCAGGCAAAATAGAACCTGTAGCGCCACATTTCAGAAATACTATAATAAACGTATTCAGTGTTTCATAAACTGCACTGCACTTAGTCTAATTAAACAGGACCAATTATGCTCACTTTGAAATGAAACATGCAGTCAGTTTTCTGTAAATATCTGATCTGATCAGAAAAGCATATTGTGACACATTTAATCGTTGATAAGTTATGATAACTTATTGCCCTGCACACGTTTATATGTGCGTATCTGATTATGCACTCATACACATTTCTGTATGTATGTATACACATAAATGCAGTTAAGCAGATATTTATGAAGATATTGGCTTTGGGTTCTATGTCTCACTCTCTCTTGCTCGCTCTCTCCCTCTCTCTCTCTCGCTTGCTCTCTCTCTCTCTCTCTCTCTCTCTCTCTCTCTCTCTCTCTCTCTCTCTCTCTCTCTCTCTCTCCTTCCTTCATCTTGTAGTAAATAACAGAATAGCAGACGTGTGGCTTGCCGCTCACCAGCAGACAACATACATTCTCAAAACAGCGGAAACCAGTGAGGCCGTCCAGCACGCAGACTCTGCTTTCCCACTGCCTTACCCATAAGCCCAGTTCTCCTGTACTCTGTACTCTGAGCAGACCTTTATATGGAGCTTTCTGGGCTCGTTCACCTTTTATAGCACTTAAGTAGCTAATATTTATTCAGTGCTTATTAGGTAGTAATTCCATTGACTGTAAAGGCTACACTGCACTAAGACAAGAGAGTGTTTCAGCACAACAGCGTGTCTGAAGCTTTCCTTTCACTGTTTGCCAATTTCTGACTGAGAGTGTGTAGCCCACTCTTTCTAACCACACACACACACACACACTCCTGCATACACAGAGAGGATGGAGCATCACCAGCTCATTCACCCAAACATATCAGAACCCAAGTACCCTTTCTCTCTCTCTCTCTCTCTCTCTCTCTCTCTCTCTCTCTCTCTCTCTCTCAGACTTGCCTCGACTTGCCTGGGTTAAACCAAACCACATATTCCTTCTTTCAGCCCTTTTCCTTCCTCTCTGTCTTCCAAATTATCTCTTCTCCAGTTTCACCCTTTCCCTACACTTCATTCCCCCTCTCATTAGGCCTACCTCTCTCTCTCTCCCTCCCTCTCTCCTTCTGTCCATGTCTTGCTGGAGGCTTTGTATTTGACCCTTGTTGTGGAGAGGTTAGGCGCACGAGGGTCCCAGGTGGGGCTGCTTCTCTTCTGTCAACCGCAGCCACCAGCCCTACCTGCTGCTCCACCTGCTTAATTAGGGGCTTTCCCAGCATCCCTGAGGTGGTGTCTGGCCCGGCTGAAAACTGGCTGGCTGTGAATTTGTTTGAGGAGACAAGTTTGTTCATGTGAAGGAGGAACGACCTGCTTGGACTTTGACCTGTTAATGAATACACACACCGCCTAGAGGGCTGGTGTTTATATTAGCTCTGCACTACACGTTAAAAAAGCCAATTAGAATATGTAATTATTTGCATAAATAAGGTAATTTTAAAAGTGCTGTCCAGAAAGGACATCTTGCCTTTGTGGAAAGATGGGGTTTGGTAATCTTTTTTTAATTTTATTGTAGCTTTGTTATGCTGTTGCAGTTATGGTGGCTATGACATTCATGATATTAAAAGAACAGTGCAGTTAGAAATGCTGATGTTGCTAACAGAGAATAAAAGTGAATAGCCACCTATTAGTTTTATATACATTATGCTAATTGGAGTTTACTAGTTTTCATTCCTTAAAATTAAAAAGTTTTAGGAAATTACATATGAATTGTATGTTTGTGTGTCTGTGTGTTTGCTGTATACGGCATATCACTGATCAGTATTTGTTCTCTCTTTTTCCCCTCTCTGCTGAATGTGATCTTCCTCTGTGGCTGCTGTGTCTCCTCAATAAAGGTAAGCCAGTTCTTCATTCATTCCTACTTATGCTTTCAAGCTATGTGTCTTATATGTACAAGCATCCAAAAATTTAGGATCTCTGTTTTCAATAAAATATAACCCACAAAACAGATTTTGCAGATAAGCATATGAAATTATTCTGTTATAATGCTACTATTTTATGACACTACTACTTTTTTTTTTAACTACTTTACTATTTAACTAATTACTAGGCAACAAGAAGAGATGTTAGGTGTGTCTAGAATTATGAACAGAGCAATAGATGGCCCCTTAATGCCTGGCAAAGCTGTATAACATTGAGAAAAGGGATGCACTGATATTTGTGGGCCTATATCCAATATTTTACATATCTGTTGATACATAAACATTTCTAAAATGTAGAAATTGGGACTACACTGACCACGGTTAGCAATGCTGAGGTAAATATAAGAATTCATTGATGTCCAAAAAAAAATATCTTGATTTTTTTCTGATTTTTATTTTTCTACGTTCTTTGAACAGAGAAGCTGCTGTGTTTTATTTTCATGATGAATAGGCCGAAAGAAATGCTCCAAAATTAAGTGGAATATCTTTTTAAGTTAACTTGTATTCAAAATTGAGAATGTGTTGGTTTTAATTACTATTATGGAGTTTTTTTGACAGCCACAATATATTTCTATAGTGTTATAAATGAATAAAATTAGGATACAAGATATTTTGGCGCAGTAAGCCAACATCACCTAAATATTCTGCTCTTCCAGAGTACAATAAATACATCATCAAATATCTGTTTGAAATATCAGTCAAACCTAAATAATTGTTCAGTACTGACATTTTTTTAAACAAATATCTGCCAATTCTGATTTCAATATCATTGTACATTCCTAACTTAGAATGAGGTTATAATAAAATTTACATTTAGAATGTCTTGTTTTTAAAAATTGGTGATCAAATCTCAACCAGATATCTAAAAATTAATGGCACATTTACATAAATCAATAATTACCATACATTGTCATTTAATAGCTTCTTAGTGTTGCCAAAAACGTAAACTAAATAAAACTTGGAATGCTTTCTGGTGTCTAGTATTTCAGTCTACACTGTATAAGTTAAATAACTGTATGATTAAATAAAATAACAGACTTTAATTTGACAAGTGGTTCCAAACATTTGAGCGCCAGTGTATTAGCAGCAGTAAAGTGCATGTGTTGGTTTTGTAGTTCTGATAGGACACATTCTATAGTGAAGGAGGGAGCGTGAGAACCCATGCATCTCGTGAACATATCTAAATAAGCATGAAAACAAGCGCAGTAGGCCAACGCTGCCACAGCACACAGTCACGCTTCTTAAGGAGGTCTATTCACCCTCTTCAGATAAAGCCCACTTTATTCTTCTCTCTCACTGAAGTAGCGAGGGATGATTTCACTCCAGATGAAAAAAGAAGGAGAAGAGAAAAGGGAGTCATGTCTAACTCCATAATGAAGCCGCTCTCAGACAGACGACCCACAATACATGTTTCTCGAGTCGAGTCTTTTAAATCTACCCAGTTAATAATTAAAAGATTTATTAGAGCTTTTTATTGTTTTTGTTCCATTTACGGCGCCTTTAGATTGATGGAATATGAAAGCGCGTGTAGAAAAGCGCTGCTTGTGAGATTTAATGGGGAAAATCCCAGATTCTGTGTATGTGTGCGCGTGTCAGTAGCAGCAGGATTATTTTACAGTTCACCACTGTTCCGCACATTAAGATGATATTTAATACTCACATCGGTTTCTTCATACAGTCTAGAACACCCTTTACACATATAGTCCATCCTCCATGCATGTAAGCTCGCTCATGGAGCAGAAAATGACCGCAGCAGGTGAAACTCCCCCTCATCTAGTGCAGTCCAACACGCTGGACTGCTGAATGTGTGTTTTGTGTGGTTGCTGGAAATGTTCATTAAAACCATGGAGATCCAGCTGAATAGATGGAAAAAGATCTTCGCTTCGCCTCCTGTTCCATCCCTTATCCCTCCCCTCACCAATCCTCGTGCTAGCTTGTTTTTTCGTTCTACCTTCCCTTGTTTTTTAGGTCTGTCTCCTCTGCTCTCATCCCAGTACCTTTTTCAGTTGCTTTTCTCACCGCTCTCCTCTCTGTCTGTGTCCCTGTCGCTCTCCTGTCTGCGTGCCTGCCTGCTCCGCGATGTTTATTTCTGTCTCCTGGTTTATCGCTGCTATGTGGACTGACAGGCTGTTTGAAGATTTGTGTGGTTCTTTAACCCCTTAAGGAAGCATATATAGCACTGTTAGAAATAAAGGTGCTGTGCAGGTATATTGTTTGTTCATCAAGGTAGAAACGATGTAAATGTCCCCTCAAAGGTGCAACAGTCGTTTTAAGGTCCAATTACTTACCTTAAATAAGTTTTTCCCAGGTGAAAAGGTACCTATTTGTACCTTTTCATAAGCTAATGTTTTGAAACAGAACAATAAAGAAGCCTGGAGATGAGACGGGGTGTGTGGAGTCAATACAACTTAAAAATATCATTTCAATGGATTATGGAACAATTATGTTCCCTGACTAAAGGTACTGAGATGTACCCTTGATGGTACCACCCCAGTGACAAGAGGGGTACTGCCCCAAGTCTTGTGCATTTCTTAGATGCACAAGACTTTTACTCCAAACATGCAATCAACCAGTTTATTTTTTTTATTTATTTATTTTTTTATCTGTGTTCCAGTTGATATAAATAATGTGAGCCAGATAAGTGACCTCACAGTGTATTTGAATGCTTTTATATGCTTTCTTATATGCATGTTAAAGAGCAAATAATGTTGTTTATATTGCAACTTCGGCTAAGAGAAAGTGCTAGTGTGTTACATGTCATCATTTAACCCAAACAGTGTGAGCTTCAGGTTACAAAAAAGGCCTGTTGACTATTGGCTAGTTTGACTATAAAGAAATTGGAAATTAACAGTAAAATTCACTTATGCATATACATGAAAGTTAACAAATAATTTAGCTAAAGACATCTAGAAATGTGTTTTCGTATGTCAGTAAAATCCAGCAAATCCAACATTATTTATAAAATTTGTTACTCTGAAATAATGACTCTGATAACCTAGATTAATCTAGATTGGCTCGACTAGATTAGTGATCAGTCGATCTCTTTTAATGCAGTGAAATAAACTTTTACATGGATGGCCTACTTGCACGTGAAATGTGTTGCCATGACCTTTAAATTGGATATTATTGTAGGAAAATGTGGCACACCTAGATATAGTGTTGTAGTCAAGACCATTTGGGGCGAGTCAGAGTTAAGACCAAGCAGAGACTGGGACAAGCCAGAGTCCAAATGATGTTGAGACCAAGACAAGCACCTACTCCAGCACCTAGACATTTTCATGATATCAAACTTTTTGTGTCAATATGTTTGTATTACGTCTTTACTCAACCGTTGCTTTGACAGCATGGAGAGAGAGCACCACTATGCCTGTCAAGTGGCCTCAAGTTGCTATACAAAATGATATAATTTGCTAACTAGGCGTCTAACACGTATATCTGTGGTTAAGCTTGAGCTTTTGTGCTTCCATTGGGGGTCACTGGGACCGGTCACCCTCACCTACAATGGCTAATCTGCTCAGATGATGAGCACCTTCTAAGACTACTGTTTCTAAAACGAGTTGGCTCACTGGTAACGTTGTAAAGCAGTTCAAACTAGCATTTACCCTCTATGAAAGCCGTGTTAGCCTTTGATGAATATGCAGTGAGGTCATTTGACCTGTATTGGAACTCTGATATTGCTCCCTTTTTTCTCTCTTTTGCTCTTTTTAATGGAATATGAATGAACTACAGAGGTTGAAACACATCCCTTCAAGTCCTCTCAGAGGAAAATGGACTAAGGAAAAGAGGCATTGAAAGTGATTAGAAGTGGAGCTAATTGCCATGAGAGTCAATGGAGAGCACTTCAGCACAGAACGGCATCCTGGATTGCATCTTATGACCTAAGTCGCAAATCTTCACACCGATGTAGTTTGTGTCAGGGGAAAAAAAAGAGGAGGGGGACGGTGGAAAAGCAGGCATGACCTCAAGCGGTCTGCCAGTGAAGGCTGATTTCTGGTCTGTCCACATGCGGTGACTCGAGAGCACTCATTAGTCACACAGCCATAAATGAGAGCAGCGCCAGAAACAGAAAGGCCAGTGCCTGCTTCAAAAGCTTCCTCACCCAACGACCCGAAGGGCTGTGATTTGTTGTGACGGGTCCGTTTCTGAGCTCCAGCCTCGGCTGCGTTCTGCAGCCAAAAGCACGAGAGTAAATAAAAGTCCTCTCCCAGGCCTGTATCTGTAATGGTTTGATTTGGTTACGTGTAGGCAAGACTGCTTTTTACTGCGTTTGAGTCTTTAATCATATTAAGTGGTGGGTGGGAAGACTCGCTGAAATGTGGACACACACACACACGCAGACGCACACTTTCGCAGGCCTCTCCCCACCTGATTGCTTTCTCATTTTTCTTTGGGAAGATTTATGGTCTCCGGGATCCGCGAGACAGGCTATTACCATGAGCTCTTAGAACTCATCATTCAAGCAAAGAGGCGAACGTGTCATGCTTCCTGCGGCCCTGACTCAGTGTTGTTAGCATCCCACGCCCATGTACCAGCTCCAGGAGCTCAGAGTACTATCACAGAATGCTCTGCCACTCTGATCGCTTACACCCGCCGTGAAAAGTCGCCGTCTTTTCGAAGGCTGACTCTCCTTCACTTGTTCATGGTGAACGTTTGAACTCAGGAGAGGAATCCTTTTCTTCTTTCAAAAGTGGAGCAAAGAATGCAGCGTTAGCCTTGTATGTGTAATTGATCTTTCGGTTTTGCAGCTCATGCACCTTTATAACAAGTGAGCTGTCAGTCATTCGGATCCTCTCCAAAGCAGTGTAGATCTTTCATATTCAGCGCTCACATGCACGTGCACGCCACTTGACGTGGCAGCTTTCAGAGCCTCGTTTATTTTTCTTCCAGCAAATGAAGCATGGGGATTTGACGTTTCGCAGCTTGTCGATATCCCTGATGTAACTTAATCTGGCCCTCTGCTGAGGTGTCAGCAGGTTGGACAAGTGCAGCAGCCAAGTGAAGTCATGATTAGGCTGTCAGTGTGCACTTCATGGGCTTTTCAGTGCCCGCTTTTCATTTGAATTGGCCCATGATTGTTTCATTCAACCCTAAGTAAGGTGAGGCTGCTTCATGCACATGTAGGGATTAGTTTGCTTTTTTTGTTTTTCTGTCCATTTTGCTGACTTCCATCCAAGTTGGAATCCTCAGTGTTTATTTTCTGCCTTAACCTATTCCGATTTTCTTGGTAGTCAACATCAATGTAGCGGTGGTAACTGGTAAATTCACTGAAGCCATCACCTGGACGGCCCCTGCAAATTGTGTTAAATATTTGGTTCATGTATCATCTCAGATTAATAATTCCATTACATGACACAAGCCTGCTTGCTATTCTTAAGTGCTTTATGGATTTTTCTCATCTAACGTTGCTGCAGTGATGCATTGGTTTGGCTCCATTCCTTTATTTCAGTCTTTGGTAGGTATATCAGTTAATACTGAAGGCAAGTTCTGTTGCTTTTTTTTGAAGAAAATACGTCACCCCTGGTTGAGAGTACAATCTCGCCTTCCCATGCTTGTGTACTCAATCGCCACATTACTCTTCATTTAATCTCTATGTTGCCTTGACCACAGGCCCCCGCTAAAGACCTCTGTCTCAGCAGGAGGTCCGTCTCGGTTGAAAGAATTCCCCTTAAACTAGCTTCATCGGAAGAAAGGCACGGCTTTTTGAACGGGCAGTAGCTGCCAGACCCAGAGCTGTCGGATTGATTAAATATCGGTGGCGTGCACTCCCTGACCCTCAAAACATCCATGTTCCATAAAGTCCTGGTCTACTTCTGTCAATTCTTCAGACCTTCCAGCTGCAAGAGCCGGAACCCTGCTTCTGTCCAATCACCGCCTCGCTTTCTTGTCTCCACTCCAATCAGCATGACCGATGCCGTCGTTACAGGCCACTGAGCAAGATGAAGCCATTGCACACCCTGCTCTTTTGGCACTGTGACATTTAGAAAGTCTGTTTGTGTTTATCTGTCACAGTCTAACCATTTCTCCTGCCTGCTACCTCAGATTGGTCAAGTCTATTTCCTCTAACAAAGGCTGTGGCATTTCTCAAAGATTATCTAGACCTGCATGTCAGGGTTTTTTTTTAATCTGACGCTTATGGAGCTAGACATCATTGCTAATTATTTCTGTTACATTTTGCCCCTTAATCTTACACAAACAGGTTTTTTTTTGTTTTTTTGTTAATGGCAAAAAAGTGTTGTTTTTCATTCAGGATCTTTTGGCTCTATGGTGTCTCTTTTAAGAATTATTTTATGCATAAGTCACAAGTTTGACACAGTTTGTGTCAAAATAACCAAAAATTATTTCGTGAATTGATGTAAAGCTGCCCAGCAGAGTTGTGGTTCAATGTATGGTGCCAGCGACCAGCAGTAGCATGATAAGCCAGATCTGATGACGAAACAGGGTCCCAATAGACATGTAGACATGTGCCAATTACCTAATAACCTTTTATCATGATTTACAATATTATCACAATATTGTTTTAAGAAAGGGGAAATACAGTATTATCACAATAGGGGGAAAAACGTGTGTGTGTGTGTGTGTGAGAGAGAGAGGGAGAGAGAGAAAGATAATATGTGCATGTAGTATTTACAATGTAATTTTTAAAAATGTGTAGGCGGTTTTACATTCTGGGGATTTTTATCTTTCAAAAAACTTCCCTAATTGCTGTTTGTCTAATGGCATTTCAGTGTTTTTTCTGGAATCTAGCTTAGTGGTAAGAGAGGTTCAAATCCCGGCACGTATTCAGCGCTCCTGGTTTTGCCGTTGGGCAAGGCACTCACTCACCCCCCACCGCACCAGGCGGTGCTCCTTTGCTGGTGGTGATGTGCTGCTCCCAGACTGGGCATAGTTAGACAGCAAAATTTACAAATTTCCGTTGGATCAATAAAGTATAACATAATCTACAATGCAACATAATGTTTCCCCTAGATTTTTTTTCAGGCTTTGAGGAATTTGCTGTAGCTGGCACTTTGAGTATAGAAGGGTAGCTATGCAGCCTTTACTGAGAGCTGTGAAGGTGTTCAGACCAATATCACAGCTGTACAACTGTCAAGTCATCATGGGATTGCAGTGTGACATTGTGACATTGCGTATCTTAAAAAACCTTATGAGAATATTATGTGGCTTCAATATCACAACATACCTTATTATTGAATATCAACATATCTTGCACTTTATGACAGTTTTCATCACAAGTCCTTATGACAAACCTTTGCAATCTGAGTGACCCTCATGTTGACTCAGAATGGCTTTGTTTCTTGTAGCTTCAAAAGAACACTTCTGATCTCCCGCAGTCTTCATTTCAGGGGGTAAAATTGGGAATCATGGTCATTTTCACTCGTTTAATAAATTGGAACTCCTTCTAAATGGGGATAGTCTTGCAGGAGCTTCCCGAAAGGAAGAGCGAGGAGTGAATGAAAACGCTTTATACTGGGGTTCACTGCATAAGTCTCATGCGTGTTTAAAAAGTGCTGCTGAAAGATGGGATGTGAGGCCATTTTTGGTTCTCTGTTTTTTCCTTTTCTTTGCTCAACAGTGCCTTTTGTCCCCAGGTGGACAGAAAACTGTCTTCACACTGTCTTAGGAGCTTCCTTTTCCTTCTCTGTTTTGCTTTTTATTTTCTCTTTCTTTCTTGTTTTTGGGAGAAATAGTGCTGAAACTGTCTTGCAGACGTACGCCCAAAATTAGGTTATGTTTCATGTGTAGTCCCATAACACTTGCTTCTTGGTGGGGGTTTGAATATTGATGTTAAGCTCATTGACGGTAAACTTATTCTTTATCCGTGTCCATAAGCTTAAACTCTTGTAAACCTGTGCACAGACGGATGCAGACTTTTATAAATAAATCACTTAATTCGAGGGCTGCTCCATCATTCTTTTGTCGAGTCCAGATCTGATGCATGCCAAGTACATAAAAAGTCATTGTTTAGAACGAAAGGTTGTTGTTACTATCAAAACACAGGGTTGGTGAATCAGAAAAATGATGAAAGTGCGTCTGGAAGTCTGACTGAAGCCATTGTTCAGTTCCAGACCGCAGAGTTTAGGCGAGCGTACAGAGTTTACACACCGTCTTAGGTGTGCGCACACGTGCGGGCACAAACGTAAGTGCATACAAACATGTTCTTACTCACCTGGTGTTACACACGCTTGCGCGAAAACGCCCTCATTGGCAGGCCAGCAGACAAAGCACACATGCGTAAAGGCGTGCGAAGAGGGCCTACGGGGAAAGAAATGGGTGTGCTTTTTAAAACACCCGGCTGTTTATTCACTGACCCGGCAAAAACATATGACTCCTGTCTCGGCCGGACTGTGTATCTGCAAACAGCACGGTCTGTGCCTAAATATAATACTTCTCAGAGTCTTCTCAGGAAAAAAAAAAGAACACCAGGTCGAGCCGTACAGCAGGTATCTCCGGACCTGCACTTGCAGAGCCACCCTCCTGCAAAGTTTCACTGCAAACCTAATCTAACACAACTGACCCAGTTAAATAATGCCTTCAGCAGCATCTGAATGCTAGAGCAGATTGTGTTTAGATCAGGGCCTGTGATAAATACCCCTGGAGAAAGATGGTTGGCCCATTTACAGAAATATAATGTTACATGCTGTTTTGTTGAATATTTTAATGGCATTGTAATCTCAGTTTTATGTACAGTGACTATAGGACATATGTGGATGTACACCAGGGGTCTTCAGTTCTCATTGTGGAGGGCTGGAATCTGACACAGACACAGTTTGGTGGTTTCTCTGCTCTAAAACTCCCACTAAATCTGGTAACTAACTGAGTTGAATCAAGTGTGTTAAATCAGGGAGGTGATACGGCTATGCTGGACTTGGAAACTCTAAGACCAGAGTTTGTAACTCCTAGGCTATAGCATCTAAAGATGTGCACAGGTGCTCAAGTACTCGGGTAACCGTTCGAGGTGCCATTTTCCGAATACTGAAATCATTATTTGGGTATTCATCTTGTTTCTTCATGGGAAGACATATATAATATATAGAGAATATATAGACCAACAACCATGCAGTGAATTTCTGCATTTGATGCTAATTCACAGGTTGTTTGTTTCAAAATCGGAAGCGTAATTCTTTTGCAAATTTACATCAGGCTGCCCAACAGAGTTGCAGTTGCACTGCAGATGTTGGGTCCATTAAAAATACATTTCTCTGACAAACAAATATGTTGGCACATGCACCAAAAAGGAAGAAAAAACACCTGGAGAAGATGACAAGTCTCCACCAGCCTCCAGTGTTTTGCTGGTTAACTGTAGATTTAGCTCATTAACTCACCTGAGGCAACCTTCGTGACTCATCCAACACAAAAAGCTACCGATTTTCCTCACCTATTTTTAAATAATAAAGCATGTTTTGTATTCCTCCACGGTTACCCGCATATCTGTTCTTGAACTCCTTTGGGCACTCAAGTATCAAGATTAGTCAGAACTAAACTAAAAGATGCTGGACAGGAGAACTCCAGGACGAAGGCCTAGTCACATTTCTGTGTTGTCAGAGAAATTTCGCACTGGAAATAACATTTTTCAATCGAATTTGATTAACTTTGGTGAACTTTGGCATGTAAATTTGTGTCCCCTACCAATAGTGCTACTGCTTTGATTATGTTGACCTCTGGAGAGGGGGTGATTTTATCAGGCGCCACCAAAGAAACAAAATAGAGGAAAGCTAATTTAAGCGGTGTCTAAACAATGCTTTTAACATTTTGTCCCCACTAGCTGCAAATAAACACATGAAAAAGAGAGGAAAGACTGTATTATTATGTTCTGTGATTTTACTGCTTATGGTCACACCACTGTTGCCAGCTGTGCTGGATAGCCACACTTTTTGCCTACAACTCTGCATACAATGCTCCACTTTTGTGAGTATATAATTATCTGGTTTAGTTATGTTTGCTTTGTGTTCTTACTGTTTATGGCTTGGCAAATCAGCAAACTGGCTACCTGCAGCAAAATGGAGGATTCACCAGTTGTTTGGTCCAGCCTCGGTCACACCTATTTTGCAAAGCGGCATAAACTGAAAACCACACAGCTGCACATTGCCTTTTGATACATAGGTATTATTCTGTACGTTTCTGTTGTGGCTCAAGCTTGAAAGAATCTTTTAAAGTTGACAAGGTTGGATCGTTTCCACCAATTCTTGATTTAGTCTGGCTTTGGAGCCCAAAATCCTCCCTGGAGTCCTTCTTCTTTGCTTGATGACCGTAGCATGACACCAGAGGTGTCAACAAGAGCAGCACAGCATAGCGCTGACGAACGAGACCACAGAGGCAATCCTTCACGGCTTCACACCACAGAGCTGAGGCTTTGTTGTTGCATGGAAAGGATGAAGCTTTCCCACAAGCATCTCTCTGAAAGCACTGCTTTAGATTTGTGAGTAAACAGTCACATCCAGAGCCACATATGCAGCTGCACTAAATCGGAAAAGGTCAGTTGAAGGTATTTGGGGCCCAATGTTTGCTGTGCCTTCAATTTGTAGGCCTTCCAGAGTGTGTTTCTTAGCCTACTGTGTGATTTCCATCACAGCTGCTGTTCTATACATACTTCTCCTCTGCCATCTCCTGGCTTTCTAAAAAAAAAATCATTGACCTTTACAGCAGTTCCTCTAATGTGTTGGGAAACAGACCAACATCGCTTTATTGCAGTGTTTCTTTTGCTATAAAATCGACTACACTCTGTCTCTCGAGGGTTTGTCCTAAGATCAAATGGACAGAATGCACGTCAGACTATCCCGTCCTGCTTTTGTCATCCCTGAGACACTTGAATTATACGTTTGGAACTGGCATTTTAGTGAAATTGGCTTGAAGATGGAAGAGTCACTTTACCGCTTTGCCGTTTTGTTTGCCTGCGGTTGTCTGACATGCAGATTGGCGTCGCTCGGAGCTTTCCCCACCCGCTTTGACACTCGCAGGTGGGAGTGCAGCTCTTTGATGCTACAGCACATAACACAGATGTGCCATTTGGTGGGCATACAGCTATTCAGCACTCTCACAACCCTTTTGTTTGGCTGCCTCACTCTGGTTCCCCAAAGTGAGCTCTTGTGTTCAGAGTGGAGAAGTGAAAGGCACCAAAAGTCTCCCTCTTGGGCTGTTCTCAGCTAAGCTGTGCTAGTCCTGTTGAGATGGTAAAAGGAATACTGTGGTGAAATGTCAAGTCTGCCCAATTTTCCCTTCACAGAGATGTTTACTTCTTAAGTTTATGCTTGCCATGTGGCCAACAAGCAATAGAAGCTTAGCACCATGCAAAGTATCTGTCTAAATCATGGCACACTTGCAGTAAACGGCATCAGATTAAGTCATCTCAAATACATTTGCTTATCACTGTTGTCGGAAGAAAACATTGAATCTCCAAAACGGTAATATCACAGGAGAAGGAAAAAACATACTTTACTTTTAACGTAAGTCAATGGAACCAGACTTTTTTCCAAGGAATCTTGGGCCTGTTCTTTTGGCCCATTTATCATGAAATTTACACACAGTGTAAAGGACAACAGGCATTTTCAAATTATGTCAAAAACTGAAAAATGGAGATACAAAGTTTTCTTCCAACAGCAGTGTTTTGTGGCTTTTGACATTGAATGACAGCCATCCACAGATGCACAGTCAGAATTTAAGTTTAATGACACAAATAATGTGAGCCAGGTTAGTGCACTCGTGCTGTATTTGAATGCTGCTGCTACGTCTGTACCGAAATGTTTTGGCATGACTCATTCTGCTAAACAGCTGTTTGCCTCTTACTTCCAGTGTAGCACTTTATTCATGTTTAGGTAACTGATTTTTAACTTAAGATGCCACTTTGGCCCATTAAACAGCCAGTAATGTTATTTATTTTGCGACTTTGGCTAATAGGAAGTACTGGAAAAGTGCTATAATTTAGTCCACACAGTATGAGCTTTGGTTTAAAAAAAAAAAAAAATTTCTCAGCCATCAGCCAGTTTGGCTATAAAGAAAGCACAGTCGTAATCAGCCATTAGAAATTCGCTGTGCATTCCTGCTGTTAGAAGGGCCTGGGTTCGATTCCCCGGCCTGGGGACCAGGTTTCTTTCTGTGTGGAGTTTGCATGTTCTCCCAGTGTCTGTGTGGGTTTTTTCTGGGTTCTCTGGTTACGTCCCACAGTGCAAAGAGGTGAAGTCAGGCTAATTGGAGATACTAATTTCTCCCTAGATCTGAATGTGTGTGTGAATGTATATGTCTGTGTGTCTGCCCTGCGATGGGCTGGCGACCTGTTCAGGGTGTATCCTGCCTTCCGCCCATTGACCGCTGAGAAGGCTCCAGCACCCACCCCTCCACGGCCCAGAAGGATAAGCGGTTTGTGTGCGTGTGTGCGTGTGTGTGCGTGTTTTTCTTTAAGGCTGGCGTGTACGTAACACGAGCTGGTCCTAGGTCGTTGCAAAAGCCAGACTGGTATCATGGATGCGTGAAAAGAGTAGCGAGTGACGGCAGCGTGTGAAGGATGGATGTCCGCGAGGCTTCGTTAGCTGAGGGGAGGGGGAGGAGAAGGCAGGATCCTGCACTCTAATTAAACGCATTTAACCCAAGGTCATATAGAGTGGAGAGAAGCAAGGGGGGTGTCTTCTCTGTGCCATAAATGTTTTATTGAGTCTCTTTGAACTGTTACAGCTGGGGGTAAGGCCCGAACACTGCTGTCAGGGCTGTAAGCACAGCTCCGTTCGTTTATTCAGAAGGCTGTCGAATATTGACGGTCGATGTTTTGTTAAATGATTTGATGAGCTCCCCTCGACCTTCACCCCTTCCTCTTGTTATGGTTTTGTAAACATTTTTTTTGTATTTTATTGCGGGACGTGTGTGAGAGTGAAATGAGGGGTTTAATGCCAGGGAGAGAGCCTCTACAGCTCAGGATGTCTGCCGCCAGAGCACTGTGCCGCAAGAGCAAACCTCATCTGCCGTGTTTACAGATGAAATTTCAGGGAATCTAATCTAACTCACCCCCACCCACCCGCCCCCCTGTTCTTGTCATTAGCAGCTTTGTTGATGTTTTTGGGCTTTTAAATCTTCAAAGCCTCAGTGAGCAGAGAGAGTTTGGGCTGACAACTGACAAAGAGCCGGATGAGCACCTCATTTCCTTACATGTAATTACTGTTTCAGGGCCGCAGCAGCAAGCCAGCATACGATTTCACAGCATTGTTGTTTTTAATATAGATTTTTTTTGGATGCTCTTTGTTTTGTGTATGAAAATTAAATTCAGTAGTTGTTTTCCTCACATAGGAGAGGACATGGGGTCATCCTTCTGTAGTTTTAATTTTAATACTTGAGCGTATTCATCTATGGAGAGATTGTGACTCGGAGACAATATTGGCATTTCACAAGGAGAACTGAGTGCTTGAATAGAGACTGACAGCTTTGCAGTCGCTGAAAGGGATCAAAGGGCAAAATCAGTCGTCCATTATCAGCCTAGAAAAGAAAGAATTGGGCTTTCAGTGCATGTGTAGGTGTGTGTGTCTGTCTCCCTGTGGTACCTGTTGTTGTGGCTGTAGTGTAATTGACACAAAGCGCTAAGAGCCTCTCTCTGCATCCCCCATAGCGTGTTGACACTTAGCTTTAGCGAAGCTGCTCTGAGAGGAAAGGATTCTTTAACTCTGAACGTTCCTCTGTGACACACTCCATCTGTCTGGACTTAAAAGAAAAGTTTCTTGTTCCCGTACACAGGGGTCAATGGCCCAGTGGCTACAGTGTTTCACATTTTGACTGCTAAAAAATGCAGAGTGGCCACTTCCCTTGGAACCTTTTTTTTTTTTTGGTCAGTGTTTTTCTTTCAACAAACTACCAAATTAGTTAACTTATTACAGTCAGAACTGTCTGTCATTAATAATAAAGCTTCCTTTCACCTTCCTGTGCAAGATCTAGAGCTGTGGTGTCAAACTCAACCACTAAAAGGGCCATATCAGCAAATCCATGGGTCAGCTGTTTTAATTTTATTTTTACTTAACATGCCAAAACTACAACAACAAAATAGGCACTGAAAACTTATTCAAAAAATTCTAGGTAAAAATAATGCCTATTTGCTTGAACTGGGGATGTGGAGCCTGTTTAGTTGCACTCAGAACTAATCTCATTCCACCGTTCCACCTTAAACATACAGGTTTCACAATGTAACTGCTGCTCCATTTAAGGTGGAACAGAAAATTCCAACAAAAAGCTGTTGAATAACAAATTGATTTTGCTGTTTTGCAGAATAGAAATTTCAGATTAACTTTGGTTGTTAAAAGTAGTTCTTATTAAAAAGTGAAGGGACGAATGATAAGCCACTGTTGACCTACAGACACCGTAAGTTTATTCTTTACTCTGAGTAACTTATTTAGAAAACTATGTTCAACAGCACGGCTGCAGCTTTCAACACAAGCACTGTTTCAGCACTGTTAGAGCTCTGGTTTGACTGGTAACATAAAGTGGACATGAGGATCACGCAAAAAAAAAAATTGGCACTAAATCATGCTTGCTAACGGTAAATACAATGTGTTTACCTTACACGTGTTCCTGCAAATTCTTACTTTTGGCTACAGGATTCATTGGCTGCATGGCCCGAGTGGCCAATGCACATTTATCTATCTGTCTACTTCTGCCCACACATGCTGGAGAGCAGAGAAAGGAGTCAGGTAGATCATTTTCAGTGAGATTGCATGTGCATGGTGTGTAGGGTGTAAATGAGTGTTAGCTCAGTCCATCATGATGCCCACATTACCAACGTTGTCCACTACCTTCATTTTTAAACAACACAGTTAAACCAAATAGTGTCAGAATCTGACTTTTGCTGTTTGTGTAGCTTGATGTGAAATTTGCTCTGCTTGGCAGTGGATGAGCTTGTCCTGCCGCTGGCCTCAGTAGCCGTTGTAATTACGCGCAGCATCTTTTCAGCAGTTTGAGAGTTTGAGAGAGATGATCTAAAATTGGTGTCGCTGTTGTGTTTTATCTCCAGCTGGCTGTGGACCAGTTACGGCTCTGTAATGGCTCTGTTATTATGGCGCTGAATGAAGCTGGTGGGGTTGGATTGTTCCGAGATTGTTTTGCAAGGCCAACATAAACACAGTGGGCCGCCAGAGTCAGAAACAGAGCTCTGAGACACGGCACTCTGAACATGTCTCTCTCCCTTAGACACTTTCTCACTCTGTCGCTCATTCTCTCGTTTTCTCTCTCTTGCTCTCATTCTCTTTCTCTGTTTCTCACTCCAGCTGCTTCTCTTTCTCTTATTCCCTCTTTCCTGTTCTGTCTGTTGCATGCTCTCTTGTTCTCTTTCTTTCTCATTCCATCTATCTCTCTCTCTCTTTCTGTTTCTCTCTCTCCCTTTCTCATTTTCTGTATCATCTCTTTTTCTTATGCACTTCCGTTTGTTGTCTGATTCTCTTTTTCTTTCTAGTACACTGTCTCTCTCTTTCTTTCTCGTTTGCTCTCTTCCTCTTGTTCTCTCATTCTCTTTCTCTGTCTCTAGCTTATCTCTCACTCACACTCTTTCCCTCTTACTCATTCTCTCTCTCTCTCTCTCTCTCTCTCCTTTTCCTTCCTCCTTTTTCTTTCTTTCAAGCTTTCTTTCAAGCTCTTTTCCTTTTTCATTCTCTCTTGTTTTTTTCATGCTCTCTTTCTTTCTCTCCTTTTTTCCTTTCTCTTTCTTCCTCTTTCTTTTTCTCATTCTCTTTTTTATTGCTCTCTTGCTCTCTCATTCTCCCTCTTGCGGTTATTCTTTTTTTCATGCTTTCTTTCTCTTGCCTTTTCTTGCTCTTTCTCGTTCACTCACTCGTTCTCTCTCTCTCTCTCTCTCTCTCTCTCTCTCTCTCTCCCTCTTACACACACACACAGTTAATTCATATCCATAACTCACTGGAGCAGGTTGCCAGGCGACCACTGAATCTTCAGCATTTTCTTATAAAAATCTCCTCCGCTCCTCTCGTCTGTTTCACCTTCCTCATATTCTCTCTCTTAATTAGTTCTGCTCCGAAGTGGAGAGAAGTGTTGATCGTCACTCTCATTCATTTTTCAGTCTCTCCTCCTCTTCTCCACTCTACGGCCCGTTCTGTTGGACCCTAACGAGTACTTCAATCACAAAGCTGTGAGGGGTTTGGTTAATTGTGTGCTGGATCTGATGGTGGCTTTGGCTTCAGCAGCAACTGATTACATGCACTCCTCTGGCAGCTCACGCACCGACTCAGAGATCATGCTTCTTCACTCAGACTGTGGGCAGTTGTAAGCAGTCTGAGGATGTTACCATCCAATGTTTGCTGTCTGTGTACTTAACCATTACAAGTGTAGTTATTGTTGTCGCTTTGCTTCACTCTCACTTTCCTCAACTTTACGTAAGTTTTTAAATATAATTACATAATTATGTAGTTACATAATTAACTGCATGTACATTCTGGATCAGCAGGTTCAAAGCTGCTCTTCAGACCTGTTCTGTTTGCTTCAGGGTCCAAAAACGAGAACGATTTTTATCTCCACAAAACAAAACTTGTTTTTTTTTTCGTCACATTGAGATCTACTTACAAACGCAAATGTGGTATTGATTGAAAGTTTAAATTCTGCCCTTTCGACTGGCTGTTTTGCTTAGTTCAGTGAGCTACAAAAGAGAAGTCATATAAAATTCCAGCATGCTCTTGTTATCACCAGTCGCCAGATTTTCATCCAGTAATTAAATTAGAGTGAAGAACTGAAACCTTGCAAAAAATTGTATGAATAAGGCTTCGTCATCTCTGTACAAGAGAGTAAAACTCTCTCTATGTCACAGTTGTAAAAACACTTCTGAGAACAGAATACATACACTTTACATACTTACATGCAAAGTTTTGCCAGTATTATTTGACATTAGCCATTTCCATTTAGTCTTTATTTATTTTTTATGTCACAATAAAACACATGGAACCTAGCTAATGATATGAGAATACATATTCAGAATACAAAAATGAAATCTGTATTCAGTCCAAGTTACATTTTGTAAAGGTACTATTCAGAATAAAGTTATTTTTTTACAATTTTAGGAGAATAGTTTTAGAATATATACACACTATATTAAATAAATACACAATATTCAAAAGAAACACCATCAGTGATTGTTTATGAACTATTTTAGAATCAGCACAGCAAGTGTGCTTTTTAGACGAATTCTGAAGAGGACCTCAATTAAAGGCTTCTTTACAAACACCGAACTTCCTGCTAAAGCCTGAGTAGACTGATAAATCAATGTGATGATCAGTTATTAATCTCAGTGTTACTGAGCCCTTTTAAAGGAATGATCAAACTAATAATCTCCTCATTAGTGGACACGTTTGAGCGTGACTGACATTAGGCATTTCCATTCCAAGTCTTTATTTTTTTTATCTGTCAAAATAACAAACCACATGGAGCTTAGCTAATGATAGCTGACTTCTAAGGGTTACAGAATGTTGACAATGAAAAGTGATATTACTGTCTAAAAATATCATTACTTTAAGATTAGATCATAGGTGGTGTAGCCTCTACTGTGAGTAACCTAATGAATCCTATGACAAAAATAATCCGAACAGCTCCTAGAATATACTTTCTAGAGTGACCTCACCGTCTGTGCTGAAAATACAGAATGTATAATTCAGTGAGTTAGCTCAGTGTGCACACTAGTATGTGTGGAGAGAGATCTGCATCTCAGCTCTTCTTTTCTTCAGCCGCCCCTCATCCCCAGCCGTCTCCGTCCTCCTCTCCTGCCCTCTCCCCTTTTCCTTCTGTCTTCCCTTCTCCTTCTTTCTTTCCTCTGGGCATTTCTGTCAAAGCTCCTGTCATGGCAACCTGACACCGCAGGCAGCAGGAATAGTGGTGCCTTCAGAAAGCTCTAGAAGCTTTTGTTCTGAATGATTCCTCACGTCCGTGGAGTCCGTTGTCCTGGTGTGACCTCACCTCCCCATTCCCCTCTCCCCCAGGTGTGTCATACGACTCTAGGCCGAGAGCCACACCTGGATCGTGTGGCGCAGCATCTCAAAAGACCCTTTCTAGGGTCGCCAATAGGGACACGTACTCACAGTGGCCAACCCTAGTTTTTGACACGGATATTTGTATTATACTCGGGTCCAGTGCAACACCAGCTTGAATGAAATATGTTTCCCTCTCCCTGTGGCTATCTGTTTGTCTTACGGGCACTCCCTCTCTCCTGCTTTGATGGATGCCCTTGTAAATTCTTTTGCACAGTCCAGTCCCTCATGTCTTGCAGTGTGCTGGTAGTTGGACTCCTGCTTGCTGGAAGGTGGTTCCTGGTGCTCTAACAGCGCCGACGGCTGCATCGCTTGTAGAACATAATGTTGCGGTCAGGATCGTTTAGAGGCAACACCGAGACTTAGACAAATCAAGTCTGAGTCGAGACCAAGACTTTGTAGTAGCAGAGACCAGGAGTTGGCAAGACTGAGTCAAGACCAAGATTAGAATATGATATACCAAAAAAAATAACATAACAAAAAAAAAAAAGAAAATCAAGAACTGAAGTTCTATTGTAGTTCATTTTCCATTCGTTATATGTGATGTATTCTATTAAATAACCAGTCCAACTCTGCATTCCAGCTTTTGAAAAAGCACATTTATAATCTTAACATTATGCTATTCAGAATAAAATGTGTTTATTGATTGGATACTGAAATATATGATTATGCTGATTTTACCTTAAACATTTAGAAGAAAGGCCACTTTTATTCTGTTTGAACCTGTTGTTGATGGAGCTGATGCTGATTTGATACCAGGTGTTGGTATTGGCCAGATGTCAGCAGAAAATATACCAATCATGAATTTTTATGGCCAATTCTGATTTCTTATATATTCTATATATTGATTGATATTTGGCCAATTTTTAATCACCTTTTTTCCTGAAGCTCACAGTGTGTGGGGTAAAGGAACACATGAAACACACAAGCGCATTTTCAGCACCTTTTTATTAGCCACACTTCTAGTAAAACAACAGTATTTGCTCTGTAAAGGGACAAACTGGCATTTTCAATCTTTGTTTTAAATCGGTTGCCTAAGTGCTACACTGAAAGTAAGAGACGACTGGCTATTTAGCACAAAGAGTCATGTAATTATGCTACAGTGTTTTGGTATATGTTTAGCAGAATTCAAGTACAGCACAGGCACTGACCTGCTCATGTAATTACATCATAAAATTGCATCAAAAATCTGCCAAAATGAAAGCAATAAATAAATAAATTCTGATTATGTAACCCTAGTTGTTAGCTGTTCATTTCTTCCTGTGGGGTATTAGTGTTTGTGTCGTTTCAGCATGATAGTCTACTTTTAAATGCACTTCTTAAATAAAGTGCTACAGTAGTTCATTTCACTTAGTAGTTTTCATAGCAGAAATGTTGGATCAGTATAAGCTGAAATTGAAGGTTTCAGCTTGTATCTGTATTGGAACAGAGAAAGTAGTGTTGTGCTTTCTCTGCTTGTTGATTTTCAGTCATGAAGGGGGAAACAAGTTCACTTACCAGTGACTGCAGAAGTTGCTTGCACTCGGCTGGTCTTGCCAGTCATTTACGAATCCTCCTTATCCTGGGACCAAGACAAGGTCGAGTAAATATAACATTGAGGCCGAGACGAGTCTAAATGCGCCCTTCTGATTGGATTAAATGCTCACTTCATGTGCCGATGTTCTAGGCTCTCCTGCCGTAGAGGAGAGATGTGGCCTTTGCTGTTTGGAGAGCTTCATAGAGACTCCTTTTTTCTGAAATCAGTCAGCCTAGATTGATTCATTCATCTATTTATTTCAGGAGCAAGCTCTCTCTCTCTCTCTCTCGCTCTCTCTCTCTCTCTCTCTCTCTCTCTCTCTCTCTCGCTCACTCGGTCTCGGTCTCTGTACAGCGCACACATGGTGCAGAGTTGCTGTGGTTTTAGCCTTTAGATGGAATAAATTAGAATGTGTTTGCAAATAAATGAGTTAATTAGGAGCTTTTGCTCACCTTTGGGGGTACACTCTGGAGCAGATGGCACTGTATCTATCTTTCTCTGCCCCCGGAGTGCCTGTCACCCCCTCTGGAAACCCAGAGGAACCAACGGAAAGGTTTTTTTTTGGACTGACAGTAGCATGCACAGTTTCAAATAAGCATATGTTCTCCCCTGTAGAATGTCCAAACATGCAACCTATAGGCACAAGCCTACCAACCATCTGACTAGATAACAGCGGAAAAGAGCGCTAATTAAGTGTAATAGTGGAATAGAAATGCCAGACAGTAACTAGAAATATTCAGGTCAAACCTGTCCTGTGGTCAGAATCAGGTCTGCAGAAGTGGACATGTAGTGAAGAGGGTCAGACACCCTAAAGCCAGTCAGCTAAGTGACTGAAGGCTTCAACTGTTATATATGATAGGTGAGTAATTAAATGAATTGTGGAGTGGAGTGAGCTGTATTCACAGTATGATGTCACAAGGGATGCACTGGTACGGGAATTCTGGGCTGATGCCGATATCTGATGTTTCTCATGTACGTATTTGTGGATGCTAATGCCGATATAGGTGCATTTATAAAATGTAGTGGGGCTAAATCCAGCTGGATTAGCGTTAATGAGAAATTAACCATTTATTTTAGAGGGTTGCAAATGCAGCAAAATGAGTTAAATACTAACATTTTAGAAAAGTTGCCTAGTGTCGCCTAAATGTTCTGCTCTTTTAGAGGACAATAAATGTCATCAGATTAATTTGAAATATGGATCAAATCTTACCATCTCTACAATGTTCATAAAACATTTTCAACAATATTCTGCCAATACTAATATGATTCTGATATCATCTTGCATCTGTAGTTGTCACAAATGTGCAACATATTTGAAACGTCATCATTCATAAAAAAACACATTTTGTTTCTTCTTCGTCTTCTTCTTCTTCTTCTTCTTCTTCTTCTTCTTATTATTATTATTATCATTATTATTATCATTATTACTACTATTACTACTACTACTACTACTACTTGTTTTACATTTGGAAAGGCCAGCTGAACTTTACATTGTGTGAACATTTCCTGATGAGTGGGCCAAGAGAAATGTTTTTGTTTTTAGGGGTATCCCCCCCCCCTCCCCCCCCTTTTTCCATTAACAGATGTTAATATTTCTTCTTCACCCATTAAATTACAGCTTCTGAGAGGGAATTCTCTTACGACAGTGATCTGGTCTCCCAAGGCCATGCATCCAATAATGTGGCTGTGGTTGAGTGTGGGTGTCCAGCTTACACATACACAAGAAAAGCCACATATGGCCCACTGGCTTTTGGTGGTGTTCTTTTCACGAACCAAGTCACATGGCTGCTGATATCATGTACTAGTTTACAAATTGCGAATGGCATGTTCCTTTCTTAAGCTAGAAATCGTCTTTGTCTGTTAAAATGCACCAGGGCAGTGTCTCTGTAGGGCTGCGCAGGATATGAGAATTTTCATAGAGGTGTGTGTGTGTGTGTGTGTGTGTGTGTGTGTGTGTGTGTGTGTACACGCATGCTGTATGTGGTTAAGTGCTTTGACATGTCAGTAACATCTCTGCGGTGGAGATGTGATCTTAGATGAAAGTGACTGAACAGTTCATGAATGTTCCTCGTGCACAACCAGAGCCACCTCGGGCAGACGTGTGCTGGCATGTTCCAAAACAGACTCTCTCACACATGCACACGCTCGCGCACACCAATACACACGTCAGCACGGGCCTGCTAACCATCTGGTTTCAGGCTAGTGCTTTGAAACACATCTGCTGTCTTGCCTGTTACAACTGCCTAAACTGCAAGTCGCAGCATTCTGACCACTACACTGCTAATCAGAATGAGCTGCTCCAGCCACAGTGGCCAGCAGGTTATCCACCGTACGCTGCTGTGTCCATCCACTTCCCCATCTCATAAAGTGTTAATCTTGTTCCATTTTTCAGCGTCAAAGGTCTCGACCGCTAAGTCACCGCTGGAGTGGAGTGTGGTGGGGGTATGTCTGTTTTCTGAGGGGAGATGTGGTGGCAGGATGGCAAGAAATTGAAAAGATTTCAGTGATAAACTTGTCACAGTAAATTAGTGTGCTAGCGCAAAGGGAGCTTGTTATGTTTGTGGAACAGTAAAGCCGATCCTGTTGACAAGGGAAGGTTTAGGGAAGAGCTGGGGGAAAGATGAGCAAAGCTGATTCATCTCTGGCTTCTCTGTAGAGACAGTCTGAGACACGTCAGCTTGCTCTCTCTCGCTCTCTCTCCCTCTCTCTCTCTCGCGCTCTCTCGCGCTCTCTCTCTCTCTCTGTATCTCTCTCTCTCTGTCTGCTCTGTCTGTCTCTCTCTCTCTCACTCTCACACACTCTCACTCTCTCTCTCTCTCTCTCTCTCTCTCACACACACACACACCTCACACACACACACACACACACACACACACACACACACTCGTGCGCTCTCTCTCTCTCTCGCTCTCACTCTCATATACACGTACTCACAGTCTTGCTCGTTCTGCTTTTCTGCACTCTGCTTTGTTCCAGGACAGACCAGAGCTGTGTTAATGTGCCTTTGAGGACAACTCACATTGTCATTTCTCTACACACATACAGACACAGAGTAGGCTAGTAAGCTGTAGGTCAGATCTAGATATTTTTTTCCAGTTTCCCTTGTCCATTATCTTATTTGATCTCCAGACCTTTTGGTCAAAAGGGCCTATATTCAAAATTTTGTTGGACATTCCCTTTGAATGGGCGGAGCTAAACCGCTGTAGGCTGAATGTATGGATTGTGTAAATGTGTTGGTTTTCAGGACATCATAAAAGTAGTGATTTCAAAACGCAACTTAGGCTCAGACACTCCTTATAACTTCAGTGTGAGTGGGCGGAGCTAAACTGCTGTGGACTAATAGGTGGCTGTATATAAATGCACTGGTTTTCGTGACATCACAGACGCAGTGAATTCAAAAAGCAGTTTGTGCTGAAATGTACTTCATAACTTGGGCTGAAACTCTCTTTATAACTTGAGCATGAATAGATGAAGCCAAACTGCTGTATAGGCAGATGTATGTGAATGTCTTGGCTTTCATGAGTTATTTTTGAAACGTAGTTTCTGTATGTGTACTGTTTCGGACTTTGGAGTGACATTTTGAAACTTTAACAATGTTTACATACCATATTAAACTCTTAGTTTATAAAATCAGGGCAGTTTGGTTTTCCATGATGTGGCTCTTCAACCAACCTTGGACAAGCCCTTTCATTCATGTCCAGCATTCGTAAAACAGCATTATAGGCTGTTTTCCACAGGCTGGCATGCCACTAGCTTACAGGCATGACTGATCCTGGTCAGGTTTGTTAGCATAGCTGGCATAGATCATAGGTACGCACTGTTTGTTGAGACAAGCGGGGCCTCAGGGTTATCTCATGCTTTGGAAGCTAATTGAAACTAGCATAAGCTGGCTAATGAACTCTAATTGCTGTAATGAATTAGCTACAGTGAGAGTGCTGGAGTGTGGAGAGGGGCCAGAGCGGACACTCCACCGAGACGCACTCACACACTTGCTCAGTCACTCTGAAGCATCATGAATTAGTCACCCTAGTCACTGGTGATTTCTCAACAGCACTTTTTGACCCTCTTGTGAGGCGGATGGGTGGAGGCCTCGGTATGCTTTCCATAACATGAGCCTTCTCCTCCATCTCCAGCAGGTTGCAGGCTCTGCATTCCCTCTTCATTACAGTGAGTTGATTGGCTGCTGACAGCTCTCATTTGCAAAATGATCTCATTCTGGAACGGTGCCAAAATCTCCCAGTAATATCAAGCATTTGACACAGTCTGGAACAGCTCTAGGCTCTGGACTGAAGGATCAGAGATTGGGTCGCCGCCTCCTCCACTTTAGCAGACGGTTTGTGCCAATCTGTCTGAGATGCAAAGATCAGCACACATCTGGCATTAGTCGGTAGCAACTTGGCCATGATAACAAGGGGGCCAATTTAAATTTCTGCCTCAACCTCAAAATGCTGGTGTTTAGCAGTTGTGCTGTTGTGCTTTGTGGTGTTTTGTAGTATGTTAGCTTCAAATGCTTAGTAGTATTAGTAGTTATCACTATACACTTAGTATTTATAAAAAGGTTGTTTAGACACTTTAAATTAGGGATGCGCCTATCCTCACACTCTCCGAAATAAAGGTATAAAACTGTGACTGGGGTTGTACCCTCAAGGGTACATCTCAGTACCTTTAGTCAGAGAACATAATTGTACCAGAATCCATTGAAATTATATTTTCTTTGTTGTACTGACTCCACACACCCCGACTCATCTCCAGGCTTTTTATTTATTGTTTTGTTTTAAAACATTAGGTCATGAAAAGGTACATATATGTACTTTTCACCTGGGAAAAACTAAAGTACACAATTGGGACTTAAAACCACTGTTTTACATTGTTTGTTTTATCGAAAGATGTGCCTGCACAGCACCTTTATTTCTAACAGTGTATTGAGGCCAATACCCGTATTAACAGCTGATGATTTTACGTTTTTGTCACACTGTATTTCACACTAGTTCACTCTGTAGTTGTTGTATAAAGTGCAGTGAGTGTAAAACAGGTTAAGACTATGATGATGGATCATTGCTTAATCTTACATAGCCATGACACATACATGAGAATTTTTTTAGCATTTTTTATCATAATAATAATAATAATAATAATAATAATAATAATAATAATGCTGCTGCTGCTGCTGATGATGATACTTTATAGAGCATCATCTATGCATATTATCCAGCTCAAAGTGCTCTCACAACATACCATAATAAAACAGTAAAAACAAAAAAGGAACATAAGTAACTAAGAAATAAGAGTAGCAAATAGAATAAATAAAATTAATAGAATAAAATAAATAATTCAAAACAAAAACTATTAACAAAAACAGCTAGCCATTTTCAATAAAGCACATATTGCTGTTGTTGGAACAAAACCTTGTATCTCCAAATTGCTGACTTTACAAGAGAAACCACAACTTTTCCAAGTCATTTTGGGCCACTTAATCATGAAATTTACACACAATGTAAAGGGCAACGGGTTTTTTTTTCCCAACAACAGCGATATGTAAGATGAAGTAACCATTACTGAAAAAGCCAATATAAATAAATGTTTTCAGTTTCATTTTAAAACTGTTAACGGTAGGTGCCTGACTAAAATCTAACAGTAAAGTCTTCCAGAGCGTTAGTGCATGGTGACAGAAAGCTGCTTAACCAGGCATTTTGTATTTCATTTTGTGGAACATTTAGCAAGAAGTATTTGAAGTGTATGAAGGTGCTAATCCATTAAGAGCTTTAAAAACATTTTAAAAACCTGAAAAATCATTTGTTTCCCCCAAACAGGCAAACAGTGCCATGATACTGAAACAGCTGTAACTTGTTCTCGCCTTCTCGTACGTGTTAGTACTCTAACTGCGGCGTTCTGAACAAGATGCAGTCGGTCTGTTGTGGTTTTTGGGCATCCTGTAAAGAGTGCATTGCAGTAATCTAGGTATGGAAAGACAGAAGCATGGGTCAGTTTTTTAGCATCACACAGCATGAGGAACTTTCTCGTCGCAGTGATGTGCATCACAGATACAGTCGCTGTTCCCACCACTAGCGACTACAGGTGAATCAGTGCGAGCACAAAAATAGGATGTTGAACTGTCTACCATGCACTAGTGATTACACATGTATCTGCATGAACACAAGCTTAGAAAAGGATGTTACAGTATCTACTGATGCACTTGTGAATATGCGTGCATCAGTGCGAGCACAAGCTAAAAACAGGATATTGAAGTATCTTGTGATGCACTAGTGATTACACATGTATCAGCATGATCATAAGCTAAGAACAGAATGTTAAAGGAACTGTTGTAATTATCACCCATAATGCCAATATTGAACTGACCATATTTGAATTTGAATGTGTCTGCAAATAATATATTGACTGCCGATATATCATCCAGTTTATTTTAAATAAAGACCGCATTGATATGGAAATTGTGATGATGTCGAAATCCAATATTTTGCATGTACATATCCGGCGGTAACAACACATACGTTCATATATTTATAAGTGCAGAACCTGAGACTGCATCTATCTGGATTTTCAATACCGAGAGAAATAACAAATTCTTGAGGGTTACAATTGCTGTAGAATGAGTAATATGCAGATATTTTAGTGTAGTATCCCAGGGTCGCCAAAAGGTTCTGCCCTTCTGGAGTAGAATAAATAGGTCATCAAATATGTGTGAAAGATCAGTTAAATCTAAACATCTGTCCAGTGCAGATATTTTTGTTTTGAAGCAGATATCTACCAACACTGATATGATTCCTATGTGCATGTCTTCTTTAAATCTTGAATAAGGGACACCAGCTCACATGATAACGAAATGTTTTTTCATTATCATGTGAGATTTCAAACGCAATTTTTCCGCTACCCAAAACAGAGCCCATCAAATCTTTAGTTTAGCACTGGAACTATGAGATTAATGTAACCAACAAGAAGCTGGAATCTTACAGTGCACCAATTAGCATTGTGCAAACTGCACGCCTGCATTAAACACTTGCCTCAAACCACTTCATATTGTTAAGTAAAAGTGGACAAAAGTGTCACATAGCTAACAACAATAGTAGATAAATGCAGATTTCTGCATTTAAGGCCCCTTTTTACTACATAAATTGTGTTTTTTGTTTTTGTTGTGGTTTAATGCTCTTCAGTTCTAATGATAGTGGTTACTGCTGTTTTGAATGATGCTTCCTTTATACCCACCTAAATCTAAGCAGATTACTGGCAGTGTGCTGATGCTGACTGTGATCATCAGTTGTTGTGTGGCGATGTTGTGGATTCTGAGTGAGAAAGCATGCAAATGTATTCTGAGAATTGCATGTGTTTTGGGCACATTTAGCTGCAGGTTTCTCCAGAGCGTCGTCGTTTGTCATTGAGCACAGTGACGTGGGGGGTACTCTCAGTACGCCTGAGGCTGATCGTCCTGCTTCAGAAATAGCCGCCATGTTGGCCTCCTTCCCAGGCGAGCTCCCCAGGAATTCTGGGAAAGGCGGTGTGTTTTTGAGAGCGTTTCTGTAAATAGGGAGTGGAAGAGAAATGTATCAATTGGGATTTTGAAAAACACAGCCCCCTTTATGTGCAGTGCAGTGTGCGTGTAATTAACTGCACTGCGAGTGGAAGTATTTAGCCGTGGTTGCCATGGAGACTCGGCATAAAGGTGCTCGGGGGTCAGTTCAGCAGGGTCATGTAATTGTGCGAAAACTGAAATGTAGACACCCGAACACAAAGGCTAATACTCTGTTTGCACTCTGGTGCTGTTTCACCAGCCACCTTCTAGATTAATTCATCTATTGGGGTTTTTTTCATTCCTAATTTAAATATTTCTGCTATTGTTTTATTCCCTTTTTGTTGTTTTTGTTACAAACGCGTTTACTGTGTGAAAACAACATATCCCAGCTCTGTATTTGTAGACACACACACACACACACACACACACACACACACACACAGACAGACACACACACACAAGCCTCAGGCTGGTTATGTGGTTTTACTCTCTCTCTGCTCCTCCAGGTCTGATGATGCTGTACCTGTTGTAGCTCCTAGAGGTAGTAAAGGATCAGAGCCAGTACAGAATGTGTGTGTGTGTGTGTGTATACGTGTATACACTATATATATATTATATATATATATATATATATATATATATATATATATATATATATCATATACACACACACACACACACACACACACACACACACACACACACACACACACACACAACCCTCTCACCCCCGCTTTCTTTTCTTGCTCCCATACTCTAACTCACTCACACATACGTGTGCATTCCTGTCACAGTCTCTTTCCTCTGTAGGCTGGATGGTGTGTTGTGCTGCCTCAGAAGCGCCCGGGGCGAGCACTAATTAGACTGATATGGCGCTGCTGCATGTATGAAAGAGCAGATACGTACAATTTTCACTTATTATTCTTTTGAAATGAATAATACATATACTTCTGCTGTGGATGAGTTAGTGTAACAAATCAGCAGTGGAGTGGTATTCTACTAGTAACCTTTTAATGTCCTTTAGGGGGCAGTGTGCTAGTGATGCTTTTTGTATTCTTTATCTTTTCTAATTCTGCGGGTGTTCTGATGAGTCAAGGGATTCATGATATACAACAAAAATAGATTTATAACTAAATTATTTTGATAAGAACATTGCAGACCAGTCTTTAAAGGAATGGCTTGCCAAAAATCTGATTTTGACCTGATCAAATTCCGATTCTTTATTTTAGCGCTGAATGTATGAGGCTAAAATTGCTAACAAACACTGACCTTCATATAACATATAACAAAACTTCACAGTGTAGCTGAATGCAGTAGGAAGACAGGTCTTGTGCCGAATTTCAGATCTCCTTTGCTCGCAGATTATGGACTGTGGTTTCTTTTTACAAATAACTGTTAATCCTGAATTTTCAAGATATACGTTTATTAATAAAACAACAGAAACCATGACTGTAATGTAGCATCCCTTTGCTAGCATGACTTGTTTGCACACGAAGGGGCATCAGGTTCTGCAGAGATTTCAGAATTTGGCCTAAAGTCTAAAGTTGGCTGCCTGTTGCGATTAGCTGCACAGTGAAGTTTTTTTCATTTTTATTGTTCACAATAAGTCATACTGTGTCCTAAACCACATTGACAGATTAGTTTTTTCACCCTGCAATTCCTTTAACATTGTCATGTTATTGATTCACTAATGCATTTTAACATATTGCAACTGTGACATGCTTTGCAATATATAACACAGTGGTAGTGTTTTGTCTGTATTGTGCAGTGCTAGTAGACGGCAGTGCTGGTGGGTTTGGATTGAAGTGCTCAGGTAATCCTCAGTGCAACAGCAGCATGGAAGACATCACTCAGTCTCGCTCATTCATATTCTAGTACATTAACAGCAGGATCCGTCTGAGAGATAGACAGCTGGTGTGTGGGTGTGTGTGTGTGTGTGCGCTCACTCATACGCCTTGTTTGTTCTTTTTTTTGTTTTTTTCCCCTCTTGCCTGTGACAAAATGGACTCTGTCCTGTTGTGAGTGTGTGTGAGTGTGTGTGAGTGTGTGTGAGTGTGTGTGAGTGTGTGTGAGTGTGTGTGTGAGTGTGTGTGAGTGTGCGTGTGTGCGCACTTGAGCCCACCTGTTATGAAAGTTTCATGGCTGTTACTAATTTTAGGTGAGGGGGATTCTGAATACCGTTAATGTCAGCCGATAAAATTCTGTATTTATATTTTAGATTTTAATTTTAAGGTTCCAGTAGTTTTAGTTAAACAGTGCTTTAAGTGACAGATATGATTGGCAGTTCTCAATTGTCACATTTATTAATAATCACATTTACTCACTAAACAGCAGAAATTGCAGCACTGAGCGTGGGGCAACCCAGAGTGTGTTTCACTCTTGGTTTCGGTGCATCAACTCCTGTTGTTCTCTCTCAGTAGTTCTCTTTGTTAAAAAGAAGAAACTGTGTTATGTCATAAACATCACAATATATTTTATTATAGTTAAACAGAGAACATTCTGGCTCTTTTCAATGAGACGACTCGGCTCACACACACAACAAAAGCTCGTTCAATAGCACTGACGTTTTTTTGTTCCCCAAATTAACCAAGTTAGTGATATTATCTATTATTCACTTATCCGTCATTTAACTTCCAAGAAAACCTTCATTCACCTTTTAAATTATAAAGAAAAATGAAGAGCTAAAGAAGCACATTTGGAAACACAACAAGCAGCTATTTCAAAATGGACAGGCAGTGTAAGAATAGGGCTAGTAGGCAAAACCGACGCTGGAGTCAGCAACACCATTGCAACCCAGTTAATAGTGAATTGTGTATGTGGGTGACATTGAGCTGTGTGTGTGTCTGTGTGTGTGTGAGAGCACGGTCACATAACCTTCACCCCCACATGGACTCCAGTAATTGATGAATGATTTTCCACCTGATAAATAACTGTCCAGTCTTTTAACCTTTCGGCTTCTTGGCTGTGCTTTCGCCATCGTTTAAGCCTGTGTGTGTGTGTGTGTGTGTGTGTGTTAGTGTGTGTTAGTGTGAGTAAGTGTGAAGGACCCATCTGTGACGCGACCGCTGCCTTGAGCTGGGATCACATGTGGCAGAGAAATGACTCTCTGTCTCTTTGATATGGAAAACACCTATATATCTTCTCAAGGCATCTGCGCTCACTGCGTGTGTGTCTCTCCCAGCTGTGTGCAGATTAAGGTGTGTGTGTGTTTGTGTTTGATGGATAAAGCCTATCCACACACAAACACTCGCTGCAAATCTGGTTGGCTTCTGTGAGCAGGTGTCACTCACAGCTCATTACCCCCCAAAACCTGATCAGTCTGTTAGGGGAGAGGAACACGCCTGACGAGAGAGCGAGATGTGAGGCGAGAGGTGTGGGCCAAGATTAAGAATAAAGTCGTTAAGAAACAGTTTTAAGGTGTTCTTATGTTTTTTGTTTGTGTTCATGCAGATATGACTACCGTGAAATGCTCCACAACTCCACCTTCTGTCTGGTTCCACGAGGACGGCGCCTGGGCTCCTTTCGCTTCCTGGAGGCTCTGCAGGTGAGCTGGCACAGCACCTCTCTCTCTCTTTCTCTCTCTCTCTCTCTCTCCCTCCCTCTTTCTCTTTCAGATGATTGATTGCCTGAGTGCTGCTGAGCTGAACCTCAGGCCGCTCTGTGTTCTGGCTGAGGCTTTAGCGGACTCTGAGTAGTAGACCCTCATTCCACCGCATGCACATACACCTCAGCCTAAGCAGCTACTCGCCCCTCTCATCCTTTTCTCCTCTCACCTCTCCACGACTCTTTAAAGGATACGCTGATTAGCTGTCTGCCGGAACATTTTTATTAACTCCAGCGCTCGTTCCTGAACTATGCTTATTGCTTTTTTTTTTACATGTCTGTTTATCTGTCTGCCTGTTTGTTTGTCTACCTACCTGTCTATCTGTGAGTGTGAATATGAATATTTTGTAGCTCATGATGTTGATTTTAAGCAACTTACAATATCATTCTAGACTGTATACTTCAGTAGTTTTAGTTAAACAGTGCTTTACTGACATATATGATTGTCTGTTTTTAATTATTACATGTATTAAAGTGAAATAAACCACGGTAACTCAGTGTTAAATAACATAAATATTGTAGCACTAAGTCAGAGCTACCTATAGTTCTTTGTGGTTCTTTACTATTCAATAAGATTATATTTATCATTATCATGATAAATTACTTCACAGAGTGTCACAGTATGCTTTTCTGTAGATATCATCAGCACTTCTAGGAAACTAAACAACTCCAGTATTGTTACAGTCACGTTTAATTGGATTTAGTGCAGTGCAGTATGTGAAACGTGGAATAAAAATCAGTGTTTTTGACGGTCATTTTTAAATGGCACTGGCCTTTTCATTTTCTGTTCCAACTTATCAGATATCAGAAAAAGATAAATATCATGTATCATGAAAATTTCTTGAAGTATTGTGATATTGTGTTTTTGCCGTATTGCCCAACCATAGAATATCATTTAATACCTATTTGGTGAATCAGTGATTCTCTGTGTTAAATTAAGTGTGCTTTTGGTTAATTTGAACAAATCCATGCGATGGCTGGAGACATCAACGAGAAATCTGGAACCAAACTTTGTGTTTGTTTAACAAACTCCCATTTTAACTACTTTTACAAGAGTTTCTTGTTACTTTTTACAGCATTTATACTGTTTATTTGCATTCATTCTAATGTTATATAGAGGTTTTACTGGGAAAGACACACTTTATGCTGAGTTGAATAGCCTAAAACTTTCCACAGTACAGTACATATATCTCTCCATCTCCTTCCCCCTCTCTCTCTGCCTCTCTGCAGTAGGTGTGTGTATCTTTAGGAGTTCTTATTTGAGTCATTATCAGTAATGTGGTCAGTGTGTGCTCTTTGGCCATGCAGAATCTGCTCTAATTAAATTCAGCAGAATGCACTGTAGTTTAATAGATGCCCTTTATGTTCTCCTGCTTCTTGTAATACATCCAGTCGTGGCCTGATTTGTATAGCCATTTAATGAAAGCACTCTCTGAGTGGCACATGGCCATGACCTTTTTGTGTGTGTGTGTGTGCGTGTGCGTGTGCGTGTGCGTGTGCGTGTGCGTGTGCGTGTGCGTGTGTGTGTGTGTGTATGTGTGTGTGCGCAGGCTGCCTGTGTGCCCGTCATGCTGAGTAACGGTTGGGAGCTTCCCTTCTCTGAGGTCATCGACTGGAACACAGGCGCTGTGATAGGAGACGAGAGGCTCCTGCTGCAGGTTAGAAATTTTACTCTCTCTCTTTTCTTGCTCTCTCTCTCTCTCTGGGTCTCACCCTCCCTCCACACTCTCTCTCTCTCTCTCTCTCTCTCTCTTGCTCACCTTTCTCTTATTTTCTCTTTTGTTCTCTTTTGTTCTCTTTTGTTACTCTTTTCTCTCTATCATTGCTGTTTTTCACCCTTTCACTCTGCCTTGCAGTTCACTTTGGTGGATGTTGAGGTTTATTTCTGAAGATTTTAATTATTATATAGGTCAGGTTTTAGCTTTTTAGCTTTAATGATGATGGTGTCCATTTGGTGTAATTCACTGATATGTAGCAATCAAAATGGGCATATTTAATACAATTTCTCAGTTTCAACATTTGATGTGTTGTCTTTGTACTATTATCAATTAAATATAGGGTTTACATAATTCGCACATCTGTTTTTATTTACATTTTGCACAGCATCCCAACTTTTTTGGAAACGGGGTTGTACACAAGCACTAACCTCTCGCATTTACCTCTCACCTAAATCCACAGCAGTTCCTCTATTGCTGTCCTCTGTTCTCCTATTCCTCCCCCTCTTGTTCACATATTGACTACATATTGTATTGTGATCTATTAGAGTACTTGCTTTCAGCAATGTGATGGTTCTGTTCTGTTCTGTTCTCCTCTCTTCATCCTCTAGATCCCCTCCACAGTGCGCTCCATCCATCAAGATAAGATTTTGGCTCTGAGGCAGCAGACACAGTTCCTGTGGGAGGCCTACTTCTCATCAGTGGAGAAGATTGTACTCACCACTCTGGAAGTGAGTGATGAGTGCTCAGCCTTTCTTTTTCACACGCTCAAGCATGCATTCACTGACCTTTCTGATGCGCACACGCACACAATTACACAACATAATACTGATTCGCAGGAAGCCACTTCATTAGACTTGTGTTCATATCAATCAGGATACCAAAGAAGACACTTTGAACATGATAAAAACTGCAAACTGAACAATAACGGCACTGTTACAAGTTACAGGTCACACTGTATGTGAAAATGGCAGTAAAATTTTGGCCAAGTTCTGCACACACTGTTTGATGTTCATGTTGATATATGTCTGTTTATATTTCAAAGATTGAAAGATGGCATGCTACTTGAGGCACCATCAGTGTCACCAGTGTCAGAAATAGCTAGGGGAAAAGGGTCAAGAAAGCTCTATATTCAACATGCATGCTCCTTCAAACACATGTACTGGTGTGCCTAAAACACTATGAATGCAATACATGTGTGTATTTTTAAATGCTTAAACTAAACACTAAACCTAACACATTCTCATTTATTTAAAATGTATTCATATGTATTTTGCCGTAATTTTAAATGTGTCTGAATTTCAGTCAATAAGGGCAAAAATTGAACCTTCAGAATAATTATTTTCTAACTCACTTGTATCGGGCATGCAAAAATATTAAAGCTCCAGTGCCTATGGTTTATGTTTGTGTAACTGAATGGCTGGTAAACAGAGACTGGCTGAGAACTTCTCACAGACTTGGTATAGCCTGATGAAAACCAAACCACAGCATGAGCTAAATCTCCTAGCAGTACTGTTGATTGCCAAGCCTTTAGACGTTGTAGAAACAGATATTCCCTCACGGTTAACAAAGCATAATAACATTACAGTGTAAAGACCCTATCTGGGAGTGAAAACAGTCCAGCTAATTTCTGTTAAGCTCTTAGAACACCTAAAGGTAATTGTTCTCCCTTTCTGTCCCCCACAAATTGTTAGATTCAAGCCCTATTAGTGATAAAAGGGAAGTAAGTGATGCTGTTAACTGTCATTTTCTCCCTGCGTGCCATCTCATTGGTAAGATCAATGCTCAGGGTGCTTCAGGGTTGACTAAGAATGTAATTGATTCCGCAAGCTGGTGTCTCAAGGCAGCCTGCCTGGCCATCGCGCTCCTCTGTTCTCTGTTTACCATCGTGGATGTGTTTGATGCTGTAACTTGATATTAACATTTAAGAAAAAAGGAGCTTATAACGGCTTCCAGATCTCTCTCATAGACTTCAGTGGATAACAGCTCATAAACATCACTAATGGAGTCTCGCAGGGCTCCATACTCGGTCCAGTTGTATTGTATATGTTACTGACTTTTAAAATGTTAAAATACAGTCAGCCTCATACAAAAACACTTTCAGGACCATAGATTGGTCCTAAATGATGAAAAGGCCAAAAAATTTGCATGCTGTTCTACCACGCTCTCATAGTATGAGTGTTCCTATTTCCATATTATACACTGGGGATGATATACAGCACAGTGTATATTATAATTGGTTTCAAAGTTTCTCATCAGTCTGATGGTTTCACTCTATCCAATTTAGAATTAGCTTTTATCAAGTCATTGCTTTGATAATCACTCAACAGAAGGCAAGAGCAGGTCATGCTAAATAAGTCAGGGTGGCTCTGATATGTTTGTGGAACTGAGAAATAGAGACAGAGGAAGCGATTAGCAAATGATTTTAATTCAATCAGAGATAAGGGCACTTTGGTTTCTGCTGCTTTCATATAGAATTAAAGGCCTTTCTTTTTGACTGAATCAGATCTGTGTACTCAGATAGCAGTATAAACTCCGTCTCATATCCCATGCGTAATTGCTTTTTCATATGCTCAGGCAACGTTCAGCCAACCACTGGGCTTTACTGCTCTGAAGTGGTTACAGGCAACCAATCACGGCCATCCGGCTGTTCACCAAGGACAGGGTCGTTGTCAGCTTCCCAGAGCTGCGGGGTCGTAGCCATAACCACGGCCATCCGAACTGTTGTTTTTATTTATCGTGCTCCATTGTTAGATTGCAACTGTTCCGCCACAAAATTGAATCGTCAATCACGTGCCTTCAGGTCCCGCCAGAACCTGTAGGCATGCGACTTTCTATCCAGGCAAGAGAAACAGCCTTTCAGCCCTTTCTTCAGATTGCATTTTTAAGATGACAAGTGCTTTTATTGTGAGGGCAAAAGGAGTACGAGTTAATCTTTTCAGCTGAGTCAAATGGTTATTGACTGGCCTCGGGGGGGCCAAGAAAACAGGGGCGGGGGGGGGGAGAACACTGAAATGAGCTTTTTCCACCCGTTTTGCCACCTCAGATGAAATTTTATGCCCCCTTTTTGTCAGTTGTATTACAAAGCGCCTCGGGGCTAGCATTAAGAATCCACAACAAACACACAATTGCTGAGCCATCCAGCTCCCTATCAGAAGCGATTCCACAGTTGCCAACGATTACACTGTCACTGCGCCAGCTTGCCGTCTCACCCAGGGGCACAATATAAACGGCAAAAACTATCGCTTCAATCTATGTCTCTTTTTACCGCGGCTATTCGCTGTTAAGGGCCCTACTCAAGGCCACTGAAGCCGTAGCTCCTCTGAACGCCAGCAGCAACTGGCTGGCGCAGACAGAGACCTGGGCGTACAGCGTCTGGTTGTTTATAGAGCCAGGGCTGCACTGCGCTTGACATTTCAATTAGACGTGTTAGAGTGAAGCCTCTACACGTTTATTATTGTACGTTTCACCAATTTATTCAGCTAAAGTCAATTCTATTTATCCGGTTTCAGGATAGTGACAGAGTAATTAACTGTAATTCTCTTCTTACTGAGTCTTTTAAAGCCTGATGTAAATGCAGCTCCAGGCTGAGTTAATGGTTCTCTTTGCCTGTAACTGTAGATCATTCAGGACCGGGTCCTCCAGCACACGGCCCGCAGCAGTCTGATGTGGAACAGCCATCCTGGAGGGCTCTTCACCCTGCCCCAGTACTCTTCCTACCTGGGGGACTTCCCCTTTTACTACGCTGGACTTGGTAAGTCTCTTTGTAGGTCGTAGATTTCGATAGGTGTTTGACTTATGCAAACATTCGGTGTCAGAGTTGTTGGTGTTAAGGGTTAGTGTTGTGTTAAGAGAATGGTTCAGTGAAATGTTAATTTGCACAGTTTTAACCGACACCTTACCCCACATATAATCGATCTGCCAAGACATGTTCGGAGTTCAGTGACGCTTTATTTTGAGTGGTCCTGTTTAGATGAAACACTCAACGGACTGTAACATGTCAAAAACATATGAGGGTTAGGATTAGGTTTTGGGTTGAGGTTAAGGTTAGGGTTAGGATTAGGGCCAGGGTTAGGGTTAGGTTTTGTGTAAGGTTAGGTTTTGCATAATAGAAGTAATATATTAATAACACATCTGTTTAAAGTAACTAACGTATCAACAGTACAGCAACAAGATATTTACTTCAATGTATTCAGATGCTTCACTACTGCTACTTCACTAATATGTTGTTGATGTGTTACTGATATTTTATTTTAGAACTGGAACAGCAAGGTTAGCATTGTAAACAAACACTAGAACTCAGTTGCCGCCCAAAAAGCCCCAATCATCTCTGTAAAAATGCATAACCAAAGCTTCTTTTACTCCAAGTCTAAAATAAAATTTGGATTTTAAACATTGTCTACATCTGGGGTAAGTGGAAAATGAGGTACATTTTTATTTTTCACAGAATTGTTCCATTAAGTGCCAGTATTGTGTAATTAAGCATCAGTATCATGTTATTAAGGGCCAGTATTGTGATACTTTGGGCCAATGTTATGTTACACTTGTTAATGCCAGAATACAGCTCTCCTTGACTCCTTGAAGAGAGTTTACGAACAAAACATTTAGAACATAGCCTTCCTCCAGTCCAGCTGTACATACTCTGGAGCGTTTTAGTTCAATGTTACAGCATGATGAATATGCATGAACAGTTACATGCATTTCATGGTATTATTAGACTTTTCATAGTGGAATAATGCTATGGCTCGATTATAGATCATACATAGTGTTACCTACATCATGCCCTTTTTTCTTCTCGTTTTGTCTCCTTTGTTATTTTTGAACTTCCCTTCCTTGTGCTTCTTAATTAGTAGAGAAGATGAGGCGCTCAGGTATGGCCATTTCCAAATTTAGACACATAGCTAAGTGATGGCCTATTGTGTGATGTGATAGATTATTGAATTGGCCAGAGTAATTGGATGGCAAAATCCATATTTGCAGGCTGGAGTCATACATCGCTGCTGTTGCTAATGCACCCACGCATGCCTCTATCTTAATCTGCAGTACTTGTCACCGCAATCAATAAAAGGCTCTTGATTGAGCACCTCTTGTTAGTGTTAAAATTAAAAAAAGAAAAAAACCTGCTTTAACAAACATGAATTATGTTGTCCTATCCAAGCATTTGTCTCCAGAGCGGCAATTAAATGTGGTGAGATGAGGAGAACAGCTTTGTCATTTCAGCTCCATAACACAGACTCAGGATGGTCCAGTGCACATTCTTACAAGGAGATAGGAAAGGGCACCAAAGATATTGTTAAAAACCCAAAGCATTCTGTGTGGATAGTTGGGAAAGAAGATCGTTTGGAGAGCGAAGAGCCATGACTGTGTACCACATTGACATTCATAAGTGAGGGCTGATTTATACCTTATGTAGTTATGTCTCCCTATGTTGTGTTTTGTTTTAGGGATCAAACCGTACCCCAAGTTCACTGCAGTCATCCACGCAGTCACCCCCCTGGTATCCCAGTCCCAGCCCATCCTCAAGCTCCTGGTGGCGGTCGCCAAGTCTCAGTATTGTGCTCAGGTACCAGCAAACAGCCTCATCATCAACTCTTCACAGCCATGGAACCAGTACCTTTAACTCTTGGTACAGACAGGACCGACTCAAGTAACATTTACTGAAGTGTTGGCCTGAAATTAAGGCTTAGGCTTGGTCCATGTATCTAAACTGAGGGCCACTTTTGCATTAATTTCATGCACAGGACGCGTGCTGCCCACGTGTTATGTACGAGCATGACATATATAAATGTAACAGCACAGTTTATGTGCTGTACACTTTGAGAAAAGTGTGTCTTACTCATACATATGCATTTGTGGGAGGATAATGCATAACATGAGAGTATTGCGCAAAAAATGGGGCAGCTGATTAATTCCATTTGATTTACGGTTGGGAAACTAGTGGCATCCAGGTTTATGGTGAGTTTTGTCAGCCTATTTAAACCAGGAGTAAATGAATGGTAGTGTCTTAAAAGCAGGACTTTATTCATCAATGGCAGTAGTCACAGCAGACGGACAGAGGCACAGGCCTCAAAGACTGAACATGAAGAATATTTGCCAACAAAATAACCTTGTATCTGCGTGACCCTGAAAATGGTGTAATGTTTTTGTTTTTTTTTGTTTTTGTTTTTTTAATCTGGTGCGCACCAGATACTATCAAGTGAGCGCCTGATACTATGTGGTGAGCACCCGATGCTATGTGCTGAACACCAGATACTATGTGGCGAACACCAGATAGTATCAAGTGAGCACCTGATACTATCAAGTGAGCACCAGATGTAGTGAAAAAACATATATATACTTATATACTTATTTAAAAGGAGCACAGACAGTTTCACCACCTCATTCAGCAGCTGGGACTTTATGAGAGATTTCCCATAACTTATAGCTAACCATATCTAGCAAAGGCAGCCTACATTTAGCTATATTTTTGAAAGGGACAAATTGGTAAATTATTTTATATATATATATATATATATATATATATATATATATATATAATATGTGTATATATAATACTTTTTTCTATTTTTTTTTTTGCTCACCACCACATAGTATCTGGTGCTCAATAGTATTTTTACCTAAAAAAAAAAAAAATAATAATAATAATAATACACCACGTCCCTTTAGGGGCTCCGTATGTATCACCTCAGCGATGAAAAATTCATCTTTATGTGACTAAAAGAATTTCATTTATTAACCGTTCTCTTCATCACTGAACTCGTCTTTTAAACACTGTGTCTCATTCGATGATATACACAGTGCAGCCCTGTGTATAGTTCACATACTACAGCCTTAGTAAATTGACCATTTCAGACGCATTGTACATAATGTGGAAGCATCAAGGCACAGACTGCTCTGCGCCTGCTCATGTAACTGCATCTGGCCCTGAGTTTGTATATTTGTGGCTGTGCTGTATGCCAGCATTCACAAACGTTACAAGTATATGTCACAGTGGCTTCCTTGGCCGAAGTTGTTTTCCCTCTTGAGAGCGATTGGATCCTTCTTGCAGCAGAAGTGCTCTGAAGTGGCATCTTGGTGCGTGCGGATGCCTGGTCTCCTCCGCCCCCACTGCAGATACCCGTTTTTGATCCTCTGAGACTAAATAACAGCTCGGACCTCCCGATCGCTCGTGTGTTTCCATGGTATCCATCACCTTCTGTGAAGCTAGCAGCCCTGGGAACCAGAACGTATCGATTCCTTTCTGCCTCGGATAGAGCAAGAGGCAAGAAAAGAGAGAAAGAAAGGAGGATGGAATGGAGGAGAGCAGGACCGATGGATTAAATGCAAGGCATCCCTGCTGACAGTGTGAAGCGAAATACACTCGTCTCCTCTCTACCCGGCAGGAGGGCCTGAAACGGCGCGGCTGCAGAAAGGCTTGGCTTTTGTTTCTCTGAATCGAACGCGTTCTCATTCTAGTGAAGTGGAGGGACGGGAGTAGCAATTATTCGAGCGCTCTTTTGCTTCCCTTCATCAGGCCGAGCCCCCTCCTCGGAGCGGAACTGGAGGAAGGGGGGCTGACATAAATAAATGAGAGAGAGAGAGAGGGAAAAGGCGAGAGACACTTTTGAGCAAGTTCTGGCAAGCTAGCTCACTAACAGTGGGGGTCTCCTGCTGCGAGCTACCGTTTCTGTTTCTGAGCGAGCGAGTGAGCAAGCGTCTGTGTGTGCGCACTTGTGTGTATGAGAATCAGTCACACACACACACACACACATACCTCCACCCCCAGAACAAGGGGAAAGCTGATGGAGATACCATCTGCCTTTCAGCTTCTCCAATTAGCGTCAGAGGAAGCCACAGCTAATCACTGTTAAAAATACACCTCAGCCACTGCCTGCGTCGCACTTCACACCGCTCCCAATCACAGAAGCTATGAGTTCCGTTGTTAACAACCATTTACCATCAGCGTTTAGTAAAAAGCGTGTCATCAACGCACTTTTTAAACTTTGCGATGTTTTCTGACGTGTTTCTGAAAGTAATAGATGTGAAATCACACCAAATTTGTTCTGATTAGGGCTTTGCAGAACTATAGCTGGAGAAACTATAGGCATTTCAAAGGTGTTTGAATATTCCAGCGAGAAAATTTTGTATTATTATAACTTTTATTGCCATCTATGGCAGAGTATAAGAGTGCATAACTGGCCTCGCTCTCTCTTAGTAATACCCAGTAAACACAACATTGACGCAATATTGTCTGCTTTTTTACAGTGTTGCTACAATGTTGTCAAAAGGTGGTTCTGTTTACATTGTCTGAACAAGGTTGTCACAACCTCATTAAGTAACGTTGCCATGCAGTGTTATGACTACCTATTGGCAACAAAGTTTCATGCACAGCATAATAGAATTTACAAGGGTTCTAGGAGGTTGTGACATCGTACTTACAGTGTTGCCGCTACACTGTCACAGCTTCCTAGAATGCTGTCACAACTTTCTTAAGAATTAAATTTCAATGTTATGACAATTTTGTGGGCACCAAAACAATAGGTTGTCACAACCTAACTGCGTTTGCTGGGTAAGCATGATGCTAGCTAATGTGGGGGTCTGTTAGCTAACAGAATTGGCATTCTAGTACTTCTTAGTATTCTACTACTAAATGCAGAGGTCTGTATCCAATTGTTATGTTCATTTAGTGATTTATTTTTGTTTTTTTAGTCATATGTGATTTAACATACTATCAGGTGGTCTGTAGAATGATCACAAATTTGGATAACACAGGGATGTGTGCATAGGGACCGTTACTTGGCTACTCGAATACTGAAAGCTCTGTTTGGGTACCTGTTCCGTTTCATTATAGTAGGATGGAGAAAATATGCAGATTACCAATTAAATGTAAAAAAGCCACTTTGATGTATTAACAGAACTGTAAAATATTACGGTTTTGTGTGTGTGTGTGTGTGTGTGTTACACAGTGCCACTCAAATAGGAGTGCCTTAACTTGAGCATTGCCAAAGATATGATTGAGAACGCAGATGTGGCTCAGTATTATTGCTAACTAGGCTAACTGCTCTAGCTGATGTTAAGTAGATTCAGAAACAGTGGAAATATATTTCTCTGACAAACTAATGTTGGCAGATTCTCCACTGAGGAGAAAATAACTTGTCTAAGACGATGAGTCCTCATCAGCATCCAGTGCTGCACCAGTTAGCTGTAGTCTTAGCTCACATCTGAGAAGGCAGCCTCTGTTACTCATCCAACAAAAAAACTACTGTTTTTTAAATAATAATACATCATGTTTACAAATGTATTCCTCTGCTTGCTGCTAAATGTTTATGCTCTTGTGTTTTTTTTTAGCCTCTTAACACCAGAGCTGTCACCTAAAATACCAAACCTCCAGCCATTCGTTAAATTCGTCCATAGTTTTTCCTTGCCTGGTTAATCGAGTATTTGTTCATTAACTCTTGCGTTTAGTTGAATATCAAAATTAGTCGGAATGCACATCTTTAGTAACACTTACTGAAGGGCAGCATTCATAAGGCTACACCTACATAAGCCTTTCATGATAAAGGCTTATTTCAGCTAGTGTCAATTGTTCTTATGCTGATTTGTAGGTGTTATGTAGCCTTATGAATGCTGCTCTTCAGTATCTTTTGAGAAATATTTTTCATTACGTTTTCATTTAAATATTTAGATGTGTTTTGTAGTATTTGCTGCTTATATTCCAATATTATCTGCAATTTTACACTTTGCTTCATTCAAATCCATGATTAAGTCAATAAATACAGACACGTGTTTGAATATCCATATGATTCAGTAACCAACTCATCCCGAGCTGCAGTGTAGGGATGGCGCTGTGGGCTCAGCAGCAAGTTCAGACCCACAACCAGTGTATTTCAGGGCAGTTTGGAGCGGGTCCAACCGTAAAGCCTGCCACATTAAACATTTATGAGTGTCAATGTAAAAGACAAGCCAATCGCCAGAGCCTGGTGTAATTACTGTGACACTTCAAGGTGACAAAGCATAAATTAGTTAGAAGCTGTGGGTCTGTAATTTGCATGAATGTTGCAGTCTAGCCATGTTACTGATTATGCCATATTACTGCAACACATTAATATTAGTAGCTCATATTTGAAATTAATTGTTAAGGACAGAGATATATTTCCTGAGCCACTTGAAGGTGAAAAGCATAAATTAAGAGAAGGATCTGTAGTTCACTCACATTCTGGATCCGTCACACTCCACTTACTTTTGGTTTTGCACTACAGCTCACTCAAATTAGCGATACATTTTAAAGCTAATCTAAATAGCCCTCTGAAAGGGTTGAAGCCAAAGCCAGAAGTAGGTTGAATTACTATGTATGTCTGCCTAAGGGCCGAAAGTAATTGAGGTGAAAAATTGAAGTTGAATTAAAGGAATGAATAGGCATAAATAATCACTGATTTTTTTTTTTTCTATTAATGACTTGACTCATCTTCTCTTTCTACTTCATACTTCCCTTTCTGCCCCCTAAAAACATGTCTGTCACTTCCACTCCTCCTCCCTCCTCTCCCTCTTTCTCAGATTATTGTATTGTGGAATTGCGACAAGCCTTTACCTGCCAAGCACCGATGGCCTGCCACCTCTGTGCCCGTCATAGTAATCGAAGGAGAGAACAAGGTGAGTCTTCCCGAAACAGATTGCACAATAAACGTACTCCTGCTGAAGAGTTTACTCCCTTCATGAATGAGATTGGAGCAAAGTTTTTCCTTGCTCATCTTTGATACTTGCACAAATGCACAAGTCTGATTTACCCTTATCATTATGAAAACTGATGTAAACAGTTGTGTTGCACAAAGAAAGCTCAAACTTTTTCAATGGTAATCATTTCAACACTGTATCTTTAAATACTTCATTCTTAATTTGAACAGGCTGCTGTATTTAGACTCATTTTGGCTATAGGCGAATGATACGCGTGCTGGTCGAAGCCCACATTAGCATATCTTAAACCTCCAATTAACAATGGCACAATACCACTTTTTCTTTTCTGATACTGATGCAGATATTGTGCCGGCCGATACTGATACTTCCGCTATTTCTTTTTTAAAATCTGCAAAGCTTTAAAATAAACTATTTTTAAAATGTGATATATGCTCTTAAAAAACAACCTAACAGTAAGGTTTACCTTATTATGAGAGAGAATCCCTCCTCTCCCCCAACACAGCACAGCAGCAGTTCACTGTCTTTATTCCGTCAAACCCCACAGATATAGTATTTAATTTGTGTGGGCCAATCAGAAAGACGACATTAAAGAAATGTGCAAAAAGAGCCACACTGGTCTCAATCAAGACAGTTAATCTTCATCTATCTAGTTTTCTTCTGAAACTGATTTCTATGAACTGTTATAACTGAGAGTGAGAGAGTGGCAGCCATAAAGCCAGACACTACGCACCACTGGGGAGCCAGTAGAACACAAACGATAGGCGATGTTTTAGAAAGGCCTTGATTTCTAATAGATGTGGGGTCTCAAAAGATGTCTGCGGAATTTTGTACACATTGGTCTTTTGACCTTGGTGTGGTAAGCAACAATTTTTTTAACCAAAAAAAGTCAAAATACATAAACTGTGCAGTATTTAGACATGACCTGTATTTGCATAGTTGCTGAACACAATGAACTGAATAATTATGCAGCAGTTACCCCTCTTTTTTAGTGCAGCACAATTTCATGTGAAAATCACTGAAAATCTCTTATTCTCTATGAACAATGCTGCTGGACTGAAACAGCGGATTCATTTCTGAATTTGTCACCTTTTTTCACTGTGCATGAATTTTCATGTCTGGGTTTACTTGATTTATTAACATTGGCTTAAGATTTCAGTGTTAACTGGGAGGTTGAACTGATAACTGAATAGCATTTTCAGTCCAATAAACATTGGCTGTTCAGACCCAGTGAATAAAGTTTTTTGCTTTTTGCCATACTATTGTTTAGCACTGTGATGGTGGTCCTGGTATCAGTATTATTTAATCAGGATAACCATGGCAAACTATAATAATCCAATTTTAAAATGAAGTCAGATCAGAATACATCAAGTAGACATTGTGCTTCTGAAGCTGGCACTGCTACACATTCATTGCTTTTAAGAAGTGAGTGATAGTGAGAGCTCATGCAGGCACCCTCAGCTAAAACGTACTAACCTTGACTTTTGGCTGACTGCGTTTTTATCCATTGAGTGTTGATGGCCCTTCAAAAGTCTGAGCAAGAGCTCAGGATCGCACATGCACACAGCATTTAGCATGCAGTGGAGAGGGATTAGCTTTCTTTTGGCTGCAGGAAGCGGAGAGTGGGGTGCCAGTCCGCTTGTGGTTTGTTGTGCTTGTGGCCGTCTTGTTTACAGAGCTCTGTGTGTGTGTGTGTGTGTGTGTGTTCGTTCCCGTCCAGACCAGCCAAGGGGAGCATAGGCAGCTCCTCTGAGCCGTGACTGACAGCGTAGCCCCATGCCACTACGTGTGTGTGCGCACAGTTGCTTCAGGCAGAATTCCGCTCAAACTCCTTCCTTCAGTTTACTGAGTGTCACACTCTGAACGTCATAGCCACCATCTGTGATTATAGAGCACTTGTTAATATATATTGGCTTTTAAGCCATATATCGCCATATTTAGTATGTTTAATGTCTCTAGTACACTTTTAACAGCATGAACTATGATTCATAGAATGAGGGCTGTAGAAATATGATTTCAAATATCACGTAAATGCATACAATTACCACTGCTGTATGAACGCTGAAAACTTTATAACTCCTCTTTTTTGATGGTGTTTTTCTTTTTCTTTATCTGCACCATTTAAAAACAGCCAGCATCCCTTCACATCGTGTGAACATTTCATGATAGATGGGCCAATACAGATGAGTTCTTACATTCACTTTACATTGAAATTATTTATGTGGTTTTGTTACTAGAGTGATAGCAAATGCTTTTTACATCAAATACAGCTTTCAGTTTACAGACTGCAGGAGACCAAAGGTTAGAGTTGTGGTTAAGTTTACATGCAGGCATGGCAGGATTTCAACTACAATAATACTGAATTAAAAGAAAAACTCCCTTAAAGACAGTTTTAGGTTAGATATGTGACTCTCAGTAGTGAAGATGTCTCAATAGGACTGTGTATGCGTGTGGGTGAGGACAATAGAGTTGGTTGCATTTGTACACATTTTGTTGTTTTTTTCGTAGTGGTGTTAACTATTTTATATTCGTGGGTGCATTTCTGTTTTAGTGCGTGAATTCTGTGTGTTAGTGTGTGTGGGAGTGTGTTTCTGAGCGTGGAGGTTTTGTGTATGTGTGTAATCCGGGCTACAAGTGTGTGTTTACATGTGTGAGTATATTTTTGTTTGTGTGTGGTCCTTGTATGTGTGTGTTTGTGTTGTGTGGGTGGTTTTGTTTGAGTCCTGAAGTTAGCATAGCTGTGTTCATGCTCACTGCTTTAAGTCCTGCATCTCTCATTAGCATTTTGGTGTCCCTGACCTGCTTACACTGCCAGAAACTCTCTCCCCCATTATCACTCACACACACTATACATACACTATATATACATATATATATATATACACACACACACTCTCACATACTCAACACACACGCCAGCTAAATATTTGAAAGCTATGAATATTGCAACAAGTCAGCAGGAGGAATGTGCAGAGAGTATTTTTCCTTCTTTTCCCAGCAAGATAGAATCTTATCACACTGATGTGGCTCCGAGCCAAACTGATAAGAGACTAGAAACGAGCAAAGCAGCATAGAACACACCTGTAAACAGTACTGTAATCATGATTTTGTTTCTCTCTCTCTCTCTTTCTCTCTTTCTCTCTTTCTCTCTGTTTGTGTGTGTGCGCACAGGTGATGAGCAGTCGTTTTCAGCCGTATGAAAGCATCATCACTGACGCTGTGTTGAGTTTAGATGAGGACACGGTGCTCTCCACCACAGAGGTAAGGCACTCTCACAGCTTCCACAAACACAGACACTGTGGAATTTACGACCGGCTGCTTTTTTCACCTCCCACCCCCACCCCTCCCTTCTCTTCCCAGCCCCCCTCAGGGTATGAGAGAGAGAGAGAGAGAGACTGTAAGGGCAGTGCTGGCAGGACTCCAGCGGTGCTGTTGAGTTTAGCTGTGTCAGCATGGAGGAGCCGACCACTACAGTCCTCTTCTTTCTGTTGTCACTCACATCACCTCTTACTTACTCACTCACACCACATACCCTACCTGTCAGGTTTGGAATCAGCATTCGGAAGTTCAGAATAATTACTGTTTTCCTTAATATAAAATGAGTTTGCTTGCAGATACATGTATATTCATTCTAATCAGGGCGCAGCTTGCTTTTTCCGTATGTGCTACAGAAATTGGATAAAGCCTGCAGCAGGGGTGCTCAATCCTGGTCCTGGACATCCTCCACCATGGAGAGTTCAGATCCAAAACACCTGACTCAAATAGTCAGATGCTCCTGAAAACCTTGATTACCTGGATCAGGTGTGTTAGATTAGGGTTGGAGCTAAACTGCAGGGTGGTAGTAGATCTCCAGGTCCAGGATTGGGCACCCCTGGCCTACAGTCCAAGCACATACAATATATTAATGTAGGCACAGTGAAATATGTCATGCAATACTAATTACTGCTGTGGAAAAAGAATATTTAATATATAAGAATATTTATGTAATAAATATACGTGTTGTCCACCAGGTCACAGTCATATAATTTAAATTATAATATAATTGATAATACATAATTGAAACATTAAAAAAACTTCTAAAACACATTTGGTGAGTAGTTTATCATGTTTATTTACATTGTTCAAGTAAATGTTTTATATAAATATAAAAAAAATTAGTCTAAATTTTTGTCCATCTCCCAGTGTTTTGTAGACCGCATGCTCTTCTCCACCATAAGCTGCTGACAACCAACCCGTCGGTGGTTGTGTATGTTCACTATGAACAAAGGCAGTTAGACTCTCAGAACTCTCAAACTCCCTTCAGCTTGACATCTCCCTCAACAACGCCTCGTCATTCTTTTTCAGCGCCTCAATTCAGGAAAACTTCTGCTGTCCATCTGTCCTTACTCTGATTTACTTATGGACACCTGTGGGTTGGACCTCTGAATGCAGCTGTTGCCTGTGTTTAGGTTTAGTGTATGGTCTTGGTAATTCTTCTGTGAAGTGGGCAGCACGAGTGTGTGTGTGTGTGTGTGTGCGTGTGCATGTGTAAGGCTGTTCTTTAATTCAGTGCTGATTTTATATCCAGCCGCAGTTCGGGATCTGACGCGTTTGATGTGTTTCAGTAATTATTTGTTTAAAAGCTTTGATCTGAGAAAAAGGAGGGCATCTAACAGCAGTGCCTTTGGGTGTGTGTATGTGTGTCCGCTTGCATCGGTGTTACCCACTTGCATTGCGCAACTTTCTCAGAGTCTGGTTCTTTTGTAATTGTAGTAGTAGTCTCCTGGCCACAGATGTTCCAGATGTTAGCTATATGGATTCCATTATAAAAAGCTAATCCAAAGTAGAGCACAATATATGTATATGGTATGATAATTGTTGGCAATGTGCAATTGAGTTATCTTAAAATAAAAAAATCCAGGGTTCTGAGCTGTCCTGAGGTTGTTTTGAGAAATTAAGGTCACACAGTTCAGGAAAAAAGAAATAATATAATAATATAAAAATAATAAAGGCCAGTCTAACCATGTCACATCAGGAGTTCATCAGTGCGTTTTTAATATAGTGTAATAATGCCTAGGTCATAGAGGGCTCAACTGTTGCTTACTAGTGTATTTATATATATATATATATATATATATATATATATATATATATATATATATATATATATATATACATACACGTCATACAGGAGAAGGAACATAACAGTAAAACCTAATTTACTTTTAATGTAAGTCACTGGAATCAGACATTTTCCCAAGTCATTTTGGTCCATTTCTTTTGGTCCCCTATTTCTGACTGAACAAAGCAATTCTTCACAGGAAAGTGATTTTTTGTCATTCAGGTTTATGAAATGTTTGTCTAGTAATACCTAAAGCACTGTCCATCATACCTAACTCACTGTCCCATAGTACCTACACACTGGACCAGGAGTTAATGTGACCTGATTCTATCCTATTGCAAGGAGTTCTGAGATCACAGTATGTTGAATTATAATCTCAGTGTACCATATTTTGTCCATATAGTGCAACCCCTAGTTCTAGGCCTGCTGAATATCTGCTCATTGTGGATCTGTGCTGTTTGTTGCCCTGTAGGTGGATTTTGCCTTCACAGTATGGCAGAGCTTCCCAGAGAGGATCGTGGGTTATCCTGCCCGCAGTCATTTCTGGGACAGTAATAAGGAGCGCTGGGGCTACACCTCCAAATGGACCAACGACTACTCCATGGTTCTGACTGGAGCTGCCATTTACCACAGGTAACCACAACTGCCTGGCACCAGTATTCACAGAGTTTCTCATACAGCATCGCTTTCTGCAGTGGTTATCCTGCTTAATCATAGAACAGGATGACTGTTAATATGAATTAAAATTCAAGACCAGACATTTAATTATCATGATGGTCATGATAACTGTTCTCTGACGTGAGGTGTTGCTCAGTCCTTAACTTCACATTGGTTTCGTCCTTTAGATATTACCACTACCTGTACACACACTTCCTGCCAAGCAGCCTAAAGAACATGGTGGACCAGCTCGCAAACTGTGAGGACATCCTTATGAATTTCCTGGTATCAGCTGTGACCAAGCTGCCACCTATCAAGGTCACCCAGAAGAAGCAGTACAAGGAGACCATGATGGGACAGGTACATAAAATTCAGATTTCCTCTTCTGTTTCTGACTCTCATTTTCAATTCTTAACTCCATGCTCAGTTTTCTGTTGTTAGACCAGTTCCTATTTGTGGTCGTGGAGTACCACTGCTGCACATTTTCCGTGTTCTGACATGAATGATGCACCTACTCAGCTCTTTAACAAACTTGACCTGAGCTGAATGACCTGGGCATGTTAGAGAAGGGAGAACACAAAAATGTGCAGGACAAGGAGTACTCCAGGATCAGGGTCATTACTGCTGGTTCCATTAAAAAATCAGAAGCACTGACATAGTAGCAGCAATGACAGCGACATAGTAGTGCTGGTGTACAAGCATATCAGATGCAGCAGCAGTGCCAGGATTTTTTTTTAACACCTTAATGTCACAGTTTGATTGAAAATAGTCTGGCAACCAACAGTGGTCATGTGATCAGAAACCGGGCACTAATGAATGGCTAGAGGATGACTAACACACATTATGCATGGAACAAGAGTTACATTACACCTGGTTCACACCTGGCATTAACATACATATTGGGTGATCTGATCATAAGAGGACAGCAAGTACAAGTATCAACGGGGTCCAATTAGGCCTGTCACCGTTATTACACCATTGCCTAATCGCAGTTATTTTGTACAGTTTTAAGCGTTCACAAACATATATTTACAAACAAAAGTGTGAATTATTATCTAGTTGTTTGAGGCAAAAAAATGTAAATGAAAGAAAAGCAGAAAATCTATTTATTGAGACACATCATGGGTCAAAACAACAGATGTTCTGACTGGTGCTAAAATACATTTAGAGGGCAGCACTGAGTAATGTTTGCTATGTTTGTTAATCACTCAAAGGGACACATATGGCAACATGACATTTGTAGTCTGAACATTAAAGCATCCCGATGCCTCCCAACAGCAGAATACTTGCCTAATCAACTCGACATCACAGCAGAGACAAAAGCAACTGCTTAGTGTAGCTTCGCATTTGTTTACAAGTTGTTTGCAGTCCATGTGGTCTAAACATTTCTAACAGCCTGTACATGAACAAGGACTTGCAAGATATTTTTGTATTTTGTATATTACAAATGCAGCAAGACACTGACGCAGTAAATGTACATGGTACCCTTCCTCAAATTATGAAATACAATCAGAAGTGGAGATGCGTTCAAGACATGTGGAAAGGCCGAGTGTAATTGTCTTTACTGTCTACTTTTGATCAGACCCAAGACAGATGTTACAACCAGGTTTGAACCGGGCCTAACTGCACACCTACAAGGCGTACAAACAAGGGAGAAGTGTCTAATACAGTGGGCAGTGAGAGTTCAGTGCTCTGCCTGATACAGGCGCACTAGCACATTCTGAAAAACCCCTCATGGACGTCCTGAACACTGAACACTATTTAACTTTGAAACATTTCTTTGCCTCCACAGTCATCCCGAGCATCTCGCTGGGCAGACCCGGACCACTTTGCCCAGCGGCAGACGTGCATGAACAAGTTCGCCAGCTGGTTTGGCGGCATGCCCCTGGTCCACTCCCAAATGAGACTGGACCCAGTCCTGTTCAAGGACCAGGTCTCCATCCTCCGCAAGAAATACAGGGAGATTGAGCGGCTTTGACCAGACGGGCGCCCCCTACTGACCGCACAGCAGGGGGCACTGAGACTTTCTGTGGAGAGGAGGAGGACCACAGAAGTTCCGGCTGTGGTTCCACCTCTCTTTTCCACTCCGTACACTGTCAGTGACCAAGCTGGCAGAACGTGAGCGCTGTCTGGGGACACTCATACACAGGCGCACCCACAGGACGCACACTTTTGACCACGAGACTCTTTGGAAGACTTATTGTTTTTGTTTGTTTTTCTTTTGTAATGAATGCCGTAAATGACTGACGATCTTTGCCAGCACATGAGAGAATATGGGAAAAGGCAGGAGGGATGCATCAATGTGACTTCATGCTAACTACATCAAGCTACATCAGGATCTAAACCACAATCCACCATCTCCTCCTAGTCTCAAAACATACTACCAATGCCATATGTCTGTCTCTGTCTTCATCTGAGGACTGATTTTGTATGTTCATCATGTGTCTTCTGAAGGTTGGTAATTTGTCATATTTTATCATTCAGTTCTTTGAATCATTTCAGTAGTGAGCAGTACACACTTTACGAAAAGGTTAGTGGTCGCAGAAGCAGAAAGTACTGTTGCTTATTGACAAGGGAATTGGTCTTCATTTCCTCCTCATTGCCAATTTCTCCACTATACTACGGAGGCACATTCAACATGATTCATAAGGGTATTTTATTGGTTTGTTTTATTTAATTGTTAATTCCTTCAGTGCCAAGATTTGTCAGTTGCCTTTTTACTGACATATCACCCCCTCATAAAAAATATATATATATAATTAAAATCTATGCACTGAACGGCCTTCATCAGTTCTGAAATATGCTGTCACCTTTAGTCAAAAATGCAAGCGAGTGGAGGCATCTGTTTTGGTGTGACGGGCCATTCTTGTCGGCAAAGTGCTCGAGTTTTTAAGAAAAGCACTTAACGCTGGTATGTGACAAGTTTCATTGTGACTTATAGGCCAAATTTCAGCAAGCTGTTCCTTGCCTCTTTGTTCTGTTCCAGCCCAATGAAGAATGAGTTATCTGTCAGGGTCATGGCACCACCTCATCGTTCACCGCTTTGTAGTCCTTTTGTATTGTGACTCGCCTCCATGTACAAGACTTCCTCACCCACTACTAACCCATGCCCACAAGATGTATGTCCTCAATTTTACCTGTTCAGAAGTAGGTGTGTGTTTTTATTAAATAAAACATGTGCATCCTCTCAGTCATTGATTTTATATCAAGGGAATGGCGCTTAAGATAAGGGGCAGAAGACCCCTGTATTTCTCTGCAGTCTCCAGAGCAGAAGTGTTAGTCTTTATAATGAAGCAGAGCTCCCTGCCAGTCTCTGCTCACACAGGTACTTGAATGTCTGATGACTTGAAGGAGCGCTGTGCTTTAGTGGCCTTTTGTGAAGGTGATTGGACTTAAAGTGAGCCAGCTGTGAGCCAAAGTCTGTTTTTTTGTTTTTTTTTGTTTTTTTTTTCCTGTCCTTTTTTGAATAAGATCCTCTGTGGACAGTAACTTCCTTCATAAATCTGAGAACTTTGCTTTTAGTCTTACTGTACTGAAAAGCATATCGGCAATGGTTAAAAAAAACAAAAAAAGAAAAAGAAACCACAGATTTGTATGTATAATTATAAATCATATAAATCACACACTACATTTTTCTTTTTAACATGGTTTAACCCACAATGAAATTCAAGATGTTTGTATTTTTTTTATATATATTTTTTTAATAGAACCAAGCTGTATTAATGCCAAGATTTAGACTGTATTTTGTGTTCTTTAGGAATTGTCTGATGCAGAAAGCTATTTAAATTTCCACTTAACTAACCTGTCCTTTATAATGATCTAAAAAAAAAGTCATTGTAAGAACTGACATTTTGAAATAAGTGAACTGGAAACGAAAGGTGGTTAAAAAAAACCCTGAAGCAAAACTGAACATTCGCCGTGTGTATTTGTGTCTGCAGTTTGCAATATTTCCTGATGTGAGATTTATCACAATCTCCTATTATAGATGATGCTTCACTCTGTATTCACAACATATGCAGGTGAAGATCAAAAAGAAATGTTTCCAGAATGTTGGGTTTAATTGCTGTGTTCACCTTCAAGCATGACAGATGCTGGTAACTAATGAGTAATAGCAATATTGCTGGTATGAAACCACTGGCCCACATCTGGTCAACTATTAAGTTCAGTAAACCCTCTTATTTAAAGTCATATCAAGCCTTTATCTATGATTGTCTGAGTTGTTGTGACCATCTCATATCAAAGTTTCATTTGTAGCCTTGCACAATTTCATAGACAAATCAGACATTTGAAAAATGTAGACTTGCTGTACATAAACTGTATTTATTTTCACACGAATAAAACTAAGCAAATATGTATAGTACGCGATATCTGACGCAACATGGAGATGACTTTGGAGGACAGCTGTACAGCATCAAAAAAATCTACTCTGTGTAAGATGTACATTTTGTCTCCCCCCCACCCAACCTGTCTGCCAATATTGTTTGCCAAAAGGACATGATGACACACTACGTCCAGTTGTTTTCCCCAGTATGCACTTGGTCCATTTTATTAATGTGAGTAGATGCAAAATCAGCTGATATATATGTGCTGTTATGGTAGTTTGTTCATTTGTCAGAAAGCATTCATCATTAATTGGCATCTTTTGAATGCTAATGCTGCTGCCACTGCATACTCAGTCACCAAAGACTTGTGGTAAGCAAGAGGCATTAGAAAAATGGATTCTTTTAACATTTTATACTGGGTTCTTTTTCTTTCCTATAGCTGTAATACACATTCTGCATTCCGTTTTGATCCAGAGACTATTCTCTTCTAAAGCTACTACAACTGGCATGATTGTTTGTAAATGATTAATTTTCAGTCATGCATAACCTTCTGTGATTAGCAATAAGGAAGACAGCACTCGAGAAACACGAGGGCAGGCATGAGCAGTCGTTCTTTCTGATTTTCTGATTGTGCCTTTGACTAAATTTGATCGGAGAATTTAATGACCCACTTCAAATGGAGGAGAGGGGCATAGGAAGCTGTAAGATGCCCTTAAAGACATGCCAGATAGCAGCTTTACACTGTCTTACACTGGAGTCTCTCAGCATCCATTACGCACTCATTGCAACCACCAGAACTGCATGACCACTTTAGAGTACATAGGAGAATCTGCCGACTTTTTTATATATATATATATATATATATAAAAATATATAATTTGCTCCCTCCTGTCCTTACCATCCTCCTTTCTCCCTGTAATTAACAAAAAGACTTTTTATAGAGGTAACAAAGAAAATAGAATAATGACAATTTTGTATGAATGATTTATAAGAAAATGAATAAAAGTCAAATTTGATGGTATATGACGACAAGCAATGTGTGGTGTTTTTTTTTCCTCCAAAACCCAACCACTCAACCACTTACTGGTTTAACTCATTATCATCATTTTTTAAAACCCTTGTGTGGTGTTCATGTTTTTGTTACTCAGTGGGTCCACCAGACTCATTACTGTAATCAATACAGCCATAACAATTTATGTAAAAATACTAGATATTTAAAATATCACAAGAGGCCAGCAAAGGGTTCTCCTTTAGCCTGTCCATGTTGTCTGCCCTCACACACACACACACACACACTCTAACAGCAGGCCACTAACAAGAAGGACAGTACCTCCACACTTTTATTCCTGGCGGGTTCACCCAACACCACGCGTAATATAAATGTGTAGGGGTTTACAGTGTAAAGTCATTGAAAATGTGTTATGTTCTTCACAGAAAATGAGCAAACGCCAAGTAATCTGAGGTTGAAATAATAATAAATTGCATCAGGTTTTTTGGGTAAACATTTAAAATGGGTCCCACAGACCCCAACACCGCACAAGGGTTAAAAAGTTATATTAAATTTGTTTTCCTCTTCCTTGAACCACCTTCTTTTCCATTATTGCTTCTGGACAGTCTGAGGCACTGCTTTAGTCTCTATTAAATCCATTCAAAGGCAAAGACAGAAATTGTGTATGCATGGTATGTCAAACCTTGACATTGTTTTATTTCATTCTTACTGAAGAATGAAATAACAAACACCAATCCCAAAAACAAAGATGCCTCACCTTGAAATGACAACCTACTCACGCAATACCACGGCTATAAATATGAAAACTGTTACATTAAAAGCACTGGAAGGTATATATAGCATCTTTCAGTTATGTAATACATAGCTGCCAAACATAGTTTCTGACATGACATGACATAAGCTTTGTAATGGACAAGCATATTAAAATAAAATAATACTCATCTGCAAAATGCAATACACATTCGTGCTACATTTTTTAAACTATAAGTTAAGAAATATTTAACTTACTCTGAAGAACAGATACATTATGACTTACAAATATTTGGAATACAATTTAGACACAAATTCATCACAGAAAATAAAAGAAAAGCACTCTGCCTTTCCAATTTTCAAGCTGAAAATTGAATCCGAGGCAGCTAAACTGAATGCTTTCTCAACCATGTAGCATGAACGAGCAGCAAAATTTACCCCCTTTCTCTCAGTCTTCTCTCCTTCCTCCTTCCCTTTCTCAATTTTTCACCTCAGCACCCCTCTCCTGTCTCTTCTGTCTTTCTGCTTCATGGTCAGTGAAAACAGACATCTCATTAATGCAGCTTGTGTAGACAATAGTCTGTCTTGCATATACAAGAGTGCTCTGCAAATGGCCTTGTGTGTGTGTCTTAGCTCCTCACAGCCAGCATGGAGTTAATCTCCCAGATGAGGTTTCTGAGCTGGTCCATTATCTGCTTCAGCTGTTGGTTCTTCTGTTTGAGTTTCTGTAATAAAAAAAAACAACAAATCTTTCTTTCAAAGCTGTAATTGCTGCTCCAATGCAAATCAAATCTCAAAATAACACATGCACAAAACTGGACAGATGGAAGAGATTTTTCATATCCAGAATGCTGGTGAATTAACTTTCACTGTAGTTTTAATGGCAAGTATAAATATTAGAACATGCAGATTAGAAGTGGGCGATATGGCAAAAATACATCACGATACTATGACAATTTCATCATGTGCATTATGTATTGTAATATTTCCCTTTTCTAAGGTTTGGCAAGTTGGAAAAGACATAAAAAGCTCCATTATTGCCAACATTTTGCATGAACAAAATCCAGTTAACCAGGAGTAATTATGCTCTCTTTGTAATGAAACAAAGGGTGGTCAGTGTTCTTTACATACTCATAATATGCTCAGAAAAGAGTATTGTTAAGTAATTTATCATGATAATGATAAAATATAACCATATTGCCCATCTCTAATGTGGATTAAATAATGAACGATAATTGAATCATCAGTATGTAGTCTGCGCTGGAAATCCCCTGCAAAAACCCACCAGCACTAATACCTCATTCTAATTCTTAGGTCATTGCAAATCTGGTTTTAAAAAAATCTAAAAAGTTACCAATGACCACCCAAATGCCTGCCAGTGGTATAAGTAAAACAATGATTCAGTATGAATGCTGTAACATTTGACATATCCATATCAGAGAAATCCATCTCCATTTTCCAAATGCAATGCTGACTGCTCATTCACTGTCTGAACTACATTTTGATTCAACCTTCAATGAAAATTGTATAGCACAGCTTGAAGGAAGTGTCAAAATGTTACAAGGAAAAATCTAAATCATTGAAATCCTGCCACTTAACTGCCCAAGTCAGACGGCAGTGCTGCTTATTACATTTTTGAGCTATTCATCCTCATCGGTCATGGTGAAAAAGGCATAAGACCTCTTCTGCTCTTATATCTGGTCTCCTTCTGAAATGGAGTCTCAGCAAGACTTAATATCAAAATGCAAAGCTGAAAACCGAATGTTTTAAATGTAATATACTGGACAGGCTATTTAAAAAGCACATTGCTGTGGTCATCTAGGATCTTTGATGAATTTATTTTGTATCCTTGTGTTCATGCAATTCATCGTTTCTGATATACAGAAAGAAGCATATCAGAAGACGGCCTCTGACAAAGCCACGGCGTATCAGAGGAGAGTTCTGACAGCACAACTTCAGTGCTCAGGAACACAGACGCAGTCATTAGCTTGCTTTTACCGAGGACAATCTGAAGGTGTGAAAACTTTGATATTCCGGCTGGACTACTTTGTCACAAAAGCTGGTACTGGACCGAACACCCCGTCTCATTTTGCTTTTCCCTTCATCTGCTTCTCTTTCCTCCTCAACTCGAGAGCAGATCAAAGGAGCCGTACTCGATAATGCGTGAGGGAAAAGGAGTTTTTGATCAAATGCCGACTTATTAAAATACGAATTCACTCAAATCTGCCAAGTTTTAGACTGTGATTGACAGCCCACCAGAGTTTAAGCTCCTGAGAGTCAGCTCTATTGTAGACACCACTCTGGAAGAGAAAAGGGAGGAAGGGGGTTGTTTGTAGGCAACAAGAAAGCAATAGTTTCTCAAAGCATAGCCAATTATAAACTACAAATCTGTAGCACAAAGTCAATTTAAAAAACAGCAGAAGGAAAAATCTTACAGTAAATTATTATTAAACCATAAAAAACAAACCTGCACCAGTGACTGTGATGCATATAAACCCCTAAAAAATGTTGCATTATAATGTAATTTATTTCACCTTTAATTGAAAGAGGAAGCCCCATTTAAGTCAAGTGTATCTTTTCCAAGACAAATTTAATGATGTGTACTAGCATACATCAAATCAAAGGGCTGTCCAACCATCGAAGCATTTGCTCCATCATCGAAAGATCACAAGCTTGATCCTCAGCAAGTCCACAGCCAAGACAACATAACTGGATGGCCCTCACTCTCCACCATCACTCAGTGTGATGCTAGCCAACGTGGGTATTAGTAATCTGAAGTCCTAACCCGTGTCCAGTGTGTATTTAGGAGCATACTGTGCATGGAATCTGACCATATATTTTATTTGTTGACATCTTTGTCTGTTCTCATCAACTTTTCAATTTTTTTTTACCGTTTCTGATCAACAAAATCAGCCAACCCCAATTGTTGCTCAATGCTTCTTCCTCTGTCAAGAAAAAGAAACTTGTCAAAACAAACCTGCAGTGAGAACAGTGGTGGCAATAAATTAGCCAGAATTATTAGATTAAAGTACTATTGGGACAGAATTAGTTTTATATGAGGAGATGGGTAATGTAAAGATTCCACTGCCTTTTACCTTCCATAAAATGAGCAGCAGAAATAACCCTAGGTTGTATTAATCCCATGTGAATTGACATGTCACTAAAAACACTATCATAACCTGTGGAAAATGAGTTTCTTAAACATGGAGGACCTCAGAAGAAGCAGTTACTTGTGTTCTAAAAATCTGTTGCTGAAATCAATCTGATGTGTTGCCCTACCTCGAGTGTCCTAACTCAAACTCAGAATTTTAAAATATGTACAAATTACTGAAAAGAAAAGACTGATTTTATGTAGTGATGATGACTGTTGGCTGTAAATTTCCAGGCTAAATGCTAAATCAAATGTTATGACATGTTTTCTACTTACTAAGGGCAGTGCATAAATTGAGTAGCCCCTTTCATCACTGTCACTTTTTCCAAGATTTCTATCCTGTGTGATTCGATCATGAACATTACAGACGTCCTGTGGTGAACTAGCATTACCTCACTTCCCCATGGAAAACTAATCCTGTCTAAATAGTACTTAAGAAATGGTGGAAAGGAGTTGCTGAGGAATGTATAATGCCTGATACATGCCATCCTGATCATCTGGAAGGTTGTGCTGTTTTTGTGTCATTCCTGAAGCTGAAAAAGTTTTGGATTAAGCTGTGTGGAAGACCACACTCACAGCTTAGTGGCAAACTATTAGCAGATGGACTTATGCCTCTCTAAGTAATTCTTTATCTGTGTTACTGTATTTGCGATGCTGAGATCAGATACCTGAATAGTTAGCTAGCTAGCTTTGCTTAACTTAGCTGCTGACAGCTAAACAGGGCTGTAGAGTGCTCAAATTTGTGATTAAAATGTGTAAAGATGTAAAACATGTAAAGATAAATATTAAAACACCGGTCATTCTTTGCACTTTCATTCAAGTTTGCTGAAAGACCTTGAATAAAATACAAGTTCTCCGGCATCTAACAGTGTTCTGACTAGCTCTTATGTTAGTTTTAGCATTAGCTCATCTGAGCGGGCAGCTTTAATTGGCAAACCTTGTTCTTTATTAGACATGAAAACTTATCACTTTAATGTTGAGTGACTAAACGATTTCCCTTCTTTGATTAATGTAAACCTTCTTCTTTGCTTGTTTAAATTAAATTGCCCTACACGCATATTCTGCCAGTTCTCAAACATGCATGTCTGCACAAAGCATCTTGTAAAGCCAGTTTATTTCTGAATGAAAAATGCTTCAAATTTACTCCTCTGTGTGCATTAAAAATTTTCTTTATAGTACTGAACCTTTTAGTCTAGTACAGGTGTTACAGATGCTACCAGGCAGATTGAACTGAAGGTTTGACAGAGGCAGCAACAATACCTAAAGGAGGTGGGACTTTCTCAGAAATGTACAAACGGTCAACTGTTTACAATAACATTTTTTTAAACTAGTCCTAGATGTTCCACTCTGTTATATCAACACTGGCCTCCAATCTGTGGAATCAACAAGAGACTACTTTGACAGAATGTCAAAATCTCCTCTTCCAGTATCTTCAGCAAGCAGCTAAACAGCACCGAGGCTAAAAAGGTAACAGCACCTCTTACTCATTTTACTTTTACAAGCTTCAAAAATTAAAAGACACTGAAGAAAACATATTTTGATGTTCACTGTGTAACAGCTGCATGGCCTTCAAAATACACAGGGACACATTATCAGAATTCTTTTAGGAAAAAGATGCTATCCAATAACAAAGTAACCCAAGCTGTACTGAATAACTGTAATCATTACTCTTCAATAAATGTTCTCACTGTTTACACAGGTAAGACTGTAGTGTTTGTCGCTACGGGCACCGATTGTGAGTAAAAAAAACAGAGTACATTATATTGTACTGGTTGATTTCACTTTAAATACATTACATTTACTTACACACAAAATTAAAGCACATTAAAACATGCATCAAAGGGATACAAAAATACAAGCAGTCGGGCTTGTCGTAATAGAAACATCTGCCTTTCTGCTTTGCTGTCAAATGAAAAGCATGATCTATTCCTGTAGAACAGCAGTGTCATTCAGATGGCAGGTGATACTGAAATATTTTAGTGAAGACACAGTGTGTTAGACCAGTATTAATACAGGAGGAAAACTGTGTATTAGCTGTTATGAAATCAGCTCTTTAAATGATTTCTACTAGACTGGACGGCTCAGTCATGTTTTTAACAAGTCCAGCATTACCCTGGCCAAAACTCCTGTCAAAACCGTTAAATGAGGCACTTAAAAGCATCACATTCGTTTTTCACAGCAGATTTTCCTTTTTAACCATAAAAGAGACATCATTTCACATAACATTTTAGGTATTTTTTATGTCTACTCAGATGGCCCGAAAGGGCAGTGGCTATTAATAAATCACGCCAAGGCTAGACACACTGCATTAGTGCTAAATGCTGCCAAATGAAGAGAGGTGTATCCTTTGACACTGATGTCATCAGAAAAAAAAACACAGTTTCAGCACCATGATAGCATTAAACACTCAACTATGGGCTTCAATCCATTCAGTTAGTCAGGGCTCTTATCTACACTAAACACTTTGATCTCTCTCTTTGTGCTGTGTGGGCCTGGCTCCAAAAATCGCCCAGTACAATTGATGAGGGTAGTCCAGGTTTACGGCCTTAGTGGATGATGGCAAAGAGCTTGGAAAACAGTTATATGAGAGGAGGGTGAGATAATGGAGGATAGCATTCCTCCAAGTCACTGAGCCCAGTAAAACAGTGGAAAAACCTCACAAAGTTAATGACACTGAGTAGCAGTTGATCAGATCCACAAGCCCAAAATGTCATCTACTTGTGAGGTATCAATACTTCCAATTAGACTTGTGCCTGGTGACAGTTAACCGAGTTACCATGGTGACAGTAAAAACCCCAGTGACAGTAAAAACTCGCAAACCATAGCCAAACACTAAGACTCCCATATTTGAACATAACTGAACTTTTAAACATGTTGGATGATGGGATATCCTACGTTACGTGAGAGTTGTGCCTTTTTGCTGTAGGATCCTGTGCAGTACCCTGCTGGAGCCCAGCGTTTTTGTATACACTCTCATAAATAAAGGTACGAAACTGTCACTGGGTTAGTATCCCTCTTGTCACTGGGGTGGTGACCTCAAGGGTACTTCTCAGTATCTTTAGTCAGGGAAAATAACTGTACTATAATCTAATGAAATTATATTTTCTAAGTTGTACTGACCCCACACACCTCGTCTCTTCTCCAGGCTTTTTATTTTATTGTTCTGTTTTAAAACATTAGGTTTGTATAATATGTATTTTTCGCCTCGCGGGAAAAACTTTAAGGTACAGAATTGGACCTTAAAACTACTGTTGTACCTCTGAGAGTACAGTTACATTGTTTGTACCTTGATGAATGAGAAATGTACCTGCACAGAACCTTTATTTCTGACAGTGTATCCTACATTAATACCATTTTTTTTCTTAAAACATGAAATCGACATACAGACACAGCTGTTCAGCTGTGCTTGCTGAATGTGCTCCTAGCTCCAGGCAGCTATGATGCCTGTGCAAAACACTATCTATGGCATGGTGTATATTTTAGCACATCATCAGCTTTCAGCATCAGGTTTCACACATCGAACAAAACAGCTTCGTCTCTCAGGAAAAATACTGTCATTTCTCAGCTCCCGGAGACCAGGGTGGTAAGCTTTTGTGTGACATTCACAATTCCATTCTTTACTAGACTGATTACGGTTTTGTGGCCAAATTAAAGAAAACACTACAATCACAACTTAAGTCTTCAGAGAAGAAAGTAAAGGACTAAGCTAAGCGGCCACAAACTATTAGACGGTAAATTTCACTCTTTCTTACTAGATTAGTTTTGTGGACAAATTAAAGGTGACAGTACACTACAACCACAATTTTTACTGAACTTTATTATGTTCTTTTATTAAAACTCAGCTTGCATAGTATTATTAAGTTTTCTCCTGCGTCTGCTTCAGTGTAAAGGACGAAAAGGTAAAGGGAAAAAAAAATAACAATAGCAATAACAACAACAGTTTTTCTTCTGGTAATTTTTAAATGGTTCCAACTTCTGAAGCAGACGAAAGAGCAAACAGTAAAAGTGCTGGAGCTTGGAGTTGGAGCTATGTCAAATAAAAAAAAAGGCAAAGGAAAAAAACAGAGACAACATGAATGCTCTATGATTATTTTTACTTCAGTTATTTCACACCACTAAATCGTCAGTTTATTTAATACTAAATCACAGGCTTTCAAATTTCAGCATCGGCATTGGTAACAGGATATTAGGTTTGGTATTACTTACCAATAAAAATGCCATTGCCCATCCTATTTCTGTCTTCCACTCTAAATAACCTTTTAACCTTATTCTGAACAAACATTATTTCATATCACTCAAGGCGAGGGCTGCTGGTGGTAGCTCTCTTTTAGATAAAGGGCCTCATCTTAAAAATAAAAAAGAGCCTTCATAATACACGCTGTTTCACCTTGGATTCCACTTGGCTAATCCGCCTTGTCACTAGCAACTCAAATCGCTGCTTTTATTCCTGCAGATGGAGCAGGAATTACAAGTCTAACTGTCTGGGAGTGAGGCAAAGGGATTAGACCGGCTGAGGGAGGGAAGGGCTTCACTAATACCACTACTGCACCTCCTCGTTCTCCTCCAGGAACCTCACACTACCACGCTGATCTAGTGGAGGAATAAGGAGTGCAGGGTCTTTTCTGAATAAATCGCACCGAAATGCACAGAGAGGAAGCCAGTCGACACAGCCCACAGATGTAATAAGAGAAGGTACCTGAATTCATGCTGCTGTGCACCAAGAGAACTGAGCTGTTTCTTTCAGCAGGGGTAGACGTCACTAACAAGTGAATGATTAACTTGACTGCTGGACTAATCATCCTAAAAACCAAAGGTGCAGCAAAAAATCCACATCTCTGTGTTACTAAAGGGAACTGCTAATGCAGCATACAGCTGCATACCGTTTGTGGCGCCATCCTCAGTTATGCTTGATCAATAGTTTCTCTTTGGTAAAACAGCAGGACAGCAAACTACAGGCAGACACAGAATGGCTCAAATCGGAAAGAAAAAAATACACAACTGTATTGCTAACCTTGCAGAGACGCACAGCTCTGTAATGCTGCAGGAGGAAACTGTGGTAGAGGGAGAAAATGCACTGTATCAGTGTTGTAGAGAGTCTCCATTGATCAATGTTGTTCCTGAGCATTTTTCAATCAAGCTCTTTCGCCACTCGCCCTCCATCTGCCCGAGATATTGATTGCACTGTTCTTGGTTACTTTGTTTGCAGTAGTTATATAGCAGAGTGCAGATCCATGACTCTCTCATGTGCTGTTCTTGCACCAAATGAAAATTCAATACCTGTGCATGGCAGAAAAGTGCTTAATAAAAAAACTGTGATACATGATGGTTTGATTGGCATCTTTGAAGCTAAAACCTTTTTTCAGTACATTTAACTGGACTGACAGCATACATTTCCTTTTGGTATGGCTGCTTAGCCAATACAGCCTTATTCCCACATTTCTGTCTTTGTATGATGTTTAAACAAAAAAAATCTGATCAAATAAACATGTTATCCCCAGGCTTAAAAGTTAATCAAATCTTCAAAGCAGTGTTTAGAACTGGAGCTAAAGTGTGGGGATTGATGGCTCGCATTAAGCACAGCGACTCCTAAGCCCACCCCACTGTGATCAGACTGAGAGGAAGAACAGCGAAGGGATGCTCGTAGGATCAAGGTGAAGGACGAGTAGGGTAAAGAAGAGATTGTGAAGGAAGGTGGGCACAGGAGAGATGGGCCATGCCTGCGGCACAAACTGATGCAACGTGAACAGACAAGCAAAGAGAGGCACGAGAACAAGAAGACTGTTTCCTTTATAGGTTTAAAGTCATTGCGGAGCCACAGCATAAACACAAAGCTGATATTTAGACTAGTTGCTAAAATGTGTCTTTGCAAAATAAACTGGTCTGAAAACATTTAACCAGGCAGTGCTTAAGATCTACAATAGTTTAAAAAATGTTCACTCATAGCAACGGCATTGCTACAGCAGGAATAACTCTTCTTTAAAGGAGTGCAAAGTGAGTCTCAATCAGTTGTGCCCTTGCATCTCTCCGGCAGAAAGCGCTTTCATCTCACCCCTGACTGTCAGGGGCTTACAGCAACCGAGCCCAACGATCACTTCGCTGGCAACATGAAAAAGAGACAGAGCAGCAGATATCTGTGAGGGTGAAACGAGCAGTAATTCCAGTTTAAATCTCATTTTAATTTTTCCTCTGTTATGGGAAATAAAAAAAATCTGAGCTGGGCACATTAACGAAGAAGGCATTTCATTCAAAGTCAATCACCATGTTGCAGACTGAATTTGTGGGTATATTAAGTCTGTACATTTTTGTGAAATCACAGAAACAGAAAATTTAAAACAGGCTGTTTTCCCACTTTGTTTTCATATACAGGCTGTACAGACTGGGTGCAAAAGATTAAAGTTTCAAAACAGACCAATGTTTACATACTTCATCAAACTCTTATTTCAAAAAGCAAGGAAAAGTCAGTTTTCCACATGTGCCCTTCAAAGAGAAATAATCCCTATCTAAACAGTCTTGGCTTCCTCTAGCAATACATAACAGACCTCCTGAGGATTCAGTTAAGTCCTGAAGTAATCAGGATTGCTTGAACAATTGCTTTTAACTGCTTCCAGCCTACGAAGTACACAATGACACAATAAATGCAAACCAGATTCATGTCCTCCACCTTAAATGCTGTAGACTAATTCCAAGGCATGTCCTCCCCTCATGCTCTGAACATGGTGTACTTTCTCCATTCACGCTCTACAAACCAATTAAAAAAGCCTCTACTCGGCAAACCCACTCTAATGGGCGACATATGAACTGGCTAATCATGTAGAGAATTGGGCACCTCCTGCTAGCAGGCTGTTAGCCCACAGAATGTGCACAAACGTGTGTATGTGTATGCGCGTGTGGGCCAACACAAGCCAGGGCTGAGACAAGCCAGGGTCTCATTATGGCTGATGCTGTGTGTGTGTGTGTGTGTGTGTGTGTGTGTGTGTGTGTGTGTGTGTGTGTGTGTGTGTGTGTGTGTGTGTGTGTTTGTTTATCAGCGGCAGCGCTCCTGCATGCTCCCCCAGCCCCAGCACTGCTCCAGCGATAACACCCGTGCTTGCCGTACCGCCAACACTGCTGCTCATTATGTGCCCACCGGCCGTTTCGGAGGGTCCTATTTGAAATTACAAACATTCTCCTCCATAATATCTCACTTTCTCATTTGAATAAAGAGGACAGACACGGTAATTAACAGGGTATTAAAAAAAGCAGGCGGAGGGGAGAGGGACGGAGTGAGAGAGCGGAGAGCGGAGAGGCACGCAGGAGAATTAATAAGAGCCATGATCTCTCCAAGGCCTTCTTAATGGGCTGTGACAGGAATTTATTCACACTTAGAGCGGTATTAAATCAAACCGCCCCGCTCCGACGAGACACAGCCCGCCACCACAGCACCAGCAAGGACGATGGCCCTCTCGCTGGGGAGTCGGGGCCACAGGGACCACCTCCCACACTGGAGGAGTTCGAGGCCTGCATGAGGGTTAGTGGGTGGGAAGGTCTGACAGGTTTACCATCTCTGAGCCCAGGTACTGCTATAAATTGTCATCCAGAGCTCAATACCGAACCGCTTTCACTTCTGCTGGCACTGGAGCTGTACATCAGCTTTGTTTGTTTGTGTTTAGTGTTTTATGAGGCTACTCTTAGGCTATCTGTAGGTTTAGGCAAATTCAATTTAAAGCATTAATTTGGATTAAAACAATTTTCCCAATCTGCCAACACGTTTCACATCTGAAGTTTGCTTCTTTAGATTTGCACTTCAGCTTACAGAAGTCCATCACACAAGAAGTCTTCAGTTACTTGTTCGCTACATTGTAGCTTCAGTGCAAAACTAAAGAACCATTCCTTTGAGACAGTTTAACCAACACAACAAATCAAGGCAATTTAAGACACAAAAGTTGACACAGTCAACTGAACAAAGATGGAATCCTGGTGACCATTTCAGCATCATCTATAAATGCTAAAATTTGTGGTTAAACAGGTTACACTGGTAATCACCGTTGTTGACAGTTACATCACACAGTGCATCCAGTGACTTTACATGGTTTCTTATAAAAGACATCAGGAGAAAATACCAAAAGACTACATAAAACCTTAAATTCATTCAATTTAAGCCTTTTTAAAAACCAAGAGACACCCAGCTTCACTGCAAAGAAATTCTGAGGAGTCCTTGAAGCAACAGCTGTACGTTCACTATTAATCTACTGATAGAAGTGGGGTGAAAAACTTAACAAATGCAAAGGGGGAAAACACTCACGTACCTGCCTGTGGGGACGCTGTGTGTGTGTGTGTGTGAAGATGAGAACAGTCACAGAGACAAAGGCCACTCTACTGCTCAGCAGACTGAAAAGCCATATTTCATCTACCTCATGACAAACAGCAATTACCCCAATCGACAGATAACGAGGACAGAACCATCATTCAAAGCCAGCATGCCCCAGAAAGCAGCAGGACATTACCATACATACCACAATGCCCAACCTGTGGTCTGGATCACGCTCATTGTCCACAAATATGGTGTCACATGTTTAGAGCCAACATGGAAGACACCACGGCACGAAATCAAAAGAGACTGTGCAGCAACATGGAGCCAAAAGTTTTGGACAGTGTTAGACAAACAAGCCAGCACAATTATTAAGAATTATTAAAAGTATTTGCATAACTGAGTGACATATAGTGTCTGAAGTGTTCAGAAGTTTTAGGCCACCTGAGAAGAAGTACTAAGAGAATAAATACGAATAAATGTTTATACAATACATTGTGAGTTTATGTCTGTCAGTGTGTTAGCTAAACCGCTTCCAGGCCTCTCTTTGCAGCAGACCACTATTTATATTTACCTTCCAAAATCTGCTTTAGGTAATCAGTACTTCATTAAATAAATCACACTTTATAAATACTAAGGGTGGTGAAATTTAACAAATCGTGCAATTGTATGGTGTGCTTCAGGTCAAGAACCAAAACTGTGATCTTTTAACCATCCCACAAGATATAAGAATATTTTGAAACTACGAAATTCTCATTACTTTCACAAATAAATTATAAATTACAGTATTACACATTTCACTGAGAATGGTATGGATTCCACAAGATGTTGGAAGATTCTGGTCCATGGTGACATGATTGCATCATGCAATTCCTGCAGATTTTTCAGATGCACTTTCATGCTGTGAATCTCCTGTTCTACCACATTCCAAAAGTGTTCTATTGGATTCAGATCCAGTGATTGGGAAGGTCACTGAAGAACACTGAACTCATTGTCATGTTCAAGAAACCAATCCGAGACAACTTTTGCTTTGTGACAGAGCGCAGTATCATGCTGAAAGTAGCCATTAGAAGATGGTAAACTGTGGTCATGAAGGGATGCACATGGTCAGCAACAATACTCAAATAGGCTGTGGCATTTAAGCGATGAGTGATTGGTATTAATGGGCCCACACCATTACACCCCCTCCACCAGCCTGGACTGTTGACAAGGGAGGTTGGCACCAAATTCTGACCCTACCATCTGTGTGCCTCAGTAGAAATTAAGATTCATCACACCAGGCTATGCTTTTTCAGTCTTCAGCTCTCCAGTTTTGGTGAGCCTGTACCTTGCAGCTTCAGCTTTCTGTTTTTGGCTGACAGAAGTGGAACCCAATGTGGTCTTCTGCTGTTGTAGCCCATCCACATCAAGGTTCGACGTGTTTTGCGTTCTGAGCTGCTGTTCTGCTCACCATAATTGCACAGAGTGGTTATCTGAGTTACCATGGCCTTTCTGTCAGCTTGAACCATTCTGGCCTTTCTCCGTTAACCTCTCTCCTCAATAAGGCACTTCCTCATGCAGAAGTGCCACTCACTGGATGTTTTTTCCTTTAATGCACCATACTGAGTAAACTCTAGACACTGTTGTGTGTGAAGATCCCTTAGATCAGCAGCTATAGAAATAATCAAACCAGCCCGTCTGGCACTAACAATTATGCCATGGTCAAAATCATCAAATTTTTCTCCATTCTGATTGTTGATATGAACATTACCTACAGCTGCTGGCCCGTATCTGCATGATTTTATGCACTGCACTTCTGCCACACGGTTGGCTGACTAGATAATTGCATGAATGAGCAGGTATACAGGTGTTTCTAAGAATGTATGAATGTGTGAGTGTATATTATTGCTGAAAGAAAAAAAGCAATTACCACACAGACAGTTTGAACAATATTCTCAGGAGGATTAAAACCTGATTAGCAACAAAGCAAATCACAAAAACTACTGCATTTGTGACTTTGTGAAATGAAATAAAACTCTAATAATATCATATAAATTGACCCCTGAGAAAAGAACTTCCTCCAATTTCTTTTTTATTGGATTATTTACATAAATTTTATGCTACTTTTATGTCCTCATGTAAAAATTCCATCTAAACATCTATCCATCCATACATCTATGCATCCATCCATCATTCCTCTCATGCTTGAAAGCATAACTGGCTGTGCCCGAAGAGACAGATGCAGCGAAGCGGCTAACATCTGCTCCCCACATTCTGCTGCGTCGCTGACCTCCCCTGAGTTCCCCATCCCTTATTCCCCCAACATGTTCTCCTCATCCAGCATGTAATTTGCAGCTGGCCGTTTGGCCAGCCCAAAGCTCCAGGGCTCATGGCGCTGAAACCCTGCTGCCTCGCCTGCTTTCACGAATGCAGCTCATTTTAAATGAGACCATGGTGATGGTTAAACATGTCCAGGCAGAACATGGCATCAGTCAGGAACACTTGCCTTTCTCTTTATTAAAATAAAGAAAAAAAATGTTGTGTTGGACCACCAGGTCAGATTTCTTCACAGACACTGATGGATCGTTCAGTTCGGCACAGTTTGGTGGTACACAGGATGGTACAAATAGAAACTGATCATGGTTGGGTTTCCCAAAAGTATCTTAGCACAAAGACAATTCTTAAATGGCAAAGCGAGTAAATGGTAGAAATGGCAGATGATCTAAGAAGCTTTTGGGAAACAGGGTTTAGTTTAGTTGGGTTCAGGCATGTATCGTACAGCAGACTGTATTGTACTTACTGTAGAGCACAAAGATGTTGTGAAGAGACTGTACTGACCTTGTTGACCTCAAGTACTTCTCTTCTCTCCTCACTGGCTGAACGCATCTGACTGGCTCCACGGTCATCTAGTTTTGAACTGTCATCCTCTACATAGGGGATGAGTTGCTGCAACAGAGAGAAAAACAGAAATCAATGTAACCTAATGGACAAACTAAATGAGTCTGTATGGATGTATACTCAATTGTCTACAACATTAAGATCTCCTCACATTTGCTAATCCATGTTAGATACATAAAGAGAATTCAGTGAGGAACATTTTCTTGAAATTAGCCTCTACTGATCCTTTCACCAATATTTTATGCAGATGTAAATGCATTTTAAATTAAGGATACATCAGAAATCAGCCTTTTATCTTAAGAGAAAGTTCTGCCCTTAGATTGCTGGCATGCACATTCTGAACAATGTATACTGGAAAATTGAATCATTCATCAGCAACAGACCCACTATCACACTGAATATATGAAAGCAATAGGGGTTGACTCTTCATCCAGATGTAGAAAAAAAGAGAAGAAATGAGAAGTATGGGGGTCATTACACAGGCTCTGCTTACAAGTGGTTTCCAAATGGCAACTGTATCATAAATATCAGATTTTGGAAAAAATAATGACGCACAGTTTCGGCTCAGAATGGTTCAGGCTTAATTCTGCGGTCCTTCTAATGCCGTCTTTCTATGCTTTATATTATATTATTGAAGTGTCCATGTAACCCTGTCAGTGAGTTTCAACTTTCAGTCCTCCTTCCTGAGGCAACATTTCTTTGTTTGAATATGCTGTCAGAGGCAGGGTATGTCTTGACACATTGCATTTTTTGCTGCTTCTACATTAGCTGGGAATCCAATTTCCATGACCTGATTAATGTCTTGTATTGCTTAAAATATATAGTACTGCTTAAAAAATGCTCTTTCATAGGACCATTCAGTCCACCTTAACAGTAACACATTGGCATTCATATTAACAGGAACCACATGTACATACTGCTTTATAATTAGTGATGCACAATGATATAGGAATCCTTTCAGTATCTGTAGATATTTGCTTAAAGAGAAAAAAATATTAGCATCAGACAGAAATTTAGATTTTCCCAATATTTCAAACTGCTATTTGATTATGAATTTATTGTGCTCCAGAAATGCAGAACATTTGGGTGACATACACACACATACATATACATATATAAATTCATATATAAATATATTCTATTTAGTCAACACACAATATAGCTTTTTTTCTTTTGATACAGTTTTTCTATTACTTTATCTACCACAGAACCTTCAAATAACCAATTTCAAATATGGTAACTGTAGCTTTGGAACAGCCTTGGATTCAGCCACAGCTTGTCCACAGTGTTCCAATTACTTTGCCATATTATTCCATGTTCCATCCAGGGTTTGTTTCAGCCAGTTTCACATCAGCCTCCTAACCATTCATTCTTTTTGTAAACAGTTCCATCCTGAGATGACCTTGACAAATGGTCAATATTAGTCGTGCAGAGTGTCACCTCTGCTTAAATAACACTGACACCTGCTGGTGCACAGAATCAAAGATGCTACAGTCTAGCACTCACAGAGAGATACATGAGCATGTCATGCAGGGTATGAAAGCTGCTCTAGCCTAGACTAATAGAATGTGTTGCCTGCTGAAACAGCATTCAAGAGTATATTTCAAACAAAAGCCAGTAATTCTCTTCCAGCAAATCAATTCAAATAATCCACAGTGAAGATGAATTTACAACTGTCAGGCAAGCCCAGGTTCAGCATTTATGGTAAGCCACAACAACTAAATCCATTTTATTCAATTTCAAAGTCAGTTCCAACTCAAGATGCAGATTCTTGATATAAATATTCATAGGAAAGTTGGTAAAACCAGTACCAAACCTTTAAAAAATACACAGCTTCTGTTACATGACATGCTATAACACATATGTTTGCCCACAATGCTATGCATTATTTATCTAGCACTCAATGAAATGCTTTGCCATATGAATAAGGTAGAACAAAAATTCTGACATTTCAGTGTCAGCATAATCGCTCATATTTTTGTGGGCCTGTGGGTTTGAGGCCAGCCTTTACAGCTTTCGTGCTGTCACATGCCAGCCGAGCAGCCGAGAGGGGAAAAAATCAGATCATATGAGCAGAGAAAAAGAAAAAAAAAATAGCCAAAAGCCTCTGGCAGGTTTATCGAGTCAGTGCAGCAAACCAGAACCGGCTGACTGGTGCAGCTGACAGAGAAGGGACAAAGGCAAAAGCCTGAGATCGAATGAACTCCGTTCTTGTTAGGGATGACAAATTCAAGCCGAGGACAAAGAAAACAACTTGAATTTCCAGCCAAACCCATATAGAGTTTTCAAAGTAGGAGTTGTGTGCTGGCAGCAGGCTGTGGTAAAAGGAGCAAAACGATGGCATGTTACTCATAATTTGGACAATGAGGGATGGCTGTGGTTTGCTGCTTGACAGAAAAGAATGACTCAATGAGGTCTGCCCAGTCTCTGTACTTTGAGGGGGAGAAAACGGATGGAAAAAAAGTTGAGCGGTAAATGAAATGACATTGACTTTTTTATGCAGTGCAGGAAATTCCAGAGCACTGAGGAGCCAGTGACTGCTCGCAGTGGAAAACGCTGATGCGAGCGGCTTTGCCAGCTGTTCGGTACAGAGAGCTGCGGCTAATTAGAGCCGTGATGAGGTAATGCTGCTGCCTCCATTATCCCACTTCCTGTTTGGAGAGACAGGTCCAGAAGCTCCAGAAGAATTGATGGAGCACCTGAAGTCAAACAGCAGAAGCCAAGCCAGCATAAACATCCAAGAGAAGAAGTTACATGACGGAGATTCCAGCGGACTGGGTGAATGTAAATCTTTGAATATACCTTTAAAGACCGCCTTTCAAAAGTGTCAGTCATGCCTTTCCATATCTCTTTTTAGGACTAAACAAAAACAGGACTAGAATCCCTTGTACAAGACTAAAGGGAATAATTAAAAGACTAAAATGGCCACAAAATGTCCACTATTCTGACTAAATGTCCACTATTCTAAGAATAACTGACTTTCAAATGTGAAATATATATGTTGTACTTCTGATACAATACATCAGAATTCAGCAGATGTTGTGACTGTCTGGTATTCATTCACACATAATTCAGAACACATTCTCCATAAGTGATCCCCACCTAATACATAATGTAAACACATTATCTTCTCTGCTTTTGCCTGCTGTATGCATTCGAATGCTGTCTGGAGCAAATTTCAGAATGGCTGTGAATAGACAGACAGACCAAAAAAAGACAACAAAAACAACTTGATTAAACTGATGAAAACTGTGCTTTTAAGTCAAGACTGCAAGATAAACCAGGGGCAAACCCTTCTCCCAGGAGATCAATAGCTGTACTAATCAGAAGCTGGTACATAAACACTTGCGGTCCTGTGCGCAACAAAAGTCCCTGAAGAATGGAGAGAATTAAAAACATTCTTTCTCACCTACTTTAAACTCAACATTATAAATGATCACACCTCTGACTTTTTCACCAAGACACATAAGCTGTTTGTCCACATAAATTTAGCTGCATAAAAATGGAAACAGTAAGACACAGCAGTACTGATATGTCACTGTATGAAACCGACTGCAAGTAAGCAATTGTTTCTTACACTGAAATCATTTTTGACTACACTTATTCTGGTATTACCCAACAAGGCTATTCAAGGCCTGTGCTATCAACAGCTATCATTTCTACAATGACCTGGCACAGCATAAAAGTGATTGCTAACCTCGGGAGGTACAGGGTCAAGACCAGCGCAGTTCTCGTTGCATTTGTCATAGACAAGGCGCAGTTTGCGGAAAAGTACAGACAGCATGCGCAAGTGCTCCTGTAGCTTGCCCAGCCGGTCCTGATGAGTATTAGGGTGGTAGGTGACCCCATTTGGCAGCTGGGAGTAGGCAGGAAAGAAGATTTGAGATAAATAATAATAATATATGAATAATAAATAATAAAAACAATACTAACAAGACAAAACGTTAATGTAAAAAAAAAAGTCAAACTCTTGTCCTCAGTGATGGGAAGGGTGGTTACCAAACAGAAAAGCAGTGCATTTCATAAATGTTTCTCAAAAAGGTTCTTTGTTTTTTAGTGTATTTTTATCAAGAGAGTTCAGGTTAGGTCCAGGTTGTTGTTATTTTTATAATTTCATAGTCAGCTGGGTACATGCAGGAATGTTCAGATCCAAGCATGCAGGGGGAAAACAACTGACCTGCACATCTCTACTTGTCACGTCTTTTCATCCATAATCATAATGACATACTGTGCTTACCTGCATGTTTCTAAGTAGCTGAAAGATCTCCATGGTTCTTAGGACTATGTCCTGCACGGTTTCCTGCCCAATACGACACAGCGACGCCGTGTTCACATCCCGCGCGGCTTGTGCCTGTTGCCCAGGGAACTGGGCAAGCGGAGGGGTTGTCATGGGGACAGAGGGGAGGGGGCACGGTGGCAGGTGGCTACTCAGCGTCACACAGTGGCATACCTAAGACAGAGCCAACCTGAGATTATGGACATGTGATAGAGCTGAACGAGCATGTTAGAATGGACATGTGTAGTCATGAGCTGTGAGTGAAGGTGAATAAGTGTGAAAGAGAGAATAGAAGGGAAAAGGACACACAAAAACAAGACTTTACAATGCACTGCTCAGGTTTCTCATCAAATATGATCATGAATATATCATTCTTATAGCAATTTATAAATATACTATGTCTAAATGTATACAGACAGACCCCATAATTAGTGAATTCAGCTACTTTAATCAATCAGTTGCACGACTTGCATAGTCTCCATAGAAATGCATTGCCAATGGAATGGGATGCTCTGGAGGAGCCACACATGAGCCTAAGGTCACTAAGCCAGTGCCTAGCCTCAAATGCCCCCTCCAGCACTGGGCTATCCCAATACCTTTGGAATGAGTTAGAGTGGTGTTTGCAATCCAGAACTAATCATCCAACATCAGGACCTGACCTCACTAACGCTCCTATGGCCTCATTTGCCAATATCTTCCTATGGTTTTTCTTAAATTTGTTCTTGAGAAAGGTCCTAAGAAACAGTCATCAGATTCATGAGGTGTTCTTAAACTGTAGAATCATTCACACCTTTGTGCGTAGATTCTGTTTTTACCTAAGAAACAAATCCCAAATAAGAAGAAACTGGTGAATGTCAGAATCTTTGAGAAAACTGCCTAAGTAGGTTTTAAGAAGAAATTTATTCTTAAGAATGGTTGGTGAATGAGGCCCCATGTTTCAACATCTAGTGTAAAGCCTACCCAGAAAAGCAGAAGCTGTTACAGCAGCAAAAGAAGGAACTTTTGATTTTGGAGGAAAAGGTGTATGAGCAGGTTTTAGGGTCATATTTATGGTCATCGACATGAACCAAACCCTGACTCTGTAGAAACTTCAGAAACTATAACCTAGCTAACTTAGTCCAGCTATAACCACACTTGATCCAGCTATTCACTACTATCCACAAACATAAGAAACATCAGCAGCGAGCTATATTTATTTGAAAACACTCGACTTAAATGTGTGAAACATGCGTCCTTCCCTTCTGGGGAGAATGAGGACCGACTAACATAATTTATTAATGATGTCTTAATGAAGTACATCCATTAAGAAAGGAGAGAGCGCTGTATGTGCAGCACGTCTCAGCAGCCACATTGGTAGCATTACTAGCAAATACTAACGTAACGTACGCGACACACCTACAACACCTGAGTGAAGGAAACCTACCACCGTTAATTATGTCTGGCTATATGGTTATAATAATAAGCATATATGCAGGTCTGTTTACGAACTAGTCTGTCTTGTAAACTGTTAGCTGCTGTATTGCTAAACATCACATTTCGGATATCAGAAAGATGACTAGCTCTGACGGCAAACGAAACAGCAGCCGCACCGTCAATGAAAACTAGGATAGCACAGCTGGCTGCAACCTGGAGCTTAATCAGGTCTTGGAGCTGCTATAAAATATGTACGGAAAAAAGAAACCCAGTACCTCAATTCCACAGAAAACTGGCTGTTCTGCTAAATGTTTATCTACAGTATTCTCGGCGGACAGTTACCTTTAACTCCACGTTAGCTACTTCTGTCTGTGTTGTTTACAAGATGTCATATCATTCCTCTTCTCCGCTCTCTGGTCAGGAATCGCGAGAGTTTGAGAGACTTTACCGTAAAGTATGTAAAGAAAGCTCATATTTATTCTGCCATCGGAAAAAAGGAATATATTCTTCTCCTTATGACGAGATTTTGTTATTTTAAGACCAGTGAAAAGTTTGGTAGGTTGTATTTTTCAGTAAACGGTGGAGGACATCCCTCTAAATTCACATCTTCAAACTCCAAAATTGAATTAATTTTGCTTGCGGATGCAGCCCAGCGCGACATCTAGCGCTCTTTTATTATCAGTCTCAAATCAAGAGCTGTTTAGATGGATGTCTGACAAATTGTATGTTACGTACAGCTTTTTTCAATTCTTGACATGCAGAAAAAGAAAAAGTCATTCTTAGCTTTGACATGAAACGGTGCGTTGTAGATGAACTTACTGAGTTAGATTTTCATTTCATTTTTTACAGCTGTGGTAATAGAAACCAGGGTCAGTGTCAACAAGGTAGCCATATTATTTACTACCCAAAAAGATTAGTGAACCTTCACGTGTCTTCTGACATTTATATGTAATGTTGATAATGGTAAACTAACGATAAATCTGAAAATAAAAATGAGTTTTCTTTGGGTGCCTTTTTGGCCTTGACCTCTCTGCCATGAATGGATCAGAATCAAACAGACTGTAATTTGTAAGTGAACTCTGTTCTGATTGGCTGCCTTGTATTGTACCTCATTCAAAAAGTTGTCCGGGCTGAAACACTCTTTATAACTTCAGTGTGAGTGGGCGGAGCTAAACTGCTAAAGGCTAAATGGGTGGGTACATGTAAATACGTTGGCTTTCGTGACATCATAAAAAGAATCAGTTCAAGACGGGTCGTTTTTGCAGCTTATTTTCCATGTATGGATTATATGGACTGGGGAGTGAAGGATACATTTAATTTCATCATTTTAACAATGATTACATACTACATCAAACTTTTATTTAAACAAAAAATGGTAAATTCAGTTTTTAAAGATTGAGGCTCTTTAAGGCAAAATCTTAACTCAAAACTGTCAATAAATCACTGTCTCAGTTATCAGGCAACATGTTTGTAAATATTTTTAATGTAGCTTTCTGTGAGGTTGCTTTTAGAGACATCAAGAGCTTCTGGTTCCCATCACTACCACTGTAAACAATTCTGACTCTGGTAAGTTTCTTTAAAACACAGCATTTCACATCAAAACACTTTGAATGACCGTTTGCATCTTAGTTATTGAATTATGCAGGAAATTGAAAAAAAAATGGTAGAATTTCCCTTTAAAGGACTGGAATTCACATTTGACAATACACCTGCCAAAGAAGTTCACTTCAGTCAGAAAAAGTGATGAATATCACAGAAGAATCACATATGTGGATCATTACCACAACAAAGGCTTTTTCAAGCTGACATTTACCACTTACTATTTTGAGACATTTTTAATTCCAAAGGAGTCTGACAAACTGTATGTATGTGTAAGAAATCAGTTCTTAACAGCTACAATAACTGCACACACTAATCATTATATAGAGCCAGCTGGATCTGAAAGTTTGAAACTTCTTACTAGTATATTTCTCAAGTCCCAGTGATTACTCTGCCATGTAACAACCTCTTCCACACTGAGAAGACATATAATTGCTGCAGTAGACTCATGTTGGTCCAAATAACTTTCTGCTAATCAGAGAAAATGACCATCATTTGAGAATCCAGCATCTATAACTCTGAGAAATGAGTTCAGTGCTTTATTTTAAAAGGCCTGCTGTACGTCCTTGGGGAGGGCTAGAGCAGGGGAAAGTGCAATTATTCTATACACAATAGGCTGCTGTTAGCTATTCTCCGAAGTCCATTAAGCTGCAGAGGGGCTCCCACCCATGCAAGGCCTTGTTTGTGTTTATTTGATCAGCCTCATCCTGCAAACTGTAAGAGGATTAACCCAACAAGAGAGTTAGAGGCAGAGGCAGAGATATAGCATGTTTCTAAAAGGAGGGAATGGAAACTGAGAGGTTGCACACTCTCGGCCTGATGGGTATTCCTCTGAGTATTTCATGAAGCAGTGTCAGGGGCTGGGAGATAAGAGAGCTTACCTCTGAGTGTACGTTTGAAAGAAAGAAAAGAGAAAGGAGGGGGAAGGACAGCGAGACCATTAGGCAGCAAGACAAGCCTGAGGTTCAAACTGTATGTGAGATTTTTTAGAAGTATGCAACAATTATCCATCCTGGGTGAAATTTGTCAGTGTGGCCAAAATTCATTGGCAAGCTCAGAAGGTGCAAAGCTATCAGATACAAGAGTTTGGTTTGTCTTGCCAAAACTGCAACAAAGGATGCCTTTGAATAGTAACAATGCCTACATGATACTGACCCCACTGGAATGTATCAGTATGAATGCTGGCCATATTCACTGTGTAAGGCATTGCAAAACCTTGTGGCTGGTCTTGTGGTGGCCTGGAGCTGTTTCTTTCTTTGAATCCTCACCATTCTGCACATATTACACCATAAGCCTTATATCAGAATGATATATAATACTACACTTTAAAAAGGGGGTCCTTTATAGGCTCTTTAGTAAATGCGAAGGTTATATACAGAACTGTGACAACTCAAAGGCCATTTGAATGTACATGATTGCTGTCCAAAAATTGTAAAGAGATTTAATTACAGGTAATTTTGAGCCATTTTATTAATCCATATGAAATGCTCACACAATGTGAAGGGCAGCTGTTGTGTTCAAATTACAGAAAATTGAGATACTACAGTATGTTCTTTTTAAGTGCCCAAATCCTTTTTTAAATAAAAGAGCTTGTTGTGTAATCACTAGGGGCGGGAATCTCTAGGCACCTCACAATTCAATTCGATTACGATTCAGAGGGCTGCGATGCGATTATAAAACGATTATCGATGCATCTCGATGCATCTTTTTTTCTATACAGCGTTTCTATTTTCCTACTGTGTGAGGACTTGGTACTTTTAAAACAGTATTTGTAATGATCCATAATGAATTTACTTCCAATATCTTTTATTAATAAAACAAATGGAAGTGATGTGGCAAGTGAACTAGAAGACTTTCATTCACTGCCTTTGGAGCACATGAGACGCTGCTGCCACTCATCTGCGATAAAATGCGCAGTTACGGTGAGATAAGATCCAGTGGTAATGGATGACCACGCAGCGCGTTACAGCCGTCCCTACCCGTTTAATTCAGTGATTTTATAACTTCGGTTTTGGTCTCGTTGTAGAGACAGGGGGGGATCGCTGTGTCAGTAAAATATCTTCGAGACAGGACATGCGCAACAGTGCAGACTGCAGGTCACATAGCAACGATGCGTTATTCGCATTTATAAGCAGCGCAGTTGGTTTCCTGGTACGTTAAATCTGCAGCGACAGACGGTCAAACGCTAAAAAGTTGCGAAGATCAAGTCGCTTCTCTTTCGAATTTTCCCGTTCCACCTTAATGGTGCCGCATTTAGGTTACATTTGGCGCCTCGGAAAGAATTTAAGGAACGGGTAATTTCGAACGAGAAGCTGGAGAATGAGAAGCGACTTCAGCCTCGTAAAACAGTCGAACAATGAGAGACATTTTAGAAGAAATTATTGAACTTTTGAGGAAAAGTTCCGGAGGGAGAGGGGAGGAAAGCGGCTGTAGCTGAAGCTTAAAGCAGAGCGAAGTAAATCTGCGCTCTCGTTTATATTGTGTAGCCTATACTAGGACATTAACACATACTGGACATTAAATGTTGCGGCTCCCAAGGTGGTTTGATTTTTGTTGAAAGGACAAAACGTCTCTTCTTATCATTTGGGTTGTGACTCCTGACCTAACCTGGCTTTTAATGCAGAGGGAGCCGGTCGGATTTCTCGCTCATCCATGTGTGTTTTTGTTATGTGCCGCCACAGAATGTCCGGGCGCTGCACTTACCCACTTCCAAGTTCCGCCTTTTACGTTCCGTCGACGTTATAAATTAAATATTCAGAAAATCGATTTTTGGCATTTGGCATTGGAATCGATTCAGAATCGTTCACGTCCGCATCGCGATGCATCTAAGAATCGTTTTTTTCCCGCACCCCTAGTAATCACTGTTAAAATTTCTAAACGTACCCTTCACTCCCCAGTCTGTACGGTCCATATATAACAAGTAAGCTGCAAAAATGGCCTGTTTTGAGTTTATTTTTTTATGATGTCACAAAGCCAACACATACATACATACATACATACATACATACACTTATTCAGTCTACAGCAGCACCCACTTACTCTGAAGTTATAAAGATTATTTCAGCCCAGAATGCTTTTTGAATGAGGCACAATACAGCACATGAAGCCAGAACTGAAATCATTCACATATTTCAGTCTGAAAGGCACAGTAACACAGCCTGTTTAATTGTAAGGGACATTGGAAAATGGCCATATAAAAAATAATTAAGACCATAAAAACTACACAGATTGACCTCAGGGGAAAAAAATAAATATAAGAAAAATGTAGCATATAGACCCTTAAAAGAACCTTTTAAAATGGTTTTATTTAGCATCAGCATTGGCTATGTTCTATACTATAAAGAGCCCTTTTAGCTAAGAGGGCAGTATAGGTGGGAAAGGTGGGAAAAATCGTTTCTTTTGATTTCACCATTCATATTTCTGATGAACAATAAACACTATAATCTATGTTGTATAAAAAGTGACATGAAGAACAATAAGATCAAACAAAAAACGTTTTACAGTTTTTAGTTTAAACCTATTAGGTAATGAAATATGTAAATATGTATCTAAATTTAACAAATGTGCCTTGTGTAAGCTACGGTCAAATTCAACTAAGATAACGTGACTTAAGATGGACAAATATGGCACTTAACATGGACAAATCCAGAAAACAGGTATAAAGTAGACTACAAATTGTTTGATAACTACATCTTGGCACTCTGAATCAAAAATAACATTGAGGTATCTAGACAATCCCATCATCTATGCACTATCATCTATGACATAATCTGATCATAATCTATAAATCCTAATTAATAATCTACTAGGCACTTTGTGTCATGACATAGTGCAGCACCTGAAGAGCCAGGGCTCACAGTGAGAGCGAAGGGTCAACACCACGAAGGTGTCAGAATTGAAGGGTCAATGTCACAGAAGCCCCTGAGACCTAATAGAGCCAATCTATCACAGTGCCAGACCCTCTATTACACACAGGGGCTCTCAAGGTCAGAGAGAAGTGCTAGCATTAAACCAGGATCAACGTGAGCAACAAGACAATGACCGACTATGTTTCTGTTGCCGAGCAACACTTAGCCTTCAGAGTGGGCGATAGACATAGATGGCTGGAAAGATATCAAACCTTATATACAACTCTGCTCTTTTTAATTGATACAGAGCAACAGATGGAAGAATTATGTGACAAAGATATTGCTAATAAAGAGTTTTGCATTCAAAAAAAGAATCAGATACTTTGTTCATCTGAATAAAATGTATGTAAAGTCATCATATTCTCATAAAATGAACTAACAGGCATCTCCAGTGATAGACAAAATACACATTCCACTAAAAATGACATCTAATAATATACAGTAAGTCGAGTTATACAGTACTGAAATACAGTGTAATCTCCAAAATAGAGTAAAGGAGAACCTTCCTAATCTCGTATTTTGTAATCAGGTAATCATGTGACTTTGGCATGAATCCCCCACCAATAAACTCCTGCAAGAAACAGAGAGGTCCAAGGTCCAAGATTGAGCAGCCCAATGAGTCTTTGGTTTGATTGGTAAATATGTGAAACACTGCATTACAACAGGATCTTAACTGAGCTAAAAAGAATTCTTGCCCTTCTTGGCAGAGAGTTGGGGGAGGGCTCAGTGTGGAGGGGGCTTCAGTTTTTGGGGTCCTGACAAAGGCTGCAGTCCGGTCTCTGGTCTGCCTGCTGCTCCAGTTGGATGGTGATGGAGTGGAAGCTGTAAGTGGTGAAGCAGGACTGGGTGATTTCTCTCAGAACAAGCTGTGGCTCTGCAGTATCATCTGAGGAGGTTGACATGGGAAACAGCATTAAAGACACATTAACGACTGAACCTACACAGCAATTTTCAATAAACATATTTATCTACTCAGTAAGAGAGCTGATACAAGACAATACACAAGCTAAGTATACAATGACACATTTATATATTATCGCTGTTGCGACAAAACATCTCCATTGTTGTCCTTTCTTTTCATAATTTAAATATTCCACTTGTCCTTCACATTGTGTTAAAATTTTATGACAAGTGGACCAACAGAAATGGTCCAAAATTGCTTATAACAACAATCTATTTACATTAACCTCCATTAAAAATTAAGAATGTTTTTTCTTTCTCCTATGAAAGTTATCATTTTCGAGATACAAGGTTTTGTTCTGACAGCAAATGTTACCAATATAAATCCAACTGCATTGAATATATATCTTTAATCCATTTAGGATCATAATTATAGGATGGATTTAGTGACTTGGGCTTTGAAATCTGCATTCTAATTACTACAGTCTATTCAGAGGTGGACGATGACTATTTAATGATGTCTTTGTCCAACAGATCTCTGAATCATACTGTTTAGCTCATGCTAAGCCAACGGTTCTGATAATGACATTACAGGCCTTGTTTTACCTTGTTTTGTTCTAGTATTGTTCAGAATATCATGCTTGACCTCATCAGTCAAATGTACATCAGAATTGTTTAGACCCACAGTAAAACATGTTTCGCACCTATAGCCACATGGGCAGAGAGAACAGCCTGGTTCATGGTCAGGGCCCAGATGTGGAGGTTGTGTACTGCTTTCACTCCCTTCACAGAGAGCAGTCGTTCCCTCACCTCTTTAAAGTTCACACCTGTGGGAGTTCCTGCAGGAGATACATACACATGGTTATACTCACAAATAGGCTATAAGACATCATTACAATCAAACAGGACAGATGAGAGTTGTGACATACACAAAGAAAAACATTGTTTTCTTGAGACTGAGGAACTTTAACTCAATCTAAATTGAATCTTTATTTTGAAGCTCTAGAGACTTCAGGAGGGAGCCAATACCTTCCATTAAGACCACCAGAATGTCCCTCATGATGGTGAAAGTGGTGCCCAGGACAAACAGGGAGAACAGGAAAGTGCAGATAGGGTCTGCAATCTTGTACTCTGGCTGTAGAAAAGATGGTAGTCGGTCCATTAGCAACACTGCCAGTGTGGAATGGAGTGTTTTAATAGGCAAATATTTCTAAGCTGCATTGGAAGTAACATTAGGGCAGCATAACCTCTTACCCTGAAAAAGATGATGAGGGCACTAACAAGCACACTGACACTCTGCAGAAGGTCTCCAATCACATGCACGAAGGCAGCCCTTACGCTGGCATTCTCCTGTGGTTTCTTTCCAGTTCTTTGGTCTTCTGGATCATGGTGCTTATCATTAGCATTAGCATGGCTATGACCATTCTGCTTTTCATGGCTGTGGTCACCAGAGTGGCTGTGTCCATGGCCATGGGAGCTAAGACCACCATGACTGTGACCATGTCCTGACTGGTGCAAAGTGAGCGCCATTCTGTGAGCAAAGGGGGATAGAGGAACATTAAGACCCGTTCAACTCAGCATTAAAAGAACGTTTTTATTTCAGAGGAATTTTTACAATGGACATAGTGTTGTTTTAAGTGAATGGGTTGATTGTAAACACCAAGAGCTAATTGTAGTTTAGCCTCAGGCAAAAAAAGGCCAGAACAATCTTGCCAAATCACTATAATAAAAATAACAAAATATTCTCACTAATATACTGTAACAAATAGCAGATTGCATGGATTTCAGGCAGCGGGTAAACATTTAGTCATGACTCATGTGGAATGCCCATTGACAACAGTTGAACCACATTCCACTCACATGATGTTGGCCAACACAGCACAGCTAGAGGTGATGAGCATGACAGTGCCCTCAATTTCATAATCATCACTGATAAGACGCTCCACTGCCAAGTACACCAACACACCAGTTACCAACCAGATGGTGAAGACAGACAGAAGAGCGCCCAGGATCTCTGAGAACACATAGAGATTTCCAAAATAAATTCCTTAAATGGCAGTGAAATAAATAAATAAAGAAAGAAAGAATTTAAACATATAAATAAATGGCAAGGTAATGATGATGATGTTGGGGATTAGTGCTAAGTGATATATATTGTTTATACCGGTCACACTGTGATGCTGATTTTCAGTATTAGTGGCACTGATAACAAACATTATATTACGTACTATTTCATAAAAAATAGTCTCCCAGTTACCAAACAGCTTTTTTTTAGTTTTTTAGATTCTATTATATGTGCTTTATAGATGGTATGCAGGACATGACAGTTATCCTCAATCATTTGCTGGGTTCTTCAAATGATTTCTAAACCCATAAATAAAAAAATAAGTTTCTTTCTGAAAATCAGGTTTATGAATATAATGTAAAGTTCCTGGAGTCATTTTAAGGAAAAAAAAAACAAAAACAAAAAAAAATTAGATCAAAATAAGCTTTCAGGTTTGTAAGACGTTCTTTTAGCATTACCAGTACTAGTACTCAGGCATTAGTTCAGTGACTTTATTAATGCAAACTTATGCAATAATGATGACGATAATGTCCCACCTGCGCGATGCCAGCCATAGTTGAGTGTGTGTGTGGCAGGCCTGGACGACAGCCACAGGGAGCACAGGCTGATGATGAAACTGGTTAAGTCCACCAGCAGGTGGGCAGCATCAGTCATCACCGCCAGACTGCCAGCAAAGTACCCACCTGTTCAGACAACCACACAAAACCACCAAAAACAGGATGCATGACTAAGTAGGTCATCTTCTTACAGCTACAGCAAATGAAATGCTTGCAGAGATTTATCTGTAATGTGGCACAACTCAGTGGCAGAGAGGAAAAGTGCAGCAGGCACACCTAAGATTTCTCCCACCATGAAGACCAGACAAACCGCAGAGACGATGTAGAGTCGTTTCCTGGCCAGCTTTTTCTCCCGTTCTCTGTCCTCAAGGGCACGACTGCTGTCATGACAGTGCTTAATGTCATTCTGCACTGTCTCACCAGAAGGCAGACTAGGAGGGAAGACAAAACAATAGTACACTAAGCAGTAGAAATGACATGGTACCACTTTTTATTTTCCAATACCATTATTTATTTTCCATTTATTGAAATCTTGAGTGTCAGCCGATAGCAGTACAGAGCCAACATTTCTTCTTTAAAAAGAACTACGATGTAAAAAAAAGGGCTTGTCAGTTTAACCCAAAAAATACTTAGTAGCAACTGTAGTAGCAACTGAACCAGTTGTATTCAACTCAAAAACACTTTGATTGAAAGAATCCTTCATTCAAAGTATTTATTTAGGTTAAATACAACTAGTCAGTTTACTTGTTACCACATGAAGTAATTTGTTTGCTCATCAATTCAACATATAAAAAAAATAGTATTTAAATTAGTGTAGTATTTAAAATGAGTTAATTTATATTGAAGCACTTAAGATGAGCATTTAAAATAGGTTATAATGCTCAAAGTACTCAGTCTACTACATCATGAAGAAATTCACAGCTAACAACATTACAAGACACAATGCAAGTCTGTGCTATTTCAGGCTAGATTTGTTACAGAACTGCATATGATTCATTGTTTACTTCCCACTGATATCCAATTCATTGTCTGCTTAAATCTGCTGATATAAAGTATCAATGAGCCAAACACTCATTGATACTGACATGTAATTTCTACTAACCCAGACTGTAAACAGATGTTTACAGATGCACTGTAAAAAATGGCTCATCAATTCAACCTAAAATAAATACTTCATGTCGTAACAAGTAAATTACTTTTATTCAACTTAAACAAATATTTTAAATGAACGATTCTTTCAATTAATGTCATTTTATGAGTTGAATAAAACTAGTTCAATTGCTTGTTACATTAAGTATTTTTTTCGATTGACCTGACCAGCCATTTTTTACAGAGTGGATATGGGCCACTTCTGGCGAACTTATGTCACTGATGACCCACTGCCAGCACTGGCAAACTGCTAGCAAGCCGCAAGCCAAAAGTGGCACACGTCTTAAAATAGATCTGGGCCACTTCAGGCGGAGATCTACAGTATGCTGGCCTATGTGACAATTTTTTTTGTTTTGTTTTTTTTTACTACTACACATCCTAGTTTTCTATTTAGTTAAGTTAAATAAAGTCTAAATAGATTCATGATTGACTTTTTGTGTCCATTGAACACCAAATAGTAAATAAATGTTCCAGCACTCAAATTCATCAGCGGTGGTATGTGGGTCGGATAAAAGTAAAGTAATGCTACTGTGCTATCACTCATTTGCTGTATGAGAAGGAGGCCTATACTATGTAAGGTTCAGGTAACTTAAATGTAGGGGTGGGCAATATGACATTATTTTACTGTTATCATGACACATTATGCCACAGTATGCTTTTCTGAGCATATAATGGATATCATCAGTTCTTAAAGAACACTTCAAAGTGAGCAAACTGAGAGCATCTTTAAAACATTCAATAAAAAACTTTGTAGCTGTATGTATATATTTATTTATTTATTTATTTTATTTATATAATTAAATATTGTGATGCATATCGTGTATCTTGAATATCTTGAAAATGTCTTCATTGTGATATGACATTTTTTTCCATATTACCTGCCCCTAGTTGGAAGTATAATTTATGTCTAAATGAGAATTTTTATGTCAGCTGCATTTTCTATTGTATAGCCATGCTGCAGACCTGGAGCTGTGGTATGTGGTCACTCCCTGAGGAGATTAGCCTACTGCACACTGCCAGTTTTCAGAAATAATCACAGCAAGCACTCACGCGACTGTGTTAGGACTCGGGCACTCGGCTTACTAAAAAAATACCTTTAAAAAGTTGAGATACGACGAAACATTATCATTATATCATCGTCTGACATGTTATTTGAAGCAATAGCCCCAAACAACGTTTTTCAAATCACAAACTCGCATTTCTTTAGCCTGTCATTTGTCTCGAGCGGACCGTCTCGTGTGGAGCTGTTTAAGATTATGGCTGCGCTCCAGTATGCGCGCTCGTCTTCTCACTAGAGCGCTTAAATACGCACTCGCTATCCGTTTCTAATTAGAACACACAAACACAGACAGGTCCGCATATTGGAGCGCAGTCTAGATCAGGATTCTTCACAGCATCTCGTGCAGGAATCCCCGCCCCCTCCCCTCCCTCCCTCACTCCCCCCGGCACCACTGCTCACACAGGATGAGGGCGCAGCGCAAACTTTGTGCACCGTGTGTAAAAGGCACCCCTCCTGACTGAAACGGGCTATTTTTTTAATTAAGAAAGAAAAAGCGTTTAGTTCAAAGACTAAACGGATTTCAGAAATCAGCACAGCTGGACACACAAACGAAACATGAGACTGTAACTATCACACTTATTTGAAAGCAGCAGTTCACAAAAGCGTTGAGTACTTTACCTTCCCGCCGTGATGGTGTACATTTTGGCAGGTTTGTCCTTCAGCAGGAGAGCTTTTTCCGCATCGTTTCTGAACATGGTTGACTTTCCCTACTCTTATCTGTGAGTTACTTGACTTGCTTCACGATTAATTCCTTTAAAAATATAGAAAGCTGAATAATCAGAAGAATTACAGAAAAGGTGTATCTCCTTGCATTCCTGAGAAGAGCAGACGAAAAAGAACAGTTAAAAACCGAGAGGAAAGTGAATGTGGAGTTGAGTGTCTCAGCTCGCCGCTCGCAGCATCCCGGAGAATCAGCGGGCTGCGCTGCTTTTTGAAGCCTTGTGACTCGGAACCGTGTGCAAATGTAGAAGCTGCTCTGCTCGCAGCACCTCAAAGGAAGCCGAGCGCCTCAGAGTAGCGGCTGAACCTTGGTTAACACTGGAGACTGATAAAGCGTTTTTCTTTGCGAGCTGCATAGCTAAGTGTGCAAATGTAGAAGCTGTGTGCTGTGTGCTTTTTAACGGTATTTGATGGGTAATGAGCGTTATATCCATGATACAATGTCCGCTAAATAGCCAGACAGTTTGTTGGACTTGTATGTTATTTATATGTCAAATACGTTGTTTTATTTCAAAATATATTACTATATATTCCAAATACTAAAGTACACTGAGGAAAAAAACAAGAAAAAAGACTTTAAGAAATAAGTCTATATATATATATATATATATATATATATATATATATATATATATATATATATATGTGTGTGTGTGTGTGTGTGGGTGTGGGTGTGTGTGTGTGTGTATTTTTGTTTTCATATGGGACGTCTTGAGATTTTTTTAGTGCAGAGCAGAACTGACATTAGCACACAGGTTATATGTATATAGGCACATATAGACTATATGGACAAAAGTATTGGGACGCACCTCTTAATCGTTGAATTCAGGTGTTTCATTCAGTTCCCTTGCCACAGGTGTATAAAATCAAGCACCTAGCCATGCAGTCTGGCTTTACACACATTTGTGAAAGAATGGGTCATTTTAAGGAGCTCACTGAATTAGAGCGTGGTTTTGTAATAGGATGCCACTGTTGCAACAAGTCAGTTCTCTAAACTTCTTCCCTCCTAGATATTCCACAGCAACTGTAAATGGTAATATTGAAAAGTGGAAGCATTTAGGAACCACAGCAACTCAGCCACAAAGTGTCAGACCATGTAAAGTTACACACCGGGGTGTCTGAATGTTGAGGCACATAGTGCATAAAGGTTACCAGCACAATGCCAAACGTCAGAAGGAGTGGTGTAATGCTGCCACTGGACTCTAGAGCAGTGGAAATGTATTCTGTGGAATGACAAATCACGCTTCTCTATCTGGCAGTCTGATGGACGAGTCTGGGTTTGGTGAATGCCAGGGGAACGTTACCTTCCTGACTGCACTGTGCCAACTGTAAAGTTTGGTGGAGGAGGGATAATGCGGGTTGTTTTTCAGGGTTGGCCTAGGCCTCTTAAATCCAGTAAAGGGAAATCTTAATGCTTTAGCATACTAAGACATTTTGGACAACTGTACGCTTCTAACTATATGTGAACAGTTTGGGGAAGAACTTTTTCTGTTCCAGCATGACTGAGCCCCAGTGCACAAAGCAAGGTCCATAAAGGCATGGTTGGGTGAGTTTGGTGTGGAAGAACTCAACTCGCCCTCACAGAGCCCTGACCTTAACCCCATCAAACACCTTTGGGATGAACTAGAATGGAGATTGTGAGCCAGGCCCTCTCATCCAACCTATGGATTTAGAATGGGATGTCATATAAGCTCCAAATGTGTAGGTGTCCCAATACTTTTGTCCATATGGTGTGTTTATATAGATACATACAGATGTGTATATATACTATTTCTTATATAATGACATAATATGATATATGACACCTACTCTTTTGATTAAGCATTACAACTGACTGAGGGATGAAAGAGTTTCTGAACCTGTAAGTCTTGGCTTTGGTACTCTAAACCGTCCATCCAAAGGCAAAATGTTGTATTCACCATATAGCACATGCGATGGATCAGACAAAATACTACGTGCTAATCTTTCCATACTTTTTCTGTAGGCTGTTGTAAAATCATCCTCCAAAGATTGACCTTCGTTACTTAAGTAAAGCTATGTAGGATACACTGATTTGGATAAGTTCTACAGACTGAAGAGTCTTTGGCCCAAAAAGCTACCCAGCATTCTTTGCAGTTTTATTGGTTTCTGTTTATTAACGTTATTAATTAATGTTATTTTTGTGTTATAGCATGTTCTCATGCTAAATGTTTTTGTTATTCTCATGATGATGATGTTTTGTTTTCAGGTTAAGGCAGTGAGTCTCAACAATTGTTGAGTAAAGCACTAAAATTGTTTTAAAAGTCTTTTAATTAGGGGTAATTAAACGAGAGCTTAATTTAACTAGTCTGATTAAAGTTAACATAACTCATTTCATTTTGCAAGATAGAAAATCGAGAAAACATGCATTTTGACCGGAGTGCCCAAACTTTTGCATATGCCTGTGTATATTGTCTAAGACATGACGTTATTTTTTGGTTTCCACTTACGTCCATTCCACACACACAGCTTGTATATTCTCAAGAGAATGGGATGGTCTGGAGCAGCTGAACATGAGACGAAGACCACCATTTATAAAGCTCAGGAGCACTGGGCATATACCTTAGGGATGAGTTGAAGTGGCGCTTGTGACCTGGCACTATCGAGCACATATTAACAGCTTGATGTGTGTCTTTCTCCTAGACCTGCTGCTGGCGGAGGCTTTCTGGCCAGAGGATAAAGAGAGCCACCACCAAGGTCACAAGGTCATCAACTTTGTCAGCCCTGGAGAACCAGGAGCTTCCAGCAGTAAAAACTGAAAAGCCAGTTAGGTAATGACAGTCAGCTGAGGATTCCTTAAGATTCTGATACAATATCTTTGGTGACCACCCTATGAACAGACACAAACAAGCAGTATATGACAGTGACAGTGGAACTTAAAGGGGATTTTTCATAAATAATTGGTTAAGATGTAAACAAAGTCATTCAGAGCAGTTTGATGTGAAACGCTCTGTTCTAGAGAAACTTCCCAACTCCAAATTGTTCACAGTTGTGTTGAGAGGAAGCAGATTATTACTCCTAAAAGCTCCCTCACAGAAAGTTGTGACATTAAGTGGTTATGAACACATTGCTTGATGTCTGAGACACTGTTTTACAATAGTTTTGAGAAGATTTTGGACCCTAAACATATTTTTAAAAAGCTATTTGTGGCGATGGGGTGCACGCAGGGCACTCTAAGGCAAAATAGTCCCCAAAAATATTTTTTTCAGATTCACCACTGTTTCATCATCATGAATATATATATACATATGATGTACTACATATAAAAACTCAGACGAAACTGAATGAATGAATCCTGATCCTTCAGTGAGCAATAATTATTGCCACTGCTAGACGTTCTTATGAATAAAAAATGACCAATATACAGTTGTCTGCTAAGCTTTGGGCACCCCTGGTCAAAAAACATATTTTGACTTAGCAAATTAACAAAATATGTTAACACATCCTCTACAGAGAACACACATCTACACACCTTACTGCATAGTTACTGTTTATTTGCTGAATTTAACATATTAAGGAGTAATAAAACATAAAATGAGGCCTGTGCAAAAATAATGGAAAAAAATGTTTTTTTTTAGATTATTAAATTTATGGTTGTTTGCACAAAGAAAATCAAGAAACCATGTAATTTGACCAGCATGATCAAATCTTTGCATACAGTTGTCCAGTATATTCCCTTTCATACATTTTGAAGCACACCTTAAGTTTGAGTCTATAGGAAATTACGTGGTCATCCCTGACTTCCTGTCATTAGGCTATAAATATGAGTAACAAGTGAAAAAAAATTAGCCTAAATGGCTATTATACAAATGCTTTAAGCCTGAAAATCGCCTACTAAACGCAAGTGTGTTTTGCCCTCACGCACTGTGGATGATTAAATAAGCAAAACTGTCCCGAAGTATCACAGTAAAACAGCTGCACTTGTTAGCAACCTGGAGTCTGTAATTCTCTGAAATTACAATCAGATGCTTCAATGCTACAATTCTAGAGCTATTTGGCTTAATACATCAGAAGTGTCTGAATCAAGGTCATAGAAAAAAGCCTTATTTCCAGTATGAAGTAAGGTGGTCGTTCTATGGTGGTGGGGTATTTTAGTTCCAAAGGCTCTGAGAATCTGTTTACGGTACAAGACACCAGAATATTTTCACAATCTGGCTGCTTCAGGCCAAAGGCCAAAACTGGGTCATAGTTAGATCCTCCATCAGGAGAATAATCCAAAGCAAACCTCCAAATCCACACAAAAATGGACCACAGAATTAAAGGGGAAGTCGCTGAAGTTTCTGCATAATTCAGTTGTGTAGTTATAAACACTAATTCAGAGTGGTTTGATGTGAAATGGTGCATTATAGAGAAATATGCTGGCTATGATTTTCTTTACAATGGTGATGATCGGAACCAGATATTTAATTTACTACCCAAAATGACCAGTGAACCTTTATGTGTTTACATTTTTTTCATAAATAAATTGATAGGAAAAAAGGTAATAATAATATTAGCACTTTGTTGCAAAGCTGTTGTCAATTACAGCTGCAAGATGTCTTTGGTAAGAAATCATTAGCTTTTTATAGCTTTGTGGTTTAATTTTGGCCCAAACGTCTTCAATTCTCCAAGGTTAGGAGGGTCCCTCTGATAGACTCACAATTTCAAAATAATTCATGAATTTGAAATTTGCAATGGGATTCAACTTGAGAGTTGTATAGTTATTTTGGCAATATGTTTAGGGTCTGTGTATTGTTGAAACGTCCATCTTCTCTCTGGATAAGGTTATTTGGCCAATGAGATTAAATTCTGCTTTGATATATCTTGGTACATATTTTCCTTCAATGACATGTAATGCCCCACATCCTGATGCTCCCATCTCTGTACCTCACTGTGGGTATGGTGTTCTTGGGGTCATATGCACAACCCTTCTTTCTTCAGATAGGACAAGCTGAATTATTGCCAAATAGTTTTGTTTTTGTTTCGTTTGAGTACATTGTTCCAAATACTTCAGATTTGTGTAAATGCTCATGTGCAATTTTTTTGTTCTGTGCTTCTTTTTTTATCAAAGTTGTTTTGCATGGGGTGTAGGAATGGAGATCAATGTGGTGCAGGATATTATTTTTTGTACTCTGTAAAAACAAAAACAATAATAAAAAAAACAAAACAAAGAAAACTATATCTCACATCTATTACAAAACAATGTCTCTGACATGATGCAATATAAATATTTCATGGCACATTTCACACCAAATCACTCTATATTAAATTACTTTGCTGAATGATTGAATGCTGTCAAAAAATGAGTGAAATGCCCCTGAAGCTTTTACAGTGGCCAGACTGATCCCCTGACTGTGACTATGTTTTATTGATGAGGTGAAAATGTAAGGGAAAGAGAGGCCAACTTTACCCAGTAGAAATGTAGTTGTTGTGGCTTCTCTGCTAAATCAACAATTTCTTTGGAAAGTAGAGATGGAAAGATTGAGCAGGTGGACAAGATCTGCACCTAGCTAGAAGCCATCCAGCAAAGGCAGTGATCTGACCAGTGACTCACCACAAATACACATCATGTTAGGAGGTAAAACATCAGATGAAAGGTGGACTTCAAGTGTGATGTAATTCTCTTAAAAGTACATGTTATTGTTTCAATGAATAACTCCAGAGGTGCTCTCCCCACGCATTTTCTAAAGTTTCTGTTTATTTGGTTCAGGTATCCGAACATTTTACAAAGGTTTGATGTTAAAATACATAGTTGCAAATAAGTTACAAGTTGTGGTTTCATAGGCAACAACAGGCTCCTTCATATTCTACAAAGGAAATGATTAGCTGTTCAACTCATTTGCAGATACAGATAACAAACCTGGGAGCAATTACACAGTAAACACGCACACCAGATGAATGCTTCAACCAACAAACTCCCCACGAGAAACCCAGACTCCTCTTAATTCAGCCCCATCTAAATTCAGCCCAAAGTCTTTGAAGATGCATATGTAACAACACCTAAGGACCCTGATGGAATAGAAGTTAAGGAACTTAAATTTGTATGCCCAATTAAAATACTGCCCCTAATTTAAGATCAAATATTGATAAAGTAAAAATAAAATGGACAGAAGAGGAGCCACCTACCTTTGGTAGACCTTTAAAATGTATAGACTTTCAAAGAGTTTCTATTAACCCCAGGTATCTGTCGCACTACATCATGACCATGATGAAAGCAAATGGTTAAGAAAACCATGAATCAATATCTCAGCACTGAACTTAAAAAAGCAAACTTCTCCTTGCAGCACTTGGAGAAAACCTTTCAACTACAGCACCTGGGAACATATTACTCTGAGACATGAAATAGCAATATGCTGCAATCATTTCAATAATAAAATACTGCAGTTGATTATAAGATACTGCACTGAAGATTTCCACAAGTCACCTGTTTAACTACTTCTATACTCCAGTGAATTCTCTAAAATTCACCATATATATACAAAAATAGTATCACAGCAAATCTCAACCACAATCATGCAGTTCTAGCAGGAAGGTGGTGATCCCAAAATCATGAGAGATATCTATTGGCTTTAGAATAAGTAAGCATTTTGATTTGATAGTGCCTTATCAAATCAAAACACAATTTAATCGCTGACTGTGATAAGACTAAATTAGTTTGGGATAGCATGGACCTTTGCACCAACAGTAATGTCTAACCAAAGGGTATACCTTTCTGTAAACTCTTCACAGGGTCAACATAAGAGCTGAAAGTGTTTGAAAAGGTTCCACCACACTGAAAGGCTTAAGTATCTATGTCACTGTTAAAGTGATTGCATGTCCGCAAGTAGTAGTTTTCTCAATTACGTTTCTTGGCTGGTTATGAATGCTTTAAGGATCTGAATAATGATGAGACCTGGTCTTTGTTCAGTTTGCTTTCTCACTTTCACTTTCAAATTCATTTCAAATTTCAGTTATATTCAGGCTGAATAAGTTGAAACATTACCAATGGGCTTTTGAAACATGGCTTGTGTAACATCCTCTTTTACAACATGTGGGAAGAAAGGGCACCAACCCAAGACTTCATAGGCTTCTCAGCTCATTAAAATCCTCGCTTGGCCTTATACTGTCCAGGACACATCCACGTACTGATAGTATCACAGGCTAAGGAGAGCACACGTAAGATTTGAGGACAGTCCTCAAGACTATGGTATGGGAGTGAAAGCTGGAGCTTTAGACGTATGGAAAGAAGGAAAGTGTGTCCAAGTCAGTCAGAAGGGCTGTAAAGATCACCAGAGGAGGGCAGCCGGACATGACCACCCGTTACGTTAGGAAGCAGAGAGAGGTCCGGAAGGCTACTGAGACGAGATCTGAGCTCCTTCCTCACCTGGGTAACCCGCGCCAGCTTACGCTTGTACTCCTAAAATGCACACAAAAATATGGTGATTAGAGGCTATACTGGGTAGTGATGTATAAAATTACCAACAACAATAAATTTGATTTGTTAGACGAGACAGTAATCAGTGTAAAACTGGTTAAAAAAAGCATTTCAAAATGTTCTCAGAACATTAGGACCACAACAAACTGTCATGATGTAGAATTACAGCATTGCTGGTAGATCATCATGTCATCACAATAAGGCCTAACTCTTCTATCTGTAAGCAAAGCTATATATACTCTGCACAATGGTCAGAATAAATTAAATACGTAACACTTATGTCTGCACTGAGAATTCAATGATCTGAAGTGTACTGAGGTGTGCAATGCAAAATTACAACTACCGTGCAACAGTTACAGCACTTTCACAAGCATATTTTTCAATTTCCCTAAATGAGCCCAAGAGACCATAAGCTGTTTTTCTTGTTTCGTGTTCTGTTGGGGTTTGAGTTACACATGTAACAGAATGAACACTAATTTACAGGAAAGACAAATACTAAGAGAGCAACAGTACAAACATATTCATAATTTGATTCATTTTCATACGGCAAAAATAATGAATGGCTGAGCATGTGCTCCACAGTAATATGTTAATATTTCTATTTTCAGTTTATTAGAGCAACATTATAAAAGTACAGTATTTGAAACAAAAGCTTTGCTTTATAGTGTCCCAATCTAATGCTCTATCCACAAGCTAACACACTGTCCACGAGCAAATACGCTAGTCACGACACAATGATACAATATGATACATTGTACTGTTAGATCCTCAACAAGTACTCCTGAAAGGGACTTTCCTGTTCCGTCCTACATGTAAATCATGAGACATGAATCACGATTTGTACAGTTGAGGAAGTATTGAAGATTGCCAACTCCTTTCATTATAGGTATTTTAAGGAGTGATTACCTCTTTTACTTGATCTTCCTCTGAAATTAATTAAATCCAAACAATATTTAGAACATTGAGAAACACATTAATGTCAGGATTCATTTCATTTGACTACATTTGTGGATTACTGCCTAAGACACAAAGATCTTTTAGTCATCTTTAATGGCTTTCTTAAAAACCCTTTAAATAGAAAAGTCCTAAAAGCATGTCTGTACCTGTTCACTTTAAAAAACCCACATCAATAAGGCAGTAATGCTGTAGGTTTCCTCAAATTAAATCAATTAAATTATGTTACTATTTTTTTAAAGTAAATAAATGGACCTACATTACTAGAAGTCACCATCAAAACCTTCGTGCTAGATGTGGCTTAAAAAATGTGTTGTATTCTCACTGTCAGAAGAAAACCTTAGTTGTTTTAATGATTTGAAAACAACAGCTGTCCTTTACACTGGGTCAAAATTTCACAATGAGTAGACCAACAGAAATGAGTAGACTAACAGAAAGTTAGGAACATCATGTCCTTCTTCTGTGAATCATTTTGAAGATTCTGTTCCATCAGCGATTACATAGCGTAGGGGGAAAAAAGGTTACGTTTAAGGATAGATATAGATCTATGATATAGATAAAATGAAAGTTAGACCAATGGTTCACTTGGAACACTTTGGAATTAGCAATGGCATTCCTTCTATTTTTTTTTCTTAAACGTTAAAGATTATACAACTGGGACATTTGAGGTCAGAAATCAGAGATCAGCAACACTTATTCGTGATACATCTGAAGCTGTGCCTTAATCTCCATACTATCCATGCACTCAATCCATTCTCAGTGAAGAGCATAAAGTGCACTCTGAGAGCATAAGAACAGACTGACAAACCAGACTCCCAGGGGAGATCTCAACATGTGACATAAGGCCATGGGTGACCAGATATTACTTGCCAGTTGGACCATTCTCAGCACAGCAGTGACACCGACATGGTTAGTGGCATGTTAGCAGGTGTTTTTTCTGGTACATTGGTTGCAGCATTTTGGCTGGAGTTTTTAAAACACCTCAGGTTTTCTGCTGGGTTGAGAAGTCAGTCACCCAAACAGTTTCCAGCCAGCAAAGGTCTGCGGTCAGAAACTGGCCAGTAATGAAGGACTAGAGAATGACTAACACAAACTGTGCATAGAAACAGATGAGCAATTGTCTCCAAGTATACACCTGTAAGGTTGACCAACAAAGTAAGTGTCTAGTAAAGTGGACAGTTCGTTTACACCATTTAAAACCCCAGCGATGCTTCTGTTTTTGCCACAATCATAACTGTACAATACATACTGACATCATTATCCCTGCTGTACTGAGAGTGGTCCTCTATTCAAATAATATTGTGTTAGTGGTGGTCTTATGGTACAGACAGGGTGACTGAGAAATTATGCAGCAACAGGGCTACAGTCAGTATCTGCATACTCAGAGTGCATCTATACATCAGGTGTCCGATAAAAAGGTCTTCAAATAAGTACGAGGTGTGTTTGCCTATGTAATAATGCTTAAATAACTAAAAAGATGTACATGTGAAACGTTTATAAGCTTGTTAAAAAAAATAGCCCACTCCAGAATTGTGTATTTTCTTTCATCTTTATTTGATCTGTAAGAATGAAGACACAGGATACTGAGTCCTACTGAGACCTGTTGGCAAAGGCTGCAGAGTTAACCAAAATAAAATAACACTTATTACGGGAGAATTCTACTGATTTTTTCATCCCAAAATGTCTTCGTAATTCAATTGTTATGGTAAACAAAGTTCATTCACAGTGCTTTAATGTGAAATGTGCCATCCTAGAGAAACGTATTAAGTCAGAATTATTCACAGTGGTGGTCATTTTCAGCTTTTAGAGGAACTATATGCCTCATACATCGAATTCCAATCACATGAAACGGCTACAAATATGCAGCCTGATGCCCAAGACATTGTTTAAGAACAGTAGCCTAAAACAAATAAATAAACAAATACATACATGCAGGGCAGATACGAACATGTAGAGTGTTGTAGCTCAAAATAGCATCCAAAGAAATTTTTTTTTCCTCCAGATTTACCACTATTAGTATTAACCTAATATATATCAAGAAGACAGAATATCTAGTGTGTAAAGATAGACAGAATACAGATCGGTTTTGTGTGTTAAATAAAAGGGTCATATCTGCACTGTAAATATCATGACCTCTGGTTTCTATAATCACCACTGTACTAAAAGTCAGTAAGTTTCTTTGCAATGCACCATTTCACATCAAACTTCTCTGAATGACTGTTTACATCTGCAATTGGAAATTTTGAACAATCAGTGGAATTCTGCTTTAATCTTCATCTGCAGTCATACTTACCTCCACATGTGTTAGTGAAAGAATAAAGCTTTAAAGTTAGCATCTATGAACTGAAGCTTATATGTTGTCATGCCCGAGTCTATACTACCCTCTAGTGGACAAGACCCAAAGACAGTGGAAAGGAAATGCACAAGGATTTGTAGAGGTTACTAAGGTGTGAATGGTTAGAAAAGAATGTGGGAAAGTGCAAGTAGAATATATAAGAAAAATATAGCGGGTTTACGCACTTCTAGTTTCTGTTCTTTCTGGGTCAAGCCATCCCGCTGACTCTGTAGAAAGAGAGCAAGGAGCCGCGTGAGCTGCCGACGGTCATCGATCTCGGCCGCCAGACGCCCACTGTAGTCTGCTAGCAGCATGCAAGCCTCCTCTACCAGTCTGGACAGCCGTTCTCCTGACTCCTTATCTGAGACAAACATACAGACCAAGCCCAAAAAGCCACATTAGCCGTTACTAAGCAAAGTATGATTTCCAATACAGAATAGGGTGTGCCATGAATTGAGGACATTTCACAAGATAGAAGTGGGTCACCCTCTCATTTGTCTAAACCTATTTTAAGCTGTAACACTAAAAGAGGGTGACAGCAGTCAGCATTTTGTGTAGGCCTGTCACAATTACTCAATTGATTCCTTGATTACTTGTACTCAAATGAACCAGGAGCTGTTAATTGGAATTTTCATGAAAACGTCACATATGATCTGGGACCTTAAAAGTTTTCTCTTACAGTAAGAAACAGCCTGATATTCTTTGTTATTAAATTAAAAATGTATGTAATTACATATTTTTAATGCAGCCTTGAAGACTTTACTCCTCAGTTTAGTATTCTAGAATCTAAAGACTGCAATTGCACTACTGACCATCAAAATACTCAGATTTTTCTCAATTACTAATATAAGCGACAGCCCACAATTTATGTGCTTTGGAAGGCAACAGCATCAACACACTTCTAAGGCTTCAGTAAGTTCATATATAGACACAAACACACACACACACCTGTGACTCTGTGCAGCAGGGAGGAGTCCTGCACCTCAGGAGGGAGAGCAGAGATCCTCTGACGGAGGGCTGAGTCGCTCGAAGCTGCATTCTCCAACTCCTGCAATGCTCGGATCAAATCTGCTGTCTGAGATAGACAATACCCTTACAATCTGGAGCAAAAAGGCTGGAGAGCTGGGGGGTATGGGGGTATATATATATATATATATATATATATATATATATATATATATATATATATATAGCCTATAGTTTCACCAACAGGTGTTATTCTTTTGTACCTGTGGAGGCTCTGATGGTGAGCTCTGAGAGGCAAAGTCTTCATCACGTGCTTTAATCTCCTCATACGGCCTCTTCTTGGCCTTTTTCTCTCCATCTGGGACATGTGGCCAGGAAATGTATTTAAAACCACACACAAACTCTCTCACATTATTCATATGACTCACTCGCTAATTATTGCTATCAACTACCATGTCTGCTTCTCTTGACATTGTTCACAATAAGAATTTGTTTTATTTGAAGTTACATATTACTGTCATAACAATCGGGGCACTGTCAGAACTTAGCGTGTACAATTTGTTCAATGATTACTAACCCTTTTCCTGTAGAGTTTAGTTCTTACCTGCATCTACTCAACACTAATACATCAGATCCAGCCAATCAATAACTTTTGAAGTTCATCAGCTCGAGCAGGAGTGGCAGACACTGTGGTTGTAACTAGACTCCACAGGAAGGTAAATCTCCAGAAACAAGGATGGGAATCACTGGTGTACAGGATACCATTACATTAAGACTAAATAAGGTCCAAAACAAACAGTCAAAAAAAGAGGTTCAATACAAATGCTTGAAGCTAGCAGTTATACAAAATCCTCAGTATTGCCCAACAACTGTAACTCCTAAACTGTCAAACTGTTGAGAAATAATACAACCTGCAAGTTATCCATTGTAATCAGATAAAGATCAGTCTTATTAGTACCTTTTACACCAGCAGTTAGGATAAATATATAAGGCTGAGTGGCTGAATCATTTGCTTGTATGCTGTCTGTACATTTGTCATACACTACTGCTAAAATGTCATTTTGTGAGAGAGAGTGAAAAGAAACCAAGTGAACTGAAGACTAAACTTTAGGTAAAGATAAGTTTCAATGACCCATGCTATATCTACAATATTTCAAATACATGTTGTAACTGAACTACATTCATCCAGCATTAACAGGACTCCAAGCCCCACAAATCAGTACAGTACAGAGGAAAAAGTTCCTAGCACATCTCAAACTATAACTTAACAGGTGTTTCCAATTTAGTCCCAGTGAAACTCCAGCCAATATACATTTTTGCCCACCTATGCCAGATATTCTGTGTTCTTGATCAGTTCAGGTGTGTTGGTAGCTGCACTAGAGTAAGAACATGAACTGTCTAGGGGGGTCCTCAAGGACTGGCCTGGAAAGCACTAGGCCTGGGCGATAGGGCGATGTAATCGATTGTTGTTGATGATGGACAAGTAACCTGATGACGAGGTGCCGTTTGGGGAAAAGAACAGAGAAGTAGAGAGGATTTATTTACTGTTAAACAACTTGAAATATGTTGGGAAATTGGGGTTCATGTTTAAGAAGTGCATGGGCGCACACCCCGATGGCTAGTTTTTTTCTGTGAGAGAGAGTGCACAAGAGAGCGAGCGCACAAGAGAGAGAGAGCAAGCGCACGAGAGAGAGAGAGAGTTAAGAAGCTGTCTGTTCATTCTCTTTGTTACGGACTGTAATGCTAGCTTTACCGACCCCAAGGCTTTTTACCTTCTACTTATTTTACCTTACGCTAAGTTTAGCTCAAGTGTATAGAATCAAAGAAAAATACTGATGTGCTATCAAACTTCAGCTTGCTTTAGTGTGCAGAAAAACAACCAAGCAGAATTGAGTGGATATATTACCTAGAGCAGCTAGCCCTAACCTGGAAAAACAGTTCTTCTAATCCCCATCTACGACTAGGAAATGAGATCAGAAAAAGGTAATAAATAATATGTACACTATGTTTTATTTACATTTACTGTTAAATCATCAAGCTGTACTATAACAAGGCCTTTAAAAGGCTACGAGAGAGTAAATTCCCCACTGTGTCTGCTGTGTGTTATTTACTGAGTAAAATTTGCAGTATTTTCGTCCCGGTGGTTAGTTAAAATATGAAAACTCCACTGGTGATAAAAATCGCTAAATTACAAGTTGTTTAATCAGAAAATATTGTGCTACTTATTTTTAGATATTGCCCAGGCCTAGGACACACCAGTCTATATAGTCCATCAGTATCACCAATATTGGAGCATACCAGCTGTAGCACATTTTGCATTTATAGTGGGTAGCAGTGTACTTGATAAAATCCATAGTTTGAGGATGTACTTACGTAGCACCTCTGAGAGTTTGTCCAGCAGATCATTCTCATACACTGCTCTTTCCCGCCAGATGGACAGAACCCGATCCAGCTGCTTCTTACAGCCCTCCTCCCCATCACTGCACACAACATGGACAAAGCCATAATCAGTGGCAGACAACTTCAAAAGGCATTAAAATTTTCTGTTCCCAAAAAGCATGCAAAGAGAAATGAGCAAGTATGAACAATGATGTTTCACCTGGAGACATGTTTGAAGGCATCAGTAATGACTGGTGCAAAGTCCTGTGTGAACTCTGGTCCTTTCCTCTTGCTGTTTTGGATGACATCATTTGCAAGATAGAGGAAGGTCAATTTGCGAGACACCTGGGCTGCAAAAGACAGTAAAGCAAAACAAATAAATAAATAAGAGTCTCATTCACATTCACATAACTAACATGAACAAGAGTGGGAAGACAAAGTAAAGTGTTGAGAGAAAAGTTATGCTGGACTTTGAATGAGTGAAGAGCAAAGTCAAAGAGAAAGTGTGACAGAGTTCCATAACACTTAAGGAATGACTAATCTGAATTTAGGGACAGTCCATTGCCAGAACACCGAAGATTGTAGGCTGAGAAGTAGGGGTGAAGCTCAGCTAGGCAGAGTACTGCTAGACCATGTAGGGCTCAATAGGTATAAAGTGTGGAGTTTAAAGTGGATGTGCAGTAGGATGCATAGAAAACCAGCGTAACTAAAAAGTGACATAAGCAGAATTTTTTTTTTTTACACTGGGAAATAATTCTGGCTGAGGTTTGAATATATTGTTGAGGATGCAACATTATAAATGTTAATAGAGAGTCACAGAAGTCAATGCTGGAGGTTGAGGGCAGGTCATATTCCAAATGTCATGGTAAGCACTGGGCCAAATACTAACAGACTTGCAGACAATGTTTGTGAAAATCACAAAGGACTTAGGCTGTTTGTGGAACTGCTAGTTGAAGTAATGACTGAATATAGGTTACCAAGGGATCTTCAGAGGTTCTTTCAGAGGGAGCCTCAAATAGAACAGTAGGTTAGTTCTCCAGGTTACTTATACACTGGCCTCTCGTGAGGTTTAATCAACAAAGGCAAAATATACAGACTCACTATGGCAACAGTGACCCATGGGGACAAACAGAACAGAAGATCTACTGGGGCTGTAACAATACCATTCCACAAAATGACAAATATCTTGATACACAATGCTTTGAACATGAGTAAACTAATGCTCTGAATAGAGTAATTAGGAAACATTTCACAAATAATGACAATCTTTCTGCAAATGAGAAGCTTTAAACAGTCCAATTTAAACACTCCATGAAATAAAAAAATACTACAAATAAAAGCATAGGTTTTTATAGAACAAGCCGTAATTGACATGTAGCTGACACCTAACTGGCTAGTTAGAATCTGGCTAATATGACAAAGTTTTTTAAACAATCCATGATGCCATATGACTTCCATAGCCTTGGGAAGATGTGGCACTGCAATGCAGCTTCACACTGTTATTCAGAATAAGCATCAAAAACTTTAAATAAGTGTTAAATAAGTATCAAGAACAGCAAATACCTTGTCAAAGTTTGAGATTCACTACACATGTTGAATCAATCATAATCACTGGCAGATACTTTAATTCATGTGTTCAGTACTGAGAGTTGACAAAAGATGCAAAATATGGAAGCCAATTACAAAAACTCAAATACATTAATGTAGAAAGACAGTCAGCTTCTACAAGTCTATGCTTAAATAGCGTAAATGGATAACAGCAACTTGAACCAAACATTTGGAAACTGGGAGGGAGTCTTGACACATGTACTGGAAGAAATCACTGGAATAAACAAGACTAAAGAATATCACAAGAAGCATCTCACACAAAACAATGAAATGTATATGAAATGATATAATGAGCAAGGTCTTTGGATTGCCGTCACCACTTCACTACCTATATACCAAGACTGTTTAAATTCAGTCTTCCACTGACAAAACCTAACTTGACACCAAGCTAAATCATCCATATATTCTTCTGTCTGTCATATAGAACAGCATCCTGAACACTACGATTTTGTTTCTTGGTAAAATAAGAATTACAGCAGATTTAGCTTCACATTTGTATTTCCTTTTTTTTTCCAACATGCATAAAAAGAAGCATGTGCAAAGCTGTACTAGCTACCAAACACGTCAGTCCATCTCTAAGTAACATTCTTCTGTTTAGTTGGGAAAAAAAAAGAACACCTATAATCAAAATTGCCCAAGGGTATAAACAACACAAATTTCCTTGTCTTAACGAAAAGATCAAAAGAACAGCAAAGATCAAAACACAGTGCTGGGTCTAAAGAACTGGACTTCAGTAGCAGGACCTCAGGAAATAATCAGAACTACACTGACCGATAAAAATGTGAGTGTACTCGCTGGATTTTCTTTATTTACATGGATGTTTCATATTATAGGAATTCATTAAAATAATATTAGACTGCAAAGTAGCATCAAACCTTAACAAACCCAACATTCTCAATTTTGGATCACAACCTAGCTTTTCTGTTCATTCATTTCTGCGCGTTCAATTTGAGGATGTTGAAACACTGACGCTGAACATTTCTTCCTGTAATTGTGCGAAAGCCCGCAACACTGCAGCTTGACTGCAAGTAAAAACAGTGACAAGCAGCTGCATGTGGCTTCACCTCTGTTAAATATAATCATTAGAAAGTGAACTTTAGTGAAGGTTGTGGTTGTAGTTTGTCTTCCTTCATATCATCACCAAACTGCAGCTGCACAGACGAATCTGCGGCCGTTTGCTTATTCTGAAACCCCGGTGAGAAGAGAAGCACGTGTCCTCATAATGCGACCAATTTAAAATCAAACCTAGTGAGCTCATCTCTGTCCATTATCACATCCATCTAAGCTCATCAAAACCTGTCAGACAGTTTAGGGAATTCTGCTTCTGCACTGAACAAATAACATAGTCTGTAGATACTAAATTTTTTTGTGCACAAACAAAAAAAAATGTGCACAATTTAGAAAAAAAAAATCAAAAAAAAATTGGTTACTATTTCATTTGAAAGTCACAAGATATAAATGTGAATGAAATTTACTCGTGCCTGAAATTTCATAAAGTAGGTTAACAGACAGGACATATTTGGGTCCTGCAATAGACTGATCTAGTTGAAGGTGAAAGTGGAAGTGGAAGCCTGCAGGAAATAAATCTGAACTTTTGTGTATAGGCCAAATTCTGGAGGGCAGGCAGCATCAAATTCAGTCTGTGATGGGTTCTCCAGAGTATTGGTTTGGTAATTTGTTCTTCAGGGGCATGAACTGGTTCTTATCTGTACTTTGACTGGAGCTACGTTTGCTAGTTTGACACAAATACTATAAACGATTAATTACTTAATATATATACACACACATCTTATAAATGATTCATTAAAAATATAAATGAGTGAAGCAGGCCCAGCTATTCGACTGCTGTTTCATCTGCTTGCTAAACCATTCCAGTTTAGAAAGCCATGCTGTCTGCAGGTGCACAAACACACAACCAAGGGACCAAATTACACAACGTTGGAAATATGGATACGTAGTAACGTTACAAGTTAACCAAAGTAGGAGCATTTTCGCAAAAGACCTTCAGTATCCCAGTGAGCAAGTTTAGTTTATCTTTTTATTTAAAAAGACGGTGGGCCATGAGAAGGATCCAAAATGGCTACCGAGTTGGTGGAAGAACTATAATCATTACCTGGCTAATTTTGTAAAAGCAAATCAGCCACATTAATTTACTGCAGCCTACATGTTGAAAAATTAGCTTGATGGCAGTTTTCATTAACTGACTACACTTCTACACGTGCTTGTCGAACATATAAAGCTGAATTTGACTAAGGCAGCCAGCTGTGCAAACATGAGCTGAACCCAAGCCTAAAGATAAACATTACGGTAATGTGAAATGAGGCCAGTTTATCTGTTAGCTACATGAGCATCAACGCAAAGCCAGCCTGCAAACCTTGTCATAAATGCCTGATTAACCCATGAGCTTATTAGCCAGGGGCTAGTGGCACAGTTAGCTAGCGTTAGCTACCAGACTGGACCCACGTTAGCCAGCAGCAACAGCTTTTTAAAGCAGACTAGCAAAGCCAGTGAGCTGCTCTTCAGCAAGATTCAAGAGCTTCCAAATAGAGCAGTCTGCTTAATTACGTTAACGGTTGAAAGTGGCTCCCCACAGCTATCCCGTTTAAGAATCTAGCTAGGTTAACAGTCAGCTACAGATATAAGAGTTAGCTGGCTAAGTTTACAACCAAAACAGGTTACATGTTAATGACTGAGGTCCTGCTAGCGAGCTAGCTGGGCTTCCGAGCTTTGAAAAACTAACAGGATGAAGTGCACAGAATTAAAAGAGCAGCCACAGTGCAACACTGTTTGATGCACTGGGGAACCAGTGTGGTTAACTTACCTTTTTTCAGCTCGTTATACCAAACTTTGACGATGGTTTTCGAGTGTTTTCTGTGGTGGATTAACCATAGAGACAAGGTCTGGACGCTCTGCTGAGAATTACTAAGTTCTGCCAATTTTTTCTCCAAAGCCGACTCGGAGAAAACTGACATTTTCCTGTTAGGTTACCTGTTCGAAAATTACTAAATACTGATGAACACGGAGAAATTTGCTAATAAGCAAAAACTCAAAATATACGGACAGCTAACGTTAGCAGCCCATTCTCCTCAGCCACCTCGGAGGCTGAACAGAGCATGCGCACTTCGGCACTGTGATTTAAAGACACAGGTGTTTGTTTCCCGCCCCTCTACTGTAGGACAGCATTCATTTGCTTTGGTCTCTGTCATCATTTGCTGATGTCTCAAACGCAGGGTTGCCAACCCTTCACACTCCACAGTGATCAAGATACGCCTGGAGACCCTCAATGACTACCAGGAAGGTGCTGTAAAAAAGTGAGAAAATCTTGTGTCTTTCTCTAATAGTACAACCATGATCGTGGCGAGCATTTCACCATTATTTATATTGTTTGACAAATATACTCCCATTCATTAACCAACAGAACATGGTAAATGTACGAATTAAATATTTAGTTTCTTGTCATCAAGCATATAGCAAGTCATGAAGCCACAGTGGAATCTGCCAACTTCACTACCTTTACACACTCATTGATTTATTAATTTACCTATTTTTTTGTGACTCTAAAAATCTTTTTCTGTTTCTGTCTAGTCTGCCACATTGGAGATGTTCACACGACAGAGCAATTTCAGTGGTTGTAAGGAGGGAGTGTCCTTGCGGTACAGCTTGGTGAAAGTTGCCATAGACAAGGAGATCATAGTGAAAGAGTGCATCTCCCTCGCCCTCGCCGTATTGTTCGGCACCTACTTTGTCTTTGGGGTGGAGAACCCTAGGGGTCTTAAAAATAACCCTTAAGCATTTGTATTTAAAATGAAGGAGGAGAGATTCCTTCCAATTACACTGAAACGAGTATTCAGTTCTCTCTGTGAGTAAAACTTTGTTTTATATGAGCTGGTATTACTTAAATGTATATGTTGTTCAAATATTTATTTGTGGTGCTGTTAAGGATGAAGGAGTTCTCACAGTTGAACATGCTTAATTTTCTGTATGTGATAGTACGTTTTTGAAACTTTTAGTTTAACATTCAGTGTAGTTCAGTTTTTCCCTGTATTTTTGTGTAATAAATATGTTTATTTCAATACCATAAATCCTGCAATTTCTCCACAGACACCATCTGCATTGTGTGGACAAATTTTAGTTTAAGTCGTACATATAAGCGTTTGAATTTAAAAAAAGAGCAGCGATTTCTTCCAGTTACACTGAAACAAGTATTCATTTCACTTTGTGAACTGACTGTAATGTATATGAGCTGGTGTGTGTGTAGATTTGCTTCAGCATCACAATACATTTTTGAACAAGCCTTGTCACCATCATATAGACAAATGCCATTTTGAATTGACTGAAGCTGAACTGTTTATATGAAACTCAATAAATACAATTACTTGCAAGTATAATATGGTCGCCTGTCATTTTATGAAGTTGTCTATGCAATAACATTTCAGTTTTTACAATAAGTGTCTATCAAATTTAAATAAGAGCTAAATAAATTTGAACAAAGCAAAACATGGTTCTTTATGGCACCACAAAGTCTATGTGGAACCATTTTTACACAGTTCTATATTAAACCCTTTTAAACAGGGTTCTATATAGCACCAAAAAGGGTTCCGCTATTCTTACAAGCCAAAGAGCCCTTTTTGTAGTACTATATAGAGCCCTTTTTGCTAAGAGTGTACTATGTAGTTCTTTTCCACCCTGTGTTTCTGATGTGATTACTTGTTTGCACACCTGAATACAAATGATAAAGTTTTATTTATTTTTTTCTTTATTTCTCTCCTTCTAGAGGCCCAGCAGTGATGTACATTTTGCAGCACTGTCCTTTGTAGAAAAAGAGACTTGACTGTCCAGCACAGCACCAGGACCAGCCGTGCCAAAGACACTTAAAGACACTGAACACACTTTAATATTCGTCAAGGCATCACACCCCTGATGATTTACTGTCCATTTCTGTATAGAGGACTAGTGCAATGTCACATTACCTGACCACTGTCTGTTTGAACCTGACAGAGATCACTTTCCATGTTCTGGATCCTTGAAGCAACTTGAAGGTCTGCAGGGACAAATAAGAATCGTATGAATCTGTTTTCTGTTATCTGTTATCTATTAAACTGCTATCCCTGCTGAAAAAAATAACAAAGACCAGCATGAATTTCACGCTGGTCTAAACTTGTCTAAGCTGATCTATGCTGGTTTTCCTAGCAGGGATTATAAAAATATTATACAGATGTTTGTCTTCAAATAAACTTTAGAAAAAGACAGAGCATGATCATATTTCTGTCTAGAACATGTGTCTAAAGAGGCAAATGGTATTTTCCAATGGACAAGACTATTTTGAAGCTAGAATTACATATTTGTTCCCTGATCTGTTGGTATATGTTCATTTATTTATTTATTAAAATGGAGTGTAAAATGGTATAATGGCATTTTCTATGGAAACACTGTTTACACTTGGTGAGGCTTTATAATGTCAAACCTTTCGTACAGATGGCAATACTGATGGAATTTAGTACGTTTTACGTCTGGTACCTTTTAAAGAACCTGCAAATTTTGTGAGAAGCTATTTAAATGGACATTATGATATTCTTTATGAAATACGTTATGAAAGTCTAATGTTCAGTACAACAAACTACATGAGATTAAACTGTCCTGCTTCAGAAGAGATAACTAAACTTTTATTTTAATATACTTAAAATTTAATATACTTTAATATACTTTTTATTATAATTCTATACTTTATTAAAATGAACATATGCATAAAACAAACAGAAGAAGGCCCCAGAATACAATGCATTTATTTATGATTTTGCTGGTGATTCTGTAGTAAAGGAAAGTGTCGGTCAGGGTGGTCGGTGGTATCCTGTACTTTGGTGCTTGTTGTCTTGAAGTCCAATCTAGAAGATGATCTCCATCCTCAGAGTCTCAAATTTGCATCTTCAACTCTCAGTCTTCTTCATCCTCCTCCTCTTCCTCAGACAGGCTCGGGGAGATGGGATACACACAGGAAGCAGATGATTTCCTGCTCATTCACTGAGGGAGCAACATCAGGCCCGTGAGAACCATCATCCTGCTTTTGGCCTTCATTCATTCTGCACCTCTTTTCAAAGTTTGAGCCTCGTGTTCTCCTGCTGGTACATTTTGTTTGTGCTGGTTCTCTTGCTGATTTTCAGCTTCCAGCTCAGCCTTCTTAAAAGCTTTCACAAAGTCAGGAGATGGGGTCAGCTGAGAATTTTGGGGCTCTCGTCACTCTGCTGCAGAGTGGAGGAGCTTAGCTGCACCACTTGGACCAGGTGTATGGCATCGGTCTGAAGGTCCGCAGCCGACCGATCTGCGTTCCCGGCCTGTTGGCTAGTGCAGCCCTCTGTCTGGCACGGTTGGGACATGGTTGAGGAGGAGGGCTCGGCTGAAGAACAGGTGATGGAGGAGGAGCCGGGGGGATCTTCATATCTTCATCTTCAGCAGGGTTGGAACGCGGCTTCAGTGGAACGGTCACACCCTGTATTGAAAAGTCCAGCGAGCTCTCTTGTGGTTTGGGCACAGGAGCTGCAGCCTGGATGAGGATGGACTTCATGGAGCGTCTCAATAGCTGGGGCTTCCTAACAGCCTCATCAGCGAGCGTTTCACCTGCCATTGGCAGCACATGGCATTTCACAGGAGGACCAGTGTTGATGCCAATGCCTTGACAAACAAACGAGTTTCCAGCTCCACTCTTCACAGGCAGTGGTGGAAACTTGGTGGGCCCTGGCTTCTTTGGAGGGTTCTTCACGGTTTTGTGTTCTTTCTCCCAAATGTCAGGGAAAAAAGAACCGCTGTCCTGTCCACCAGCAGGTGCATACACAACCGGAGGGCCATCATGAGCATGCAGTATCACTGTTATCGGCCCATTAGAAACTTCTCTATACAGCAGGTGTGCATAGCTGCTCTTCTGGTAGTTCTTCTCCATATCTGTACCTCTGAATTTTTCTCTGAAAAAGAATTCTGGGGAGACAAAAAACTTGCTTTCAGGTGTGCAAGTTCAATTTCTGTTTGAATCTTTTTTTAAAAGAAGAAAAATCTGTTGTGAAAAAGATGCGTTTTAAAGAACGAGCTGTAAGCAGTGATAACGGTCCGCTCCGACGAAGAGTCAAATATGAAATGCCGTCGAATGTGCAGGGTGAATATTTATGTACCCCGGCTTTCCCATTATGACGTCATATTTGGACATGCCGCATGAGTCATTGAACACATAATGACCGAATAATTTCTTTGTGTGATCAGTGGTTCGTTGTAGGAACAGAATCAGTGAAATGAACTGAGCTCTCCAGCACTGTTAGTGTGGGTACATCGCCACCTAGCGTTTGATCGAGGAACTGCACCGGCTTTCTTTTGGGAAACTGATTTTTATTCACTTCCGATTATTTAAATTCGCGACTTTGTGTTTTTATTTATGAGCTTAAGACTTTTCAGTGCAGTACCGCGCTCTTCGTGTTCATCACTCTGTGAGAACTGAAAGCGTTGTTATTGCGCTGTTTTCAGTGCAGTGTCCTGAAAAATGGATGTAATAGAAGAATTCGCAACAAGTGCTTTGATTTTCACAGCACAGTTAAGCAGTGCTGTCGATCATGTGCAACAATCCAGATTTCTTGCAGAGCAGGCAGCACGTACAAAAAAAACAGGAGAAAATGGAGGAGCTCGCGCAAATCGCGTTGTTTGATCTAAATCTAATGATTGCTAAAGAGCTTGATGAAGTCTATAGAGGGCTGAGAGAGCGAGAGAGGGCTGAGAGTGCTCTTAAAGAGGAGAGGGAGCAGAACGCGGCCATGTAGAGCTGCCTGGAGGACCCGGAGAACGAAAACTGCCTGCTGAAAAGCGCAATCCTCAGTATTAAGAAGGAGATGCTGAATGTAGGTGGAGAGCAGAAAAGGAGGAGAAAGGGAGCTCGTGGACGGCATGTCCAACCGCAAGGCCGTGATGGAGCAGAGGTTGAGGGATTTGGAGATGAAGGAGGCTAAGAAGCTAAAAAAGCAGATCAAGGAGGAAGAGAAGAAGTTGAAGAAGATGCAGGAGATGAAGTCAGGAAAAAGGAGCTTCTGGAAAAGACTGTCTGCGCTGTGGAGAAACAAAGTGAAAAAAGGAAATGAATGAGTGAACGAATGAATAAATAAGTAAATGAATAAATACGGTGTCACAGCAAATCTTTTTTGCAAGTTGGTATTACTGTATAGTGTGTGTGTTGTTTCAACTTAGCAACACAGGTTTAAGATATAGATGACTTATTAACGTGAGTTTTGTTCACTCGTCCCAATTATTGTCCACAACTAACTTATTTCAGTTAAAAGGAAGACTTGATATTAGTTTTCAAGTAAAGAATATGTAAAAGTGTTTCGTGTTTCAAATTGTAAATTAACGTTATAACAACAAACATCACTTTTGAGGCATCATCTCACTTTTATTTTCTTGGATGAAAAGTTGAATACAACGACTTTTACACACAAAGGTGTAAAACAAAAAGGCAAAGCAAAATGTGTACTCCAGAATTAATCGGCTACATCACAAGAGGAAAATGGTGTAGATTTAAATTGCTTCACCACACTATTCTTTTAATCTTGGGAGTGTGTGTGTGTGTGTGTGTGTGTGTGTGTGTGTGTGTGCATGTCAAAGTAAATACTCCATTATGAGTATCTGAGTGTGTGTGCTTACATTATGTTAACAATCATATATAAAAATAAATTCTTTAAAGAGACATGTCTAGAAGCTAGTTTCTAGAAACATCCTAAACATCAGGAAACAAAATCTTGAAATATACATTTTGAATCTCAGAGACCTACTCATTACACAAGTATATTAGATGTGGGTGTGTGTCAAAGTAAATGTTCTAGTGTATGAGTGTCCGTGCTTCCATATTCACAAAGACAGTACAAAAATAAATTCTTTCAAAAGTGACATGTTAAAAGCCAATATAAACCAAAACATTAAGACATTTGACTAAATCTTGAAATATACATTTCAATATCCAAGACCTGCTCATTGCATAAGAACATGTGTATGTATACTAGAGAGAGTTTGAGTGCAGATGGCTTGCTGAAATGCAACAACGCATTGAACAAAATTCTACATAACAAGAAATCTTTACACATGACAAGTCAAGGGGAAAAGTTTGAAAAAGGGCAATTTAGCAAATCGTTTAATTCTTCAGTGCATTTCTTTCTTGCATTTGTGCCAGTGTGTGTTTGTGTTCAACTAAGTGTGTCGGAGTGTGTGCATTAGTATCTGGCTGTTTACATGATAGTATGTATATTCAAGAATGTCTGTGCATGTGTTTACCCATGTTAACAATGAGAAAAAAAAATAAAAATTTTCTTACAAGACAGAACTAAACATGTAAATTCCCTCAAGATGAAAACATACAACAAACAAAGCATGAAATACACATTTCAATCACTAACAGCTGGTGATAGCCAGATGTTTTATAGTTTGTATCTTAGAAGCTTGTTTTTCAATCCATGTATTCGTGCAGAGGCTTGGTCTGGCTTGATCATATCTTGTGGACTTCATAGCTTGTGGATACTCGAGATTCACACCAAAGATGATACCCATGAGCATGGCAAATCTGCATGGCACATCTTTGAGGTTGTGTAGTACAATGGTCTCCTCCACCACAACTGCCACACTGAAGTTCTCTCAAGGAAAGGCATCTGGTAGAACACCTTCATGGCCTATCAGGAGGCCAACTTGTGTCCCCTCCATAGCCAAATCCAGTGTCTCACCACCACCCTCAGATATAGTCTTACATCACACATCCTGACTGCATTTGCTAGATCTTCGAAAAGGTGGTGTTGCAGACCATCAAAGCTGCAGTCCTTCTCCTCTCATTTCTGTTCTACAGGATGTATACAGTACAGTGAGAGATGAAATATAAAACATAGCAACAAATTTTAGTGTCATCAGATCCTGCACTTACATATTCCTCAAGGCAGTCCAAAAAAATTCTCCGTCTTCCACGTTGATGATTGTCTTTGTAATGCTTTACTATAGTCTTTTCATTATATGAGGCACAACTGCAAAACTTACATCTCCACTTTATCCACAATTTCAGCCAAACTTCAACGAATTAAAACTAAACCTGTAAAACAGAAAAATGAACATGTTGTATAAGGTTGTATACAAAATCTTTTGAAAATGATTCTATAGCACCAAGAAGTGTTCTGCTATTGTTGTGATCTCTTGTAACAACAGAAGAACCATTCTTGGTGCTATATAGAATCATACACAACACATTCTGCATCAATCTGAAGAACATTTTCACCATGCGGAGAACTATTTAACCATGCAAATGGTTCTTTGAGTGTTGATGGTTCTAAACCAATGTCTTTACTAAGGAACCCCTCAAGAACCATCTTTTTTAACAGCATTGTTATGTCTATCAATATGTGCCCAAAACCTTCTCTCAACACACCCAGAACACATTTGAGTCTTAATGTCACCCAGACTACTCATTGTGGTTAAATACAAACTTTGACTTAATATAAACTGTAAAAATGAATAAAATTCACCATAAAGATGGAAACTGCTGACTGCCATTTTAGACAGCAGGTGTTACCATGAAAGTTTATTCATTTTTATAGTTTAAATAAACAAGTCTCACTGTCCTACATTAAGACCTGGTTGTGTTTTGAGTGGGCTGAGAGAAGTTTTGAACATGAACAGAAATTAAATTGGTGGCAACTTACTTTGTGCTTGTTAGCTGCAAACACAGCAGACAGAGCTCCACTGAGTTTAATAACTTAGCTAGATACTGTTTTCACCATTTTCATACATGAATTATGTAAATATGGACAGTAGCGACAAGAACTGCAGAGAACCAAGGGATGAAAAAGCTAGTTAAGGAGGACTGGGAGATTTCACAGCAGGCAAGCAAGCAAGCAAAGTTTATTTATATAGCGCTTTTTACAACAGGGGTTGTCACAAAGCAGCTTTACAGAAAAATCAACATTACAGAAAGAAATCCGGGTCCGAGCCCCCATGAGCAAGCCAGTGGCGACAGTGGCAAGGAAAAACTCCCTAAGAGAAACAGGAAGAAACCTTGAGAGGAACCAAGACTCAGAAGGGGAATCAATCCTCCTCTGGTCGACACTGGATAGCAAACATTGCTAGTATAAAGTATTATAGTACAAAAACGGGGAAAACAGGTGGAGCAAATGATTCATTTGATTAGTTCATGCAGCAGCAGCGGCATCAGTGGGGTCAGGTTGTGAGGGTGAGTTTGCACGGCGTTGTACAGCATGAAGTTCAATGGTGGTCAAGCCGATCCAGAGGGCTGGCAGCAGTGGCACCCAATCAAGGCAGAAGAGGCAGCAGCATCAGACGCACAGGATGGGCAGCTGTTCAACTCGGCAAAGAAAAGAAACAAAGGAAAAACACACAGAGAGTCGGTTCTGTAATGGGTGACTGATCACAGATTACAGTGTTAGCAGAGCAGCAGAGACTCTGGCAGGTATAGAACCGAAAGGGAAAACTAATTACCAAAGGCTTGACTATACAAGTAAGTTTTTAGCTTAGGCTTAAACACTGAGGCTGTGTCTGAGTCCCGAACACTGACTGGAAGACTATTCAAAAGCTGGGGGGCTTTGTATGAGAAGGTTCTCCCCCTTGACGTAACTTTATTAATTCTAGGTACTAGTAGTAAGCCAGCACCTTGTGATCTAAGTAGGCGTGATGGTTCATAGTGGGAGAGAAGTTCACTCAGGTACTGAGGGGCGAGTCCGTTTAGAGCTTTATAGGTCAGTAAGAGAATTTTATAATCAACGCGAAATTTAACTGGTAACCGGTGTAGGGCAGTGAGAAATGCTGACAGGATGTTAATGTTACTCAGCTAACGTTAGCATCATTTGTAGCGTACTGTCTGACCACATTGTGTCACATGTAAGACAAAAACCTTCCTCCGTTTTCATTTCATCACTATTTAACCACCTTGTTTATCTCAGTATAGCAAATAAATAATAAATAAGAGATAAGAGTCAGAAAAGAAGACGATGAAAATGCACAGAGTTTAGAAAAAAATATGATGCACAAAGGCAATGTGTGTATAGAGCAGGAGAAAACAGAGTTTAAGGTGGGCTGGTCTGCATCATATAACTCTCAGTCTGAAAACAAGTCCCACTCTGGCCCTGAGGGTTATGTATAATAATCATATCAACTTTTTAAAACCCAAATGTGGTTGATAGATACCAGTGTTGAAGAAGCTACTTTGAAAGCTTAGCTTTGCAAGCTACCAAGTACTTCACTCTGGAAGAAGTTGAACTACATCAAAGCTACCCTGGGGTGAAATCTAGTATGGTTAACTAAAGCTACTCAAAGTATCTCAAACTACTTTGTTAAAAAATATCGAAATTGACAGTGTAACGTGGTAAGAACCCCACTATTCAAAATATGAACGTAGTTAAACTACTAGTAAGCTACTGCAAAATGTAGTTAAACTTTAGTTTAATTAGATGTAGTTCACTGCTCCCCAACACTGATAGATACACTGATTATCAGTGCATCATATTTAAGGTTCACATAATGTAAAGAGTAACAACTTATATTTACCATTTTATTCACAATAATAACAACACATACTATAAATAATATACGTTAAACTGTTTTTCACAGCCCAAATAAAATTCTTTAATGATAATCACACATTGCATTTTCCTTTTGCTCAAAAATACAAAACCGGTCAAATTCAGGATTATGTGTGTTTTTTGTGATAATACATGGGCTTATAGATACATGTCTGGTTATTGGGTAAGCCACATGGTTCTTCAGATTAAAGGAGCATGTGTTGTACATGGTTTCATATAGAATCTTTTTGAAAATTGTTCTATGTAGCACCACAAAGAGTTCTTCTATTGTTATAGGTAAAAAGATATACAACATTTTGTTATGTTGTAACAATATCACAAATTAACATTTTAGTCTGTCTCAGTTGTAGTTGCAGTTAAACAGTCTTGACAGCAGGGGGGGCGGGCAGCAGCAGCCTCAGCAGAGAGAGAGAGAGAGAGAGAGAGAGAGAGAGAGAGAGAGAGAGATTAGGTAGGGTTAGGTTTTAGGTTGAGTAGGTTATTTTGTCATTGAATTGTTTTCATTGTTAAACAGTATTATTCTCTGTTGGGTTCATCCAACAGGCAAGAAGGCATGGGTAATTTATGAGTTGTGAAGAGTCGTGGATTAAACCATTAATTATGTTTACGAAGTTGAAGTGAATACTAATGAGAACAGAAAAGGTCGGAAGTCAGGTTGAGGAGTGTCATGTTCCTGTCTTTGTTGTAGCCCTCAAATTGTTTATCTGCCCCTGGTGATTGGGCCAAAATAATCTGATTTAGTGATTAGAAAAAAAAAAGTGATTTTCATCCCAGAACCACGTCTGTCAGAATTTCTGGCACCAAAGACCACACATTCTCTAATCGTACAGAACGAGTCCTGACTGATAATATTAAGATAAGGAGGCTCTTGCCTGTAATCCAGACCAGTTTAATGCTTGGAAACACAGTTGTACAATTAAAAAAAGTTGGACATATTCCCATGGAGCTGTTGGTGTTGTGTGTATTTGCAATATTTGTGCTGAAATGTTTATTTTTTCATTCTTAGTGCTACTGTTTTTGAGACTGTAACCTACTTGAACATGGATCTGGGGTTGAATAAAGGCTCCAAGGCACCTTTATGTTCAGTAAATAAATGAATTAGCTAAAAGTCTATGTTTTTTGGACTGTTCTATGTAATATCACTATAGCAGATTTCCTCTAGCTTCATGCTGGGATTGGGTGTTGGGTAGGGTCACTGACCCATGGCCTAACTTATTTATACGTAGTATGCATTTGTAGCATGTAGTATGCATTGTTGTGTTGTGTATAGTTGGCATTTGTAGTATGAATTTATTTAGTATTGGTACAGGATTTAGATGCATATATATGCAGTGAAAATCTAACTATTAGTCTTTGTGTTTATGTGGTATATAGTTTTTATTTGTATGTAGTGTATGTCCTTTTTAAAACTCCTCAAAGCAGAGTTTTGTAGTATGTAGTGTGCAGTTATGTATCTATTGTATGTGTAGTATTCAGTATGTATTCATAGTATGCAATGTGCATTTTTGTGTAATATACAGTATGCCCTTATATTTTGTAGTACATAGTGTGCGTTGTTGAGTATATTAGTAGTATGTAGTATACATTTATAATACATATTTTTGTGTGTAGTATGCTGTATGCAGTGTGCACTTGAAGTTATATAGTATGAGTCATGAACGTAGATACTGTATGTGTCCTGGATTTACGTGTACCGTATGTAGTATGTAGTCGACATTTTACATTTTGATTATTCATCTAAATGTAGTATGCAGTCTTTATATGTTGTATGTTTGTAATGATGTAATTTGATATAGATGAAAAAGCGGCTTCAGTAGTTTGTGGTCAGTTTCAGCAACTTTATTTAGATGGCCCTGTGACATTGTTGATCACATATCGTGCAACGTTAGAACTGCAACAGCTGTTTTGAGCTCCACTTACTTTTAAACACTTCATCTGAATGAGGACAGATCTTCATTAACAAGTTCACCCACTACTGTTTGCTACCAAGTACAAGAGGCATTATAAACTGGTAGCATAGTGGTGCCCCTAGTGGTTTGGTGCCCCTGTTCTTCCTTGCCCACATGCAGGCCATGAGGCAGGAAGTGGACCATCATTTTTCTGACTGTAGTTTGTCCATATTTAGCAACATATTTACTGCAATGTTGTTTATGTGTAACCTTTTTACCTCCATAATATTGTTACTAATGTTGACCTTGAAGTTGGCTCATCAAGAAGAAGTATTTGAGCCGGTTCAGTCGACATAGATTAGGCTTAGTTTTGGACTGTCTGTGGTGAATCACATTGGAAATTTTTTTGTCTAGGCTTGGCCTTAATCAGGGTCTGGGAAACCGGAATTTTTTGTAGATAAGTTTCCAGATCAACACTCTTGGATTCACATGGGTGATGACTTTGATCATATGATTTGTAAAGCAACCTTAAGGTTTGATTGGTTAGTGTGATTCATACACTGATCAGGCATAACAGTACTGCTGTGTCTGATCCACTCAGACCAGCGCAACACACACTAACACACCACCACCACGTCAGTGTTACTGCAGTGCTGAGAATGATCCACCACCCAAATAGTACCTGCTCTGTGAGGGTCTATGGAGGTCCTGACCACTGAAGAACAGGGTAAAAGGGGGCTAACAAAGTATGCAGAGAAACAGATGGACTACAGTCTGTAATTGTAGAACTACAAAGTGCACCTATATAGTAAGTGGAGCTGATAAAATGGACAACGAGCGTAGAAACAAGGAGGTGGTCATAATGTTATGCCTGATCGGTGTATATAGAAACCTAGACACCTCAAGACGTCAGAAGCTTTATGTCTTGTCAGGTATTGGCTCACTGGAAGGTTTTAATCAGCTGTAAACAAGGCTGTGCACAGGCTAGTAATAACAATACTGCTTGTAATTAGTAACATGTTTACATCTGTACAGTATCACCCACATTAGCTACCAAATACAAGGGGCACCATAAACTGGTAGCAGGGTGGTGCCCCTAGTGGTCTGGTGCCCCTGTTCTGACCTGCCCACACACAGGCCTTGAAGCAGGATGCGTTCCATCATTTCTCTGACTGTAGTGTTTGCACACGTAGCACCATATTTACCTTATTTTTTTGTTTTATTTGATTTCTTAATGAAAAGTACACAGCCATGTAGAGGAATACAATCCAACTTTGTTTTAATGTAAATTTACAGTGCCAAAAAAAAACTACAAAGCCAAAACGTACTTTACACACCTCGATCCACTACAGTTTAACAGGAGTTAGTTACAAACACAAACTTGTTCATCAAATGATTAAAATACAGCTGCAGCACATAAGTAAAATTCAGTATCTTCAAACATGTCTCTCTGTAACATCTAGTCCAGTGTCTCCACATGCAAGATAAAGGAGGAGTGTGCAACTGGGGAAACATGATATAGGAGTGAATGGCTAATGACGAGAGAGAGGACAGTTTGTCAAATCACATTCCAGCTAAGAATTAGCCATTCAGCATATTCAGTGAGTACTCAACTGTGTACAAGTTTGATTTACAGAAGATTTACATGTTAGTTACATTTGCTGTTCCTAGTCTACCACACAGCTTAATGTGAAGACCTGTGTGAAGCTCAGTAAAAATAGTTCGGTGGTTACACTCAACAAGTTGCTAATCTTGGACCATAGTTTGCCCTTCATGATCATTAACATGACAAGCTGGATCGTAGCTGGGCTGGAACTGATCCTAGATCAGCCGACTTATGATATCACCTTCGGATATCACATTAGTCTTTGTTAAACAGACTTGCACAGTAGAGCCCCATGAGTGAGGAGCACTTTGCTTTAACTGAATTACTTCAGGAAGCAGAAACACAACAATGCCATGTAGTCCAGTCCTCGAGTCCTGTGCGCTACAGTAAAGTTCAATAAATAGATCATAAATAACGCAGCACAAAAGCAACACTGTAGATTTACCCTTGTGTTTGCTTTCTGGTTCATAATAACAAGCAATTACTTGTACCTTTTACAGTACTGTAAAAAGAGAAAAAAAAAAAACAATTCCAGTATGCGAACATTTCACATTAGGAATTAAAATGAAGGAAAACATATACAGACCATGCTACATAAATAATAAACAAAGTTCACAAACAAATAAAGAAAGAGGGGAGGAAAAGAGAAACAGGCTAACCATTAGCTATATCGACTCATGTTCATGGAACTTGCAATACTGAGCTCTGGATCCATATAAAAGCACATACTACACAATCACACCTTCCTTCAATCAAAAGAAAAAGTATACGTATACTTTCCAGTATATGTCACCAATGTACACTGTATAAATATATACACAGGTTGTATGTTAGCATTTAGGTAATGATAAATATTAAGTCCATGTCAATTAAACATCTTCCAGACTATGTTATATTTGGTCTTTGCTTCCTAAAGAGGTGTTTTCATGTTTCCCTGTGGAACACCGCAGCCATTCATACAGACATGCCTTGAGCTGAGGGGAGGGGCTGAGCTTCACACGACTATTTACAGCTACATAGTAAGCAGGCATTTGGAGAGGTATCTCTGATTGTATTTTCATTTAGTTTCATTCTTCGCCGTGTTAGTTTACCATGCAGATCACCGGTACATAGACGGGTGAGGATGAATAGGGACAGAGATGAGGACTGAAGTATCATCCCACTTTGAAGCTTTGCCTCCTTAATCAACATATCACTGTCCTCTCCATCAACATATCACTGTCCTCTCCATCAACATATCACTGTCCTCTCCATCAACTTCCTGGCCTTTCTCTCTCTCTCTGTTGCTGTAGTGTTAACATTACCAGGCAGAGTGCCAAGCTCACAGATATTAGGATAAAAAAAAAATAGGTTTCTGCTCATGCTGTTTGGATGCGACTGGTGAGTCATACTACACTCTACCATTCCCAAATGCACAAAAGCTGTTTCAATATGCGAGGAGCTCGGCAAGAAGACATAATGCATGATTCAAAAGACCTGAAATGCTTTTTCCAATAAATGAGTAAAAAAAAATATATATATGCCCTTCCTTGTTGCGATCCACGCAAGGCCTGCTGGATGTGTATAATGATTTGTCTAACCACTCTGTACATTTGCTAAAGAGAGGAAACTTTGAGAAAGGAGGAGTTTTGAGGAGGTGGGACTACAGAGATTGTAAGACAACATGAAAGAGTGCAACGGTTTTATTCTGTGTGGTTGGATGCACCTCCTGTTCTCTTCTCCAGGGGAACGCTCACTCTCGGGAGCGGCCCACAATAGCCAGGATGTACGTGAAGATGTTGATGATGTCAGTGTAGAGGTTCAGAGCAGCGAAGATGTACTCCTCTGGGCTGAGGGCCAACTTCTTGTTGCCTAGCAGAAGCTGAGTGTCCACAGCCAAGAACTGGAGGAAAAAACACAAACAAAGATGCATTGATTTCTTATGTAATATGTCTTTGGTATCTGCTAAGAATGCTCTGAATGTGATCTTCAGCTAATATCTATACAGGATACAACAAATGTTGGACAAATATTTGTTTTTTCTCATCACTAATTAACTGTATCCAGGACTCTCCTCCTTTCCCTTGATAGGTCATTGTTTCCATCATGTCTTCAAAGTATCCTGATCTTTAATACCTGATTTTCCAGCAATGGTCTCCAAAAAACAGTCCAAACTGCACCCAACCTTAGGCCAACTAAAACTTCTCTTTTTTATATTCCACCCATTAAACTACTGACAGACTTCTAAAACATTTTATTACAATACATCTTGTGGACTTTTCCAACACTGTCATGCCTACAAAAAAAAACCAACAGATGAGGTTTATGGGGAAAGAACTGTTGGCAGATGTACATGGAAAGACAGATGGACTGCATTTAGATGTTAGGGACAAACAGCTAGTACTTGCTCTGGTTTTTAAAGTTTTAAAGTTCACATGATGCCATAACACCTCTGATTGCTTTATGCTTGCCTGTTTCTCATATCCATCATCAACTAGTAATGTTGCAAATCAACAGCATTAACTCAGCGAGATTTGTCAATAATGTAAGTAGCAAATACAGTGAGCAGCTAACTTTACACAATTAACAAATAATACACAGTTCTCCAACATTATTTCAACAACGTGGCTGAAAACCAGTTGAAATGGCAGATTGTAATAAAATGCTACTTACACAGGTGAAGAGCAGAGCCCCCAGGGAGGCGTAGACGATGTGCAGGATCTTGTGGCGTATGAAGATGCAAAGGATGGAGAAGAGGAGGAGCACGATTAAGCAGACAAAGAGGACACCTCGGCATGAAGTGAAGTCATATTTGCTCTGGTTTGGGAGAAAAGAAAAAGATTATGAGAGCTAATTTGAGGAAACGGATGTCATTTTCTGACAACCTGAATACACTCTTTTTGCAAAGTCAACAATATCACAAAACTACAATTATTGTATAATAATTGAAGAGTGAAGCCACAAAAGAAACCAAGTATACAGCAATCAGAGAGATGCTGATAATTCTGCTACTAAACTGTTGCATAAGTAGTAAGGAGCGCATTATGGTCAGTAAACTGACCTGCAGGGAGAAGAGCACCACAGTAAAGCACACCACTGCAGTGATGCCCACAGCCATGATGACGGTATCCGTATCATAGAAGCTGGCAATCATCCCCACCATGTAGGACAGACTAAGTGTTAGAATGGACTAAAAGAGAGCGAGATAGAAAAAGAAAATCATTACCTTCACTCACAGATTCCGATTTTAAAACACCAGACACAAGAAGCATACAATACACACCTAGGTGTATCTACTTATATAATATCTTTGTATACAGTATTTACATTTGATATTTAAGTATATATATATATATATATATATATATATATATATATATATAAATATTTCAAATACAGCCTGCAGGAGAAGTTCCATTAAGGCATTAATAATAAATATAATAATGTAATTATTTATAAGTGCCCTTCAAATCCACTAAGAATGCATTGCTTGATCTTTCTACTAAAAAAAAACAATACAATCAAAGGTTAACATATGACTGATTAAATGTAAACGATAAGAGAAAATACTAGGCAATATTATATAAAGTGTATATTTATAAAGTGTGCAAATTTATTTTAGGGTGGGTGGGGTTGGGGGGGTGTCAGACAGGTTAAGGTGGGATGAGAGCACTGAGCTGTGCAGTGGTCTACCCTTCAGTTGGGGAAAACTGACAACATTTTCACTGGGGTGGCTTACGGAAACATTCCTGTCCTGAGTGTGCTTGATCAACAACAAACTGAATCTATAGGTTTGCCAATCCCTACCAGTGCCACCAGGTTCCATGGGTGTTTGCGACGGAAGTCTCCGCAGCAGCTAAGCACAATAAGAGACACAAAGAAGACTGCGTAGGACACATAGTACGGCCACCGGTTTTGTCGCACAAACAGTTTGACATCAGTTGAAAAGGTGAAAAGAGCAACGAAGGAGAACGTCACCATCAGCTGTACAGTTAAGACCATGAACACCTGAGAACAGTAACAGAGCACAAAGGTTAGACAAAGAAAACCAAACACAAAAACAAGATAAACAAAAAACTGCTCCTACAGCTCATGTACCAACCTAGTGTTCAGTTTTCATTGCCATACTACAAACAAGTGCCACTCATGTCCTCGACTCAAGACACATGACTGACCTATTCTCTGGTCTCTCACCTTTCTGATGAAGGCTTGCCGGATAGTCTTATCCTCCCATCCAGAATTGGCAAACTCCTCGTTGTCATAATAAGAAGGTGGCCCATCTCCACCGTGATACCCCGGGCTCATGGAAGCTGACAAAAAAAAAAGAAAAAAGAAAAAAAAAGAGTTGTATCACAGTCACTATTGGAAAGGTACGACAACTCCCCATAACCACAGCTGCAGTTGAAATTACTAAAGGTCATGGGGAATACAGTCTTAAAACATTAATGACACTGGATATTTCATTATTCAGTTTCTCTCTGGAAACAGTATTTCATTAAAAAGGACCAAGATCTCCATGAAGAGATCAACATATGATATTCACTCACTACTGAGGACAACAGTAATTTAAATTTCAAAATGACTCAATAAATGGAAAAAAACCTCAAAGATCGCGCTAATCTGGAGAATTTATAGACTGAAATGGAAAAAGCAGATGTCTAATGACTTCTTCCAGACAGAAAACTGGTATTAAGTGAACCTGGAAAGATTTCTCACTTGCCATAACAGTAAGTGCAAGTGATGTAAAAAGAAAGCAATGCTATAGGTCTATACTGCACAATGCCTTAACTAAAGAGACCTCATGTTAAAAAGACCTTGCAAAGATATGAAAATGAAATCAAAGCATAAGTTAATCAAATATGTTGCTTTTTCCAATCATCCAACTGCACAAACATAGCCAGGACATCAACAGTGGTCACCTTTATTCTATGAGCACTATTAATAAAATGATAAACACCATTGAAAGCTACATCGTTAATTAATGAACCCAAAATATAATTCACTTTAACTAAAAATTGTACCACCAGATCAACTAGCCTAAATGTCAGTAGATCTCATAAACCTAATGATAATATAGATTTTCAGCATCTAAACCTCACAGCCACCGTTTCTGGAACACAGAAGTAACTAAGCTCAATTCCAGTACTAATCTCATGTCCGAATAAAACTGAAATGCCTCTTTTTGATCAATGCCAAAGCCAAAAAACATGGCTAAAACACAGCTGCATGTGACCCAAAGATCAGTGTTACTTAATGGGTTACTTAACTCATTAAGTGGGTAAAGTGACATAAGGCACAGCCCTAAATAAATGAGTATATGTGCAAATTTGTGGTAAACATGCCATGTGAAAAGTTAATAAAGTCAATATTAACAGCAGCCACAGTAATTTGACACTAGGGAGGTGGAAAATACTTATTGTACCTTAGGGCGAAACCTTCAAAAGAGGTGATATTCATGATATTCATAGTTCTGTTCAATAATCTGAAACTGTTTCAATACTTACCATTTGCATCCATACCAAAACCAGGCTGCCCAGGACCTTGCTGATAGGGGCCTTGTGCGTATGGCCCCTGGGTGTATGGGGCTTGAGGGTAGGGCATTTGTGGGTAGGGCATCTGTGGGAAGGGCCCAGGGGCAAACCCAGGTGCTCCCTGGGGATAACCAGGTTGGCCATATGGTCCTGGTGCTGCGTATGGGGGCCCACCTGGGGCCTGGGTGTAGTTAGGTGGAGGCATCCCAAAGGCATCAGGCTGGGGTGGTCCATAGACATTATGGGGCTTGTTCTCTCCCATTATAGGGTAGCCGGTCTTGTCCTGGGACATGTCTCCTTTCCTCAGAACGACCCTGCAGGATGGACAGAGATACATGAAGTATGGGAGTGACATCAAGTATTATTGAATCACAATGTTTTAAGCTGAAGAACTGACATTTTTTACAAGAATCTGCACCTGTTCAGTTACACTGCTGAAACAGTGTACTTGGTCACAATTACTTGGTTTTTCAAGAATACACATTTAAATAATAAAAAAATATATATAAAATTTACATTCTGAATGAACAGGCAGTGGTTAGTTGTCAATTTGCATGATGGTGCATATTTTAACTGCTCCTAATCTAATAGTAAGAAACCTAATAGCCTGATGAACTAATTTTAATGCATTTCTTTGTTACAAAGGCTTCCTTGTTTATCTTTTTTCAGCATTTTTTGGAAAAGCTATATGCATGGTATGTTATTGTTCAGTTTAGTCCCTTTTGATTTTTGACGTTTTTGATAATCTCTAATTTCCAATCAAAATAATTGTAAAATTACTTGGTAATATAATCAAATATAATTGATAGTAACAGAAACTAAAGACTTGAATAAGACCCCAATTTAACCCCAAACCTCCAATTAACCTCACAGAGTCAGACTTAAAGCCTTAAAGCAGGTATTTGGATAGCAGAATTAGTTACAATACAGCAAAGGTTGCCCTGTAAAAGACAAACAGCTGGTAGCTGGATATCTTTCAAAGTTGAAGCCTGTACAGACTAATTCATTCATAACGTGACACTCGACCTCACTTTTAAGGCCCATGGAAGTTCACACACACCACAATGTGAAAATATTCGGGCACATTTTCTTCACATCAAACTATACACATCAGAAGTGATGCCATTTCTTTTGTAAATTCATTGTGTTGTTCTCACAGTGACAAAACAAATACGTGTGCAAAAAGACATCCTTTACTTCTTACATCACGGGCAACAGTGACATTTAGCAGGTGTTTTATTTTTGCAAAAAAATGAAAGGAGCACAGAGAGTTTCACCACATCATTCAGGGCCTGCACCATTTTCAGAGTTTTCACATATAGCTTGGATGTTTGTAACTCTGATTGAGGCCATTTGAGCCAAACATTTGATGTTTTGACTTTTTGAAGTTTGTGAAAAAGGACTAGCTGCTAGGACATAGCTGATTCATCAGCTTGGTTGTCACCATGCCAATGCCAGAGACACCTGGGCAGTGAGTTTGTTTCATCTGTGGAGTTTGCAAAATAAAACAGCACAAATAAAATAACCTCGTGTTTCACCTTCTGAAAAAACTGCATTTGTGCAAGAAAATCTATTATAACACAAAAAGAACAAGATCTGTGCCAGCCAATCAGTAGGCTTTTGTTACAAGGACCAAACTCTCTTGTCACTAAATAATAGCTCCACTGTCAACTTAGCTTGCTATTTAATTAGCTTGTCAATCCACAGCTACCAAAAGCTTAGGCCTGTATGTCAACAACAGTTCATTTTAAAACATTGCACATACCCAACTATAGGCATGACAAAAAGCCTAAAAGCACTGACCTGTAACCTGCAATAAATAGTTACAAATAAACTATTACTGTCACTACTGAGTATCAAAGAGCATTACATACAGAGCAGATTAGATTATTTTTTGGCATGTCTTGTTTATGTGAAGAAACAGGTATAACCTTCTTAGTTTTAAATTGAGGTTTACAGTCATGTCAGTTTCACTTGAATCAAGTATTTGGTGTACATTTCTGCCTAAATTCTGTGTGGGTGAAAATATCCTGGACAAATAGCAAAACAAAATGCTCTTTGTTTTGCTTGGATGAACAGAAGAGACATCAAATGGACTTTGGTTATTTATGACATCAAATATTGTAAATGATTAATGAAACTACATATCACTGCAGTGGAATATATGTAAACGCACCATCTAAAAAGCAACAAATCAAGGGACAACCGTTGTAAACATGCCGACTTAACCTAGATTACTTAATAAGGATTACATCACCCAGGTCCAAATCATGACTTCACCTGTATACACAAATAGGATTTCTATTCAAATGTAGGGATTTCCACTGCCAAAAGAAACCTGAATTAACTATCTATATCAGACACCCACGCTTTGGAGTAGCGTTTTACAGGAAGTTTGGTAAAGCTCATTTATTCTGTGTCATGTGAAACCTGAACTAATTCTTATTCTTCAGCTAACAAAGTAGGCAGGCGCTGTCACAAAAATGATGTAAATGTGGACAAATGTGAGATTGATAGTGGCAGCTGTGATGGACCACACTACATTATTTAGGAGTTACACAGAGGGCGCAAAGCAGGACGGGACAAGCAAAAACGGCGCTCTGGTCCAGAAGCTGAGCCAATGTCTTGACTCCCCATCAACTATAAGGGCTAAATGTAGCAAGATCTTAAGAGCACCCTTTCGCTATTTGATGAAAGACAGATGAAGATCAACATTAGGACAGTAAATCAATCCTAAACTCACAGTCCAAAACACTGGACGTTATTTTAAAGACTATTTGTAGTAATAAAAACTGTCCTTCAGTGAACTTTAATTAATGATTGTAGCTTTAGGACTTATTTATAAATGATGATTAGAATAAGCTCAAATGGTACAGACATCATTTGAAAAACTTCACTGGGATATTTAATGGAGTTCATACAGAAGCTCTGCAGATGCACGGTGTACGGTGTGGCTAGACAAACAAGTATTGGGCTACAGTCCAGAGGACCAGCCTAGATACTAAAAATATCCATGTGATCTAGTGCTCTGCAGTACTGACTAAATGCAATATCAAGATATTTTCCAAATATACTATGGTATCAGATGACATGTAAGTTAAAGCGGAGTTCCACTCATTTGTCAACATAATCACTGAGATGGAAAAAGTCATTTTATATGGAAAAAATCATCAAGAGAAAACTGATGCGAAATGGTGCATTGTAAATAAACTTAACAGCGTCTTTACAGTGGTGGTGATTGTGATGTCTTTGTGATGTCTACAGCACAAATATCCAAAATGACTAGTGAACAGGTATTTTCTGAGTTGATGATAATAAAAAAAAGGCCAAAAGCTTATCAAAAACTATTATAAAAAGTTTGATAGGTGTCTCAGGCATCAGACATCATATTTGTAATTGTTTTGTGTAATAAACACTATCATAACAACTGTGAACAATTCTGACTCGGCAAGTTACTCTAGCATTGCTCATTTTACATCAAACCACTCTGAATGACTTCATTTAGATTTTAATTTAATTAAATTGTTTTAATTGAATTACATTTTTGAATTTGGAATTCCTATTTTATGACTCCATGATTCCTGAGTGCTGGTGAGCTATGCTAAAAATATGTCTTATAAACTTTACAGCTAGATTTGATTGGATAAACATAAACACTAGCCAGACAAAACTTGATTTTCTGAATGAAAAGTTACTATTTATTTTTCTTTTATTACTATTTTTAATATAATAATATTATTTTTAATATAATAATAATTTTTCAAAACAATCTATGTGAAGTTCATAAGACAGGAAAACAACCGCTTGGCAATCAGGGGCATCACTGTCTTATGTAATAGAACCTTATTATGGATCTACTGCTTGTTATCTATGAATTAAAAAAAAAACTAAAAATCAATAATTTCATGTGTGGTGATCAGTGCTGGAATGCCAGATTAGATAATATATCACTCAGCGTGATACGATCGCTCCAGTAACACACCACAAACCGACAGTTCCTTCCAAGATTGGTAATATTATATAGCAAATTTTAGCCAAATACCCCAGAATCAGGTTTCTTCTAGTTCCCAGTAAACAGCAGGTCAGGAAAATCTTCAGTTATCCACAGCAAAATATTCTGCAAATGCACAAGGGCACTCAGCGCCATGCTATGACTCAGGCTAAACATAGCCTGGTCGAGTACCCAACTTGAGCATGGAGATTACATTTCAAAACAAAAAGTGACTAAAAAACGACTAAAAAAAAGCACTTCTACAGTCCGATAACCTTGATTTCATTTTCATTAAAGGAGAATTTCAAAGATTTTTCAAAATGTCTGCATAATTAAATTGGTAAGATATAAACAGTATGAAGTCATTCATAGAGGTCTGATGTGAAATGATTTCACAGAAAGTTATTATTACATGAAATGGTTATGAATACGCTACATAATGCCCAAGGCAATGTTTCATGATAGGTCTGAGATAAGTATTTGGCTAAAAATGCTAAAAGGCAAAATAGCACCTAAAGGAAACTTACCACTATTACATGTGTAGGTTCACTGATCGTTTTGGATAGTACATAAAATAGCTAAGTTTGCGTTCTTGACATAGTGACCCATGGTTCCTATCACCACCGCTGTATAGAAAATCAGATTCGCTAAGTTTCTGTACAGTGAACTAATTAGCATGAAATCCCTCCGAATGACTGCTTACTTTTCAATGACTGACTTAACTGAAATTTTGAAAAGTCAGTGAAATTCCCCTTGAAAGGCAAGTTTTCAGATCAAAAGTTATTCTGTTGATAAAGTCGACAGACTTTAGATGCTGTAGGCTATACATTTTTGATCACAGCTGCCACTTCTTAGAAACCTGAGGCTGAGAGGGGGAAAAAAGTCACCATGGCCACAACTCTCAGTTACTGACTGCAGCACAGTGTTTCATTAGGACCCTTCAGTACAAAGCAGCTTTCAGAGGGGGCTACACAGTTTCTAATTAAACACTACTCAACTGTTCTCCAGTTTTTAAGAAAAGTTTTTAACAGAGTGACAAATAAAAAAACGGGCAGAACCTCAAAACTCTTTCCCTCACTCATATGCTCACAACCCATATTCTGCTGTGTGCCGAAGAAAATCAATTTATTACACATTCTCAGTTGCTTTACGCTGTCTCACACACATGCTTTCTCTGTCACACACCCTACGGTGGATACTGGCAGAATTATGCAACACTGCTCCATTTCCACTGGATGCCAAATCTCATGTGGCTTATTTCAGTTCTACAGTTCTAATCTAGCACTGTGGACCAGGGCAGACTGCGGGGCAGGGGGGCCCTGCATTTTTTTATTTGTTTTTTCTGTGCCAGTGAGAACAGAGGTAGTGAATGCAGGGGGGCGTTCACTATCTCTGTTTTCACTGGCACAGAAAAAACAAAGAAAAAAATTCCACTGTGATGCCCACTTCTCAGAAACAACTATAATCCTTTAAACTTATGTAGGAGATTCTTTCGAAGGCTCCTGTGATCATCCCTTTCTACTGTCAGGAATGATCCTCAACCACTAAAAAAATCCCTATGCAAATTATTTTTGCTGTCACAAAATGTGTATTTTCAGGAAAAACACATCATTAAGCGCTGCAGAACAGATCATATCGAATAACATTACATACAGCGGGTGCCCGAGTGACATTATTGGAGGGAATGCGGTTAGAGCAGTGGTGTGCTTGCATGAAAAGGGAATTAAACCCTGCTCTCTGACATTCAGGGTGTCTTACCCACTCTGTGCTGTAGCTGCTTAGAGCACACATCCACATTTACAGCTGAACTACTCTATCCTTAACTACTGGCCTGTAAAAATACTAAACATTATGATTATTCTCACACAATCCCATTGTTGTGTGTAAAATGTGTGAAGCAGTGATGGCTACTGGCACAGCAAACTTGCATCACCATCAGGGCCTTTTTAAGGAATTTTCTATGTAATTGCTTTTGTAAACTTAAAAAAAACACTGTTGTGGGAATGCTGTTTTCACTAAAAGCCTTATGATGCAAAAAAGTTGTGCTGTAAGTAGCTACTTCATTATTTTTATTTTACTCTTTGCATGGTTTTGTAATTTCTGTAATTTTGTCATTTCTGTTATTTGCTTAAAGGAATTGTTACAGTGATGGCCTTTTAATCAAAGAACAACAGGAAAAAATGCATTAGATTTTAGGGCTAAAATCTAATGCAAATTAGATTTGTTCATACAACCCTGTTTCATTTCATTTTAATCATTTACACCCTACAGTTAATTTAAATCGTACAAAGACAACTTATCAAATGTTGAAACTAAGAAATTTTATTGTTTTTTGAAAAGTTGCCAGCAACACGTTTCAAAAAAGTTGTGACAGGGCAACAAAAATCTGGTAAAGTTCTGTAAAACACCTGGTGGAACATCTTACAACTAAGTTAATTGGCAACAGGTTGGTAACATTATTGGGTGTAAAAAGAGCATCCCAGAGAGGCTGCATCCTTTAGAAGTAAAGATGGGGAGGAGTTCACCGCTCTGTGAAAGACTGCACGGGCCAATGACGTTTCTTAACATAAGATAGCACAGAACTTGGGAATTTCATAATCTACAGTACATAATATCATTAAATGATTCAGAGAACCCAGAGAAATATCTGTGAAGAATGGACAAGACGAAAACCAATACTGGCTGGCCCTCTGATCTTTGTGCCCTCAGACAGCAATGTATTAAAAACAGACACGACTCTTCTGTGCAAATCACTGCATGGGCTCAGAAACACTTCTGAAAATCACTGTCTGTGAACACAGCTCGTCACTGCATCCACAAATGCAAGTTAAAACTCTACCAAGCAAAGAAGAAACCACATAGAAACAGGATCCAGAGCGTGGCCGCCTTCTCTGGGCCGCCTTCTCATCCTCCGGGCTAAAGAGGAGAGGAACCATCAAGCTTGTTATCAGTGCACAGTTCAAAAGCCAGCATCCATGAGGGTATGGGGGTGCATTAGTGTACAGGGCATGGGTGACTTGCACATATCTGAAGGCACCATTAATGCTGAACAATATAGGCTTTACAGATTTTGGCAATATGTGTTGCCATCCAAATGACGTCAGGGAAGGCCTTGCTTATTTCAACAAGACAATACCAAACCACATTCTGCATGTATTACAACAGCATGGCTCCGTAGTAAAAGAGTCTGGGTGCTAAACTGGCCTGCCTGCAGTCCAGACCTGTCACCCACTGAAAATATTTGGTATATTATGAAACAAAAAATGTGACAAAGGAGACCCCAAACTGCTGAGCTGAAATCCTATATCTAGCAAGACTTTTAAAACTACAGCAACCGGTCTCCTCAGTTCCCAGAAACTTACAGAGTGTTTAGAAGAGGTGATGCAACACAGTGGTAAACATGTACTTGTCCCAATTTTATTGAAACGTGTTGCTGACATCAAATTCAAAAAGGGAGTATATTTAAAACAAAACAAAACAAAAAAATAATTAGAATTTCTCAGTTTCATATGTTGTCTATGTACTATTTTCCATTAAATATAGGGTTTAAATGATTTGCACATCATTACATTCTGTTTTTATTTACATTTTGCACACTTTCCCAACTTTTTGGGAAAAGTTTAATTATATTCTACATTATACAAGAAATTTTAAGTGGAGAGCTCTTGAACTTGCAGCCTGGCACAATAGATTCAAGCCTCAAGACTAAAAAAATTGATGTGCTGCCTTTCCTAGCCCCACAATATATATTTTCCCCCAAAGTCTTCAACCCTATAAGATATGCAGAATATTATCATTACTATCATTACTGCTATCTACTGCTGATTAAACTGTAATCTACTGCTGTTTATTTTCACTTGCCTCAAAATGTTACAGTTTAGTCTTGTCTTCTAGGGGTTAGTTAATACAGCTCCATCAAGAACCCAAGCATATTAGCTACTAATACCTATAGCTGCACAGTTCCATAGGCAGACATGTTCAGTAGAGTGTGGAAATGGATTTGAGCCGTAGACAAATAAGGTTATCTGCAATCCCCATCATGAGCCGTCTGTGCTACCTCAGCCCATTCAGAACAGTGTCTTTGCTGACAGCACAAGCTTTCCACCCTGTTACCTCTCTTTCACCCCATCACGCATACACAGACACCCAGACACAGACGTGTACACACATTGAGAGAGAGAGAAAGAAAGAGATAGAGAGAGAGACAGACACACACACAAATAGAGGGGGAGAGACAGAAAGAGAACTGGGACTTATGTTGATGAGATCAGAGGCATTATGTGTAATCTTTTCAAGCCAGGTGATTTTTTTTAAGTTAAGAGCAGATGTGAAAAATAGCTGTTTTTTGTAACTGTTGGTCACACACTTCTGATCCTCCTAACACTGAGGAGAAACTGAGGCCTCTGCAGTGTGATGAGTTTCTTACAGTAACCTTAATGATCAACAGATTGCTCTTTTTATTGTCTAATCACTACTACGTCACTGTCACAACTGGCTTTTGATATTAGGCAGACAAAAAATTAGTCTTCAAGTATTCAGACACCCACAGTTATCACATAAAACTCTCACCAGAAAGTCAAGTTAGGTTAAGTCACTACGTTAAGCACTCAAATTCTTTGATGAAGCCCTCTGAAGGACCTTGTGACAAGCATGTGGATCCTAATACACCAAGAACACAGTCAGGCCTCAGATCATTACAAAGACAAAAACTACTCACAAGGAGGAAATCATCTAACTGGGTAGGAAATGTTGCGTCAATAAAACATAAAAGGCTAATAATGCACAATTTTCTTGTATTTTATTTTTTCCCACCTATCGCAATTGTGTAGTTTTAGACACCCAAAACAGTCATAACTCATTTTTACATGACTATTTTCCAACCTCTCTTTTTTGTGATCATTTTTTAATTTTATTTTATTTTACTCAGACGGCACTATTACAGGACTGAAGCAAACCTGAAACAACACACTTTCCCTCCCCTGTATTAATCTCACAAGTCCACCCATCCCCTCTCTCTGTACATTACACTGCTGACAATAAGTTAAATAAGATTTTAATAAACATATTAAAGATTAAAAGAAAGATGGTAGCATGCTAGCCCCTACAATGTGCAACATGCCATTTCAACACTGTCCCAAAAGTATCTTTAAAACAGCAACTTCACAGGAGAAGGGAAAAAAGTTAGAAACATAGACGTTCTTTACAGTTAATGTAATTAATGTAAACATGAAATGATATAGAAAAATATAAACTGGCAAAAATCGAGATACTTGCAGACTGGGGACTGAACCTAAAATTTTGAAACTTGGTAATATACATATACAATATAAAATACAATATTTACTAGATAAAAATGTGTTTTTCCATGATATGGGCCCTTTAAATCTGCTAAAATACTTTACCAATAGGCTTGACCAGAGTAAAGGGGTTTAAGTCATTTTCACCCTTAGCATTTTGTGTTACTCAGGGACAAAGATAAATACTGGCCACTGAACTAAACAGAATTGCTGAAGGGACCCCACTGCACCAGCACTACGAGACTTAATCATGACTTCAGTCAAGTAACATACCTTTTCATTGTTAACCATGCAACTCTCCTATTTCTGACAACATACTGACATAAAAGGTCATTTTGTAACACTCCACACCATACATACAATCACACACACGCATACACACACAGAGACAGACACACAGACACACAGACAGACAGACAGACAGACACACACACACACACACACACACACACTAATTTAGCATTATGAGATGCTATCCTCATTTAAGCCTTGTGTATATGCAGCCTACAGACACTCACACTATTCTTTACTTAGGTTAAAATTCTATTTGTATTCAACTACAAATGATAACCTAGATAAAGGCATATATAGTGTCTTGAGACTAAAGCAATCTTTTAGTCCAGGTATCTAACTGGAGGCTATGACAGAAGAATAAGAAAAGACAACAAAACCCAAGACCCATTAAAAATTAATTTCTTTCAAGGGAAATAGAAAAAAGAATAAATGAGATCCATTTAGTTCCTCAGGGGTTAAAGAGGAAAGGAGAGAAATCCTCTTAGGAGACATGTGGTGGATAAAATGATACTATCCTGAGCTACAGCTGATGTAGTCCACAAGAGGAATTAAGAGGGAGGCACTGTAGTGCAGATCACTCTAGTCAAACAACATGCAGTTGTTCCAGAGAAACCATTAGCTGCTGAAATTCCTCTATTAAGTCTGCAGAACTCAAAGGCTGCAGATATTTCCAAGCAGAACTGAGTGGTTTATACCGACATATCATCATACGTCACAACTGGACAGCAAATCTGGAAGGACTTACATTTAAAACGATAAACATCGCCTATAATAACTCAGTGGTATAGGGCAGTCTTTGTGGCACTCCTCCTAGAATGACTTTGCACTTCTGCTGAGGGCAATGACACAGTATTTCTTCAAATGTGGTAGGGGCTGCACAGATCTACAATTTCTCAATTTTGATAAGGATATGGGTATCACAGATGGCTGCAATGTGCAAATGACCTTTCTAACCAATCACAATGACCGTGGTGATGATCTAGATTGATGTTTCTGTGGGTGTTCTTATAATAATAATATTGGTCAAATTTTGTCAAAAATAATGCAGGCCAATCTTTAACCATTTTACACTCATTTTTGATTATACTGCAAGGCACAATCACAATATCTAGCAATATAATCATAATACTAGCCTTTCATCCATAACACTCAGCTCTAAAATATGTTGGTTATAGGAAGCCACTTTTCATTGGCTTGGAAATCAGCATTCGGTACGCATTCTGCAATGTTAATGTTTAAATCCCCTCTTACGATAATTTGTGATGCTTTGGTGTGATGGGGTTACATTAGTGTTTACTACATACGCAGTGATGTAAGAATTGTGGGCTGATGCTGATATCTGATGCCATGTACATTTTCAATGCCAATATACAAACATTTATAAAAATGTAGAAATTGGAACTATATCTACCTGAAGTAGCTTTACAGAGAAATCTGACGTTCATTTCTGTAGGGTTGCAAATACAGACAAATTAATAAAATGTAGACATTTCAGCTCAGTAGCCCAGTGCTGCCTACATGTTCTGCTCTTCCTGAGTACAATAAATACATCATCGAACATCGGTTTGAAATATCGGTCCAGTGCCGATATTTTGTTTTTATTCCTGCCAATACTGATGATTCTAATAAAACTGAGCAATCCTAATGTTTCCAAATTGTAGATGGAGAAGTATTATGTCCCCAGCAATCTCTTTATAACTCTGCTTTTGTTTTTGATCCTTTTGTGTCTCTGTCATACGCTTTTACAGGAGAAACTGTTTTACCTCATGTTGATGTATGATTCCTTTCAATATGCAAAGCAAATAAAATATTATTGGGAACGAAACATGCTTCCTTTGCCCAAAATGACTCAGAAGAGCGCTCAACTAGTGTGCTTCTGAAAACAACACAACAGGTTTCAGTTTTCATTTGTAATTCATTTAATTTGTAAGCCCTGTTTGCTTCCAATTTTTTTACGAGCATTATAGAGGCAGGCTGGCAGGCTGTGGTCTATGTAAAAAGCAGGCAGTGCAAATCACAGCTCACAAACAGCTCAGGTAGCTATAGGGTGTATTCATCAATACACTGATGCAAGACTACACATAATGGAAACATGCAAAGCCAGTGGCTGTATTCTACAACCAAATTTACAGCATTTGCATAACTTATTCTACATGTGACTCACTGAAAAAGAGTGTGTTAAAAGTTCAAACAACAAACACACTTCCATGGCTGCTATCCTTTGACAAACAAACATAATCAGAAGGACTGTCATCATCTTTTTCCACAAAAACATAGAAGAAAACATTTTTCAAGGGGGTTCCAGGCCACTGTAGGCCACCTGAGTATCTGACATTGCTCAGTTAGTATATTCCCTTCAATTACCATCTTTTCCCACAATTTACCAACAACTTCAGACAATCACACAAGAAGGCAGAGGCTAAGGAAAATGGATGAAATTTCCACTGTCGTGGGTTATAAGTCGGTATAAGTGATAGATTTGGGTAATAAAAATTAAGACTACTTTTTAGAAAAATGGTATTTGTTTTTGCACCTTAGTGTGTTTTCTCATACCCTGCGCCTCTCATGAAATGTACATGCCAGTTCTGCAAATAGCACAGCACCTACAACCAGATTCAAGAAGACACACCAATTTCGAAAGATGTGATACTAGGATTGAGAAATAATTAAGAATGGTAAAACTGGAAAACGGTGAGTGTGAACACTGGTAGGAAGGCTCCAGTCCAGTCGGACAGAAATATATCCAACACTTTACAATTTACTTCAAAATAGGGCCTGTAACGATTTTAAACATCTTTGCATTACATTAAAATGACAATTTTAGCAAGACCGTCAGTAACAGTATACTGTTACACTTCTTGAAGCTCTACCTCTCTGGAATATTGAACAAAACAGCTTCCAATTACCGCAAGCAAAAATATCAATACAAATTTCACCCAATAAATGTTGCTAGTACACTAATGTGTCTATTTCTGAGCACTGTTCTTTCACAATCTCAGGTGTTCTCTTTCTTTCTACACATTTTTGACAGTGACTCTGGATTCACTTTCTGGATTCTCTATTTGTTCTCAGTAAGCTCTTTGAACAGCTGCATCTTTACCTTATCTCTGCATCCAATATTGACAAACATCAGTGTCAGGAGGCAGACTAAATTGAGTCAATGAAGTCTACACAGACGTAATGCGATTTACATCCAGGAATATTTCACTGAAGACAGCAAGCTGTTTTACAGAGAAAGCAGATTCGCAAGCAACACAGCAGCCCACAACAGAACAGTGACAATTTATTGGGGCTAAAAATGCTGTTAGACCCATCACTGCAGATCACTCCATACCTCCAGGTCAGATTAAAGATTGTAACAGGATACAGATAAAGACCTTCGTTTAGGTCCTGGCGGAGCAAATTAACTTGAATGTGATGCAGCATTATGTGCTGAGATGGGGTGAAAGGCCTGATGAGTTGGCCCAAATGCTGTCAAGCAAGGGAGGTGCTGCTGGTGACTTGGCAATTTGGGGGAATTCATCACTTTCCTTATCAAGGCATGTTTTGAAGTGGTTCCCACAAAGAGCAACCAAAGCCAATATGATGTCACAAAACTAACATGAAACATGGACATGAAATATAGAATCAGACCATCTAGATATGCTTCTTTGTGTGTTTCTGAGAGACCGGATGAATAAACAACTGCTGTCTGCATGAACTTCTCAACATGCACCTGAGTTTAATATCCTGACAGTGACCAAATCCCTCAAACCCAGCGTCAGTGCGTCATGTGCACTTTATCAGTGACCTGTGCACCTGATAAAGAAACTGAACAAAACCACAGAAAACATTTGGTGACCAAAAGCTTTTGCTTTTTATGGACGTCAATCACTAAAATAAGATAAGGCTACATTTATACACTCTTGAAGAAGATGGTTCTCCCAGGGCTCTTTAGTAAAGAGAACGAGTTTTATTTAGAACCATGAGTTCTACACAGAACCATTTCATGCTTAAACGCTTCTTTGAATGGTGAAATGGTTCCTTGGGTCAGCAAGAGTTCTTCTACTGTTACAAGCTCCACATCAAACCAATAGCAGAAACCCTTTTTGGTGCTAAATAGAACCATTTTCAAAAAGGTTCTATACAGAACCATATACAACACATTCTCCATCAAACTGAAGAACCATTTCAACATGCAAAAGAACCATTTAGTCATGAAATGATTCTATATAAAACTCATGGTTCTAAATAGAACCTTTCCCTTTTCTAGAGAACCACCTTTTTAAGACTGCAGCTGTCTATAAATAGATGAAGTCGCTGGCAAAGTAACGCAGTAAGGCGCACTGGAGCTGGCCGGAGCTGGCCACTGCAGTTTCCTCAGCTTTATTCTGTATGTGAGGCACCGCCAAGACATACGTATCTAACACTCTTCATAAAGATTTATAACATAAGTTCATGTAATATATCATTTCGCACGTCAGACACCGACTGCTAACGAAAACAGCCGAGGCTGTAGCTGAGTGTTAATCGTTTAAGGCAGCGAGGCTGGCCTGTCGTCCTCAGGGCTTAGACTGTCATCAGCCTGCATCAGCCGAGGGAGGATAACGCGGGGGCTACAGCTAACGGGCTGCGCAACGCTCGCCATAGGATATTAATGGCAAATTAACCAGCCACATGTACGACCCACACGTCAAAAATGAAACAAAGAGCCACACAAAATTAGTTAACGATAGATGTATGGGCTGAAAATGTTCGCTTTTCCCATTTTTGGCCTGAGCCTGTATCGTTATGGATGACAACATCTCGTTTGCTAACCAAACATTAGTGCGTGACTGAGGAGCGAATACTGAGGCGGCTAACGCGGTAACGTCAGGTACCTTCAATCTCACTGAGGTAAACACTGCGCTATTTACTCGGAAAGCCAAACCACAACGCATATAAGCAGCGAACAGAAGTCTTACCTTCTGAATAGCGACGCCTATAAGCGGAGATTTCAGTCAGACAGCGGTACTGAGGTCTCTGTCGGTGGGTCTGAGTTGACAGGTTCGACCGTTTGTTCTGGATCTGATGGCGCCCCCCGCTAACTGTCTGAGCGCAACAGCATCTGACGTCACCTCACAGGTCACGTGCCAGCAGAGAGACGTCTCATCCAGAGCTCTGTGGAATTTTCTACAAACTCCCAGATTTATCAGCCAACTAACGTTACATCAGCTCCTTCACAGACGCCCCTAGAATCACGCGTCCTCCTCCGTTACACGGTGACCTAAAAACACTCACACACTCGAGTTTCAAGCACAAGTTCTTTATTGCATCATCTTGACATCACAAGGATTTATTAGTTTTCTGTACAGTGCGCAAAGAGAGTACAAAGTGGAAGAAGAGCTGGCTTTCAGTTTTCAAGACAGCATCCATCTCACTGTGAGATCCTACAGCAAGTCCATCATGAAGAGTGACTATATTATCAAAACCCCATGACGTGCCATCACTCAACATACTGGACCTCCTTCTGTTAGAGGTGCAGGCCTCCATTTCTGCATACCGCCACCCCTGTAGGGGTCTTTAATGACCCAACTCCACTAGATTCTATATCTGCTGGCAGTTCTTAAGCAGATTGTCCAGCTCTGTCTTGTTGATGGTCCCATAGGCCTGAGAGTAGCTTCCCAATTTGGCTCGAGGATCTCCGGCAGCAGAGACATTAGAGTTGCTCTGGAAGACCTTTTTGCTAAACCTGGGAGGAGGTTTTGCATCCCGTGTCTGTGAGGGTGAACGCTGATTCTGCAAAGCCACAAAGACAGCAAGAGACAGAAAAGCATGTTAGAAGATTTTTTTACATTTTTTATTACAGTTCATGAGGTTTTTACTTCACATTTTCATTGTCATTTTTCACTTCATTTCAGGTAGTGATGAGGTTACCAATCTCTTTTGCAAGGCTGACCAGTTACAGAATTGTTCAGTGTCTATTTATTTCATTTTCCACACCAACAAATATTTTAAAAAAGATTTAATGTTTAAGTGAGAAATGGTGAAATGGATAATATGAAGTAGGGGGAACTGAGCAAATATCAGAATGAAACTCATCACCTACAATAAAACATAAGGGTCTGTGAGCACTTGCAATGTACTGTACTATCAAATGCGTATTGAAACTTGGATTAAAAAAGCGTCCACTGTAATCACGGGAAAACAATCTATTTCTGTTCATTATTTACCTACTTTATAAAGTACTACTGTAATGTAACTACATAATAACACTATAAGCTTTATGTTTTGTCTACGTTTTCAAATTACTGTAAATTAACTTCACAAGACCTCAAGAATTATCATCGCTGTCCAAAAAAATGTATTTCCATTGTTTCATATTTTTATTTTCTACATCATTTGGACACAGCAGTCGTTCTTTGCACTGTGTGAAAATTCCATGTTAAATGGGCTGATAGAAATTATCCAAAATTGATTAGAAGAATCAAAAATCTTTTTACATTAATTTACATTAAAAGTAAAGAAACTTTCTGTCATCTTCTGTAAAGTTACCATTATGGATATTATTATTACTATTATTATTATTATTATTACTATTATTATTATTATTTTGACAGTGACATTATGTATATGTGCCTTTTCCTTTATCTTATTCAAGACCCCACCAATTTCAATTACACCCATTTTTCAAAAATTTCTCCCATAGTTAAATAATTAAGATTTAAACAAAGTGCTCTGTTCTAGAGACACTTACCGCATCAGATCTGTTCACAGTGGTGGGAATAGGTAGCAGACGCCTGAAGTGGTTAATGCCACTAAAAGCTATTACATGACAGGTTTACATACCTTTACAGTTGCTTAAGACTTTGTTTTCTGATGGGTTTGATATATGCTTTTGATCGAAAACATATTTTTAAAAAAAATCCATTCGCAGCAGAGAGGGCACTATATAATAAAATAGTCCCCAAAGAAAACTTATTTACTTACTTTCAGATTTATCACTATTTTACTATTATCAACATTACATATAAAACATAAATCAGAAGACACATGTAGGTTTGTTAATCGTTTTGGACAGTAATGTAAGTAAAATGGCTATATTTATGTTGTAGACATAGCGACGCCTGGTTCCAATCACCACCACTTTAAATAAATCTGGGTGGGCTCCAGGAGCTGGTAGTGTGTACCATCAAAATCTAAAACATTTTCACTGAGATATGGAACCTCACTGTTTCATCTAATCTAATACATGCATCACATGCACAAAATGCAGTCAAGCTGCAAGGCATGACGATACAGAGATACAGCACTAGTAACAGGTGGCAGCGAGGCCTCCTTCTGATCTGTGACGAACTGGTAGGACGTCTCAATATGTCAGTGCTTTTTTGCCCTCTCTCTTGTGACAGTTTTCCAAAGATCAACATTTACTACAACTCTGGGTAGGCGAAAGGAGGAGTGATGCTGGAAGAGAACTGACAATAGTCCATAGGGATGTAGCTGATGTTATTATGGGTACGATTTTGTGATAAAAAGAGACAACAACTGTGTGCACTAATGCCATTTAAATACAGAGTATTGTAATTTCTGAAATGATTTTATATGTTAGTAAAATGCTCTACATATGCAGTGCAGTTTAATGTGCATTTAAATTATGACTCTGTTTTATCTGCATTCGTCAATCATTAAAATATAATGTAAGGTACTGATTTGTAAAAGAATGAAACACGTGGCCTACTCACCAGGCGAGCAGAGGTGACACACAGACCCGGGGACAGCATGGGCTCCTCCTTGCGGAGCAGAGGGTTGTTCTGGGGCTGTGAGAGGGTGAGGGAGAAAGAGCGGGTGCGTGCCACGGGGGCTGATTGACCACGCTGCTGACTCTGCTCTACACCCTAATAAACAAACAATCATCAATGATCAGACACACAAAGGTCTAGCTCACCAACAGGTAAACGAAGGGTGTGCATCTCTGATCTCACAAAAATTCCATTACAATTATTTAGCACATGATTAAATGCATCAAGAAATCTTAAATCTCACCACTGTTTGGTTTAATTCAATTTGAACAAGTGCTGGGGCTTGTCTCACAAAGCAGGATTTATTGCTTAGCCAGCTAACTTTGAACTTCGATCTAACCCTGGATTTGCTGTCTTACGACAGATCACTTTCTACTGGGATACACTACTATGGCAACTTATACTTCACACCTAACCTGCTCCTGAGCAGGTTAAGTTTGGGATTTCGGAATGTAAACAGCTCCTGGACCATTCAGGGCTTCTGACCTGTCAGGGACTGACAGAGGTGGACCTCTCCAGTCAATGTTTTTTTCCCTTTTTTTATGGAGTCAATCAAGTAAAGAACATCACTTTTTAGCAGAGGAAGCAAATCGCACTACATAGATAATAAGAACATAAAGCAGTTATTACTCCTATAAGCACTAACACTAACAGCACTACTTTTTACTGTTATAAATGTTATAAATTATCTAAATATTTATGTATATTTCTTTTTTCCTTCTTTGGCAGCTCCTCCTCATATTTCACACATTCCTTGGACAGGAACTCTTTCTCTGTTGAACTTGCTTTGTGAGACAGGCCCCTGCAGTGAGGTGCTGGTTGGTGCTGATTGTTTGCAAACTTTCAAACAATGCAGCTGCATTAGATTAATAATTTGGGACAGTCCATTTTGCACACTGACACAGTTTTGCACAGCAATACACCCCTAGCACATACTTTATTGATTATTATTAGAATCATGATGCATCAGTGCCTTTTTTACCAGGCAAAAAGGAACCGGAAGTGTTTATGATACACTTTTTATCATGTCAAAATAACTAAACTCAGTGCAGTCAAAATGCATTGAAGGCTGAGAGATAAACCTTTGGTCAGAAAGGAATTGAGAAGAGTGGCTTCAGGTCTCACCTTGTTAGAGTTCTCTGTAGGCAAGATGCTACCGCTGTCATGGTTTTGAGGTGGATGCACCATCTTTCTGCCAAATCGGTGATGCAGATGTTGAGGGGAAACGGAAGGGGTACTGGACGATTTGACCACACCATCTGGTAACATAAAAGATCAAGTATTTGCACACTGCTTGAGTGCAGAATTTGAGGTTTATAGACTATTAAGTAACCATTCTGTGATTGTTATTAATGTATGTGAGTATATGTGTTTGGGAGCCTGAGTTACAGTACTAGTACTGTGCAAAAGGCAGAGCTACACAGCTACACATCCTTTCAGACCCACAATGTTGAATTATCTTCTCACCATGGAAGAAAGGGAAAAACCTGTGGATTTTTTCAGATCTGATGCAAGAGTGGAGCTTGATTTTGTCCTATTTCTCTTTAAAGCTTTACATGCTGTTTATTGGGCAGTGACAGTTTTTGTGGTATACTAGATCTTGCATGGTTGTTAGGATTCAAATTCTGTGATTATCCTTTAAATAATGATCATCTTTTAATAATTTTTGGAACCCTTTTTACTTTACTTTCCATATCCTTATGCAAGGATGGTTTATTTTATATTTAATCTCCTTGGAAATATCTCCTAAAAAAATGAATAACTTGTACTTAACGGCTGTTCTGACTGGACATTTAATACATAAAAGCTGGTCTCTGACTTTTGCACAGTACCGTATGTAGTACAGAAATGGTTTATTTTAAGCAGGACTCACTGGACACATGTGTGATGGGGTTGTATGATATCTTGGCCATGCTGGGGCTGGTGGCTGGACTGTTTCTCTCAATGACTGTCTGAGCTTGCTCTTGTGTGGGGACAGGCTTGGCAACAATTGGTCGAGTTGCAGGATGGTCTGTTTTGTTATGGACTGATTTCTTTTCACCATCTCCATCCCCTCCCTCTGTGTCTTCCTTCCTACACTCTTTGTCTTGTCCATTGGCCTTATCCAGTTTGTTGTCTCCACTAACTCCACCTGTTTTCTCCTCAGCTTGCTGCTTCACATGAACTCGTCTTTCCATTTGGCGAGTGGCCCGTTTCTCTAGAATCATCTGTTCACAAGACATTTATAAAAAAAAAGGGTTATTGCCTTCTTGTGAAGGTTTGAAAGACCCACTGAAGTAGAACACAGCAGCTACCACTCAGCTTTGATAATGTTCCTATTAAGACTTTTTTGATATCCATTATTTGAGATCAGATGACCCAAAAAATATTTCCCTTTTTAATGTGCATTGGAAAAAAACACAAGCTTACTCCTACTCCATGACACAGCTCTTTTGTTGTCATAGCACACATATCACATGACTGATTTCACATGGAAGATTATGAAAGTGCGCTTAAGAGTAAAATATGAAAACAAATCAGGACATGTATGAGTGTGGTCACTTCACCTCATAAAGCTTGTTTCTGTACTGAGCAACGGAGAGCTGGACATCATCATCCACAGGGAGAATAACATCATAGTCCAGACTGGGTTCTCTAGCTGGATTGTGAAACCTAATATAAAAAAAGCAGGAAAAGTCATTAGATTCATTAATGTATCTGATATTGTGGTTACAAGATATTACTGTTACAAGAAATCACAAGTCTTTAAAATCCACAAGGTTTGCCTGTGGAAACTGTGCATTAGTAAAGTGATTCCATTTACTTGGCCACATAAGGGTGCTGAAGGGCTTGCTCTGCTGTCAGCCTTTTATCTGGGTTAAAGACCAGCAGGCGCTGTAGCAGATCAAGAGCATCTGGTGGCACTGATGGCTGTAGTAAGTCACCCAATGGAACCTGTGGCCTGGACACACAATAAAAAAAAAACGTATTCAACAATGTTCATGTTAGCTGCACCCACTAGGACATGTGCTGAGGCTATGTCATGATGACTGAGATTTAAAAAGGAGGAACCATAGTGAACTAAGTTCAGTAATGTATGTGTAATATGGTCATTTGTATATATCAAATGGCTAATAATAGAAATAAATCTTACATTACATTCAGTTTTAGATTTTTGACACATACCTAAGTAGCATTCTGTGGATTACAGATGCTCCATACTCTGATCTGATGGCCAAAACATCTGAAATGAAAGAAAACAATATAAAGAAATTAGACCATCCATATATCCCAGGCCTAGAGTCTTTTTTTAGGAAAATTAAATTTTTTTCAGGAAAATTGGGCAGTTTTGTAAACTTTAGACTATTCTTCAGATTCATCTTATAGAATGAACAAGATTTTGTGGTTTTGGTGATTTATAACAGTACCACATACACTGACAGGCCACTACATTTACTACATCTGCTTTGTATCTACACTCATTGTCCATTTTATCAGCTCATACATCAGTCCCCATTAACCTTCTTCAATGGTCAGGACCACCACAGGACCACCACAGAACCACCACAGAACCACCGCAGTGGCACTAATGTGGTGGTGATGTGCTAGTGTGTGTTGCACTGATAGAAGGTAGTAACAAAGTAGATTAACTTTATGAAGTGGCTGGTTGGTGTATTTTATACTTATACTAAAAAAAACCACTTGAGACATAGTGTATGATCACCCTCTGGCATAGGGTGTGGAATGGCACTCATGATTTTTTCAATCTGGTTGATGGTGGAGGTCCCAGGGAAGAGCGGCTTGCCAAGCAACATCTCCCCTAGAATGCAGCCCACGCTCCACATGTCCACCCCTTTTGTGTACCTATACAAAGAGATAGCAAAACAACTTAATTCCTTCAATGACAAAAAGCCGAATTCTATAGAAAGTCTGGTCATTTTCAAGAAGTAACAAAATGAAGGAACGATACCTAGAGGAGCCAAGAAGAATTTCAGGAGCACGGTACCACCGTGTTGCCACATACTCTGTCAGGGCAGGGTTCCCAGCATCTTCTTGCATCTGATAGAGGGAGCGTGCCAAGCCGAAGTCACACAGTTTGACGAAGCAGTCTGCGTCTAGCAGCATATTGGACGGCTGTATGAGAGGACACATGGAAAGGCTTATTGATTGTTCTGAAGCCTAAAGATTTGCCACTTAAAAATCCCTGCATATAAGAACATACCTTCTGGTCCCTGTGGATAACATTTCCTGAGTGTAAGTACTTGGTGGCTTTGAGAAGCTGGTACATGATGTAGCGCTTATGAATGTCCTTCAAGAGGTTGCCTTTCTTTATTACTGCATGCAGGTCGGTATCTGGAGATGTAAAATCAGCAGTTTTGATTGCTATCAAAGATCTTCTTCAACCAAAAGCAATCTTTCATTGCTCAAGATTTACCATTCTACGTTCTGTTCCAACACAGTAACACATTAACTACACTTCTAGTAACAAGGGCCAATGTGCATATAAACAAAGATGATTAAAGAATTGTAAAGTTTTAAATTGCTTCAAACGTCATTCTTCTAAGTACACGAGTCTGATCTTTCCCCTTAAACACTCCACTATGACACGTTTTTAAATAATTGGTTTTAGAGTTTATACTTTGCGGTTTTCTCCAACTTCTATTACTACTACACAATCAGTGTACAAACCTGCCACATCAAATCTGAGATCTCCAAAAGAATTCCATACATAATATGGCTATTTAAGACCGGAATACAATTTTGTACATTTGAGCAGGTATGGTCCACATCCACACACATTACCATTCAAAGGTTTGTAATCAACGTTTTCAATCATATAAAATCCAATTAAGTTGCAGATCAATGTATAAATGTATAAAGTTACGTTTAACTTCCAATACTGTTTTAAATACTTAGCAAGTAGAAATGCAATTTTGGTATATTTAAGAGGAAACTTTAAGGTTTAATCTTAAGACACGAAGGTTTATTAGATATAAAAGAATGAAGAATGATAATTTATTATTATTTGTTATTTTTATGGTTTCCTGCTGTATTCTGTAGGACTCCTGAAATTCTTTCTTTCCTAGAGTCAATATCCCCCCAAGCAATGGTCATCCTGTTTTATTCTTTATTTTATTGGTCAGGTATATCCTGGTAATGTTCTTCTAGGCCTGTAATTTTCAATTCCAGCTTGTTTTGGATGGTTGTTACCCACAGTCTTGTCCTCAGTAAGTTATAACAGGGTGACTGACAAGGCCAGTCAAGAATATTCCTCCTTGTGGCTCTGAAAAACTCTATAATTGCAGTGTGTTTGTAGTCACTGTTCTGCTGCAAGATGAAGCTTTGAAAAGCTTCGAGAAGCTTTGAGAAATCTAGTTTTGAGTACTTTTCACAGACTTTTCCCTGGCCCTTCTGCTCTTAACACAGGATCAACAGCGCTTTGTATCTTGTGGTAAACTCTTGGCTATATTCTTCTCTTTGGGGTAGCTTGCACTCATATGCTCACATACTGGAGATCTGTTCCTGATTTATTCACCATCAAGTGGTAGTGCTAGTCTGTAGTCTACCAGGCCACAGAATTATCCTTTAATCTTGTTATGGTGTTCTCTAAATGGATCCCTCACATCAGTTTTGAGGAGCCTAATATGGGTAACGTGAAAAAGCAAAGAGCCAAAAACGCTTCAGAAGGAGCCAGCAGCAAACAAGAAAAGGTGCAACTTGGAAAGAAGCCAATATATGTGGATACTTCATATTCTTGTCATAGACTGTAGACAAACAAGCCTTACCCATGTACTCAAAGACCAAGTAAATGTCTTTGTCATTCTGGGCTCGGATGACATTCAGTAATTTGATGATATTTGCATGATCTCCGAACTCCTGAAGGAAAGAAAGCAGGCAGAATTACATACGGTTGCACTCTTAAATATTCAATAAAACAAAAAATATGTGATCTTGAGGACAGCATCAGTAAATAATGCTGGAAGGCCACTGTTTGACATTCTGTGTATTAAGACAGAATTAAGTGCTCTATCACGTGATGGTATAAAGGGGTGGTTGCACTTCAGATAAAATGGACAAAGGTGAGAAGCACACAAACAGCACACAGCATATATACAGCGAATATTTTGAACTCAACAGCATCATATATGAACCAAAACCAAGATTAATGCCTGCTGTGACCACGTGGATAAAGCAGAACCATCTGGTGTTTGTAATACATCATGCAGGCACATTGAGAGTATCAAATAACTACTACAGATGAAGGAGTGGAGTGTGTGTTCAGTTTGTTCATGTTTACAGAGTGTCCTCACCTGAAGAAACATGATTTCTCTGAATGTTCTCTAAATAAAACCAAGAAAATGAACAATTAATAACTGAAGAATAAAATTATGGATAAGTACATGTATAAATATAACTGCCATATAATGTGACAGAAGCGTGCATAATATTATAAACTGTAACTTTCTCCGACCTGAGCATCAGTTCGATTCCTGAAAGCATCGAATATTTTTTTCACAGCCACCGTCTCTCCTGTTTTTCTATCCACTGCCTTCCACACAATTCCATACGCCTGTCATGAGAGAGGCAGAAATTACGTAATGATTACAGTACTGTGCATCAGTCAGAGACCACCCTTGATTTTTTAACATCCAGAAGATATTTCTGAGGATAGAGATCAGATATAAGACAATCCACAAGCATAAGAAAGTCAAATAAAAGAAAAAAGTAAATAATTGAAAAAAACAGGGGTTTCCAAAACTGCAGTTCAGAAAAGTATCAAAGGATTTGGAGCAAATAGGACTCCTAACAGCTGTGCAAGACCTGGGAGACCACCAAAATTGCCTCCATCAAATAAACAGCACTTAAAGCTTTCATCTTAGAGAGAGAGGAGAAAATCAAGATTGCATCAGATCTGAAAAAATCCACTGCTGTTTCTGTCCATCCTTCCACTGTGAGAACTCAATTTTCTGTTAAATATATATGTTGTCTTTTTTCTGATGCTGACAAAATTAATAATGTTTTGAAGATAATCTAAATAAATGAAATACTATACACAGTACTTTAAGTTTAAAAAAAAACTATTTAAAACAATGCTGTAAATGACACCTGTTGTCACACTTTGTATGCTGAAATTCAAAATCACCAGCATTAACTGCTGCAGTATTTAAGGGTGGAACGGAACAATTTGAGCAAGAATTTTCCCCTTCATGGATCATCTCTCTTTGTATAGTTCTGTTCTTATAGCTTGTTCAGGTCCTCAGTGATGTTCCTGTCTTCTGTACGATGAAAGCAAGCTACTGCTCATTTTAAAATCTTTGTTTGTGTTCATAACATTGTGTTCACAGTATCCTAATCACATGACCACTCAGAGCACAGAACAGAAAGAATGTCGGGAGAAAATGATATAAATTATTCTTGTTTAAAATGGAACTTATGTATTTAGCTCAGTGAGTTATTCTGCCTGTACCACTTGTCCGTCCTTTACACTGTAATCGTATGAAACAGGAGCCACGGCCCCTCCTGGTCCCCAAGGTACAGTCACAGGCAAATCTATGTGCACAGTAATCAACAAGGTTGCCACCTGGCACGTAGACGCTAAAGTTAGAGCTGTCCTGCCAAGCATGTAATAACTGGGATTCAAAATGGATCCTAAGAACCAAATGGTTTATAGATGTTATAAGGGCTGTTCTCCTACTGGTATGAATCGAATTCATTCAAAAGGGGAAATATTTTATAGCTACAGCTTTGTACGAACAAATGAGCTAAGACCTCTAAGCAACTTAAATAATAAAAAATCTGAGCGTTTAGTAAACAGGTAAGAAGGTACACTCTTAAAAAAGATGGTTCCTCAAGGGTTCTTTAGTGAAGACAGTGGTTCTATACAGAACCATGTACAAAGAACCAAATGGTTCTTTGCATGGTGAAATAGTTCTTCAGATTGACGGAGAATGTGTTGTAGGTTATATGATTCTCTACAGAGCCTTTTTGAAAATGGTAGCACCAAAAAGGGTTCTTCCATTGTACAATCTCGAAATCGTACACATACAACACATTCTCCTTCAATCTGAAGCATTTAAGCATGCAACCGGTTCTATATAGAACCATTTCCTTTACTAAAGAACCCTTAAAGAACTATCTTAAGTATAGCTTACATAAAATGAAAACAGCAATAAGAAGTATGGCTGGGTAAATAAGTGTCATTCTCTGGCTACAGTAACAAGGTTTAAACTCACCCCTTTTCCTAGTCTTCTCTTGATTTCATACTTCAAGGTGATGTGCTCTTCCACTTCCGTAAGGTTCATTTTTTTAGAGTTCTTTTGTTTACGCTGTGACAAAAACCGTCTTTCTGACCATGTCAGAAAGCATTCACAGCAGGTAGCCGCTGTAACCTTAGCTACACTTTCTTGTAGCACAAAACAGTTTGAGTCTGAGACAGAAAGTTAGTGCTAACTCTTCTCAGAGCAGTGGACGCTCAGCTGCAGAACTCAGCCCAGAGCGCCCAACGCAGCTCCTCAGAACTGTTACGGTTCAACCAGCCTGCCAACGGTAGTTAGCTTTTAGCTAGCTAGCCGCCGCGATTGGCGAAGGCTACAAAAAACAAAATTTGCAAAGTTACCGGTCAGTTAGTATTGCTGCTGCTTTTCTCGACATTCTGGGCGACTATCTACTTCTTCAGACGGACATTCGGGTGCTGGCTGAGAACTGTAAACCAAAGTTTCCCTCTCCCTCGATAACAGCAGCACAGTGCAAAGTCTCGCTCCGCTTCGTTTTGTAACTGTCGCCATGGAGACGCAGCCAGACGGCGCCACTTAAAGGAGCCACAGTGTAAAAACTGGTAGCGTTTTTGTGATTTTATTTCTGAAAGATTTACATGCTTCATTTTAAAACTTTTTTTCCAACAGTGGTCCTTTAATAAATATGACTTCTCTTACAATAAAGTGAAACGATTTTCTGCAACCAAAGAACAGAGAAATTAAACTGTAAATCATTCCTGTTGACAATTTATTGAACTGATTTACTGATTTACAAATACTAGAAAAATTAAACTGTGATAAGACAAAACAAATCTAAGACAAACGCTTTATAATAGACTTGTAATTTATAAGGATTTCCTTCACCAGATATTGTAAACCCTCTCATCATGTTTCTCTGTAAAGATGTGAAGTGCTGCAACTTCAACACGAGTGTAAACATGTTTAAGTTGCCAAACACAAGCAATGACTTATATTGAGTCTATTAGATTCCTATAATTAATACAAGATTTGTTGTTTGAGTGCATTTTTGCAGCTTTGCCAAAACCCCACAAACCATTACGTTCACAAAGCAGCTGTCTACTTTCCACGCCAGTGCAGGCCATTCAGAACAATGTTGCTTTAACAAGGTATTTTATATGGAGAAGAAAAAATATTGGATTGAAGATTAATTTAGACGTGTTCCTTAATTCCTAGCTCTAAATCTGAGTAGATTCTTTAGCTGCAAATTCAAAAATTTTAGAGGCAAATCTCTTTAGTGAGGATTAAAAACATGCAAATGTGTGTTGATTCTATGGCATATACTCTTCAAAAAAGACTCTCTTCAAGTGTTCTTTAGTAAAGAAATGGTTCTACATAGAACCATGGACACTCAAAGAACCTTTCACATGATTAAAGGGTTCTTTGCATCATGAAAAGGTTCTTCAGATTGATGGAGAATGTGCTGTAGATGGTTCTATATGAAACCTTTTCGAAAATGGTTCCATTTAGCACCCACAAGGATTCTTCTATTGTTACGTCAAGCTTGTAACAATAGAAGAACTCTTTCAGGTGCTATAAAGAACCCTTTTCAAAAAGGTTCTATATAGAACCGTCATATTCATGCACAATTTCCATCTATCTGAAGAAACCTTTCATGATGCAAAAAACCCTTTAAACATACAGGGGGTTCTTTAAGCGTTCATGGTTCTATATAGAACCATTTTCTTTACTAAACAACCCATGAAGAACCATCTTTTTCAGAGTGTAGGAAAGCACTGTTCTTTCCTCAAAGAAGCAATATGCATGAGGCCTTTATCTAATGGGTACAGACAGATTTAAGCAGGCTCACAATATAACAAAAATCTGAAATCATGGTTAGTTAAAGCTACATAAATGACAAAGAAAGAGCCTGACAGCAATGTCACACACCCATTCCTCACTAAAACCCCAGAGGGATATTAAAGAGTCTCTGCATCAGATTCCTAAACATTAGAGTTCTGTATCCATAATAGGCTTCCAGTAGAGAGCAAAGGGATCAGGAACTGGATGACAGAGGGCTGGTCATGTAGAGAAAGCACAGTTCTGAGTCCAATGGTAGCATTATTTAGGAGGAGTGTAGGAACCGGTTGAAGGCATTGTAGGCAGACTCCAGGTCAAACAGCATCTGGCGAACCTGAGAGTCATCCAGCTCGTCAGAGGCAGACATGCTGCTCAGAGTGGTCAACCTGTGGATGGAAACAGCCAGGGGGAAATATGGAACGCAGGTGTAGAAAAATTAGACAAATGTACATGTTTATGTACAATACCACTGATCAACGAAAAAGAAGAACAAAACCTTATATGAAAAATATATACATCTATTTCTACTAGCCCAGGGGTCGGCAACCCAAATGTTAAGAAGAGCCATGTTGTCCTTTCAACAAAAATCAAACCACCTTAGGAGCCACAACATTTTATATCCATTTTATTGAAGTAACATTTTACCATCGTGGCTGTAAATATGTCTCAGTATGTGCTAATGTACTACTATAGGCTACATTAGCTTATTTACTTACTTACTTTGCTCTGCTTTAAGCTTTAGCTCAGCTATAGCAGCTTTTCTCGCATCTCTGGCAGGAAATTTTTCCAGCAAAACTAGAATAGTTTCTTGTAAAATGTCTCTCAATGTTTGACTTTTTACAATGCTGAAGTCAGATCCTCATTTGCCAGGTTCTATTTTTTTTCCCGTTCCACCTAAAACTGCACCTGAGGTGTGAAAATGTTGCTAAGTCCTGCACGATTAAAGGTGGAATGGGAAAATTCAATCAAGAAGCTTTGTTTGACAGTTTCTTGCTGCATACTATAAACATATCAGGAAAGTAGTTGAGTGCTTATAAATGCAAATAAGTCAATTTGTCTCCAAATTATGTTAGTCTTAACTATACTTTAAAGGTCGGCGAATTAGCAGTTATACATTAACTCCAGCGTTTAAGACCATTTATTGTTAAAACTGTCAGAATGATCAGCAGAGCTTTATTTCACCGCAAAAGAGGATTATTTTCACTTAAAATCTAATTCTGCTGTGGATCCGCAACAGGGCAGTAAAAGAGCCACATGTGGCCGACCCCTGTACTAGCCTTTCTCTTATAGCTTATTTGCAGGAAAATCCTTCCTTACCAGAGGTTGACCTTATCCTTGGCCTCTGAATCTGGTGGCATGTTGCTCATCCTGTTCATGGTCTCCATTAGCTCCCTAAGATCTGGCTGGATCTAAAATAGACACATATGAATAATCAAACTCACGTCTGATTACTTGTCTTTTTCAAGGGGTCACCTAGTCCAAATCCACTAACGAAACTGTAATTAAGTAGCCTTTAACTTTAAATACCTCATCCATGGCTCGAATCTCCAGTCTTAGTTTGTCCATCACTGTGATGAAAAGCTAGAGGAAGCAGAACAATAGAATAATAATTTAATTTTACAGCACTGTCAGGGGCCAACACATGCAATGACCTAAAATTAACAAATAAAACTTAATATTAATAAAGCTTTTTAAAATGGCAGTTCAAAAGCAGAAAGTATACAGAATCAGCTTGCCATGTATTATAATCTCTTTATGGTGCCTCTGTCTTGTGCGGTTATTTATGTTTTGACAGGGCTTAATGTCAGTCTCTTCTAGTAACATAGAGCACTGAGATGAATTACACTTTGGCACTGAATACGGGCCACAAATTGCAAAGTTAAATAAATAAACAAATAAATAAATAAATCTGCTAAATGGAACTGCTGGAACTACTCAACTGCGTTCATTCTATGGCATTCATCCAAGCAGAACCATTGACTGCAGGATATACTGCCAAATCTCTAATAAGCTAAAGATACCCACAGATACGATATCTGCAATGCAGCGATTCAGGTTGCCTTTGTCATCCTTTATAGTAATGGGGCGGTCTTCTTTGATTCTCTCCATTGCCAGTGGACAGTCAAGCTGCAACAATGGGGAGGGATAATAATCTCGTTGGTTAGTTTACACAAACATTGAGGCTGTTTACCTTGCATTGACATGCATTTACAGTAAATAGACTGTGGACTGTGTTCAAATCATATTTGGCCATATTTTAAATAGATGATGGAATCATTCTTGTGTATTAAAAGGAGCATCCTGGGCTACTAAGCCAGGACAAGGCCTACTTATGAGCAAAGACTGGTCGAGGCTCACCACTTACCAAAATACGCATTAGCAAATAATCCAACAGTTTAAGAACAATGCTCAAACAATCACAAGGATTTTAGGTATTTCATTCTCTACAGTACATAATATTCCCAAAAGACTCAGTGAAGTGCATAAAGCGCAAGGCTAAAAACCGAATGCCTGTGACTTTCAATCCCTCAGACAGCACTGCATTAAATACTGGCATGCTTCTGTAACTGGCATCACTCCATGAGCTTGGGAACACTTTAACTAAGTATTGTCAATAAACACCGTTTGTCACTGCATTCACAGATGCAAGGTAAGACTGTACTCTACAGCAGAAATCATGTCAACAACGTTCTGAAACACCGTTTTCATATAAAACAGACTGATGCACAGTGAAAACATCTATTGTGGTCTGATGAGTCAAACTTTCATATAATGGATGTCGTTCTCCAGGCTGAAGAAAGAAAGGATCATCCAAACTGATATCAGCTTAGAGTTCAACAGTGAGGGTCTGTCATGGTATGGAGGTGTATTAGTGCCCATGGCATGGGTAACTTGCACATCTGTCAAGGCACCATTAATGCTGATGGATATACACATATTTTAGGGCAACATCTGCTGCCATCTATAAGATGTCTTTTTTCAGGGATGTCCATGTTTATTTCATGACAACACCAAGCCATATTTTGCATGTGTTGCAACAGTATGGCTGCCTAATCGGAGACTGCAGGTGCTAAACTGGCCTGCCTGCAGTCCAGACCTGTCTCCTACTGAAAACATGCATGCATTATAAAAGGCTCCATACAGTTGCACAGCTTAAGACTTGTATAATGGAAGAAAGACAAAAAATTCAGCTTTCAAAACTAGATCAATTGGTGTCCTCTGAATGCTTTTTAAGTGCTGTTAAAAGGAAACATTGTAAACAGTGGTAAACATGCCTCTGTCCCAAAATTTGGAGCATAATGCAGACATTAAATATCATGTTTTTGTACGATTTTCAATTTAATGATCATTGCTTTCTTTGTTTTATTAGCATTTGTTTCAGCTTTTTAGACTTAAGACTTGTGTCTTAGACACATGTTCAGATATGATATGGATATAAGCATGTAATGCAAGGTGTAAACAAGCCCAACAATCATTACCTTAACTATAACATTTTAGAATGATTTACTGTAGCATTACTATTGACGACTATGTCATATCAAGAGAGAAATGTAATACTTTCAATACCATGTTTAAAGTACAAAAACCATCTACACTGTAGTGCACATCTGATTTAAAAACAGCAACTGTGAAGTGCAAATACCTACCCGGTATTTCCTACAAAAGTCATCAATGGAGCCAACGTCTGATGCCTGGACCTGTTTGAAAGCAGCCTTATACTGGACAAGCAATCTTGAGCAGGCACCTGTGTATCTGAAAGAAAGAGAGACCTGTTTCGAAGGACTTGCCCATCGTGAAGTGACTTAACATCAACTTACAGAAATACTTACTCATTGGGTGTTACACAGTCCTTGATGTAAGCTTTCTCTAAGGCTTGGAGCGTCTTTACCACAGCAAACAATTCTGCCATGTTGTCATACCTTTAACACAGCCAATGTAAGACAAATTACAATGAAGAAATCAAATGTCTGAAGCTGCAGCAGTGTTTAACACATAGAATCAAAACAGAATGTTCATTTTATAATCTATAAGATTCTTAAAATAACAAGACAAAGAATGCTACTTACTTTTCTCTTTCTCTTGCATTTTTATAAAGCTTCACCTCCTACAAAACAGCACATACAAAAACAAGTTAACTTAAACCATGCAGTAAATTAAATTTCATTACTAGTGAATTTTACAGACCAGCTCTTACCTCGTATAATTCCGGCTTATTGGCTGGAGCTTGACATTATTGCAGTAAGGGGAAATGGATAAAGCAAGAGAGAAAATGTGATCAGTGCAACAAGCTGGAAGAAAAGCATTTTGACATCCTTGTGGAACGAAGAAGTTGCTTTTCCACTTACCACCTCCCATCCCTCCTGAAGCAGGTATTCCGTGGAACATGGTGCCAATCCCAACTTTATTATCTACACCTACACACAAAAAGTCATGTGCAAAGATTAAGAACAGGTGGGAGAAAAACACTTTATTGCCATATGAAGCTGAAGTCAGCACTCTATACGAATTTCTCCATTCCACCTTAAACAGTGCAGCAGATACATTCTGGCGCCTGAGAGTCAGCTGAGGCTCCAGAATGTAACTACTGCACCATTATAGGTGGAACGGGAAAATCCGAACAAGAAGCTGGCGAATAGGGAGCTGACGTCATCTTCGTCAAGTCATACAGTCACTAGAGTTACAGTGACAACACAGCACCTATTATGAAAAAAACAGGTCGACAGCTGAATTAATGATCGCCAAAGAGTGGACGGAGTTTTCACATATCGTTGTTGCTGTTATCAGTAGCGTTATCTTTCTACCGGACTTTCAGGAAACACGCAGCACAACACGACTCAGGATTACGGAAATGCATTGTTGTTTGGGCCGAAACAACCGTGTTGAGCCGGCTAAGAAAAAACAAAGTAAATAAAAACTAACTGTGTGTATTTCGCAGCGTGTCGGTGGGCGTTGGGGGCATTTCTGATGGAAACTTAATGAAACCGGTCGCTGTAAAAAATGTGGGCAACGACAACAGCAAACTAGCACAGCAATTAGCCTCTCACCGATTCTTGAGACTCAAACTCATTCACGACTTACAAACAACTTAAATTCTGTTACTTACAAATATTTCGACGCTTTAATAACCACACAGCTGTATAATCCCAGGGTCAGACCACTACCGCTGAGGATAAACTGATGGGAAAATAAACAAAGCACCACAGAACGCAGCTCCTCACCCCGACCTGTGTTTACGTCAGTGCTCGTCGCCGACGCGCTACGTCACATCCAGTCATTTCAAGGGAGGGGCGTGTTGTCTGGTTGCCATGCACAGAGAAAGTCCCCGTCGTCATTCTTTTTGCACGGTATGCTCGCAGTTTATTTACACACTTATTCATTTACACATAACAGCACATTTACATTTACACATTTGCACACCTTTATTCAGAGGGGCATCCAGGACAGCTGTTTTCCACACCAACTTCTCCCCCATTAAAAGGTTTCAATAAAATCATCTATCACAGTCAGTTCTAGACATAACGAACGACATTACATCAGATGCACATCTACTCATTGCCATAAATTGTCTTTGCTAAAGAAGTAAAAGTAAAATAATTGTAAATGTCTGGCATAATGCATTATTATTATTATTATTAATAATAATAATAATAATAATAATAATAATAATTGGATATTGAATAAATTATTTAATATTTTGTTTTGCTCTACAGATTCAGTTTGGCATTAACCTGTATTTGTGTGGAATGTACACCGCATTGGAAATATTTGGCAACCCAACAACCCCCAAACAAATCCTGTGCGCGGGAAAGTTAACACCATTCATAAGGAGTACATCAACAACTGAACAGCAAAACTAGCTTAAACTTAATCTACGCAGTTAGACGGTAGAGCAGTGTGCGAATGTGTAATAACACTATTTCTCTGACTGTCCGTTTTAGCTAATGTATGACCGTCAGTTGACCCTGCCAGCTCGCATCAGCTAACTAAATAACTAGATTAACTTCTGTAGCGTCGACTGTTCACATAGTTAGCCAGCTATTTAGCGTTGGTTCGGGTATTTGGTGTCGTTAGCTGAATAGATAAGAAAAGGTTTATTTTAATCTGTTTAACCTCTTTTCGGACGCAGTGCAGCGTTAGCTAAAGTGTGAACATGAAAACCACTAAGAAAAAGACGGCTAAACTCATCCAGGCAGGAGCTTCAGAGGAATGCGGAGTTTGGCTCGACGCCGCTGAATTAAGAGCAAAGAAGCAGCAGGTGAGTCTCATACTGTTCAGGTTTACGTTAACTTACAAAGGAAGAAGCTATTGTAACCGTTTGTCTTAATAATATGCAGAATTTGATGGTAAGATACTTCATGGTGTAATATGTGTCCCTTACAGCTACTATAGACTGAACCCTTGCTGTGTATTTCCTGGTATCGAGTTGATTGAAGGCTTTATAGTTATTGGCCCATATTCATTTCAGAGCTGATCTGGGGTCAGCTTACATCTTTTATGTACCACTGAAGAATTACATTAACTGATGAGACCTGATCTTAGATCACCTTTCATCTTTAAATATGGGTCATGATTTACTTTTGTTGTGAAGTACTTATTGTACTTCACACTGTAGTTATGAGGATGTTATGAGATACCTATGTGTATGTTCTTTAATGCCTAAAATGTCCTGTAAGTCTGATGTTTTAAAATGACTTTACGAATCACAGAAACGACTGACACGGCCAATATCCAAAGTACTGAATCCACTGGCTCGGTCGGGTGGTTACAGCATGGCAGTAGCATTGAGCTTCACCCAGACCAAGATGAACATGCCTGCCACCAAGCAGAGCACCATATCGGCATTCTTTCTACCGCAGAGTAAAATGAGTAAAGGTAAGAAAACACTGAAGAATGTAGCTTTTTCTGTTGCGTCTCTAGTGATATGTACTTAGGTACTATAGTTGGTTTGAATGCTTTTGACTGAACAGAATCATTTCTTTCCCCCAGACACAGAAGAACATAGTTCTTCTCTTCCCTCAGAGATTTCCTCTACCCCGCTTCTTGAGCCACATATGGGGACCAAACGAAAGCGTGCAACGACAACAGAATTGCAGGAAACAAATAATGTGACCAGTCACACCTCTCAGGTACACCCACCGGAGATTGATGCAGATTTAGAGAGAGAGTCAGTTGAAATCTGTAAAGACCAGAAAAAAGAGCAGCATTTTTTCCGTTTGATGTGGGGATATCAGTCCGAGGAACATGAGCCAGCAGAAAAGAGAAGACCTCCTGAAGATGTGACTTTTGTAAATGGAACAGAAACACAAAAGGAAAGCAGTCAAGCCACGTTTCACAGATGTAGGACAATGTATGAGAGTCAGGATATCCCTGAAACTTTGCTTTACAGTGTTCAGGTACAGCAGGATTCTCATTGTAATCAGTTACATAGGAGCAGTTTTAGAACGAACAGTAGTGGTTCTTCAGCTTTTCTTTCTACAGAGGATTTACAGTGTCAGGAAAACCTAAGGGCCTGTGCTGTAATGCACAAGAACACTAGTAATCAGAGGCCTGTTTTGACTACAAGATCAAGCACAGAGAAACAACACACAGCAAAGCATACCCCAAATCCTCATAAAGAGCTGGAGATTTCTGAGCAGAAGCATCATTATACTCAGAGGTCACATGTGAAGAGAAAGGATAAAGAAAATTTTGGACCCACATCACCCACACGTTACACTGACGTTTCACCTGTTAACCGGCTGCTGTCTCCCAGCCCAGCCAAGCGCTATTCAAATTTTGAAAAGCCAAGTGTCTTTCAAAAGGTGAAGCTTTATCAGTCACCTAAGAAGTCAGCCAAGGAGTCTTTAGAGAATGAGCAAGACTCTTTTGCCATGTTATTCACTCAAGACTCAGAAGGTTTTCGGGTGATTGCCAATCGCAACCAAAAGATTAGATGTGCACTGAAGGACCGAACCAACTCAACTGAAGACAGAGAAAACTGGAACCTACCACCTGTAATGTCTCTGGAAATGGAGGAGGACTCACAGGTAGAGCCAGAGGTGCTTTTCACACAGGACTCGCAGGGAAACATGGTCATCAAACACTAGTGTTATTGTACTGGAATGGTATAAGCAGATGTATGTGATAATGCTGTGGAAAGATGTTTTAACTGTACTCACTTTTGTTTGAACAGCAGTTAACAAACATTTGTGCATATGAGTATCATCAGAGGGCTAGACGGTAATTTAAGGTTTTAGCAAACCGAGTCATGGGAAGGGCAAAAATATTACCTATAACGAGATTCAGAATGTTCTCAGGATTTTAATGAAATTCACACCTTTCACCTTTACCCATTTTGAAATCTGAAATCTCACTAATTGAATACATATTAAATGATTCTGTACTGGAGTCCGTTCAGGAAGCAGCTCTTTTTGTATCCAAAAAAGTTATTTGTAATTATTTTTAATTTTGTGCTGGTGAATTTTCTTATTTGTTTGCTCTTTTGTTTGTGTAGAAGTTTGTATGTGCAGGTGCTGCTAAGGATGCTTACTGATAATAAGACTGTTTTCTCTGTGGTCTGAGACTTGAAACACAACAACCAAACTCAAAAGAACCAACTGCTTTTTACCACTAGATGGCAGTCTTTCTAAAAACATTGCCTCTGTCAGGAGAATTTTCCTGATCCAGTTTTAATCTAGGCAAAGCGCTTCTTTGTTTATATAATCTGGCTGTACACAACAATAAAAAAGTCAAATTGTAAGATATTTAATGATTCAAGTTTTTGTTAACGAGGTGGAGGTTGATATGCTGTTTTTGCTGCATAAAATATTTAAAATCCTTTTCATCCTGCTATTTCAGACCTTAGTACTGTGATGAATTAAAGGCAGAGGTTCTTAAAGTGAATCCTCAATATTAGATTTGTTGTTTCAACAGACTGGTAAAATTTGTGCAACTATAAGTCAGAAGTAAAACCTTTTTCTAAATGTTATTCTCAGACATTTTAATTGGAGTGTCCCTGAAAATTTATTTCAATTGTTTTTAAGCAAGATTACAACACTCATCACACCTTAAATTGACTTCCTGCATGTAGTAACAGGCCAATTCAGTGTCAAATGGGCAACACTATTGTGACTCCCAATAATTTTCTTTATTATATTAATGAGAAATATAATAATAAATATAATAATGAGAAATTAGTTTTTACAGTGTTTTAATGCAAACAGCGAACATATATACAATCATCACCATCGATCCATACCTTTTGCTGTGGCTCTAAGTTATGTGATGGGTTTTGCGAGCTACTGGAACAACACTACTAACAAGAACCTATGAAAAGCATTGTAGTGATTTGATAGAAATGGGTAAAAGGCATGACCTCATAAGAAGTGCGATGACAATTTTTGAGGTTTATTAAAGCTTTATTTGTAGAACTAATGTGAAAATATACTTAATTCTTCTGCTGAGTGAACTTTTAAGAGTTGTGATTAAAACACTGTCGTAATTAAATATATTTTAGCTTAATTGGTATTTCTGTGCTACAGTGTTGAGCTAGTGTCAGATGAAGATATGTACATTTTTCTTTTAAAAGCCAAGATTCCACAAGTTTAGTAATCCACATCTCAAAGAAGGCTATAAAGGTGAACATCTAAAATCCCACATTGATTTTTGAACATAACTTCCATATTTTATGTGCGTCTATGTACTTTTCTGATGTTGCTCTACCAATGCAAAGCATATACATATAAACAGGCTTACAGTGTGAACAAAATGGGTATTAACAAGTCCCTGGACAAATAATGACCATACAGAAATGTGTGGAACAAGACAATCCAAGCTGGCCTTGCCTATGCAACAACAAAAAACAAAACAAAAACAAAAAAAGTTCTCAAATGTTGACTTTAAATTCTGTACTGATTAGGATTTTCTAAACTGACCTTACATTTTACATACACATCACATAAAAATGTGCTGTATAAACATCAGAATCTCTTATGATCAATGTCAAGTTTGTGACTTCCCTTATTGTTCACAACAGATATGACACTTTAGTAAACTATTTGTACATCCTAACTAAACTTTAAATACTGTACTTTTAAAGCAAGCCTGATTGGTTACAATGTAGTGGACATCATCAAGAACAACTGTAGCGAACTTGCTGAGCGACTGAATTTTACTAAGTTTTTAACTACACTATAATTACCACTGTATTGGTTACGATATGGTTGTTATCTTTGTAAAATTTGTGTTCATGCAAAATAAGAAATCAGTGTACGACCTAGATGGCACTGGTTGACACTGTGTTTGTATTGTGAATTGTATGCCTGTGCAACTACAATCACCATACTGGGTGAAGGAATATCAAAACAATAAAAAGACACATTTTACATTACATGAAATGTGTGAAATTAGAAAAAAGGTAATTAAAAAAAAAAAACTTGAGGCACGTATTTACTTGATAATGAAGAGCCAAATTCACACACCCAGACAAAGTAGTGCTGGATTATCCACATAGGACTGAGCTCAGCCTATGTCTAATTAACTAGTTCTAAAAGCACAAAGTTGCCACTGAAATCTTCAAAACATCTTAAAACAAAACATTATTTCAACAGAAAACAGGACTGAAAAGAAAATGCTTTTGTAAACACAAAGGCAGGTAACTGCCATACACAAAATGCATAGGTCTGAAAGATGACATTCAAAATAACTCTGAAAAGTGCTGTGGAGCAAAATCAATTTCTTTAATATTTTTAAATTTGATGGATTTTGGCTGTTGGGCTGATTCACTGAAATAACGAGATATCAGAATTTAATCTAGAACCCAAAATGTAATTTGACAGCTGTAGAAAAAAAGGCTTTCACTTAAAATCTGCTTCCAATCCTCTAAATTATAGTGTTTTATGTGACTATTCTGACCCCCTTTTTGCGTCTTGGTAGTATAACACAGATTAACCCTAGTCTTACAGTAGATAAGGGATTTTCAATGGAGAACCCTAATGGAGTGTATAATTTAGGACTGGGACTAATTATTTCTCCAAGACCAGCGCTGATAGTGGAGTACTACTTGATTGGGGGGCTACCAGTACAGATGACATGGAAAGCACAATGAATCTGTCAATCAGCCAGCAATCTCCGTTGGCTCTGTCACCAGCTTGGACCCATCCCAAACTGTCTTAAACTGTTCTGGGACTGGAAATTCTCTCTGTTGATATAAAGCATAAAATATGGCATTACCAAATTGGTACTGTAAACAAAATAAGAATAATTAATACATTTTGTTTGTTTCATAACTTGAAAGAGTACATTAACTGATTATATCTTATTTTAGCATATCCTGCTCCAGTGGATCCTGATTTGGTTCTAGAAAAATATCTGTATTTAATACATATGGTACTCAATTGAATTATTCCAAATGTGCTGAAAGTCATTGAGTTCACTCACATAGTCGTCATCTCCCTGAGGAACCAGGATGTTCATTTCAGAACTCTTGGCACTGATAATCTCACAGTTGAGAGCCTCCTTACTCAGGTAAACGTGACATCCCTCTGTCTTATTGATTGAAATGGTGGGCACTTTTCCCAGCACCTAAGTGAAGGAAAAACATTATTCTGTATTAATGATTGTCTCACTAGTGGTACCACATGGCTGTATGTGCCACATCTTATTGAACGCTGGTGGCATATCCTGACCTGGAGCTGAATGTCCCTGGAGTTGATGACCTCAAGAATGCCGACCACATTATCAAACACAAGTCCAAGCTTCCTGCAGTTATCTAAACATAGAGAAATGTATTAAACCTCAACAACAGTGTTAGACGTAATCCGCAGTTCCAGGAGCACACTGAATGGGAGGAACTTATGAGAAATGGTTTCACTCACCCACTATGATCGAGTTCACTTTGCCTTTGATGTGAAGTGTGGAGTTGTTGCAACTAAAGACATACACCACCTGTCTGAGCTCAGTTTCCTCTATCACCAGGTCATGAGTCTGCTCCTGGTGCTCCTGAGAGCCAAACACACACATTACTGTTGGGGTCTGATCTTAACTGTTTGAACTTAATCATTGGATTTGTACATTATGTAAAACTTTATGAAGGTACATTCTAAACTAACTTGTTCAGTGTTCATTTACAATCACTAATTTAGGTCTTTGCATACAGTAATTTTTATATGAATGATTTGTCCAGCTTTCATAACCTCATCCAGACCATCTCAGACATCATTGTAACATTAACTAATACCAAAAGTCAGAGAGTGTGTAACTGAAAGAGAGATAAACGGAGGTTAAATGGACCTACCACCCTCCACTTCTTCCCCTCCAGCTCCAGTACGGGAGCATGTTTCTTGGCTGGTGTGTGAGCGGAGGAGCAGGGTGCTCTGCCTTTTGATGGAGAGGTTTGATGTTCTCCACCCTGAGAGCGTAGAACAGGGTTCTTATGGGTCTTCTGCTCATCAGACACACGCTTTAATCCTAAGTGACAACAAAATACGTTGAAAGAAATTGTCCTTAAGTATTTCCATAAGCATTTAAGCCTACCATCCCTCTACATAACCCTCCTATAACTTCAGAGGTTTAAAGTGTATGGAAAGTTTCGAGTAAGGCACAGTAAGAGCAGTGACACGGAAAGTAAATGTTTTTTGGTTTAAGCAGATTTAGATGCTTAAACATTTACGTAAATGTAGCTAAAATGTATAAACCATTGCATGTAGAAGCTGATATTAGTTCACAAATGCCACTGTTAATCATTGACTACATAATAAGTTGTATTAAATTAAAAAAAAAAAAAGTTTAGTGACTTACAAATCAAAGGATAGAAGTGCCTATTGCATGTGGTATAACTACACTGACAATGTCTGGTATAGAAGTCTTCTGATATGTTTGTGTGGTGACAAAAACATGTGTAATACTGTGTTTTCCTGCCCACCTTTAGTTATGGCCTCTCCTTGGTTGAGCTGGGCGAACAGAGCAGAGCGCTGAGCTGCACTTGTGTCAGGTTTAGGGCTTTCGTCTGTGAATACAGGTGGTGGTGGCGGTGGAGGAGGAGGAGGACAGGGACCAGCAGGTGCAGCCATGAACAGGGATGAGGGAGCTACAGGACCCTATGGAAAACACTAGAATCAGTAACTCAGAACTATAACAGAGATCTACTATTTAATGAGGAATTTAAAATCATTGGATCATGGGGCAGCAGAATCTTGGAAAACAGAATGATCTCATTTCTTTGAAATAAAATAGTGTGATGTAGTATATAATCAGGCACTTTCCTCAGATAGAAGATTTAGGGCTATTAAAACCAGTACAACCAGACATGCTAACAGCTTTTCTGCTCATTTACCACAGTAGACAGCTTGCACTTTAAACTGAAACCAAAAAACTACCTTACTGTATTAACGTAACTCCCTAGTACCATAACGCTTATTTGCACAGCTGTACAAATGTTATTTTACAAATGTTCATATCAGTCTGTAATATTCTGTGTATAATAACTAGGCCTGCATATGTATATTCACATATCTCTTTAGATCCTTTTACATTCGCTTTTTATTATTCTTTATTCTTTTCAGACAAATTATTCTAATAGTGATACACTATTAAAGTTTCAATCATTGAATCATTCACTCCACACTGCATTTATTCCACATTAGCAAACTAAGCTGCAAAAGCAGCCTGTTTTGAATGAGCTGTTTTTGTGATAAACTGCATTTACTTCAGTCTTTAGCAGTTTACCCCACATGTTATATTGACATAATGATTGTTTGAGTCACAACACAGAGCATAGGTAATTTATATACAGTGCTGCTTGAAAAGTTTGTGAACATTGTGAACAACTAAAAAATACATTTTAGTTGGCAAAAGTATGTGAACCACTAGAATGATCAGATTAGTATAAGTGATAAAAAAGGGTCAGGAGGTTCCATCAGTTGGATGGCAGTCAAGCTGACCCTACCCTTTTGGGGGGGAAAAAACAAAAACAAAAAAAAAAACATTAGCCTTCACCATCAAAGTCTGGTCTTCACCACAGTTGTTAATGCATGCCATGTCTCAGTCAAAGGAGATCTCAGATCTTACCTCACTGATCTGTTTCAGTTCGTAAATGTAAACAGTGAATCATCTGTCCTTGCAAAAGTAAAGTATGGTGTTTCACAAGGCTCTAATTTAGGACCTATATTATTCACAAACTACCACTTGGCACCATTATTAGTAAACATGGCATCAATTTCCACTGCTATGCCGATGACACTCAGTTATATATATCGAGCGAACCAGATGATAAAATGAAACTTAGCAAGATTGAGGACTGTATAAAAGACATAAAAGACTGGATGTCGAGTAACTTTCTCCTACTTAACTTGGATAAAACAGAGGTTCTGCTTCTTGGTCCAAAAGCTGCTAGAAACAAACTGTCTAATTTTACACTTAAACTTAACAATTTCTCAGTTGCGTCAGGCTCATCTGTAAAAAATCTTGGTGTCATGATAGATCCCGATCTGTCCTTCGACAAACATATAACGAATATTACTAGAATAGCCTTCCTGCATCTCCGCAATATTGCTAAATTAAGAAACACATTGTCTCTACAGGAAGCATTTATTACTTCAAGGCTAGATTACTGTAATGCCCTACTGTCTGGATGTTCCAGCAAATGCCTTAACAAGTCCAGAACGCTGCAGCCAGAGTCTTCACAAGAACCAGAAAGTTTGACCATATCAGCCCAGTTTTATCAACCCTACATTGGTTGCCAGTTAAATTTCGCATCTATTACAAAATTCTCTTACTGACCTATAAAGCTCTAAACGGACTCACCCCTCAGTACTTGAATGAACTTCTCTCATACTATGAACCATCACGCCTACATATATCACAATGTGCTGGCTTACTATTAGTACCTAGAATTAATAAAGTTAAATCAGGGGGGAGAGCCTTCTCATACAAAGCCCCCCAGCTTTAGAATAATCTTCCAGTCAGTGATTGGGAATCAGACACATCCTCAGTCTTTAAGTCTAGGCTAAAAACTTACTCATTTTATTACACGTAATAAACTAAAGCTAATCTCATTAACCATTGCGCCACCTGTTTTCTCCGTTTTGTACTACAATACTTTATACTAACGCTGTTTGCTATCCGGTGTCAAGGGGGTTGGGTGAGGATGGGTTCCCCTTTTGAGTCTTGGTTCCTCTGAAGGTTTCTTCCTCTTGCTCTTAGGGAGTTTTTCCTTGCCACTGGCTTGCTCATGGGGGCTTGGACCTGGATTTTTCTGTAAAGTTGCTTTGTGACAACACCTTTTGTAAAAAACACTATATAAACTTTGACTTGACTCTGACTTGAGATTTCTGAGGACCTCAGAAATCATTTCTCAGCGCTCATTGGGCTGGAAGAGGTTCCAAGCCTATTTCTGTCGAGTTTGGACTTCACCAATCCACTGTCAGCGCCATCCCAACTGTGAAACATAGTGGTGGCAGTATCATGGTCTGAGGCTGTTTCGCTGCTATTGGACCAGGACAGCTTGCCATCATTTGATGGAGCTAGGAATTTTGGATTGTATCAAGAAATTCTACAGGAGAATGTTAGGGCATCCATCCAGGAAACGAACCTTAACAGGAGGTGGGTCCTGCAGAAAGACAACAACCCTGAAAACATCAGTTCGTCTACAAAGAATGATTGAAGCAAAAGAAATGTTACATTTTGAATTGGCTGAGTCAAAGTCCAGACTGTAATCCAATAGAAATGTTGTAGAAGGATCTAAAAGAAGCCCGCAAACATTCGGTTAAAGCAGTTCTGTAAGGAGAAATGGGCCAAGATTCCTCCAAGTCAATGTGCAGGGCTGATCAACACACAAACAGAAACTGTTTGGTTGAAGTCATTGTTGCTCAAGGGGGTAACAGCAGTTTCACATACTTTTGCCAACAAAGAATTTAATGTTGGATCATTTTGTTCAATAAATGAATGACAAACTATATAATTGGTTTATTTGTTTTATACGATTCACTTTATCTATTGTTTTGACTTAAATGAAGATCTGATAACATTTTAGGTCACATTTAGGTAGAAATTCGCATAATCCTGGAGCATTCACAAACCTTCAAACAGCACAGTATATCACTCATAAAGGCACATTAAAGTAACAAAAGCAGCCTGTTTAATTCTAAGGGATAAAGAAAGGTTGAAAATGGTCACTTAAAAACGACATATGACTGTTTTTTGTCACATAACCCCACACAAATATCAATGGACCTCAGAAGAAAACATAGAAAACACGAGAAATGCAGAATATGGGCACAGAAACACAAAACTGCAGTATGGTGACACTCCAGCAGGAGGAGTATTAGGCAACACTTTGGCTCGTACTACTAACCTAAATGTACGACCTCAGCTATGGTAGCCTTAGTACTTAAAAATGAATGCAGTCCCTCCTATCTATAGTTGCATACTTGGCAGAAAATAACTTTTCACTCTGGGTGTTGGGTGGGCCACAATAATGGTTTTCTTTAACTATTTGCTTTCTTACTAAACATTTTCGTACTTATCTATAACTGAATGATAAAAAGGAGCCAGTCATTTCTTTAACTCAAGATGTATTTTAGAAGATAACTCAAGAGACATATTTTAAGCTGTTCATATTCCAAATTTCCTTCTTAAAGGAACCGAACACAAGTTGCAGAGACAATGACAACTTTCTCTTCTGTTCAGACCAGCAGATTCTAACCACTGATTGAGCTTTATTCATGCAGGAGTTCATTTCATGATTGGTGTATTCTGTTGAATATAAACTGATTTGGCTACCATCTGTGTTTTAGTTTTCAGTGTACTGACAGGAGTTTAAACACCAAGCCGCAGAAATAGATAAATGTGGGGCAGTTGGTTACCATGTTAAACGAGACACATTCATGCTTTTTTCCCTTGTCAGCACAGCTGCCATTGACAGTTGCGCACAATCCCCTCTTCAACACTTACAACACTACAACAACTGCTACACACACACGTCTTTTCTTCTCCAACATAAACAAGCTCACACCCTCCTGTCACTCCAAATGCTTGTGCTGATGTCTCGGTTCAGCATGGGTTCAGCAATTGTGGACCTTAACCTATGACCCCAAAAGGTCAGTACTTAATGGTCTTTAAATCCATAATATGTCCACAACACTGTATAAAAGAAGAAAGACTAAATGTTAAAGGAAAATAGGGTGAAAATATATATTATATTGCTCACTCATAAATACATCAGTGAGCAATTGATATCATTATGGAGGAAAACCGGTCAATACAAGAGCTGAGAGTTTAAATTACACATCACGTGTGTGTGTGAGCAGGTGGGTTATCTGAACATACACTAGGCTTTTGTTATGGGGCATTTTTTGGTAAAACCCTTCCTTTCAAAGAGACCCTGAGAGCCACCTGTCCACAGCACAAACTCCCTCACACTCCAACGCTCACAGCAAGAGGGACAGCTGACACACACACAGCCACTGAGAGCTCTCAAGTTTCTGTCTGCCACACGCACACACTCTTATTCACCCCCCCCCCCAACACACACATGCACGCTTCCTTCACATCTCACCAGAGGAGACTAGTGGAGAAACTCAAAGACAGCATCTCCTTCCCAAAACTTAAACAAGTAAAGGCTTGATCATCATAAAAGAGGCCTGATCTGCCTAAATCCGCTTTATATCAGTCCTTGTAGGGCATACCATGAATTAATGGAGTGGCTCAGCACTAATAAAACAGACACAACTTACAGGTCTTTTATCTAAAGATGGTAAAGTAAAGAAAACACAAAGAGTTGGAAAAGAAAAGGAGGAAGACTAATGAATTCCCAGACACGCATTACCAGCTGTGACAGCTTTCAGGAGAGATCCTTCTAACTGGATGGCTAGCACAGTTCAGATAATATCTCTGCACACTGAAGCAGCCCATGAATGACTAAAAATGGAAATATTTCCTTAGCTGTATTTCAAGGTTTCAAGCAGTCTTCCCCTGAAACAACCAATCCAACAAAGTAAAAAAAAAATGTATCACACCCATCCTTCACACTACACTCTGTGCTGATTAAAGAATTAACATCTGAAGCAGATGCTGTGCCAACTCCCTCCAATGGAAAAGGTGAGAAAAAGGCTTAGAATAGGCCAGTGTTCCTTCTTCAATTACTGTTTATGCAAAACGCTTAGTGTCTATTAGAGGACAGCGTGGATTGGAAGTACAACTCACAGTCTTGCTCCACACCAGTCCAGTGGTGTGGTGCTGTTTGATATAGGCCTGCAGTTCAGTCCAGATACTCAGGTATGAACGCACCCACTCAGCATGGCAAGGGTCGCTACAACCAGGGAGAGACAATTAAGTTATTGTTGCTGAAGCAGCAAAACCTTCACAAAAACTTTACAGGAGAATGAAAAAACATTAACGTATTAATGTATGTTAATGTAACAAGATTTTATAATTCATACTTTATTTTCGACCATTTTTGTTAGTCAATTCATTGTAAAATGTTCAAAAGCATCTAGTGTCTTTAAATAGTGTAAAAAAAAGTGATAATAAATTAGCAAAATGATCATCAAACTTATGATTCTTATCTTTTTTTATTCCAAATAAGTTAAAGCATTGCATGGATACAGTAAATTTTTATTAGAACAGATCACCATAGGAGCATGTCAGTATTTCTTGAATTGACCACATTTTCTAAGCTAGTGCCTGTTATAATCCACTTGCTTTTTTAGAGGCATCACTCACGAGTCTTTGTAGTCCTTCAGAACTCTGTTGGTGTAGAACATAGCAGCATCATTCATCTCCTTAACATAGGGCCCTGGCTTCTGACTCTAAGAAAGAGCAATAGAAGCAGACAGAGTGGGAGTAAGGTAATAATGACATCCTTATTGTGTACTTTTGCTGTTGAAAAAAACTCGTGCATGCAGAGATACTGAGCACTGAAAAGATCTGTAAAGTCTGTCACAGTTCAGAACAAGCTGAACGTTTAAGCAAACTGTAAAAAACCTGTACACTGCAGACATTGCTGCAGACAAATGTAAACAAATTTTATGAGTGCGTAAGAGGTTTTGAATAGGTAACATACACATCCTAAGGGAAAGAAGAGAGTATGGGAAAGAAGTGTAGCTGTAGATGGAGTTGACAGAGTCCAGATCACCATAGCAGAGTAAATCTTTCAAGAGGATTAGGGGAAATAATATATTCAGAAAAGGAGCCCACAAACATTGTCATTGTTCAATTAAATATATGCCAAATCTAAACTTTGATTAAATATGCTTTAAACTAATAGCAAGAACTTTTTTTAAGTGGTTGTATGGAGAAGACCCGCTCTAGAAAGATGTGCCTTATAAGGGAAGAAAAGTTAATATGATTACCTCATTTGTTTAATTTGCGTTAATTTATCAATGTCAGACAATCTGAAGATTAAGTCAGACCATGACCAATTCTTAAACTGAAGCCAATGAAAGGGCTATTATTATCATCATCATTCCACCAAATAAGTCAATGAAGAATCTTCTCCAAAGTCCATGAAGTTAACAGCTGAACAGCTGAGCTGTGGCATTTCTGGAGCCAGTTTAATCCAGACATTAAAGCAAACATAAAACATTTTCAGAGAGCAAACTGTTAAACTAAATGTTGATTCAAAGTTGGCTTGTTGTATACTGTGATAAAACTCAGTGACATATGTTAACTGCTTTTAAAGCATAAATAGGTTAAAGTATTAATTTGTTTATGCTGTCTTAGCATTCCGTTTGCAGCCGGAAGATGTTGAGCTAAATTTGGGCGGTATTGCCAGTTTGACCAACTTACATCAATCAGCCAATCATCAGTCTAGAAAAAAAGTCTGGAACAGTGATAATCCCTATTTTCATTTTTCCTCAGTTTGGATCAGGGGCATTTGACAAGTATCACCACTGATCTAAAATATCTGGCCTAATATTCAAATGTAAATTCAAAAATAAATAAATAAAAATCTTGATTTGCTGGATCTGCCATTTTCCAAGTCCAATATTCAGAAGCCAAACATCTTTTTTGGGGAAAATGTATCATCTAGTCATGAAGTTGTTAAGAAATGTAGGTATAATTTAAAGAACTGTGTATGAAAAGTTGTACTCAGACTACGGTCTTTGCAAAACTCACCACTGCCACCCAGCCCAGTGCAGGAATGCCTTCACTGACGGCAGACAGATGGTTAAACAGCTGGCTGCCGCGGTTCTTCTCTCGGAAGCTCTGGATCTCCTCAATCTGATCCGAGATGGGCCTGAGGAGGTCCGTCAGCTCTGTCTGAGGAGAGGCCACACACAACCAGGGCAAAGGTGGAAAATCAATTGTATCACAAGCACGGAATGTAAGAATTTTCTCTATAGCATTAGCTGGTGGAACGCGCCTCATTAGAAGTCCTATCCTGCACACAAATGACCACATCAAGCTGCAATTCAAAGTTCAATACGATTAAACAACATTACGGAGCTTTATGTCCCTACCGTGAAGTAAACACAGAATGATGAAAAGTAACCACTTATTGAAAAAAGCATCTAGTACAGGAAGTAATTTTATTCCAGTGAAACGTCCTGAGAGTCCCATCTCCCTCCTAGCCAGCATTCCAGCCCTAGACGGGGAGATCCCGCTGGCCTTGTAAGGCCCTGCACAGGTCCAATGTTTAGAGTTTACTCCAGCATAACAGTGAGAAAGGGAACACACTGTTTCTTTTTTCTAGTATGACTACGTCTTGTTACTGCTTGAGCTCATGTGTTGCCATGTTTGCTGTTTTTAATTCAACATTCACATATTCACTGTATTGCCAGATGACTTAGTGGGAAAATAAATAGGTTTAGCTGTTCTTATTTTATCCAGGTTAAAAAAGCACTCTCGTTTTTACTCCCATTACATGGGCCAAGCCAAACTGGACAAATATAGCAACAACTGTTTTCTTCTTTCAGATAAGAAAAATCATTAGACAGGCATTACAATTACTTGACCACATACAATGGAAGAGACTGAGGATTTTAGGTGTATGTTCATACATATATATATATATATATATATATATATATATGAACTGGTTTTTCTAACTGGGATTTAGCCTAGTCCTGCACTACATGGCATTCTAAATGGAGATTCTGAATTTAAAGGAAAGTGTAGTCCAGTAGTAAGCCTAATCCCTGTCTGACCCTATATGTCCACCCTGTATGTCCAAAAGTTTGCAGACCTGCCTATCCAACAACTCTTCTAATGTTAATGGTGTTAATATAGACTATAAAGGCCTCCTTTGCTGCAGTACCAGCCTCTACACTTCTTAGGTTTTACACTAGATGTTGGAACAATGCTGTGAGGATTTGATTGCATTCAGGCACGGGAGCATTAGTGAGGTCAGGTACTGATGTTAAATGATCTTTTCTGAAACATAAATGCCATTCCAACTCATGCCTAAGGTGGATGGTTTTCCAACACTCCAGAGCACACAGTTCCACTTCTACAAAGCCCAATGCTGGGGGATTTTATACCCCTCTAGCCAACGCTTGGTGTTAAGCATGGTTGCCTCAGGCTTCTGTGCAGCTGCTTCAGAACATCCTGTTCTATCGGCAGTGCTTTTCTATGGAAATAATTTGTCTGGATACTTTTGGAGATACAGTTATGTGGTTGAACATTTTGCAGTTTAAATCAGCATGAATAAAAAAGGTGGTGATGTTCACAAGGGTAAATGCCTGTGTTACTTTGATTTCCCCAGCTGTTGTTTGTGTGTGTTTGTGTGTGTGAGTGTAGTATGTGTAAAGGAGGGGCTGGGGGGGAGGGGAAGAGGGAGGGGCGATTCTTCTAACAACAAGCACATGATTTTCATTTCTTTAGATAAAGGCAGGCCTTTCACGCTCTGCATGGACATTATGGCTGTGATTAAGACACAGCCCCAAATATGAGGAAACAAGGTTAAAAATAAAGTTTAACAGAACGTTTTCAAACCTTTTCAAAAGGCACTGATTTTCAAATGGGTACAGACACAGCATGTCTACAGAAAATATCCCACTTTTGTGCAATAAATGACTTACCCATAATCTGCCGACAAATTCATTCTTTTGTATCCACTGCTGAAATTTTTTTCATTGAGTTTCCATTTCTTACAAATCCTAAAGAGCAGGACTATGCTGTTGTAGCTAACTAAACTAAGGAGGCTGGAAACAACAAATTTGCCACCCATACTAGCTGGATTACATGATCAGAGAAAACCTAACAGTGTTAATACATACATACAAAATAAATATCATTTGACATTAGTACTAAACACTATAGTTGCTCATTAGGTTGACTGGGCCTTGTCAATACTCTGTAAAGCTTGTCCAACCTTACAACAGGTGCTATAAAAAAGGCCTCTGTGAGTAGATTATAGATGGATCAATTCCTCCATTTCAATGCCGTTTTAACATACATGTCCTCGTCAACCTGTACTAGCCATTTGTCCTTGGGGGGAATCCCCGACACCATCTAAAGAGCCGTTACATTACTGTATTAGCTCAAGTTCGGTTTGTTTGATGACCTCTTGGAGAGAGGCATTGAGTCAACACAAATGTAGACCTAAACTGACTCATCATTCCGTACCTGATCCTGCATCAGCCTGGACTTCCCCTCTCGTATCAGTCTCAGCTCAGGGGAGAGGGACAGAAATAGACTGACTATCTCTGGGCTATGAATGAAGTCAGGGCAAGAGTTACGTTTTCGTTCTGAAGACCTTGAATGACCAGGACAAAAAAAGATATCCAAGAGGGAAAAATGGGGATTCCACTGGTGTTTCACACCAGTAGTTCAATTTGCACCACAGCTGATGTGACTTACTCTATAACCGTTTTTTCCATCCAATACCCCCCTTTCCCTATTTAGTCTGCTCACATATCATGTATATTCTTGAGAGTAAGTATAAAAGTAGTACGCGTTCAAAGAAGATTCAAAAAAGCTATTAATTCTGTAGTCAATGACTCAAATTAACATGACCTTGATGGCAACCTAAGCCTGAACTCCTTGACCAGGAGATCTGGTTGAGATCATATTAGCTCCGCTAGGAAGTCTGTGAGGGAATTACAGAGAGTAACAGCTGTGCTCTCTAGTCTGCAGGCCACACAAACACTCCTCAGCATCCACCGACAGGCCTGTCACTTGACCAAGGCCACAGAAACACAGCAGCTTAAATATAGAACATGACCATAAAAAGCCACAGAATGCAACCTCAGCCGCACACACAAACACAGAAAGAGACAGAGTGAGAGAAGCCAGAGGTTTACAGCTTTCCAGCATACTGGCACTGCTACCCATACCCATAACAGTGTATGAAGAAATACTATATGCATTTATACACAAGGATAATATATACAATCACACAGAAGGGGTTACGATGAGTGTGTCTGTATAGTCGCAGAGTTTAGAGAAGGAATACAGTTAAACAAAACCTGAATGTGCACTCTAGGGAGTAAACCAGCACTACTCCAGAGACTCACTGGGTTTTTTAGACATATCTAATTCAGCTGAAGTCTTTTTCCATTCAAGATTGAGGGAAGCCAATGGAAGAATTAACCCTTGCTCTCTGCATAACAGTAAACCTAAACAATGGTGGTTCTGTCTGTCTCATCACAGCAACTGTACAGCACTTTAAAACAAATGTACAGTACTGTGCAAATGTCAGAGACAACCCTTAATCTATTTAATTACCAGTCAAAATGCCCCTAAAGTACAAACCATTAAGTACAATAAGTACAGAGGATATTTCTGAGGAGGTACAGTACAAGTTAATCTACTTGCATAATGAAAGGATAAGTAAAAAAAAAAGTGGAAAAACAAGAGTTTACAAAACTAAAGTTAAAAAAAAACATTAAAAGACACAACAATTAAAAATCAGGCTCCACTCTTGCTTCAGATCTGAAAAAAATTAAACCGGTTTGAGAGGACAACTCAACGCTATGGGTCTGAAAGGATGTGTAGACATGAAGAAAGAAAACAGTAGTAAACAAAGACGTTGCTGGTGTTCTCAGAACAATGGCCGGACCCCCCCAGAGCCCAGATCTCAGTGAATGTGTTTGAGATTACTTGAACTGTTAGAAGCAGAAAATACAACCAACTTCTAAAACTGGACTTCAAAGATATGTACAATTATATTATAATTGTTATTATCCCTGCAGATTTCTCTGAAAAACTGAAAATAAGCCTCTGAAAAAGAATTAAAGCTATAATAAAGGCAAAAATTATATTTAGTATTTGAAGATCTATGAAATTTTCTGTTAAAATATGTTTAAACTGAAAAATGTATAACTTTGTACATTTTGATTTGAAATGAAATAAATTAAGTGCAGTCTCTGATTTTTGCACAGTACTGTATCTCTTTGGCAAAAAGCCTATCACAGCCAGAAGGTCAGTATGTATGTGTGCTGTATGACAACTAGAGAAAATGTGTATGTGTGTGTGTGTGTGACTGCAGTGAGCAAATGGCTATATAAAGTGCAGCTTGTTACACTGCTTACTCTCGAGGATTCACTTCACAGCTGTCACTGACTGTAATTCAGTCACTCAGAGAACGGTGACTTTGACCTATTCTTTTGTAAGTTTTTGTTATGTTTTGTTTCTGTGTTGTGCTAGCGCTTCAAACACCAAAATTAATTCTCTGGGAAATACATCCTTCATTTCAGAAAATAGCTGCAATGAGCCATGATGCTCAAGCCTGAACATGCATCTGAACAGCTTGTTTGTTTATCAGACGACTTTATTCCTGCTTCTCCTCTCGTCCAATGGCCTGCACGCTCGAAGCTAATCACTTCCTGTTTGGGCAACAGACAACACAAACCAAAGTCCGATGTAATGACATCAGGCTGGCCTCCCAGACTTCCCCTCGGGGCCACTGTGTGAAGCGTTGGGAATGTGTTGTATTGGCGTTCTTTTGAACAGTGGAGGTAATCCCTATGTGCACAGAGAGCCCAATGTCGCATGGCTGACCACATAACCTCAGAACCGTATGGAGCAGAGGAAGAGCTCTATATAGCAGTGTAAACCAGGGCAAACCCACTGAACCTCGGAAGCTTATGGACACCACAACCTTCAATCACACATTCAAAGGATGTGGAAGCCAACCCACATGATTACCTCCATCAGTATCAGTATGGACTTGAAGAATGTGTGTAATGTACAGAGACAACTGATTACAAAAGTTTTGAATGGAATGATATATGTGCATGTTAACTGTAGTCATATGACCAAGAACCAATTTATTTCCATGTATTATTAGGGTCAACAGACAGTGAGATAGGGTCCTTTCAAAACCACTAACACAGCTCTCATACAGCTCTTGCATTTTAACAACTGACAATTAATAATATGTGTGTATTAGGGCATCTCAACAGAAATGTGTAGACCACTCCTGAAACTCCACAATAAGTTATTTGAGTGATAATCACTGATAATTATGTGATGAAAAGTCATAAATGCAGACAAGCTCTTCTTAGTCTTTACCTGTGCAGGCTCCTGGTGCGAGGAGGCCATTTTTAGGAAGGTCCGTTGCAACTGCAGGGCATTTTGTACCATCTCAGCCTGTTAAGTAAAAGAAAATCCACATAAAAAACCCATTCAAACAGCCAACAAGGACCTGACAGAGACAGAGCTACAGCCTATTAAGCAATGTAAAAGTAACTCATCATCTGTAGGGTAGCATTTAGCAGAGATGTGCCTAACCCAACACAAACTTGTGAATCAAATTTTGATACTTGGAGTGTGCAAAGAAATATGCATTGTGTTATTTGACTTACCACTAAAGAAATACTTACAATTATAACAACACATTAACCACACTTGTGTGTCAAACTTCATGTTAGAGCTGCATCTGTAGCATAAACATCCTTGCTTAGGGCTCCCTGAACTTCCCTCAAAGTTACAGTCTTTCTTACGCACCACATATACACACACTCACATACACACTCCAAGGAGGGTCAGGTCCAAGGAGGCAAACCCAATGTTTGGGAAAAGACCTCCTCTTACAGATGAGAGGAACCCAGAGGCTATTACCATAAAAGGAGCTGACTATAAGGGATAAAAACATTATCCCATCCAACCTCCTTCAGCAGCAATGAGGGAGCTGGATTAGTAAGTGTTGCCTTTCGTGGTAGAGCACTTTATGAAACTGTTTCTTGTAATTCTTACACGTTCAGGTTCAAAAGTTGAATTTCTTAGCTAAAGGCAGGGGATTGGGCTGGATTTAATGTTGAAGTCAAAATAAAGAAAAGATACAATGTGTACCTGGCTACACCAGCGCCTACAATATTCAAGTACTGAAGTCATATAAAAAACAATGTAAAAAAGAATCTAGAGGATGGGTTTACCTCTAGAATTCAAACATATGAATGACAGTTTCTAACATACTTCCATTTCTGATAGGGCCACAGCAGCCATAAACAGTGAATATTAAAAGTCTACACACCTGTACTGAAATTTCAGGTTTTTGCTATAAAAAAGCCAAACATCAACATAGAAAATGTTGGACATATTTCCATGTTTAATGGAATCTTGCAACTACCCAAATTTAAAAGAAAAAGAAATAGATAATTACTAAGAAAAGAAATTAAAAATAAAACAACCAGAATATTGTGACAGCTTAAGCATGCACACCCTTTTATAATAAGGGTTTTATCACACTCAGTATGATGTCCTAAAATAAGCAGGATATCACTGCTCTGAATTAAAGTAATTCTGAATAACCACAAATAAAAAAACAGCTGTTCCTGTAGCTGTTCTTGATTCATAATTTCATTCTTCTGGGATAGCTATGGTACTTGAGGAGCTCACAAAACATCCACAGACTAAAGGTAAAAGGAATAGACCAGGGGAATGTTATAAAAGGACTGGATGTATCATAGAGCATAGAGCATTGTGAAGACTCTCATCATTTAGCAGAAAAAATGTGGCAACACAGGGACATTTCCATGGTCAGGAAAATCCTCAAAAGTTGATGAGAGGACAAGAAATATTATCAGAGAAGCTATCAAGAGCCCTAAAGCAATATTAAAAAGCTAGAGGAATTTCTGGCAGGAACTATCTGCTCCTTGTATGTGACAAAAATCTCTCAAATTCTGCAAATGTCTGGGTCATGGGGTACAGCAGAAAACTCAAAGCCATTTTCACAAAAAAGTTCATCCAACTTGGAGTCTCTGTCACTGGTTAGTCATTTAGGAAACATTTCTTTATTGTTGTAAGAATAGATGTAGATGTACTGCAAGATCTTGTGTGCAAAGTGGATATGAAAAGTCTATACAGCCTTGCAAAAAAGTACATTTAAAAATGTACATTAAAAATCACTCAAAAGTACATTACAATCTGTCAAAACAGTAAAAGTACATTAAGTACCAGCTAACACTTTGTGATGACACAAAGATTGATGTTTTTGGCCTGAATTCTAAAAGGCAAGTCTGCTGCAAAAACAACACAGCTCATCAACTAAAGAACACCACACCTACTGTGCAGTATGGTGGTTGGAGCATCATGTTTTGGGGAAGCTTCTCTTCAGTTGGGACAGGGGCCCTAGTCAAGATAGATGAGATCATATTAAGATGTTTTGGCACTAAACCTGCTGGCCTCTGTCAGAAAGCTGAAATTACCTAAATAGGCTGTGCACAGGAGATCATCTGGTAATATAAAGAAGCCTGAACTTTTTTGCAAGGAAGAGTGGGAAAAATTGCTAAGTGCAAGTTTTTGTTATTATTATTATCCTAATATTATCTATCTTAATATTTATCTTCATATCTGGCTTTAGATCACAAACACCTCAATTTCATTTGACAGAGACCCCCAAGTGTTCACTATGTGTTCCTCAGAACTTTAAGGCAGCAGACAGCTTAGAACTACCATCTTTTACATGACAAATTACTTTAATGTTGCTTTGGGGTTATGACCTCTTAATGAGTGTGGAAAGAAACTGTCGGTCATACTGTGAGAGCAGAGTCACTGTCTGACAGGTGATTAATGAGGAGGATTATTTTAGAGAGCCTGCACTCTACAAGTTAAGAGTCCACAAGTCTATCACACAGCCAGTTTACAAATTAGGACAGCGATGTGTATGACAGACTTCATGTAGCATTTATACACTGAGTGGTCTCTGATTTGTTAGGGGTTCCTCCATGGCAGTTGCATATGAATATAATGACTCTCACAATGAGTCATAAAGAAAGCCATATGACAGGTACAGCACAGCTGTGGGAATAGCTGGGAATTCCCAGCTTAGTTTCTGTTCGTTTTGTACTGTAGAGCACTCACATTTGCTCCTTGTACTCTACCACCCACTTTTTCCACTGTTTTGTTCTCTTCATATCAGGCTAAAGACACAGAACAATTTTGGAAGGAGCTTTGTACAAAATGTCAACAAGACATACTTTGTATACTTTGGGAGTGTTAATTTGGTCATTTGTTTATATGTTCTTTGTATGTTTCAGATTGTTTTAAAGATGTGCTTAGGTGAGAATGTCCCCTCTCTCAGAATAGCAAAATGTATATCTCCCTCTGTCTGTGTGTAGCATGCACAAACACACAACACTTTTGTACATACATGCTTTGCCACATCTCCTCCAACAGCCCGGCTGTTCTTCAAGTATTCACACAGAGGGCCTCTTAGTAAATGATCAAATGCATTCACGCATTGGGGCTCACCTTTGAAGACAATTATTGTAACAAACAGGAAAATATAACAATATACCAGCAAAGACAACAAGGTTATGAATTATTTGAAAGGATACAACATGGTTAGGCAATTAGCTGAATGTATTCTCTCAGTGTGATCTGGCTGGTGTTAGAAAGAATTTTCAATGGAGGGGCAAATTCATAAATGTCAAAAGTAGTTTGTTCTTTGATCAATTCATTTTCAGTAGACTCATCAAAACACTTTGGGTGCTGTTTATCATGCTTTGTCATGCTTTGAGGGGCTTTGTAAATCACACAATCATGTCTGCATGATGCATAATGTCAATAAATTCAACATTTTAAGCACTGCACAGTTCACAATGAGCAAAACCCACTTTTTGGGACACTCTTGAGAAAGAGTTTGTATACATGTAACTGTATCTGACTAGCATTAACAAAAATGTGTCATTGATTCAGTGTTACAACAGTACCACTGAGTCCATTGATGTCACCGTTGGCCAGGCTTGGAGAACAATCCTGAAGCTTGGCTGAAACTGTCTCCAGGCGAATCACAGCCTGTTCCAGTCGATCAACTAGTGCTTCCATGGCAAGAAAGGCCTGTAAAAAGTCAGAATTGAAAAAGTTATCTACATATGCGTCACACTGTCTTCAAGTATCTCAAACAAACAACCACCAACCATTAACACACAAGCAAAAAACACTGTGGAAAAATGTCTGTTTAGCTGTTAAATATGTGAGACAAACTTGGTGAAGTAAAACGATTCAAAGAAAAAATTACATTTGCAGGATCCTTGAAAGAAAAATAGTTCCAACAGTTCCCATTGATCTACCACCATACTCCACAGTGGGGAACAGTGGTTCTTTCTTGTGTGATCTTGACTTGACACCAAGCCAACATCTGGTGTTTCACTACAAAACGCTATATTTTGGCCATATAAGCCCAAGTTCCACTGATGTTTAGTGAGAATGAGGTAGGGCTGAACGATTCGGAGAAAATATTCAATTGTGATTTTTCTGACTAATATTGTGGTTGCAATTTAAATCAGCAATCACATCATCAATAAATTCAAGAGAACCAATTCCACCAGCAGCAATACATGCCCATACTATAACACTACCTTAAGATGAGGTGGTGTGCTTTGGTATATGAGCAATTCCTTCCCGTCTTCATACATTTCTCTTCCCACTATTCTGGTACAAGTCAATCTTTGTCTCATCTATCCGTAAGATATGTTCCAGAAATGTACAGGCTTTTTTAGATGTTGTTTGGCCAACTCTAAATTGGTCAACCTGACTTTGGTTACTTCTTGTGGTAAACCCTATGTATTTACTCTGGTTTTTACTTCTCTTGATTTTTGACCTTGACACGGATAGGCTGACCACCTAGAAGGTGTTCTTGATATGGCCAACTGTTGTGAAGAGTTTTCCTCAACAGGGAAAGAATTCTTCGGTCATCCACTACAGTTGTTTTCCATTGTCTTCTGGGTCTTTGTGTTTCTGAGCTGACCAGTGCATTCTTTCTTTTGAAGTATGTACCAAATAGTTGGTTGGGCATATCTAATGTTTTTGCTATCTCTCTGATTTTAGCCTAGTGATGGCTTGCTACACTAGCTCTTTGGACTTCATATTGAGAGTTAACAGTAACAGATTCCAAATCCAGATGCCACACTTGAAATCAACTCTATACCTTTTATCTGGTTACTAATAAGTAAAATAATGAGGGAATAACACACACCTGGCCATGAAACAGCTGAGCAGCCATCCATTTTTGACCCCTTAAAGATGGTGGTCTATGTACGAAAATGGTTGTATTTCCTACAAAATCGACCTTATTTGGCTATAATATCCTCAAATTAAAGCTGATCATCTGCACTTTGAGCTCATATTCATTATTTAATTTCAAGTCCAATATGCTGTGCTAGAGAGCAAAAATAACAATAACTTTGTCAATGTCCAAATATTTAGGGACCTAACTGTACAAACATATTTTCAGTGTAAAATCAAGCTGATCAATAACACTTTTTCGTTGTCTTTTATCAAGGGTGCAAATAATAAATAAAAGCAGTTAGTCTTTACTGTACTGACGATATCCACAATATGATCATAAAGGCATGTTGTAATGTAACATCCCTACAAAATACTGAAATTGTCTTGTCTATTCTGCCCATCTGTGTGGTGAGTAATTCCATGAGGATTTCCAAAAAAAGGAAGACTGGGGGATGTGGGAAAGACTACAAAACGCCAGTTGCAGTACACTGAGCATGCAGACTAAAAAGTATTAATAGTTCAGTTGTATAGCCCCTCACAACACCATCACCAGGATCACAGAAAATCAAAGAGGAATCAAGTCATATGAACTTCACTCAAGCTGCAAATACCAATGTGAGAACAACTTCCAAAGGTCCACAAAAGGTTGAATGTGACTCTCATCAATCAACAATAATTCTTCTGTATGTATTTGTTTTCATGAGTCTTCGCTCTTTTTGTTGTGTTGTTCTCTTATTCACGCCATTGCCTTTTGTTTGAGGTCATTCACTCATAGCAAATGAAGATAAATTACAGTAGAGCTGATGCCATTCACACAATGCGTAGAGAAATTAATAACAAGGTCTGACATGATATTAATACCCATCTCTATGTGAATTCAAGGATTAAGAGACTAGCATCATCTTAAATTAATTCCATTATCCAGAGGGAGGTGGAGAGAGGCACCTGTACGAGTACCAGACTTTTAAGAGGCTACTATGATCTCTCTCAAGTTAGGAAAGAAATGGAATCTGGTCACCCAATCTGGGATGAGTCAGTGAAAGATGACCTCACCTGCCAAACAATTTGTGTGATTAAAATCTCTCCAATGATACTAGGATAGCTTCTAATCAGAGTTCAGAAGTGAAATAAACCCCACCTGATTGCCTTGTCTGTTATCTCTATTTAAATCAAAATACATTAGTTCATCTGGAAATTAAGAAGACTGTCAGTAATTGTCTAAAGCCCGTCTATTAACTATAGCTTCTCTGGAACAGTGAACGATAAGAAAAGTTCAGTTCGGCCATCCCCACTGACAGCACAGTCTCCAGCCATATCACACAATGCAAAGTTCCAATACTTTTACCTGAAAATCAGAGAGGGAAACCAATGGTTTAGTGTGTTTACTGCAAATGCACTAAAATAACCAGCACGTTTACCTGTGTCTCCTGATGGTGTTCTACAATACCCAGCTCTCCAATTTGCCTCTCTCTCTCTGAGATTTGTCAGCAGTAATTAATAGTGGCCCTGTGTGGAAATGCACACGTCATCTTGTAATCTCTCTGGAGAATTCTCTCTGACGTGCCAAATGCCTGACCTAGGCCTCAGAGGCTATTTCAGAGGTAGCAGAAGCCCTCGGCCTCTTAGCCACACAGCTCTAGGCTCCAGAGCCTTAGGCTCCAGAGCCTGAGGCTCCACGCCTTGCAACTACAGACTGTGATGGATGCACCAATGATGACATAGATTACATGATCTGAGCTGTGCTCAACTGTAGGTGCGAGACTCCTGGCGAACTAAGCTGCCCTTCCTAAACATATATGAGACTGGAGTATGTCATGTATGTAAAACTCTGGATGAGCTATGGAGCTTTGATATAGTGCTGGTGCCGACAGTAACTATACAGTGAATTTGTTGGCTCGCTTCTGAAAATGTGAGTGCTGCTAATTCATCACTTATGAATTCATCTAAAAAGGCATTTGGAGACAGTATGAAAGGCACAGCATGGCTCTGTCAGTCTGGCATCATATTAGCATTTTTCATGCATTCTTCCTGCTTTCAGGGTCTTCATGGGTTCACTTTTGAATTTTGAGAGGTTTTCTATAATCTATTATACAGCTTTCCATGAAAAGCACATATGAAACAACTAAAGTTTTGTCTTACACAAATAAGAAAAAAGAAGTTTGTGAAAGCTAACAAATGCCAATGAGAGCGGCACTGTAAGCCTGTATCTGAAGCTTTGATTGACACACCTTGTCTCAGTCGAGGGGAACAAGGTCTGTTGAGGTGTAATCCAGCACAGACACTCATTCCAGATGAAATATACAGAAGGCCCACTTTCCCAGTGCATGACAAAGTTGCCAAGCCAGAGAGCTACACTAGGCGCTTCAGCTGACATACTCAAATTATCTTTTTATTAAAATGTGTTTCTGTGAAATAAATTTCTGACAGTATCCAAATGTACATGAACCAACAGGGCAAACTGACACTCACGAACACAGCGCGCAAGCAGCCTATATCTAAAATACTAAAAGTATGTCTAGCCTGAACCATTCACCGAAAACTAGAAGGAGCCCACGCCGGTAATGCAGCCCTGAACCCACAGAAAAGCCCTGACACGTCGCCTAAAACGCGGTGACACTGCCGACGGAGTCCTGCGGAGAGGGGAGGATAATAAGGTAACCTCTGACAACAAAACACGACCGAGCGCAAAAAGTGGCTGCTGTTCAAACCTTTGTTGTCGCGGTGTGTTCCGCTCCTGCCCACACAGCGAATGCGAAGGTGAACGTGACTGAATGTCTCAAAAACAATAACGGCGCGTTTCAGCGGAGCGCGCGCTTCCCGCCCCCGGCCGCTCCACCGAGCCTCTCGCGCCTACGCTGCTCTGTCCTGTCAGACAAAAATGGTTGTATATTATAAAAACACCTGCGAGATAGTGGTTCTGAAGAAGCGGCTTTACCTTTGGCTGTAATTCGGCTTTTTATTTCCAGGTTTTGCTGTAAATCAGCGGTTGGCGGATCTCCTGCTCCGGTCTGGTCCCCGCCGCTCTCAGCGTCCCTCTCAGCCAATAGAACTGCAGCGCTGCTCGCACTTCCGGCCTCTCCAAATAAAGCGAGCTGTCTGCGGACCAGAAGACGTCTGATGAAAAACGCCAGCCTACCTTAAAGAGGAATTCCAGCGGTTTATCGAAGTGCTGGCATAATTCAGTCATTGGGATCAGAGTGGTTGGATGTGAAATGATGCAATATGGAGAAAGATACCGACACAGATTTTCTTGGTGGTGATAGGATCCGGGGCCACAGCGCAAACATTTTATTTCCCATACAGATGTGTAATATATTGCAATATATGGACATCAGATATACGTCGTATATTAGCACATATGGATTCTTCTTGTGTCCAACTTGGGACGCACCTCTTAATCATTTAATTCAGGTGTTTCATTCAGTTCCCTTGCCACAGGTGTATAAAATCAAGCACCTAGCCATGCAGTCTGGCTTTACAAAAATTTGTGAAAGAATGGGTCGTTCTAAGGAACTCACTGAATTAGAGCGTGGTTTTGTAATAGGATGCCACCATTGCGAAGTCAGATCGCAAAATTTCTTCCCTACTAGATATTCCACGATCAACTGTGAGTGGCATTACTGAAAAGTGGAAGTGTTTAGTAATGGCAGCAACACAACCACGAAGTGTCAGACCACGTAAAGTTACAGAGCGGGGTCGCCGAGTGCTGAGGTGCATAGTGCATAAAAGTTGTCAACGCTCTGCTGACTCAGTAACTTCAGAGTTCCACACTTCCTCTGTCATTAACCTCAGCACAAAGACTCTGCACCGGGAGCTTCATGGTATGGGTTTCCATGGCCAAGCAGCAGCATGCAAGCCTTACTTCACCAAGCACGATGCTAAGCGTCAGATGGCGTGGTGTAAAGCACACTGCCATTGGAGTATTCTGTGGAGTGATGAAACACGCTTCTCTATCTGGCAGTCTGATGGACGAGTCTGGGTTTGGTGAATGCCAGGGGAACGTTACCTACCTGACTGCATTGTGCCAACTGTAAAGTTTGGTGGAGGAGGGATAATGCAGGGTTGTTTTTCAGGGGTTGGCCTAGGACCCTTAGTTCCAGTGAAGGGAAATCTTAATGCTTCTGCAGATAAAGACATTTAAGACAAATGTATGCTTCCAACTTTGTGGGAACAGTTTAGGGAAGAACCTTTTCTGTTCCAGCATGACTGAGCCCCAGGGAACAAAGCATGGTCTATAAAGGCATGGCTGCATGAGTTTGGTGTGGAAGAACTTGACTGGCCCTCACAGAACCCTGACCTCAACCCCATCGAACACCTAGGGGATGAACTAGAACGGAGATTGCGAACCAGGCCCTCTCGTCCAACATCAGTGTCTGACCTCACAAATGCTCTTCTGGATGAATGGGCAAAAATTCCCACAGACACACTCCAAAATCTCGTAGAAAGCTTCTCACAAGAGTGGAAGCTGTTATAGCTGCAAAGGGGGACCACCTCCATATCAATGCCAAAGGATTTAGAATGGGATGTCATAAAAGGTCCTGTAGGTGTAATGTGTAGGTGTCCCAATACTTTTGTCCATGTAATATATGTAGGATCCATGCATCAGACATATATTAGATCTAGAATATATGTATGATCCACATTTTAGTCTTGTACGTATTCACCAACTTATCATACAGATATAATCCATATGCTATGCATATGTGTCCAATATGTGGTACACTATATGGACAAAATGCAGCTGTTCCATGGAAACTCATGCCATGGAGCTCCTGGTGTAGTTTTTGTGCTGATGTTGATGCCAGAGGAGGTGTAGAAATCTGCAATTATTGAGTCAGCAGAGCGTTGGTCTGATACTTTTCAATAATACTACTCATTTACAGTCAGTCGTGGAATATCTAGGCGGCAAGAAATTTCACGAACAGACTTGTTGCAATGGTGGCATCTCATTACAGTACCACACTCTAATTCAGTGACGTTTTTAGAACAACCCATTCTTTCACAAATGTGTGTAAAGGCAGATTGCATGGCTAGGTGCTTTGTTTTATACACCTGTGGCAATGGAACTGAATGAAACACCTGAATTCAATGATTAAGAGGTGTGCCCCAGTACTTTTGTCCATATAGTTTATATATGTACATATACATACATTTTGAAATATATGCCTGACACTTTATGATATATGTGCGTATATGGCCATAGGTCAAATTTTAATGGGAGTTAGTATCCAAAATGACCATAGAACCTACACCTGTCTTCTGAGTTTTATATGTAATGTTGATAATGGTAAAATCTATTTTTATCGAACAATATTAGATAAAATCTACTATTTGCCTTACAACTCACTGCACATAACTCTCTGCCGTGAATGCATTTTTAAAAAAAAACATTTTAGGCAAAAACCTTATCTCAAAACTATCGTTAAACAATGTCTCAGGCATCAGCATTTTGTGTAATAACAGTTTGTGATGTAACCTTTAAAAAAATGCAGGATATGGGCCTTTTAAACTCTTTAGATGTCTGGTTCCCATCATGAATGCTCTGAACAATTCAGACTCTGCAGTTTTCACTAGAAAGGGGCATTAAACATCAAACTATTCTGAATTACTTTGTTTATATTTTTTAAAATTAATAACACAGAAATGTTAAAAAATCACTGGAGTTTCCCTTTAATGTTCAAGTGTCTGGCCTTCTCTGGTTCCTCTCCTAGATGTCTCAACATATAATTTGTTACACACACAAGCATTGCACTATAAAGCATTGTGTTATTGAATTAGTCATAACTTCTGTACATAAAATTCCAAATATGAAGCTGTATGTATGTAATGGCCCTATTAAAGACCCTAATGATTATTTTCAGGGCCAGATCAGTTAAAGTATTCCATTCATACAGTTTTTCCCCATATTGTTGGATTATGCAACCATTCTCGATCTCCATAATGAAGCTTGTAATTTATTTATATGTATTTCCTATCGTGGAAAAAAAGCAGCAGAGTGAGGGATAAGAAAAAGTTTTCCCTTGTCTTCACTCAGTATAACACTTTTTTTCCAAATACTTTTTTTTAATCATGGTGGACTTCAGGCAGGCGTGCACAGTGGCATGAGACTGAAAGATCCATTACTTTGCTGTGTCACAGTTGTACTGTTATGGCCATGCATCAGGTTACTTGGTAAAACAGAAATAGAACATGCTGGAGCAGGGGTGCCACAAGGAGCAGCAGGCATTTCTTATTGATTAGAAAGGACTTAAATTATTCACCGTGCTCTGGTAAGCCTCCATTTTGTGATAGCCTGTTGAGAGGTGTGCTAGGGTAAGAATAGATCATGTTTAAGCACAGATGAGCAATTGGTTATGCACTGTGGGCTATGTTTAGAAATTGGATTAAGCTGAAAAGGCTGATCAGAATTTATTGGTGATCAATGGCCACTTGGAGAAATCTCAGCTCAACACCTGTGGAGTTCCAATAATTTGGTCAACATGGTGGAATTGAGATCAGTGTCACTGTCATTTGGTTAAAGCATTGCTCAACTTGCTATATCCAGTCAGCAGCTGATCATCAGTTTCATCCACTGAGATCACACACACAAGTAATGGTTATATTTTTAGATTATTAGAAGGTAAAGTTACTAGTCTTATATCTAAAAATAGAGTATATTCCCAGCCATCAGTGCTTTCAGGAAGAAATCAAGTTACATTTTGCAGCGCACAACATATAAACAAATTCATAAATAAAGCTTAGTGGATGTGTTTGCCTATGGGGTAATGTACTGGCAGTGTTGTTTGTGGCCCACCAGACATTTCTGTCTCTCATCACAACACTTCCATGCTTCACATTTGATGTACCTATTGCTCAACATGGAAACATTGAGCAAGTTTTATAACATCCCTGAGATGCTCCAACCCAAATGAACAGTTTGTACTTTTAACTTTTAACAGTGCAAGGCCATCATTAGAGAAGTATGCACCAATGCAATGATTTCTTATTTGTTAACAAGCACTTTTACCTTTTAGGTTGTGTCATCACTGCTGAGTGCAGGACAGTACCTTGGTCAATCAGTGATCAGAAAGTTAGGACATTGATGCCCTCCTACAGTCTCACTACCTACCTTCTGTATGATCTGAACAGTTCAGCAGTGCCCAGTTTTCAACGTTTAGTCAGATTTGTACATAAAAATGTAGATACCAAACTACCACAGGTGAAGTTTGCTCTATAGGCAATATTAAATTACACAAACTTAAGTAAAAGCAATAGATGTAATCTGTATACAACCATTTCATGTTTCAATGGTTCTTTGCATAGTGAAATCGTTCTTCAGATTGATGGAAAATGTGTTGTAGATGGTTCTATACAGAACCTTTTTGAACATGGTTCTATATAACACCAAAAAGGGTTCTTCTATTGTTACAAGTGTGGCACTATTTCGGTACTATATAGAGCCAAATACAACACATCCTCCAATTGTTGAAGAACCATTTCACCATGCAAATAACCATGTAAGCATGAAATGTTTCTACATAGAAATTATGGTTCTATAATGAACCATTGCCTTTACTAGAGAAGCCTTGAAGAACCATCTTCTTTAGGTGTGTAGATTAGAGTCTTACTATATAAAAAATTATTGAAAGACAGAACAGCAAATCATCTGCACAATGGGCTGGTTTCTTGGACATTAAACCTAGCCTTAGACTAAATAGCAATGCAAAAGGGTGTTTTACTATTACAAATCATATTTGGTTTAGACTTAGGCTTGATCTGGGTCTGGGAAACTGGTTCAATAGGTCCAAAAGTATGTAAACATCTGCTTATTTAACACTTCTTCTGAAATCAATGGTATTAATAGGCAGTTTGTACCTCTTTGCTGCAGTAACAGCCTCTACCCTTCTGTCTTTACACTAGCTGTTGGAACATCACTGTGAGGATTTAATTGCATTCAGCCACAAGAGCATTAGTGAGGTCAGGTACGCAGTCCCACTGCTCCAAAGCCCAATGCTGGGGGGGCTTTATTCCCCTCTAGCCAAAACTTGGCATCGGACATGGTGACAGAAAGTAGCTAAGCTCACCCATTAGAAAGGGTACTTTTGGTTATATTGTGTAACAATGGCCTATATTTATCAAGCCTGTCTGAGTAAGAACCAGGGCCCGTATTCATGAAGCCTCTGAGAGAAGGAGTGCTGATCTAGGATCTGTTCCTGTTATTAAGGTCATAGTAAACAAGAGAGGAATCTGATCCTAGATCACTCCTACTCTGAGAAGCTTCATGAATATAGGCCCAGAGGTCTTATCAGTTCATGTAGTCCTATTCAGTGCAATGTTAAAGGAATAAACTGAGCCCAGATCAGCATTTAACTCTGAGAAGTTTGACAAATATGGGTCAAATCATTGCACTGCATTAATTCCATTTTTCCATTCCATTTCATCTTCAATATAAAACATTTTAAAGTTGCCTGAGTGAATTCAGTCCATGATACTGAATCATTTTATACATTTTAATATACAGGTATTGAAAATGCTTCCATATGGGCATTCGGTAAAGTCACAGGAAACACAGAAAGGAAACACAGTGGTTAAGGTTGAAATATAGAACCTTTTTATTTCCATTTAGAGTAAATAGTGTTGAAAATCTGAAATAAGGTTTAAATAAGGTTTACCAAGAGGACCTTTGGATTTACGTTAAATAGTAAATAACACTTTACATGCCCAAATCCAGTGACAATGAAAAGCTTCCTTAAAAAGTTTTTTTTTTTGTTATTCATTTTCATATTTTCCCTTGTAAGAAATAGTTCAAGTATAAAAATTCCCAACAGTGTAAAATAGCCCATCTGATGTATATTAAAAGCAGTAGAAGCACAGCTATTCAACCTTGACAAGGACTATACATTCTAGTGTATGAAGCAGCATGTTGCTTAGTTTTTGCCAGGAGATTTTTTTTGTTGTTTTTTTTTTGTTTTTTTTCCAAATCTGACAGTCCTAGATATGACAAAAAGAAGAGAACGTGCCTGCAAATAGGCCTGCATTTAAATAAACTTCTTACAATAGGCATTAAACTAGCCAATATTTAATGTAATGTTCTAAAATTCAAAAGGCATAAAGAAAAAAAAATAGAATTGTACAGTGCACATACAGAATTGTATCTTAAATAAGTCCTACTTCAACATTTTTGGTTGAGTATGTTAATGATACTACAACTAAATCTACTCAATAACTTATGCCATGAGATGAATACATTATATTAATACAGTACCGCCACTAAGTCTCTGTCCTTAGAGCGCAACATAAATCTCAAAATAAATATCTTAAATAGTAGATCTCTTTCCTCTTTAAATAGCGTTACAACTGTAAGGCACATGAAGAACCCTCGTACTTGTATTCGAACCCTCGGCTTTAGTGCTGCTTTCTAACACAAAGATGTTAACATTAGCTCTTTTGGAGAGAATGGAGAATGGAGTCATCTCTCACTAGGAAAGACATGCTGGTGTGCAGACATTTTTTTTTCTACAAGAACACAAAAAAAGAACAGAGATCATGTTTCATTGATATGGATTGGTTGACTGATAGTAGTTCATTGGTGCAGGGTTAAAAGCATGTATATGAGTGGGTATGTATGTATGTGTTTGTATGTCTCTATCTGTCCCTTGTTGCGCCTCCACGTCCCATTCCAGAGAGGAACTGCTCACAAGAGAAAGGTCCGGCGGGTGTTGGAGTGGGTGGGGTGGGGGCTGATGTTAGAGGGGGTTCAGAGGGAGGGTGGCCTGTGCTTAAGCCTCCAGCCCCTCTCTAGGACAGAGGTGGAATTGCTGACAGAGCTGGAGGGGACCTGTTCCCAAACGGGCCCAGGGATTAAAAAGTGACAGCTCAACAAACGAGCACAAGTGATGCGTTCTTTCCAGAGCAATCCGTCTGTGAGTGTGCGTGCATGTGTGTGTATGTGTGTGTATGTGTGTGCCTGTCCCTCCCCACACAGCAGCTGCTCCCTGCTTCCAACTCCCAGTCTCCAGCAGAGTTTTCCATTTGTAGTTGTATCTCATCCTGTATAAGCATATGTGTGTATGTATGAGCTTGCACAGATTTAATGTTTCTTGCTTTTTGCCCCACTCAAACAGTGTTAAAGGAATTAGTGTTGTGTATGTGTATGTGCATGTCTGTGTAGGCAAATAATACAATGTCATCATGTCCATTCAGAGTGCCATCAAATTGTTCGTTGTCCTTCGGAGAGGAGCGGCAGAAAATCTCTGCTTTTCCTGCAGTTTGTTTTGTCTCCTGGTGGCTTGTTTGCTTTGCATAGGTCAAGAGGTCAAAACAGGAGTCAGAGAAGGGGGACATTCAGCATCAGGAAGATAAAAAAAGGTAGTACTGAACATGTGAAACAAAGCTACGGCTACGTTTTCGTTTTCTCCGCTTCTCCACAGTTATGTCTACTATTCCCTGATTGGCAGAGTTTGTCTTTACTAATTTGCTGGAAAATGCTCCATTTCCCTGATAATCAGAAAAAAAACAACTTGCAATGCACATGAGAAGACAGAACAAAAAGAGCCCTCAAAAATGAGAATAAATATATAAGTTACAGGGCTTCAGAATCAAAACACTGTGGGGACATCTAACGTCCTTCGAGAAGAACGGTCTCCTACGTTAATGACAGCATTGGGACTTAAGGCTTCTTCTACATCTCCAAACCACAGTGATTAGTCATTGCGTTCTCCTTTAGCAATAAATATACTACTTCAATATTAATTATAAAGATAACAATAACATTTTTTGATAATAGTAAAAAGTTAAATCTCCCGTCTTTCATTTTTCTGTGATTTTTTCCACATTTTTTTTTCACTTTTTTCTTTTTTTCCTTTTCTTTTTTTTTTTTGTTAAGCACAGCAAGTTGGAAAGCAGTTGGAGTTCCCATCTCACTAATCACCTCCACCATTCACCATCCTCCTCCCATTAACTCCTCTTTCTCCTCCAGCGATATGCCCTTCAACTATCTTCAGTCATCTCCATCTACCTCCCCTTCACAGCTGATGAGCAGTCGCTGGCCATTGGCTCGCTCCCCTTGCGTCTCCTCCTTCCCCTCCCCACACCATTAGCTGCTATTGCATCCGGTCAGCTTGCAGCTGCTGGGGCTGGTATTGGCCAAAAGCTGCAGCAGCCGCTGCAGAGCCTGGAGCGGCAGCGGTGGCCAGAGGCTGCTGCATGGCATACCCGTAGCCGGCGGTGGCCACGTAGCCGGCTGCTGCCGGGGAGGCTGCATAAGGGTACTGCTCGTAGGCAGCAGCCGCAGCTGCAGCGCTGGCAGCACTCGCGTACTGTGCGTACGCAGCTCCAGTGTAGTCGATGTATGGCGAGGGGGCAGTAGCAGAGGCAGTGGCCGGCTGCACGTGAGGGATGACCACACTGGGCTGCACAAAGGCCTGCGGGTACACGTAGTGAGCGGGAATCCTGTGAGACACAAATGCACAAGTGTCAGTTAGCTGTAATGACTTTTGTGGGGGAGAAAAAAAAACAAACCCAAAACAAAACGCATGAGCTTTTAACTGCAGAACCACAACCCACAGGGCAAAACCCACACTGCGGCCAAGCACCCCCATTTCCACAATCCAAGAAACACCCCATTTTCCAGTAACACCAGGGAAATGCCTGCTAGTGGTTATTAGAGACACAGGGTTGCCAGAATAGACATCTCACAGAAATAAAATATATTGGAGCCGGACCATGAGAGATGCACGAAGGTTTCCTCAAAATGACAAGTTTTTGGAGTCTATAGCTCCTAATAACATTTGAATTTCACTATGTACCTGAAAGGCACTAGTACCTCCAGATAAAACTCTTCTGAATTTGGAATTTTGGATGATGTTGCCCTAAGTCACATGGTCTGTTGCAGACCTCTGGGAGAGGGGGAAGGTGGGACCCTGGGGAAGCAGGGAAGAGATGAGGGGGCATTGTGAACATGTCATTGCCACTTTGACAGCTGGACAGTTTTCAAAAAGGGACGCTGCTGGCTATTTCCCCCTCCGCGCTTAGACAATGCGCTTCAGGCCGGACGGCACACACAGAAGGGAGTTTTGATTAAATAAGCAATCAGGAACAATGAGCACATTCTGCCTTTCATTACGTACCCCACTGCACTTTGAGAGTTTTCCCCCCCTACTGTTTCCCATATCAGTTTGCTGTTTTTGGCAGGGGCACAGCATATTTGACTGATGAATTTCAAATCATAAAATCTGGTATGATCATGGTAAAAACTTTTTTTAGGATTTTAGGATTTTTTTTGTATTCTGGCCTTATCTTTGAAAACCCCATCAGCAACTATGTAGCACAGGATTAAGTTTATTTATTAGTTGAACTGAGCATTTGAACTTGAGTGAACAACATACATATTTTCTCAGCTGCTGTCAAAGAAAAGTTCTATCATGGCAACCCTATTTTCAGCACACCATCATACAGTACAAACCACCAACAAACCAAAAAAAAATCATGGCCCCAGATAAAGAAGCAGGTCTACAAACACAGGCATCAAAAAAATAAAAAGAATCACCAAAACCAACTCAATACAACCCAACCACTCACACAAAGCAAAAAAAATAAAGGAAAAAAAGAGCCGTTTCTAACATTTCTCACTCAGGTCAAAAGGCAAAGCTGTTTCTATGAAATCCTGCATTGATGCTCCGCCAGCCTGAAGTAACAGCATTGTCTTAGTTAACATACTATGGCTCAAATAAATAAAGTAGTACATAAAATCATAGTGATACACAACTGTTCAGCACAGCACACACAAGATAAGGTTACAATGCCAGAGACAACTCAGCACACACAACTCAAAATCTCAAAACAGTTAAGAGTAAAAACACACACCGTTACAACGTTACAAATATTACAACATATTGTGGACTCGACACCACAAACAAGAAAGTCACAGACACGTATAAATTCAAACACACAAATCTGACCATAAGACACATCACACATGCAGGCCACAAAAGTAGCGGAGCAGCCTTTCCCTGCATTAAGAGTGGATGGCTGAGAACAGCTGACAGAGCTGGGCATTCATCCTGATACCAGCATCAATGTTGGGTATTTTACCATAGATACATGGTAGAACAGCTGACACGGATATTTAAGTCGTCATTACTTGCCCACTACGTCAGACTAGTTCTGAAGGGAGTTCTTTTTCAAATGCTCTGCATAATTCAACCATTATGATGTAAACAAAGTCAATCAAAGTGGTTTAATGTAAAATGATGCACTGGTGCAACTTACCACCTTGAGTTTATTTACAGTAGTATTGATAAGAACTAGGGGTGGCAATGTCTACATCACCAATATAGCCATATTATTTGCTATCAAAAATGACCAGTGATTCTATAAGTGTGAGTTTTTTTTTTATGTAATGTCGGTTAAATAGTGGTAAATCTGAAAAAAATAAGATTTTTTGAGCACTATTTTGCCTTACAGCACCTTGCATGTACCCCTCCACTATGAACAGATTTTTTAAAAAACGTGTTTTAGGCCTTATCACACCTTTTCAAATCTTATCACAAAGCTATCGTGAAACAATTAGACATCAGGCAGCATACTGAAAGCCCTTTCATGTAACTTTCCATGAAGTAGCTTGTAGATGTGTTAAATACTTCAGATGTCTGGTTCCTATCACCACCACTCTGAATAATTCTCTAGAAAGGAGCATTTCACATCAAACCACTCTGAATGATTTTAACGATTTAAATATGTAGAATTTTTGGGGAAAAATGGTGAATTTACTCTTTAAAGAAATCTTCCAATGAAAGATTTTCTGAAATTTCTGGAAATTGTTTCCTGTAAAATCATGTTCCACATATATCTTATGTGTGGATCAAAGGATCATGTTACTCAAATGCCCCCACAGCCTCCATGGCTCGCTCTCTGTTTGACTGACAGGAGAAGCTGGACTTGGGCTATTTTCATCTCCAGCGGGAGCTGCTGTGGTATGTTCCAAACACAGCCTGCCTGAAATCACACCATGCTCTTCTCTCTTGCTCACATTCTCTTTCCTTTCTCCACTGGAGAGACATCTTTCAAAAAGGATTCTACCAAAAAAACTGACCGCACAATTATGATTCTCTAATCTCTAAGATTATCTCAGGTATCTTGTGGTAGACTGGGCCAAAGGTCGACTTCAAAAAGAAGCTCAGAGAACGAGAACCACGGCTTGATTCAGAAAGCAGGATTTCTTGCTATTCAACTAACTAAAACTAACCCTGGATTTTCTGTCTCACGCTGATAAATCTTTTTACAAGGTTACATCACCATGGCATCTTATGCTGCATGTATAACCTGCTCTTTGATGTTTCAGGGCGAGCTTCTGACCAGTGAGGGACAGCTTTCTAATGGAGGCATCTTGTGAAAAATATCACTTTTCAGAGAATGAAACAGATAAAGAATATGAATCAATTATTAACCAAGTCATTAATCAAATGGCACTGGTGACAGCATTGTTTTCTACCGTTACAACTTCTTTACTTCCCTCCAATTCAAGACATACATGCCAAAACTCCATTAAAACATGGGGGGAAAAAAACTTCTATGATAATACTAATTTCTGAGAGAGTTCCTATGGGATTCTAGTAGTTTGTTAGTGCTAAGCTAACGCCGGTTCACATTAACTCTTTGGCCGTTTTAGATCAAACAAGTATTTGAAGTTTTTAAAAGACATTCCATGTTTTTCATGAAACTTGTGACGAACATATTAGCACGTTTTACATTTTAGCAGTTTCACACTAAGACTCACATGATCCATAAAGAGCCAGCTCCTTGTTACAAGGCCTATATTTCTCATTGAAAGAGTACTTAATCCTAGAGCTACACTACTTTGAATAACAAAAATTCCTTTCAAAAAAGGAAAAGGAAAGGAAAATCAGGTGAATTGAGCACAAGCACATAATAACTGGCCAGCTGTTTATGCTTAGTCATGTTTGTAGTGCTGTAACCACACATTGGTTGATGGTGAGCACCAAACAAGTGGTTTATGCCACAGCAGCTGTAAAACAAATACAGTCTCGTGAGATTCAGGGGTCCATTTCCTCCTCAGGCACTGGTTTAAAAATACTACTGTTACTGAGTGCCACGCCAGACCACAGATATTTTCCCCCCTTCTGACAGGACTGTCATGGACAGTCACATTAAAGTTCATATCTAAATAAAGGTTCGTTTCAGATCAAATGCCATGGAGACAGGGTCCATCAAATCCGCCTTCATGGAGCACACCTGTTGGCATCTGTTGGCATCTGTTGAAATCTGAGTGGTGAAATCCAGGACCTTGTAAAGTCCTAAAGGGCCAGTGTAACAGATGTATATTAAGCCTGCTAATAACTGGATGACTTTGTTCATCACGTCACTGTCCTCCATTTAAAATCCTAGCTCTATGCATTCTAAATTATCTGCATATGACAATTAGTACAGTTGAACAATCAACTGCACAGATTTGCACAGTTACATTGTGGCAGAAAGTATAGCAGAGCCACTGAACAGGCTGTTTTATCCAGGAACATACAATCTCATTATATAGACAGTGTTGGTCAAACAAAAATCCCCCAGCTGGGCCATACACTGACATCAGCCTAGTGGACTGTTATCCCATTTTGACACTGCCGTGTTGGGTTTGGCCTCAGGTCAGCATGAGCCAACTGCTCCAAGGTCAACACCATGAGGTTCCCATTCAAACGCCCTCCGCTGCTTCCTGACAGCACTCCTCACATTAGCCCCATGCACTGTTGCTATGTGAGAGATGCTTTTTAAATGACACCACATCATTGTGGGCCTGTTTTCCAGAGTGGATCTCATTGCTACATGCTAGGAGCAACCCAGCCCCCAAAAGCCATAGAGAGAGAGAGAGAGAGAGAGAGAGAGAGAGAGAGAGAAAGAGAGAGAGAGACAGAGAGAGTAGGCTTCATGCGACTGCAGTGTCAGCATTATGGCCTTTGTGTGGCACAATGGAGAAGCTTGTTTTCCTTAACGCTGCACAGGGCCATGTGACGAAGGCTCGTTCAGGGGGCCGTGCCATCCAGACATTTGTTTGTGTCACACTGGGGGGGGGCTTGCAACACTGCAAACACATGCAGGCACACATACACACACTCACTCCCACACAGCAGATGAAATAATGCGAAAGCTAAAAGCCCTTTGGTCCCTTCTCTAACTGATCTCACTGTCAAAGATTCCTCCTCATAAAGAAAGCCGGCTTCGCATAGAAGGCAGGCCAGTTGCTTTCCCTTGTGTACAACAACATATCAGTGATTGAAAGACTGCAGGTCTCCAGGGATCCTGGATTCCCTGCAGGATGCCTTATAGGGCTAGAGAGACAGAGTGAGTGAGAGACAGAGAAATAAAGAGAGACCAAGAAAGAGACAGACAAAAACAGACAGATAATAGAAAAGAGTGCAAAAGAGAGAAAGCCAAACTACGAGTCCGTCACAGTCATGACAGATGTGAGTGGGAATGAAAAAAAGAAGAAAAACAAAACAAAACAGCAACGTGCAAGCAAGTTGTTGTTGGGTTGTTTGTTTGGTTGAGGTTGGATGGAGGAAAGGGGTTTCAACGTCACACAAAAAGATTGCACTCACTCCAAAAACAAGACACCAGAAAACACAAAAAAAAAACAAGTTCCAGCAAAAAAAAAAAGCATCAAAGTAAAACCCCACTTTGCTGCCCCTAGCAAAGTTATTACTCCTCCACAACAATGAAAGTCAACACCCCCAAACCAGCCTTTTTTCCCTCCCCAAGTAAATGAAAAAAAGCACACAGTTTAGCTATTAACACCACTTCATAACGGTAAAAAGGCACACACAGCTCTATGTACTATTAAATGAAAGTCCAAACCACAATAAAAACCAACATACATGCATCTGTAATCACCATTTTGAGCTTGTTTGTGTGTATTTGAGTCTACAGGTACGGTAGCTACTGATCTGTGCAATGCCCTCAGAGCTATTCCTCAAACCATCAGTTAGCTTAACCCATATCGAGCCTGTCGGACCAGAGAAAGACAACATTGAGTCAGGCTTCAGCCAGTGAAACAACATCTCACACACGTACAAACACACACACTCTTTCTCTCTTGAACATACACACATACCTAATCCTATTAAGTATTCGAAAGGGGTGAAACTGTGGTTAGGCATTGGTGGTTGTTATAATAAATTCCAGAATTCCCATCTACATACGTAAAGCCGTATGTAGTACAGTAGTGGCTGGGATAATCTTAAGTCTAAGGACAGTGGATTTTGTAAGATTTGGACACAATTATGAAAGAAATGATATGGCTAAAGGTTGTTAACCTTTCTCACCCTGCACACTCAGTCAACTTTTCCTCTTTGGAAAGCACTGCCGACACTTACCCATATGGTCTTTGGATGAACGCTGGATGAATCTGGGGTACTCCAAAAGTGAAACCTATGCACAAATTCAAGAGAAACATCAGTTAGCTGATGGTTTGTTTGTCTCCAGTGGGATTCAAGCATTCTCAATCAGCCTCATAAGGCAGTTTTAAAAGTATAATCACTCTGTCCTACATGTGCTCATACTAGCATCACATTTTATTGATGCCTACCAGACTGGCATAAGTGTCCGCTAAAAAAAAGAGATACTGAAAACCTCACCTGGCTGCATCACTCGTGGCTTGGCTCCTAGGTAAGCCAGGTTTACATTGGCCTTCCTGCCATCAATAATGGGGTTGGGGTCCTTACAAGCTCTGTCTGCTGCAGAGCGGTCTGCCATCGTCACCTGGTTTCACAGAGGTTGGACAGAAAGAAAACAAACTCTGAAAATAGTCTCATGACTGATTTCACTAGTTACTGGCACCTGAAAGAAATGTAAGAAGGTTTGGGACAATACTTTGAATGGGGTTACACTGACTGTGCCATCTACGGTGACTTAAATGGAATAACAACTGACCATTTTTAGATTTTCCACTTCATTACTTAAAGCTCCTGGCCTTCTTTCAAAAGAACTTTACAGGACATCTGTGTGGACAGATATAGACTTAACATGGAAGCTACATGTTTGATTCAACACAGTTTCAGAAACAGCAAATATACCTATGCTGTGTCCCAAATGGCTGCCTATTAGATACTGTTTGGGTGTTATTTTATGACTATGCAGTATTCAAAACATTCTTTAGTAAAGACAACGATTCTATACAGAACCATGAACACTCAAAGAACCACTTGCATGCTTAAATGGTTCTTCGCATAGTGACATCGTTCTTCAAAATGATGGAAAATGTGTCATATATGGTTCTACATAGCACTAAAAAGCATTCTTCTATTGTTACAATGTCAAGCTTGTAACAATAAGAACCCTATTTGGTGCTACACAGAAGCATTTTCTTTACTAAAGAATCATTGAGGAACCATCTTTGTTAAGAGTGTATAGGGAGTATGGGGCCATTTGACATTCACTCTGCTTTTGACATTATGCTTTTATAAACGGTTTGTGGTAATAAAAAAAACCCCACTCATTCTGATGTAGGGAAGGAGGCTAACAGACTAACAGGCAGCCAGTTTGTTGTGAAATCCCTCCACTTCAGAGAAACTGTTAGACTACACTTCAGCTGTGTGGACGGTCAATAATTTCCAGGCCACCGTGTTTACTCTCCGGCCATGAGAGGCTTTATCAGTGCGCTCTTAGCCCCACAGCTGAGACAACAGAGCCCCATTAGAGTAACTTACGGTTAGGCTGGTCATGATTAGCTGCTATGCTTAATGACAGTAGTTTTTCAAAGTCAAATGGCTTCTGAAAAGGAAAGTTTCTCCTCAAAACGAGTCAGCTTTCCACTGAAAGCGGGCCAGCTGCTTTTCCATTGTGTACACCGACATATCAGTGATAGCCACCAGTTCACCACGAGGGACTCAAAAGCATTACCCAACACGCAAAAATCATGAAGGACTCATCAAGAGCGACTAAACTGGGCGGTGTTTGGTTTTCGTTTTCATCCTCAGAGAAATCCCCCCACACTGAACCCTGAAGAGGCCAAACTGAGGCAACTGAAGGCTTTAGCTAATCGCTCTGTCATTAGCTGTCCCACCCAACTCTGAGGAAAAGAACCAGAGGGCTGACTGGAGTTTGGGGTTTTTATGCCTACAAGACTGTTTTGGGATCAACAACACGATGTAGCTCCCTCACAGTAACGAGAACATGTGATGCGTTGGCTTTTAAACACTCGTGGGTCACACAGCAGCAGCAGCTGAGCTATTTTGACACAGTGATGTCACGAATTAATGTAACAAATGGGAATAAAAGAAAAGGCTACTTACAAAACCATACCCCCTGGACTTCCCAGTCTGTCTGTCGGTAATCACGACAGCCTCCTCAATTTCCCCAAACACTTCAAAATATTTCCTCAGGCTGGAGTCCGTGGTGTGGTACGGAAGACCTCCGACGAATATCTTGGTATAAGTCGTGTCCTTTTGGGTGGTATGCATCCTCAAAAATTACTCAAGTGCAAAACAATTACGGAGAAAAAGACGTAGTGCAATATTTCAGAGTCGATATGACTTTCCCGCTACTTATATTCCTTTAAAACACGGTATGTGCAGGCGGAGATACGACAAAAAGTAGTTACTGAGAAGTATAAAACACGGCTTTAGGCTACAAACTTGGAGGTAGATTTATTGTTACTTGGGAGGAAATGTGGAGCGGATTGTGCCGAAGATCCTCAGGTGGGTTGAGCTCCCCTGCGTAACTGACGTGACTTCTGCTAAGTGCTTCTGACCCCATTGCTAAATGCACCCGATAAAACCCCGCCCATGGGGAGGAGGGAGCGTAGACCACGCCCACTACACGCGCCTACCAACAGCTGGGCAGCGGTACAACGAGCCGGTTGTGTGCGCCTCTGTAGAAAACCGCAGGACTGTCCAAGAACACTTGTTGCTTTGATAAATGCGTGTGTGTGTGTGTGTGTGTGTGTGTGTGTGTGTGTCAGAGAGACTTCAACACTGCTAGACCTACATTATTCCTTCCTATTCTTGTAACTCACATTGAAGCTACTGCATTGTTGAAATATTTACATTCCTGTGAGTGACTTTTGATCTTTTTCTGAAGTTTAAAGAGGTTCAAAGGATTTGCATGAGAGTAGATTGACTTTCCTTAAAGCCCACCAAATGGTCAGCGTGTCCTCTGGGAGAGCATGACAGGTGGTTAAAGCAGGGTTAAGATGCCACCTCATGGGCCAGAGACGACATCATTGTGAGACAGGTGTGCACCAGAGGACTTGTGCTTTTCAGATGATGTTACACTGAAAGGACAAAGCAACCAATGTGCCAGCACGCACCTCCCTTTTGTCATAATGTCTTGGTGTAAAAGTGTAATATATCTTATTTATATTATATAGTGTTGAATTTCTGTTGCTTTACAATTAGAACCATTGTAGATATAGATTGTAGATACACAGTGGGGTCCAAAAGACTAAGGCTACTACTAAAAATGCTTCTTATTTTGCATTCTTTGCTAATTTCATACAAAGTTTTTCATTACAAATGATCAGTATAATAATTTGAGTGAAAAGTGGAATCCTTGAAATGTTTGCATTTCTTAGTATTTAGCTCATCCCATTTGCTTTAATGACAGCATGCACTCGAGCTGGCATGGACTCCACAAGTTTGTGCAAAACCCTCTGATGAGTAGATCAAATCCACCTGAGAGTCGTCTGAACACGAGCTTCAGTGGAAGAGATAAAACAGGCCTTTTTGTACTAAAGCCTTTACATAGTGTCACAAATTTGTTTACATTTGAATAGTGATCTAGAAATAGTGCAGAATCTTAAATATTTCTTCTCCATTCTATTGAACTTGTTTTACATTTAAAAATGTAGTTTATTTCCAAGTCTAAATGAAAAAGTATAATGTGATTGCAAAAGTAGATCAGTCACAATAGATTGCAATCACAAATACTCATTACCCATACAGGTGAAGTCACTCTTTCACACAAACAGAAACAGCAGAAAGGCCTAATTTCCTAGATCTACCTGTAATTCTAACTAGGTAGGTAACTCAATATGGTGCCCAGTGAATTATTAATATGGCCAGTCATTTAGACACCGCTCTTCCATATCACTTGACTGCTGTGGGTTTTGTGGAAGCGTGTAACCCAAGAGGCCGTCTGTTTTGTGGGGTCCACCATGCTTCGCCTAGCTTCTGACGCCCAACACTCTGGGATGCAAACTGAGGCTTTACAGAAAAAAATGTCAGCAACCAACCAGCCATGGAGGCGTGACATGAACCTCATGGAGAGCATCTTTGGCATGCTAGCACATCCACTAATTTATTTATGCTCAGTTAAGCCCGGAGCAGAGCCGCTGTAATAGAGATAGGTTTGGATTTCAGGAGGATTACAATGGGAACCTATCCTGTTGCGTGCCCTTGTTCCTTTGCCTCCTTTCATTTGCGTATTAAATTGGGTGGTTGGACAGATATGGACATTTTAGTATTCCAATAATTAGTATATCGCGGCTGTCGGAACAAAACCTCCATTTTTGTTGTTTTTCAGTTTTTGACATTTGAAATTGTAAGCCTTTATATTGTGTGTACATTTCATGATAAATGGACCAAAAGAAACAGCCCAAAAAAGTCTGGTTCCAATGACTTACATTAAAAGTAAAGTATGTTTTTTCCTTCTCCTGTAAAGTTACCCTTTTGGAGATACAAGGTTTTTTTTTCCAACAACAGCAATATAGTGTTGTGCTTTAACTATTATTGAAACAATGACAAATTAATTCACAATTGTACAACTCTCTTTTTTCCTTATATACATACAGACATTGGTCATGGGTCAATGAAAAACTGCACACGTGTCCTAAAAAGACAAAGCAACATACCTAGTATAGGTGACTATAGCTTTACTACAGTTTAAATGTGTATTGTAAGAAAGGAGTTAATAGAAAGTGATACTACTGTAGAGAACCTAACTACAAACTAACAAACTACACAAATGTGTTCACTTCACTAAGACCAGTGGCCTACCCAATTGCAGTTTCAACTAAAGATACAAGTATGCATACAAAGCAACATACACACCGACCAGAGGTGATTTCAAAATAAAGATGTGCATGTATGCAAGCTATGGTAACACTTTACTGAAGGGCAGCATTCGTAAGGCTACATCACACTTACACAAGCCGTTCATGTAAACCTACATAAACATTTGTAGTCTTATTTCAACAATCATCAACCATCATAAAGGCTGCTTTTGTCCATTTTTGACTCACAAAGTGTCGTGAGAACTGCTGGAATAAGCCTTTATAAATGTTTATGTAGGCCTGTGTCAGCGGTCATAAAGGCTTACATAAGTGTTGTTTTGCCTTCTGGATGCCACTCTTTAGTATAGTCTTATCCCAATTATAGAACCCTCTTGTCAAGAGAGTGCATACTACACTAAACTGACAACAGGCCCCGAATTAAAATCTCTTAACAGACATGAATTCCAGCAGGTGTAAATATAAACAGGACCTTCAGGGCTGAGTGTCAGCTAAATTATTGCCAGTTGAATATTCAAAGACACCCCACACGTACATATGATCTCCTCATAAGAAAACAAAACACCCTATGTTTTTATGAGACCTAGTTTTTGCCACTCTGCTAATTACAAAGAGATAAAGTTACGTACAATGACCATGTGAGAGATCACTCTCGGATTCACACCTACACATATTCCCTTGGCAGCATGGTAAAGCTCCTGTTATTAAAACATATTGACCAGCTGATCAAACACTGCCACCTTGTGGACTAAGCAGCTCTACATGGCCTTGTTTCATTAGAAATCTTTGCTTTTGATTGCTAAAGATCAGTGCAGCTGACACATTTACACATAAATTGATTTAATTTGGGTTCATTTTGCATATGTGAAGGTATCAGTATGCAAGGCAAATGTATATGTTATAGTTCAGACATTGAGGTCTCTCTCAAAGACAATGATGCATACTCTCTTTCATTTGACACAAAATGTTTGAACCTAATGTACACTCTCATTCATACGTGCTCATTCTTTCATAGAAATAATCACTGTGGTTAATGTCTATATGTCTAAGAAAGTGGCTATTGTTTCATTTTTCTTTGGAAAACAGCGTCTTAAAGAATGAAGGTAGTAAAGAATGATAAAGCTTCCTCTTTGTTCAATATTTCACTGGATGGCAACTCACGGAACTCACATATGAGCCACACTGTTCTTACAGCATGTTCACAAACATCCAATAATTCTGTTAAACTGTGTTAAGACAGTGTGGAAGTTCAGTATTAAAAAGCTATATAAGAGCATTATAAAGTGCAAGTGCAAAAAAACCTTCCCAGAATATATGTGCTATATACGTGCCTATAACATGCTAAATATATACTAACTATAAGAAATAAGCTGTATTGGCCCAGCTTTAGTTTAGGGGTCTAGGGGCAGCGCTAGGCTAAAATAACTCATCAGCAATCTGCTGAAACGTTGAGTCGTTTTCCAGCTCTGGAGAATAAGTCAGTCTCCTATCCACTGAATCTCCTGAACTGCTGCCCGTATGGGGATCTTTGTTTGTGGATGGGAGAGGGGGAGCTTCAGCATCAACCTCAGCCCCCACTGGAGCAGCTGCACGAGGCCGTGCGGACTTGGCCCTCAGTCTGGTCCGCAGCTCATCCTCCCGTACCTACACACAGAGAAATGGTAGCTTACAGTGCAGTACATTTAGCCTCCAGAGGACAATGGCCACCAGCCACATCAGTAAAACATGGTGACTGCATGTTAGTTGAGGGGCTCTCAGTTCTAGTCTGGAAGATCCACTGCCCAGCACAGTTTCAAGTATCTCCTGCCATAACACACTTAATCCCGTGTGGGCCAGAGGAGGATTTTCCCATTTTAGTTACTTTCAAGGTTTTTTCCTGCCACTATCAACCCTTCGCTTGCTCATTAGGGGTCTGGAATTGGAACTGTGCTCTGCAGCAAATTTAAACTGAATCAGATTGATCCACATAATCAGCTACTATCAACTGTTAAAGAGGCACCCTAACCTAAAATAAAAAAATAAAAAAACATCTGTTGTAAACATGCCTACTTGACTACAGTGGTGCCACAAAAGTCTCTAGAGTAAGATTTCCTGGTTTCAAGACTAGGAAAACCCCTTTCTGATGATGTATCTGAAAAACATTAAGGGCTTTGGGACAGGTAGTTGAAGCCAAGCTGTTTTTTTTCTGCTAGCTGGCTAATGAACAAGGAAGCCAGGTAGCCAGCATTACTGCTAAGAAGCCAAATATCATGTTTGTTTTTGTTAGCCTCTGCATTAGTGGCTATGTTAGCAGGATTTCTTTGGTTTTTCATTGCAGGATTTTAATTACCTGATTTCTATATTCTAGATAGTTACACAACGTATTTGCATAAGGCATGCTGGGTATTGCAGTAAGGGAACACTGATAGATGAAAACACAAAAATACAAAATCGTGAATTCTGTCAAACTAATGAGGACTGGAATGCTGCATTTCAGAATAATACCTGACATGACAAAGAGCGTATTAAATGCTAGTTTTAGGCTGAAATGACTATTTAGGCTTTCCATGAGCCGGATAAGGTGTGTTGGAACAGGGAATGCTTGACACTATGCAGGACTGGAACTGCACAGCTTAAGTTCAGTGTTTCCCCAATTACAGCCTTAGAGCTTCCTCCTGCACTTCATAGTTTTATGTTTTCTGTACTCTAACATGTCTGATTCATAGCATTAGATAATTATTAAACCCTTATTGAGCTGAATCAGGTGTGTCAGAGAAGGGAAAACAAAATGTTATGTGACTGTGCAGTGCAGGGGAGGTCCAGTACTGGGGTTAGGGAACAATGCTTTAGTTGATGTTTGATGAACATAGAGCTCTAGAGTTTGTGAAGCTGATGGCCAACAGAAATATTTTTTTGGTGCAAAAATACAAAGAACTGGAAAAAGTGTAATTAGGTTTTGCTTTTGCTGTACTTTTCTTCTCTCCTCCACTTGTCTCATCTTTTCTTCGATGTCTTCCTTTCTTGTGACCTCTTGTTCTTTACGAATCTTCAGTGACTCTAGACGAGGTGGCGGCCTCCTCCTCGGCCTCCCTGCGTCATCCAACTGAAGCACATCATAAACATTCACACATTCACACAGTCAAACTGGAATTTGTCTTCAAACCCTCAAAGACATCAACAGCACTGGATACCGTGCTTGCAACTCATCACGCTGTAACAGACTGCTCACCGTGATGTTGTAAGCCTCTCCACTGCCTGCGACTTTAGGCTGGGCTGGAATGATGCCCTGACTCAGCAGCTCCTCCAAAATTGCACTGGACTCCGGCCTCTGGCTCTCCTGCACCGGCCTTGGACTCTGAGCTAACGGTACAGGCATGAAGAGTTGGTCACTGTTGCATTTCTGTTCCAACTGTAGTTAGAGGTTCTTTTTTAAAGGGTAAATGTCTCCCAGATGTCCCTTAACCCCTTAAAACCCCACGCTTACTATATACTAAGGCTTATTAGTCAGTAACTACAGGGACTTCAATGCAATCTGGCTGAGCTATTCTTACTCTATAGAAGTGTGTAATAAAACTTTGGGCCAGTGGACCCTGGTCATTTAGGGTGTTATGGACAGCATATATGGATAAGGACAGCACCAGACAGCCTGCACAGTCATTAAATTACTCCAGTGTAGGACATTATTCAACTTTGCACCAGAACCATGAAGAAAGTATGCCACCTAGTGGATCCAGTGTACACAGCAAACATACCAGGACTGAATTAATACCTACAGTGTAAAATTAACACCGCTAGTCATAGGGCATATAGGCCTGCTGGAAGGGGTGACAGAATACATTATTGTCTGTCTAAAACTAGTCTTTGATTATTTTTTAATGAAGTAGGTGTTTCAGTTAAGAATATTTCAGTAAGCCTACAAATCCCATGCAAAAAAGGTCCAATATTTGTGGACCCCTGTCTCTTCAGGGCTCTTGGAATGGTCCTAACCTTCCCCCCTCATACAGTGGCCCTGCCTCTAGTGTTCAGGTAAATTCTGCCGAACACAAATAAAGACCTTAAAGGTAAATTCCACTGATTTTCCTAAATGTCTGCATGATATAGTGGTTGAAATATACAACAGTCATTCAGAGTGATTTGATGTAAAATGGTTAATTTGTAGAGCAACTTACAAACTAATATTTCTTTACAGTGGTGGTGATAGGAACCAGGGGTCATGATGGCTTCAACATAAATATAGCCATTTTATTTACTATCCAAAACCACCGGTAAACCTACAAGTGTCTTCTTCTGACTTTATATATGTAATGTACAATACAATAGTACAATAGAAGTAAATCTGAAAAAAAAAGCTTTCTTTGGGACTATTTTGCCTTAGAACACCCTTCATGTATCTCTCCACCATGAATAGATGAAAATACGTTTTAGGTTAAAACTTTATCACAAAACTATCGTAAAACAATGTCTCAGACATCAGGTCATGTATTCATAACCATTTCATGTAAGGGAGCTTTTAGAGGCACTGAACACTTCAGACGTCTGGTTCCTATCAAAACCACTCTGAACAATTCTGACTCTGTAAGTTTCTCTAGAACGAAACATTCTACACCAAACCACTCTGGACAACTTTGTTTACATCTCAACCATTTAATTTTAATTTAAAATTGTGAAAAATCTGTGGAGTTCCCCTTTAAGAGTTAATTCAGTACTGTAGGTGTTACATGTTTTACTCCAAAGTGCAACCTCATTTAAAGGCCACAGTGACCCAAGACAGCACATTTTCACAGCTGGGGAACATGATAGACTGCTTTTCACCTCCTACCTCTCAACGGTGGGAGTATCCTGGGCACTGCCCCCGGCAGGCCAATGGTCTCTCCGGCCTCCAGCCCCAATCCACTGTCCGTGGTCTGCTTGGACACGGCGGAGTCACCGCGAGCTCCTCCACGCGCCGCTACAACCTGAGGGGTTAATACAAAACGGTGGCACTGAAACCCACAACACAGTGACTCTCAGTTTCAGACACAACGTAGCGTCCAGGCGGGGTTATCTACAGGCTGATAAAAAATTAATGTCCACTAAAAAGTGCTGATGAATTCTCAGCTTAGCAAACTTCTCAGACCTGTCGTCTTCACCAGCTCCTGTTTCTGACCATTTTAATGTTTCTACAGCTTTATGAAGCGAAAACAATGGGAGTTCGAGTCTCCTACCTCGTTTGGGTCCAGACTGTCCGGCTTCACGGGTTCGACCACCGTAGTTTTGGAGCTCCCGCACCCCATCTTCACTCTGTATGACGGCGCTGTGATGTTTCAGCAGTTATTCGCCAAACTGGTCGTTCAGTAGTTTTAAAGCAGTGCCGCATTCCTACACATGATCCAGGACCCGCGACCCTCGTCTCCATGGACTCTCTCCGTCGCTAAGGCTCGTTGCTACAATAAATCTGACCCGCGTTATTTTTCCCCACCTGTTTTCCGACAAACCCCGCCCCCTGCGCCCGGATTGGCTAAAAGTTCACGCTCACAAGGGCTGCGTCCCGTATCGAGCACCGTAGACTGAACACTTATCCCCAGGGGGAGTAAAGTACACACTGTGTACACTACAAAACATGATGCAGATTTTAAACTAAAAACAGGCAGTAACCAGGTTAACTCGAAATGCTGAGCTCTCTGAACTTCAAATAATAAGCTAACAAATATTAACTGTTAACTTATTTGAAGTTATTCTTCTGTGAACCTATCTGAAGTTAAAAACTCAAAATTTCCACTTAACCCAGTTACTTACTTTGTTAATATTAAAAGCTACATCATGTTTTACATTGCATGTATGTTGTCTTCAGGCCCTCCTCAGAAGTTCCTACTTACAAGTATGACCTGATATCAAGTGGTTGGATGGGAAAAAATTGTTTACTCTTTCTGTCAAAGAGACAAAGTTCATATCACATTACTGCAACAAAATGAACAGGAAAGGATTTGCATCAGCCGGTATGATTTTTTATCGGCATGAATTACATTAGGGCTCATAGAAAAGTCAGGGCTTGTGCAAAAAAATAATAAAAATAAATAAATAAATAAATAAAATTCAGCGTTTCTCCCCAGTAATTACAACACTGTAGTGGTGTTAATGTTCAGGAGTTATAAGGCAGCATAAGTCCAATATTTTGGACAGATTACAACTGGGCAGCTCACCCCATGATGAGTTTTTGATTGTTCAAATGTTCAATCTTGTGAGCAAATAAAATTTTTCACTTATTATTTTATTACCACTTACTCCAAAGCGGAGTTACTATTGTTACACTATTCAGATTGTATGTTAGCTCACAATAATATAATCTTAAACCATTATCAGTCATCGAGCTCAATCACATCTTTTATTTTCATGCAAACTGTATGTGCTTTAAAACTTTTGATAACTTTACAACATAAATAAAGTAGGATAACATAATAATGTTAAAGAGACACAGCTTTCGCACAAGTTGTGGTGCTCATTCACCACCCACTTAATCTTTCTCTCTCTAACTCTGCTCACACACACATATACTCACACCCCTGGGGTGGTTCCTAGCCCCCTCCCCTAAACAGAGTCCACAGCAAAAGACACCAAAAATGCTAGAGAACACATAACCCAAAACTACTGTGGCAAATATTTATTAAACACATTACAATACCCTATTAAAGGTTGTCCTAAGCCATAGAGGAGTTCTGGATTAATAGCGTCCAGAGTTCACACCCTTCAGATTCCGTCCATCTGTTGTAAGAAATCCACTTCTTGTCTTCTGTTTGATGAGTGTAGATGCACTAATATTTTGGAAGAATTCATACTTGACAAATTCTTCAAAATAATTGTTCTCAAGGGTTCTTTACTAAAGACAATGGTTCTATATAGAACCATGAACACTCAAAGAACCTATGTGTATGCTTAAAGGGGATGATGTTAAGTGGTTGCACACAAAGAAAATATGTTACATTGACAAAATTTCTTTCTTTAACTTTTTTTTGGCCATTATTATGCTCATGTAATAAACTGTCTTCATGTGCAACTACTTTAATCAGTTCAAAGCACCTTTTTTTCAGTGTACTTATAGCAGAGGTATGCGATACGGGACACAGCCAGTGAACTAACGTGCCTATCACAGCGCAGGAGGCGGGGCTTATCTGAAAGCGGGTAGGAAAAAAAATAGCGACGGAGTGATTGAAAGGTCGGTGACACTTGTTTGTCTGGTGCCAGGCCGACATGTGCCAAAACAAAACTCACACGTACAACATAAAGGGCCGAATGCATGTAATGTGCGTTTGACACGTTGCTCACATTAAACTCTACTGGAATGGATGTGTTTATGAATTCTTAAGCCCTGTTTCACTGACCTGCTAAACACAGCATACCAGGTCTGGTTTTCACCTCACTGTAAAAATGACCTGTCAGTTCAACCTAAAAATGACTTAATGTGGTAACCAGCAATTTAACTGGTTGTATTCTGCTTAAACATGGCTTGAATGAAACAATGTAAAACAAAATATAAGCGGTTTAGAAGATGTGTGTGTGAAAAGAATCTGTATTTTACATTAATTCCAACACTTCAAAAAACGTTTGCCCTGTTCCTCTTTTTACTCAGCAGTAGGAGTGATGATCTAGAATAAGTTTTTGTGACTGTAATTATCATAAATACAGAGTAATCTGATCTGAGATCAGTCCTCTAACTCTGCTTTCTGAATACCATCCCAGTTTATCAATGACCCATTATAAATAATAAATATAAATATAAACCCGTTATAAATATAAATAATGCAGACAGAGGGAATACTGTATCCTTAAATTAATGTTTGCACAGTAACAATAACCAGCACACAGGTGTCAAAATACATTTATTCAGGTTTAATCTAATGTTAGGTGTCAGATCCAGGAAAGACGAAAAAGGTTCGGTTCTCATATCTTTGCTGTGTATCACCGACCATTACTCTTCACACCCTGTGAAATCATTGCACAGATGGAGGAATCCTAGATGTCTGCTCAGTCCATGGGGATTGTGGGCATTCTACAAAGGCCAAGAAGTCTCTGACGAATCTCCTGGCACTTTAGGTCTATCCCAATCGAACGTGTCTTTTTGTTCACAGCGTTCTCCAAATTGAACAAGTTCCTGTACATTGCATCCAGTGTTTTTCTGCAGAGTATAAATGGGAAGACTTCATAAGACATCATTTTTCTTTCTTGGACAAAAACTACTAAAACTACTCTACTGTTAAAACTCCAGTGAGGAAGTACAAGAGGAAAGTTAAGGAACAAATGTTATTAAGGAATCTCTGATCATTGCTAAGATGTTGCTAGGTCATTGCTATGGTATCCCAGGTGGTTGCTAAGGTGTGGTTTGGCCATTGCTATCATATCCCAGGTGACCAGGTGGCTGCTAAGGTTTTGTTTGGCCATTGCTATGCTATTCCAGGTGGTTGTTAGGGCGTTGGTAGTTATAATCAGAAATTATAATCAGTTATAAAATCTTAAATTGACTCACTGTGAAAGAAGGAGCTTCTTCTTGAGGGTGAAAGTGTTCCTGCACAGGCTCTTTGTCTCCTGCAAAAGTGCAATGTTTGGCTGCAATACAGTAGGTGTAGAAAAACAACTTTACCTTTAAGGAAGCGCAGGGGAAACAATCTAAAATCAGAAGTAGTCCAAAAGTAATCCAGGTGAAATCATATTAGAAAAGAAATTTATATTTATTAAGTATAAAGATACCAAACTACAGTTCTACCCATAATCTGTCCAACCCTGTATGAGCTCACAGCATCTAAATGCAGACCAGAGGAGGGTAAGTATGACCCTCGGGCAGTCTGTAAATTCCTCACCAGTGTGTCCAACTCACCTGATCCAGACAGAGTTCATAGTTCAATCTCTGAGCTAGGATGTCCAGCTGAGTCTGAGCGAGCTGCTCCTCAGAGCCAGAGCTGAGGATCTGACTCTCCACCTTCTGCATCTCTGCCTGTAGCTCATTTACTGCTTCCATCACCTGAACAGTTATATAGAATTGCAGATCTACAGTCATAATTTCTAATTTAGCCATTTTAAAATAGCACTGTTGACCCTCAAAAGCTTGTACAACAGGACAAAGATATTAAAAAATGCAGGTCACAGTACAGAATGGGTTCAGACCCATTTGTTTATCAAACAAACAAATACATTGTATTAAGAAAACCCAAAAGATGTTGTTCTATATAGAAAAAAGTGCTTTTGATACTAGCACATAGCATCATTGCCCACTAAAATTTACATTACATTACATTTACAAGTGAATGTAAAAAGATTTTATTTCAAGTAATTTTGGAGCTTTTTTGTTGATCTATTCATCATGAAATTTTCACACAAGGTAAAGGACAGTTGCTGTGTTCAAATGCAATCTCCACTGACAAGCAATGGCAGTAGAATGTGCCCTACTGAAGAGCTTAGTGACTTTAAACATGGCTCTGTGATAGGATGCCACATTTGCCAAAGATGAGTTTGTGAAATTTCTTTCCAGCTAGATCTGCCCCAGCCAGCTGTAAGTGCTATTATTGTGAAATGGAAACATCTAGGAGCAACAACAGCTCGTTCAGAAAGAGACAGACCACGCAAACTCACAGAGCGGGGCTGTCGAGTGCTGAAGCACGTAGCGCATAAAATTCCAGAGTTCCAAACTGCCTCTGGAAACAACATCAGCACAAAACCTGTGCATCAGGGAGATTCATGAAATGGGTATCCACATCCAAGCAGCTGCACATAAGCCTAACATCACTGTGCGCAATGCCAAGTGTCGGCTCAAGTGGTGTAAAGCACACCGACGCTGTGCACTGGAGCAGTGGAAACGTGCTATCTGGAGTGATGAGTCATGCTTTACTATGTGTGGCAGTCTGATGGACAAATCTGGGTTTGGTGGATGCAAGGAGAATGCTACCTACAGGAATGCGTAGTGGCAACTGTAACAGTTGGACAGCAATGATATAAAGATTATAAAAAATTGGGGAAAATCAATGCAAGTCTGCGGAGGACAGGAGAAGGAAAAAACTACTTTATTTTTAATGTAAGTCAATGGAACCAGACATTTTTCCGAGTCATTTTTGGTCATTTCTTTTAGTTCATTCATCATGAACAGTGTAAAGGGCAACAGGTATTTTCAAAATGTCAAAAACAAAAAACCATCAAAAATGGAGATACAAGGTTTTCTTTCAACAACAGCGATATCTATAGACCCAATACATTAGAAGGTGGCACTAAGTCACTCATAATAACCAGTATCAGTTCATGCTAACATTTAACTGTGTGGATCTCACCTGCTGCTTTTCCCATTCAAGAGCGTCCTTGGCTCTGCTCAGTTCGTCCAGCCTCTTGCGAAAAGAGAACTCTGTAGCAATGCGCTGGGCCTCCAGAGAATGAATGAGCTGTAAGACAAGAAGATGATTACATGTCAACTTGTTGAAATGAAATAAATGGACAAAGATGTAAGCTGTGTCACTCAGTCTACGTTTGCCCTGTTGCCTACCTGAGAGAGTGAGTACTGCAGGTTGTTGCGGAAATAGGAAGAGTCCAGGACCACCTTTTCTGCACTTTTCTTCAAGTTCTGGCAATGTGCTATCCACTGCTCATAAGTCAAGATTCTGCACTTAATAAAGACTTAACATTAATACCAAAGAACAAGGAAGGAGCAAGGAACACTATGAAGGCTATATAGTATCTAGAACTGCACTAAGAGCTGAACAGGTGAGAGAGCTATTCAAAGACTGACCCTTTGGTGACATTGGAGATTTGGTATCTGTATCCAATACTGGGAGACTGGAGGTTCAAGGTAAGGCACTGACTGTTGAGATTGATCGCATCGCCTTTGTCCTTCTGGTCAGCTAACAGCTGACTACGCATCTCCTTTAATGTCCTGAATATGAGTTTAGGACAATGACTTACATAAATAAAGCTTTAAGTCAATAAAAATCTGTCGTGTATGATGATTCTTTTGGTAGTTCACCTCTGATGTTCCAGCACCTCAGTGATCCTCTGCTGAACCAGCTGCTTGACGTCTTCACACAGTTGTACCTCTCTGGCCAGCTGCTCCTCCACATGGTCATAGACAAGATCTCCAGCCAAGCGGCCATCACGCAGCGTCACACACTCCTCAAGAACCTGTGTGTAGAGGGCTTTCTCCTGCAGGCATGTCTCAGCAGATGCCTTCACCTGCACGGACCACAGACCAGAGCTGTTAGCAGCTGGGGTTTAGCTCCCGAGCTAGATTAAATCTCTGAAATAGCCAATCAAACTGGCAGATTTCAAATCCATATGACAAAATAAAATTGGAATACAGCAGATAAACCCACCTAGAGCTGGTTTATAGGACCCCTATATATACATAAATGTTTAAAATTCATAAAAACCCTAACTAAGTGATTCAGAGTCAAGAGGAAATACTTATTTAATTATTCACGTTTGCCTGTATGCTCAATTTGAAGAGCTTTTAGGACATTAGTAACAGCTTGACAATTATTTTGGAAGTTTTGCCCCGTCAACTTCCATCGAAAGCTTTCTGGGAAGTCAGAAATACCTGACTTGACTGACAACATGATGTTATGATTATAAAATCATACTTACTGAACACAGCCTTTAAGTAGATTGGGAGAGATGTCTGTTGTGCCAGCTAAAATACCTGCTCCAGTAGAGAGATCTCCTGATCAACTTGTGTGATACTATTAGCCATTTGGCTCTTCCAAAGCTTCAATTCTTCCACACGGCAGCTGAGGTTGAATTGTGTGCTTCGAGTGGCCCAGAGAACCTAGAAAAAAGATCTTTTAGTAGTGCCACATAAAAATGGGTAGAGAATCATTTATACATGCAATAGTCATACAAATGAAATAGTCATTTTTATTTGGCTATTAACTCAAAGAATCAGCCTAGTAAAATGATTAATGCTGGATCACACAATAATTTGAACACATTTATTCAACATTTGGGGAGAGAGAGAGATTAAGAGACTTATGCAGACTGTTCACCTGGGTGGTGGCATCATCCCTCACACATTGCAGGTCTTGGCTGATCTGGCTTGCTGTCAGTCTCTGCAGTTCAGATCTGCTGGTGATTAGCTGATTTTTGGTGGTCCAGTCCAGCTGAGTGTATCTTGGGCCAGGCTTTAAGGACTTGCTGGATGAGTTATGAGTTTTCCTATAGGAAGGTAATAGCAATATATATATATATATATACAGGGTCAGGCAAAATACTTTGAAAAAGTAGTGATGGCTGAATATTGACTACATTGTCTTAAATGCATCCAGTAACGTATTCCATTACAATACTTAAAAGAGCAAATATATATTGCAAATACACATAGAATACATTTATAATAAATGGCACACTGGATTTGTATTATTTAATTCACACTGGTTGTCAGTGTTTGTCATGTAGCTATTCTGTTTCTTGAAATATGTTTCATTAGAAATTCACTTCTCATTTAAAGAATTTCTGAAATTCGTAACTTTTTTGTTTCCCTCTCATCTGCTTCGGTTCACTGCTGCTCCCACAATCCCCCCAAGCAGGAGTCCAGTCCAACACCAGCGCTAAACTCACTACAAATATGTCCACTACTGAGGAGATTATTCGTTTGACCATACCTCAAAAGAGCTCAGTAAGAGTGAGATTAATAACTAGCTCATCACACTGATTTATCAGTCTACTCAGGCTTTAGTAAGAACTTCAGGTTGTGAAGAAGTTGTTAATTGAGTTCCTCTTCAGAGTTTGTCTGATGAGCATGTTTGCTACACGCTGTGAACTGATTCTAAACATTTAATAAACAAACATTGATCGTGTTTCTTTAAAAATGGTACATATTTTCACAATTGTGTGATTCAGCAATATAAAACTATTCTCTAAAAATGTAAGAAGTAACTGTATTCTGAATACTGCCTTTACAAAATAGCGGATGAATACAGATATTAAATTTCTGTATTCTGAATAAGGTACAATTTTTATACTAAACCTAAAACTTCATGTGAAATACCACAGGCATACCTCAGAATATCACTTTGTAGTCAAAAATAGTTTTAAATGAGGGCAAATTAGCTGACATTGCATTTCTGTCTTTACCTACCACATGATGAAGTAGTAACTGTAGTAGTACAGTGCTAAGACAGATATGACAAAGAGGGCTGCTATATTACTTGTGAAGGATTTAAACTGTAACAACTGTAAACAACATGCTGTTAAAAAGTAAGCATCTCTGGAATGGAATATGCGCACATTTGAAATTATACTATCTCCATAGAAACATAACAAAACTCATATGACCTCAAGATGTAGCATATTGTGTACTGGTATATAAAGCTTATTAAGCTGAATAAAACCAGAAATGTTAATGAACAGTGGCACCTTTACATTTCTGGATGACCAGTATACACAGCAATCACTGCCGAAATACACTGGTTTCTCACTTCTCAACTGGCTTATTGTTCTTTCTTTCATTTAGATCCCCATTAGCTTCCACAAAGAGGTTGCTAGTATTCCTGGAGTCCACACAAGAGCAGATGCAGTCAAAATAAAAGAAACAATCTTTAAAATCTTCCTATATCAAAAAGAAAGTGCAAAAATAAGCAAAACTCAAAAATAAGTCAAATGTTCCACAAATGAGACAGTAAATAATAATAACCTACACTGGAAACCTTAAGAAAAAATGTCCCATGTACAGCATGTACAGCAACAAAAATGATCGAACTTCTAAAGCAATCAAATTTGATTTAGTGACTTTTTGAAAGAAAATCTACGTATGATCTGTCTGGTATTGATGGGGAATTTTACATAACATGACAAATAACACGTTTGGCTGGAATTCCCTTTTAATGTTGTGTAGGGGAGGCCAGTAGACAGTAGAAAAAACAGTAGCACACAGGTTATGGTGTAATAACTGTAGTTCCTCTGCAAGCTGGGTGTGGAGGGCTGCTGCAGAGGCCCCTCACAAACTGCTTAAAAAAAGAACAAGACTGTTTGGCATGACTGTAGTTTAACACATTATACATAACGTCTTACACAGTGGAAATTCACAAAACTATTTACGACAGCTTTAAAGGCACAAATGTGGTTTTCATATAGTAATCTCTACACACACAGCTTGAGTGAACGAAAGGACCACATGGCCAAAACATGGTGGTTACACACAGTAACCATAGTGAATAACTGGAAAATACAGCATTACTTGAATCAGCCCTTGACAACCCTGAAGACTGAGAGAGAAATTAAAAGGGGACCATTAGACATTGCAGTGACTTTTGATGGACTACAGCAATAATATGGCAGATGTCCTGAAAATCTCCACTAGAGATCAACAAGCTCCAACCATTACTGTAGCTTTGTCAGCATTATGAAACTCCACTTTCGCCTGCAAAGTGTAAAGAGACTAGAATAGTCTATACAAACCTTCTATCATACATTCATTAGCCTTTTTTAAAAACTATACTCCTAACAAAGGTGGTTCTTCAGGGGTTCTTTAGTTTCTTTGTATGGTAAAATGGTTCTTCATATTGATGGAGAATGTATTGTATATGGTTCTATGGAGAACTTTTTTGAAAATGGTTGTATGTAGCACCAATGTAGGTGCTATGTAGGGTTCTTCTATTGTTAGGATGTCAAGCTTGTAATAGTAGAAGAACGCTTCTGGGTGCTACATAGAATCATTTTCAGAAAATGTCTATATAGAACCATATATGACACATCTCACAGCAAGAAGGGGTTTAGTTCCCTGACAGGGCAACCAGGGTCCTTCTGTGTGGAATTGTCTGCTAAATGCTGTAAATGGAAATAGAAATGGAATTAGCATGTTCTCCCTGTGTCATCCTCCCACATTCCAAAAGACATGCAGTCAAGGTAACTGGAGGTACTAAATTGACCCTAGCTGTGTGTGTGTGTGTGTGTGTGTGTGTGTGTGTGTGTGTGTTTGATTGTATGTCTTTGTTCCTGTGATGGATTGGCAACCTGTTCAGGGAGTTTCCTGCCTTCTGCCCACTGAGCACTGGGACAGGCTCCTCCTGCGACCCAGGAGGATTAGCGGCTTAAATGATGATGATAATGATGGTGCTATATGGAACTCATGGTTCTAAATGGAGTTTATAGTTCTAAATAGAATGGTTCTAAACCATTCCCTTTGCTAAAGAACCAGTGAAGCATGTTATTAAGAGTGTTTATAAAAGATATACACTGATTATATTTTTTTAAGTAAGAGAGAGAGAGAGAGAGAGAGAGAGAGAGAGAGAGAGAGAGAGAGAAGCTTAAGTAGAAGTAGTAATAGCTTAAGTAGAAGTAGTAGTAGTAGTAAAGTACCAGGTTAAAAACCTGCTTTTTGTTCTTCTTGATGCTTTCCTGATTCAAAATAAAGTTACAAACGTTGTGAGAGGTCTGACCGATCACAAAACAGCAGAGATGCTGAACCAACAGAGCAGAAATTAAACCCAAAATAGGAATTAGTAACTAAATGTCACTCACTAAAATGTCGTTGAGTAAAAAGTGGATTCCCTTCCTCACAAACATTCGTATTATCCGTTGAAAACACTCAGGAAAGTACAAACCCATCACAAATTAGCTTAAGCACACGGAACTGAGGTAAATAGTACAACCCACACTCAGTTCTTGGTCTGCCCATCAGATGGCGCCATTGAGACTTTATTTTCCTGCTATCATCAAACCACAGAAAGCCACAGAAACGTTAGAGACCTTAACACCGCCCTCAGGTTCTTTGGCCCCTCAGCTCTGCGAATGAGAAAAGGCTTTGCAGCCGTTCAAGCTCCTCCAGCCAATGGCATGCGCTGAAGTAGACGAGCCGCTTCCAGCGGCCGCCCCTCGGCTCCATCAGCCCAGCTCGAGGAGGGGAGGAAGCTGGGATGTGGCGTTGCTGAAGTTCACGCCACGACCGAGAGCAACAGTCTGACTTCTGGGCAACTTTTGCCAGCGGCTATGGCGTCCGCACAGGGCTCCCGGACACTCAGCAAGGACGATGTGAACTATAAACTCCATTTTCGGATGATCAATGAGCAGCAGGTGGAGGATATCACCATAGACTTCTTCTACAAACCGCACACGATCACTTTACTCACCTTCACTGTGATCAGTATCATGTACTTCGCCTTCACCAGGTGGGCTGTTCTCCGCTGCTGTGTGTGGCTGTCAGTGTTTAGCAGGCCTTTAGGACTTTGTAGGCTTTAAGCTTCTGTGTTTGGATTGAATGGTACCTGCTGTTATTTCCACTGCAGGAGTGGATGTTGACTCGAAGGAGGGCGGTTTGAATAAGTGTGAATAGCTTCTCTAAGAGGAGTCTTGTGTTGTGTTGTGTCACTGAAAGTGCTGTTTCTGTCAGTAGTTCTCAGCAGTACTTTAACTTTGTTACATCTCCATGTACGTTGTTATTTGGGTACTGTGTGATGAGCTGGAACAGTTATCAGCATGTTGTCATATCCTGTATGTGTCATCAACATGGATACAGTAGAGGTGGGAAATATTGATAAAACAGAATATTCTGACATTTACTGAAGATAGTAGTGTTTCAGATGGTATTTAAAGACTAAATACTATAAAAATAATAGAAAATCAATTACTAAAAAATGTTAATTATTAATAATTAAATATTGGATAATTATACTATCAGACCATGTCATTTAGCATTAGTGAAGTTAATGAGCCCATGGTTCCAGAGTACTGGTGGTCTATGCTGAAACAATGTCTTAACAATCAGACCTGATTTGTTTTGATTGGACTGTCCTGTTACCATGAGGAAAATGTAAAAAATTGAATTAAAAAATGAAAACAAACTGCTTGGCAACAGTGACACCAGTGTTTGATGTGATAGTGTTTTATATTATAGAAATGTAATATTATATCATTGATATAATGATCATTATCTATGTGTACCTTTTATAAATATTGCTAAAACTGAAAAGCCAGACCATGATATAACCATATCCCGGTGTACTGATACAGGCAACGTATCGCCCAGGAATAGTGTCTATTAGGGGCTCATATCATGAAAAAGCATATTTTCCTCTCTCTTTCGCAAAGTATGTAAACATTGTTTCAAAGTGTACCACCTGCTACTAAATCCATATTTGGAACGTACATTACAGACCATTTTGAATTCATTGTTTTTGTGATCTTACAAAAACAAATACATTGATATATATGTATATATGTATGTGTATATATATATAAATATATATATATATATATATATATATATATATATATATATATATATACTTATTTAGCCTAGAAATAAAGTAAAGTACAGGAAAGGTATGTAGGATATGAGCCCTTTAATATAGGTGTATTTGGTGTCATAGTGATACATGTATCCGGTATACATGGTCATGATACATGATATGTATCAAAATGTTTATCAGAGTACTTTTTCTGAGGATGATGACGTTGGTCAGAATTCTTTACGTAATGATGATATCCATGATATGCTTAGAAAAGCAAAGTGTCTCATATTGTGATGGAATTAATCACAAGACAATAATAGATTGTTCTATTGCTCATCCCTACATATGTGGACTGTTGAACTTATATTTCTTTCTTCTTTTTCTTCTGACAGGAACGATTCCGATCCTGACAATAACCTGCGTGTAGGCCTTGCTCTGGTCATCTCCTTCTTCCTTGTTATCAGTGTTCTGGCTTTCCCTAATGGTACAGACTTTTGTTTGGGATCCTGAGTAGCTACATTTATATGTTTGTTTATTATATATTTTATGGAATGTTATGTGTAAATTGTAATTATATAAATCTGTTCGCTGTCATACACAATTGCTTAGTACTGTGGTTTAAAATAATGGGTCTATTATAATGTGTTTCAAGCTATTTGCACAGTGCTTTGGCTAATGAATAACTTGGTTATATGCCCTGTGCCTGTATGAAGGTCTTTGCACAATCTAAATGGCTGGAATCTTATTTCAGGTCCATTTACCAGGCCGCACCCAGCTATATGGCGCATGGTTTTTGGTGAGTAGACCTGCTCGAAATAGGTCTGTTTATCTTTCTTGACAGCAGCTTTGTTGACCGAGACCACTGAACTGTGAAATGTTGGTTCCATCTTTTGCAGGTCTTAGTGTCCTTTACTTCCTCTTTTTGGTGTTCCTCATTTTCCTGAACTGGGACCAGGTGAAGATCTTTATGTACTGGCTGGACCCTGATCTACGATATGCTACCCGTGACGCTGATGTTATGGTGAGTGAGTGGCCAGTACTGTCATGCTGTAATAGTTTTTAAACATGCCAGTATTAACACTAAGCAGTAAGAAGCCAGACAGCCAAAGCCAGAGAGGTGGAGGAGAATTCTTTTAGCTGGTCTGTCGCCACGTCTGCAGCTCTGGAATGCCAGGTGGTAGTATCTAAGATGTGATAATGTTACATGATGTTTAGCAGGTGATACCATGTTTTCTACAGATGTTCATTCTCTGCAAAATGTGCAACGTGCTGTCACACGAGTATAGTGTGCGTTATGAGGTCTGATCATTTAAAGTAGGGCTAATTAACTAAAACGTGCAAAGGTCCAGTTACATCAAATTTCTTGCTGACCTAGATCCGCAGAAACAAGCTAACATAAGTGAATGGCAACAACGGTTACCTTTAAATGCTTAATCATTAATGATTGGTCCAGGCAACTAATGAAATAAAATAATACATGTCAAATACATTTGGATAAACTGTTTTATTTTGAATGTACCTTTATAATCTAATGAGTTTTTTGAAATTGTATGGCCATGGCCTAAAAAATTCTTTTTGAAAAGAAAAAAAAAATCTTTAAACATTTTTCAAAGAAGTAAAACATGTCTTTTCATCAGGTAAAATAAATGAAAAATTAAGTTCACTTGAAATAAAAATGAATAAATGCTATTCTTAATGAGAATTCCACACTCTTGCACTGTCAGTGAATGGGTGAGCACTTAATTTGAAGTTATTATTTTGTATCGCAGCAGTGCTTAGGGTTTCCAGTACTGCTGACTCAGATGAAACGTCGGATTTGAACTTGAAACAGAGGGAAAAAAACATGCAGTTCACTGTTCATTCCTTTTAAAACACTTTTCTTTGTCTGATTTCCTTTTTCAAGTCATGTTGCCACTTTGTTACTCAACCAGAAATGGTAAATAAAATAGAATAAACTTCCAACTCCAGTCCTGGAGGGCCGGTGTTCAGCACAGTTTGGTGATCTTCCCGCTCAAACACACCTGATTTAGCTCACTTGTTAATTGCCAGTTTTAGTGGGTGTGAGTAAAGAAACTATTAAACTGGGTTCGACGTTGGCCCTCTAGGATTGGAGTTGTGCACCCCTGTACTATAGGCACTAGCTAAGCAGCTTGGACATGGTCTTAATCAGAGGTCGTCTGCTGGCAGACCACGGTCCGGATGCCTGTGCCTGACACCTCCAAGACCGGAGTGCCCCCCCCGGCTTAGTGTGTACATGAGTACTTAACTTAGGGGGGCGTTCAGACGACATCTTTTTCAAATTAAAGCTCACTGTGCTCATGCTTGAAGGGGAATTCCACCAATTTTTCAAAATTTCTCCCTAATTCAGCCATTGAGGTGTAAATGAAGTCATTCAGAGTATTTTGATGTGAAATGGTTAGAAAAACGTACTGGCCTAGATTTTTTTGAACAGTGGTGGTAAAAGGGACCAGGAGTTGTAATACCTTTAACACAAATATATCTGTTTTACTTACTATCCAAAAGCACCACTGAAGCTGCATGTCTTCTGAGTTTTTGTATGTAATGTTGCTAATGATAAAATAATGGTAAATATGAAAAAAAAAACTTTTCTCTGTGTACTATTTTGCCTTATGAATGTGTTTTAGGGCAAAACCTCCTAAAACTGTCTGAAAACAATGTCTTAGGAATTAAGTAACATATTTATAATCAATTCATGTAATAACTTTCTTTGATTGAGCTTTTAGAGGCATTAAAATGTTCAGACATCTGGTTCCTATCACCACCACTGTGAACATTTGAGTCAGTTTCTCTATAACACAGTGTTTCAAATCAAACCACTTTGAACTGTTTACATCCTAATGATTTAATTATGCCGACATTGCTGGAATTCCTCTTTAAAAAGAAGCAAGTGAAAGCATTTGATTGACAAGGAAGTAAACACGAGAAAGCGATTTGAGAGAGCACGAAAGATCGAGTTGAGTGATAAACATTTACCTAAACAACCTAACGTTCAGTTCATGTTAATCTTTGTGATCATTGTTGTACAACTCTGGGTGATCACAAACAACCAAAGCTAGCTTTCTTCTGTTTTTGACTAGAGAGAAGGCAGGGCCTTCTGGCCACCCCAGTGAAAAGTAAGACAGTCAACCATAATCACAAAAGAAAAAGATGCCCTCTGTAAATGATGTCGTTTACAGTGAAAATTTGCCATCAGTCATATGTCATTTCTATTATGCCATTCCTGAACATTAAGAATAATACAGTATTGCTAAACGAGATCATACTAATTACCTTTATGGGGGGAAAAGAAAATTTCTTGGCTCATCTTTCTGAACAACATATGTTAATGTACAGAAGTTTACAGATTTTTGCCTCTCGACTGAACTATATTGCAATTGTACATAGACGTTTATCCTTCTGTGATCTGGATAAACACAGGGATTCAGTAAAATGATTCAACTCAAACAGTACTTACACTGTGGCTTTAAGAGCAGTCTCAAAGTCAACTGATAACACAGAGACCGGTGCTGTAGTCTTTTTGCACAAACTTAGAGAGGTTTACGATTTAATTTGTGAGCAAGATCGACAGTTGAATGTCAAGCTGATCAGTTTTACACAGGTTTAATTCCAGGGCCAGACTATTAGTACAATACTGGGATTATGATGCGTGCAGTCAAGTCCACACTGTGCAGCACTAATCCAGTACAATGTGATTAAAGGGCGGGTGAGACAATAGCCAGCTGCTAAGGACAGTCAGGCCTGGATTACTGATATTTTGGCCTTTGGCCTCAGGCTTTAGCTCCTACCCTATATACAGTTGTTGTTACTGTGAGTGGTACTGTGGACAGTGTGGGTGCTCCCTCTCAAAACCTGACAAGCTATAGGTTCACTTCGGTATTTCAGTCTGTTATGAAGTGTGCTGGCAAAAAGTGGTTTTATTGAAAAACATCTAGTAGAGAGAACTACTTTTCTGAAACTGCTTATCACTGTTTGGAAATGTATACATTGCCTTGGCCTCCACCTCTTTAAGCTCATGTACTGTGTACAACATGGACTATGGCATTAATCTTTGTCCCTCTCTCTCTCACTGTGCAGGAATATGCAGTAAACTGTCATGTTATCACATGGGAGCGCATCCTCAGTCACTTTGACATCTTTGCTTTCGGGCACTTCTGGGGCTGGGCAATGAAGGCCCTTCTCATCCGCAGCTATGGACTCTGCTGGACCATCAGCATCACGTGGGAACTCACAGAGGTGTGACCAAAAGTGTTACAAGAATTTTCTATGCTCTGCATACACTGCAAGCTGAAGAAACTAATTTAGTAATGAAGTGCAGTGGCCCAAAAAGTATATGGACATTTGTGCCGTACTGCGAAATGTGTCATGGGCAGCATGGTGGCGCAGTGGGTAGCGCTGTCACCTCACAGCAAGAACGGCCTGGGTTTGATTCCCCAGCTGGGTGTTTCCTGCCTTCTGCCCAGTGACCGCTGGGATAGGCTCCAGCTCCCATCGTGACCCAGAAAGATGAGCGGCTTGGTCATCACCCTTAATTTTATTTAATTTCCAGTCAAAACAGCCATTAAGGACAATTTATCCATATTTCAGTAGATATTTCTGAGGAGATAATATGTAAGATAATACATTTGCATAAAGAATAGGAAAAACAAAGTCAAATAAGTGGAAAAACAGAAGGTTTTTAAAACTACAGTTAAAAAATTATTAAAAGATATAGAGAAAGTTGGGCTCCTGGTAGACCACCAAGACTGGCACTATCAGATAAACAGTACATAAAGCATCCATCTTTGAGAGAGAGGAGAAAATCAAGCTCCACTCTTGCTTCAGGTCTTAAAAAATCCTCATGTGCTTTTGGCCATCCTTCCAAAAAGTATCTAAAAGAATGTATAGGTATCAAGAAGCTGTTACTGAGACAATAAAATAGACAAAAAAGAAAGCAAATTGCAAATCAAACAAAGATGCTGCTAACTAACTTGTACTAATGGCTGTTCTGGCTAGACATTAATGAAAGTGCGGTCTCTGACTATTGCACAGTACTATATATCTTTTGTGTAGAGCACTAAAACAGGGTTGCTGACACACTTCATATTTCATGGTTTGAGTGTAAAATGAAGTTCTTACCTGCAGCAAATATGAAAGACATTCATAAACACAAAGGTTTTTGGTCCTCAGTGACACCACCTGATTTTACTAATGAGGTTTTCATTAGTTCAGGAGCACTTATTAGTGAACTCAGGTGGTGTTCTGCTGTATTACATTATCCCTAAACTGCATCCAAAAAGACAAGCTGTACTGTGCTGTAGACACTGTATGTGCTATGCTAATGAAAGTACCACTGATGGTAGTGCACAATTTTTACAAAGTATTTAGTATGTAAAAATGGTACACCATTATCAGTAGTCAGTGACACATGGTATAGTAGTATGCAGTTTTAGACGCAGCCCTTCCGCATTTTAGTGTTTTTCCTTTTCTAACACACTTGTTTTACCTCATCAGCTAATTAACAAGCCCCTCATGAGTTGAAGTACATGTGTTTGGCCAGGAGGAATGCTAAACTATGTAGGGCAGTTGTTCCCCAGGACCACAGTTTAAAAACCAAAAGCATTTTAGTTGTTGAAGCAATTTTTTTAAACTCTATTTCTCTTGTATTCTTCTGACATTGTCTTTCTCTCTCTCTCTCTTACTTTTTCTATTTTGTTCATCATTCTTATCTCTTTTTTTCTCTCCTCAGTTGTTCTTCATGCACCTGCTGCCTAACTTTGCCGAATGCTGGTGGGACCAGGTTATTCTTGACATCCTCCTGTGTAACGGAGGTGGCATCTGGCTTGGCATGACTGTGTGTCGTTTTCTGGAGATGCGCACCTACCACTGGGCCAGTATCAAGTAAGCCTTGCACACTGTAATGTTTTTTTTTTTCTACAGGTGCCTTATTTAAACCCATAACTGGGTAAAGCACAGCCCTGTGTCACACATGAATATTGTGTATATTGAAACAAACATAGGAAACTTTAAGCATCAGCAGCTGTAGGTACAACTGTGATGACTCAGTAAGCAACACCTCATTGGAATGGATTATGAGCCAGAGTTTGCAATGTCTTTGCTCACTTATTAACTACTAAATGCATATAAATAACAGAATAGTCAAGGGGATATCAAAAATCACTTACTACGATTGCTTTGCACTGTTGTCTCTGGCATTGATACTGGCAGATGACAAATCAGTAGGAAAATTTGCTCTGAACTAGGTAAAATTAACACACCTGAACCCCACTTTTTCACACGACATCAAACTGCTGTTTCTCCTGTAGTAGAACAACAGGCTATGATGGCTGTTGCTGCTGCTGTTGCTTAAAGTTTCTGTTGAGTGTTGTGTTGGTCCCTTAACTCATCACCATTCATTATCATTGTAAGACAGTATCCAGCTGGCTTTACAGATGTGCCACATTGCTCAGCACTTAAGCATTGCTACTGATAATTCTTTCTGTAATTGACTAGTCTATCAATTATTATTTAAATAGACTGATTTAACCATTGTACCTTCTTCCATTACTTCTCACTTTGCCATCTCGCAACACCGTTATCAAGTGAATTCGACAAGTGGACTTTTTTCTTTGTGCAATTAGAAGATAGTAGCTATATTTGCCCTCCCACTGCCTCCGGTAGTGTATAGCAGTCTGTTGGAATGAACGTGTTTATCATATGAACATTATAGAGCATTTTAATGTGCTTTTGCTTTTAAGTTAACAAGGCATTTGAATTTTTTCCCCATGAGCCTTGGCTTGGTTGACTAACCACAGCCCCTTTAAACTGTTTTTATATTCCAAATAGAATACAAAGAGACGATCGCAGATGTGCAGTAATGACCTTTGACACACAGAACACCCTGCAGTATCAAATGCCTGTCTGAATGTTTGAGCTCTGGCTTGGGAGATATGCCTAACAAAGCAAATGGAGAACACATCAGATTAGTCTTTTCATCCAGGGAGATAAGATATCTGTGGTGATGCAGTTGAAAACCTGTTTTGCTCGGCGAGCTAAGTCAGCCTCACTCTCGACTGCTGCGAGATTAGTGGAGTCTAGTCCTCATGGTCTAAAGGAAATCATACAAAGAGATTCTTTAAATGCACCACAATTGACAAGATTTAACAGAAAGATCTACCCTCCTGCAGAGTTTAAACAGCTGAGGGATGTTCAGAGCATATATGAAGGCTTGTGCTGCTCATTAGATTGTCTAATGTTGTTCATGACACGTGGTTCATTCATGTGGCATTACTGCTTTGGGTGTTTGCATGCGGGTTGTTTCAGGATGCAGGTGTGTTCACACCCACGACAGTTGGGGTCGCTTATACACACAAATGTGAACCATCAAGTCAGAAAGATCAGCTCTGACAAAAAAATCTGAATTTAACAATGAGGCTTGCAATGTAACTATATTAAAAGTGAAATTCAACATGACTAAGAGGTTGGGCAGTCGCTTAAGTTCATGGGATTGGATTTGTGATCTCAAAAAACAGTGAGATTACACTCATTCACTCAGAAATATTGCACAGCTGCTATTTTAACATTTCCTTTTAGAAAGTCTTTTCCTTAGCCAGGCAGAAAAGCTGTAAACACAATTTTCTATTTTATTATTTGCACAAGTAGGTACTGTAAAGAAAACAGAATACAAACAAAAAACAACAAAAAAGAGAGAACGTGCAGGGAGAGTTTAAAAAATGCCCAGAAAGTACTTTCTCAAAGAAAATTAATATTAAATTTAATTGAATAAAAAACAAACAGACAAAAATGGTCACAAAAACCACAAACATATAGTTAGGTGTTTTAAATTTAGGTTTGTTAGAGTGAGGGTAGATGAGTTTTAACCTGTTTATTGAAGCTGTTGAGACAAGTACTTAAATTTGGTTAATTTTATCCATGTTGGAGATGTATAAAATTAACCAAATTTGAAGTTTTTGAAAAAGTGGATGAGAGTTTACACAATAATTAGCTGAAGTGACCATTCTAACAAAGCGCTTCTGAAGAATACATAAACAACTGATGTCACTTTTGAAAGTACTGGCCCAAATAATATTACAGTAAGAGAGGTAAGGATAAATCGAAATTAAGGAAATATGTTCTTTTCAGCACAGTTTGTCATCAATGAGGATACAGAGAAATTTAGTACGGTGGACCTGAGCTAATATATGACTAGACGTACTGATGCCTTCTTTATTTTTTGGGCTGAAAAGCATGTATAAACTTTTTTGATGTTGAGGGATAATTTATTAGCTTTAAACCAGTGATTAATGTTTGATAATTCTATAATTATATATGAGATTAATTTATGACCATCTTTATTCTATAGAAAAATATTGGTGTCATCAGCAAACAAGAATATGTTCTTTGCTGCCTAGTAAAGATCATTAATATATTAAAAACAAAAGGGGTCCCAATATTGACCATTGAGGAATTCCACAATCTACAGAGCAAGAGCTCTTCCCTGAGACGCACTGTTTCCTGTGCTATAAATGGTTTTTGATTCATTCTGACTCCACATTTTAAATGCCTCAACATTGTAACTAATGTAGCAGGATGCTGTGATTGACTGACTGTTTTGAATGCGCTGGATAAGTCATTAAAGACTCCTATGGTTATTTCCTTGTCATTGAGTGCACTAGAAATTTTCCAATTAGCTGAACCAGGGCCATGGAGGTAGAATGTTTTCCCCAGAAACCATACTGATGATGATAGTGCGTATTTCTTAAAATGACAGATGAGTTGGTTATAGAGATTCATGGGAGAATATAATTAGAGAATACTGTTGGGTCATCTAATTTATATAATTAGATAACTTTTGCCCTTTTCAGTTCATCAGGAAATATGCCAGAGCTTAAGAATTGGTTGATAAAGTGAAGTAATGGTTTTGATAATGATGGTGATGGGAGAGATTTCTTTAATAACACTGGCAGGAAATCATCCCTACCAGCCCAAGTGTCTTGGGTTTGTTTATAACATTCAAATTCAACGAATAGCCAGACTGTGAATGTTAAACATCTATCCGTCTATAGGGCCTTGTGTTTTTTAAGATAATATTTTCTAGAGAAACTAGGAGAATTCAGTAGCTTTAGTATTACAAAGTACTTGAGTATTACAAATAATTTAAAAAATTTGTCATTCAGTACCGAAATTCACAACCTAATCATCAGTCTTATTTGCCTCTGTGAGCTAATGAGCATGCTTTTTCCAAAATCTAATGGTGATTGGCTGTCTAAATTACATTCCATGTGATTGTTATTAATGTCAGAGCCTCTTGATTAGTCTACAGTCTAAAAACACCCTAGTACCTCCCACTCATTTCTGGTTTAAGCCCCACCTGCTCTCAGTTTGGAATTTAGGTTGTTTGCTTAACACCAGAGTTTGGATTTTTGTGGCATGACATCATTTTCTTTTGGTTTGGTTGGTTCCACATCCAAAACCCTATCCCCCAAATATATTCTTGATTAAATATATAATCTTACTCATTAGGATGCATGTATGTTGCTGATGCCTGGCTCACGTTTTCAAAATGCGAGCTGCAGTCAAAGGGAAAATATCTAATGCTTTGCTATTTTTTATTGCTCATCTGCAGTTATTAGCAATGAGCTGTGCTTCAAGAATGTTGTGACCATCTGTAAAAAGTCAAATGTTAAAACAGGCAGATTGTGCAGACAGTTGTACAGAGCTGATGTGCTGATAGAAGAAAAAAGACATGCCTTGATGTTGAAGTAAAAAGAAGTAAACACAACCTCTGCAGCAAACTATAAAAAATAACTTTTTTCTATGAATGTTAATTCAATTGTTGCTTTATATTGGAGTAACTTTAAAAAAATAAAAAAAACATTTAGGAATCTGTATTGAGGTATTTGTTTTAATATCAATATTGTTTTTTATTTAAATGATACCCAGCTCTAATGGGAGTGTGTCCATCCATGTGTTTAGGGATATCCACAGCACCACAGGGAAGCTAAAGCGTGCTGTCCTACAGTTCACCCCTGCCAGCTGGACCTACGTACGTTGGTTTGACCCCAAGTCCTCCTTCCAGAGAGTGGCGGGCATATACCTCTTCATGATCGTCTGGCAGGTGTGTGGCACCTTGGTTTCAAGGTTAAAGTCTGATTTAATTTTTTATGATTTGCTCATCATTATTTTGTTGAAGTTAACTGGGTGTTGGTGTTATTTGTATGTATGTTAGCGGCCTTCAGAGATTAATATTGTACAGTTTATTCTCATATAGGTATTTTAGGCTGCATGTCTCATCAGAGTCCATTTTGTTTGAATTTTTTTGTGTCCTTTTCTCTGTCACCAGCTTACAGAACTGAACACATTCTTCCTCAAGCACATTTTCGTATTCCAGGCCTCTCACCCCCTCAGCTGGTGCCGAATTCTCTTCATCGGGATCATCACTGCCCCCACTGTGCGGTACTGTCCCACTGTTACTTCATACAGCTAAGAAGAACCCTTACTGCACTCCTGTGCAGCTTTCCTTAAAACAATGGATTCAGTGTTTATGCAGATCTACAGGAAACTGAACAAGTCCTCATTCCAAGAATGTTGGAAAAAGTGGTTACATACTACAAAAAAAAAAAGCTGTTCATGCCGAGGGATATATTGCAGTGTTGTGTGTCATGCCTTAGAAATTAGTGTTATATTTCCAGAGCTCATTATACCAAAATCTTTCCTTGGAAGGAGATTATTCCATTGTGTGCGAAAAGAAAACTGGAATTGAAAACTTGCTGAAACCTGGTGCTAAGACTTCACTATTTACTTGACATTTTTCAGTGAATGAGAACAAGCGTGCATCAAGAATCCATGATGTTTTTGTGTATTTTGTGAACTTTACTGAAAAGAAACAAAGTTGGAATTTAGCCAATTTACTGAAGATTTTAGAGGAATGTCAGGTTTTCTAGACCTGTTTTCTTGGTTTCCATGTTTGCATCATTGACACTTGGAAGTCTTCCATGACTGTATATTTTGAAAGCAGTGTTCACACACTTTCTTTTGTACAGGAAATTATTATTTTGACCAAACAATGCCTTTTTTGGTGTGTTTGGAAACCAAACATATTGATTGTTGCTGTAATTCTGTTTTGGCTAATGGTGAAGTTCATGGCCCTTGCTGGACTGAGAGTAGAAAAGCATAGCAAATGAGTATGTGCTCTGGTAAATGTGACTGTTTTAGCTTCATTTTGGTCACTACTGTAATTATAATGTGTTATATGATGTGTTTTGTTATCTAATACATGAATATCTGTGTTGGTTTAGGCAATATTATGCATACCTCACAGACACTCAATGCAAAAGAGTGGGGACCCAGTGTTGGGTGTTTGGGTGAGTATAACCCTAATCTATTGCACTATTATTATAATATTAATAATAATTAGAATAATCATATATAACAGGTCTGCTAATGTATATACAGTAAATGTAGATATAGACATACAGGACTGTGCAGAAGTCTTTTTTCTATTTTTTGCCAGTGAAAACACCATATAACATTATAATCAATACAGTAAAACATAACTAGAATTTCATGTTTTCGAAGAAGTAATTGATTTCTGTTAATTAGAAGAACACGGGTTTGATTTAACTTATTGAAGTATTGATTAGCCAAATTAGCTTTTGGATGATAACTCCAGATAATACTGGGTTGTCTTGAGGAGATGGTTGGAAGTGGTTAAACGAACACATTTAAATCCATAAAATCGGTACTTATCATAAGTAAATACAAGTATTTGTATTTATTCTAATGTTAGTATGTTGTTCTGTACACTACGGTATATTGTTGCGAACCTCAAACAAACAAGTGTCTTAGTGCTGTTACGCTGCTAAAACTCCACACAGAGATTTGTCTATAGATATCATGCTGTATATGTTAAAAATACTATTCACATGAGCCTTTGGATTATTTCAGGATTATTTTGTGCACCTCAGTTCCTCACAGCAACATTCTTACTTGATTGAGTTTTTATTCCATTATTTACAAGCAAAGATAGGTTGATCAAAGCTATTCAAACATGTTTTTCTTCATTTTACCAACTGTTAGTTGATAATTTATGTAGAAAAAAAAAATATCAACAATAATAAAGTGGGTTGTCATTTTGAAATGCGTGCACCTCAGGTTTATTAAGCTAAAGAATTTATACCTCCTCATTTTGCCACAACTAAGTGTGCAGCTGATTGTATTTTGCATTACAAATCAAACAATGGAGGCTTTTCACTTCTGGCCTTAGCAACTGTGCTGAAAACTGCAGGACTTCTGTTTAGTCTGGTGACTAGAATTAACATGCTTAATAGTTGTGTGTGTGTGTCTGTGTGTGTCTGTGTGTGTCTGTGTGTGTGTGTGTGTGTGTGTGTGTGTGTATCTGTGTGTATCTGTGTGTGTCTGTGTGTGTCTGTGTGTGTCTGTGTGAGAAAGAGAACGCATCTGTGAACATGTATATCTGTCTGTAATTTACTGCATCTGGCTTGAGCAAAATATTGTGCAATTCTAAAAAAAGGTTTTTTGATTTTTTTTTAATTGATCAAATACCGGTAAAGTCTTGTAAAGCCTTTGGACGGCTTATCTGACCCAATTTTCTTTTTCTTCTAAACAGGGCCATTGCTTTCCTGGAAGCCCTTGCATGTGTTAAGTTTGGACAGGATCTGTTCTCCAAAACACAGGTTGTGTATGTGGTCCTGTGGCTCTTGTGTGTGGTAAGTACTGTAGGGATAAGTGTTTATGCTCTGCCTGTGTTGTTTTGAAAACTATGATGAATATCTTACAGGCCCGCATTTCCACATCCAATCAGTAAGATATTATTTATAGTTCTCAAAGCATTAAGAACACATTTAAGGGTTTAGTTCGTTATTATATATGTGGATTATTGCTGTTGTGGCATTATACTATGAGGGTGGAAATTAAATTGAACGAATGGAAGTGGTATGTGAATGGCATGTGAATTAAATACAGAGCTGATAAAAATGCATCTGACATCTATCTAACAATATATATAAACCTTTTTTAAATAAGACAAACAACAAAAAAAAAACATTTAATGATAAATGAGACAAGAGTGGCTTGAGTAAAATGATCCAGCAAAAAAGTACTCAAAGGATAGATGACTTATCAAATAATTTGATGTCACTTTAGTTCAGTTGCATGCACTCATCACAATTACTTTCCCTTTATTTTATAAGGTATATGGGTTTGTAGCACCACTCTTGCAACCCCCTGTGACCCCCAGGTTAACAACCCCTGCTTTATTTGTATCCATTTTTCTTTTTATTAAAGAATATATTGTCGCTGTCACACTATTTCTCCATCAGGCCTTTATTACCTCTCTCTGCCTCTATGGGATGGTGTGGTATGAGCAGAACTGCAGTGTGAGGCTCAAGGTGAGCATTTGCATGTTCTTAGCTGTCATTATGACTTTAAACGTTTAGCATTTCTTAATAAGTAGCTCAGTTCATGCAGTTCTGACGCTGACCAGGAACATCAGCACTGATTGCTTGGTGTATATTCTATATATAGTCTTTACTAGCCTTGCTGATAGTCTTAATGATGTATGGCAAAGAATTTTGATTTACTCATATTAGCTAAATTTGCCCCGGTTCAGTATAACTGTCTATGTGGTAGTGCTACTGTACATTTCATGCATAATCAGCTGTTTGAATCCTTTTCTTTTAGAGCACCTCTGATTGTGACGATGGCAGCTTCATTGATTCGTGTGGTTATATTCCTGAAACTATTAAAGGTATGATGTAGCAATATATACTAGGAGGGTCTGAGATAAGAGATGAACAGAATGAAGAAGTGACTCAGCAGCCTGTTTCTTCTTTTTTTTTATTTTTCTCCGCAAAGCTGAAAGACACTCCAGCAACCATTCCCAGTCATCCCGCAGGAGAAGAGGAGGCTCGGGGAAGAACAAAGCTAACGGAACAAGCAACAAGAAGTAGCTCCAGTTGGACGCAGAGTGTTCTCTCAATGCACCCACACACAAGAGGGTGATAAAACATTAGAAAGAGGTAAAGAGTTTACAAGGACTATAATAATAGGGAGAGAGGAGCGAGAGCAGTTTTGTGAACAGCCACCACTGCTTGCACACTGTGCTCCTCAGCACTAGGTTCTATGACCAAAGCACTAGTAAAGAAACAAATGGAAGATTGTTAGATGATCTTTAGGGTTGGTGGTGCATAAGATGTATTCCAAATGGCGCCCACTGTGGAAAGTATTGGTACTGCTTATTATGCCAGTGTCTATTATTCCATTTTGGGTAACTGAAACAGTTTTAAGGAACACTACATGTCCAAACGTTTGTAGACACCTGCTCATGTGTCTTCTGTAATCAGGGTTTTACACTAGATGTTGGAACATTGCTGTGAGGATTTGATTGCATTCCACTACAAGAGCATTGGTGAGGTCAGATAATGATGTTGGATAATTAGTTCTGGATCAGAAATGCCACTCCAGTTCATCCCAAAGGTACAGGATGGAGCCCCACCACTCCAAAAAAAAAACACTGTTCTACAGCCCAATGCTGGGGGGGGGTATGATACCCTGTAGCTGACACTTGGCATTGGTCATGGTGACCTTACGCTCATGTGTGGCTGCGTCCTATTTTATTGGCAATGCTTTCCTATGGAGATTATACAAGCTGTGTGAGCACAATTGAACGCCTGGGTGCACCTTAAAGTAGCTGAATTGAAACAAATTAAGCTAATAATAGCTAATTACGGGGTGTTTGAACACTTTTGGACATTAGTGTAGGTTCTGCATTGGGGTGTATGTGTGTGACTGACACTTTTTCCTGCTGCTTTGTTATGGCACTAATCCACTTTTGCTTTAGTTCTTTTCTTTCTTATTTCTTGCACTGTTAATAATAGGACAGTCCTGTAGTTAAGGATGTAAGTTTACAAACAGGTACATTTCAAGCTACACAACTATATCTAAATCTACATACTAATCTCCCATATATATTTACACCTGTCTGTGGAGTCATCACTGGGACATGTGTTAAAACTTTTGGGCATCTTTAAATATACGTGAATGTTACATCCGTAATGATGGACATGTCCAACAACATTCCTATAAAGCACTCCTACTTTGTTACATATCTTAACAGTTATATGTCATTTTTTTGCATGTACACTGCCCTGGAAGATTCTTTTAATCTGCATACACCTGGAAGTGGAATGAAAAAAGTACGGATGCACTGATCTTGAATTTTGATGGCCGATTGCGATCTCTTTACAGCTAAATAGACTGGCTTTTTTTCACCTTTTTTTTGACCCACAGCAAATGAACACAAAACACACTAGCACATTTCCAGTAAAGAGGCAGCTGATTATTTCGCACAATCATCATGCATAATTATAATTATGCTACAAAATTTTATAGATGTAGCAACAGCATTCAAATACAGTGTGACTGCATTTACCTGGCTCATGTCATAGATTTGCAACGTAGAGCGGCCAAAATCAGAATAATAAAGTCTCTGAATGATGATTCTAATCTTGGATGATTCTGTGCATCCCTGGAAAAAAAGTTTCATAGGTGTCAAGCAGTGATGCACTAAAGGTTTTATGACCAAACACGATCTTCAGTTTCTTTCTTCAGTAAGCACTTACAGTTGTATGTGAAAGTTTGAACACCCCCTCTCAATTTACTTGTTTTGTTGAAGTGAAAAAAAGGTAACAGATCCTCTACAAACTTAAATATCACATTTTTTCTGCAAATTGTATTCTATTTATTTGCTGAGTTTCATATATTGGAAAAAATAAAATAAAACTTTTGCGCAGGCCACATTTTATGTTTTATTTTTTCCTTGAAAATTGAAAAAACATGGGATTTGACCAGGAACGCCCAAACTTTTGCATACGACTATACAGAGCTATGGCTTCTTGACCTTCCTATTATATCAAGGGCTATTTCCTGATTTTTTTTTTTGTTTTTTTCCTGAAGTTGCTTTGTAATTATGTGTAATAATGTGTAATGATGTAGACTGACTTTTCTGTGTCTAACTGCAATATTTTAGAATCTGTTGAGCATATGCTTTCCCTGCTAGTCACTCCTCCGTGTGTGCATGTGTGTAAGTGTGTACATGTGTCCGAATGTGTCTGAATGTGAACATACTATGTCAACAATGTCATTTTCTACCTTCAAAAGGCAGTGAAGCTGCTTTGGCCTTTTGTCTGTTCTTGATTTGAAATAAGTGAATGTTTGTGTGATCCAGCACAGTTATTTTCCCTGAATGCTTTAAAGGGACCAAATAATTGGAGGTATTACTACAAGGTACTGTCTAAAGGCTTTTTGTGTGCTGAATTTCAAATGAGTCGTTTGAGTAACGGTGTGAGAAGTTTCTTTTTTTTCCAGTTTATCTGGTAAGGCCTAATAATGTTTCTAAAAAAACATTTAACATACAATATGTTTGTTTAGCATGATCTCTGTTTTTAAACTCAAAGTTAATCAATGTGTGCTGTTTCTACAGTTCCTGTGGCTTCAATGAGGCAAATGAAAAGTTCCATTGATTTGAAGTTTCACTGTGCTGACAGATTACAGGCTGTAGGTGGTCCAATGATTTTGAGAGTTTTCTCTTTTCTCTTTAATGAGTGGCCACTGCAAAGCTCGGTTGAAAATTGTTTTTTTAATTGTTCTCTGTGTATGAGATTGTATGTGTTTGATCTGAAGTTTCCACTGCAGTATTTCTAGTCAGACCATTCAGACATTTATATTGTTGTATATGTGTAGTTGAATAAAACACAATGGGTTTTATGTAAGAAATAGACAAAAGAATCTTGTCAGTATGAGTAATTTGTGTTTTTTGAACATGAGCACCACCAAGAGGATTTGGTAGGAAATGCCTGAGCGCCAAATATTAAAAATTGTTACTGAATATACTGAATAAAGCTTTGAAGCAGAATTGTAAAATGAGAAGTGTCACTTTCCTGAAATGCTTTTATAATTGACTGTGTGTGTGTGTGTGTGTGTGTGTGTGTATATATATATATATATATATATATATATATATATATATATATATATTAAATTCCTGTGAGTCACTTGCATAAAACATATTAACATAAAAAAAACCATTATCCTATATTTTTCTTATATTTTATTTTTTTCTTTGCGGGTCACTTATGATAGGTTTTATTTACCAAAAATTAGTTTTTACATGAATATTTCCCAACTTATCCTTTAGACTTAAACAGACTGTTTTTGTTACTGTGCCTTTAAGGCTAGTGTATATGTAAATCACCTCTGTTTTTGATTGGCTCCTCTGTATTGTGCCACATTCAAAAAGCAGTCCAGGCTGAAACCAGGGGACCTAGCTTTTGACTTCCAAAGCGTCTCACCGGAAGTGAGCTGCTTAGACAGGAGAGGAGAAGCTGTCATTCACTTTCATTTATTTTGGGCTGAATTCAGTTAAAAAATGAAGACACACCTGAGCTACTTCAGATCACCTCATGCCCTCTTCTAGAGAGACTGGGCTGTCTGAGATTTGATCCACAGGCCCTTCAATCACTTTATGGCTTCAAAATAGACATTTATCCACAACAGTACAGAAAATGGTGTGATAAAACTGTGACCCAAAACACTGTGCTGAAATATTTGAAGTAGAAGCTGCTCAATAATACAAAGCATAGAGCAGATACACTCACTACTACTACAATAATGTTGGAACACAACACAATAATTACAATAATTTACATTATTTAACATTATTATTTATTCATTTATTTATTTATTTTATGTTTTAATTATCAGTATTATAATACGTGTATTTCTGAGTTAGCTTGTTTTCACTCGTCAATCTCTTGTTCTGTTGTTCTCATTTCTACTCTACAGTATATTTTGCACCAACATCTAATGATGGAGGAAGTCGTAACAAAATTTATTTCATTTTCATTCATTCTGAAGAGTCGTGATGATTTATGCTCCGTTTAACATGTTTACAGGAATTTGCTGAGCAGCTCCAACTAACACTACAGTTATTTGCACTGCATGCTGGAGATTCGCATGCATTCCCATGGGATGGGATGACCGAGTCCAGTTTATACCTGAAGATAATGGTTGATACACTGTATAAACTAAAATTTTAACAGTGTTTCTGTGCTATATCAAACTCTGCCATTTCAAAATCGTGATGAAAATTCAGTTTTTGGTGGTATGTGCCCTTTAAGTGAAGTTTGGCATAAGTTTTCACCTTTACCTTCAGAGAACTGTTGAAAATCTCTTCAAGGATTTGTAATGGAAAGTGAGAAAAGTCCATGAATGTAAATTGCATTTTAGATCCTAGTTTTAAGTTTCAGCACTTTCCTTTTTGGCAGTTGCAAAATTTAAATTTAAATTTACAACTTTAAATTGATCCCTTAAGCATTTAAATTAAGTGCGCAAGTGGACCCAAAAAATTTAGAATTGAAGTTGAAAATCTGACAAATTAAGCAAAAATATGTAACACATTTTATACAATTTCTTATTATTATTTTCATCATGAGAATTAAGTGTATATTTGATTTTTTGAGGATGTGTTAGGAGTGAGCTTTACACATACAAGTAAAATAAATACAATAATATAATATGAACGGCATACATGATTAATATCTCCGTTATCAGAGAAGTGCGTTCTACGTCAGCTATTATTTGTTTTCGAACCTCTATCATTTTTTTTGCAGCTGAATATGCAGCATTTCGGTATGAACCTGTTCGTTTGTGTTTTTGAGAAAGTGCCGTTGTAACTCAGTTTCCCATAAAGCCGCCGGTGAAGTGTAACTCGGTATATTGGTGAGTCTGAGCGCTGCGCTGACAGAAGAGCGCTCTCGGCGCCGAGGCGGTCAGCACGCTCACTTCACTCAGCCATGGCGGCCACAGGAGGAGGGAAAATTAGAACAAGGAGATATCATATCGTTTCTAAACCTTATGCCAAAGGCAAACAGGTAACTCAAACGCACGCTTTTTTGGCACAAGGGAGTTCTTTAAATGCTACCACAACTTTGGACACGTCGTTTCCTGGCTGTTTTTGTTTTCTTTACCGGAGACATTTCGCGGCCTACGGACTTAGCAGCCTGTCGAGGCCTGAGCGCTTTAGCTTTAGTGCTCAGAGGGAAACTTAACGGAGCTCCGGCTCCTCTGTCAGCTCTTCAGAGTCGCTCACGGACAGCAACATGAGAAACATAACGCGGAGTAGAAATTATTGTCAGTCAGCTATTAAGTTACACTTAGTCATCGTTATCGCGTCGAAATGTGTAGCTTGCTAGCTGCTAACTAACTAGCCTGCTCGTGCTAGTTAGCAGCTAGCCGAAGCCTCGTCAGAGCGACATGGTTAGCTTAGCGCTGTAACGTTATCTGAGGTGTACGTTTACTTGCTAGTTAGCTAGCTAGTAAGTTTGCGAACGTTTTAGAACATACCTAATGTGTGTGTGTCAGCTAGAACAAAGACTGTTATAGGCTCTTTTGAAGCGACTCTCTTATCAGGGGCTATCGCTAGTGAATAACTTCGACATCACGTTAACGTTAGTTGGTTGAAGTTGGCCAAACAGTTGTAGCGTAGCTAACGGCGCACGGCTAATTTCCTCCGCTATCCGCTGTGGTGTCGCTGCGCTGCGCTCCGGCTGGAAGGCGGCCAGGGCCCGCACATGGACAGCCAGCTAACCAGAGGAGAGCGTTAGCCAGGCTAGTTAGCTAGCACTTTGTGTAGTCGACCATGTTGACTCGTTTTTGCGCTCTCCCGCGTCTTCTCTTAACAGGGGGAAAACGAGCCGGATAACGTAGCGGGGGATTTCACGGGTGAGGAAATCAAGGAAAGCAACGCCGAGTTGCTTTCCGTTTCAGGCGACTGAAACGAAAGGCTCGATATTTGCGTGTTGCGGCGTGTTTCTCAGCCTTGTGAACGCTACAAGCTAAGGACAGCGGCTAGTTGTATGTCTGACATCCTGCAAAACGCATGTGGTCTGCTGCCAACATGCGCCACACGAAGATTTACCTAGGTCAGTTAGCAAGCTGCATGTTGTTCACTTATAGACTGTAACGTTACACTGGAATAAGGGGATGTTGCCCGTTTATCGTTTCCCCTTCCATGCTAGACGATGAAAGGTGTAGCGGTGGCCTTTCGGGATGTGAAATGCTAACGCTAATTAAATTGAGCTGCAGACGATCCTCGCGTCCCTGATTAGTTTGATTTCTTTACACGATGAAACACGTTTAGTGTATTTTTGAGGACAAATTAGAGCTGTTTGCAAACGTCTAAGCGTAAACGCTTATTTTGGATTTTTCTGTCGTGTCCCGGGGCTTTAAGTGGGCAGATTTGTGATGGATAAAACCAGATAACCATGTAGCTGATTTTACTTCAAGGCCACAGAAATCTGTCAGGTGCTATCGGCTTCCACAGTTTGATTGAAAAATCCAGTTTCGCTTTGATACTTACAGTTGCAGGGAAGTTTTTCAGATGTTACTCTGAATGGTATCTTTAAAAAGTTTTCTGGACCAGTGTGTCTAACATAAACGTGTAGCTGTCAACTTTTTCTGTAACCCTTTACGTATATCATAATATGTGAATATAGTAAGATGGTATTATGGTTAGAAATATATATTCACAGTTGTTTGTGGTTTGACTGGATTTGGTGAGATGGATTAGTATGAACAGCTTCGACACTTGTATTGAATGTAATATTTTCTCTGCTAGTGGAGAGAAGTCCTGTGGAGGTGTTGTGTTCTGAGACTGCAGTAACTCTTACAGTTTTAGAGAGTGTACATGATGACCTTGGCTCACCATATGTGTGCTGTGTTTTGGGAAGTGAGTTATGTTGCGACACTCAGCTTGTGTTCAAGGTTGACGAGTGTGAGCCTTTGCATTGTTCTCAAACAGTCTTGATTTACTAAAGAGAGAGTATCAAACAGTCCTTTCTACCTGCATTTGTGTGTGTGTGTGTGCGCGTGCGCGTGCGCCCTGGACATTTTATGGTTGCAGTAAATGGTCACCCTAGTAACACACAAATAAGGCTGTGTCTTCTTACTACTTTGTGTTTTCCCCAAAGATCTGTGATGTCAAAAAATTACATTCTCTTGTCCCATGCACTCTCATAATTCTAGTTAAAAAAGATTAGCATCCTCATATTTTAGAGGCTTTAAATAAGTCTACCTTTTTAGGGAAGGATTAGCACTGTAGAACTATATGGAGACTCTTTGGTCAAGTTGCTGCCTCACTTGGACAGCTTCTTGAATGCACCAGTTGGCTTTACCTTAACCTGGCAGACACTCTTGGTCAGACTGTGTGTATTGGTATTGCATCCTGACCCTGGTGCTTCATGGGAGAACAAAAGGCCTCAAGAGCATGCATAATGCTTCTGTCCCATGGCCTCTTTTGGTAGAGAACTGCTGCTCACTCAAATTCTTTCAGTTGCTGGGTCATTTCATAGGCCTCAGGGCTATGCTAGAGCTGCAAAAGGTAAAGTGGGCATAGGCTGAGTGGAAACATGTAATCATCAGTTCATGTTTTTGAGTGTGGTTTAGGATGTTGTTGTCACCTGTGGGATGTGCTGATGGCTAGACTCATTATAGATAAACAGAAGGCAAGTAAAGCATGTGCTTATCTGAAAACCCCTGCTGTCTACTAGCATGAATTAAAAGCTGTACTTATATTTCTGCTGTTTGTATGATGGTCTGCTGATTGATTTCATCACTGTCTTCTCTCGCTATCAGCTGTGGAAAGTGAAATGTTGGACTGTTTAACTATATGTTGCTGGTGCACAGCACTTAAACGACAGCTTTAATTGTAAGCTTGTCTGTATACAAGTGGAGAGTTCATTGAGTGCTTAGGTGTACTAACGTGCTGATGAACATCTGTGCTGAGGTTGAAGCAGACCTTCAGGAGTTGTTAGTTAGGTTGGCTTCATGCCTTACTATAGTAAAACATTAGTAGTAATATAAGTAGCAGAAGTAGGAAGACATAATTAGGACCGGATTAATTTAACATGGGGATGTGTGATGAAGCAGTTACCAGAGTAATCTAGCGTGAAATACCACACACTCATATGTCATGCTAGCTAATGTCTTTAAATGGCGTACTGGTGTAGCTGGGGTATAGGTATCAGGCTGATATCAGCAGAAAATGCTGGATGTGATCTCAACTGTGTATTTGTCCCTGTGGGGTAATAGTGTTGCGTAGTTGGAGTATGACCGCGTACTTTAAGATGCTCTATCTGAGTGAAGTGCTTCAGTAAAAGATGGCTCATTTTAAATACTAATGGTTTTTAAAGAAAAACAGATGCATTTATTTATATTTTATGAATTACTTATTCTCATGTTTAAGAATACCGGGTTTTACACAGTGTGAAATTAAGTTGAGGAAAAGGAATGAAACGAAAGGAGTTTCTGTTGCTCCTGTGGAATGTAGAGGCACTTGGAGGAACATTTTGCTTGTATATTTTGTGGCCCAGATTAAACTGATAAGTACTGGCCTACCTCACTTTTATGATGGCAAACATTAACATGTATCACAACAAAAATACAATAAAATAACTTTTTTATAACAATTTTTATGTCAATTTTGATAGTTCGCTGTAAACTCTGTATAAAAAAAGTAGTTGATGAGTTTGAAGAACAAAGTTTGGCTCCAGATGTCTCCTCAGTGGCCCCAGCCACCGCATAGATTCGTTAAATTCTATTACCAGCAAACAAATGATTTTTCAAAAGCGCCTAAAACTTTTGTTCAGTACTGCATGCAGTTTCCACTATTGCGTCAGACCTTTCATGTCAGTGTGTTTTTAATTAATAGTGAAAATTTGCATTGTGTTAACTGAAGCTAATCACCATGTTTGTGTTTTGCTGCAGCAGCCAGGTCTGATCAGTCGAGTGACAGACACAGTGAAAAGCATAGTCCCCTCCTGGCTACAAAAGTACTTTAAAAATGGAGAGTTAACTGAGAGTGGGGAGGCCAGAGTAGAGGTGGAGCAGAACAACGTAGCCCCTCCTCCCAACGGCAGTGAAGAAACTGTCCCACTCCGAGATGGGCGCAACTCGCCAGAGCCCAGCACCAGTAATGCAGGTATCTGAGTCTGTTTTACTGACACATGAACAAAACATTGTATGACTCAGTGTGGCTTTTTTTGCATAGATATTTGCATGATTTTTTTTGCCCTACATATTTTCAGAACCCTCTACAAGCAGAGCATCGCTGAACTTCCAGGATGTTTTGTCGCGGCCCCCGCTCAACCGCTCCCACCTGCACTTCCCCTCCCAAGATGGCTCACCTGCATTAGGGGGCTCTAACTCCCTTTTCTCCCAACCTTCCACATCCACGGCCCCCTTTCCGGCAAGCCCCTTTGCTGTAGCGTCCAGCTTTTCCCTGGTGAAGGAGATCAAGGACTCCAGCTCTCAACATGAGGATGACAATATCTCCACCACCAGTGGCTTCTCATCACGAGCATCTGATAAAGGTGAGGCATGACTTTTGGAACTGTAGTGTGTGTGGGTTTTGTGGACCTACAGCAATGTGCAAAAAGTTCTGATAATTTCATTAAGGTTTTTTTTTTCTGTGACTTGTAGAATACAGTCACTTACTTCTAGGAGTGATGTAGTCTAGAATTAAAATTAGGTTCAGGTAGCACTAAGAATAGGGCTTAATCTTCTTCCAGATGTACCAACCTCAAAGACTGCACCACTACTCTGGTCCCCAGAGACAGAACGCACCCACTCTGGATCGCAGCCAGCCCAGCACAGTCTCAAGAAGCCAGCCTTCAACCTGTCAGTCTTTGGTACTTCCTCATCAGTAAGTGGCATTATGATCAGTATCTTGACTAATTTTCTGCTTTTGTGTTTAAGGTTAATATGCCCTACTTGTAGTGATTTTTCTCATGGTTTGTGGTTATTATGTACTAATTGCCTTACCAGTGCAGTGGCCAATGTACAGTGCCTTTGCAAACTAGCTAGATGAATAAATTAGCTAAGGATATCATAACTTTCAAAAGCTTTTTGGGCAGTCAAATGGTTAAATATTTTTGCCCCTACATTTTAACCCAGTGACCATTCTCAAATGATATGTAGTCACGGCTGCTGCAAGAGAACTAATGGCAGTAGTTCCTCATCCATAAACCTTATAGAGACGTTGGCAGGCTGGTAGTGTACATGTGGGAATCATACCTAGAAAGGAAGTATTCCATGTGTGTCTCCTGTAGTCTTTACAGTGGTCATGAAAAGTACAGGAGACAGTGCTGGATTGTGTTTCTCATCCTTTTTTCCAGTCGGCGATGAACAGTTCAGTGCTGAATTCCAGTCAGCTGGGGGACTCTCCTTTCTACCCAGGGAAGACAACTTATGGAGGTGCTGCAGCTGCAAGAACAGCTCGTGCAAGGCCAGGCACCCCTTATCAGGCTCCAGTAAGGAGACAGATAAAGGCCAAGCCAGCAGGAGCTCAGCCCTGTGGAGTGACCAGTGCAACGGCCAGACGCATCCTGCAGTCCCTGGAGCGCATGTCTAGCCCTCTAGCTGTAAGTGCATTGGTTCTACTTGAGTAGCTTCTACGGTATACAGTACTCATATTAGTATATTACAACGGCAGTGTGACTGTGAAACAGAATAGGCATTGCTTAGTCCAGGAAAGTGTTACGTTGGGTTTTTTATTTTATTTTAACTTTAAGAAAAAGCCATGATCGGACCAAAGATATTTACTGAACAAAGCTTTACCTTTGGTCATTTCAGGATGCCAAAAGAATTCCTTCAACAGTTTCTTCTCCTTTGTCAACAGTAAGCAATTTAATTCATTGTTTTAAATCTCAGCTCTTTGGTCACCTTTGAATTTTTGGTGTTAAATAACATTTTCCCCACCCTCCCTCCTAGTTGTTGAATCACACAGATCCAGATGTTTCACCTTTTCAGTCTAAGAAGAAAAAGGTAAGCAAATCTTTCAGGTCTTGCCAGAATATGAGCATATGCTTGTATGTGAACTAGAATGAGTTCTTTCTTTGGTTTTCTTTTTGGGTTACCTTCATTTGTAGTTGTAACTAGCACCTTCAGTGCAAACAAGGGGATGAAGTGTGCCCCACCCCCCCGGTTCCCAGTTGGAGGGAACCTTTATTACAGAAGCTGGTTAAAACTCTGGCTGTGGTCTAACAAAATGGATTTGTGATTCAGCTGTGTTTTTCAGTTTTCTGTTGTGTGGTATAGGTGTGATAGGCAAAAAATCATGATCTTTTCCCAATACACAACATGCATCAGGGCATTTAGTTTTTCTGAGGTTTAATTAGATGAAACAGCCAAAATGGAATGTGTAGTGCCACATATACATACTATAAAAAAATCTGTAATGACTTTTATTCAGAATTTAATAAACTGCTCTGCACTAAATCCTATTGCTCTCACTTTGTAATGAAACAGGTAGTGGGTTAGTGTTCTTTAAGTACTGATTATATTAACAGTTTGCTTAGAAAAGTGTAATGTGAACTTTTATTTATTTATTTTTTTTTATTTTAACGGTGACGATAAAATGATATTGCCCATCCCCCTGTTGTGAAGTTTGAACCTGGCCTTATTTAAATGACATTTAAAGAGATGCAAATGGTCATCTATACCTTGCTTTGACACATTTTTTTGAGGCTTAAATTGCCAGAGATTTAGCCAGCTGTTACAATGTTAAGTGTTTTCTGACAGTGTGTGTCTGTTTTTCTTTTAAATAGTGTGAACATTGCCAAGCTTAACTTACTAGTTATGAGCAGCTGTGACAGCTGCTCACTAATCCCCAACAATGGGTCATTCACTCACTAGCAGCTTGAGGCTGTTAGGGTCCATTTAGGCTCAGTGTTTTAGGTGTTCGGAGCCCTCTTCTCTCATTTTATTTTGAGGTTATGTTTGTTGATGTTCAGTAGCAAAAATAAAGAAGTGTGATCATAGAGGTCTGGTGACAAATGTACTGGTCATTGTCAAAGAATTCGCTTGTGCCCCAAATATTCTGCCATAGTAGTATTTTCACAGTTCAGTTATTGCACAGGAGTATTTATCATGGATATTTTTGCTCAGGCACCTCTGTTTCTGACCAGTTCTGACTCGTGTGTATCTGTTGTTTGGCAGCTGGAGCCAGCCGTACCACCTGTGCAGAAGTTGGTAATACCAGCTGCCGCAGCTGTGACTGGTAACCGCTCCATGTCTTTCCGCCCATCGCTCACTCCTGGATCCGTGAGCAGAACAGTAGAAAAGAGCGTCAAAGAGACGGTGAGTATGTATGTTTTTCATACAGCTATGTCAGATAATTGCGATCGGAGGAAATTTGTCATTTTTAGTTATTTCAGCCTTCATTCAGAATCAGTGCAGTCCATTTGGATAATTGCCATGGAAAGAAACAGTGATTATGTATATTGACCAGGCAAATATTTATAAGCATAAAGCTAAATTGTGCTTAATCTGAACACCTAATGTGTAGCTTTCTTTGGTGCATGATATGTGTTCAGGATTCTGGGTGCAGCTCTTTATTTTGGTGGGCTGGAAGCCATTGTGGCAGCTCAAGCTCTCTATAAGAGTCTTCACTTAATATGGGTGATTAGAACTAGGATTAAAGTGTTCTGTACTGAGCTATAAAAAAAAATGACACACCTCATTTAAAAAAAGTGTCAAGGTGTCATTTTTGCATCAGTGTTGATATTCCATTGACAAAGTATTAGATTAAGCGGAGTAGCGGTCTGCAAATACCCAGCGAAGTGTCTAGTTTCCAACACAATTCAGGAATAACATCTTAAGATAGCATGAATATTTTCTGTCTGTCTCTCTAAGGCTAATCTACAGAGATGCAACTGCTTGCTACTAGCATTTATCTTGATAAACAATTGTTTTTTCATCAGACTGATAATACCAGTACACCTAAGCATGAAAAGCCAGTGCCAGTTTTAATTCACTGTACTACGAAGTGAGATTCTAAGAGCTGTGGTGAATTTAACATGCATTTTATATCAGTCTATGTACTTCTTGCACACCACAAACTGTTGCCTCTGCCACACCAGCCCTTATCAATACAGTTATGTACCAATACAATGCTTTTCACTGATGTCACTTGAGGTTGTGCATGCGTGCATTTTGCCCCCTTATTTGCCCACCCCAATAGGGGTTGACTTTTTTGAGTGACTAGTTGACTAATAAAAATTGTCATACATCCCCTATGAACTACATTAAATTAGTCATACCTGTTACTTTAGATTGCCTTTTTGTCATTCAGAAAAGCCTAAAGTCTTTTTTAAATTAAACACTATGTAGTGTTTTCATTGGTCACGTCTGTGATTTTTAAGATTTAAATTGTTGACTGTTCACTAATCTTGCACCCCCCCATCCCCCCCAGCCTGTTAGAAGGTCCCCCAAGATACCAGATGCCGCATCAGCTCCCCCACCAAGGTGAGACCAGGAGGATTGCTGTATGTCGCTGATGGCTTTAATTGTTTAATTACTGTTGCATAGGACTTCATATGTCCTATGACATACCTCTTGAGTTGCATGCATTTTTCTATTTGTCTGGTACTTGGTGTGCTTCCATGACATTTTTACGTCTCCCCAGCACAAGCAGTTTGTCGTACCCATTGTCCAGCACGCCAGCTACCATCAGTACAGGTGGTGGAGGAGGAAAGATGAAGAGGGAGAGGAGTGTTCGACCTTCATCCAGAAAACCTGATGATGAGGTTACTGTCTCTGTCTTGCTACTAAACACAGTTTTGTGAGTTTTGATTACTTTACAAGCATAATCTGTGTTGACTGTTTTTCTCCGGCCAGGTTGCTGAGGTGCCAGAATTACCGGCTATCTCTCTCCCCATAAGCAACTTCACTCTGCCTACCTTCAGCTTCTCCTCCCCACCCCCTACCTCCACTCTCACCCCCAGCAGTAAACCATTGACATCTGTCCTTGAAGAACCTGCAGTCAGCAAGGTACTACTGGCCGTCACCAGTTAATCCAAGTTGCTTAAGCGTTCTTTACTTTTTTTAAGATAATTTCTACATGCCAAGTCTACATGACAAGTCACCTCAGAGGTTTCACAGAAGTGGTGTGATAGCCCTGGTCTGAACTTTATGAAAAACTGAGAGAAATGTTTTCTTCATATCATTCATAGAAAGCTGGTTTTAAAAAAAATCAAACTGAATGTTCTGAGTAAAAACTTTTTAAAAATTGTACAGTCTGCTTGTCCATTACGCAAGAAAAATATACTCTGTGTAATAGACTAGCATAGATGTTAAAGTTGGGGTTTTTACAAATAGTTATCTTTGGATGCTTTTATTATAAAGGAACAATTAGAGGAATTAAATTTGCCTGTCTGTGTTTTTATCTTTAAATTTTTTTAAATAAATACAGGAGGCATCCCCGGGGTCCATGGCCCCTGTTCTCCCTTTTGTTTTCTCCTCACCCATCGTCAAGGCAACAGCTGCCAGTCCAACATCTTTTTCTCCATCTGTAAGTCAACATTACCAGTTTTCATTCTTTTTCTCTGTGAAACAAAAGCATTCTCTCAGATTTTACCCTCCTCTTCTGCAGTCTGGATTTACCTTCAGTGCACCCACTATGAAAACTGCACCTTCTGCTTCAAATGGGAATCCTGTTACAACAGTAGCAGGTAAGTGAACTGTTGATTGATGTTCAATTGAATTTAAAGCCAACGAGGCAAAACAGTGGTTAACTTATGTGTGCATATTACAGTAAAAGCAGCTGCAAGTGAAAGCAAGGAAGAGTTTGAAGGGCCCTTCAAACCTGCTAAGGCCTTGAAGCAGGGCAGTGTTCTTGATATCCTCAAAGGGCCAGGTAATGCTGTTTTTAAAATTTAACTTACTCTTTGTAAAACTTAATATACTGGTTTGTGGCACTATATATTTTTAAGTGTCCAGATGACAATGTTCACACTATTTGTTTGCGTGTCAACTTCTGTTTCTTACTCCCAGGGTTTGCTTCACCTGCCCAGAGCTCCTCTGTCCCAGACAGAACCTTGCATAGTGCCAGGGAGGGTGCATCCTCGACTGCTTTCTCTGGGTTCAAACCTGCACCAGAATCATGGAACTGTGATGCGTCTGTAGCGCAAAACAAATCCTCAGACAAAGAGAGTGTGGCTTGCCTAGCCCCACAGCCCAACACAGAATCCTCCTCCAAATTGGACAGTAAACCTGCAAAAGCTCCTGCTGCTAGTCTTACTAGTTTGTTTGCACCTCCACCTGGAAGCTGGGAATGTGACACTTGCTTGGTGCGGAACAAACCAGAAGTAGTTAAGTGTGTAGCATGTGACACAGCGAAACCAGGGACAGGAGTAAAACCTACCCTGACTCTTCCTCCTGTCTCAGAAATTTCCTCCACCATCTGTGCTCCCTCCTCTTCTGCCACAACCACCACTTCCACCTCTACCACATCTGGACCTCTTGGCTTTGGCGACAAGTTTAAAAAGCCAGAGGGGGCATGGGATTGTGATGTCTGCATGGTTCAGAATAAAGCACAGGACATTAAGTGTGTAGCTTGTCAGAATGCTAAACCAGGTGAGTTTGTAATACACGAGAACTGTTTAGTAGAGAGTACTAGACCCAGCAGGCTCGCTTTTGTATGGGGGTACATGGGTTTATTGGTTTAGACAGATGCCATAAATTTGGAAAATCAAAAGCAGACCTTCACTGTATTGTTGGCATTCAAATTTAGTTGTACAATCTTTGGCAAGGATTCTTGTAACTTTGCTTGCTGCATCTTTCTCATTTGACTTGAAGGGGAATTTCACCAATGGTGTGAAATGGTTCATTGTAGAGATTTATCAACTCAAATTTCTGTGATGTCTACAATGCAAATATAGCCAATTTTTAGTTATCCCTGCTTAACTATTGTAAAGCAGAGTCTTTGGTGTTATGCAACATATTTGTAAGCATTTATTGTTATAACTTGCATGTAATAGCTTTTGAGTGGTTAAACACTTCAGATGTATGGATCTGGTAACCACCATTCTGACTCCCTTACTTTAGAACATAGCATTTCACATCAGTAGTCTGAATGTAGTAGTTGAATGGCCTTGTTGACAATGATGTAATTATGTATGAATGTTTAGCTGCAAGCAGTGGGATAATGTGTTCTGTACCGGCTCTTTTAAATTTTCAGGGCAATTTTTAGCTTAACAGTAATTTTTAAATTCAGTTTGAGTCATTTTTCAGTAAATACACAAACAATTCCTATGAAGCCAGTAAATTTAACTAGGACTGCAAGAGTTCATAAGGGATTTTAACTAATGTTTTGTGCTCAGATAAATCGGGTTCATCTGATTGTTCTGTGTTGCAATGAACAGGAACCGCAGCTGTGGCTCCTTCATCCCTGGCTCCTGCACCAAAAACAGCAAGTTCTGCACCCCTATTAGGATTTGGGGACAAGTTTAAGAAGCCTGAGGGCAGCTGGGAGTGTGACGTCTGCAGTGTTCAGAACAAGGCTGAGGACCAGCAATGTGTGGCCTGCCAGTCAGCTAAACCTGGCGCAAAAGTAGAATCCAAAGGTAGAGTGGCTAATCACATTTACCAATATTCTTATCCTGATTGGTTTGTGTCCAAAAGGATATGGTCAGCCTGTAGTGCATTTATCAAAAGTTTGTAAGAATATGCAAAATGCCAAAGCTTTCTGTTTATGCTTAGGACTTGGGTGAGTTTTAAGGAAGTATCCGTGTTGGAATCGTGCCGATATCTACGCACTCATCTAAGGATAGGAATAGATAAGATTTTATTGATACTAATGCCATTATCGATTCTGCTAATCAGTCTGATTCTTTATTGATTCCTGATCGGTTTTCTGTGTGGGCCTGCCTAGGTTTTCATCATCAAAACAGCTGTTTTATTATTTCTGAGTCCTAATAACATTTGCGATGTTAAAATAAATGATAGAAAATTAATATAAAAATGGCAGATAAAATAGTTCTTCCTTAGAAAAATAGTTGTGTATGCCTAGTAACGTTTTAAGAAATTACAGTGCATTCAAAAAGGGAACAAGCTTGAATCTAATATGACTGATACAAAATGACCAGTTCAAACAAAAAATCTATGCCTGCATGGCACTAATGTTACTAGAACATAGGATATTTACACTCTGTAACAAACTTGCTGCTTGGTTGGGAAGCAGTGGCATTTATGCATGGGGTGTCAGATACTTGGCATGTTGTCAAAAGATGTTTCAACATTTTGCTGGTGTTTTCATCCTTACTTGAAACAATCATTTTACAGACATTGCAAGTAGTACTGATGTCATCTTTCTTTGTGAATTGAAGCTATGCTTTGGATTGCTTCTTCCTCTCCACCATGACTCCTTTTGCAAGTTTCCAGCAAAGTTTGACATTATGATGCATGAGTTTTGCAATGCGCAAACATGTCAGCATCAGTAAAAGGAATTGATGACCTCAGAGGCATATGATTCCAATGGACTGGAATGTACATGATGACTGCGTGATAGACTGCAGTGTAAGTGGGTGGTGTAGTGTAGTGGGTCATATCGCTTCCCTCCATGCAGTCTTCTACACAGTCCTCTATGCAGCAGTTTAATTTCCTCCCAGGCAAGCACACCCCATTACACTAATAGAAGTCTTTGGGGAAGACACCCGACACTATGTAACTTAATGAAATTGTAAGTCATTCTGGATAAGAACATCTACCAAACAATAATGCCATTTTAATGCAAGTACAGTGTAAGTACAGTAGTATGTTTAATGCTGTGTTTAATGTTAAAGCAGCATCACAGCTTATGGTGAAGATCAGTGCTCTGTGGCAGGGTTCTAAACTCCAGTCCTGATCACTGTGAACGTTATGTGGACAACTTTTTTATTTTGAATAATTATTTATTGCAAATACTACACGTATACAGTTCTCACAACTAACTGCATCATATCTGTATTTCAGGTTTTGGGTCGTCTTTTGGCACTCAGTCATCTAGCACAGAGTCAGCCTCATCTAGTTTCAAATTTGGTACAAGTTCTTCAAATACAACCTCTAGTGGACTGAAATTTGGTGGCACTTTTTCAAACTCCTCCAACTCTGTGGGCTTTCAAATGGGTAATGACTCCTCAGACTCCACCACGAGCTCTGCAAGCTTCAAATTTGGAGCCTCATCCTCAGACACTTCTGGAGGTTTCAAATTTGGTGGATCCTTAACAGAACCTGCCTCCACAGGCATGGGTTCTTCAGGGGGATTTAAATTTGGTGGGTCCTCTGATGGCTTCAAATTTGGAACAGCCTCTGCACCTGTATCAACAAGTGAGGAGAAAAAGAGTGAATCACAGAATTCCAGCATTGGTTTTAAATTTGGTGGAAGCAGTGGTGTCGCTATTGGCTCTGGAGCTGCTAGCACATCTACAACAACTGTGTCTGGGGGCTTTTCATTTGGGTTGTCAAAACCGGAGGAGAAGGCAGCATCCAATTCAACATTCAATTTTTCAGCACCCAAAGTCAAAGGTGATAAAGATGATGCTCCTTCTTCAATAGAAGCAGTTTCAGCTGCCTCCACAACCTCCACAGCAGTTGCCAACACCATCCCTGTATTTGGCAAGCCGCCAGCGGCTGAACCTTCAAAAGCAGCACCATCGTTTGGTGAAGCAGCTGCAAAGGAGCCAGCTTTGGCAACCCCTGCTTTTACATTTGGCAAGCCAGAGGAGAAGAAAGATACCTCAACGCCCTCAACTGGATTTGTGTTCAGTGCCGCCAAGGAGGCTGACAAACCAGCACCATCCTTGGGCTTTTCTTTTAGCAAGCCAGAGCCTCCAAAAGAACTCCCTAAATCTACATTTACCTTTGGAAAACCTGCTGAGTCCACAGAAACCCCAAAGCCAGCATTTGGCTTTGGGCACAATGCAACAGGTAAGCAAGAGCACACATGATACTCACAAATGACCATTACTGAGAACTACTAACCCCCCTCTTACAAATGCAGAACTGTGAGGTTAATGCTTATGAAAGTATCAATGGCTTCATATCTTCTCTTGCTCAGATACTGCTGCACCAAAGCCTGCGTTTGGCTTCATGGCCAATTCGTCCAGCACACCTGCCTCCTCCAGCCCTGCCCCAAGCCTCTTTGGAACTCAGAGTAGCTCAACCCCAGCCCCAGCCCCCACCCCTGCTCCAACCAGCACCTTTATCTTTGGGCAGAGCTCTTCCTCTGATGCTCCTCCTGCCAAGACCTTGCTGTTTGGACAGCAACAAGACAGCCAGCCAGCTTCTGCAGCCCTTCCTGCTGCCCCTGCTCCAGCGCAGCCCTTCCTCTTTGGCCAGGCAACCAACTCAGCCACCTTCTCTTTCGGAGCCGCAGCAGCCACTACACCCGCATCTGCAGGTTAGTTTTGAGCTGAGCTGTTTACTGCCAGAAACTCCTTTCCATTGTCTGTTAGTTATTCAGCCTTATATTTTACATACATAAGCACGGTTCAGTAAACTAGAGCTTTAAAATCTGCATAATGCATCTTGCCATACTCCCTCAGTTTATTACATGTGAACGACTAATTTCTGTCTCCTCTTTTAGCTCCTGCACCCTCAGCTGCCCCCTCTCCATTTGTGTTTACCTCTGCCACTTCCTCCTCTGGCTTTGGCTTTGGACAGACACCTGCCTTTGGACAAGGCTCGTCCCAGACCAGCGCTCCAGCGTTCGGATCAGCTGCACCCTCCTTCTCAGCAACAGCCTCACCAGCTCCTGCCTTTGGAGCCAAACCCAGTGCTGCTCCTGCGTTTGGCCAACAGCCTAACTCGACCCCTGTTTTTGGATCCTCTTCTGCCTCTTCTGGCCAAGGTGAGGTTTTTCACCATTTTTTTTTCTGTAGTTCAAACATTTGTTACATGTGTACATCATTTCTATGAGCAATAATACAGGATGTCCTAAAAGTGCATCCACTTTGCGATCAAAATTTTACGTGACATTATCAATTGATGTAAATGCTAAGATCATCTGTCTGCTGTTGTCATGTTCCAAGGAGGTTTCCAGTTTGGAGGAGCCAGTGCTTTTGGGACATCTGCTAGAAACAGTAGTGAGTTTTCTTTTGGAGGGTCAGGAACCGCAGCCAGTTCTGCGCCGTCAATGTCTACCCAGCCTGTCGCACCTGGAGGAGGCTTCAACTTCACACAGGCCCCAGCCTTTAATATTGGGTAGAGTATATCAGTGGCTTCATATCTATCTAGTTCTGCCTTAGGAATACTTTAAGGAGCACAATCTTTTAACAGATGTCTCTCAGTTTAAACATGTGATGCAGTGTTATCTCTTTTTCTCAGGGCAACAAAAAATGCTTTCAGCCCAACACCCACTGGACAGCACGGCATTGCTGGCCGCAAGATCAAAACCGCCGTCCGACGTAGAAAGTAAAGCTGGAATTGGCGTGGGGCTGCCTCATTTCTGAACAAACACTGAAGTACTTAGTATTTTGAGCACGGCACTCTGATGGCTCCTTGTGCCAAGAGATTTGATTTGCAGTTGAGGATCGATGGTAGACTGTGGAGCCCTGGTCCATTGACAGAATCTAACCAAGACTCAAAAATGCAAAATAATACAATCAAGCAAAAACCTTACCATAAACAGGAAAGGTGTGTATGTGTACATATATATATTTTCAACATCTGCATTGTTGGCAGGATTTGCGCATGACTTTTTGTATGGAAAAAAACATGCAAAAACAAATTTAGGGAATTGACAAAGTAGGTTTTGCTTGGGTGATCAGGTTAAACTGCGAATGCAGAGATGTGGACTAGTTGTACGTACAGAGGCGAGTGTTTCTATGAACGTTTGGGTGTTGTGTTTTTCTTTTTCTTTTTTTTTTCTTTTTGTCCGCAGATTGATGTGTGTATGTGGTTTCTTTGTACATGCTGAACTGTGCTGGTTGATGTCTGATGTGAGAGGCAAATGAATGTGTTTAAGGAAAGGGCAGGGTGGTGTGGGCCGCACCCATGCACTGTGGAGAATGGTGGGTGAAACAGAAAGTAGCCCCGGAACTCTTCTCCAGAGGTCCTCTGTAAATCTCTAGTTCATTCATCGTGTTCATTCATCTTGTATTCCTTTTCAGTCCACCTTCTCCCCTCCTTTATTCTGACTTCCTTTCCCTCTTATATTCTTGTTCTGCCATCTCTGTTCTTTATCCTCTCCATCTCACTCTCTCTCCCTCCCTCTCTTCCTGTTTCTCTTTCACTCCCTTTCAATTGGCCTTTGAATATTATTAAAATTGTAAATAGTAACTTTTTTTAATCTGTGAAGTTTTTGTGTGTTAAACCAACTTTTTTCGTTCAGAATTTTTGTCTTTTAGAATTTATTATGTAAAGCCCTTAATTCAAAGTTGCCCAAATCCATTTAAAAATAACCTTAAATGCAAATTGAAGATCCTTTTGAAGACTAAAGGTATATTGGCATTTCTGATCCACTTTTGTTTGGACCAAAAGCAGTGTTGTAAAAAGTGTTAAGTATATATTTTTCTATTGCTTGTTTAAATGGACTAGGGTGACTTTGGATAGTAAGGACATCTACTTAATTTTAAAGCCATGATAATTATTACTGGACGAGTGATAAATAAAACCATGGGTAATTGCCATCAATAAAATTATGAAATAGACAAGTGTGTTCTTTCCAATATGTGATGCAAACAGTAGCATGGACCTTCGTTTTTCGGCCAACACCTTAAAATTTCAGAATATATGAGCAAGCTTGTATCATTTGTTTCAAATTGTGTTCTGTCATATTTACAGTTTGAAACAAATGTATTGGAAAATGTTCGCAGAGCTTTTGGGTTTACTTTGCTGTTGCACTTGATTCAAAGACCCCCTGTGTTTTGTTTTTTTGTTTTTTTTAAACACTTGCTGGAAAAAACTAATGAAAAACAAACTTCTCCTTGTGGAGGCTACAACCACACTCTAGTTGATTTTTACTTCACTGATTTATTATTTGATATGGGGAGTATTACTTTATATCCTCCACATATTAGTTTACTTTTTCATACCAATTACTAATGATAATTGAACTGCTAAACCTTTTTTAATACAGGTACTCTAAATCCTAACTCGTTTAAATTTTGGCTTTTTTATCATATGCTAATATTTAAGAAGTAATTATAATCCCTAATGTCATCTTGTTTGGCCAGACAATGTATTCCTCAAAAATATAGTATCTCTATGCAGCAGTATACTGTACAGTATTAAGGTGGAACGTTGTTCTGTTGTGTTGTTTTAACCCCACAGAGCTTATAATGTCACATGGTTCATCCAATAGACAACTTTAGCCTGATATGGAGCATTTTTTGTCTGAAACCATGTGTTGTCATGGTAAAGATGAGCCCTTTTTTGTGGAACTGAAATTGATAAAAATGAGCTGGGCTTGTATAATTAGATCCCTTTGTGAAATTCCCACCCCACCCCGGTGTGTAAATTACTGCTCACCTCATGAGTTCAGGCTCCTTTCATAAGAGCATACATTTTAACATCTGTGAGATTTATCTCCATCACAAAATGACTTTTGAGATTTTCCTGACACTTTCCAGATCATATTCAGCAAAGCTCTCTGCTTTACTGTTTAACTCATGGTTACTGTCATTATCAGTGACCCTGAAATGCCATTGAATACTGTTGACATCACATTGATGGAAGGTGGTGAGTAGAAACACCCATATGTCGATCTCTGTTAAGAAATTGAAAAACAAAAATTGTTTCCAAGTTTGATTTGTAGTGAATGGTGACCTAAACTCGTTAAAACTAGTTAAAGGGGGAAAAAAACAGCGAAATGTCTTCAAAACTGTTATTTACCAGCTGTTGTTGGACACAGCCATGCCCGTAAGCAGAGTCGCACCTCCTCCTCCTGGGGCGTGCAGGGTTAGGGGGACTCCCAGCTTGGTCACAGTCCCTGGCCAGCACAACTGCCACAGCATGCCTGCTCCTCAGCAGTAGCCATGCTGCTCTCAACCTGATGCTGCACTCCAGCCTGCTCTGACGCTGCGTGTTCAGCTGTACACTGGACATCTGGTGGCTTCATCACCACCACATGGCCGCCTCTGAAACTTATGGAGTGAAATTGGGGTCTTTAATAGTGACCACAAAAATGTCACAAAAAAATGTGGTCTCAGTGAGTTGCAAAAAGAATTAGATATTGCAAACAAAGAAGTGAAATTGTGCTACCTTGCAACACTTTTTTAGGATAAATCTTTTGCGACACTATTTTCTACTTGCGGTTTGCTCTCCTATATTTTTTTCTGCAGTACTTTCCCCTTTTGCGTTACTTTTGTGCGGCAGTTTTGACCTCTTTTTGATTTGGGGGGCGTGGGAAGAGGAGAGAGGTGTGGCCAAGATCATCAGCTGGAGCCTCCCCCCGCACAGCCCGACATTTCAACTATAAATGTAAACATACCTAACTTAGATGCCGCTATTGAACACATCTTCTTCAACTGTATCCATTCTAAGAATTTTTGGTGTGATGCAGTGAAAGATATTGGACAAAAGATGAACATTATATTAAGAATAGATTTATGATATTTTATTTTATTATAAAGACTCCAATCTGTTACTTGCTTAATCTGTTCATTCTCCTCGGTAAATACTTTATCCATAAAATGAATTTACAAAGAGAATCCCTGCTTACAGTGCATTTAAAAATGACTTTTACAGTTACATCTCCTCAATCTAGTATATCTATTGTAAAAACCAGCTAAACTATGAAACGTATTGAGAAAATTCAACTTTGGAGACATGTTCCACTACCTCATGCAAGATGTGGTATGTGATATCTGTTTTTCAAAACAAAAACAAAAAAACTTCCAGCAGCAGAGCTCTTTTAGTTTTCTAACGGTCTCTAAATGACACGCTGCTCTTGGTTCAGGATTATAAATAGTCTTATCCACAGCGTCTCTATCGCTTACGGCCACACCACCCTGAGAACGCCCGATCTCGTCTGATCTCGGAAGCTAAGCAGGGTCGGGCCTGGTTAGTACTTGGATGGGAGACCGCCTGGGAATACCAGGTGCTGTAAGCTTTTTCACACTTTCAAGAATATACGGGCAAGCTTGTATCATTTGTTTCAAATTGTGTTCTGTCATATTTACAGTTTGAAACAAATGTATTGGAAAATGTTCGCAGAGCTTTTGGGTTTACTTTGCTGTTGCACTTGATTCAAAGACCCCACCCCCACCCTCGTTTTTGTTTTGTTTTTTTTTGTTGTTGTTGTTGTTTTGTTTTTGTTTTAAACACTTGCTGTTTTTTTTCCTTCTTTACTCTTATTTTCTTTTATCATCCGTTATTTACAGGTCTTTCTGTTACAGGCATCAGTGTATCAATAGTGTGAGATGATAAAAAATACCTGACAATGTCATTAGTCCAAAACAAAGAAAAAAACCTAGATGCCGCGTCCAGCCAGGCACGTCAACAGCGCCGCCATTTTGGGGCGGTCAACATCGCAGCTGGACTGCATTTAGTACCATTACAGAGCGGCAGTTTAAGAAAGATACTGTCCAAAATGATACTATTTCAAGAATATTGCACTCAGAAAGCGGGATAGGATTATATAACAGAGAGAACGCGGCGATCCACGCTCATGTGCATGTGGTTGGTGATGCACAGAGAACCTTGTGATTGTTTTTCCTCTGGTTTCATATTAAGCTTATTTCCTGTAATAGTCTATTCAGGGAATCTTTAACTTTATGTAGTAGTTATTTATTTACAATGATGGTTATTGCTTTGTAACTAGGTAGGTTAAAGCATTCCTTAATCTTTGTAGATATTCATAACAGATTAACGTTGGCACCTTCTTACACAAACCTGAAGTCAGCTTCTGGTCAGCTTCCCATTCCACGGGAATTTTCCTATTCCACCTTAAATGTTGCAGCTTCAGGCACCAGAAAGTGAGAGCTGCACCATTTAAGGTGGAACAGGAAAATTCTGCTAGAAGCTCTGTTAGTTTCATCCTATTCACGCAATCTATGATTACCTATGTCATACTGCAATGTCACACTGTTACAGCATAAACGTAAACTGTTGTTTTTGTTTAGTTTATTTATTGAAAATAAGCATTTTATTTAATTAAAACTGTGAATTATCTGAATATATGCCACCGAAAAATACCACCTTTAGAAAAATAAAAATGTGTTAACCATTATACATCTGTTATTCTTTTTAAAAATGTGTTATATCTACATTTTTTTAGTACTGGAAACACAGCATTTTGGAATGGAACTCTTCAACTGTTTCCGCAGCTGGAAATTACAGCTATTTTTCTTCGCCAGTAGGTGGCAGTAACTGCGATAACTGCTATATGTCAAGCGATGTTGAGTGAATATCTCTATGAAACTGTCTTAGTAATTTAATCTTGTGGTTGTTGATATATAACTCATTCATTTATTCCTGATTAATGACTCATTACTTTCTGATTAGTTATGCATTAGTAAATGCCTTAATCACTGGCAGATCATGGACCCTTAATGTAAAGTGTTACTGTTTTGTCTTCAGTTACTAACTGAGCTGCGTCTGCAGTCAGTCAGGACTGTGATGAGCACTAACGTGGCTCGCAAGTTCGAACGTACAGTACAGCCGAACGGTTCCCACGGCTGCGCGTGCTGGTGTAGCATCTCCTTAATTTCTCGTTGCCCTTCACAAACCAAGCCCTCGAGCCGCATATTCACTTAAGAGACGTCAACACCAAGCAACACTGGAACTACGGAAAACAAATAAGTTCAGGAAATGTTAACGTTACTCGGCCGTTTGATACTGATTGTGTCAACTTACTATAAATCCCTGTCGGTCCAGCTTGGCTCGCGTCTGTCATGACGGAATTAGTTGAAATGACGGGTTATGCGGCGGCGGCTCCAGCTGATGACGTAAACGTCCATGGCACGCCTTTCCATCTTGGCCACACCTCTTTCCTCTTTCCACGCCCCCCAAATCAAAAAGAGGTCAAAACTGACGCGCAAACAAAAAAGAGTATCGCAAAACGGGAAAGTACTGCAGAAAAACAATAGGAGCGTAAAACACACACACACACACCTTCTAAGCCGCTTATCCTTCTGGGGGGAGGGGGGGATGGGCTGGAGCCTATCCCAACAGTTATTGGGTGTAAGGCCGAATACAACCTGGACAGGTCACCAGTCCATCGCATGGCAGACAGACAGACATATTGACAGACTGTTGTCGGAAGAAAACCTTGTATCTCCATTTTTGACGTTTTTCAGTTTTTGACATAATTTGAAAATACCTGTTACCCTTTACATTGTATGTAAATTTCATGATGAATGGACTAAAACAAAAGGCCGAAAATGACTTGTAAAAATGTCTGGTTCCATTGACTTACATTGAAAGTAAAGTATGTTTTTTCCTTCTGTAAAGTAACCATTTTGGAGATACAAGGTTTACTTCCGACAACAGCGATATGCATTCAAACACACATTGGAGCGTAAAACGCCAGTAAAAAATAGTGTTGCAAAAGATTTATCCTAAAAAAGTGTTGCAATAGAAAAAAGGTAGCACAATTTCACTTCTTTCTTCGCAATATCTAATTCTTTTTGCAATTCACTGAGACCACATTTTTGTGATAGTTTTATTTTCCGTCACTATTAAAGACCCCAGTTTGACTCCATAGAAACTCAACATAGCACTCTCTAGGTCCACCTGGCACCCACTGTTTCTCAGAAGCCTCATCGTTGTTGGCTCACTGGTCACTGTGCAGAGATGGATTGCCATGTCTTCCAGCTCAAACCCTGCAGGTACTGCTTCTGGCCAGACCACTATGACTGTTGACCCCGAGTTCACCAGAGTAGTGCATGGAAATGCTTGAGTGTTGATGGAAATGTGGCAAAAGTGTGATATGGACATTCGGCCCACCATGGTAACTGTTTATAATCTGAGTATCTCCCATCGAGGTGGAAACTTTTTTATTCTGACGCCAGTTGTAGCAATCACGCTATTAAAAGAGACAACCTCTTCATAAGTCATGGTGCTTTATTTACCGACTTACCGACAGCTATACTGTGTTCATTTGATGCCAAACTCTACCACAGCATCTCTGTCTCTGTATAAGAAATCTCACAACCCGTTTTGCCCCCTCATTTTGCAATAAATCCCACCTCCTGCTCTGGTACTGGCTAGAGGCAACTGGGTAATAATTAGTTTACTACATTGCTCGAGTTACACGTATTTAAGTAATGTTTTCATTGGTTTGTACTTTTAAGTGTATTCCAATGCTGACAGTTTTACTCACATTCATATACACTCACTAAGCACTTTGTTAGGGACCCTGTTCTAATACTTGGTAGGGCCTCCCTTTGCTCTCAAAACAGTTTTTCATGGCATGGTTTCCGCAAGATGTGGGAAACCTTCCTTTGAGATTCTGTTCCATGTTAACATGATTACATCATTTTTAATTTGATTCCTACAGATTTTTCAGATACACTTTCATGCTGCGAATCTCTTGTTTTACCACATTCCAAAGGTGTTCTATTCAATTCAGATCCGGTGACTGGGAAGGCCCTGAAGAACACTGAACTCATTGTCATGTTCATGAAACCAGTTTGTGACGACTTTTGCTTTGTGACATGGTGCATTATCATGCTGAAAGTAGCCACTGGATGGTAAGTTGTGACCGTGAAGGAATGCACATGGTCAGCAACAGTACTCAAAAAGACTTTGGCATTCAAGAAATTGTCGATCAGTATGAACTGGACTTTCCATCTTGGCTGTAAATATATCTCAGTATGTGCTAATGTTCTAGTACAGGATAAAAAAAGTAATATAAACAAAAACACAGACTTACTTTGATCTACTTTAAGCTTTAGCTCAGCTATAGCCACTTTTCTCGCATCTCTGGCAGAAAACTGTAAAACAGTTTCTTGTAAAATGTCTCTCAATGCTCAGCTTTTTACAAGGCCAAAGTCAGCTTCTCGTTCACCAGCTTATTCTTTGAATTATCCCATTCCAACTTCAGGCACATTTAAGGTGGAACGGGAAAATTAGAACAAGAAGCTGGCGAATGAAAAGCCGACTCAAGCTTTGTGACTTTTTAGTGTTTGACAGTTCCTCGCTGCAGATTAAACATATCTGGAAACCAGCTGGAGTCCTCATACAAACATGTCCATTCATCTCCAGATTATCAATATTTATCTTAAATCTTTCTCTTTGCCCTTTTCGGTAGCTACTAGCTGGTTGGGCGAGACTCCTTGTTATTATTTAATTTATTAATATAAACTGTGTTAGAACAATCAATAGAGCTTTATTTTACTGCAAAGGAAGATTATTTTATTTTTACCTAAAAATCTAATTCTGCTGGGTAGTTGCAACAGGACAGTAAAAGAGCTGGGTGGGGCTCCAGAGGAGCATGTTGCCGACCCGTTTTAGGCCAAAAGCTAGTATGAGGTAATTTCTGCATGGTAAAACTAAAATGTATAAAATACTCTTTATTAAAATCAAAGCGTGTGCATTTTAACGGCGTGTGAATCGTTCGAATACACATTTAAGACTGTGGAGCACAGAAGCAAATAAAACAAGTACGCCTTTGTCCAAAACATAATGGACTTAACTCTGTAAGTCTAGAACAGAGTGTTTCACACCAAACCGCTCTGAATGCCACTGTTTACATTTTAATTATTAAATTATGCAGACATTTTGGAAAATCTGTGGAATTCCCCTTTACTCTACCCGCTTCTGACAACTAGCCAATCATGGTGCAGGAGGCGGGGTCTGTTAGAAAACGGGTGTGAAAACAAAACAACCAAAAACACTGGAGCTCTGCTTTGTCCAGCGTCTCAGTGTTCACTGCGAACGGAAGATGAAGGAGGTGAAATCTGATCTGCACTAGCATAGCTAGCTCTCCTCCTCAATCCGGAATAGATGAATATGTGAGAAAGACTTTCCAGGTACGTTACCGTAGTTTTGTGCTGTGTAATAAGCTCTTAATAACACATTAGCGACTGTTGTAAAGACATCCACCAATAGTTAGCTAGGTAGCTTAGCTTTGTTGTGAGAAAACAGCTAGCAGGCAAACAGCTAGCAAGGAGTTGGCCGATGATGCGTGTCGTGTTTCCGTAGCTCTCTGTCACCACAGCTGCGGTGGCGGACTGTTCATCATCAACTAAAACTATTTATTTGATTAGCAGTTAATGTGTGGTATGATTTTTTGTTTTGTTAGTCCTGTGATGTTTTAGCTAGCTGCTGTTTTTCCGGGGGTGTTCAGTAACTTAACTAAGTAATTCTCTTGAACATCCTCAAAGTGGTTGTTGCAAGGATTTGGTGGTTTTAACTACAGCGTGTTTTACTGTCCACAGGCATGGTGTTAAGACAGTCGCCTGTAGTAGAAACTAAAAAGCTGCGTGATGGGCAATCAGGACTTGGAAGATGTTTTCGTGGCTGTTATTCGTCCAAAGAACACAGTCAGCCTCAGCTCAAAGGAGTACCGAGCTAAAGCCTATGAGGTAAGGACTGTGGGAGCAGCTCGCTTGCGAGACCTTCCTTTTAGCTTTGTGATTTTGATTTTCCACAATCATTTAAAGGGCTCATATCCTTTTTTCTTTTCCTCACATCCACTTATTACGTTTATGTACCAAAAACATTTTTACATAAACATTTTCAACAAGTTCTCCTTAGGCCATAGAAATAAACAGACTGTTTTCCTCATTCAAATCAGCTCAAACACACCTTATAACTTCAGTGAGAATAGGTGGGCCGAAACTGCTGTGGACCTAACAGCTGTATATATGTAAATGCAAAGGTTTTTGACATTAAATTCAGGCTGCTTTTGCAGCATAGTTTCCACATATGGACCGTATAGACTGAGGAGTGGATGACATGTTTTGATACCTTAACAATTATTGCATACTACATCAAACTCTTTTATTAAAAAAGGCAACAAAAATTAAGTTTTCCATGACACAGTCCCTTTAAAACAGCTCAGTTACTTTTGTTCACCAAGTAACAGTAATTTTAACCAACAAATTCTTACTTATTTTGTTCTTATTATGCTTGCAAAAATATTAAAACAATGTTACTTTCACAATTTTCTTATTAGATTCTTTTGATTGAAGTTCCGCTGGAGGGTAAGGAGAAGAAAAGAAAGAAAGTTCTTCTAGGGACCAAAATACACGCAGACAGCGACAAAACAAAGTCAATTCTTGAATATGTGGATGAAGCGACCAAGCCCATATCAAATAACCAAGGGATTGTAGGTCAGTATCATCTGTTTGTTTGTGGTTGTTTGCTAAAATTGATCATTTCATTGTCAAAGCCATATTGAGGCCACAGAAAGCCGCAGCAGATAATGTGTCTTGAATTTTACACAGAGAAAGGCAGCCAGTCATACCAATACTAATGATAAGTTGTGTCAGAAAACTGTTACTAGCCTAGTCTTTTTTAGCTTGTATCTTTCTTGAAAACAGCCAGTTTGTGAAGAGGTAGTAACCTGATACCAAGCGTGATAAGTGATGCTGAATGCTTTATTTCATTCGATTTATAGGACTAGGGTGTAAAAATGAGCTTAAACTTAGCTTATCGGCTCTCCCTCCAGTACCTCTGGCGCCAAAATGTAACTGCTGCACCATTTAAGGTAGAAGGGGAAAATTCAAACAAGAAGCTGGCGAACAAGAAGCCAACTTCAGAAGAAGCCTCAAAACATCCTATTCAGAGTTTTATGTACAGAGTTACCTACCCGACAAGTGTAATAGTCAAATATTGTATGTTGGAACATACAAATATTAATTAGACTTTGCATATGGTTTCTGTTGCAGGAAAGCGTGTAGTACACATGAAGAAATTTCCTCTAGATGGGGAGAATGAGGGAAAAGAAGCCTCTTTATTTATTGTGCCAATTAATGTAAAAGGTAAGATGACACTTTGTGTGTATGTTTATTCTTGGTATGGACAGTACTCTTATCATAGGAAAACAGCTGTATTTTTAGCTTGATCTGCCACATCCATATTGTACTATCAGTTAACATGAAACCCATCTCTAAAAAAATAAAAGTTATGTTCTATTATAATTGGCTTTGAGTCAACGAGTACAGATAAACATGTTGATGGTCTGTGGTAACTGACCACTTGCTACAAATGTGGCACATAGAGATTAGATTGAAAATGCTGGAATTTTCCTGAAATTAGAGCCATTTCACATATCAAATGCACCAGATAAAAAGACTAAGTGGACCTGAAATGACGTATTGCATGACTTTTTTTGGCAGAAATGAGTAGTCTGGGGAAAAACACAGTGCTAAAAATATAAGTTTTGATAGGAGAAATGTACTTTAAACTCCTTGTTTAAACTGTAGTCTCTCTTCCATTCCAGACAACAGCAAGCCTGTCTATCACCCTGGGAGTCCTAGCTTTTACTGTCTTCAAGACATCATGCGTGTGTGCAGTGAAACCAGTGCCCATTTCTCCTCTATTACCTCAAAGATGCTGCTTGGCCTAGACAAGTAGGTTTTTATCATCACACTCCATCCTCATATATGAGACCAGAAAATCACTGAGAGATGAATGGAGGGCATGTTTTCCATGCTTGTGCCTGCATTGCCACTCTGCGTGTGCCTCCATGTATTTTATGCTTGAGTGTCAGTGCAGATAAGTAATTTTCTGTGTGAATCACACATGTCTCATTTCACGCTGTGAAGTTATGCCAAATATGTTCCATGTGTGCAGAACTCATGACAGCTGGAATATAGAGTTCTTGATGAAGAGTAGCTAACCCACTGTGTGTCTGTGCTGCCCCCAGGTGGTTAGCAGAACAGCACAGTGTGCCGCATGCAATCCCTGCACTCTTCAGACCTGCTCCTATAGAGCGAGTGAAGACCAATGTGAGCAACCCGGCCTACACCACAGAGAGTAAGCAGAGTGATGGGCCGCTCCACATGGGCTACACCGCGCTGGAGATCAAGAGCAAAATGATGTCTCTGGAGAAGGCAGACATATGCATCGAGAATCCGCTCTATGGATCAGACCTGCAGTACACCAACCGAGTGAGATAAAAGCTCCATCCTAATATGTACCGTTTAAGGGTTAAGGACAAATATAGACTATGTAATGTAATTTCTTTACAGCCTGTATTTTACTTAGCAGCTTTTGTAGGGCTCATTGTGATTCTGGTATGCGTTCAAGCTAGCACACTCTACAGCACTCTTTGGCTCTGGAGGGCTGGGGTCGCGCACAGTTTGATGAGTTCTCTACTCAAACACACCTGATTGGAGCATGATCTAACAAAGCTGAATGTTGGGAGACTTTTGTTCAGTTTGTGTCACTACCACTTTGAAAAAGCAAATGCAGGAATAAGAATGCAAGTCAGACATCAGTAGTTTTGCACTGTTACTCTGATTAAACAAATCAGTAATAAGCGCTTACCCATCTACATAGTACTTTGAATGCACTGTGATGCTCGCTTGGAAAAAGTCACAGTGTATCTAAGAGTAGAGGAAGCCTCATGCTTATTTTATATAGTGATAGAAAACACAGTAGCACACAGAAAGCTCCAATTGTACACACTGAAATGGATAAAATGACTTTACTGCTGCTTTTACAGAGACATGCATGCGGCATAACTCCTCCATGAGTGACTTTTTTGGGGTGGGGGGCACCAGATCTCATCTATGTGGTTTATTGTCAGATTTAGTTGGTGTGTTAAAGCAGGGAAATCACCAAACTGAAGTTCAAGACCTCTGCTCTGCTAAGATATGACATTGTGTCCACAGCCCAGTTTAGTTTGACTTTCATTGTATGTGTGCGTGTTGTAATTATTATTTTTTGATGATGTGTAGGTGGATAAAGTCATCATTAATCCGTACTTTGGTTTGGGAGCTCCAGACTATTCCAAAATTCAGATTCCAAAAAGAGAGAAATGGCAACACAGCATGACCAGTGTGACTGAGGACAAGTGAGTGAATTAATGATACTGCAGTGTCCCACTAACACACATTCAAGCTATCAAGAGTTCTAACGCCCCTTCTATCAGAAGTGATTATTTTCAGAGGTTCAGCATTTTTCAAGGTGTTTTTGTGATTACTGTTGTAGACATGAATCCTTTTAGCGATATTGTGGTGGCAAAATCTCAATACCTCTGTGTCACTGTGATATGCAATTGCATTATTTGTTAATTTCTTTCACTATTCATTCATTCTTTAGTTATCAAAAGGATTTTAGAGCAGTGGCTACCTGAAGGATGTGAAAGTGCACAGACATAAGTTATGTAGTCATTCTAAAACACATCAGCATTGAAAACTCACTGTATAGTATCAGTGACTGTAATCACTGAACATGAAAAGCTTGTGAATAGCTTACAGATTTAGCTAGGATACATACAAAACTTTTAAACAAAAACAGGCTTATCGTTACTTTGCCAAAGTCTAACATTAGCTAGCTTATTGCGTGCTGTATATCATTCAGTTGTGACAGGGACTTACTCAACACTGCAGTCTGCATGCTACCATTGTGCTGCTGCCACTAAATCAAATATATAAGTAGATTTTTATTGTGACAAGTTCATCTAATACTGTGTTAGCTTTGCTCATGTATTATTGCCCTCTCTGTCCTGTAGGGAACGCCAGTGGGTGGACGACTTTCCCCTTCACCGCAGTGCTTGTGAGGGAGACACAGAGCTTCTGTCCAAGTTGCTGGACAGTGGCTTTTCTGTCAAACAGCTAGACAGTGACCACTGGGCCCCCATTCATTATGCATGCTGGTACGTTCTGTCTGCTCCATTTTCTCTCCTTGTTTAATCTTGTTTGTAATAGTGAGAATAAAACATCAGCTCTTTTATCATTCAGTCTGTTATTCCTTGGTATATCGTGTGTATTCATTAGCAAAGTGGTCGATGGAAAAATGTTTGCAACACATTTTAAGTGCTCCTTTTGTTCGCCACATCTGAACGACAAGTGGTACCCACATTGTGACTGTGATTGAAGAAGTGAATGTTGTGTTCCTGCAGGCATGGAAAGGTGGAGGCCACAAAGCTTTTGCTGGAGAAAGGGAACTGCAATCCCAACCTGCTGAATGGACAGCTCAGCTCCCCATTGCATTTTGCAGCTGGTGGAGGCCACTCAGAGATTGTGGAGCTCCTTCTGAAGCACCCTGAGATAGATAGGGTAAGTCACACTAACAGACAGAGCTTACAGATTCTAAGATCTAGTGCTTAGAACCAGGAGTGGGAGGTGTTAGGTTTGAGGTTCAAGAGAGCAGGTTAATTTGTATTTATGAATGTAAACTTAACCTTACTAATGCTTTTATATACAGCCACACCTCAATTCATTAATAAAGTCAGCGCATCTGTTGAAGATTCCAGTGTTATCATCTTCTTTTTACATTTTCCAATTATGATTACTGTTTTATGCTTTTCTCATCTAAAGCACATTGAGGACCAACAGAAGCGCTCACCACTTCAAGTCTGTGAAGAGAACAAACAGAACAACTGGGAAGATACTGTGAAACTCCTCAAACAAGCCAGCACCCAACCAGTAAGTGTGATGTTCCACCTTAGACATGAATTCATAAACCCTTTAGAAAGGTACAGTTGTCCATATATGTAGGAGTGTATGCACATAGACTTAAGTTCTGGTTCTCTATTTGTTGATGAGCCTGTCTGGAACACTTAAATTGTATCAAAACTGAGTGGTCTGTGTCTGTTTAAGTATGAAAAGGTGCGTATCTACCGCATGGATGGCTCTTACCGCTCAGTGGAGCTAAAGCACGGGAACAACACCACCGTCCAGCAGATCATGGAGGGCATGCGACTCTCGCAGGAGACCCAACAGTACTTCACCATCTGGATCTGCTCAGAGAACCTCAGTAAGTCCCATAGCAGCACCTTACACAGCTTACCCCTGCTTATCCGTCTGCTAGAAAGAATAAGAAAATCATAGTACATTACTAATTATTCATACTTTGTTTCTCCTCACTCTAACTTTACCTGTAACTGTTGTCATCATCTTTAAGGTCTGCAACTGAAGCCTTACCACAAACCCTTGCAACACCTGCGCATCTGGCCTGAGATCGTCACAGACCTGACCGCACTGGACCCCCAGAGAGAAAACCCCCAGCTCTTCCTACGCAGAGATGTCCGCCTGCCACTAGACGTTGAGAAGAAGGTATTATACAAATCTGTTGAATTGTAAAATGTCTCTAGGATTTCTAAGTACAATGCCAGACCACTTATCCAGTTGCTCACAGGTCAGCAAACTTTGCTATAAATATAGTGCAGAAGAAAAATTAAGGAAAAAAGGCATGAGGCTTTTTTACATGCATATCTCCTCCAGGTTGAAGACCCACTGTCAATCCTCATCCTGTTTGATGAAGCACGGCATTTCCTTCTCAAAGGCTTCTTCTCCTCACCAGATAGCAAGCTCATTACTCTAGCTAGCCTTCTTCTGCAGATCATCTACGGCAACTACGACAGCAAGAAACACAAACAAGGCTTTCTGAAGTAAGTCCCAGCTTATGGAGCGTGCTTAAGTTAGCAGTACTCAATTTTCCAAATTCCAGTCATGTGGAAGCATTGTTCTCACTCTCACTGTTTTCAACAGCGAAGAAAACCTGAAATCCATAGTTCCAATATCCAAAGTCAAGAGTAAAGCACATCATTGGACTAACAGGATACTTCATGAGTATAAGGTAGATTTGAATTTCATAATTCAAACATTTTAAGCTTTTCTTTATTGTATGGTGGGACTTGGCACTTATTAAGCACTGCATTACCATAGTTTAGTAGAGTATCCCACTGGGTTTTTCATGTTGATATAATACTGAGTGCTAATCTAAACTGGCATTTGTATGATTGGGGTTTTTAGAATCTGAGCACCAGTGAGGGGGTGAGTAAGGAGATGCACCACCTTCAGAGACTCTTCCTGCAGAACTGTTGGGACATTCCCACCTATGGAGCTGCCTTCTTCACAGGCCAGGTCTTCACCAAGGCTAGCTCCAGCACCCACAAGGTCATCCGTGTCTATGTGGGTGTCAACACCAAAGGCCTACACCTCATGAACATGGAAACTAAGGTGGGGAAATAACTGATAACATGTTTGTATTGGAAAAGAATTTTAAAGATCTAGAGAGAATTGGACTCCTAACAACAGTGCAAGACCTGGTAAACCACCAAAACTGTCACCAACAACAAAAATAAACAACTTGTACTTAATGGTCATTTTGACTGTAAATTGTAAATTAAATGAAGGGTGGTCTCTGAAGGGTGGTCTTTGATCATTGACAAAATATGAATAGGAAACATTCTGCTTTATTGTGTTCGGTTGTATGGTACCAATGTACAAACGTATTGAGATACAAGTATCTCCAGTATGTTAATGTCTGTTCACAATTCACTTAAGCAACTGTAAATGACTCAGCAGAACTAACAAATAGGGATTATGTTTAACAGAGGTATACATTAATTTCACTAGTCTTGACATTACGTCCCTAATCCACTGAAGAAAGTGGTGGGCTTTGCTAAGCCTGCAAGCTGAAAGAGAAACAAAAGAAAGTATTTGCTTGGTGATCTACAGTCCTGATCAAAGACCACCCTTCAGAGACCACTCTTCATTTGATTTACAATTTACAGTCAAAATGACCATTAAGTACAAGTTTGGTGACAGTTTTGGTGGTTTGCCAGGTCTTGCACTGTTGTTAGGAGATCTTTGAAAGTTTTTGGAAATCCAGTTTTGGAAATATCTTTTCACTTATTGGCTCGTATATCTGTGTAGAAATATTGAATAACTTGTGCTTAACAGCCATTTTGACTGGAAGTTAAATAAATAAAGAGTGATCTCAGGTTCAATTCCATTTTATTGAGTTAAATCTCTTAAAACTCTAAAGACCCACTGGAGGGTCCAGGCTTCTCTTTCTCACTCTCAGAGCTGCGTATTAGTTATATTCACAGTAGTCACTGAGTGAATCATCTTAGGTACTGGATAATAGGTCTTAACAGTAATAACTGAATAATAAACCTAGAGTTTAAGGGTTTAATAGGTCATGATGAGCATTGACTCCAGCTCCATCTTGCACCCTGCTTATTTGTTGGTGTGGAAGCCCAGTATGTGCACTTCAGATATTTCCTGAGCATTAATAATGCAGCAGGTTAGATAAACCTAAATCCCCCTTATTGACTATTGTCTAATGATTAACCTCTTTTGTGTATAAGTTTGATTTATTCCAAATTAAGGATGTAACTGTATAGCGTCTTGAACAGTCATAGTAATAGAAAAAAGGTATTTACATGAATTACATAATCTAGGCATCTAGTCATATTGACTGAGCTAAACGAAGAAATCTGTTTGTGTTACATCAGTATTTCCTCTGAAAGACCTGGATTCATTTTTCCCTATATGCACCAGGTGCTCCATCTCAGCCTTGAGTATGGAACCTTCATGTGGCAACTTGGCCAGGCTGACCAGTACGTCCAAATCCACAGTCTAGAGAACAAGAAGAACTTCATAGTGCACACCAAACAAGTATGAAAGACTTTTATGTACTATACTTCTAGAAGTAACCTTTCACTTTAGTGAACATACTGGATGATGCAGCCTTTGAAATGGTGAAATGGATTGAGAATGTGTTCCTGTATCTTCTCCACAGGCCGGACTTATTGTAAAGTTGTTGATGAAGCTGAGTGGCCAGATTACTCCGAATGACAGAGCAGTATCAGACAAGTATGCATACGGCTAACTCCCGTTATCGTCAGCGGGGTCAGAACTCCTGTTGGGCTTGCCTTGCCTTATTGAGTTTTTTTGCTTTTGTGTTTTTACTACGTTTTATGACAAAGAAGTGTTTTTACTAAAATTATGTACCTTTGCATTTAATTTTGAAAGTAATCTATTTTTGACATATTTTCATACTGTACATGATATTCTGTTTGGAATACATTTTATAATAATTCATTTGAATTTATCACCATTGCTTGTAAATATTTGTATTTAATGGTTGCATTTTAATAAAAGGAATAATATATCACAGACAGATGTCCTTTGCCTTTTTTAATTGTTGGAAATAGATCCTAGTCAAAGTCCAAATGAAATAAAATTGCAAGCCTCAACCAGCTGCATTTACCACCCACTACCAGTAAGGGGCAGCACACTTACAGACACATGGAGGGACCTAGAACTGACAACTACTCAAATCACTGAGAAATGTGTTTGTTTTCTCTTCTGAAGGTTCAACATGTAGAATGGAAGCTTAGCGTAAAATGCATTTGACCTTGACAGCTGTGAAAATCTGCAGCAATCACTTAATCATCACATGGTTTAATGTTACCTCTGTTCAGAAGCGGTGTTTTTAGAGCCATTGTGTTTTTTGTCATCACAACATCTGAACAAAAGTCCCAGCAGTTTCTCTCTTACAAAGAGGAATGGCACCTTACAGCTTCACTTGTCACAGATGAGTGACTGCCCTGTAAACTACATTCTTCATCTTAATACAATTGCATTCTATGAATTATTCAAAAGCAGCAAAAAGGCATGAAATGGTATTTACATTCACTGAGCACTCACACTGGACCGTTAGAATGGAGGCAGTCCTGCGGCCGATAAATGTCTTTCTCTCGAGTGCCACTGTGAGTTTAATGGTTGGTCATTCATCTTCTGTTATATTGTCATGTTTTGCTCTGCTGATTGACCTTAAGGCTTAATCTCACATTTGCACATGCTCTAATGACCTCAGTGCAAATGTCACAGTATTCTGCACCACAATTAAATCTCTCTCTCTCTCTCTCTCTCTCTCTCTCTCTCTCTCTCTTGCTCTCTTTCTGCTTGAAAAGAAGTTGCAAGTTTTATTCTTTCACTTTAATGGTTTCTGCAACCAAAAACTACAAAGACCCTGGTGTAACAGTGCGTTTCATTTGAGTCTCATATGAGTAATATCTCTAAGACTGTGTTTTATTACTTGAAAAAAGTAATGCTATTCATACAAGACGCTGAGAAATTTGTTCATGCTTTCATAAGTACTAGATTACACTACTATAACTTGTTACTGGCTTGTTGTCTCTCTAAATAGGTTCCGACTAGTTGAGAATGCAGCAGTCATACCAGAAAAAGACAGTTTGAGCATATTACTCTGGTCTTATTCAGTTTACACTGGCTTCCTGTTAAGTTCTGCATTGACTACAAGGTTTTGCTTATGACATTTAAACGGTCTAAATGGTCTAGCTCTGACATATCTCGCTGATCTGTTGAAGCCTGTCCAGATCACTCTGCTCAACTGAGCCAAGTTTACTGCAAATGCTTAGGATTAGAAAAGATACATTCAAAGGAGATACAGAATTAGGTTAAAACCCCTAAATTCCAAACAGGCACAAAGTTTTAATATACACTTCTATAACATAAGAAAAGCTCCATTAGTTTGCATTGAAGTCCCTGTAGTTAATGAATAATAAGCCTTAATGTTTATTGACTTTGGATTGTTAAGGGGTTAAAGAGATACATTTTCAAATGTTTTCTTAAATGTGCACTTTTAGCTTGAATTTCTAATAAAAGGTGGAACTGAGTGTCACAGTTTAGAAGCAGAATTAGCAAAATCAGTCTCTCCATGTTTTCTGTATTTGGCAGAGGGTATTAGCAGAGAGCCAGTATCTACAGATCTAAGATCACATGCTGGAACATAAACAGACAGACATTCTGTGGGGTACATAGGTGCTTTAAGGTCATTTAGAGCCGTAACAACTGCTAGTACAATCTAAAATTCTATCCTGAACAGTACAGGTAGCCAGTGCAGTTCTTTCAAAACAGGAGTGATATGGTCTCTCTTTTGTGTTTTTGTAAGGATCTGTGCTGATGCATTTTGTATAAGTTGTAGAAGAAGTATTGTTTTCTTAGGAAGCCCAGTAAAAAGAGCATCACAGTAATCAACTCTGCTTGTAGCAAATACATGAACAAGTTTATCAGCTTTTCTTTTGCTTAAAAGTGTTGTGGCTCATTTTCTCCTGTTTGTAATTGTGCTGTTATTTAACATAGTTATTATTTATCTTTATGTTTTTTTGTTCATATCCAAAGTGTTAAATATTGCTATGCAGATGGAGATGTATTATTATTATTACCGAAAGTAGTAGTACTATTAGTATTATCATTACTATCTCCCCTTTCCTCTCTCTCTGTCTTTCTGTTACTCTGCTTTTCTCTCTCCCTTTCTTTTTCTTACTCTCTTTGTATCTGGTTCTCGCACTTGCTCACTCGCTCACTCTCTCATGCTCTCTCACTCTCTCACGCTTTATAATCCAGAAGATTTGCACAATGAGCTTGATATTAGAAACCATTCATGCTCTACATTACAAAGCACAGGGAAACTGCCCTTTGAACGCCTAACAAGCTGTCCGCAAGTTGAAATAAAGGTGCCTCCACCCATCAAGTAGGGTTTTCCTTACAATTCCCAGATCTCTCTTTCTGTTCCTGACAGCACGCCTGGAAAAGAAACCAATTGGGAGTTGACCGGTTCGGTCAGTCTTGGTGCCTCGCTTCCTTCTCCCAGCTGCTTTCTGGTAGTGAGCATTGGTTGCACCCTAAAAGAGAGCACACTGGAGTACTGTTTCTGTTTCCAGGGCTGGTGTCAAGGCTGCCAGAAAGCTGTGGATTCATTGCCCTGAGGAGAATGCACTTACTTTATACCCAGAAGTGTTAATTCTGTTTCCCTGCAGCGAGCTTCACAGTGTTCTATTGAAAGAGCGCAGGACTCCAGCTTCTTAACTGCCGACTTGTCTGACGTACGGCAGTGACGAGCAGGGCCCTTTCAGGCTGCAGACCCCGCCTAAAGGTCAGTGGAAAACTAGCTGTCGAGACACTGTACTCCATCACAAAGACTCGACTGAGATCTCTCTCACAGCCCATTTCTCACACAAAGGCTGAATGGGCTCGTAGTTGGGGGTGAGTGAAAGACAGAGAGAGAGTGAGAGTGAGAGAGAGAGAAGAAGAGAGGGAGCGCGAGAGAAAGGCCCCCCCCTGCACCTTTTCACTTCTTTGGGACGCAACAATGGCCTTTGTCCACAATGTCCCTCCATTCTTATTGGGGTTACTGCAGGGAGGGGAGGTGGTGGGGCTGCTTCTCCATAGTAACAGTGACAAAACAAGCCAGCCGAAGACGGGAGAGGGACTTAAACACTTGCTGCTCACCACTGACAGATCCTCTATGTTTCAGTGAATAAACCTTAAAGAGCGTACAGGAGAAGAGGAAGAAAGGAGCACCACAGTGAAAGAAACGTGAATATAAGGTACAAGATCTGCAAGACAGGAGAAGAAGAGGTGAGAAAGGATAAGGACAAAAAAAACCCTGATGAAAGACACTGGACCGAAGATGTGCATGTGAGTAGTGGAAAAGCAGGCAGTCCCCTGAGGAGGGCCAATAGTGGCACCACCACCAGGGCATCTTCGCACACAGCCCTTGTTCAGTGTTCTTGCTCTTGTGGACATCACCATGAACCCGGAGACTCAGTACGAGGACTCAGTGTCCATTATGGTGTTGGAGAACATCAAGAATAAACTTCTGCACGCCTTCAGAACGACAGCAGAGCCAAGAGCCTCCTCTGAAAGCAGCACAGATCCGAGCAGCGTCGGCAGGAGTTTGCAGGCTAATGAAGAGCTACGCAGAGCCAAGATAGATGGAGCAATTAGCTGGTTACGATCAGAACTGGTAAGTTGGTTGCATTTCTTCAGCTACAGGTTAGCAGCCTTTCTGAGGTCTTGCAAATTCATATGTGAGGATCATGCTAAACTCTAACTCATGTCTTCTGGGCTGGATGTGGAGCATCTTCTCTCTTCTCTCCTCCCCATGAAAAGCACATTGTGTTACTTACTTCAGGTTTTTTTTATTCTGGAGGGTAATAACTTCTCCATAACTGCCACTGGGGCAGCTGAAGCTTAAATGATGAATGTTGAATTGTATGAAGAAAGCAGGTCTTTCCAAAGCTCCTCTGTCCAAGAATACAGCAATTTGGACACTTCACAAATGTTCATTATGCACTAGACCAGAGGATAAAGGCTATAACCATTGATAGTTCTCTTATTGCCTGGCAAGAACTGTTCACTGTAGTAACACTTTGTGTGGTTCACACTGGCTATGAGCTTTTTCAGATATAGTTCATCATGTTTTATATTGAGTTATTTAATGCTCCAGTAGCTACACTGCTTTGGTGTTCTTTTATGTATGTGTAATACAAACAGACAATCAATCAATGACACTCAATAATAAATGTTTTATATATCTGAATTGTAAAAATTAAATTAATTAACAAACAGATTTTAGGCCTGTTTCTCAGAGTTACCAAGAAAAGAAGATTTAAAAAAATGTGAACAAGTTAACCTGATCGTGAAGAGCACAATGCATTTTAGCAATGCAGTTCAGCTCACTGAAGGTTGTGAATAACTAAAGCTAATAAAAAAAGCTCAATCTTTCTTTTTCATGAGCCTTAAAATACTTCTTTAGAAACTCCACAGGGCAGGCACTGTTGCGTCCTGAACTGACTGGACTGAATGCTCACAGTGCTGAAATGCTTATGTGTTCTTAATGTCATTAATATGCAGCTGGAGATGCGCTTGCAGGACCGGCAGCTGGCTCAGACTCTGCTGGGCCTCAACACGGAGATCCAGAGACTGCGGCGGGAGAGCAGCCCAATTCTGCTGGACACTAACAGCAGCGACCAGCACTGACCATGCACCAAAGAAACAGAGATTTCATCCATCAGCTGAACAAATGGACAGTGGTTTAATGTTGTCTCCACAGCTCCATTTCCTCTGCTTTTTAAAATACTCTTCAAATAATGTTTCCTAAATGGCTCTTGGATTAGATGTACTGTTCTGGGAAAAATCTCTAAAAGGGAATTCAACTGATTTTCTGCATAATTAAACCGATAAGATGTAAACAAAGTTGTTCAGATGTTTGATGTGAAATGCGTCACTCTAGAGAAACTTACATAGTTCATGGTGTTGATAGGAACCAGACGTCTGAAGAGTTTAATGCCTCTAAAAGCTCCCTCACGGAAAGGTATTACATGAAATGGCTATGAATACGCTACCAGGTGCCTGACACAATGTACAATGATAGTTCTGAGATAAGATTCTGACCTAAAGCATTTTTTTAAATACATCCATGTCAGAGAGGTACATGCAGGGTGTTGTAAGGTAAAACAGTACTCAAAGGAAACACATTTTTAAGGATTTAACATTTTCTTTATCAATTTTATACAGTAAAACTCAGAAGACCTGGCTCCAGTAGGCATTTTGGATGGTAAATAAAATGGCTATACTTGTGTTGTAGACATCAGACCTGTGATTTCTTATCACCTCCACTGATAGCAAGTCTAGAAAGATTTCACATCCAATCACTCTGAATGACTTTGTTTTCAAAGACTGGATTATGTAGAAATTTTTAAAAAATCCTGGCAATTCCCTTTTAATTGATATAAAATTTTCATTGTTGTCCAAAAAAACAATAAAATTTTTATTTTTCAGCACAGCAGTTGTCCTTTACATTGTGTGAAAATTTCATGATGATTGCACCAATAAAAATGCTCCAAAATTGCTTGGAAATAAACTTCTTTAACATACATTGAACGTAAATTATGTTTTGCAAAGTTACAATTTTGGAGATACTTGTTTTCCTTTGGACAGCAATGCTTTACATAACATGGAGGTTCTTTAAATTTTTAAAACGTTCTTCACACTCACACATCTCATTTACAAAAATAATTCTACTGCAATTCTACTGAAAGGTTGATTAGGGAACCAAAAGTCGTTCCTCTATGGCATCGCTCTAAAGAACCCTTTCTGGCACCTTTCTTTTATAGAGTTTGCTCTTAACTAAGAAATTCCTTTCTTTGCATGTTATAAGATTGCTTATGAAACACATGAAGCATGCTTTATTATGTAACAAAAAATGTACGATAAATGAAATGATGAGCATGATCTTGTTCATTGTGAGATTGTCTGATTACAATCTGAACGTAGAAATGATAATATGCTGTCATACTGTGTGTGCCATAATATACACTGGTGGCTTGTGTAAAAAATTCAAGCAGGACAATAATTTACAGGGCAATATATTGTCGCTGTCCAAAAAAAAGTCTCCATCTCCATTTTTGTTGATTCTATCATTTTTCTGTCATTTGAGCACAGCAGATTTCCTTTACAGTGTGTGAAAATTTCATCATGGACCAATAGAAATGCTCCAAAAATTACCTAGAATAAAATCTCTTGACATGAACTTACATTGAAAGTAAAGAACGTTTTTGCCTTTTCTTGTAAAGTTGCCATGTTGGAGATACTTGTTTTCATTTGGACAGCAACAATATGCTTATTCATAGAGTATGCTATTTTGTAAATCAGTATTGCTGAATAAAAACGCATTGCCAAACCAACGAATGATTAAGCTTTTTATCATGACATACCGTTTATGATATCAGTCCCAGAGAAGTTACATTCATAATGTACATAATTTCACATTTCCAACAAAATACATCTTCACACTCGAAACAGAGATGTCACAATATTAACATGATTACAGTAAATTACCAGCATCACCATGAATGTTCATGTTCATTCAGGAGTTTTGCTTTTATGCAATTTAGATAATTTAGGGAATATAGACAATCAGTGGACCTGTGACCCCCCTCTAATTAGTGAATTCAATTACTTTAAGGTGCACCCATTGCTGACACAGGCATTCAGTTACACACATAGCTTGTATAATCTTCATAGAAAAGCATTTCTAATAGAATGGGATGGTCTGCAGCAGCTGCACAAGAGCCTAAGATCACCATGCCCAATGCCAAGCACTGGCTAGAGTGGTTTAAAGCTCCCCAGCGTTGGGCTGTGGAGCTGTGAAACTGTGTTTTCTAGAATGATGGAGCTCCATACAGCACCTTTAAAATGAATTAGAGTGGAATTTGTGATCAGAACGAACCATCCAACATCAGTTCCTGAACTCACTTATGCTTTTGTGGCTGAATGCAATCAAATCATCACAGCAATGTTCTAATATCTGGTGTAAAGCCTTCCCAGAAGAACAGAAGCTGTTATAGCAGTAAAGTCTCTCCTTTAATGCTCTTGATTCAAGAAGAAACTTTGAGCAGGTGTCTACAAACTTGGACATATAGCAAATTTCCAAAGTTTTTACTTATGTCTGGTTTCTGGTGTGACCTACGGCACTTCAATGGAGGTGGAGTGTAAATGACTAATCGACTTTGAATAAATGGGTACCACTACAATATGACTTTACAAATCTTAAAGCTTATGAATGGTTTAAAATGAGTTCATTAATGCTTATTAATTATACCTTAAAATCATTAATAAGCAGTTATAGGACCTAAATAAAAAGGGCAACAGTGACCTGCTATATCTGATGAACATGAAAAACTGACAATGTTGATATATAAGGTACAATGCTGACTGATGGAGAAGACAAAGTGAGATAAGTAACCTGCAAGATCTGAGGTTTAACAGGATAGAGGAATGTGGGTTCACTGTTTGACAAGCAACAAGTCCCTGTTATCCTTTTTATTTATGTGTTGTAAGTGCTTCTAAATGTTTTTAAGCTGTTTATAACCTAACCCATTACTACACACACACTCACACACATTTTCTAAGCTGCTTATCCTTCTGGGTCAGGCGGGTAGCTGAAGCTTACCCCAGCAATCATTGGACGGAGGTCAGGAAACACCCTGGACAGGTACCAGTAACCATTAACAAACGAATTTTAAACTATTCATAAACCATTTCTAAGGGTAGTCTTACTGTAAAATAGTACCCAATGCTCCTCAGCAATGAAGCATATGTGACTGTCATCCTTACACTGTGTTCATGTTAAAAGTTACTGTACAGACTGTTATTAGTTTTTGGAAAGCTGACCTTATGAAATTATCATTACTGAGTATTTCTTATACTAATGTTATTTTATCGCTCAGCTGTAATTTGAAAAGAGTTGATCAGGGAACACATATTCATTGTCAGCCTTAAATACCATAAACAGGCTCTGTCAAGCCCTCATTCACTGTTGAGGGATGGCAGAGATTGCACACTGCTGACCAGCCCCAAAGGACCTCATAGATTCAGTGAGTGATGCTCAGTAAGGATGAGTCAGTCATGTGATAAGGAGTGATACAGTTTAGTGTGTGCTGAATAAACACTTGAGTTTTGTGTTGTTAATTGCCAAAGTTGTGTACTCCTCTATGGCTGCAAGGTAATGAAATCACTCTCCATGCACAGAGAATCATGCCTGTGTAGTTACAAAGACAACAATACTAACAGTGGCTTACTGTCAGAGTAATAAGGCACGTGTGTCCAAACACATAACTAAATACACATACACTGGCTCTCACAAGTACTCACATACATACATACAGCTACATCTACAGAGTGCTTCATCGAAACAATGTTTGTCAGTGAAATAAAATTAGGATCTACACAATAGACAACAGCAGCCTATCTCAAGAGACCTTGTCTGATTTAGAGCTGTGATAATGATCAGAATTCACATCCACACAGCATTCCAGCCTACACTCAACTTCTGAATTGCTGCTATTGAAACCCAGTCATGCGCTTTTTAGAAGTCAGCCCTCACTCTAGTGCAGGAGTGGGAAATATGGCAAAAATCTAACATCCCAATACTTGAAGACATGTTCATGATAGCTAAATAACCTTTCAAAAGACGTTCTTCAAATGAATATTCTTCAAAGGATTATGCTTTCCAACCTAATCTCTACCCACCTATCTCTGTCTATGCGTCTACCTCAAGCTGTTCTTTTACAAAGTAAAGGGAAAAACGTATAAGTCATTGTCTGTATGCTACAGATATGGCAGATAAAGATTAAGTTTAAGAGTGAAGTATTCCTTTAAGGAACTATTCATTGAAATATTCTTAAAGGAGACAAACGTGGTGGCACAGCTTAAAAGAACCATTTTGGCATCATTACTTTTAAAAAGAGTGTTATCGTTGTTGGGACAAAAGAATATTTTGTAACATGGGTTGTGCTTTGGACCCCGACGAGTGGCTGAATCTGACGTTTGCAGGCGCATTGAAAGAATATTCAAAGAAAACTTGGTAACTGCAAAACTTGACACACCTTCCAAGGATGTGAATTATCTACTATTGTTATCTTTATTATCTTTAACAGTATAATGTTGATTTTGAATTTAAAACATAAACATCAAGCTAGACCTTCTTGATGTTTACATATGTTGATCAAGTCAGATACAAGGTTTTGCTCCAACAACTACAATATATTTCTTGAGACTTTTCAAACCCTTTTTAATAAAACATGCAGTTGGTTCATGTTGTGGTAATACTGAAGATACCCACATTATGCTCAGTAAGGCTTATTGTGACGTAGTTTATCGAGGTAACCATATCAGTCATATCACCCATACAGTAACGTACTATGATTTCCTGTCAAATTCAGGCAGTGATAAATCAGTAAGCCTACAGATGTTTGAATGGTGCAGTATAGGTGAGGAATTTTGATGTAACAGCTCTCTAAGGTACTGAGCTGCGTCGGCTGAAGGCCCTCTTAGGCAGACAGCCCACAGGAAGTGGACTGGTGCGGAAGGGAGAGTAGATGGAGGGATAAAAGCACATCTCTCCTGAGTAAGAGGAGGCACTGCTCCCCCCTGTCTCACTCCCTGAGTCCCAGCATGGCTCTTCATCTACGTCCTGCTCCTGCTCCTCTTCGTAATCCACAGCACACTCCTGCTTCAGCTCCTGGATGCCCTCATGGAGATCCATCAGCTGCCGTATCAGAGCCTGGTCCTGAGAGCGCATTTCCATCTGGAAAGGCAAAGGAGCCGCAAACTCATTGCTTCACCACCAGTCTCATATATGACAATGAAATGAAGTCAGCCATGAATTTATAAACAGATGAACAATTTTAAAGGGCCTATATCATGGAAAACTTCTTTTCACTTCTCATTTGATGTAGTTTGTAAACATTGTTAAAATTTCCAAACATATTGTTCACTCCCCAATCTATGAAGCCTGTATGTAGCAACTAAGCTGCAAAAAACAGCCCAGTTTGAACTCAACCTAGCCTGCTGCAGTTTAACCCAGCACTTTCACACTGAAGTTATAAGGAGTGTTTCAGCCTGGACTGATTTTTGAAAAAGGCACGACACGGGGCAGCCAATCTGAAGAGAGCTCTTTAAAATAGCCTATACCAGTCTTGAAGGCACAGTAACAAAACAGCCTAATTAATTCTAACACAAAAAAGGGGAACTTAGGGAAAAATAAATGACAGAAAAATGTATAGAGTCCTTTAAGGCAATAGTTTTGTGAGAAAATTTTTGTCAGTTTGTCCCTTACCCCAAATTTAGGCAATCACCAAAGACATGTCTGATGTCTGATGTTTACATCTTTAGTTTTGCATTGAAAATTAGATATTGCTAATTCAAAATGCCAAAATGTACGGACAGAATTTAGGCTACAATATGGCTACTACTATTGTTTTTAGCATGGAACCTACCTTTTTCCATTTTTACACATCACAGTAAGACATGTAGTGTTATAAACCACACAAGCAAATCTATCTGATATAATTTAAGAACTCAGGTCAGTTTTAAGTGTGATTTAGACATGCACTTTGCACAGTGTTAGTTGATGGGGTGTAAGTTTCCTTTACTTGTTGTCTACTTTACCTTCATAGGTGCATTGCAGTTGCTTAGATATATTTAAAGGAATACAAAAAATCAAAGGAACAAAATTTCACTGTGTAGCTAAATGCCACTTTAGACAACAGCCCACTTCATTGTGTCCATTAGTATAGTTTACAGTAAGTCATTCTGTGTCCTGAACCACATTGACAAGTCTGTACAACCTTAATGAAGACCTGGTTGCAGAGTGGGTTGAGAAGAGTTTTGGGGATCTATTTATTTATGGAAAAGATCTGCGTGACTATTGACTTCTAGTGTTTGTTAGCAAAGATTACCTTGTAGCTCCAGTTTTAAACTAAAGAAGCAACATTTGGAGGCCAAACATGTCTTGACTGATCATCTATATCTGGGGTGAGTGGAGAATTGTGCAAATTTGATCTTTTGCCAGATTGTTCCTTTAAGAAGTTGGCACACTAAGAAGTGTAATGTTTGTCACTGGAAACTGTCCAGGTTTATCTACTCTAAAGCACTGCAGACATGTGTACTTTACATAGTCAAGGATGGATTAATGACCAGGACAGTGGGGCCAATGCCCAGGGGCCTCTGACTGCCAGGGGCTCTGTGGAGCTCAGACCATAAGCCCCGAGGTGGCTCAAAGACTGTGGTAATGCACTTCAAATGTAAAAATTCAACAAACAATTAGCCAATGAATATGTAATGAATAATTAAATGAGATGTTATCTATCTATCAGTCTATACCCTGCCATTTCCTTTTTCAGTTTAAATTAGTTTTTATTATGTTTGTATATATTGGTATTTTACAGATGTGCTATTGTTAGAGTGTGACAGGGGGAGGGAGAGGGGCTCCAAAGACGCTTATGAGTAGGGGCCTCATTAGACCATGGTCTATCCCTCTACAGAGTACATTATAGCATGAACAACATATTTTCCCAAGTATTGGATAATTAGATTTAGAACGTCATCAGTCATTAATTACTATGAATTACTTATCATTGTGTATAAACAGCCCATTACTATTCATGCGCCATTATGTGCAAATAAAGTATGCAAGAAAGGGTTTATTTGTGGTAAAATTAAAGTCACTGTCAGGGATGGCAGAGCTCTAAATAAATCTTCAGACAACTACTGAGCTTCTGTGGCCAATATCTTATGTATTTTCTAGATCATTTTTATATAATCATTTCCCAACCTCTTTTCATCCCTTCAACTTAAACAGGCAGTTTTTGTTATTGAGCCTTTAAGACTGGTATATGTAAATGATCTTTGTTTCGATTGGCTACCCTATATTGTGCCTCATTTAAAAGCATTTCAGGCTGAAACACTCTTTATAACTTCAGTGTGAATGAGTGGGGCTAAACTCCTGAAGGCTGAACAGGCAGATATACTGTATAAAATGAGTTTTCATGACATCACAAAAACAGTGAACTCAAAATGTTGGTTTCCACATGTGGACTATATGAGCTGAGGAGTGAACAGTACATTTTGAAACAGTAATAGTGTTTACATACTACATGGAAATCTTTTTTTTAAGTGAGGAGAATGCAGCGTTCAATAAAATGGGCCCTTCAGTGCTTTATTCCATTGTTATTATTATTGTCCATTATTCAAAGATGCTAAGCATAAGAACCACATTTTGCTTATACTGTCTTAGTTTTAAGATTTGGATGAAAGTATTACACAGTGTCCCCCCCTCCATCTATCCCTTTCAGGTTATTTAAAAGACAGCAAAGAGACAACCCAGAGAGCACTCATTAAGGAGTGCTGAGATGCTGAGTTATTCAGGTACTGTCAAAACAGATTTTTTAAGGTTCATTGGAAAGTCAGGCTGATCCAAGCATAGACAATGACTCAAACAGAGACACTGACATTACAGCGTAAACAGAAAGGACCCACAAACTATTCCAAAGCAGTGCCACAGTGACGGCCCAAGGTTAAGGTATCAGTGTGTTGACTGAGTTTCTGCCCATTCCTTCTGCAGAGTGAGTGTTTAAACTATTTCGAACCAACAATGTCTCTTTCAAATGCAAATGTTCCCTTCGTCCTTTGGCTTTATGAGGAGCCGAGGCAGTCTAATTGCCTTCATTGTGAGAATATAATATCCTAAATTCCAGCACATTCCACCACCAAGCCAGTCCCAAGCTGAGAAATGGAGGGAACAAAAAATGTTCCCGCCAAAATAGTCCTTTTCTGCGCTAATTGCTTTGTCATGAATGTGTTGGGGTTTTCTCTGAAAGGTGCTTGTGCTGAGATTTCTTTGCAGAGAGGAAAAGCGTGTGAGAAAAGGGAAGGAACTTTCTTCTGAAGCTTGTGTGAGCTCGAGACCTTTCTGAACTTTCCAGGGAAAAAGTCCCTGCACTCCTCAAGCTCATGAGCCAGCCAATGTCTGTTTTCTTACATGTGTTTCTACGCTTCCTTGAGTATCTGTCCTGGCCCATTGTAGAAGACTGAACCATGACTAATTTCCTGTTGGAGGGAGCAGAAAACAATGCCTGCTCAGCGCTGTGTCTTTACTTTTTCTATTATGTCGACTGCCTAAAGGCTGGCTGTGAGACTTGATTGGAAGTGATAGTTATAAGTGGCGGGGGCCACCATGTTTTCCAATGAGTCTTGCAAACAGAGACTGTACACAAGCGCTAAGCTGGAGTTTGACGTACTTAATGCCCTTGTTCTCAGAGGTTTTAGCCTGTGTGTAAAGTACAACCCTGTTTCTAAAAGAGTTGGGATGCTGTCCAAATATAAATAAAAACAGAATGCAGTGATGCGCAAATCATTTAAAGCCTATATTTGACTGACAATAGTACAAAAACAACATATCAAATGTTTACACTGAGAATTTTTTTTTTTAATGCTCATTTTGAATTTGCTGCCAGCAACATGTTCTAAAAAGTTTGGACAGTGACATGTTTACAACTGTGTTGCATCATCTCTTCTTTTAACAACACTCATTTAGGTGCTGAAATGACCAATTGTTGTAGTTTTGAAATAAAATATTTTACCATTTTGCTTGATATGAGATTTCAGCTGCTCAATAATGTACCCCACACTCCTTTGTTTGTTATTTTTTGTTTCATAGTGAGTCATTTTTTTTTCAGTGGGTAACATTAACTCTTTTACTATGAAACCAAGCTGTTATAATACATGCAGAATATGGTTTGGCATTGTCTTGACTGAAACAAGCAAGACCTTCTCTGAAAAAGATGTCATCTGGATGGCAGCATATGTTGCCAAAACCTGTATATATCATTCAGCATTAATGGTGCCTTCACAGATGTGCAGGTCACCCATGCTGTGTGCACAAATGCTCCCCCATACCATCACTGATGCTGACTTTTGAACTGTCCGCTGATTTCAAGCTGGATTGTCCTTCTCCTCTTTAGCCCAATGGACGTGGAGTCCATGATTTCCAAAAGAGAACTTCAAATTTTTATTTATCAGACCACAAGACACTTTTCCACTCAGATCATCTTAAATGAGCTCAAGCCCAAAATTTCTCAGTTTCAACATTTGATATGTTGTCTTTCCACTATTTTACAGAGTTTAAATGATTTGCATGTCATTGAAATCTTTTTTTATCTTAAATTTACACAGCATCCCAACTTTTTGGGAAACAGGGGTTGTAGAAGTGGAAAAGAGTACAGTTCAGTTCAGAGCACCAGTTTGCCAACTTAAACGCTAAAGAAATAGTTTAATATGAAAAATTTACATTTAAATGATGCTTCTTGTCGAGATAAACATTATATAGATATACATTTGTAGTTTTACTCTAACCTAAATGAAAAGTTTTTTTTTTTGATGCTTTAAAGAGCTAAGAGCTGCAGTATGAAATTTAATTACGCTAAGCAGACATATATAGCAATTTCTCTATTTAATTGTTCACAAACATTAAATAACTGCCTGGTCTGTTTAAAACAATAGTAACATATTAACATGTATTAACAAATACATTAATAATACATGCAATTTATGTAATAAACTAAAAACAATATTTAAAGCAATATTTTAAAGGAATTTTTTCTTGCATTTTTCTCCTTGAGGTATACTTGTGACATTTGCGTGCTTATGCACCAAAAACAGTCATGATATATTTCTACATAACCGTTTTCCCATATCTTTTTATCCCTTAGGCTAAAGTGTCCTGCAACTCACTTGAAACAGTTGCCAGTGATTCAACTTCATGAAAGAAGTTTTATGAAACAGCCATCATGTGATCATGTTGCATGACATCATCTAAAACAATTTCATCAGATCATTGGACAACAAAATAAAACAAAACACAGTGTAATGGGCAGTTTTAAAAAAGGAGACCACCCTAATCGACTTTATGTAAGTCTGGTAGTTTTTCATTTTGCCAGTTTCCGGAGCCAGGAGAAGAAACACATGAGTTTCTCTGAGCTTATGTTTCTGGTTTCTTCTTTTTCGTTAGCCTGCTATTTCCCATGATCTATAAAGTTTGAAAATTTTTGATCTGTTCAAAGATAGCCAAACAATAACAGCAATGACAGCTGAAAACATTTGAACATTGTTTATTTAAATGGGGAGAAAACTGAATAAATATGACAATTATATTTACATATAAATGCAGGAGTTTTACTTTCTTAAGCTAGATTTGTCCACCTGTGATTACATTCTAATAATGAAATATAGTATATTAAAAACGCTGATGTACATGTTATACAAGGAAACTGAGATGAAGCAATTCTGTGACATTCAGGCTTGTAATATGCATTATGCTGAGAGGGCTGATTGGGTTTCTCTTGTTATTATGTACTAAGGTACTGAGATACTGAGCCCCTGTCTACAAAAGCATCTTTTAAAGCATCTCAATTTTCTCTAATTGTGATGTGGAAGCCATCAGAGACCACACTGTTGGCCATAGCTGTGGGTGAGAATGAAGGCTGTAAATGCCAAGTGATATATCTGCCATTGACAATGGGGTCGCTCTGCATTTCACCCATGGGAACACAGGGTGTGGGTTGTTATAATGGTGACCTCTGAATGTCAATGACAAACAGACACAGGAAGATTTTACTGTTTGGCAGTAACTTCTCAAACAAGCAGGATGACCTCTGCTGTTGTTGGACTGCTGTTGAGTTGACCTGACCCAAACCTAAGAGTACTGTGCATTCACACTGGTGTTATATGGTGTGAGGAGACCACCCTCAAGGTTTTTTTTTATATTAGCTCACTAAATTGCAACAAATATACCATCAAGAAGTCTTGTTGCTGAATGAAAAATTTGCTGTGCCTTTCCTGAATCCAGGCAACTCACTGAACCTGCATTTGTTGTGTATTGATTGTACCTGATCATACTAAATTGTACTTTCTGTTATGGTGTCTTTGTACTTTTCTGTATTTTCATTAAGTTACCTGATTGTAAAGTGTCCTTGAGTATGAGATTTTTTTAAAAGTTGCAAAAAAGGTTTTACTGATTTTCTAAGGGAATGCAAATACACATCCTGTACAGATAACACACCTGTAAACTGTGCAGTTACCGTATTAGCTGAATTTAGAAGTTGAGAAAAAAATATAACATTAAAAAATGCCATATTTAAGTTTATTTCCTACAGAGGACGTGTTGGACTTATGTGTCATTTGAACAGGGGTGTTCAAACTGATTAAGGAGTTATGTTAAATAATTAATAGGAAATTATACTTTATTGTTATTGTAAATGGTATATATTGCATTAGAAGGCATCATACTGTAGTATATTGTATTATTCAGCACATTGTATCTTACAATGTATTCTGGACATTGTATTACACTGTGTTATACTGTATTATTCTGCACTGTACTTAGATGAAAGTTTGATGATAATGTAGCTGTCCCAGTCATTTTCACTTCATTCTGTACATACAAAAAAGATGGTTCTTCAAGGGTTCTTTAGCAAAGACAGTGCTTCTATATAGAACCATGACCACTTAAAGAACACTTTGCATGATTCAATGGTTCTTTGCATCATGAAATCGTTCTTCAGATTGATGAAGAAAGTGTTGTAGATGGAACTTTTTTGAAAAGTGTTCTATATAGCACCAAAAACGGGTTCTTCTATTGTTACAAGCTTGACACCGCACAGATAGAAGAACTCTTTTTGGGCTCCATCTGAAGATTAATTTTACCAAGAACCATTTAAACATGCAAAGGTTTCTTTGAGTGTTCACGGTTATATATAGAACCATTTTCTTTATTAAACAACCCTTGAAGAACAATCTTTTTTTAAGAGTGTACTGCCTTTGCGATTACTTATTGTTACATGTTATCTGGCTTACAATAGATAGATAGATAGATAGATAGATAGATAGATAGATAGATTTCTGTCCATAATATTTGTCATTGGACAAAATGTTTGCCCAGCACTAGAACACATTCAGGCTGTCTTGAAGTCTGTGGCATCAGAAATGCTGAAAGATGTTTGCTTGACCGCTCTAATTGTTTACAATGACCAAGCTGTTATGATAATCAAGATACTCCTTTATGTTCTCCTTTGATAAGTTCAAAAAATTCTTACCAGCTCTCGTCTCAGCCAGGCCAGAGCACTCTCAATGTCCAGTCGTCCAGTGTGGTCACGGTCCATGCTCGCAGTCCTGTATGCGTCCTCTGCTGCCGGCTGCTCTCTGAACATCACTGCTGCTTTGCAGTCATTAAAGGTAGCTTCTTTACAGAGAAATCTCTAAGTCTGGTCAGAACCACTTCCATTCTCTTAGGATTAACTTCTGAAGAAGTGTCTTGGTTACAGCTACTTTATCTAAAGCACTTTCTCAGCTGTAATGAGGACAGCTTTGTCTTTCAGATTCTATTTTTGGTCACTTTATCAGCCCTACCTGCCTGCTCTTTCTAAGAAATCTGAGCTGAACACTAGTGATGGTTCTCCCCTGGGAAGGGTACTGCTGTGGAACCTCTTCCTCTTCCACAACTTATTTGGAGTTACCAGCAATGTATGTGTTTGTGTGAGAGAGTGACGCAGAGGGACGTCAGCACTGTCTATTGTGTGACCCACTGACGTTCTTGTTTACCATGTACCATGTACCACACACACACACACACACACACACACACACACACACACACACACACACACACACAGGGATCCTCCCTTGCTGAGAACATGTGGACATGGAGTTGCCATGGTTATCTGAACAGTGCTACTCAAGACAACTGGGCAGTCTATGGAATGTCCTTGGCACAGTCTGAAGACACAGCAAGTAACAAAAGAGGTAAGATGGAGTGGACTTTCTTTTTTACATCTGTTTAAGGACTGAGTGCAAACACAAACATATACACACACAAAATAAATGTGCACAAGTCAAGAACTGTGACCTATTCTCTGGTAAAGCAGGAGTTGGAATTGGGATTTTGAGTGTATGGGTTAATCCTGCTCTAAAGGCAAGACAGTAGAAGTGTAGCGATACACATTTGCAGGTTTGATATGATTTCTGATTCAGTGATAAAGACTTGATTTGATTTTTTGATGGATTGTGTTAAAATGTCTTGAGTGGAAAGTACATGTTTGTGTTTTTTTATAACCTGATGTTTCAAAACAGAACAATAAAATAAAAAGTCTGGAGATGAGTCGGGGTGTGTGGAGTCAGTACAACTTAGAAAATATAATTTCAATGGTTTATGGTACAATTATGTTCCCTGACTAAAGGTACTGAGATGTACCCTTGAGTGTACCACCCAAGTGAGAAGAGAGGTACTGCCCAAGTGCCAGTTTAATACCTTTTTTTCTGAGAGCGTTAAATGGCCAGCTTTAATACACACTTTTATAATGTATAAAAGTATGGTTTTATAACCTTATAAAGATTAACTCACCTAGTTTGCATTGCAGTCTGTGTAGTTACTGAATAATAAGCCTTAGTATGTCATAAGCCTGAGATTTTAAGGGGGTTAATAACATGCTGGGATTAAAAACAACTCCAGAATCAACACTAATCATTACTCCCATTTTAATTCTAAACTTAGTTGTAAACTTACTTTTGTAAACTTAGTTCTGAGCAATGACAGTGGTTTCCACAAATGAGAGACCCAGGTTAACTGGTAAACATTAACTCTGTAACACTGTTGAGTTTCTGTTTGTGGAAATTGCTCATATTCTCCAATCATGAGAAAATTTACATCTACATAGTTTGCTATATACATCACTAGCTTAACCAACTGCATGCTATCATATCCTCTCTGTGTTGCTTCAAACAACTCCCTCAAATGAGCAGCACTTTTAAAGTACAAAAATAGCTGCGGCCCATTTAGAGCTATATTTAAAACTGAATTATTCAACCACTTACATCATTCCAACAAAGAGCCCCGAACTTATCTGACGCCACAGACCTCAAGCCAGCCTGAATGAGTCCAAGGTTGATTTATGAGAGGGAGTCTAATTCTTAGCAACTAGCCACCTCACTGAAGCTGGGTTTGTGTCTCTGAAGAGGAATATTCAAATCACTGGCAAATCACAACTCTACATGCAGCCTAACTTCTTCATGTAAAACAACACTTTTGTCTTATATAACAAAGATTATAATGCACAGTGCTGTCTATTTCAAAAGAGCAGCATATGACTACTGAAACAATCCCCAAAAGTCCAGCACAAGCACAGATAGACTTCTTTTGCCCCCAGGCTGTACCCTTTTGGTTGTTGTGTATAATATCTGTTGTTAACAATGAACCATTTATGTAGTCAAACTTTAATATCCATTTCAGCTCAGCTCCGCTCCGAAATAGGTTCCTTAGATGCCCCCCGTACTACTGGTGTCTGTGGAGATTTTCATTGAGCATGTTTGGCCTGACAAGTGAGGAGAAACAGTGTGAGGAAGCTATTTAGCATTTTGAATGTACAACCTTGTAAACAAAACAAACCTATGATTAGACTTACTATACTGAGATGTCATATTTATATATATCAACATTAAAACACAAAAACAAATAATATTAACAGAAATATTAACAGAAACAAATCTAAAGACTCAGATTTGTTACCTATTACAATGGTATTTTTTTCCTTCCATTGTGGCCCTAAAATTCTTCTCATTTGCATGTTTGATATAAATATTTTAGCAAAATACCCCAATAATGCTAAATATGATGATAAGAAAAAGGAAGAGTTATGGTGTTATGGTGTGAGTCAAAAAGTGATCATTGTAGCCAAGAAGTTTTGAAAATGATTTCAGGACAGGTTACTTTTTTGGACAACCATCTCAGCACTAACCCCCGAATTTATCTTAAGTAATTTCCAAAAGAGGCTGGAACATGAGACTTTTTGGATGGTTAAAAGGTGACTGTTCAATTGCTGCAAACTTTCGCAGGTGACATTGAGCTCACTTCACCAGTCAGACCAGCTGCTGTGACTCATTCCACCAACACTGGACCTCCACCAACACGCCTATGAGCAAAACCGCTCCGCTGGGGAGACCATACCCTATACCCCTGGCATCCACCTATCATCACAACATAGGTACAACAAAGACTAATGTCAGAATGCTGTCTGAGCTCTTCACTCTGCAACTGGGCCTCAGACAGTCAGCATCCAGAACAGGCTGTCATGCTCCATCACTCTAAACACTGGCGCCCCCAGGGCTGTGCACTGAGTAGGGTTGCCACCTTTCCAGTATTTTCCTGCATAATCTTGGTATTGGGTTGTCCAGGAAAAAATTAATTCCATACCTGGACAAAAAATGACCTGGAATTTGAGCGTTTTCATATCGCCAATGTCAGAACAAAACCTTATATCCCCAAAATAGTAACCTTACAGGACATTTCAAAACATTTTCAAAACATTTGACACCTTTAACAGATGCTAATGCCACAAAACATTAGAGCATTTCTATTGATTTTTTCATCACAAAATATGAAATACAGCTGTTATAGTGTGCAAAAAAGTAAAAAATGGTCAAAAAGTTAGCATTTCTCATCATGTTTAAACTGCTTCTTTTTATACAATCAAGCCATTTGTATACAAAGAATGGGTTTGATTGGTTCAGATTGCCCTCAGTGTAAGAACAATTGTTTGGGAAAGGTGCACTGTTGGTGACATGTTTAAATGCTAGGCTGCGCTGAAACGCAACAACTGAGATTAGATTGAACTGACATTTATCTACTTTAGATTGCTATGTTAGCACAGCTACCTTTCCACTGAATATAGTCACAAATCCAGGAGTTTTACAGGGCTGAGGTGGCAACCGTAGCACTAAGTCATCTACTGGACATCTTGCTCATCCATGACCGTGTTGCCAAACATAACAGCAACCATGATACTACACTTGTAGGCTCATCTCCCACAACCACGTTGCAGCCAACAGAGCAGGTGAGGCAACTGGAGGTCTGAGGCAAGGATAATAATGTCTCTGAATGTCAGCAAGACAAAAGTGATGATAGTGGACTTTAGAAGGATGCAAGTGTTTCAAACGCCTCTGCATGTTAGCTGTACTATAGTGGAAGCAGGGCATAGCTTCCTGGGAGTGCACATCACTGACAAACTCACCTGGTCCTTGAACACCCCCTCCTTAATGAAGAAGCCACAACAGCCCTACTCCCTAAAGAGACTGAGGAGGACCAGTATGTGCACAGGCATCTTTACCTGCTTCTACTGAAGCATCAGAGAGAGCATCTGACATAGAAACTGCTCTGCCTCAGACAGGAAAGAACAGGTCAAGATTTCCTACTATCAAGTATATCTACACCATGGAGTAGAAAGAAAGCCTGCAACATTAGGAAGGACCTCTCTCACCCCTCATACCATACTGTGAGTACACAGGCTACAGCGCACCCGGGCCAAGTTTAGTTCCACCTTTTGCATCTATAGTCACTTTACAAGTAAGATATACCTTATGCACTCATCGTACACTGATAATAATACAGGTACACCAGTCATTGCTGATGTGGGCTGACAGCTGGTATTATCTCACCCCATTGTCCACTGTCTAGTCTCTACTGCCCCTACTACTCTATTGTATATTGTATAGAATTATTAGTATTTATTGTTTTTTACTGTCATCTGCTGTCCTGTTTTAAATGTAGCACTGTGCCCTGGAGGAAATACATTTTGATGCTCACACATTTGCAGTGAGATAATAATATGATGATGATACAGTGAATGACAATAAAACTTTGATAAGCAATATGCTGTGGATTAATTTACGTATAATTCAAATTTGTTGCTTCTCAAAAAACATCTGTGCATGGGCCTAGATTTAAATCTGTGATTCTGTAAGCATGTTACCTTTTTTCAACATTGTTATCATTCAGATTATCAAACAAACTGTCAATATTGCTTCTGATTGAAGGGTTTTGCTATTCTACACCTTTTCAATAGAATCCCTTATCTGAGGTCAAGCTTAAAACCAAAATTGACCTGTTTTACCTGGTTATATTAAACACAATTTATCAAACATTTCCCTTTAAAAGAAAAATCCGCGCTTTCCTGTGATCTTTGAAATGTAATTCCCACCTTTAAAATGAATTACACCATTGTGCACCAGTGGGTGGGATAAATGATATTAACCAATAAGATCTTGTTTCATTTCTCCCTCTTATCATCATCAAATGAACCTGCTCAACTCAGAGTTTGAAAGAAAGGAAGGAAAATGCATTATGATATCTAATTCACAATGACTTTAAAAAGCCTGGGCAAGACAAGCCGTAAAGGTGACTGAAATGCAGACTGCAAGGCCAGCTATTGTTCACAAAGCCCCTTTACCTCCCCCTCGTGGTACGTGTGCGACATTGCTCTTTTTAAGGGGTCATGAAGCGCAAAAGCAACAAGTACTTGCTATTGTTTATGGCTTTTATTTAAAGGTTAGTATTTGCTTTTGTTTTTAGCTTTCTTGCAAAATCTAACTAGTAGCTATACCTAAAACCCTTTTTCCTAATATTTATCATACAGTTCAATATTCTACTTTTTGCTACTTTGACGTGTACGGATGACAGTGGGTTAAGATACACAGCTGAACACACGTATGAAAACATAAGCTACAGCTGTTTATTTGACATCTAACCTTAATAAATGGTTTAACAGAAAACTTGGGTGCCTATGGAAAACACATGGACTTTTAAACATTCAGTCTATAGCATCACAGCATTTGCACAGGGCTGAGGGGAAGAAAACAAGTCATGACTGAGCACTGGAAGTGCTTGCATTCACACTGACAGTCAGATCAGCAGGTTTCCTTTTCCTGTGCCTGCTCCTCTTCTTTTTTTCTTCGTCTGTTTTTTTGGGGTGCTGCGGCATTGGTTTCTTCTTCTTTTTCAGGCAGCTCAGGGGGTTGGGGTTGCCCGATTTCCTCTTGCGTTTTTTTCCCCGCCTCTCCTCCCCATCCTTGCTGAGGCCCTGCTCGGCTTTCAGGTTCTGGAGGCTCTGCTGCTCGGTCGGGCTCACCAGCTCACCCAGCTGTACTGCTTCCACGTGCTTCTGAGAACGCCCCGAGGGTTTCTCCAGCACTATGGTGTTTTGGATTATATAGAGCAGAGGAACGCCAGGAATCTCCATCAGGCTTGCTGTCAACTCTCGATCCTACAAATTGAGATTAGAAAATACAACCATTTAACTTCCCATGAGTAATTTCTGCACATTCTGTTAAAAACAGTGAGTCTAATTATTGGTATATACATGGTCCTGTTTTAACCTGCCACACTTTTAGGGTAGCTTTCAAATCAAGACACTACAAATTGAGTAGTTGAATAGATAGATCATTACCTGTGTCGCAACAAAGTAGTGATGTGGATTTGTCTGTCCGAGCATTGACAGCAGGCACTGGGATGCAGAGACGGGCTCTTTGCTGTGTTTACACCTCCGTACCTGAAATCTCTGCAAGATGAGTTTAGCTCCATACAGGTCTTTTGAAAGACTGTCAAGTTCCTTCAGTGCACAGCTGTAGAAAAGAGAGATCAAAGTCATTGTGAGAAGTGGCTAAATTGTCTTCCTTCATTATCAGACATTTTGATCACTAGATCCACAAATGCAATAAGTGTAAACCAAAATGTACAAAATGTCTTCTACAGAGAACACACTTCTGCTCACTTCAAGGCACAATCTCTGTTTATTTGCTATATTTAACACATATATTGGAAAAAAAAAACATAGAATGTTGCCTGTGCGAAAGTTGTTGCACATTGTATAGTTTTTTTTCCCGATAAATGTGTTAAATTTAGCAGATAAACAGAGATTGTAAGTTTAAAAATAGGGGTGGGTGATATGGAAAAAATACTATTTCGATATGTAAAGAAATTTATGATACACAATTTATGTATCACAATATTTTGGCACACAGACAAAGTGCGCTAGTAACATCATATTTAAAAACTGCTGTGAAAACTATGAATGCACAGATTATTATGCAACAGTGGGTTATAGTATGTAACATTTTAAATTTGTTTATGAATAAAACACTGGGGTGTTCAAACTTTTGCACATTACTGCATGCATGTGTGTATAAACATAAAATGTTTATTTAGGTCTCTAACCTGGTGTATCTGTAACCTTTTTCGCTTTCATCACATAGTAACTCAACCAATGTCCAAAACAAATCAAACAGCTGTCTTTGAGGAGAGTGGTTTGATGTGAAATGCTCCATTCTAGAGAAACGTTCCAAGTCAGATGTGTTCGCAGTGGTGTTGATAGGAGGACGTCTGAGTCTAATGCCTCTGAAAGTTCCCTCACAGAAAGTTATTACATGAAGTGATTAGACAGATGCTGCCTGATGTCTGATACATTGTTTTATGATAGTTTTGTGATAAGGTTACGGCTTAAAATGTATTTTAATCAATTTATTGTAATCCCTTCATGGCAGATTGGTACATGCAAAGCAAAATAGTCCCTAAAGAAAACTTATTTTTTTCTGTTTTTCTATTATTTTACCATCAACATTACATATAAAAACGAGTGTAGGGTCACTGGTGGTTTTGGACAGTAGGTCCAATAAAATGGCTATATTTGTGTTGTAGACATGGCGACCCCTGGTTCCCATCACCACCACTGTAAAGAAATACGAGTCTCTACAATACACCATTGCACACCAAGCCACTCTGAATGACTCTGTTTACCTCTCAAGCACTGATTTTTTAGAAATTTTGAAAAATTGTTGGCATTCCCCTTTAATAATAAACTGGCATCGACTTACTTTGTGGTGCAAAGTTGGACTTCTCCCATAAAGTACTTGGGCATTTGCTCTTTGATTTGGATCTTATTCTTCAACGCTGCTTGACAGAAAGTCCCATCGATCAATATTTGAAAAGGTTCCCGAAAACCAAAGTTGTACTTGTAAAAGCTGATGGTTTTCTTCGCCTGCTTCTGTCGTTTGATCTTCATTGTGCCGAAGCTGCTTCTCTGCTGCTGCTGGAGCTACTGTAGATTAACTTAACGTTACTGCTCAGACTGGACACTTCGGCTTATTATTTGATGTATTAACAGGCCTTGCAAGCCGCAAAATAAAACTGACCACCGACACAAAGTCAGTATAGTTAACGTCACTGAACTAGATATAAAAAAGAAAATTAGAAACTGTCACCTGGTACTCAGCATGGTACTCTCGGAGTACCAACGAAGCTTGACCGTGTGGAAACGCGGAACGTTAGATAAACAAAGGAAATAATGTCAATTTAAGGGAAAATATGTAGCGGCATAACCTGAATAAACTAATAGAATATAAACAGAGTTTCTAAATAAACACACAAAACTGTATGACGTTATATAACATCTTGTTTGTGACTGATGTTGAGACTTTTGTCCACATCATTTAGGTTAGGAACGACTAAGCGTAAAGCGGTTTGTTTCCCATCGTATTATCCGGAAGGTCTCAGTTTAGGTCTTGCTCTCCTCGTGCTGGTAAAGATGGCGCTGCGCAGAGATCCCGCGTCTGGAAACACCCTGGATTCCCCTGTAAAACAGATCCAGATCGAAGGCTTGGTAAGATAATGTGCTTCTGAAGTTTGTACAGTTGTGTCCACAGACGGACCGAGCTGGTGTTGGTTCGTTTAACACGTCAGACTCTCAGGAGCAGACGAAGCTGGAGTCGGCTTCTTGTTAGCCAGCGTCTTGTTCGGATTTTCCCGTTCCACCTTAAATGGTGCAATAGTTATAATCATAACGTCTGAGGTGAAAGTAGCTGTTGCACCGTTTAAGGTGGAACGGAAAAATTTGAACAAGAAGCTGGCGGACAGAGAGCTGACTCCAGCCTCATCAGGAGCAGCGAGGGGCCCGGAGCTGAAGCGGGTATAGAAAGATGATGAGATGCCGCACAAACAAAACCTCCAAATAAGTAAACATATAAATAAAAAAAAGGGGAAGTAACTGTAGGATGCCTCACCAAAGCACCCAAACCCGCATACTCTCGTACAAACTAGGTTAGCACATTGAAAGAGTACACCTCCGTTAGAAGCTCATTCATTTATATAGTGTAGTGTAGTGTGTGTGTTTTTGTGCGTTTTTGGGCGACCACTTAACTGAATCTCCAATGGCTGCATACTCCCTACGTTGTCCCCTACGTAGTACACTAGCTACATGGGTTCTGAAACAATGGTTTCATCCAGGCAGTGCGTTACATTTCTAAGAAAGAGTCTTATTCGCGCAGATCCCTAGTTGACGCTAGTGCGCTCTATATGGGTGCCCAGAAGCCACAGCCTCACCACTCGCCTAGTGCACTATATAGCGAACAGGAAGCTGTGAATTGAATTTGAGATTTAGCCCAAAACCCAGGACTGGGTTAGTAGGAACGTTATTTGCCTCTTTTGTTGGACAAGCTTGACAATTTGGCAGGTCTCTGACTAACACTCCCCAGACATGTCCTCACCCTAAACAAAGAACCAAACAGGTACTAGACAGTATTGACAAAATTATCACTGTTTTTTCCAAATATATGACAGATATGATTATTAGGTTTCCATTAATAGAGTTAATGTACCTCCGTGTTCTGAGTACTGCTACACAATGCTAAAATATGTCTTATAAAGATGACTTGTTTGGATTGGACTGTTTTTTTTTTCCTTGATTATGCCGTCAGATACCTTACACAATATAAACTTTAATCAGATAGAAAGCACATTTCCGGAAAGGAAACTAACTTACTTATTTTTCCCCAGCAAGCTACACATTTGACTGTAATGTAAATTGTCAGGGCGCAGGTACCATGAGTAAAGTACAATAAATAGCCAAAGATCATACTGAAAACTAAAAAACTGCTTGTTAACAAGAGCACCATTATTTTAGTTTTACATTGATAGTAATGCTCATTATATGTCAAATATATCTGTAAAATATTGCTGAAACTGAAATGTGGTATGTGAAGACCTTGACACATCGCCATACACTATCACAAACAAAAAAGCAACACTGCACACAAGCCAAAAGACTTTTATTAGATTGTTATGAGAGAGAATTATAAGTATAACTGAACAGGCCAGTCCATTTATATTTGTCATTTAAATCTCTATATAGAAATAAAAGAAAGCTGCTTACTTTCAGTTAGCTTTGTTTGGATGCAAGCTGCTCACAGAGAAACATGTTTCATAATTATATGAAATTGCATAACAACATGAGTACTACACAATATATGATTTATTTTTATTTACAATTATTATTGTATTGATTTTGATCTTTTCATCCTGACATGACAGAAGCAATGTGCAAGAGATGCAAATCACTGATGTGTGCTCTGAACATACTCCTGATGCATTTCTTTGGGTGTTTTTTGAGTCAGGGTGTTCACATGATTGATTTAATAAATGTAGATATAAAATAAGACGGGCTAATCTTTAACTATTTCTCATCAAGAAATAGGCTTGATTCAAAAGCTGCTGGCTGCTTTAATGGAATATGGCAAAAATATATGATGATGCTTGGTAGAGGTGAGCGATATGGCAGTAATATAGTATTGCGATACTTCAAGATGTTTTCACAGTGCGTGATACGTCATGCCTTTTTCAGACATCTCAGTTAGACCAGAGAAAAAAGAACCTCAAATAAAAAAAAATACTATTAAAAAATCTGACTACAATGATTTTTATTCAATATTTTCCATACTCTGTTGCACTAAATCCAGTTAAACAGGACTAATTTTGCTCTCTTTATAATGAAACAGGCATTTGGTCAGAGTCCTACAAGCACTGATATCCACAATGTGCTCAAAAAGTGTATTGTTTTGTGATATAATTTGTCAGAATAACAATATGTATTGTCTTATTGCCCAACCTTAATATTTGGAAGCATTTTCGTGATGATTGATGTATATCAAAATATTAAATTTTTTGGGATTGAATGAGTTGAAACAGACAGAAAAGCCTCAGTAGTGCCACATAAAAAAAAACTGAGCACACTCAATTGTGGTCAGTGTTTTACATGCTGCTGTGCAGTGTAATTCATTACAGTATTAAGCTATCATATTGCCACCTCTAGCTACAGCCGATACAACGCAAAAAAGTCTCTTCCTAAAATCTAAAGAAAATCCCGTTTTGAAAGGGTAAAGAAACCTTAATATTGGTGTTACTGCTATTGAACATTCATTACTGCTCTCTGTGCAAAAGCATATCGTGAATGAATTGGGCTCCCGCTTGTGCCATGTACAATCCATGCCTCTAAATGATGTGTAATAGCCTAATAAATGTAGACATTAAGTTATTTAACAGAGAGCCCTTTACTAAGACTGCATAGCTGGTTTAAAGTGAGAAGAAGAGAGCCAGTGAGCCAGACTAAAACCTGCTTAAAAAGCCTAGTGGCAGAACACCAGACGAAATGTGAAAATGAGTTGATGGTAGTGCTGCATCAAAGACGTCTGTGCTATGGGGGGAAAAAAGGATTCTAGATGTATGTGTGTTGACGGTACCTTTTAAAGTGGGGTTTATTCTGACCTTTTTCCCCTCTTATCCATATTTATGTGTTGAAAGCCTTACAAGTACTTCTTACTGCACTAGTTTGGGCTTTTGAGGAAAGTCTCTGCCAAAGCTTTAAGCTCACAGGCACTTTGTTTGTTTACTTTCATGCTCAAGGTAGCACATTTTGTTTTAGGATGTTGCCTAAGAAAAGCTGCAAGCAAAGTTTTCATTGCATAGCTCATTGATTTCCAATGGCTGCCTGTTTCCCACCTTCAGCGAGAAGCCTGCTAGCTGGGAGCTGCTGCCTGGCAGTTCATGAATGGGTCCTTACCATGTTTCTTTCATACTTCAGTATAAAGCATGTGCTTAGCATAGTTAGCTTCCCTTTTTACCCATAAGTTGCTACAACATGTCTCTTTGAGTTCCAATTTGTTTATTCCCTGCTGTAATCTGTGACTTGCTCATACTTAGACCAGAAAATAATGACTCCTGATTATGTTGTATGGATGTTGGATGGACCCACCAGCTCAAACCGATCTGTGACTGAGTGGGTTTTTGTGTGTGGTGAGGATAGGTTCAGGATAATAATTCGTCCTTTCCCTGTTACCTGCAGCAAGAGTTGCCAAAGACAGATGTATATAATTTTTAACATAATAGTGATTTAAAACTTTCCAGATGTCTGCTTGTAAAACACACTGTTGGACAAGTGCTGTGAAGATTTTGATGACACTTTGTTTTGTGGCAACTTTAAAGCTCCAGTGAGGAATCACTGCAGTTCACAGGCAAGTTTTTGTTACAGCAACAGAAGAAACTGTTGCTGTATCTTCAGCCATTAAAAGGTATGAGCTGTTTGCCAGTAGTGATGCATCTGCAGCAAGTCAGTGCTGGCCTGTGTTACTGGCCAGCTGATATTTCACATTTTATCATTGTTATCTGTCTCAGCGTTTCCTCAAACCTTATATAGGCAGGGTGGTCTGTTGAGCCAAACTCACCTGCCATTTGGCTTGAATAAAGTACAGACTGTTAGATGTAACTGCCAGGCTATTATAATAATTCCAGGCTATATAATATAAAATTCCTGTAGCATTCTTCAAGCCCAAATACTTAAAAGCAGATCAATTTAGGCTTTCTTATAGAATTTCAGACAGTCTGTACAGTCTTTTGTGTTGGTTTTAAGAACTGTTAACACTACTGTTATAAATTTCAATAGAAGTATATGAAGATTATTCTTTTGCTTTGAGTGGAATGTAAAGCACTGTCACAAATGAGTTCTTCTGATGTTAATTAACTGACTGTAAATGACTAAATTTTAAACTAAACTCAGTCTTTCACAGCTGCATTTCTTGAAAATAAATGTACAAACAGTGTGAAACTTTGTGGATTCACATGCATGTTTCATTGTATTTTTAAAAATAGTTCTGTGAGATGATATTACTCCAGCTGTGTTTTATGTATATGCTTTTGATAATGCCACATACGCATGACAACTCTAGCTGTAGCTTTGAAGGGTCTGGCACCCGTATAAAGGGTCTTTTTGATATACAGCTCTCTGTAAAGTTCATATGCACCTCTGAAGTATACCTGGTTCTGCCATAAGGCCACATTATTTTTCATATGCTAGGCATAAAACTGCATCTTCTGCTTTGGAGATGCTGGAACCTTATTCACTTATCAAACACATTCCAATCGAGAAGTCATTGCAGAATGATTGAAAACAAATTAACTGTTCTGATGAAATGAATCCTCACCACCATGATACTACAATTTAAAAACATTTGCTCTTAACAGCTACATTAAGTGGTTTTCAGAATATTGCAGTCTTATGGAGCCTAGAGTTTCCTGTAGTTATTCTTGTGCTAATGGTTTTCAGTTTGTACATTTTACAGTCAGTGCTGCTCTGCTCCTGTGCCTTGTAAGTTCAGGCATTTATTAAGTCTTCCTTTATTTCACTCCTAAAGTAGTTCAGTAGATGTCCATCGTGTACTGCAGGTTTAGCCTTGTCTGTGTTTCAGATATTTCCCCTTCTCGATTAAGTGATGTTGCTAACTTTGCAGTAACCCAACTTCTTGATAGAGACTTTTTTTTTTATTGTCATGTCATTGTTATCGATTAGTTGCAGTTCTGTTGCTGACTTCTCAGATCTGTTTACGTGACCTAGCACATTTTTGATTTGCTTGCACATCACTGTGTACTGACAGGGAGTGAGAAACTAGGTCATCTTTCTTACCTGTTTTTTCCTGGACCATTGACCATGGCTGCTGGCGGGATCGGTGGGAATTAAACTCACCGATGGTTGAATCAGAGCCTGACAAATGTTAAAATGTTACCTGAGGTCACACATCCAGCAAAGTCTGTAACTTTTCCAACTTTTCTTTTTTATTTAGCGTCTCTTCTGTTTTTATAAATCTAAATAATGTGACGCACTGTAATGACACTGAACCACTCCTGTCTGACTTTTTCATTGTGCGATAGCTCTAAGCATCTGTTCGTTTGTCATTCAACTCGGCTGTTTTCTGAGCAGCTTGGTCTGTCGTTTTCTGCAGTAATTTCATAACCTCAAAATTAGCATTAGGACCTTCTGATGATGGAGTGTAATAAGTGTGAGCAGAAGTGGCTGCCATATGTTGGCTTTGCTTTTGGTGAGTGTTAGTGATGCTGTTCGTGTTGCTGTCAGCTCAGCAGCTGTGTATTCCCTTCGCTGTCACTTCTCTGAACACCCACTTCCCTCAAGTGCCTGCCTCTTAACTATTAGGTTGAGTTTTATTAAGGGTTGCTGGCATTCTGTCGAGAGGAATGACTCTCCCCTTTGCTAACCCTTAGACAAAGCACTGTCTTCAGCTGACCTTGTCTATAATCTAAAGTAATCAAGGAGACAGTATTGATTGCCAGGTTTGATTTGGCTAGTCAAGTACGTACTAGAATGCTTGTTAGTTCTGTATTAGCATAGGTTGCTAACTCATTCTCTATAGGTTGCACTATTCATAAAACTTCAAAACCAGACAGTGAAATGAGATTTATGGAAGCCTCTTCTTTTGTATTGTTTTCCCTCATTTACTTCAGTGTTCCTCATTGTTGTAGACATTGCTCCACTCTGCAGATGTACCACAGTTTTTTGATGACTACAAATAGCCTCGACATAGAAAGCAGGTGGATTAGCCACAGCTGCATCGTGGTAGGTAAGCAGCTTAATCAGAGAGCTCTACAAATCCTTGGCAACACACTTTTTTTTCCCCCTCCTCTCTTTTGCTATGTGAAACTTTTTTTCACTTTTTGACCTTTCAGGTAAGAAGCAAACCAATCCCAAGCCAATTAGACACGAATGCTCTTGTATCAAAAGCAGCAGCTATGCGACGTTTCTGATAGACCCAGAGGGGTTTTATGTGTGGGCGCATATTTTCAGGATTCGCCTAATTTTAGTTCATCTAGGGTTGCTCTCTTTGTGCTTTTGAGAGCTTCAGAAGCTGAAATGAGCTAAAGCCACTGCCTTCTAGACAATGTGTACCACCCAAGCCTTTTGTCTAGACAGTCTTTTGTGAATGGTAATTGCGATAACAGAAGCATAGGCTCTGACTTAAACGGCTCGGTGTATTTTGATACTGAATTTTCAAATAAGACTATTACATTAGCAGGCAGCAGTCTGATTTGCAGTCTGATTCCACTGTTGCTCCTCAAATGATTTCAATTCTGTTATCTGGCCTAAGGCCCTGGACCACAAAGGAATATGTCGGAGAATGCTTTTTGCATTTGGTGTAAAAGTGATAGGCCTGGACTTCTGCAGCTGGCCAGCTGGGGGCAGGCTTGGTCTACTGAAAGCCCAGATGAGTTTGAGATTTATCCACACATTACCTCGTAGCCTATCATTTCAAACAGCAGGATTAGATGTCAAGCTGTCTGAAACATGGTGAACTGTGAGAGCTGTTATAATACTATTTTAGATACACCAGCAGCATTTTTTTTTTCAGAGTAGCAATTTGATAGAGGGAAAAAGACTTCTTTGGGGATTGTGTCTTCTTTTTGAAGATTCTGAACATTTCTAAATGGTCAGAGAAGAGCAGGTCTCACAGTGATTAGCCATTCAGCAGACAGCACAGTGCAGGCTGACAGAGGTGGAGGGCGGTCACTCCATAGCTCATTACAGAGCCAGCTGTTTGTGTTTTTCTCCAGGCCTCTAGAGGCAGCGTGCTAACTGCACCAGAGCTGCTGGGGGTTGTACCGATGAGCAGAGAGGAGGAGCTCTGTCTCTTCTGGGTCAATCAGATGCTAAATAGTGCAGCTGAATTCCCCCCTCGATTAACTAACATCATGATTAACTTTAGCTGCTAATGAATGTCCCACAAGAGCCTGCACTTTTTTGTCTATATAAATTGAATATGATTGCAAATTTCATAAAGAGTGACGAGTCGTTCAGGAGAAGCATCTGCTGGTTTTTAAAACCGGTGCCCTCGCCATTAGCAGGCTGATCAGTGGGACCTAATGGAAGGGAACCCAAAGTCATTGTGTTCTGGCCTGGCTTAGCGATCAGAGGACAGAAGAGTTTAAAGTTTGTGGCCTTACTATAGAGAGAGGCTCCACACAATCTCTACACGTGCTTTTTATTTCTGTTATCCCGATGGGAGATACAAGCTCCATTAGTGACTTCCAACCTGGCACATGTTTCGGATGCTTCGGAGTGTTTAGAAGTTGCAGTAACTCACTGGCAAATGTGGGAAATGGCAGAAGGTGAGCGTGAGTGCGGCTGAAAGATTGCCCCGATGGCTTCCTGGGGAGCCGGAGAACAGCAGCGTTCGGCTCAGGAGTGTGGATTAATAGTGCCGGGGCAGGGCTTGATTCGCCGTAAGCTCCCAGCGCTTCTGAAGCAGGAGTAAAAGAGATTGATGGCTGTGTTGCAGCAAAGGGTGCTAAAAAAGAGGCAGGCGAGCGCGAGGAGAGCAGGAAATAAAGCAGGAGTGAGGCGCGGAGTGTCCTTGAGCGTGCTCAGATGGTTGCCTGCCACAGTGTCTCCAGGGCTGAGTCCATGGCTGCGAGAAGCGACCAGAACCAGCTGCTGAGATGCTTAGTTGTTCATAAAACCTTGCTCAATTGTGCAATGTCTAGTAGGTCAGAATCTTCAAATGTTCCAGAAAAGAGACCACTGTAATTCCTTGTGATCACTCAATCATTTTACCTACTTCAACTGGAAGATTCCTCATTCTCATAACTTGCATGCTTTCATAGTAGTTACCAAGTATTGTATGGTAGTTACTGAATAAGTCTTAAAGGGCCTCTTTCCTAGACAATTCTTATTTTTTCTCTTTGAGGTCCGCTTCTAACATTTGTGTTTGTGAAATGAGTTTGATGTAGTATTTAAGCTTTTTTTTGGTTTATAACAAGTTTCAAAATGTACCGCTCACTCCCCAGTCCTTATAGTCTATGTAGTCCATATATGGAGATTAAGCTGCGAGAACAGTGATTTCTTGAAAAATAATGCATTTACATATATCTGCCTATTCAGACTACAGCAGTTTCGATCCACCCATTCCCACTGATGTTATAAGGAGTGTCTCAGCCTGGACTGCTTTTTGAATGAGATGCAATGCAGGACAGCCAGATTACAGATCTTGTACGTATATCAGTCTTACAGGCACAGTAGCAGAAACAGCCTGTTTATTTTCTAATGGATAAAGTGGTTGAAAATTGGTCTGATGGAAATGAATCATGACTGGTTTTGGTACATAAACCCACACAAAACGGGGGCCTTAGTTTCTCAGTTTAATTATCATTTTAAAATGCAGAAAAAGTGATTTTGTAAACCCACATGGTCAATTCAGTAAGTAAACAGCTTGTTAAGGTCACGTTTCCTTCCACCAGCTCAGTGCTAAGACACCTCCTCCCTTGTGGGTCTTGGAGGCTTAGTGTGCCTGACAGAGGGACTTGTGGGACTGGCACTCAGCACTCCACTCCACTCTCAGTCTGGATCTGCCATGACGGCCTACCTGTGACCTTGGCTCTGTTCAGGCTCAGCCGCTGAGGCGCAGGAGAAAGGACGTGCTCATGGGGCTGAGCTGTGGCTGGTCGTTTTGCGGGAGAGTGGAGTTGTCGACATGTTGTTTCCTCACATTCTTTGTTGAATTTCAGTGCTTGGGCAAATACCTCTCCCATGTGGAGTGTGTCAGGTCTCAAGCCAGTGCATGTTGTTTTGTGGCTGTGTAAGGGCCTGAGCTGATCACCTGTGACAGTTTTGTGAACGCATGGAGTCCGTTATACCAAAAATGAGCAGCTGCATGTACAAGCCATTAGACCTATCTAATTCTAGATAGATTAATATCTAATCTAACACTCACCGCCTCCTGGAACAGTTAATTTTTTTTTTTTTTTTATTTCAAATTAACACTAGAATCCACAGTGATAGACATTGTCTAAATGTTTTCTGCACCATCAACACTATTCTCTCTTAGACTCTCTATCACATTGTGTTTAGGTTTGTGAGGTAGCACCATGTTTCTTCATAATAAGAATTTGTTTCAAAGTTCTTAACTGTTGCAGTTTTGGGTTGCTGTTAGTTACCTGATTCTCAGTCGCAGGAGAAGGCAAAGCGTAAGATTTTCTTCTCAGAATCAAGAGACAGTAAGTATTAATTGTACAGAATAACCTCAGTTTATGAAAATGACTGCTACTTTACAGCACCACATTAACATCTGTTTAAAGGTTCTGCATGTTATAAAGTGCATGCTTAAATAAACTCAATGATACATTATTGTGCAAAACTCAGAGACCACCCTTTCATTAATATCGTGTCAGAATGGCCATAAAGCTCAAGTTATTCGTTTTTCAGGAGGAGATTAAATATGAGAATGTGCTTTTGATGTGGAAAATAAGTGCAAAAACAGGAATTCAGAGTTATTAACAGATATAGAGAACTTGGGGTTCCTAACAACCATGCAATACCTGGTGGACCACCAAAACTGTCAGCATCAGATAAACAGTACTTAAATCTTTCATCTTTGAGAGAGAGGGGAAAAGCAAGCTCCACTCTTGCTTCCAATCTGAAAAAATCGAAGTGCGATTTTTGTGCGAAGGCAACTCACCACCATGAGTCTGAAAGGATGTGTAAGTATCAAACAGCTGTTACTGAGAGAAGAAAATAAGTCAAACGAGAATAACATATACAAATCAAACACAGCTGCTGGTGTTCTGAGAACAATGGACTGACCACCCAAGAGTCCATACTTTAACATCACTAAACGTGTTTGGGATTGCTCGTCATCATGAGAGGCAGAAAATACAACCAGCTTCAAAGACTGAACTTTGGAAGTGTGAAAAAACATCCCTGCAGGTTTCTTACATTGCTGAAAGCAAGTCTCCTGAAAAGAATGCAAAGCTGTGCTATATTGAAAAATGTGGTATTATATATAGTTATTAAGGTTTCTGAGCCATTTTCTGTTCAATGTGTTTGTTTCTTACTGAAGCTTGAAAAATGAATAACTTGCACTTCATGGATGTTTTGGAAATGTGATAGGAGTGGACTGACTTTTTCACAGTACTGTAGAAATGTTTGACACTACACTATCTCTCCATAGTATTCGAATTAAATCAGTGTCCTTGAGCTGCGTTGTGCAGAGCACCAGAGGTGCTTAACATCTGTGGCATTACAGCATTAGATTATAGCTTTAAAGGCTTATGGATATCTGTACAGCTAGAATGGTTAACTGTTTATTTGTTTACCTTGGCACACCTAGACTTTGTCAGGCCTGACTGATTTGCTAATCCACTACACATGCTGCAAGGCGCCATGGCTGAGATTTGTTTTTTATTAAATTTTTTTGGAAGGTTTTTTTTTTATAGCCACTAGCTGGGGCTATAAACACTTCCTAGGACTGGGAGGCTCTGGGCTTTCCGCAGTGTGGCATTAATTCTGAGATTTTGTAGTGTCACCTCGCTGCTAATTACCCGTGTAAACAGGCCCCCTGGGGACTGCAAACATGCTCACTGTCCGTGTCTCACAGTGGGGCCCCGTCATGGCATCAGGGAGGCAGCCCCGTTATTTATTTGTTTATTTATTTATTTTTTGCACGTTCAAAGCAGATTCCCTCCGCTGTGTATAAGCGTGCAGAAACAGGCCATGACGAAAGAGCTGCTGGATAAACTGCAAGAGACCTGGAGGATGGCATCTTGGCCTGGCCCACTTCATACTATGTTTTCATACAGGAGATTCTTTTTGGGCAGGAAAAGTTTATTACATTTTGTCCGTTCTTGACTCAGTGTGGTCTTTCTGGGGGGTATAGGCAGTATGTGTAGCTAGGTGAAGACCTACAAGGTCACCTGAGGCCTTGTATTTGCCTGGAATTCATGCTGGACCTTCAGTCTCCTGGAGCCTTGCCTGATGGCCCCTGTGCTTTTGAGTGCCTGTCAGTGTTATTGATTATCAGATGGCAAACTTCCAGTTTAGCCAGAGCTGAGAGAACACAACTCCTGCCAGCTCAGAATCAAGTTGAGCCTTCGCTGATCTTTCTGGGCATGAATGGCTCATGCTCGACTCCCTGAGGTTGTGATCATTATTTACTGTCTGCAAGTCCCACACATTGGAAATAAGGAGGCATTGAACACGTTGATGGATAAATGAAATGGTATTTTCGAAGTTAATAGGATGGATTTGTCAGCTTATTGAGGCTTGCCAAGCTTTCCACTGAGGGATGAATAGGTCTAATTTGTCCTTATGGACCTCTTGGCTCTCAGAAGTAAGCTAACCTGGTTGCCAGGTCAGCTGATGGAAGGCCTGCTGTAGTTTAATTTGTGCGTACGTGTGAAACCGTAGACCCTTGTTACAATATAATACATTTATGACTTAGTCGACTGTTTTTCCAGAAATGCTAGCTGTGTCTTCCTAAACATTTCACATGAAATCCTTGACCCTCCTTTATGGCTATGCCTTTTTTCCTCATTTGGGTGAAGTCTGAAGTACTACCAATGGGCAGGAATTCATCTGTGGGCCTGTTTCAGGCCCATGGCTCTTCATTAGTCTCCATAATCGCTGCAATATAGCGTACCTGAAAACGGGGCTTATTACAGTTCATCGTTTGGGATGACTTGTGAAATTATTCTCACAGGATTATGATTTAATCCCCTCTTCTGCCTGTAAGGAGAACCTCATTTTGTATTTCTTATTCCTTTCATAAGGAGGTGTTCACGACTTTTCACAGCTCGGTTTCTGTTGTGTGTTTTTTAGTCGTCTGTTTGTTGATCCACCACTGCGTTTTGCAAATAAGTTGTTTTTTTGGCCTTAGAATTCTTCACTTCAACCAAGAGTTTATGTCCAATACTCACTAGAAGCTGAACATCTTTTGGCCTTGTGTTGTAGATTGCTTTTGATGCTACCTCCAACAGGATTCGAGCACCCGTTGGGCTCTGAGAAATTGCCTCTCAGTACAGGCTCAAGGTGAAGCCTGGCCCCCATTTTAGATTAATGGATGGAACGTGTGGTATTGATCCCACCGCCCCCACAAACCAGTGGTCTCCTAAAGCTGGTCAAGTTCTTGGAGTATGCGCTTGTGTCGAAGGTCTTTGAACCAGGATCTTTTTGAGCATGTTTTTCTCCCTGGTCTCTTCTCTCTAACCTGACTTTACTCTGGTGAATACAGTCTGCGACTCTTCTCACTATCTTAGCACGCTGGCTCCTGCTTTGTCTCATCAGAAAATGTATTCCTCAGGCCTATTTTTTATTAAGATTTAAATGAGGTCGTATGTGGTGGTTGCATTTGAAAATCTATTACGGCAGCGGGTGCGGGCCTCCCGGACGCAGGAGATCGATAGTGCTTTGTTGGCAGGATGGAGGCTCTGCTCCTGTTTGCCGGAGATGAATTAGATTTTTCTACAGAAAAAAAAAAGCTGAGCCTTGCTCTGGTGGCATTCTTATCACCAATGTGAGGAATCCCAACCGCTGCAGCCTGGCTCTTTAATCCTCTACGATCACTAAAAGGGTTATGTAGAGCACTAAGGGTTGGAGCTCTGCTTTTTGTTCTTAAATGTGGTGTCTGTGCCTCTCTGCTTCCTGTCTTTTAATTACAGCTGTCTCTCTCTGGCATAAGGGCAGTTTAATTCTCCTGTCTTAAACATAGCTCTTCTGTACATGGTGTCAGAGGGTGCATATTTATTAGTCACTCTCTGAAATTAACAGCTAGGGGTGTAGGGATTTTATTGCAGTGGGCTCGAAGTCGTGTCTGGGACTGTCACTGCCTTTTACAATGTAGTTTGTCCCTTGAGGCTTATTTGTACTTCTGAGAAAGTGCATGAAAGAGGTTTATAGGTAAGCGTGGCTTGCAGAAGTCACAATGTGCAGACCTCCAACATCTCAATTAATTATTGTTCAAATCTGTGTATGAAGCAAATACTGATTGGCTGTCTGGTTGCTGTGGGAATGGGACAAGACCTAAACAGTACTGGATAATATTCAAGATTTGAGTATGGAGCAGATTTTTTTCAAACGGAAAATTTCCTTTTCATTTTCTGTACATTTTTGTTATATATACTGGCACCTAGTACACATGTTCACGTTATGTGTAAGTATGTTAGCAGACACCTATGTGAATGGATGTGCATGATGCCCACACATTTGCAGATACAATTTACTGTAGACAAGGATTGACAAAAAGAGCTTGAGGATTAGGCGAGAAGGCCCATGTGTTAGAGCGGTGGTTCTCAACCCTGGTGCTGAAGTACCCCTGCCTTGCACATTTTAGTTTTTTCACACTGCTTTAACATAGCCACTTAAACTTAAGAAGAGATTTTTTTATTACAGGCCTGCAACTGTTGAATATTTTTTCATCAAATGTTTTCTCCAATACTCAGACACATATTATATAAGAATAAGAAACCCCTTCACTTTGGAGACGTGTTCAGCCTCATCTGCTTAGGGCTGCTGTGGCTGCAGTTCATTTCGAAAAAGCTGGATCACACCTGATACTAGTTGTTTAATGAGTTGGTCAGATGTGCTCCCTAAAAATATGAATTAGTTCTTGTACACGACAATTATTTATCACCCACCCCAATTCTTCGGTGACATGAAGCTGAAGTCAGCTATTTATTAGCTTCTTGTTAGAATTTTCCTGTTCCACCTTAAATGGTGCAGCAGTTTTGACATCTCTTGCGCCAGAATGTGAATGCTGCACTATTTAAGGTGGAACGGGAAATTTAGCTAGCTACCGAGACATCAGCATACTCCTAGTGATTTTTTTATGCTTGTTATGAAGAAAATTATTATAAGACATTGAAACAACATTGAACTAAATACTTACGCTTTTGTGTTTCTTTGGTGGCTTGCACGGCCGTCTTGCCACTTTTTCTTTTTTCCCCTCATAACACTTCGTTTGGAATGTGCCTCTGAAAAACTCTGTTTGGAGGGCCATGTAGCCCTAACACTTTGCCCTACCCCTCTATCTCAACAAAAATCAGGACACTCTACCCCTAAACACGCAAAACGGAGGGGTAAGGGCTAAGTGCTAGGGCCAAGAGGTGAAATGGGTTAGGCCTTTGAATGAGTCAGCAATGAGTGTTGCAGCATAACAGAGGCAATAATGACTGTTTACCATCGTCTTAAGAAATTAAAACAAGTTTTTGTCAGTCACTCCCTTGTCAGGCGACCGTATTTAAGTGTCTTACAAAATTTTTCTTTCTTCTGGAGCAAGCCCCATGCAGTCTGTGGTTTCACTCTGCTCTGGGTAGTTAGCTAATTAGCACCTTCTCATTCTTAGAAATAAATGCAACTGCAAGCACACTAACTACCTTGCAGTCTGGAGCTGTAGGAGGACATCAGTCCTCTGTATTGTACTATAAGCGTCTGTAGTGTGTGTGCTGTCTTGAGGTGAAGGCAGTGTTTTGTGTGTATTAAGGTTTACTCTGGTCACTCTGCAGGTGGTGATGAAGATCATCAAACACTACCAGGAGGAGGGCCAGGGCAGTGAGGTGGTGCAAGGCGTCCTGCTGGGACTGGTGGTGGAAGACCGATTGGAGATCACCAACTGCTTCCCGTTCCCACAGCACACCGAGGACGACGCTGACTTCGACGAGGGTGAGTGAGCGAAGCTTAGCCCAACTGCATTTGACTTTGTTCATATTACTGGGATAAAGTGGCACAAACAGTTGATTTTAATCAGGCAAAGAACAGAACATTCAGAGTTTTCAGAAAACACAAGAATGTGATGTTTTCAAGTCCAGTTTGAGCCGCTTTCATATGTACTTCTTACTTCATATGTACTTTTTTTCACCCCACACTTAACTCCACATGTGAATCTCTCAAATCATGTGTAAAAAATAACTTATTGTGCTAAAGACAAAAGGACCTTTGTTACTTGTATTTTATTGTCTTATATAACACAACACAACCTTGCCAGACTGCAGTGATAGCAGAGGAGGGTAAAGTTCAGCAATCTCGCTGCCGGTCTTTAGCTATATTTAGGGCATCATATGCCTTCAAAAAGAGGACACGCGAAAATTATTTATTATCGCCCACCCCTAATTCTTTAGTGATATAAAGCTGAAAGCTTTTCCAGTTCTACCTTAAATGGTGCAGCAGTTTTGACACCTGATGCACCAGAATGTGAATGATGTACTATTTAAGGTGGTACGGGAAATTTAGCTAGCTAGCTACCGAGACATCAGCATATTACTAGTGAATTTTTTATATGCTTGTTATGAAGAAAATTATCATAAGACATTGAAACGACATTAAACTAAGATAATACAGTGATCATCGTAATTGTTTAACAGAAAACACTCACATTTGTGGGTTTCTTTGGTCGCTTGCGCAGCCGTCTTGCCACTTTTTCTTTTTTCCCCTCATAACACTTCGTTTGGAATGTGCCTCTGAAAAACCTCCGTTTGGAGGGCTTTGTAGCCCTAACACTTCGCCCTACCCCTCTATCTCAACAAAAATTGGGACGCTCTACCCCTAGGCATAAACATGCAAAACGGAGGGCTAAGGGCTAAGTGGTACGGCCAAGAGGTGAAATGGGGTTAGGCCTTTGAATGAGTCAGCAATGAGTGTTGCAGCATAACAGAGGAAATAAGTGTGTTTGCATTTTTAACAAAAGATATGTTTTTATCAGTCTGTCAGAGATGTGCTGTATTTTTGTCCTGACCTTCTGTGTTGAAGGGGAACACCACTGATTTTTCAAAATGCCTTCATAATTACAGGGATGCTGATGTAAACAGTGGTTTGATGTGAAATGCTTTCTTCTAGACAAACTTACTGTGTCAGAATTGTTCACAGTGGTCATTATAGGAACCACGTTCCTGAAGAGTGTAATGCCTTTAAAAGCTCCCTCACAGAAAGTTATTACTTATCACTCTGAATGCCATAATGAAGACCGAGTTGTTAATGCAGCAGTTAAGAGTGTATAGCTGTTGTAGTGTCACATGTGACTCATGCATGTTTTATTCTTGATTGAGAAAAGTTGTGCATGAATTTTTCAGCATTGATGTACTGATGTTAGATATGAATCATATACAGATTTGAAAGGCAAAAACATTGGATCTGAGCAAAAAATCCACACTGAGCGCTAAGGCTAATGTGAATGTAGCTTTTTAAATAAGCACATGCACCATATAGAAGCCTGAAGTCTGGAAAGCTCAATGTTTGGAGCAGCTTCAGACTTCTTCAAAAGCTGGGAAAATATTTTGATTTCAAAGCTGTGATGACAGTGAGCCTAGTGTTCAGATAGGCTTAAGCATATTTTCAGTTACATATTCAGCAATGATATTATAAAAACAATACCTTAGCATTGGTGGAGTGCAGTTGTGAAAGAAATATATTTAGTAGTCAGGCCTGTACCTGCTCCTCATGCTGCACACTGTCAGCGGTACCAGGAATGCCACTTTAGATGGGCCAGATTTTGAATTTCACTCCGGTGGGATAAACGCTACAACAAACACACCATTACCATAACGTTACCATTAACATAGCATTTGCTAGGTGGTGTTCAGACAATGAATTAGGGAAAAAAAAACTGCTGTAGGTGACAGCGGCTTTCCAGTCAACCAGAACACGCTCAGCTCGGTGCTCAAAACTGAAAAAGATCTAAGCTTGTATGCACACAGAAAGATTACTGACCAACAATTTTTAATATGCTGCTGTTTTTTTGGCCATTTATGTGGTTGGTTTTAATGAGCTGGTTCATGATTGTCTCACATTCAGATTTGGATAACTATTTACTGTATGTAATTGATCTAAATCTGTCACAATTTATCTATCTGTCCATCACTCAGTTAGATGGTGGAACAACTTGAGATGTCCAGCTGGCGTAATTGCAACGAATTGTGCCTCACTCAGCTTTTCACAAAGTTCTGACTTTGGTTCTTCATACTTTTTTGGCATCACCTATGTACTGAAATGTGATGTGCTTGGGATTTCGAACTGTGGCTCGAGCGCATTTAACCACAATTGGAATCCTTCATTCTCTTCAATTTGAAATGGGCGCATATCTAATGTGTATATATACACTGTCTGCAGCTGAAGTAACTACACCTCCTTGTTTCTACACTTATTGTCTTTTTTATCAACTCTACCTACAAATATCATACTGATTTAAATATAAGACAGAAAATAGAAAAAAATTTGTAAAGGTATAAAAATCTCAAAAAACAGAAAAAAGAAATGCGCGCACACACATAGGAGAAGCAGTAACTACCAAGTGAGCCCCCGAGCAAGGAAAAGGTGGACCCCATCAGCTGAGCAATTAGAGACATGGAGCAGGAAAGAAAGGAAGTGAGAGGCAAAGAGAAGGACAGAGAAGGATTAAGCCTGCTTGTAATCTGAGTACAGAAGCCGAAGCCTCCGAGAAGAGAGAAATGACCTGCTAAACGAACATGCACACATGCACATGCTCATGCAGGAGGAGAGAGAAATGAAATCCCTCGCTGCCCTTGTGATAGATTACTTTTGAAAGGACTTCAAAGCCTCTGGGGACCCCAAGGCATTAGCAAGGGAAATAGAAGGGACTTTACCTTCAAACGTGCCTCAGTTTCTCTTGCGTAGCAATACATACGCGTGTGTATGCAGACACAGTTACCTACATGTGTCGAGAGTTATTCACTTTAATGTTCATTCACCTCTAGAGAATCGTTGGTAGTAGTTCATAGAATTAATTATAGAAATTAACCGCCTTTAGGGCTGTACAATGCGTGAATATTCTGGCATGTGCTAGGAGAAATGAATCCTGTGTAAATACAGAGCAAAAAAAACATCACAGTTGCATGCATGCAAAAGAGCTTTCCCACTACACTCTGTGTGCAATATCAAACATTTCTCAGCTGCCCAAGCCATCTCAGCATAGTCGTGTGAGTAGTAATTCAGTTCTAATGGTAGTTGTAGTCCGTCCAGTAATTGCAACTTTATAGAACGATTACAGATGTCTTTAAACAATTCAGAATACCTAGTTGTTTAGTTTGGGGTTTTAATGCCATATTCAAAAGTTGTATGGTTGAATACAAAAGTTTGAAATGAAGCAGTTTGTTCTTCATATGCCATATGCACAAGTGTGTGCACCCTGATCAAATTACGTGCTTTGTTGATGTGAAAATAAGTTAACACATCCTCTACAGGGAACCCACTTCTGCACATTTATTGTACCAGTGCGATAACTTTTGCAACATTTTGTGCATTAAATGCAGCACAGTATTTGAACAGGAATTGTGTATTAAAATGTGCAAAAGTGTGTTCTCTGTAGAGGTTGTGTTGACTTATTTTCACTTGGCCAGTATCCACACCTAACTTGCGCTTGGCAATTGGCCGGTTTATTTTTCTTTCAGGTGATCTGGGTTGTGATTTTAAGGCATAAATGTGAGCCTGCCAAGTACATGCACGCTGCATTTAAGTGCTCTTCATGTATTAAGGCCACCCACCAGCCTGTGTGTTTATCAATATATTCATTTGGTAAAGTGCTTCAGGTAAAGAGCAGATACATTTTGTTATTGTCTTTCAGCCAAATCTGCAAAGAAATCAGTATCGGCCATGAAAGTTCATGATTGGTGCAGCCCTAAAAAGGGACTTTTTAAGTACCTTGTGGAAATCAGTAATATTAAATCAAATAGAATTAAAGTGATTAGCTTGGAAGGTAAGAAGATAAAAAGAGAAGACATGCAGAGGAGTAGAAACACAATTGAAGATGTTGGTGAAATACAGTGTAGCAGTACAAATACAGTCCATCCACAGCACTGACGGGACTCTGTTTTGAGCATTAAGGTGAGTGTCAAGGTATCAAGCTTTCTTTTGGTTGAGGAGCCCTTTCTTAATAAGGCACTCTATCAGGTGGCATACAGAAAGAGAGAGAGAGAGATGCCTGCTGACTTGTTTACAGCTGTTAGCAATTCCTTGTATCCTTTTATTTATCATGATGTTTCTTAAATCGACTCCAGGAGTCCCACTGCACTGCAGCGTTTATGGTTCTTTTTCTGCTGCAACACACCTGATCGAACTACTTGGCTAATTAACAAGCCCTTCATGATCTGAAGCAGTTGTGTGGCAGCAGTGAGACCTCTAAACTGTGCAAGGTAGGGCACGATTTGAGAAGCACTTCACCTGATTCATAGCGGTATGAGAGCTGTATTCAATTCCTGTTGGTAGGTTAAGATAATTGCCTTCGTTCTTGGCATGAAGACTCAATAGCGTCATGCTCACTGGAGTATTGACCTGTCATAACAGCTTGGCATATGCTCTCAAATTGGCAGCGGTGAGAGTTTGTGCTTTGGAAATGTTGTGTTTGCAGGGTCACAGTCTGAGACAGGAATGTCCCTGCCAGCTCAACATGTGAAGACTGCCATGGCCATTGTGAAGGGCTGTTCTCATTAGGGCCCAAGTGACACAAAAATTTGTGATCTATACTGATTCTAAGGAGCTGAAAATTCCAATAACTGGATACATCTAATTCAATATGGTCAAATGTGTCTGACTCCAGTAGTTTTGATTAAACAGAGCTTTAGCTGTTGGTCATTAAAATATGCAACAAGCCACCAAATATAGATGCTTTGTTGGTTGGTACAGGTAATCCGTACACTCTTAACATTGGCTAGGCCTGTCGTGTACGATCATTAACGTTCCTCTTGTTTGCTTATCAAATATTTGAATATGTTAGAAAGAATGTAAAAAAAAAAAATAAGCAGGAACTCTTGAGAGAGTTTGAGAGGTACATAGGCCTGTTCTGATGAATCTTTAAGAATAACTCCCCAAGTGAGTGTGATCCCATTGTTATAATAAGCTAAAGAGTGTCTGCATCGATAGTAGTGAAAGAAAGTCCATTGGCTCGTCCCAAAGTTCACGCTTGCAGTTTTAGGTACTGGTGTGCGCGGTCATATGCTTTCCGGTAAGTGTCAGAGTTTGTCCCATTTCATAAACATGCAGAAACACCGTGGAGGGGACCCCACTGAACACACACAGAACTCACACTTTTTCAAAGAATGTATCGAGCGGGGTGTTGGGCTAAGTGTATATCCCGTAGTTCAACACTTTGTTGAAATACAGGATGACATGCCATTTCAGAAATATCAGGAAAGAACATTAACAATAAGACCGTCAGCATCTGCCTGACAAAGATACTGTATATGATCACACACTCACGAGTGGCTGCAACAGCTGTGTAGCAGCCATACTAGCAGTTTACTTCACTACATTGTCAATATCATGTAATTGTTAACATACTGTGCCATAAAGCATCCACATTTGGTGTGTTGACTTGTCAGAAAAGTCTGCCATCTGAAGCAGATCATTCGGCTCCTTTACACATTGACTAATTTTTGCTTATTAGCATTATTCAGTTTATATAGTAAACAAAATGACTGAATTTCTCAAAAGCTGTTGGATGTTTGCGAATATCCCAAGTTATTCTAACCAGCCCATAGTGACACAGAAAGCAGTTGTTTTCTGCAAAACTGAATGTGTTTCAGCTATTTCAGCTATTTGAACCTGTCTTCCTAGTGTACTTTCACAACTCTGCCTAAAAAGAAGTTTGGTTACACTTCCTTGAAACACTTTTACAGTGAAGCTAAGTTTAGCGAAATGCTGAAACCTTGGCCCCGTGTGCACTGTCGATCTTTTTAATGTTTCTAGAAGCGCCGTCCTTTGTGTTTTACCGCCCTGCTTGGCTTTGTCTGCCATTCCCAAGTTTACCGCCTGCCAGCTCTTCAATGATCACTAAAGGAGAAAAATGTCATTGTCAATAAGGCTGGCCAGTAAAAGGCGTGGTAAATTGCGGTGTAATTCAGCTGAACCCCGTATTGGAGCGCAGGTTCGGGAGCTGCGCTTTTATTGAGTTCCTCCAGAGAGCAGCGCCTCATCAGCTCACTCGGCAGAGAGGCGAGAGGGAGATCGGGTTTATTACGAGAGAAAGGGAGCGAGAGAGTGTGCTGTTTGCTCGGATTTTATGGTCCGTGAGCATGCAGGTGTAACCGGGGAAACGGGAAGTGCATCAGGCGGGAGAGATCGAGGTGACTGGGCATTATTGAAAATATAATGGCCGTTGCCCCGAGGGGGAGACGGGAAGCGGGAGAGAGGGGAATGCAAGTTACCATGATGATACTTTAGAGGTCCAGGATTGCTTAAAATTGACCGGACTGTATTGTTAAAGGCTATGCGTCTTCATTTAGCCATGGTTAAAATCATGGATGATCTCATTTTACACAGTTTTGTTAGGAAAAGTTTGATGTACTATGTAAACATTTGTTAAAGCTTTAAAAAGTGCCTTTCACTCCTCTGTCCATGCAGTCCATAGAGAAACTAAGCTGCAAAACAGCCTGTTTTGACTTTATCATGGTTGTGAGGTCACAAGCATAAACACATTTACTTTTTGGCATGTTCAGCCTGCAGCTGTCTATAGCAGAAGAGAGAGGCTGGAAAATGGTAATGCAAAAATGAGTCATGACTATTAGTTTGTATATGAAGCCTTATAGTCATTGTAAGTGGAATATGGGAGAAAAATAAAATACATAAATATAGAATGTGCTTTTAATATTCTGATGCGATTTAAAAACTTTTCAGGCATATCTGCCCTGCTGAAAATTTAATGTTTTATCAGAAATACATACATAAAATATAGCAGTGTATTGTAATGCAATGCTAATGCAGTGGATTGTCATTTTCTGGCAGCACTGTGCTCTGTCAGTGTGTACTTCTATAAAGGCTTAAGGGAATGGTGCAATAAAAAAAATCAAATGTGTACAATTTTCTCTTTTTTCCAAAAGTCATAGAAGTCTTTGTCACTTTTTTTTTTTTTGACTGTGACAAACCTTTGTTATATATTGCAGAGGTCAGTGTTTATTGTTGCTTGGTGCCCTTGGCCACAGCATTTCACATTTTGGACACTAATATTGGGCCAAAGGGACCGCTTGCTTTGGAGCACTTTTTAGCAAATCACCAGACCAGTTGAATTTTCACGTATTCACACATATCTACTGTTATTAACAAAACAGCTACCTTATTAGTGTTCTGCATGAGATCCAGAGTCAAAACAGCTTAAAGCATAAAACAGCTTCACTGTCATTGACAGTGCTGATAATAGAAAGTAATCAAATAACGATTATAATTATTACTAAAAAAGAAGTGCACCTCTGAAGCACGTCTGCAGTTTTGTTGTCTTTAGCTATAACAATGACAGAATATAGTAACATAGCCTGTTGATCAAAGCCTGATAAAGATGAGGTGGGTCGGCATGATCAAATGATAAGTCTTAAACCTTGGAAAAATGAGGATCCTTCTGCGTCAGACTGGTATAATGAAAAAAAATGAGAGGACCTTGGGGACTCCAATGACAGTGCTGCTCCAAGGAGAAATTAAGGCCATAAACATACTTTATGCGAGTACGTAAACGCAGACGCCTAAAGCTATGCAGACACGATTATGCTTGTTGCGTTCTAGAGTGTTACGGCGTAATTCATAGTGCAGTGCAAGCGTGAGCTGCATTATAAGCGTTACAGTGATGGGCACTATATTGACGTCCAAGCCTGGCCAAGCTGTCTCGTACCCTCTGTGCTTTCTTCTGGTTATAGCAGATGAGCAGTTAGACGAGTCTTTCATAAGAATGGATTGCTCACAAACCTATGTGATGCATGCTTTTGTCATTCTGATACAGCATGTAAAGTTGGAATCATCCATGTGATTAGTTGGAATGTTGGAATAACAGTAGGTCCTGTTTTCGATTTCTAAACTTGGCCCATGTGGCCAGTGCAGTGTTTTATATCTCTGTCTACTCCTGTAGCCTTGTAACTCCAGTGCTAAACTAAAGAAGCAAACTTTTGGACACCAAAAATGTCTTGGCTGATTGACTGCATTTAAGGAACAGGGAACATTTTGAAAATTGGATTTTAGGGTGAACCATTTCCTTACGGACATCTGGAAAGGTACCATGGTTATCCTGCACAAGCCACACAGTCCACTAAATGTGGAATCTGCTTCAGGCAAGATGGAAGACATCTTGGGACATCACCTTGATTGGCACTTCCGGGCGTTGTATCTCCATGGTGTCTAAACCTCCCTGCTCTGCTGCGAGGTGTATGGGTGCTTCTGAAAGTGTGAGCTAATGAAATGTTAATTAATGATGATGGCTTAATGAAAACGAGGGGGCTCTCAGGGCCTCTCGCTGAGCCGCTCTCACGCTGGCTGTCTGCACCACCTAAACCTTTGCTATAACAGGCCAAGTGATGGAAGCCTAATGACTACTTAAACAGCTCTCTTATGCAAAGTGAGAGAGGCCTTGAACTATATGGGCTGCAAAAAGTAGTAAATTCACTTGCTAACGAGCAGCTGGATCTTTTTTTTCCCCGCCAGGCAATTTCTTTATTTATTAACACATATTAAATAGCGAATGGAAAGTGTGTCGTGTCTTCTCCTTCACCTCGTCTCTTTTCCTGAACCACCATTTTGAGCCTTGATCAGGAGTTGCGATGACTGTCTTCTGACTGCATTTCCCCTGTGGGGGCGTTAGGGCTCGAGGGGAGAGACTAACTGAGGCTCTGTGAAGTCTGTTTATCTGACTTTAAAGGAGTGTAGTTTGCCAGTAGGTGTTAAGCAAGGGGGTAAAGGCCAAACAACTACATCTTGCTGCAATTTGAACTGTAGGTTTGGCATCGAAGAAGAATTAATTATAGCAAATTTTCCATAATTTTTCTCTTGCAGACGATGAAACTTTGTGTTTAGAGTCAAAAGACGTGGGAGAAAGGTTAAGTGCCTGAAGCTCTTTTGATGTTTCTGGTTTGGGAAATAGCCACATCCATTGATTAATGACAGTTCAGTATGGTAAGATTTTCCTGACTGGAGAGGGGTTGGTCTTGACCCATCTTGACCCTAGCAGAAACGCTGATGGTATTTTGATATTTTACACTTGTGTTAACAAAGTTAATCAACCTATTAGGACTGACCCAAAGAGCATTTTACAGACTTTGAATACTTGAATATGTGTTACGCCTGATGGAACAGGCACACTTCGTTTAATTAATATTTCAGTTCCCGCTGCCTGCTGGAAGCAGTTACGTGATGATTGCACGCACTTTATATAACGTAGTTATGCTACTTTTACGTCATGCCACTTTTACGTCATGCCTATTTGTCACATTTATATTTACTTATACTTTATATATACATTTATATAATTTACTTTATATTTACTTATGATTAATCAAACTGGCTTCCATTGTATACCAGCCTCTCATCGCAAATTGTACACTGCGCATTTTTCTTATCTGTTATTTTAAAGTGATTCCACATGTGATTTCTGAAACGTCTTTGCTGTTTTAGCTTTAAGGGCCACATGGAAAGTGATACAGTTTGTTGCGCTTCAAGGCAACGTGGAAGCCTGAGATGAATTCAAGATGAACTAGCCCAGCTACAATTAATTTATTTTATTATACAGTATTTATACCATATTTTTAAATTATTTTCCATATATTAACAATCATTTTTTATTTTATTTTTTCTAAAGGCCTTTGGTAATAGAAATGTATTGCCGTTTAGGCTACAGTTTTTCTGATTTTAAAAAAGGGACAAATCTTCCGAACACTAAATAGAGAAGCAACTATACTATGTAACAAAAAAGAATACCAGTGTATTTAAATTAAGCCCAGCTCTAGGACCAATACTTTGAGTTCTGGCACTATGACCATGTTTTTGCTATTTACTTTTATTTTTTTTCTCTTCACATTACCAAAGATTTGGTTTACAGTTGGTACAGTTACATAACCTTACCAACCCTCCCCACCATCCTGTCAGTGGGGACACGATTATTCTAATGGAATAAAATGTTATCAGTGTGATGTTGGTATATATATCGCCCAGCACTATTGATTAGGATATTATTAAATTTTATGAGCCAAGAACAACTACGCATAACTGTTGTTGACCAAAATTTCGTTACTCTTATTGCATGTACGTTCTGTGTGTCTTGTTGTCTTGTTGTCTTAACCGTGCCACAGTGATGTTTGAGTATGTTAGAAAAATACACACAAACCACAGCCAGTGAAACTCCTTGTTTAAAGAAATGAGTGCTGTGTTGCAGAGAGCAGAAGGTGGTAGTGAATAAATTAGTGTCGCGTTTGAGCTTTTGCAGTGGTGGATTGCACTGCTTCAGCAGAATCTGCGGACTGTGCTGCGTCTCGGCGTCTGTAGCGTTTTCACCCTCATCTGCCCCACTGATGCAGCCTGTTTACTGCACTGCTGTGTCTAATTACGACTCGTGCCGTCAGCCAGGATTCCTGCTCAGGCTGGCCTGGCCAGCAGCTGCTTCCAGCTGTCTACATATCTGTCTCTCTATCTTTCTCTCTCTTTCTCTCTCTCTCCCTCTTTTCCCTGCTGTTTCACAGTCATATCTCTCTCTTACTCTCTCTCTCTTTCTCTCTCCCGCCTCCCTGCTTCCCGCCCGCCCCTGCTGTGTCTCTCACTTATTCACTGATCATTGCTTGGTTACTCTTTCTCACTCTCTCTTCTACTATGTTATTTGCTCACTCACTCGCTCTGTCATTCTGTTCTCTCCCGCTCCTGTGTTGGTGCTGTTAAGTGTAGGTAGGAGATATGATAGCTGATATTTCATAATCCTGCTGCCTGTTGTCTGGTATCTAGGTGTCATCCTGAGCAGCTGCCATTTTCTCAGCTTATCTGAGTGGTGTGGGACCTGAGCGTTTTGGCTTCAGTGGCCCATGACCCCTCTGTCCGAGATCACAGCCCACATCAGCCCTATAGCCATCTGAACCAGAACATAAAAAGATCGCCACTGAGCTTAAGCTTATTCTGCGCTTCTCTCTTGTGTGTTTGTGTGCATAATTTATAGCCTAGATATCGTGTGATATTAAGGATGGCATTAGGATCTCAAATAAATAAATATAGATGTGTGTGTGTGTGTGTGTATGTATACATAAACACATATACCGAATGGCTGACCACTTCATTAAGTACATGTACCTTTAATCTACACTCATTATCCATTTTATCTGCTCCACTTACCATATAGGTGCACAATGATGAGCCCCCTCCCCACAGGACCACCAAAGAGCAGGTATTGTTTGGGTGGTGAATTGTTCTCAGCCTTGCAGTGACACTGTCATGGTGGTGACATGGTAGCATGTGCTGCGCCGGTAACGGTGGATTTGATAAAGCTGTGTTGCTGTAGTTGTTAAACACTGTGTCCACTCACTGTCCGCTCTATTAGACACCTGCCTTGTTCGAGTATATAGTCGCTGTCAGGACAAAACCTTGTATCTCCAAAAAAGTAACTTTACAGGAAAAGGAAGAAGCAGTCTTAACTCACTGCTTTATTAACTGTGTGTTAAATGTATGTATGTGTAAGTTTTGTAGATTTTCCTAGATTAAAAACAAGAGTGGAATAAAAATGTTTATAAATTATTGACATCTGGCTTTGGCGTTAGTGTGTTTAATTTTTTTGGGCTACAGTAAGTTGAAGTCACCGTGACATCCGTACTTGTCAGTGTGCTTCTGTGCTACATGACTGCATCATCATGATGCAGCAATACAAGCACTTGGAAGCTAGCCTGCCTCCCTCTGCCACCGCCAGCTGTAGAGCTCCTCTGTGCTGCCTCTCCCCTGGGCTTCTGGCCCGGGTCTTTTTCATTAGCTGGATTTATCGGCAGTAGTAATTACAGTACGCTCTTAAGCCCCAGACGCTCGCAGTGCAGGCTAGATGGAAAAGATCACGCGTTAATGCTGTTCGCTCATGAGAACTTAATTAGCAGCTTTTGTAATAGGTTTGTTGGTGCTGCTTACAGAAAGAGAGTGGGAGGCAGCTGGATGAATGAGTTTTGTGTTGTGATTTTTTGGGGGGGGGGTCAGACCCTTGTTATTAATTGCTGTGATTGACAAACACTGGGCTCTGTTTGTATGTCTGTAATCAGAGGGGTTTTTATGAAGCATGACATGAGAATGGAGGTTGCCTCGAAGCTCCACACTCACTTCAGAGGGACTGCCAGAGAAAGTGAGACATAATGGAGACCTGAGTGAGTACTTTCGGGTGGCTGAAGTGTGAGTTGTTTGCTCTAATGCTAAGGTTAAGAGTTGATGATATGCAGATACAGTACTGCTGTCCTCCAGTAGGTGGCAGTGTGGGAGCATCTGAGAGAATATCTAGTAACCATCTAGTGGGACAGTGAAAAGTAACGATGGGTGTGTGGTTTTCTGATAAACACATAAATATAAGTGCGCCTGATTTAAAGATTGCAGCTTCCTGCTGTCGGAAATGAGCCGAGGCCCATATTTCCTGGCAGAAAATTTGAGTGTTCATTGTGTAAATGATCTTGATGATTAACACTGGCTCAGCTGAAGGTGTGCTGGGAATGGATTGTTCATTTAAGCTGTTTGTTAGTTTGTGTTTGGCTGACAAGAGGAGCATTATGTCTTTGCTGCTGTCGCGAGGGTGATAGATTTGCGGGGTGATTTCACATTCTTGCCGGGGACTGGGCGAGAAAAACATGCTGGTTAACGTGTGTGACAGCGGGGAAAAATGGACGTGCTCTCTCGAGTGGCGTGTCTGTGATGTACAGCGTGTACATTATGGACATAACTTGCCTCAGGTAGGGACTTGACAGATGGTAGAAGCTGCCTCCTGATTTAGGAGCTTTCTGTCCTAAGGTCCTATGGCTTCTCTCTTGTCTTATTGATTATTTAAATGCAGTGATTGATCAGTCTAGTTGTACAGAAGGCTGCTACATGTTCAGCCTCTCCAAACCCAGCCCCTCCATTTCCCATCAGCTGTAGACAGAATCTGAGTGGCCGACTGCTCGACTGAAGAGAGCCCCCAGGGGTCTGGCATTGCTCAGGTCACCATGCATCTTCACCTGCAGAGACAAATGGTTCTAAGTGGGAACAGGCCGTTCTCGAACAATGTGTGTTGTGTTGCACCTGCTGTTAAACAGTGAAGAACAGCCGCTGCCTCAGGCACAAGCCACTAAAGCCTCTCTTGTCTACATCTTAACAACCTGTCCTGATTTTTTTTTTCCTTCTCCAGATAACTCATATTTGGAATAAAATAATTGCCATATCTTATCTGCTCCCAAATGTACCAAAGCTGGTCACGGTCTGCTCCATCTGTGGAGCTGATATGGGACTTTGGCTCTGCTGTGTTAAGATTGTTGTTTTGCAGGATTTGGTGGTTGGCTGTCCTGTGGGTGCTGCTCTCAGAGATGCACTTGGAGTGGACTTTTTTGTTAGTTTTTTATGTAGCCCTCACCTGTACTTATGTTGCTGTAGGCTGTGGCAAACTGAAGGTAACCTAACCTTGCACTGTGCATAAAGATTTTTACTTGCAGAAAGATTTTTAAAAAAGAGTATGTTACATTTACGTTGTAAAACTTTTTCAAAACTGGCAAAAGTAATACCCTGTGGGGCTGCATCACCTTAGCTTGACTCCTTGACTGCAGCAGCCAGCAGTGCCAGGATCTCCCAGCTACTGATGTCATTTTTTGAGATTGGAAGGTGGCAGTAAAACAGTATAAATTTGTTAAAATGAAAAGTTGTCAAAATATAGTCTAGTTAGTTCTTGATAAAAAAAAACAATGGTGGAAGCAAATTGGAATTTAAGTGTGCCTATGAGAACCAAGAACATGCAGACAGCAGGCTGACAAAGTTAAAATGTTTTAAGTCTTGAAGTAAAAGATTTTTATTCAGCGATCAGTAGAAAATTGTGCCTGAAAGTGCACAGAAAATCAAGTTACAGTTTTCCGGTGGAGAAGTGGGAGTTAACAGCGGTGCCACATGACTTACAAAACCATTGCCAGCAAACTTAAAATTAGAAAGAAGAGTTAAGGAAATTCAGAATTTGTTTGCCTTGTCTTTAGCTAAATATGCATTGCCAAGTTTGATCTCTGCATTATCCATGGCTTCCAGCATGAAAAGCTGGGCGCTTACAATAATTGTAAAAGCACATCAACAATTTACATGTTTATGCAGAAATAGTGCAGTGATTGGACAAAATTGAGTTCTTAGAAATACTGCAAGAATTGGTTGAATTTGCATGTATTTCTGATTACTACACTGGGGGTACTGGAATCACAGGCAAAAAAAAGCCCCACAGTATAAAATGGTTTCTCATTGGGAGTCAAATACCGTTAAAATTGCTTGCATTTGAATAGCGAAAATAGTTAAAATTGCAACAGGTTAAAAAAAAAGGTTACTGTTACTGCTATGTATTTAACTGTCTTATGTACATCATAAAATCACAATACAGATTGGACTGAAATTGCTTTAATAAATTGACCAATTGTCAATCAGTGATTGAAAATCACCCAGTTCTGATTCTGATCCTGCGCCTCTACTCAGGATATGTCTGATTATTGGCTTGTGGCTTGATTAAACTCAGCCTGTGAGGTCACTTGGAAGCATAAGTGTGCCTTGCGTCTATTTCAAGGCCTTTATGTTCTACTGACTGCAAAGCTTTGTTTAACCCAGTCAAGCCTTCTCTCTCACCGGTGATGTACTCAGAAGCTTCGTCCTGTTTACCTCTTTAAAATCAGTCCCTAGAATCGTTGGGCCGCGTGTATGTCCATGTTGGCCATAGTAAAGTAGATGTGGAATTGGAGTTTTTTTATTATTTATTTTTTATTATTATTATTATTATTTTTTTTAAATCTGTACATAAAAGAATTGCTGTGCTGCCTTTATTGTTGGATGCACTGTGGTAGTTTCTGAGTGAACGAGCACACATTCTGTTCGAAACAGAACAGAATTAGTAAGCACTTATTGTTTCACTGGAGCAGCAATAAAAGGTAGTTTGATAGTTTGAAGTGTATTCCTATTCATTTTTGCTTGCAATTTGTGAAGAATTGCGCAGTCACTGTAAACTCTGGATCAAAGAGGGATTTTGAAGAAAGTTACTGGAATGAATTTCATGCTGGACATGATCAGTTCCATGTAGAAATGAATTTCTCAACGATATCCAAGTTCTGGCTTTGTCTGTCTCTGTTCAGCCACTGACTGTACATGGAAGTGGACACATTATCTTTCAAAGGAATATCTTCAGTAATGTCATTAGCTTACAAATGCACATACAAGTAAAGCAAGACTGGTTACTGTGTTACTGTAGCCCCTTGATATTGTGCCAGTTTCTCTCACCCTTCTATCTCTTTCACAGTGCCTCTCTGGATATCATACCAGCTCTGAGAGGTCAGAAGAGGTTCTAAGCAATTCCTTGTGAGATTCCACATCAAACATCCCTTTCTTCCTCTTTTTGCCCTCCTAGGAGCAAAAGCTATATCTGGAATCTATCCTGGTTACCATAGGTTTTTTGACACACGTATCTTTTTCTTTTTTTGTTCCGCAGCTGGAAGGGTTAAACATCTTGTAAAGCAGTGACCTGAGAAAATGGAACGCGGTGTTGTGAAGTGAAAGAATTGCTAATAAGTTGTTGCTCAACAGAATGCTAGCACGTGGCTTTTTCGTTTGCCCTTTGGACGGTGGTCCTCCTCTCTCTGTGGCTCGCGGCGCGGATTAGAGCCGCACTTAATCTCCGGTTAGATCAGATCAGCCGAGCGCCAGCCCCTGGGGCCGTTCGCCATTCCGGCTTCTTCCGTGACCACAGCCCAGAAATATTAGCTTTGAAATGTATTGCTCCCCTGCTTGTCTGCCGCATAACAACCTCCTTTTTTCATCCTCCCCTCGTCCCATCCACCTCCAGGCTGTTTTCCTTCCTCGTGCTACCTTGCCTTTTTCCGCACGCTGTCTGGCCTGGAGGATGGTTCTGGGTTGGTAATGAGTGCCCACAAGGCCAATGTTTCCGAGCCGTCTCACTGGTTGGGGCTGCTTCCCACCCCGAGGCGAGCCTGTTGTAGGCCAGGGCCAGAGGACCACAGGAAAAGTGCTAGCCTGTCTGTGGCTGTATATCAAAGGTGTGTGTGCTTGCTTACCCGCAGTGACTAATGATTGCATTTCTGGGGATTGAATATGATAGTACGCTCTCTTTATTTCTTCCGTTTTATTCCTTTGCTAAATCAAAATACTGTGACACTTTTTAGCTCCTCCGCTTGCATATCGGAGCTCACATTAGCGTGGAATTATTCATTGATCTGTGTTTATTTCCTCTGATTTATTTTGAATAGATGAATGCCATCAGAGAAATTACTTTTGCTTTCCCTGGGAGCCGCAAGTCTTAGATCAGATCTGCGGAAGTAGATCCCTGGTGTCAGCTCTGTCTGCGTTTGCATTGTTGGAAGATTTCGGTGCTCGGCGTGTGTCCTGGCCCAGATTTGGAATCTTTCGCATGCATCATTCACACACTTGCTTAATTGTCATGGAACCTCTTTGCTTTGAAGGGGCTTTAGTCTGGGCCTGAGCAGCTTGCGAGAGGCCGGGGTTGCTTGGCAGGCCTGGGACTCGAGCCTTTTGAGTGTGTTTGCATGTCTGTGTCAGGCGATAAACTTATCTGCGTACCGCATGCGCCGAGCGGTCCCCATCGCTCAGACGGGTTCTTCAGTTGAGCACTGTGCTGGAACACCTGCCGCTAAGGTAGGAGGCAGCGTGGAAGGCCTCCTAAAAGGGTTTGTTTTGCAAAGCGATGACAGAGGATGAAAAGACTAATGCCGCTAATGACGGGCTTCTCGTGCCATTCCCATTTCTGTCCCCCCTCACCACCTCTTTCGCTGTTCAATGCATCATCTTACAAAGGTGTGCATGTGAGAGAAGGACTATGACACGGCACTCTTCTGGCAGAGCATGGATAAGGCTAGTGTTTGGATCCCTACTAATCTTTGCTTCCTAAAAGGAAACAGGATTGGGCAAAATCTTGAATTAAGCTATGCCTTTCCTGCATACATCTTCACCATAAATGCTGCTATTTGTTGTCCCTTATGGTTCTAGATAGATGTATAAATTCACAAAATAATGTAAAACTGACCTCTGGCTAACAAACAGATGTGATCTTCCGATTATGCCTAGTAGTAGACTTTTAGTGTTATGTTGGGCAACTACGTCCCTTGACAAAACACACTTAAAGGCAAGGTACGAACCTGTTATATGCAGTATAATACTATGCAAAAGTCAGAGACCATCATGTATTTAATTTCCAGTCAAAATGAGCATTAAGTACGAGTTTTTCAGCATCAAGAAAAAAGGAACTAAATATACTAACAAAGTTTCAGTATTTAGTTTTTCTAATCTTTGCCTTTATTACAGCTTCCGTTCTTTTTTTGGGAGACTTAGGCCCAATCCCATTTCACCCTTGAGCCTACGTTCACGTCTAGGGTTAGGGTGTCCCAATTTTTGTTGAGATAGAGGGGTAGGGCGAAGTGTTAGGGCTACATGGCCCTCCAAACGGAGGTTTTTCAGAGGCTCACTCCAAACGGAGTGTTATGAGAAAAAAAGAAAAACCGGCAAGATGGCTGCGTGAGGGACCAAAAAAACTCACAAATGTGAGTATTTTCTCATTCAAAAAAATCACGATAACCATTGTATTATCTTTAATAAGTTTAATGTTGTTTCAATATATTATGGTCGTTTTCTTCATAACAAGCATAAAAAGTCGCTAATAGCATGCTGATGTCTCGGTAGCTAGCTAGCTAACTTTCCCGTACCATCTTAAATAGTCCAGCAGTGCTGACGCCTGAAGCGCCAGAATGTAACTGCTGCACCATTTAAGGTGAAACAAGAAAATTCAAACAAGAAGCTGGCGATTATCTGACTTCAGCGTCATATCACTGAAGAATTAGCGGTGGGCAATAATTAATAATTGTCGTATCCCCCTCTTTAAAGCATATGATGCCCTCAATGTAACTAGAGCCCAGCAGTGAGGTTGCTGAACTTTTCCCATCTCTGCTCTCACTGAAGATGGCCCGGGTCACCTACAGAGTGACGCTAGTAGCCTGTTAATGAAGCAATTTTATTTGAGGGTCCTGTTTCGTAGGGCAAGATTTCAACAACTATGCCTTGTAACTCCATTCCAAGGGGTTAGGGTGACACTCATAAAAAGAAGAAATTTCATTGGGCCTTACTTGCAGCTTTTCAAAGAAATCTTTAGGGACGTTTTTCCACACCTCCAAAGTTCAGTTCAGAAGTTGCATTTTCTGCTTCTCATGAGCCAAGTAATCCCAAACACATTCAGTGATGTTGAGATCTGGGGTGGTCAGTCCCTTGTTCTGTGAACACCAGCAGCGTCTTTCTTTGATTTTCATTTCTTCCTTTTTTGCCGGTTTCCTTTTCCCAGTAACAGCTTCTCGACAGCTACACATCCTTTCAGACTCACAGCACCACTGTCTCTCCACAGTAGAAGGATGGACAGGAAACACCTTTTCAGATGAAGCAAGGGTGGATCTTGATTTCCTCCTATCCCTCAAAAATGTTTTTGATTTGATGGTGACAGTTTTGATGGTCTACCAGGTCTCGCATGGTTGTCAGAAGTCCTGCTTTTAATGATTTTTGGGAAAAGATTTATTTAAGATTTGGAACCATATATTCCTTTACCTTTTCTTATGTAGGTGGGTTATTTTATATCTAATCTCCTCAAAAATATGTCCTGATGAAAAATGAATAACGTACGTAAGAGTCATTTTAACTAGAGATCAAATAAATCAAGGGTGGTCTCTGAGTTTTGCGGGGTACTTTATGTATTGTTAACTTTACCAACTTGATCCAGGAGGGGTTTTTCCTTTCCAAATTGTTTCAGCCCAGTGGTGTTAGAACATTCATCACTGGAGCCTGTATAGCTGAACGTACATACAGGGACTAGTGTAGCAGCAGTCGGGCGGTCTTTCACACAGTGAAAACTAAACCTTAAGCGTCAAAGGATCTAATTAGTGCTGGTGCAGTGAGTGTTTATGAACGCACTGTGAGCTGGAACTGAGATGATGTGTGAATGCTTTTTTTTTTTCCCCTTCTTTTTTCTCTCTAATTACAAGCTAATGATCTGCTAATGAGCTATTGATAACCCACATAAACCACAGCCTTAAGGACCAGAAAAGATCTTAAGGCCTTAGTTTTTTGGATAATATACAAGTATTTTGTAATTGTAACGTAAGCTGCAACTGTAACAGAGTCGTTGGTCTGTGCTGTACCGCCAGGGGCTCGTTTGTGTGAAATGTGGATTCTCTTGGCCATGTAGGTCCATGCTTCTGTAGCAGGCTTTGTGGAGGGCAGCCAGAACAAAGCTCCTGTGTATGTTAGCACACAAACGGAGACTAACCCAGTCACTGCGTGGTGTATGGGGACCTGGGTGCTTTACTGGAGTTGAGCTGTGTGCACAGACTTGTGTTCATCCATGCTTGTTTGGTCTTGATCCTCAACCATCTTGACCACCCTTAATGTCATGTTGCTGAAGATTCCAGCTCAGGAGTCTCACTAGGTGTTGTACAAATGTGCCTTTTCTTTCTGTTTATAGTTGACTCATAGAAAGAAGACTGATAATGCAAAATTAATTCATTATCATGCATGTGGGCTGATCTAATGCTAATGGTCACAATCTTACCTTTTAAACTTTGGCCATGGCTTATTCTCGTGGCTGTACTTCTCTGTGCTCCTCTTTCTCTTTCTAGGGTGGTCTGGTCTCTGTCCAGCCTCGGTCAGTATTTAAGCTGTATTTTATTCGACTTCGGGACCAGTCTGAACTGTGGTGCTAATTCTGAAAGAGCTGACTAGATGAACTTCCCAGAAACCATGCTTATCACCACCCAAGCCTCTCCCTGGCCTCCGCCTCCTCCTCACCACAAATGGAGTGCACTGGAACATTATCGTGGCATGTTTTATTTTCAGGGGGCCCCGTGTGTCATAAAATAGGGCGTTGCTCTCTGAGCCTGACAGAAAACAGAGCTTGGTGACTGATATAAGCTGTTTGCTCAGGCCTGCTTGGTTTGGACTCGCCAAGATGGCAGCTCCCGGTCAGCTTGCCAAACTCGGGGGCCCTCACGTTTTATATTCCTCGGTCATTTTTTCTGTAATTCTCACTTTTCTTTTATTGTCTTTGTTGTTCTCTCCTTCCTTGGTCCATTTTTCTTTTAACCATCCCCTAAAGCCAACATACTCCTGTTTTTTCTCACTTGTCTTCCACCTATCCACCATATGTGTTCTCCAGGGACTAACAATAAGTATTGCTCGATTGCCTGTGAGGACCAAGAACGTGTTGGGCAAATGAAGCCTGTTTGTGCTAGCATCAATCGGCTCCCTTGTAACAGCAGCAATCATGTTTTTTTCATGCTGTTTTTTTGTTTGAGTGCAAACCTGTCAGGCTCTTCTATCTTTGTGACAGAAGAAATAGTGCATTTTTTTTTCTTGCCATGCTTCTGCCTTACTATTGACTGACTAAGGAGCTGTGTTTAGATATTATTGATATGTATTGAGTTTGAACCTTTCACAGCATGACTGATGGCACGTTAGGACTTTAAATTTGTCCCTCTTGTTCCTAGATTATTTTGTCTGATAAATTTCGTCCATCCAAGTACAGTACCACACAAAAAGCCATTCACTACACATCAAGCGGAAATGGCAAAGCAGCTTTGCTGTTAGCATGCCTCTGAAATAGTGAATAAAACAAAACATTCACAAAGTACTTCTGGGTTTCCGCAGCAGCGGATGCATCAGCATAGCAAGTGCTGGAGCACACGCACCCCCCACCCCCCCCCCACCACTCCCCACACCCACACACCTCTCTTTTACCAGTGCGCTCACAGACACCACTAGGGAGGTATGGATCCTCCCCTCCACCTCTTGTTGTCCTCCTGGAGGCAGAAGACATGGCCCACTGCTTGGCAGAGAGCTGACTGACAGGCGGGCAGGGGCTTGTGATGTGCCGAAGACGATTTTCTCTGTTGTAATTAGGAGGCAGGGAGCATGGAGGAAGAGAGGAAGAAATAAACTCCCCCCTCCCTCCCAGGGGCCTGGCACATGCTCGGCATAGGGCCCTGCCTTCCCGCCGTGTTCCAGCAGCTTAGCTCAGGCTGCCGACCATAGAGTAGGGGGTGCAGGGCTTGAGACTTGTGCCTCAGGACGAACTGCTATTAAGAGGTGTAGACATGCTGATTGGCCTCCTGTTTCTGCTCAGACAGAGGGATGTCTGCTGTCTCTAGAGATGAGAGCCAGCAACAGCTACAACCTCAGTTTTTATGCAGATCCCTTCACTTTCTTATCCTGGTGCTTAATGCAGCTGCCTTGTAGGCTTCGCTTGCAGAAGAGTCTTGACAGGTAGATTTGGCCAATTCTGTACTGCACTTTCAAAAATAAAGATTCTGAAAAGCAATGCTGTAAAACGAGAGCTTCTTTCAATGGGAGGTTCTTTAAAGAACGTGCCATGTGAATGAGACTTCTTTGAAGAAGTTGAAAGAACCTCCACACAATGTAAAGGTTTGTTTCCAGTTCAAGAGAATTTTCAGAGTTTCTGCTTAATTAAACTGTTAAGATGTAAACAGGATTATTCAGAGTGGTTTGATGTGAAATGCTTCATTTTGGAGAAACTTACTGAAACAGAATTGGTCACAATTCTGATGGTGGTGATGGGAGCAAGACATCTGGGCGTTTACTGTCTCTGAAAGCTCCTTTTCAGGAAGTTTTTACATTAACTGGTTATGCTGCCTGATGCCTGAGACATTGTTTTATGCTAGCTTTGAGAAGGTTTTGCTCAGAAACACATTTTTAAAATCCATTCACGGTGGAGACGTACGGTCACATGCAAAGGTTTGGATGAAAAATGTCTTTTCCCTTTTTTTAATACAAAATAAATTAACACATCCTCTAAAGAGAACACACTTCTGCACATTTTAAATGCATAGTTACTGTTTATTGGCTGAGTTTAATGTATTGGAGGGAAAAATAGAACATAATGTGCCATGTGTAAGAGTTATGGAATGTTTTTTTTGTTTTGTTTTTTTTTTTTCCCTTATTAAAAAATAAAACTTTAGCAATAATAATAGTTTTAGCTCAGCAAATGAATACAAATTGTGCACAAAAATGTATAGAAATGTGTAGTAATGTGTGTAATTTTACTAGGGGTGTTCAAACTTGGGCGTTCGAGGAGTCTGACTCCAAAACTTTTCAATTTTTTTCCACATTGACCGCTACTTTAAAATGACCAATATTGCATACCAAAGGACATTTTGTAGGTTCACTGGTTTTTTGGATAGTAAACAAAATGACTATATTCATATTTCATATTTCACATTAAAGCACTTTGAATCCCATTGATTTCATTATATAGAAATCTTGAAAAACCTCATTACATTCAATAGTAAGAAGAAATGGGGCTATGGAAAAAATTATTTTTAGCATTGTCTGATAACGAAAGACGGACATGTCTGACTGGTAGATCGGCAAACTGTGATCAAACAAAAAGCCTAAGGGTGTAGCAATACACACTGACGCAAATGAGTGCATCATTACACCCCTGAAAGCCCAGTGTGAAGTAATGTGATTGCTGTTGCTTTGATGTAATCCACTTATGCTGGCACAGAGAGGTTTCATGTGTCCTTATTCTTGGTCCCTGCTGAGTATCCGTGACGGACAGGTAGAAAGCAAGTAATAAAAGCTGAGCATTTAGAATAAAAGGTTGCAGTGACAATGTGGATGTAAGTGTATACATATTGTAGTTTATGCACGTTTGCTTTGACTTGCCTTAGCTGAAGAGCTCTCTCACTAGATGGAGCTGTAACTCTTCAGTTCAGACCTAATGTGGGCTAGACAGGTTCCTTCTTTCTGTGCTGTCAGTAAACTTATTTAAAACAGGCAAATGACAGTGAGCAGAGGGGCTTTAACCCTCCTCAGTCTTCTTTTGCCTATAGTTGGGGGTGTGTAGATGTGGGTGTACACATTGATGCAGTTGATTAGTAGAGCCTGAAACAGCATACTACGTTCAATCCTGTCTTTGATGGTGTTTGATCATGTTTGAAGTCTCTCGTGTTGATGTTCTATTCACATTTTTACCAGTGGTTAATCCTGCCAGCTGTAAGTTAATGCTCACATATAAGGGCCCCCATAGTGGGAGACATATGTTTGTATGTATGTGTGTGTGTGTGTGTGTGTGTGTGTGTATATATGTATATAATTTTTTTTTTTTAGCAGTGCGAAAAATGCCAGCATGATGTCAGTATCTCTATTTCTTCCAATAATATAGTGCCGCAGGGCCAAGCAGGCATCTACGAAATAATGATTACATGTGTGTCTGATCAATTATTTATGATGTAGTATATCCCTCCTAATCGTGCAAGAGTGTGCACATCAGATTCTGAGGCTTTTTAGCTCAAATATAATTGGGTATGCTGCACTTTTTGCCTTGAGTTTGCTGAAATGAAATAGAAGAGAGTGAATGTATGTCTTTTTTTTGCTCTTTTTTCGTGGTACGGGTGTCAACATCCATGGCAGGGCAGAGGTGCCCAATTCCAGGGACCTAACAAGCTGTCAGTGGCCAAATATCTGTCTCTTAACAAGTCTGTAAGACTCTGAGTGCTGTAAGAGAGAGAGTGAGAGAGATGGGAGTGATTCAGAAAGAGAAAATGAGGGCAGATGGGCAGAGAAAGTGAGACAGGTTCCTTATTACCTCTATCGATGCCTATATGTGGCACAGAGTTTTAGCAAGCTCCTGAAAACTGTGAGAAGCAGTTGGCATTAGCCAGCCTCAGCTCTACCTGCCTCTATGCTTCACAGAAAGATGCAGCCTGGGGTTGGGGGGATGTGGTGGTGAGGGGGTGGCGGGGTTGGTGGTGGTGGGCAGTGATGTGATTGTTGTCAAATGGCACTTTTTCCTCACTTCTCGATCTTACACCCAAGAACCATTCCTGCAAACTGTCTTCAACGTCTAACATAACCTACAGAAGCTGACACAATTGGGTGCCATTGACTTTGCTTCCTTCTTTGAGCGAAGGATGACTCCCCACTCATGTGGAGGTATCTATTGCTAGCTGCATGTGCCGGAGTGCAAATCCGCTTCTCCATCCCCCTTCTGCGTAAATCCCTGAGCCCTCACTCTAAATAATGGCCTGACAATGCAGCAGGCACAGCTCCAATGAGCTGATAAGCCCAAATGCCAGCCTTTTTTTAATATACACTCTTCTATTTACATGAGCATGGCACAGCACAGTGGAATGGTGTCTTTCCCTGACTGTGAATGGCAATGTGTTGTGATGTAATGAACTCTGGAACTATCCTGGTTGGGTACGGCATCTTCTGCCTTATAATCGCTATTGTGTGCTTTTCGGCTTTTCTTATGGGATATGTCTTAAAAGTGGCATATCCTCATATTGGTGCTTAATACTTAAGAGTCTGTTTCATTATTCCTTTCTGGGATACAGGGTGAAACACCATGGAGTGAATGATTGCACTAAAGCCCTAAACTTTCAGCAACAAACGTCAACAAATCCAAGACAAAGACGAACAGTGAATAGGAGAGTGTATTTAAACCTGTAAGCTCTTTCTCAGGTGTGTTGTTCAGCTTCACTCAGTCTCACACAGACTGTGTTTGAGAGAGTGAATGAGTAAAGAGAATAAGAAATACAGTGCAGGCTGTAAGTAATTGGACAGGGGCAAAAGTTCTGTTGTTTTGACTCTGCACAGCTGAAACAATGACTGAGCATAAACTGCAGAATGTTAACTTTAATATGAGGGAATGTGCTTTTCATCCAGGGTAAACAATATAGGAATCTCTGTACTTTTTATACTTAGTCCGTTACTGGGGGCTGTAAGAAAAAGGAAAAGTGAACAAAATCAGGGGCTGTCAAAGTTAATGTGATAAATTATTAACATCACTTTTTTTCCCCTTAGTCCTTTTCCTAGTCTAACCCTTCAAAACATCAGTAGTAGTGCAGGCTTGCCCTGTACATGTTGCTTTGATAGTCCTGTTGAGGAGTTTGAAGCATTGACTACATGTATGATTGGTCAGAACATGTAGCCGCTGTTGCTCTGACTGCTCACCAGTCATGAAAGCATACAGTGTTCACCCAATGGAATCACATGATTTTCTTGTTCAGTTCATTTGTTTTCACATGCTGTAAGTGATGTTTGAATGATTGAAAGTAATATAGTTTGTAATGAAGCTTATTTTCTCCAATCATATAGCTATAACAAAAAGCACTGCTTTTTATTCCTCAGTTACTAAGCCTAGAATTTGCCATCAGGACATATTTTTTTTTTATTTTTAACTTTTAAAGTAGCGATTCAATACACCAACAAGAGTTTTGTGTCATCTGATTCAGCTCAGGCTCAGCTTTTTAATAATGCCAGACATTGAGCACAAATATTAGATATTAAAGATAAAAATAGTAAGTAAAGGTAAAACAAATACAAAACCGAAAACGATTTTTTTCACATTTTTACCAGGGGAAAAATCATACAAAACAATTTGAATGAATTATTCGAACAGTGAATTTGTTTGAGTGTTTAAAGGTCACTTGATGTCTTTACACTGTATAAGTGCTTGTCTGTGAGCATTGTTCTCAGCTCTGTCAGGAGGCATTTTTAGTTTGTGTTGCTACTAGTTGTATAGAGCCACATCACACTAATGACATTACTCAAGCATCTGTGGCTTCCTTATGGTTCTCCTCATGTAAGAAAATCTTAAAAAAAAAAAGTCAGAAAACAAGTGTTGTGAAGTCAGGAGTTCAGGAGTTGCTTGCTATGTGGGCAGTCACATTTTGAAACATGGTGTGGGAGGGTCTTTAAAGCTCAATCCTGGCTTTGATTGGATCTGCTAGATGGTATATTTTATTCTCTGACTGGCTATCAGAGATCAGACCATACAAAACAACAAATAAAAAAAAAAAGTCAAAAAATGTCAGATAAACTTTGTGTATAGACTAATGTGATAGATGGGCAGATGTAGCATAGACCTGTCCTGGGATTTCATGGGGAAATGTGACACACAGTACACGACATTGTTGGAAAGCTCAGCTTCTAAAGTTTAATGTGGAATTTGAAGTTTGTTGTTATTTCCAATGGTTTAAAGTTATTTAGTTTAAACATGTCATGAATGTCACTGTTGTGACGTGCGTTCTGAAAGGGTTAAACAGGGAAATCTTTCTTTGTGATTTAATCGCAGTTTTCTGACAGTTTAGTAATTGGGTGCAAGTCTTCTGTCGTTCATTTCAGATGATCCATAGACGTTAATAGAAGCTGTGTATCTACCCTGGTGAGGTCGAGCCAGGACCTGCAATGTGATGGAGCTATTTTCACTTGCTGATTATTTCAGGTTTTTTGCAGATTGAGTGATTGGATTGGCATTCAACATTCTCAGTAGCTGCTTTAGTGGTGTGTTGGTTCTCCTGCAGAAGACCCGTGCTAAAGTTTGAAGCATTTGATTGGATCTGAACAGTTAAGATGCATCATCAGTTAAGATGTTTTAAACAATCTATAACCTGACCTGTTGTTGAAGCTTTATTCTCTTCATGGCACTTAATTTGTTTGTCTACTGATGTAGTCTTCTGTTGTCTGCTGGGCTGTTTACTATTTTAGCTTCTTACATTATTTTTGTCAAACAACTTCTTGTGATTGACTTATTTTGATTTCCCACCCTTGGCTATGGCCCTTTTACTGGCACTGAAGTTTCTTTGGTCTTCATGTTGAGACAGCAGCAACAAACTCCAGATGGAAATGCCACGTCTAGAATCAACTTCAGATCTTGTTAGTTCTTTTATGCATGACTCATGAACTAATGATTGTGTGCTTCTGTGTGTGATGACACAGGCATACAGAGACCAAAATGGTCACTATCCAGTTTCTTATGGACGCACTGTAAGTAACTCATATGATAAGCATGTTTTTCCTAAACACAGTTCAGCATTGCCGTCTGGTTCTGAGACACTTCTAAACTGTCCTTTTAGGCTATCACAAATTATACTGTAGGCACTTAGTCAAATTCAGCCTGACCTGCCATAGTGATGGAAGTAGACAGCGGTGTCCTGGCTTTCAATTACTTTATGTGAAACCACCCAGTAACCAAGGAGCCCTTTGAAATTTGTAAGCGAGTGTAGTACATTTGTGTCGTTTTGGTCGCTTGTCTCTGTGACGGATCTGATTGAATCCATGCCGGCAGAGTTTGTCATGCGATTCTTTCTGTTAAGAGCCTCTTTTCTCTTAAACCATCACATTTAAAGTGTCCGCATTACAAGTTAAAAAGTTAAGAGAGGCCTCAGATCGTATTTGTAATTTTCTACAGAAAAGCCCAGTTTCTTTCATGCTCTGATCTGGTGGTTTTGGCAATGCTTTTATATTTCGCCGGGTGGTGTTTTTCGCCCGCCAAAAAGGCCGTTAATTACAGGACAGCATCGGTAAGACTCTCATTATCTTGTTTTTTGTGTTGTTGTTTCAAATGCTTTAGTGGGTTTGGGGTTGGAGTTGTTTGTTTCTTTCTTTCTTTTTTTTTTTCCCTTTTTTCTTCTTTCCTCGACCTTATTTATTTATTTATTTATTTATTTATTTATTTATTTTCTTCTTTTTAGTCTGAGTGCATTTCTTTCGTCCGAGAAAAATCCGACTTGTGGTTAAAATCTGTGCCGCATTTTTGAAGTGTGCGCCCCAGTGCTGCTTTTGAAGTTAGCATGTATTCTCTCTCAAAGCCACATTGTTTTCCGTTTTTGCAGGCCCAGCTCTGCATTGACTTCCCTTGGAGTTGAGCATTAGGCCTGAGTGAGCTGTGCAAGTGCCTCAGAGGAGGGATGAGCGGTCGGCTTCATGGTTCTTCCTTACCAGATTCGATCTGCCATCATTTTTAAGAAAGCCTCAGGCCAATTCTCATTGCAAGTGTCTGCTTTTTAAGCAGCTGTTTTCTCTTTAGATTTTGTATAAATAAATGACCTCTAGGAACAAGGTGTTTGCTGTCATCAGTAAATTGAAACTGCGATCGAATAGAGTGGCCTTGGCTTCTGGAGTGAAGGCAGAGACTCTAGCAGGACTTCTGTTTGACATGCAAACAGTAATTTCAGCACTGATATTATTCTCCCATCACATATTGCTGCTGAGTTGGAGCTGTCAGAGAGAGGAAACTCAAAGACTTGTGGATTCCAGCTGAGTTTACAGGACTGGACACATCAGCATGGAGAGGTGTGTGTGTGTGTGTGTGTGTATGCTGTGGTTGCTGTCTGAGGGACATTTGTGGTAGTGTTGTCAGCGCTAAGGCAAAGCGTAACGTCTCAAAGTGGGATGAGACCACACTCCTGAAATAACTGTCCTATTCTGAGTCCAGCACTCACTCTGCAGTAACTCTCACTGTCCTTCACACTCACATAAGCATGTACATGTTCACATTAGCATATGCTTAATGTCTGTACGGGCATGAAATTGAAACCCAACCCATACCCGCGACTTTGAGACCCGAGCAGGCCCCATTGGTACTGCTGAATTTGAGACCCTAACCCGACCTGAACCTCCTAACACACAAACAGTTGGATTATTGCAGATACAGTTTTACACTGCTGTGCTTTGCTCCTAAGTACTAAATTACTTTCTGACTGACAGAAAATGTCATGCTGCATGCTGAGAAGTTGGTATTTTACACATTTCAAATAATATATATTAAACTATATTTTTGTGGAATTGCTTGATTGTACCTGGCAGAGAACAGCATCCGCCCCACTACTGCCTCTGCTGCAGAAACGCTTAACTCTTCGGGCGAACTTAACAAGCAAAGGGAAAGATCTGCTGTGGCCGTTCACAACTCAACACATCCCTCTCATCATCCATGGTTTCATTCAGGGACACGTCCACCTACTCCTTAATCGCAGCTGTAGACTGTATCATAGGGAGAGGGCGCGAGAGAGAAAATGTGTTAGTTTGCAGAATTTACATAGGTATATTCTGAACAAACTCCAGCCCAGCCCGAGGCTGATGTTGTATGTGAAGAATCGTCCCCAACCCGGCACAAAACCAGACATTTTATCAGGCCTCATCAGGCTCGGATCAGGTAGCAGAATGCATGCACTTTTACTCAGGTATGTATCTGTAATTAAACAGGAAGGGGTTAAGTGTGAATGTGAGCCAGGGTCAAAATAGTAGTTTTATGCAGCAGAATATTAGAGCATTACAGCTGCTCTAATGCTTCCCAATACATCTTCTCTCTATAACTTTATAGAGGGCTCAGCAAAATAGCACGCTGTTTTTGAGTCAATGCAGGACTATAGCAATGGGGTTTTTTGTTTAGTGGAAAAGCTGAGCCACTGAAGGCCCTTAACGACACCAGGTGGAGTTGTTGCGCTGAATCACACAAGGGCATCCTTGACAACTTTGAGACAATATTTCAGACTCTCAGTGAAATATCAGAAAATGATGTGCGAGTCAGTGGGCAAGCCAACACTGGCGTCAATAACTATCAGTATTTTTTTTTCCAGGCATTCTGATATGATGACTGCTCATGCAATGCAATGGACTATTGAAAGCACTACAGTCAACCAAGTTCCACAGTCAAGAGCCCAACTAGTAGCACAATCTCTACTCTGCTAGCAGTAGGAACAGATAGCAACTTTGAAAAACTCTGGAAACATGTGGTTGACTTGTGTGCTCAAAATAGCTTTGAGGCCCACAGCATCCATGGAGGAGGTCCAGCAAAGTGACAGTGACTTATACCTGACTTATCCCTGACTAATTGCATGGGGGGGCTTATGTGAACAAAAGCTTGATACATCACTGCGGTGTCTAGATTACAGTGGACAAAGTGAAATGTTTCTGTGATTGTTTAGCGGTTGAGAAACGTTTGTTCTAACAGTAATTTTTTTTTTCTTTCATACGATTTTGAAATAAAGGAGGTGTTGGCTGTTCATGCTGAAGACCTCACGTCCACTTTACCAGAGGTTGTAGGGCAAATGTGAATGCAGGCGTCCTGATACAATACTGTTCAAAGGTGGCGTGTGCGAATGGCACAAAACCCAAACAATACTGGTGAAAGTAACCTGGTAATGTCCCAGGTTTTATGACTGGGCTATACACCCTCACACACACTGCTATCCTCAGCACGTGCTCCTCTGCTCTGCTGTGCTAATTGTTTACAGAGGGTCTAAGCCGGAAGCCACTTTTTCACGCTTCCACTTTGCACCTGCCCTCAAAAGCTCGACAGTTTCTACACTGCCTGCTGCCTTTTTACTCACCATCTATGGCGCACATGCACACACACTAACCATTGCACCCTTCTGTCAGACTCTTAATCTGTTGGTAAGCTCAGCTGCTCTGGGGCAGCAGTGATGATAAAGCGAATCACAGCTGTCCTCAAATGCCCCCCTATCTCTCTCTCTCTCTCTCTCTGTTGCGCTCTCTCTCTCTCTCTCTCTCTGTTGCGCTCTCTCTCTCTCTCTCTCTGTTGCGCTCTCTCGCTCTCTTTATGGTTGTTTGTTTCTCTGTCTGATTTCAGATCTGAGTGCTCTGACCCAACAACCAGGACTTTGATGAGGGCAGTTGTTTTAGATGTTTAGATAAAGATCTGCTAAGTCAAATGAATCAGTGCGAATGGAGGGGAGATACAGATTTCTTAATTAAATTGGAATCACAGTTTTTGGCTTAATTTTGAGATCTTATGACTTGCATATCAGTATTGAAAAGAACAGTATGTATTCTACTTAATTTTTACGTGGCAAAATGTGCGACATGTATAATTGCAGCGCCGAGGTGTAGATAGCATTTGTGAAAATATAAAAAGTATGCATTATTTTATTAAGGATAATGGAACTTAATAAAATATCTAAACAGCATAATTGCGAAAAAACTGAAAACTGTGTGGACGCCAACTTGGAGGCTAACCTGTGCTTTTAGGCTACAAACCGACTACATAAGGATGCACAACATTTTTAATTTTCAGTGCCAAGATATCGGTGTGATACAACTGCAAGAAGCATGGGGATGGGGGGTAGTTGCGTGTTAGAGATGCAAAATTTTGAATATTTATTTAATAATTCTTTGATATTAATACAGAAAACGCCTGAGAAGGCTAACCTGGTTGTTTAGTCTGCTGTACTGTGCATGCTTCTAATGCATTTAGCTTTGAGTCCTTTCCCCTGTTGTTAATGCAACACGATGCAGAAAGCTTGCCACACGCTGCCTATGGAAATGGCCACACGCTGCCTGTGGAAATGGCCACACTCATAACACAGTAGCGCTTTGCAAGTGGCAGCAGTGTGGTGTACCTAATCCTTCACTTGTGGGGAAAAGTAGATGCACAGTTATGGTGGACACAAGCCCAGCACCTCAGTCATCGAACTACCATCATTGTTTTGCAGTTAACAATGTAGCCCTACTGCAGTTTTCAGAATAAACATGGTTCTTTAATGGGATTATATTAAGTAACAATTCAAGATAGATTTACCTTTTGCAGCCCTAGTTTAATAGGAATGAACCATGAGGACACAGTTTCTGAATCACTTTCATTAGCATCCCCTTAATTTCTTCAGAGTGTTTATACAAAAATAAATAGGAAATACACCCAGAGTGCTATTGTCATCTTTTGATAAGAAGCTTTAGGTGAAAGTGGACCCAATGTTGTCATTTGATTCACGTATCACTTCTCTTGGTGAAACATTTAGCATATATGAAACATTGTCAGACTCTGGGCTCCTCTGGCTCTCCACAATGCTGAGAAGCTAATTTAGGCATTTGTGACCTCACAGTCAGATTCCAGTAACGCCCACTTGGCTGGACTTCTAAAGCTCTTGGAATGAGTACACAAGACATAAGGACACTCCGGTCCAGAATGTCCAGAAATGTGCTGAACGTATTCTTACCAAGACCCATAAATTTTCACATTTCTTCACTATTGGGGTCTTTGGATGTTTCTTTCAGTGTACAAATGCCCAAGCGCCAGTGTATTTGCAGGAACTCTCAATTTCTCAAACTGCATCCTCAGATCTTTTGGAAGTTGTGTCCACAATTATGTAACTTAGTTTCTGGGACGTTTTGAAAATTTATTTTTGTTACTTTGCTTGCTAGCAAAACATTTTTAATCTTGTTTATATTTATTTATTTACATTAGTTGTACAGTCCCATTTCCAAAAAAGAGTTGAGATTCTGTGAAAAATGTAAATAAAAACAGACTGAAATGATGTGCTAATCATTTAAATCCTATATTTCATTGAAAATGGTACAAAGACAACAAATATTAAATGTTGAAACTGAGATATTTTATTGTTTTTGTGAAAAATATATGCCCATTTTGAATTTGATACCAGCAGCACATTTCAAAAAGGTTGGGGTGGGGTCATGTTTACCGCTGTGTTGCGTCACCTTCTTTTAACAACACTGTAATCATTTAAGAACCAAGGAGACCAATTGCTGTAGTTTTAAAAGTGAAATGTTTTCCCGTTCTTGCTTGGTACAGGATTTCAGCTGCTTAACAGTTCAGGGTCTCCTGAATACATACAGAATGTGCTTTGGAATTGTGTTGCTGAATAAGCAAGGCCTAACCTGAAAAAGACGTTGTCAGCAAATGTTGCTCTAGAACCTATATATATTATTCAGCATTAATGGTGCCTTCACAGATGTGCAAGTCTCACATGCAATGTGCACTAATGCCCCCCGTACCATCATGGATGCTGGCTTTTGAACTGTGTACTGATAAGAAGCAATAAACTCTGTTCAGACATTGGTTTTCGGAAGTGTTCCTGAACCCAAGCAGTGATTTCCTCTACAGAATTGTGTCTGTTTTTAATGCAGTGCCTGAAGATGACTGCCAGTCAGTCCTGGTTTTCGGCCTTGTCTTTCGCCTACAGAAATTTCTGAATCCTTTAGAATCTTTTAGAATTTTCTTTGACTAAATCTTTTAATGACAATATGTAGTGTAGATGATGAAATCTTAGTTATCTCTTGAGAAACGTTATTCTTGAATTGTTGCACTGTTTGTCCATGCAGTCCTCCCCATTTTTGCTTCTGAAAGACTCTTTTTATACCTAGTCATGTTACTGACCTGTTGCTAGTTAGTTAGTTGTAAGATGTTCTGTGAAGGTTTTTTTTTTTTTAACCAGTTGTGTGTTGCCCCGTCTCAACTATTTTGAAACGTGTTGCTTCAAATTGGGCATGTATTTTTCAAAAAGCAATGAAAGTTTCAGCATTTGATGTTATCTTTGTACTTTGTTCAAATACATATAGGGTTTGATTGATTTGCACATCATTGCATTCTGTTTTTTTTTTTTGCACAGCGTCCCAACTTTTTTTGGAAATGACGTTGTATTTCACTTAATTTTTTGTGAAGTTCCTTGTGATGATGCTGTCATAGTTGCGCTGAATAAGTAATGTTATTCTTACAAAAATTTAAACTGTAAATGGTTTATTTATATTTGTAGTGTATCAATAACGTATTCCAACATATTTCATGTGGATAACAAGCATTTTATTCTTTCCTGGTGTGACTGATGAGCAGAAACTCATCCAGTCCTTTGCTAATGTCTCTCTTTCTTTCTCTCTTTTACTTCACAGTTCAGTATCAGATGGAAATGATGAGGAGTCTTCGTCATGTGAACATTGATCATCTGCACGTGGGCTGGTATCAGTCCACCTTCTACGGCTCCTTTGTGAGCCGAGCGCTGCTGGACTCTCAGTTCAGCTACCAGCATGCCATCGAGGAGTCTGTGGTGCTTATCTATGGTATGATCCCCACCTCCCTGTATTTCTCTCTTTCTCACTCTGTCTGTCTGTCTGTCTGTCTCTCTCTCTCTCTCTCTCTCTCTCTCTCTATTTAACCCAGAACTAATGAGACTCGTCCAGCTCTGGGTTTGTCTTCGTCTCACTTTGCTCAGTCTTCCATTGCTAATGTTCTCTCCCTCTCCCTATCTCACCATCTCTATTCTTCATGCACCAGCTGGCCAGGAGTAGTCTCTCTCTCTCTCTGAGATCACCTTCCTCATTTGGCCTTGCCTTCTCTATCTTCCTCACTTTCTCTTTTTCTCTCCTCTCTGTCTGTATTTGTCTCTCACTCAGACAGACTCTCGCACTCTTGCTTTCTCTCTCTCTCTCTCTCTCTCTCTCTCTCTCTCTCTCTCTCTCTCTCTCTCTCCTCTCTCTCTCTCCCTCTCTCTCCCTCCCTCTCCTGGCTGTGGACAGTAGTCCCCCCCTTGTATAAATAGTGGCTCAGTGTGCGTAGTGGGCCGGCAGCAGCTCCGTCTAGACAGGGTTTCCTCCTCTGTGTTTGTTTTGCCTGCTATCGGAGCGCTGATGTGGACCTTTAGGAATGCTGGAGGGCTTTGGCTCACTGGACCAGCCGCCCCCCCCAACTCTTTCAGTACCAGTATATCCAGCACAGCACACACCGATCTGCACCAGATGGCCATGTAGCGATGGTTTGAGGGGGTGGGGTGGTGTGGAGATGTGTGTAGCTGCTTTTATGACAGACCTACATACATACACAGTCTCACTCAGCTCAGCCTGCTCCTGTCTTACAGCCTCTCTGATTACAGCAGCGATTCAGTGGAGGGGCTGCAGACGGGGAGGTCTGTTAGTCCAGTCAGTTTTGGTGGGGGGGGCTCTGAAGGGGGGCGTGGAGGCGGCCGAAGGGGAGTCAAGCACAAAACCCCAAGTGTTCTCAGCGCCCTCCCTCTTGGTCCACTTGCTGTCAGTAAGTTTCCTCAGTCGTTCCCCTCACGCCAGATGTAGCTCCCTATCAGAAAGCCGCCTCGTTCTCCAGAAGGCAGGCCCACATCACAAATCTAGATCAGACACCTAACAGCTGCCAGAACCCCCGCCTCACACCCCGCACCCACTCCACTCAGACAATAAGGCCTTTCAGTGTGGCCAAGGGTGCCCTGACTAAGGTGCAGACTGGCATGAAGGCTGCAGACCTGTGAGAGGGAGAGTAGCTCACTATACAATAATGATGTCTATAACTTTCACATGCATTTCCTGATTCTGACTATTAGAGATGGTGTTTTGAATCTTGTTCCTCAAACTAATGGCCTTTTGTAGTCTCCATAAATCCAACACTAAACATAACTAGCTAACCAGCCAGCTCTAGTAATTGACACGTTGGTTTGTGGTGTTGGGAGTGAACAGCTAGACTTCTTCACCTTCCCTGTCTTGTGAGGTGAAGGTACACATTGCCACTTGGCGTAATCAAGTAGCAGATGTTCAAAGTTCAAGCCTCTGTTACGAATAATACCAGATTGAGGAACAGAATGGCACTATGATTATCAAAAATACCTCAAACTTGCATTATTCGTATCAAAAAAGTTTGAAAAATGTATAGGTTTAAATGACCGTTTTCGTTAATTATGTAGTACCTCACGTGGAAGTTTGAAGCTATACCTGCGTTTCAGCATTTTGACGTTGTACTATTAAGTTTTTGCAAACTGTGTTGTGTTTAATGCCATTAACTTGCATAATAGATACTGTATTTTCATACTATGACAGTTTATTCAAATTCAAATATCTAGAATATTTCTTCATGAAACTGTTACCTACTGCTTTGCTTGAAAGATTGCATTTCTGTTATGGTCTGATAACCTGAAGAGAGCCTGTGTTAAACCGTAGGATGGTTTAATAGCACAGGCCCAATTTTAAAAAAAAAAGTGCTGAAAGATTTTAATATGCTTCCCATCCAAACCAACTGAAATGAGGAGATATACAGTCAAGTCCGTAAGTATTTGACAGTTATTTTATTTGTGTCCAACAACTAAATAATTGCAGACTTCCAGCTTTAGTTTGAGGATATTTACATCCAAATCGGGTGAATGATGTAGGAATTACTACCATTTTCATACTGGTTCCCCTGTTTTTATTAAGGTGACTGCTGACAAAAGCAGCAGGGTGAATTCCAAAGTGTATAAGACTATTATCTGCACAGATTCGTCTAAATGCTTCAATACACTGAGGGGCTGTTTGAAAATGGTTGTAATTCCTACTGTTTACTCGATTACTCGATTTATGCCCTCAAATTGAAGCTGAAAGTCTACACTTTGAGCTCATATTCATTATTTCACTTCAGTATTATTTAATTTCAATATGCTGTAATAGACAGCTAAATAAAACTTCAGGTCCATTAAAATTCAGACCATTTAAATACTGTTTTCAGCCAGTATAAAAGATTGTTTTTAGAGATGTCTCATCCTTTATCCCCAGGTGTCTCAACTTCAGAAAAAGTTACATTTCTATCACTTCAGTAACTCGAAGCTCAGGTTCCGGTAATCTTAACCATCAAAGCATTTGTCCTTTACAGCACCAGAGTCTAGCTCCTCCTCTCTTCTGCCTGGACAAAGTTTTATTATGGGTCAGGGCTGGGTGTGTCCAAGCTTATATCTGAGATGTCATATGGACTGTGATTGGCAGATTGATTTGGGTAATTTTGAATGGTTGACCCTGGAGCCATGGACGTCCCTGGCCTGTCTGAGGGCCTGATTGCTCTGTTTTCTGCCCATCAATAACAGAGGCCTGGGCATGGATTAAACCTGTTGCCTGGGCTTCTGCTCGTCACAGTTTACTTTGGTTGCTCATTTTCTGTTTGGTCTAGCTTCAGCGTTTATTTTCGCTGCGTGACTCTTTCTCTCTGTCTCCCTGGTTTTGTGTAGATGGATGACTGGACAGGGTTGTTATGAATGCTGTGCAAGATTAGTGAGAAAGCAGTATTTTAATGGCCATGTGAACTTGCACGTCCTCAAAACTTGACTTTGATGTTGATTCCACACTAGAGACTTATCCATCATTGTGTGTTTGTGAATTTACAGAGACAGCTGTCTGTTTGCTCCCATAACTCCCGTAGTCCAAGTTCGGAAGGCTTTAATTCATTTTCATGCTATACAACACCTGTCACTTGCGTCTGAATAAGTCCTGAATAGGTTTTTTATTTTTCCCTCCACTGTTAAGCGCCACTTTTGTCTTCTCGTATCCCTAAATAGAACCACATTCTGAGGAGTCAGGTAATTGACTGCTTTCTTGAATGACAGAATGCAGGAAAAAGTGGACAGAATTGTGCCAGAAATTTGCAAATCCTCTTTTTGGCTGTCAGAATGTACAGGTGACTGGCAGCTTTTAGCAAGCCTCAACGGAACACTAATAAAGCCGTTCTGACACAGGTTGTCCGCTTGCTGACGGTAGAATTAATCCACTATGACTGGCTTATAAATCTCTTCCCTACAAACATTAGCATCAGTCAGCACCTTTGAAGGCCTCATAACCCAGAATTGAAATTTCGTGCAGTGGCGTCCCTGATACAGTTTAGGGACATAGCCAGGCTTTATAGCCATGACTTTTAAAATCATTAAAACATTTTAAAATAGTGCTTTTTCAGTCTTTCACAGGATTTTGAATTTTGTGTGAGGCAAAAAGGAAATACCATGTCAGGAGTTTCAGCTACTAAAAAAAGCACTTAAAACCCCAAGTCTCCTCCGTTATAACATGACAAACCAAGCTAAACTTGAGCGGACCCATTTGTGTTCTTATGCGCTCACAAAGTGTAGCAAAAACTTAAACTGGGGATAAATGTGATTGAGAAACGCAGACATCACAGAGATAGCTGGAAAAATACTTTATTACAAATTGGCAGCTGACTGGAAATGGTGAAGGCAGTGCCTTGACGTTTGGTTCCATACACTGTAAACATTATAAAGGCTCTTAAATGTGTTCAGCAAGAAACTCTATCTCTGAGCTCCCCTGCGCATGCAGTGTGCATACACTTTCTCTTTGCCTTTATTTCTCTCATATCTCTCTCATGCCTGAATCACTAGTTGCGTTATGATGATGACCGTTTTCTACTACAATAGTCATGAATATTTTGTGTCAAGCCAAAATGTTTGTAAATATCTGATGGTTTCCAAAACCTCTGGAGTTTGATTGAAAGGCATAAGGATGGATTCATTTCCCTTCTCACACTCACACATCAAGCTCTGATCAAGCTCCTGACAAAGCTCCTGGAAAATTGCTTCAGATTGTGAAAATTTGTCACATACCTTGTGCATTATTGGTCCAGTTTAAATGGATTTCAACAGATTTTTTTTTAAATTCCTGCATAATTCAGTTGTTAAAATGGTTAATTGTAAAGAAACTGGGCAAGTCTGATTTCTTTGCAGTTGGGAGTCAGGGTGAGGTGTCCACAATGCAGATTTTACTTGTTACTCCAAATGACCGATTAACTTTTGACTACGCTTTTGACTTTTTAATTGTAATGTTGTTAATGGTTAAATGGTAGTAAATGTGAAAAACCAAGTTTTATGGGGGGACTGCTTTGCCTGACGCTACCCTGCATGTACGCCTCCACCATGCATGGGTTTTAAAAATGTTTAGGCCAGTCTTATCTCAAATATTGTAAAACAGTGTCCCATGCTTCATGCAGCATATTCATAGCCATTTCATGTAATAAGTTTCAGTGAGGTAGCTTTAGTCATTAAACCCTTCTGACGTCTGGGTCCTAAAGTCAGGATAGTCTGTTGTGGAAAATAATTCAGAGATGTGGTGATACACTTTAATGATGTTGGAACTTTGAGTGCACTGACACCGGTATCATTGTGGTGTTCTTTAAAAGCTACTGAGCATTTAAATTAGATTTTTAATAGAAGCACTTAGATGCTCATCTAAAAGTAGGCTGTTGTGTTCAAACTACTCAAACACTCCTGTGTCACAAAAATACATGGATGACATCACATCTCACAGTGTGTGTGCTACTTGAGGCTAGATTTGTAACATGATTGGAATGTATTCATTCATTTTTACCTTCCGATCACTGATCTAGCATCTTCTGCCAGTATTGGCCTGTTACTGAGACCTGGTGTCAGATTGGTGCCGTATAGTGATAATAAGGGGGCTTTTGAGCAACAAAACCCAGTAGGTGAAAGTGAGCAAGTAACACCTATGAATAAGGTAAGACATGATTTTTCACATTTCTTCTTACACTTTTCTCTCTCCATAGATCCCATTAAGACTGCCCAGGGCTCCCTGTCCCTCAAGGCCTATAGGCTGACCCCCAAACTCATGGAGATTTGCAAAGAAAAGGACTTCTCAACAGAAGGGTAGGTCACATTCTTCTGCACTGGTACAGACAGGACACACTGAGTTGTACAGTCATACGTATGCATATACACCACACACTAAGCTCATCAACTCCTCAGCTCCCGAGCACCCCACCAGTCTCTCTTCTTTGAGGTCTTGCCTGCATTCTCTGAATTTGTGCCACTAATTCTGATCAAAACCACTTTGGGCTTTGAAGCTTTTTTCCTGAGCAGCTGAGAGAGTCACCAGCCAATTTCGTGCCAGGAAAGTGTCGAATTTAACCTTGACCGCTCCTACTAATGGACAGATTAGTGCTGGCAGAGACGTGAAAGCATCATAGCATTTGATGTGATCGACCTCCTCATGTATCTCTCTGCTCTCCATATCGAGAGAATCATCTGATTCACATATCTGAAGAGAGGCATAGACATGAGGTAAAAAGGAATTCAACTGCAGTTTAAAAAATTTCTGCATAATTCAACCGTACAGATGTAAACAAAGTCACTCAGAGTGGTTTGATATGAAGGGGTTTATTGTAGAGAAACTTACCAGCTTTGATTTCTTTACAATAATGGTGAAGGGACACACTGTACTAACCCACCAGTGAACCAACATGTATCATCTGAGTTTTTGCTAAGTTTAAAATGGTGGTAAATCTCAGGGGAAAAACTGCTTTACAGTGCCCTGCATGTACATCTCTGCCATTCGTGTTTTTTTTTTTTAGTTTTAGGCCAAAATCTTATCTCAAAACTAGTCTCAAACAATGTCTCAGGCATCAGGCGATGTATTCATACCATTTTATGTAACAGCTTTCAGTGATACAGCTTTTAGAGGCATTAAACGCTTTAGACATCTGGTTCCTATCACCACCACTGTGAACAATTCTGACTTCGTATGTTTTTCTAGAACGGACAGTTTCACATCAAACCTCTCTGAATAACTTTGTTTACATCCTAACCTCTTAATTATGCAATTTTAAAAAGTTAAAAATGCCCACCCTGTTTACTATGAAACAAAGTGTATTTCTCAATTTTGTCTTCCATCCTAATTAACGTTCACTCAGAGCATGGCAGAATTAAATGATAATACTGTGATCACATTTTTGTTGTTGTAAAACAGTGTAAAAACTAGACTGACATTATCTTCTGCAGAGGCCTTTTTAAATTGCTGTGGTTGACCTGAAAAAGGTTGTTGCTTCATGTTGCAACAGTGACTTTTTCAATTTTCGTCTGGTTTTAAATAGGTTTTATATGTACTATCTACCAAAAAAAACCACAGATAATTCTTTTTTTACTGCACAAATAATGAGCGCACAAATCCGCTCAGCCAGAACAGATAATAGAAAGCGTCCCGTCGCCTTTGGGGGAAAAACAAGATACGAGTTGTATCTGAACCGACGTTAAGTGTTTTGATTCAAGCATTTTCTTTGTAGAGGCCAATTTTGAGTGGTTTGCTTGTTCGGCAAGGTCATTGTTTGTGTTTCTGGGTGTTCCCGCAGGCTGAAGAAGGCCAGTGTGGGGTATGAGAACATGTTTGAAGAGGTGCCCATTGTCATCAGGAACTCTCATCTCATCAACGTGCTGTTGTGGGAGCTGGAGGACAAGTCTACTGTAGCAGACAAGCATGAGCTGCTCAACCTCTCCAGCGGGTTAGTCACAAACATACACAGTATGTCTCACACCATACACGACCAGAACAAAATATGATTAACGGTCATACCGTTTTGGTGAAAAGTCACCATTTCTCCAAGTTACACCAGAGAGGCTTTAGGCAACGCATTCAGCTTCAACCGTTTTCAGTAGTGCTGTTAAGAATGTGTTAGCCCACTCATTTTTGTGGAAAAAAAGGGCTGCATAAGGACAAATGAGAGTCATAGCACATCCTCAGAAAAACCCATAAAAATGTGAAAACGGTACAATTCCTTTCATGGTTAGTTTCCAAGCAAATAAATTGTTCTAATATAGTGCACATTTGAATCCGTTGGTTTGTGCTTTGGTTAAGAATAGACCCTTTAGTGAGCACTGTCAGAATGATGTCATAAAGATGCAAAAGCCAGTGATAATACAGAGAAAGGTTAAAGTTACAGTTAGCTGGCTAGTTGTCTAGATCCATGATTCTCAAACAGGTTCCCAGGGACCCCCCCTATGGTCCAGCTTTTTACTCTATCCCTATGTGTTGCACGTTACATTGGAGAAAATATCTGGACCGTTTGGGGGAACCTTAGCTAGATCTATCTGATCTAGATAAGGTTCTGCAGCCTGTAGCCTGTTTTGTAGTGTCCTGTGAAGGAGCAAACTATAGTCCTGTGGTTGCATTATTTGTTGCTATTGTCTCATTAATTTGTAACTTCAGTGTAATTTGTTATTAAAGTGGTCATCTCTCAGCTCAGCAGTGTTTAAACTGATTTGGTATTTTGTTTTTTTGGTAAATTGTAAAATTTTTTTATTTATTTTTTTTTATCAGGCTGCAAAGACAGAAAACAAAAAAATAATCTGCAGTTGCTGCTGTGTAATCCTTTTGTATGTGATCAGCCCGAAGGTCTCTGTCTGCACCTCTGTGGCATTACGATTGTGTCCTGTTGTCAACACTAGCCGACACTGTTGGCCACAGTTTATAAGCATCCTCTCAGTATTCTCAGCGGTCTGTGGTTATACACAGTACTACAGCAAAGAACTGTTGAAGTGATCTAAATATTACTAAATGAGTTTGCAAGTGTGATTGTGTCGAAAGATCTCACATTTGCAGTAACCTGCTGACTCTGCTGTGCAGGAGGTAATTTCCTGGTGTCTGTCTGCATTTAAACACTGGACTTTCAGGGAGTTAAAATGGTTTTTAATGGTGATGAAACAAGGCATTATTTAGAAGACTACTGTACTTAAACGAGTGGCTGCAGTAAAGAGTCATATGCTGGCAGTGCACAAAGTACAGCAAGTCCTCTGTCGTCTTCTGCATATTCTATCTGCCATTTATATACTGCATATTTTTTGTTGTTCAAAATGGTTGTGGTTTATCTTGAAGTGATTCACTGAAAAATCACACTTTTAGAGTTTTCCACTTAGCTCAACCATAGTCAATATGTTTGGTGTCAGTTTTAGAGTGGAGCTACTAGGATAATGTAATAAAGTCTAGATCACCCAAAAAGATTTTAGGTGACTTCCCTTACTTTTTCTGCTACATTAGCCTTGTAGGTCCAGTACAAAAGTAAAGAAGCAGATTTCAGACACCAAGCACATCCTAATGAGAAAACTGTGAATTTGTAAACCTTTCCTTGAAGTGTATTGTATACATGTTAGCAAGGCAGCTATTTATTTTCTATAACCCTCCTAGTTTAATTGATTTTATTTATAATTGTAATGATTACAAGTCATTTACTTTATTTTATTTTATTTATTGATTACAAATTCTTCTACTTAATGTGATATAAATATCCTATGTAAATATCCTTCTGACCTCCCAACACACATTTGTGATCTATTCTACCAACATGGATTTTTTCGAATATGCTGAGCGGGCAGCGACCAGCAGAAATCAAGGATATACTTTTTAAATGGCGATGGCTCTAGTCTGTTTAGTGACATGGTGCCGCCACTACAGCAAAAGACATTTCCAAAACATGGGTTTGAGGTCCAGCTAGAAGACAGAGAGCATGTGGATTTGGCATGGTTTACTCATTTAAATTGCAGTTAATCTTAGCTGTGAAGACACAGATCATCATTTTCTCATCTTAATAAATTACCATACTGTCATTTATTAAGGCTTGAGCCTTGAACATTAAACTTAAATTTGTTAATTTAGTCATACAAATTTTACACATCGCTCAACTTTAATTGTGACTTAAACAAAGCAGCAGTCTCTTCCAGCACGAGTACACCATGAAATAAGATAGCTTTCACAAATTTGCTGGTACAACATAGTGGCCAAGATGAAAACCAAATCAACTGAATGCCTTCGAAAGTGAGAAACCTTTTGAAGAATGTCCAGCTTAATCATGAAGGAATCTGTTTTTATAGATCAGCGCACTCCTTGATTTTCCTGTTCGGCTTCTGTTTTGAATGGAGTCTCAGCGGATGAGCAGATAAATCAATAAATCAGATGCTATCAATTATTCACACACATCAGCTCGTATGTATTTTTTCCTCCTTTTTTTCAATTTAGGAATGCACTCATGGGAAGTTTTGAGATTCCAATTAGCATTTTAATAATTACGTTCTACGCAGCCACGGTTGAGGTGATGCTTTTTGGGACAGAAAAATTAATTTTTGCTACTGCTTTTTTCATTGTCAAAGGTCCAAGTGAGTTTGAAGGTCTGTCCCAGCAGACTAGAAAGGGAATTTTATCTTTTTAATTTGTCTCTCTTAATTCAGACCTGTCAAATGTTTTCTTGGATGAAAGGCACAGCTTTGGCAGCACTGTTAAGCACTTGAAAGAATACATTGCCAATTACTTGCCCTTCTCTCAGGAAAGGCATGAGGACACACATAACTAAACATGTATGCATGTACACACTGCATGCACACACACCTCAACCCCCATGGTCATTTTAATTGTAGCTGCCAAATTGGATAATATTCATTAAGGGCTGTGTAATTGATCATAAATTAATGAAAACTTATGTTTGACCTATGCCAGCTTTGAAAGCTTTTAAGCTATGTTAATTACAAAAATGACTTGTGTTTAATAGCTTACCTGCTGCGTTACAGTGAAACATATCTGAGCCTTGCTCATCACTTAAGGCCTCTAATGAATTACTTTGTTTTTCTGTAATTTTTCCAATTTGGAATTTGTGGTGTTGTGTTGTTGTTTTTTTTTGTAACAAATGGTAGTCATTGGTACCAAGGATGGTTATTTCATTCTGATTTGATAGTTAATTTGAAAGACATTATTTGAACAATTCAGTGCTTTTTTTTTTTTTGGATGGCTTCACTTTAATATAGCTTTGGTACAATCTGCTTCTCATTTGACGTGCGTTAACCTTTAGACAGCCTCAGTAGTCTTTTTGTGCTTTCTTCTTTGGATTAAACAGAAACTCTGTTTACTTGCATGCTCATTTTCCTCTGATGGAATGTGATGTGTGAACTATATATATTTCTTGATTTATACATTTTCGTAACATTTGGAGAGAAGCTGATTTTATTATCAGTATTTAAATTTACTGTTCAGTTTGCTAAACTTGAATTGCTTCAATTACTTTTAATTGTAAGCACAATTTTGCTAAAAATACCCATTCCATGTGTCACTGTTTTCCAGGTGGGGGTGTCCAATGGCTGGCCTGTGGACAGATTTTAACTGTTGTTTGGCTTCTGTTTTAGAGTCTGTTATATACATGTTTTATAATGCGCTGAAGTTTTTCTGTTCATCTGATGGTAGCAGTAGTACTATAAAATCACAGTGTAATGCATCACACTGTAGTAATAACGTTAGCTAAAGTTTGAGCCTTTCTTCTTTGACTAGACCTACAGCTTAATTTACTAAATGATATTTAGTCCAGACTACAGCCATAAAGCACAAATTAAACATTGAGAACTGGCAAGTTTGGCAACGATGGAAATTTGAATTTTTTTCATCTAGAGCTACAGCAAATGAATGTTTCTCAAAAGACTGTATTGAATAAAATGTCAATATTCAGGGAAGAAGAAGGCAGAGAAACTAAAGGAGATGGAAGTTACTTCTTATCAGAGCAAATCTAGTAAATCAGTAGGTTTTAACCATTTAAAACTGAGCAAAAACGTGGCTTTTTGTGCTCTTTAATCTGCTGTTCTCCTTTAACGAAGTGTTCTCTAAATGCTGTGCATTTATTTATAATGTAAAGAATGTAATCGATCAAAACCGAAAAGTCCTGGGTTTTTGTTTAGCTTGTCTTACAAAGTACATTTATGAAATTATATTTTTGAACTTGAATAGGAATATGCGTAACACATTTTGTCATTTTCTTTTTACTTTGATTAAACAAATCACTTGTTTGTTACTGATCCAAATTGCTCCGAATAAGGAATCCAACAACAAAAGCAGCCTTGTGCATCTTTTATATGGTAATGGGAAACAGTGCACAGAATGCACTGATTCTGCACGCTGATATGTTACACTCTGTACCAGCCTATGGCACATGCAGATTGGCTGCAGATTCATACAAGTTTTAGGTGTCATTGCCAAATTGTCAGAATGGATTACCAGCAAGGTGCTCGGGTCTGAGGGTACTGGAAGTAGGGCTGTCTGATTTTAAGATTATTAAACTGCCACTGCTAAAAATAATCAAAACAAAAAAAATCTGAAATTTAAAACTAAAAATAATTTGAGCACAGTAAAGACCTGTGTGTTCGGTTTAGAGTGGAGTTGCTGCTATGGGGATGTGCTGCTAAAACACAAGCAGGTTGAGGTGCAAATAGGGACAGAGTATGTACAGTTATAGGGCTGTTCTGAGCCCCAAAGCTACCTAATAATATTTATTTCTTTAGATTATTTAAGAAAAGTTTATAATGTCCCACACTTTAAATGCATCATTTTTTGTATCAACTGCTGTATCATATGCTCAGTGTGCGTTTGTATTGAAATCTAGCATATCTGTGGGTGCTAATCCGTTACCATGTCATATATCTACAATCTAATTGGTTGACACTCAGCTCATTTGCATAACATTTTTATCCAGAGGGAGAGTGAGGTGAACGCTGTTATATTTGTGTTTTGTCATCTCTCGCCACATTATAGCACATTGACGCATTTTGTTTAATGTAAATTGCTAAAAAACAAAAAAAGCATTTTGCATGATTTCACTGTTCAAGTCATGTATCCTGCTGAAAATTTCAGCACCCCTAACTTAAAACACCTCGTGTTTGATAAATTGCTCTACATGTTTGCATTTTTCATATTGTGAGTACTTAATATTCACAAATGATAAATATTATTTCAGCCCTGGTATCTGGCCCTCTTTGAAAAAAGTTTTGGCACCCCGTCACAAGCTTGGTTTATTTGCTCCATGTCAATCACAGGATGAGAATTTGTAATATACAGTACACAGACTATAAAAGGGATATAACCACACAGTATCTATACAGCCAGTGAATGAGCCCCCTCCATCTCTCTCTTTCTCTCTCATGCTTTTTTTCCTCTCTGCCTGTCTATCTTTGGCCGTGCTGTCTCCTTCTCTAATGACTGGAATACTAAAAAAGTGCACAGACATGGCAGATTTATCAGTGGCTTTGCTCCGGCGTTCTTTTCCCTCTGTCTCTCCCTTCTCTCCACATCTGTTTAAGTTATCTCTTTGCAGTCTGCTGTTACCCTAGAAACCAAAGCAAACACTGGACCACTGCAGCTCAACCAGTACAATACCTCCCTGTCTTTCTCCCTCACTGTTTTTTTTCCCCCCTCTTTTCCCTCTCCCTCTCTCCCTCTCCCTCCCCCTTCTTCTCGCTCTCTTTTCCCCCTCCCTCTTTCCCTCCCTTCTTCCCAGAGGGTTCACATCGAATCAGCTCTCTTCATCTGGGGGCTAAATTGAATTCCTATTTTTTTCTGCGTTGAATGAAAAAAGAATTATGAGTTTTACAGTGTGTTGAAGCGGGGGGTGGTGGTGGAGTGAGTGGTGCTGGGCGAATCTGTAAGCCTGTCTTGGCTGGGAAAAAAAAGAATGTAGTGTTCAAATGTAGCCTCAATTTTAAATGAGCTCGCATCTCTGGAGGGGCCCACCACTCTCCTCCTGTATCCCATCTTTCCTTGTCTACCCCCTCTTTCAATCCCTCCATCCCTGCTGTATATGTTCTGGGCACATTCAATCTTCCTTCTTATGTGCGTTTGCATTCATATTAATGTATGTAAGCACTTTATAGCCAGGGTGCATTAGTATTTGCGACGCAGTAATCCAACGTGCTGTGTTCCTCCTGTCATTGAGAAGTAGGATCTGCCAAAGCATGGTGCGTAAGCCCTTACCTCAAAGATCAGCTTGGCTTATGTGAACCACACAGCCATGTTTTTCTCGTCTGTGTTTGGAGTGCCGGTCAGATCTTTGTCAGGCCTGAGCATGATCCCTTCCTAAAAATAGTGATAGACATTTTAATCACATTTTCTATTCGAATATGGGCTTTTTCTGAATATCCCAGTTAGAACAAAATAATATGAACACGTAGGTTTAATAATCCACCGTATGATTAAAACTGTTTTGAAATGCCAGCTGCTCTTTTACATTGTATGAACATTTCATGATGAATGAATCAATAGAAGTGGTCCAAAATTATTTGGAATGAAATCTCATTGTATTCATGTTCATGAAGTTTAATAACATTTTTTCCATTTCCTATGATGTTGCTATGTCAGACGTAATGCCAGTTTTTAAAATGTTTCTGTTTGATCATCTCTGGTGATGCCGCAGCCATCCATGGCCAGGAGTCAATGAGAGCATAATTGGCTTCGCTCTCTGGGTAGGCATCTGTTAGCTGATGCAACAAAATTGGCAGTCCAGCATGTGAAGCTGTCCAGTGACGTTGCGTGAGGGTCTGCTGAAAACGATGTACTCGCGCTCCACGTGTTGGCCTTCACCTTCCCAGCTTGGTTGCATCGGGACGGACCTAGCTGGTGGGTGGAATTGAAAGTGACTAAATTGGAGAGATGGAAATGGGTTTAAAAAAAGGTCACTTAGGTTACATTCACATTACCAGCCTCTTTGCTCAAATCAGATTTTTTGATCTGATCCAATTTCTCTAACATGATGGTTCACACTCATTTAGGTAAGTGACTCAAATCTGTCATTAATGTAAATGAACCGGCGTCCTGAAGAGACCCACATTCGACAGTCAACAAGTTAATGAGCAGAACGAGCCTTTGCTGTGAAGATAATTAACTCTGAGCAGCTCTCAGCTGTTCATTATTAGAGCAAGACGAAGGCGAAAAGGGTGGGACGTGTTGCTTTTCCACCGTTTACAGGCTTTAACTTTGATGGTGCTCAATGACGGCGCACTTGCAGTGGAAAAAAAAGCACAAATTCCGATCTGAGTGTTCCCGTTAAGGTCACTTGGCCACAAATCTGATACGTATACAGTCTAATAGTACATATGAAAGTGGCTCAGGTTGGATTTGAAAAGATCAGATTTGTGTGTCCACACAGCTCTGAAAACATCAGATCTAAGTCACATTAGGGCAAGAAATCAGATTTGTGCCAATTAAACCTGGTAATGTGAACGTAGTCTTATTGTGAAATGACATAACAGCTGCTCGTGTCCTAATATGCTCTAGGGTTCATCATACGCTCAAACTTATTTTGAAAACTAATGACTTGTATCCCACTAGATCAGTGGTGTTAAATCTTATCCACAAAGGTGTTGCTATAGGTTGTCATTCCAAACAAGCAGGAGCTCACTCAGTTTTACTTGCTCAACTGTTGCCTACAGTAGCCATAAAATGCATATTCCACCTGTTTTGGAAGTACCCTGTTTGAAATGTGCACTACTGTTTTACCTTCAGTGATATTGATGGAATATATTTTGATGGAAATTTGTATGATTTACAAAACTGGAAACAAACTGGATTTTCATCTTCATAGGTTAACAAGCAAATCACAATTTATAAAATATGTTTGTGACCCTTACCCTTTCCCTTTCACCCATTGTTGCTCACTAGCAGCCCAACTCAGTCACATTTCACACGCAGAGAGCCAGCAGTGCCCTTGTTAATCAGATAAGAGTTACATGGAAGCAATGTTTTCTTTTATTACATCAATTCAAAATATTCAAGTCTGTTTCTATTCTGCTGGTGGAGTAGGCATTAGGGGGTCTGCCAAAAGAGGTTAATCAGTTAGTCTCAGTCCTCAAACAGTTCATGATCATGTGCGCTCCTGCTTTGTTGGAATGAAAACCTGCAGCAGCACTGGCCCGTTGCAGATAAGATGGGACACGCTGCACTAGATCAGAGGATCTAATTCAAAGCTGAGCCTTTGAGTCCCTGGGTTAGCCTTTACCAAAGGCACACAGTGATGAGTTCAGTCAGAAGACGCAGCTTCTGTTTGTTGAGCACGTGGCGCAGATGCTTGTGCTTACTTAAATTAATCAAGCTGCTTATACAACACTGTTGCTGTTGTAAAGTGCAGGTTTTCCTGTAACTCTTGACATGCTGTTCTGTTTCTTTCTCCCTGTACATGCTTTGAAATGTGCACCATGTATTTTTCCCATTACAGAGAGATTTGGGGGAGAGAACAACCAGGCGCCAGTTGCTCTCTGCCTCATTCAGCGTGTTGTGCTGAAATCAGTCACCGCGGAATAATTGCTGCCCCCAACAGCTAGCGCCCCCTCTTTATCTTGTCCATGCGCTTGTCTGTGCCTCCCCATTCTACTGTCATGTGTGTCATGGGTTAAGTCAGATTCTGCTGCAGGCTTGTTGTGCTAGACTGCGTGCCGTGTGTGTGTGTGTGTTGGATCCGAATGGCAGAGTTAAGGCTGTCATCCTGCTCCAAGATGACCTAAACCTTCCACCAGTTGAGCACCAAAATAGAATACTGTGTCTAAATGAGTCACCTTTTTCCGGTACTGCAGATTTTATTGGGACACCATGCTCCTGCGTCATCGAAAGGCTTCACTTACGGTAATGGAAGAGGGGTAATGCCCAACTTTTAATTTCGGACGTTTATAAAGAAACTGCGTTTTTGGATGATCTTTTTTCCATCCTATCCTCTTGAAGCCTAAGGGAATTGAAATCAGTGTTTTCTTTCAAAGTTGGTTAATCTTGCTCTTGTGGACTCATAACATACATGTACAAAGTATGTTCTGTGAGTGATGTTCCAGTGCCCGTTAAATGTGTATTTTGCCAAACCCTCACCTTTCAGTGTAAACTGGGTGGTGCTAATCTTGAGTAGCGCTTATGTAAGCAGTACATTCACCAGTCAGAAGACTGATGTGGTTTGTTCTGACCATGCAGCTTTAACAAAGCCATTCACCACCCAGTCCATATGCACAAGCTGCAAAAACAGCATGTTTTGAAGTTATTGTTTCTGTGACGTCCCAAAAGTCAGCCCTTTACATGCATCTGCCTATTCAGTGCTCACCAGTTTTAGCCCCGCCCCTGCTGTAGCTATAAGGACTGTTTCAGCCTGGACTTCTTTTTGAATGAGGTGCAATACAGGGCAGCTATTCAGAACAGAGATCATTGACACATTAGTCTTAAAGGCACAGTAACAAAAACAACCTGGGATAAAGAGAGGTTGGAAAATGGTCATGTAAAAATGAATTATGACCAATTTTTTTGTTCATAAACCCAAGCTAACATTATACGTGCACCTCGGGGATAAAATCAAATACAAGAAGAATAAAGGATACGGACCATTTTAAGAGATCGCCACATAAAAGCTGGGTAATGTTTTTGGTGAACCATGAGCACAGCAGGGTCTACGCCACCACCTATATATGTAGAGTCCTTTCCATTCATTTCTCCCTGCAAGCGCTGCTGTGTTTCTGATTCAGTAGAGTAGCAGGCTGGGAGTGTTGAACTGTGGGCAGTCATATGTGCAATCATGTGTATTCAGAATATCAAAACCACGCCTAGACAGTTCTCAGATAGCTCTGCATTAGCATTTATAAAGATGTGGTTTATTATTATTATTTCTTGGTTGTTTTGCTGGATGTTTAATCGAACTCTCAGTTTTAGTATCATACAAACATTTATACATTTTACACTGTGTTCCCTGGGACTTCCTAAATGGTTCTTGGCTTGGACATACAGTTCTAAGATGTATGTTCTACAATATTGAATTTTTATGGAATCTTCAGTTCTTCACACTCTTTAGAAAGCACATCTAATTTACAAAAACAGTTGAAGAATCATGCATTGAAAAGGTCTTCAGCAAACTGGAAGCGCTTCTTCTAAAGCAGTGTTGCCGACTGCCTTGCATATTTTAGTGATTTTCCCCTTTTAACATGCTTCCTTCAACTCAAGCGTTTTTAATGAGTTAATTAGTTGTTTCAGGTGTGTTGGGAGCAGAGAAAACACCAAAATGTTCAGGGCATTGGGACTCCAGGACCTGGGTCCTGAGAGTGAGAGTGTAGAGAGAAATCTGCCACTTGCATTCTTAAGGACTGAAGGCCATGGATAGCAGAAAACACATCTGTGATTTGAACACAAATCCAGCATAAATATGGAGTTGTTGCCTTAGTTTACTTTTTTTTATAACTGTGTGGGAGAGATGCGTAAAATAGTAATATGATGCATTGAATGGACGTTTGATCTGAGCATATGTATGTGCACCCAAATATGTGGTGTAAATGTATATGCATTATTATTATTATTTCTTTGGTCACAGTGTACTATAGGGCTGTGTGTATGTGTATAATCCAGATAGTGTGGGAGAGTGAAGTTCTGCAAGCTCATTGGAGGCTGAATAATGAGGTGCATGGTAAAAGATGGAGGTCATATTGGGATCCCTGCCCTCATTCATCAGACCTGGCGCGCTGCGACAGAAAGCCTCTTCTAAAACATTAAAAACTCCTTCCAGGGCCACACACACACACACACACACACACACACACACACACACACACACACACACACACACACACACACACACACACAAGCACAGACTCTTGCTTACTGTTTGCCAAACCTGCAGAGCCAGCAAACTCTATAATTTGCCCAGTAAGGGTAGTTAAATGGGGAAAAAAAACAGGTTTAAATTTTTGTTTATTTTTTTATGTATGTATATTTCTCTCCTGCCCTGCATTCAGGTTACATGCATTTTTTACCATGTATCTGTTGTTAGAATTGAGCGTTCCACTCCCTAATGCCTAATGGAACAAATGGAGGTTTTTTTGTTGTTGCCTTAAGCTTTTAGGCTTTTTGTGTTTTTGGACATTCAGGCTTGTTAATGTTTGCTAGTGTGTGTCCATGTCTGACATGGACTGTACAAGAAACCACTGCTGAAATAACACAGCACAGTTTTATTCTTTGAAACAGTAGTTTTTGTATGGTTTAATGTGTTTAAAATAGTGTTTTGGTAACACTCTTGCAACTGCATTAATCATGAAAAGTGACGTTTTGCGTGAGTTAAAAATTAGTTTTTTGCTGTGAATTACATGAAGAAAAACTTCAGCAAATGTGTGATTCTCCTCAGACTTCAGCCTCATATCAGTACTGTGTGAGACTGGAAAGGTTTTTATGAAAATTGTTATCCAAAATAAGAGCACTTTTTTCTCCATGACCATATTGATTCAGCCTGTTTAGATTATGTTCTTCAGAATTGTTGTCATGAACTGTTCTGTTATTTGACTAATTCGGTTTTTGTCAGAGAAAGATTGGGGGAGGTCTTTCATCCTAGAATACTGCTGATTCATTTTAATCATTTTTAAAGGTGCTTGTATCACTGAATTGAATTGTCAGATCAAATTGCTCTTTAGTGTATTGAGTCATTCTTAACTCACAAACGTTTTTGAAACATACATTTGAATCGTGAATCAAATTGATGTTGGCTCAAAGGTTTACACTTATAATAGGCATGGGTAAAAAAGGCTTAGGCCAAAAGAAGCCTTTATGATAAGTGACACTTGTTAGGATAAGCCTTTATAAATGTTTATGTAGGTTTATATGTGTTGTCACAAATGGCTTATGTAGGTGTCAACTTTATGAATGCTGTCCTTCAGTGAATTGTTACAGCTTCTTTCTTTTCACACCTTTACATATTCACAATAAATCACACAAAGTTCAGCTATTTTGTAATAAAATAGTACAATTTTCAACATTTATTTATAGTATAATAGTGAGTCCAGTAAAGCTGTCAGAAAAAAAACTCTAATCTCATGTGAGTAGCTGCCTAAAGTGAAGGGTCAAAGCAGTCAGGTCTCTTTCAGAAAAATTGAGAGATTGTTTTGCAGCTTTAGTCGCTTTGCTGTCAGAGCAGTGATAACTCTCCTTGTTGTCGATGTAGAGAGGCCTTATAACGCTGAACGGGAACCTTCAAACATGTATATTATGTGTGTGAATGAATCGCTTAAATTTTGTCCTTACCCCCAGGCTGTGTCTCATCTGTCTTCCCAGCGGACTTTGGGAATTTTCCTGGAAGATTAATGGAACATGCTTTTGTGGCTAATTGCCTGCTAATGTAGATTAATGCTGTGCTGGAAATAAAAAGGCCAGGCATGGGGTTTAGGAGGGACGTGTAAAACGCTGGTGAAGAAATTCCCCTTCTACTTCTGTTCAGTCCTTGAGTTTGCTGTCCAGCATTAGATGAAGCAGCATGGAACGAGATTTGCACATTGCTTTAAATATGCAGCTTTTCTTGTGATGTGTTCTGGATATGATGAATCATTTATTTGTTTTTTAATGTAACTCCACCTACCAGTGTACTCCTGCAGTCAAGCAGCTATTTATACGGCTTTATGTGGGAGATTCATACCTTCTGGGTAATTGAGATGTGCTTTGATGATATGGAATTCCCATAACGAATAATCTGAAACATACATCTAAATATTGCACGGTATACGCCTCTTTATTGCGACATTGAGCATAAACACTTTCAAAGAATCTGATTTTTCAGTGCACATATGCCCTTCTGAAGTATTAACCCAAAAAGATGATTTCATAATTTGAATAGAAATTTGGAAGTTAGAGTTAAATTTGGGGAGCTTGTATAAGTATGGTAGGGGAGGAGCACAGATGAATTTGTATGCTTTCGTCAGTGTCCTAAAAGCACAACATGGCTGGCAGACAGACGAGACAGAGAGACTTACTGGCTTAGTTACTTTGTGGTCGGCTGAGAGCCAAAAGAAAAAAAAAACAATATACAAGTAAAGAAGTTTTTAAAAATGTATTTTACAGTATAACACTGGATTTTGTGGCTAAAATTCTTCAAAAATGTGTAATTTTAAAATGAAATGAGTATAGGAATTTATACTTATAGAATAAAAATGTTTGCTCTCTCTTTGGGTGAGTGAGTGATGTTCGGGGCAGTGGTTACCAACCCTGGTCTTTGAGCATTTACCTTCCTGCAGAGTGCCATACATGCTCCACATAATTCATTTCTTTAGAAGTCCCTCATTGGCTGGATCGAATGCATTAGTGTTAGGTGTGTGGATAGGGCAGCATGTTAGAACTAAACTCTGCAAAAAAAAGTAGATCTCCAGGAGAAGAGTTAACGACCACAAGGTCAGGGTAACTTTCTGTCAGGCCAAATGAAACGTCCTCATTGGCCACAGCTCTGATCACCGAGTATTGTGTAAAGCCTTTTTTTCTGCAGGATATTTATTATATGAATTAAACCACTGTGCTCTGTTTATCTTCTTCACAGTTCTCATCTTGAGAAATGCCTGCAGATGTTGATGGACCGAGTGGATGAGATGAGCCAAGACATCGTCAAATACAACAACTATAGCCGCAGCCTGAGTAAACAGCAGCAACAAAAACACCAGGTATTGCTTCCCTCGTGGCTCACTGGAGCAGCTTATAGAAATTTACTGTTGCCGAAAAATATCCTTTGGACTGTTTTGCTTTCCGTGTAGCTCATTTGTAGTATTCATTTGCCTCCATTTAGATGCGTTAATTGATGCAAGTCCTCATTTCATGCTACAAGCTTTTCTACACCTAGCTGTTTCCTTCATCGAACGAGGTTGCTAATGTTCAGTCTTTAATTTAAATGCCAGTTTGCACTCATGTTTATCTTATAATGTTTTGATTGTAACATTTTATTAGATGAGAAGTAAAATGAAGTAGTCCTGAGTTCATGGAGGTAATCATGAAAAAGGGGAGAAATGCTGTTTGAGCTTGGTCATTTTGGCAGGCGTTTTATTGTGAGAGCTTTTTTGTGTCTGGGAAGGGGAAAAGAAATCTCTAAAAATGCTGAAGTAGGGGTTGTGCTACTTGTTCATCAGTTTGTTTGGGTCTGTACTGTTAAAGTTGGCAAAAAAAAGCCCCACATCATTTATCTAGCATAAACCACATAATGAATATTTATCAGATTTGATGTGCTGTGTCTGACCTCTGCTCCGTATGAGATAGCACTGCTAATGGAGTGTGCGTGGCCCTTAGAATTACTCCTCTCCATTTTCGACCCCTCATACCGTAACCCCAATAGTTCAGTCCTCCTGAGCTCTCTCACTTCGCTGTACTCGCTCCAGCCTGTGCAGAATTGGAAGTCACAGAGTTTCTAAACCCAATCACTGGGTCAGAATGAAGGTCTTCCTATCTTCTCACTTCCATGTTGGAGCCCGAAGCTTAACCAAACCACCTGCTGTTCCACCTGACCGTCTTTTCTTTCTTCTTGCCTTTTCTTGCTGTCTGAGTCGGCCCGGCACACTGCCCTCCAGCTAGTACTCGCTCTAACACTGCCTGGCGAATTGAATGTTCTGGCAGAAAAAAAAAAAACATGAATCTTCTCTTGAACATTCGAACGCTGTTCTTTGTTGGAGCTCAGCCATGCTGGTTTGATTGAAAATCAATAATTATCACTCAGGTGCTCTTTCACAGCTGCCAGAGTGGGGTGGAGGTGGGGGTGGGGGTGGGGGTGGGGGGCGGTTAGCTGGGCTGGAATGTTTGTTTTTGAACACGACGTGCATCAGTGGCCCTATTTCAAAAGCCTGCACACTTTATCTCGGTGTTAATTCAATTAGTCGTCCGCTGCGTGGGGATCCTGGCTGCGGCACAGGTTTCTGCGCTGCAGTGGCTGATAAGCGGTAGCACCTTGCTCTCCCCAGCTCTTTGATGTTGGCCCACGCTACGCAGGTGACTCACAGCCGTCGAGTGTAGAGAGATGCTAGTTTGTGTTAGCGCCGGCTCCACTAGGCTGTTTTCAGACATGCTGATTGATGAGCTAGTCTTCGGCATGGTAAAGGTTACATCACTGTGTCCATCAGAGACATCCATGGCTCTGGTCTAGCGCAGAGAAAGCTAACAGAGTGTGAAACCTTTCAGACCGGCTCTATGAAATTAGTGGAGTTTGAAGGAAATCGATGAAGTTGCTGTGTGTCAGGGCCTTTATCAGAGAGTTGGGATGAAGTCAGAATGGCCTCTGTGTTGGATTCAATGTCCTGAGCTGTTATTGATTGAACCAAATGTACAAGTGTCTTCCCAAATCTCTGTGATATGTGGGTGATATACAGAATACAAGATAAACCAGAAGAAATTCTGGATGATCTTTTTATTGGTTTTGATATGGAATGTCTCATGTCCTTCTAGACAGACAGACACAAACACACACTCACATTCTTTGCTTTTTATATTGTAGTTTTACAGTGGTAACATACATATAGTAAGTACTTCAGTTCAATCACTTGTACTTCAGTCAAGTCTGTGATATTCAGGGAGGAGCTGTTTAGCTATCTTACATGATTTAGGACCAGACCTTTCTCTTTTATAATGTGAATTTACCTAATTTTCCTAGTTTGACCCTTCAAACCTTCCATGGTCGTCCAGGCTGAAGCCCAGCTGCTCGTGCTCTGCATGTTGCTATGAAAGAAACTGTGATTGTAAGAGTCTTGATCAAAAACAGCTTTTAAGTGGCTTTTCAAGCAACATGTGCACCTTTGGCAGACTAGGCTGGATACATGTGGGTGATTCATGGATAAATCAATGATCAGCAAATAGAGTAAACAAGCAGGGAGAAATTGAAACCATTAACTGTATAAATGAAATACACTCATTTGGAACATGCAGCTACTGTTGCTCTCACTGGATATGAGAGAAAATTAGAAACTATAGATATCACATCATTTTCATGATAATGTGTATTCATATGATAAATAATGTTTTTTAAAAGTTGAAAGTAATAAATACATTTTTTTAAGATTTTCTGCTATAAACGCCCTGCTTTTTAAATAGGTAAAAACTGTTAGGATCAAATTTAAGCAAATGCGATTAATCGATTAACAAATGCCGTTAATCAAGATTTATTACACAAAGTAATGCAGTTAACCATGACTAAATATTATAGTAAACTGTATATAGGAATATGTCATTTTTATACTCTCATGTACAGTCATTAAAGAGAATGAGCATTTCCTTTTTACTTACAAGTAGCCTTTGTCAAGATTTTTATTTTGTCATGTAGGGGTGTAACAATTCTGAAACGGAGACCATGATAGAAATGCCCAACCAAGGTCTCGGAGGTCTTTGAACCGCAGTAACCTCCCACCTACCCACACACCCCTGCCAAAGCCATCATCTTTTTAATTATTTTTTTATTTTTTAAAATTTATCATCTTATTTTCACCTATTTTTAACTGTGTGTCATATAACTGTCTTGGTCCAATCATGATCAATTGATCACGCTTGTGGTAAAAGTTTGGCTAGTTTAATCAGCTCAAGATGGATAACCCTGAGATTGCAGACCTCCCTGGCACATTCAAGTCAGCATTGTGGGAGCATTTTGCTTATCCAGTGGAGTGAAGGGATGGCGAGTGTGTCAGACAAAATGCATGCAATTTGTCGTGTTTCACAAAACTTCCTCAGGCAGCAGGCAACACTTCAAATATGCAAATGCATGTCAGTGTTCTTCTCCTTAGTGTTGTAAATTGTTGGTGATTTAGTAAAATCCAGAATATTTTTCGTTTTTTTTCTTATTCACCCCTTCCAAAAAAAGAGGTATGAATTCCACTGTGACTCAGATATTGAGGTATTAACTGAACTGTGGATTTGGAGAAGCATTACACCCCTATGTTTTAGTATCAGTAGAAGTGAGTGCTTTAGTGTCACTGTATCACTCCTGGTGTTATAAATCAAGAGTGTGTTACACAAGGGGATTTTTTAAGGATATGTACTAGACTATGTACATATTTAGTGACTGAGCTGACTGAGCAGAACCGTACTACAGCCTCACTAATGTGACTACTAATGTGACTTTATCTACTCAACCAACAACAACTGCACCTCACAGATGTATCCAGTGAGATTATGTGCATTAGACAAAGTAATCTTGAAAAGTAGAGGATGGATAGCATATGTCATTAGGTCTTTTCGGACCATTTAGTGAAATCCACGTCTTTACTTTTTTCTCGGACACCTCACCCTCCCCTTTTCCCTTTTTCTTACCTCCTACAGTCTTTTGTTCCACCTGTCATCCTCTCCTCCTTTCAGACAGAGCATCCCCTCCCTCCTATCTGTCCTCCACCCCTTGTGGCCTGAAAGGTCCACCTTAAAGGTTTCCGTCTCTGCGGGAGATAATTGAATCAGCTCAGGCCACCTGTAGGTTAATGACAGAAGCTACAGATAACAAGTTCACATTAACTGTTTGCATTCTCTCTCTCTCTCTCTCCCTCTCCCCATGTCTGCTGCGGTCCCTCTCCTCCAGTACGTCCAGAGACGTCAGCAGGAGAATGCTCAGAGGCAGAGTCGAGGGGAGCCGCCACTGCCTGAAGAAGACCTCACTAAACTCTTCAAGCCTCCTCAGGCTCCCCCACGCATGGACTCCCTGCTCATCGCTGGTCAGTTAAGACTTCATTCACGTAGTTTGGCTTTTCTTGGCTCTCACAAGACCTTCACTTTTAAAGAAATAGTTTGGCAAAAAAATTAAATCTACACAATTATTAAAATGTATGCAGAAAAATTAACATTGTGCAAGGCATACCCAAAACCAGTAGAAGCATCATGTTAAGACCATGCATTTTTATAAATAATGCCATGTCTTACAGGGTTGACAGAAATCATATAAGCAGGTCTGTTTAATTAACATTATTTTCTTGTTCAACAATTTAATAAGTACATGACAGATCATTGTTCGACAGTATCTCCTTTATGAGAATGGGACATTTAGTCATATAAAATTCTAAATAAAATAGAGCAGTTTTAAAAGTGATCAACGTGCTGAAAAACTTCTGTCCCTAAAATTCTAATTTCAAATGCTTGATTTTCTTGCATGCGTTTAAGAAAGAGTGGGCATGGTATTGCGTCATAAAGAAGACCCAAGTGCCCTTTATGGTGCAATATCAAGGACAGTAGCCCTGTCACAAATTGAAGAAATCGTCACAGTTATGCTGGTTCTAGTTTACCATGTCAGGTGATGCGGCCCCTGGAAAACCATGAAAATGTGTTGCTATTATAATTATTTATTTATTTCTGTATTTACTTATTTTTTTAAATGATTTCAAGGACAAAGATCTTTGTGGGTGTCCAAGTACAAAGAGTAGTTTATACACATTTTCAGAAGTGGTAAATAACTTCAAAATATAACATTTTTTATTATTGTTTGTTTGCATCACCCGACATTTTCTGGGTGGTAAAATTGATCGTTTAAAATGAATTTCTACCATTATGAGATCTATGGCACAAATGTCAATACATTGCTCACCATATCTTTTTTAATAAGAATTTTTTAAATGATCATGTTTAAAGCCATATTTGTCATTGACCCAGCAAAATTACACCACCACACATTGCTTATGTTAGAGGTAGGGGGAAATCACGTAAGTTAGATATTCTTGTAATGAAATGAACTGGTGCTCAGTACGTGTGAGGGGAAAAATAATGGATTTTGATTTGAAATGCTAACTAGCTAAACTTCAGTGTCTTACATCAGTCATGCAGTTTCAGGTTCAGTGCCGTTGCTGTTGTTTGCATCACCTACATTTTTAATATAACCATACGAGGATGGATTTAAGTATCACGGTCATTAAGGTGCTGTGAGGATTTCATTGATTCAGTTTAAGATGCTCGAAGAGCGCCCTCAGCGAAGGGAGCGAAATGTGTTGAGAAGGCTGTGAGAACTCAACCGTGTTAATGATTCATTTCCTTATTTAGTCGGAGTAATCTGGGTTTGTAAAGATTTGGACTGATCCCCTCTCCCCTGCTGAGGAGGGGGTGGGGGGGAGCAGCGAGGAGCAATTTATAGTGTACATTGAAGAGACCTTTCCTGAGATAGACGGAGAGATTTTGAATCGTTGTTTCCTCGCTGATTGTTTAAGCGCTGTGTTCCAAGTCAGCTGCTGGGAACCCGTCTTTTGCTTTCTAATCAGGTTTGCCATGCAGTGATCACGAAAGATGAAGCTTGCAGGATGATTTGAGGAATTACTGCTTCGAAGTATAGGCCTTATCTAGTTATTAATCCTGGTAATACACGTCTCTGACAACTTGTAGAAACACAGTAAATTCACTGCTGCTGTGTTTGCAATGAATAGGTGCGAGAGACAGCTGTAGCTAATAGCATGTGAGGTCATGGTGAATCTCAAGAGTTGATTACAGTCCTGTAGGAAAGTCTTCATAGCCCCTGTCTGCCTGTCACCATGGTGGCGGTGAGGATTAATTGCACACGCTCACGCATACACACTCACATGCTCTCACTCTGTCAAAGTCAACCATCACTGTTTCTCAGTGCTGGCACTACGAGGGCATTAGCATTCAGTGCATCTTGAGTATCTAAGCCCAAAATTAAATCCGCTCCAAATGAAGTGGAAACTCTCTCCCCCTTTGTCTCATGTAGTACTTTCCTCCAACTCTTTCCCACTCACTTTTTTACATGTTTGTCACTGTCTTTCGGAGGCGGTGCCAGAGGGAGCCACATGTTTGCAGGACTTTGAATTATTAAGATTCATGGTTTACTGTAAGTTCCATTTGCAGTGGAGTATGTGCGCCTGTGGGGCTTTGTGTGAGGCTGGTTATTGAGTTGTGAGTAATTAGATTTGGAGTTGTCAGTGTGTACATCTTGTGTGAAGTATTTCCTGGAGCTGCCTGAGCTCTGGCTCTTCAGCTGCATGTAGGTGTTCTCTTCAAAAGTGCTGAGCTGTAGGGCTATTGATGGTTAGCGTTCCATCCATAATGAAAACCATGGCTCTTATTTATCAAGCGTTTCAAGCTAAGAAGGCTGATCTGGCATCGGCAACAATCATAGTCTTAAGGACACGAATGACAAAGACTCCTTTCTCATGTGTAAGTTTGATAAATGCTCTTATTGCATTCATTCATTTTCATATTCCCGTCCAATTGCATTCATTTGGATATGAAAGGCAAACCAATTCCAGATCAGCTTACACTGACGTTTCCCAACAGCTGCAGACATGAAAAATCCATTAAATCTCAGATACTGAGCTTCGCTACAGTATACAAAGCCTTTCTGAGTTTAGGCTGAAACATACACATCCCATCAAATGTTTGCGGACACCTTTTAGCCTTTTGAAGAGTACTTTGATTGTTATGATTACTTTTCAATTAACAACTAATGAGTACATGAATTTTACTCACTAGACAGCCCCTTTTCATTATTTTAGTCTATATTTATTACTGCTTCATTCTAGATCACAAGTTTTAATTGGAAAGTCAAAATGTGAGATTTTATCAAATATGCTTTAATATTGATTTTAAAAAAAGTAGTAAAAAGTAGTATCTAGCCTTTTACATTAAGGATGGAGCCATAAAACTGCCACAATATCAGGTTCAGCTTAGCTTTTTACATATTAGCCAGATTGTCCTGAATGTTGTTCTGTTCCTGCCAGTCTGTAAAGCATTTCACAGCCCATCTATTTTGCCTGTTCGTTTCTAGTTATTTCCAGTTTGTGTAGTTGTTCTGCTGCCACAGATGCTTATGAACAATGAAAGGTTTGCAATTTGATTGTCATATTCTAGAATATGATGTCATATTCTTCTCCAGAATCTGACCAAACAGCCTACATGTCAACTATTATCTTACAGAAGTTATCTAATGTGTAAACTGTTTTTGTAAATGCTGAAATGGAAGATTAATAATGGTTGGCTGCAGCACAGAGTGAGTTGTTACTTAGCAACCGGTGCTCAGCAGAATTAGTTATTGTGGGGGTGGGAACGCTCCTCAACTAATCAGATTGTGCTGTTGAACTGTTGATAATTATTAAGGATCATAAGCCTCCATCTTATTTCACCAGTAACAGCAGTGACCATTCACTTGTTTGTGTCTCCTGTGAGCATGATGTAAAAGTGGCAGTACAATCTTATTATAACAGAAATCAACCCATTAGGATTACATGTACAAATGTGGCAGTTGTATAGCAGCATGTTTTTCTTTACTCTTATTTTGTAGAACTTTGATGCGAACATCGTCTTAGGTGCATGCTTAAAGTAAGTGGCTAAGGTCATGTGACCAATTGCACTGTCCTTGTAAAAAAAATTTCAGATGAAATCAAACTCACCTATAACTCAATAGAAAACCTGTAAATTAGTATATAATAAATTAATAAACTGAATATATTAATTTTAGAGCTTTACAAACTGAAAACAGTTTCGCTCATGATCATGCTGGATTAAATAGATTAAGTAAGAAAAGTGCCTACAAAGGTTTTGTAAACTTCAAAACCTTTATTAAGTAATACTTTGCCTCTTGTTCATCAAAATACGTTCTGTAGCATAAAGAGTAGGTCTAAATAATAATTTGACACTTTCTATTTCTGAGCTATTGTTAGAAGCACATATTGAAACACTTTTGCCCCAAATGTGACTTAAATACATGAAAGGTTTGAGCCCTGGTATCAGAACAAGGGAATAAAATGACATGACTCCCAAGGTATTACTGTTCCCTCCGTTTGCAAAGAGAAATGGCAAGATCTCTAAACAGCTTTCTATTTAATGTCATGTTATTGCAAAACGACAAAGAACGCATGCTCACTTAACAGAAAGGCAGGCTTTTTGATTGGCAGTGTTATAAGCATGAGGTCAGCTTAAACATTCAGGCCAGGGTGGAGAGGAGCAGAAAACCTATGGAGGAGCTGGTCCAGGATCAGCTGGACACGTTAGAGCTGTTTGTGTGCATTGTGGAGACAAGAGCTGGTATTGAGGGTGATGGAGTGGTTGTAGGAGCAGCAAAGGACTACACTTCATTCTTTAGTCTCTTAAGGGCTTTTAGAAGAACTCTCAGGCCCAGGCTGGCAAGAACTGTGCTCTCCTCCAGCCCTGCCAAGCAGAAAGCCAATCACTTAGGAGAGCTGCAGCCAGCCCTCAAAACATAATGGAGGACATTAAGACCGAACCGCTTCGCCAAGCAGCCCTCTCATAACTCGTACTTCTACACCTTACCCCCTCTCTCTCTCTCTCTCTCACACACATGCACACACGCTTGCACACACATACGTACATGTGTATATGCACTCTTTCTCATTCTTTCTTTCATCGCCCCCTGAGATAAAACTAAATCTGACTGTCTTTTCCTTCTTTATTTCGTAGGGCAAATTAACACACACTGCCAGACTGTGAAGGAGTTCACCTCTCAGAACCTGGGCAAGCTCTTCATGGCAGAGGCTCTCCAAGGCCAGGGCAGCTAAAGGGGAGGAAACGAGGCAAGCCCTCCTGAGGTGACTCTGTAACTGGTTAAGAGTAAACTATTCCCTTAAGCCGCTGATGGAAGAAGAGTGTTTGGGCATTGAAATTTTGAAAGTCCCCTTAACAAAGCTAACATGCCTAATATGAAAGTTGTTGCATGAGTATTTGTAAATATTCATGTGTAAAGGTGCATAGCAGTATAATTACATCATTATCAGTTATTAAACAGTACACCATGGACTGTATCTGCACACAAAATTAAGATTTCTTTTTTTATTTACACATATACCACATGTACTAGCAATGTCATACAACTTGGACCAAGAAGAAATCAGATAAACCAGTGTTACCTTTCTGGGTTTTATAAAAGAGGTGTTGGAAATTTGCTAATTAAATGGATTTTGCCCACCCTTGAATGTTGCACTGCGTGATTATTATTTTTTTTTTTTTGTATAGTAACAGTGTTTGAGGTCTAGAGGTGCCTCTCATCTTTCTTCCGTTCGGGAGTGTGAGGAGGAGGGATGGAAAGGCAGAGGTGTTAAGAAGAAACTTCAGATACAGCTCTGTTTTCTCACCGCCAGCTGTTTTCCACTCACTTTCTTAACTTGCGTTTCTGCAATACTTGACAAATCTGCCTGTGCTTTTTTTCAGTCTCCTGATCTCTTTTCTCCCCCTTTTTCCTTTGGCGGTAACTTTCATCTCATTTCATTCACAAGAGCGTGTTTAAGCCACCTTTACGATTTCCCCGTCCGCCTGGAGAAAAGGACATTATGCATTTGCCCATCTGTGACTGTGCGTGCAGCCCTCTTTGGCCTTGATTGGTCGGAAATCCCACTCTTGTTGCATTAAATGGAAAAGGAGGCATTTACAGCATTCAGACACAAGCTGTGGAGGGTTCACTGAGGGCGCTCAGCCGAATCGAAGCTGATGCGCTTGTAATTACGGTATATTGCTGTAAAAAGAGCCCCCCTGGTTCTGTCAAGCCCAACAAGCAGCAGTGGGAATTCATTTCTGCCCACCACTCCCTACAGAAGAGTAAAGGCTGAATTCATACAGGGTTTCCCACCCACGAGCCAAGCGCTCTCATCATTAGTCCGACTGGAATGTGGTTTTAATTTATTCCCGCATGACTAGAAGCGATTAAAGCTGTAGAGTTTTATTGTCATGGTTTACATCCTTTAATCACCCAGACAGATGATTCCAGATAGTTTCCCCTTCTGATGGTGGCAGGGTGCGTTTCACACCGCCTGATGTGCCGAGCTTTTCAACATAGATCACGCTGGAGCAGCCCGTTCACTTCTTCCCTCCTATTACTAACATGCTAAAAAAAGATCCACCATTCCAGAGGGTTGATGTCCTTTTCCAGAAGCCGCCACATCCTTTGTCACTCTCCACAGGTGAACAGTAATCACAGTGTGGACCACGTAACCCTGTAATTAAACATTACATCCTGTCACGATGGAAAGTAAATTGCAAGGCTTTTATGCTTCTAAAGATGAAAAGGAAGGCATTTAGTAATGGTGATGGCTGTGCTCACTTTGAGTGGACTCAGCTCCGTTTTAGGCAGTGTGTGAACTTTTGATCATCCCCCAAAACCTCAACTGATCTCATTTTAGGGTTGTTAATTTTCAAATAAATGGACAATTATCTTCCTAGAAAAGCTGTTTAAAAGACCTGTGCCTCACATATAAATCTTAAGAAGCCATGGTCTTTTTCTTGCTCTTGCTCTTCAGCCACCTTCTAAAGCTTAATATAGCATGAATCAAATTTGTAACAGCTCACTTTTTCTTTTTACGGTCATCCTTCTGTGTTTAACAGTTGCTGCAGCAAGTTAGTTTTGCTGCCATGGTGCTGATTTTACTTAAGGCCCAATACCATTTCACGCTTTGCCCCTACCGTTTAGCCCTTACCCCTCTGTTTTGCACCTTTACACCGAGGGGTAGGGTGTCCCAATTTTTGTTGTGAAAGAGGGGTAGGGCAAAGTGTTAGGTCTACATGGTCCTCCAAACTGAGGTTTTTCAGAGGCACACTCCAGAGTGTTATGAGGAAAAAGAAAAACGGGCAAGATGGCTGCACAAGTGACCAAAGAAACCCACAAATTCAAGTATTTTCTCCGTTAAACCATTTTCTTCAGTAACCATTGTATTAGTTTAATGTCGTTTCAATGTATTATGGTACTTTTCTTTATAACAAGCATAAAAAATTGCTAATACTATGTTGATGTCTCAGTGGCTAGCTTGCTAAATTTCCCATTCTACCCTAAATGGTGGAATGGGAAAATTCGAACAAGAAGCTGGTGAAATCATCAAAGAATTAGGGGTAAGTGATAAATAATTGTCGCACTCTTTGAAGGCATTTGATGCCTCAAATTTACCTAAAGACGAACGGCGAGGTTGCTGATCTTTACCGCTCCTCTGCAATCACTGCTGACTGGCAGGGGGTTGACTTCACTACCTCTTGTTCCAAGGGGCAAGGAGACACTTCTTGGGGCAAATGCATAGTAATTATAGCCGTCTATAGTTCACCCAGTATACAAACCACAGTTTGCAAAAAGTTGGGACAGTATGTGAAATGCATATAAAAACAGAAAGCAGTAAGACTGTACTATGCACAGTGGAAGCTGTATGTCGACAGTGTCCAGAAACATCATGACTTCTCTGGGCTCAGGTTTATCTGAAATGAACTGATGCATAGTGGAAACCCATATTGTGGTTCTTTCAGATTGTTTGAATGAAAATAATGGACATTGTGTTCTTAGGGCCAAAGAAGGAAAGGACCATGCAGATTGTTACCAGCATAAAGTTAAAAAGCCAAGGTCTGTCATGGTATGGGGATGTGTTAGTGGGTAACTTGTATATCTGTGAAGGCATCCTTAATGCTGAAAGACATTTTGGTGCGATGTGCTAACTTTTAGATGCCTTTCAGGAACGTCCATGTTTATTTTAACATAATACCAGGCCACGTTCTGTATGTGTTACATCATCATGTCTGCGTAATCGGAGTGCAGGTGCCAGACTGGCCTGCCTGCGGTCCAGACTTGTCTCCTATTGCAAATGTGTGGCACATGATAAAGCGCAAAATACCACAGCAGGGGTGACATACAGTTGTGCAGCTAGAGACTTGCTTAAATAGAAGAATGTCCAAAAAATGTTTTCAAAACTGGATCAGTTTGTATGTTCAGTCCTCAAACAATTAGGTAATGCAGGTAGTATTGTAGTGAGGATGTATTTGACATAGAAAAGCAAACTTCGTAAGGTAAAACCTGAATTCATGCATTTTTTTAAATAAATGTGCTAGAATACAGAGCCCAAACAACAGAAATAGTAGCAGTGTATTTACTTACGGACTGTGTTGTTTCCACTGATGAAGAATTAAATCTTAAATGTAAAAGTAAACAAGTAATTTGACTTTTGTGTCCAGAGATTGCCTTGATGTTAGAAAGTGAATCTTCCAAGCAAGCAAATCTTTGTATGTAACCTGACATTTGGCAAATGCTACATTTATTTCTTTTTGATGAGTGGCATAAAAGCTGTAGCAGTTGAGACTAAACTGAATTCTTACTTGTTCCTTTAACAGACATGGCTCAGAGGTGAGCTGTGCCTCTTCAGCTGTTAATTTAGGCCTTCATTATAGCACAGTTCTCACAGCTGATAATCTGATTTGGTGTTTGTGTCCACAAGCATGGAGGAATGAATTTCTCCCCAAAGCCTCATTGATCTGAGCATGTAGGAGAGAGACTGAGGACATTGATTGGAGAGGTGCTGGTATCAGGTCGGACTCATTAGGCCTCGCTTTGAACACGGCCATTGTGTTTGTTTCAGCGCATTGGCATCAACATGCCCCTGCTTTTATTCCATTATTGATGAAAGCCCAATTCTTTCCACCTCTAGCAGAGTGTTGCACTTCTATGAAAGCGCCTAGAATAGGCTTTTGTTCATCTCTTTAAAGAGGAAGTCATCACTCCTCACCAAATCCATTTTGAGCCGCCTTGTCTCAGAAAGTAACATCCAAAACACTTCTTGCCCTTTTGGACCAAATGATCATTTTCTTTACTTCTTGCACATAAACTATATGTTGAGATTGATCTGTTTGTTGAAATTGTGGTTGCTGCTGTTGATCTTCTCTCCCTTGCTTCGTTTGAAAGGCACTCTGTTTACCTTAGCTGAATTTCAGGCCACATCATTATTGTCCCAGAAGCAGTGGCCTCAGGGCATTGGCCTTTTTTTGAAACCACTCTGTCCACTCTGCTTCCTGTTGATGACGCACATTACTACAGTGCGCACTCTGTTGGGTGTACGTACATTCCAGGAAAAAGAAATCTTGGGTCCTTGAAATGTTTCACATTTAGATATCCTGTTGTTCTTGCCCAGTGCTGTCCACCACTTCCTGTGAATCATCTATACAGGAAATCCATATTTTTCCTATTACTTTCCCTTTTCCTTGTTCTTTTTTCGTATTTTCTTTGTACATCACCTGTATTACTAGGCAAAACCACTCTTGGAGAATGGATTGACGTCACAAAGTAAATTATTTCTATGAGTGTAAGTTGGCAGTTTTGGCAGTTGATTGACCTCCATTTCTATAGTAGTTGCTAAAAGCTGTTACCACTATCCAGGTCCAGCCTTTTCTAAAGCTGTTTCTCAAAAATGATTTACTGACAAACCAAGAAAGAAAATCCTCCTCTCAGGACTTTATATAGTCAGTGCTACTGCTGCTGAAGAGTCCGTCTGTATAATGGGGCCATGGTTGTGTTCAGAGTTCACAAATCACACTGAGTTGTGACTCATGATTCCATCACCTGGGACAGCTATGGTCCATAAGCAGCTGGCAAAATGTCTAAATGAGTGGTTGCCAGGCCTCTTCCTGAAGATCTACTTACTGCGGAGTTTAGTGCTCACCTAACGCTAATGCAACTGATTCAGCCAAACAGGGACTTCTGAAGTTAATAAGATGGAGTGAGTGTCAGACCGAGGCTGGAACTAGACTCTTCAGGGAGGTAGATATATAGATATATATGAACAAAAATATGTTTAAAAGTGTACTTAATAGGTACTCAGACACTCCTAAAATATATACTCTATTTAAAAGTTAAAAATAAAGCAAGTTTTACATATTAATGCTATAAAAACAGTTCTTGTGCAAATTGCAGCTGGGGTTTAAAACACACACATTGTCATTGTTTGGAAAGATTTGCTGCAAGAAGTAGGAATCATAGTGAAGTGGAAGGAGCTTACTGAAGGTCTCAGGGGTTGCATTATTAAACAACACTTGAAAGGAAAAAGCTACAGAGTTCTTGCAAAACACCTTAAACATCTCAGTATTTGGTACAGTTGGTCTGAAAGGTACCGAAAGGTAAAAGAGAAGCCAGCCTACACCTAAAAAGAGTTGCAGGAGGACCTGAAAAGAGCAGGAACAACAGTTACAGAACAGTAAGCAATGAACTGCACTGCAGTCATTTCTGTTCCTACACCGCACACAAACTCCTCTGCCAAAAAAAGGAAGCACAGAGATGTGCTTTCAAAATTTGCCCATGAACATTTACACAAATCAGCGCAAATCTTACCATCTTAAATGTGTTACTATCTTAGAGTGTGTATTACACTGAACACTCAATATCCTGTTTACGGCGATCTTAAAGCTAAGATGCTTTTGGGAACCTGGGCCCTGAACTGTTTTGGAACAATGTACTCTGGTCAGATTTAAAACAAAAGTAGAACTCGGCTCATTATGTTCGGGGAAAGAAGGGTTGTTCAAACGCTCCTAAGAAACCATACCCACAATGCAATACGGAGTGGGAGCATCATGATGTGGGGCTGCTTCTCTGCAAACAGTATTGGGGCTTTAGGCATTATCAAAGGAAACATGATGTTCCAGGACATATTAGAGGAGAATTTGAAGAAGATGGTCATTTCAACAAGTCAACGATCCCAAACATGCAGCCAAACACAACTCAAGACTGGGTTCTAAAAAAGGTGAAGGTGCTTCCATGGTCCACTCAAGAGGAACTCAGGATATAAATGATCTGAACAGGGAAAATACTAAAGTCACAGAGTATCAAAATTATTGCAAGATCAAGAGCATCTAATAATGATCTTTATGCTAGTATACAACATTTAGACTGTAACACCTCTCCATTGGGCTGATGCACAGTGATAGAACTGCCCAGTGACTGTATTCACATCTCCTCAATTCTATACAGGTATTTCATCAGGGCTATTCATCGTTGTATAATTTAGTTAGTCATTAGAAACATGGTATGAGCTGGACTGCAGGGATTTTTATAAATGGTTGTCCTTCATCAGCATGATTTTAATGATTCACTCACAGTACAACCAGATTTAAATTTTTCAAATTACCCATTTTTGACAGTTTAGCTTAGCTGCCTGGAGAAAGAAACATCACAGGCAGGCAGAATTGTAAATTACACACTGATTCAAGTCATAATTGTCTGAGACTTTTCTTATTATTCTTACCAAAAGTGAGAGTTACAGTGACCAAAGAGCAGGTTATTTCAGGTCCTCGCATTGGCATGAAATGATAACATTCTTAAAAGGTGCAAATGCAGTTTGAAGATCATTTGAATTTCATTGGGTGTAGTCAGTGGGGGGTGGCACGATTCATGCTCTGTTAATATAAATGAAATTAGTCAGGAGGTAGCCTCCACTTTTGAGCTGACTATTGTGGAAAAAAGGCCTTCTTTTATTATATGAACCAAAATGTGAGGAAGCTATTTAAAGGGGAAAAAGAAAAGGAAAAGGTTTATACTACTGCACAGAATTCAATGCATTTCACATAGTTTATGCTTTACCACCATGAAAAGGATCTATAGTAATACAGATTTCTACAGGATTCATCGAAGAATCTGATAGTAAATTTAGACAGTCACTACAGTGTACTATTATATAGTAGCTGCCTGCATCTCATTGAAAAACCAGATGCTTGCCTGCTAAGCAAAAACTTGACCTGTTCTTTTTCACCTGATGTCAATGGTCAAAACTCAATTCATACCTAGAGCCCTTCAGGATTCGAGTACTGCTCGGTAACAGCTTAACTAAATTATGTACAGGACTGTGCAGCCATCTTTCCTTTTTCTTTTCTCCTCATGTAAATGAAAGCACCACGTGCTTTACTATAAAACATACCTATCAGCTTCCTTTATGTTCATGGAAGGATTTGATTATTCATCCCTGGAGAATTGTTTATGGACAATGAGAGGATGCCTAAATTCATGGACTGCCCCCAAGACATATATCCCTGTGTCCTGTGTTGTGTCTTTGAAGATATAACTGTACTGTACGATTGCACTTGATAAAAAGGAAATAAAACTTAAAGCTTTCATCTTTAAGAGAAAACCAAGCTCCACTCTTGCTTCAGATCTGAAAAATCCATAAGTGTTTCTGTCCATCCTTCCACTGTGAGAAGACAAGTCAACACTTTGAGTCTGAAAGGATGTGTAGCTGTCAAAAAGCTGTTACTGAGAAAAGTAAATAGACAAAAAAGAAGAAAATTGTAAATCAAAGAAAAAAGCCGCTGGTGTTCTCAGAATAATGGACTGACCACCCCAGAGTCCAGAGCTTAACATCATTGAGTGTGTTTATTATTTCGATTATTTGGATCATAAGAGGCAGAAAGTGCAACCAACCCACTGAACTTTAGAGGTGTGGAAAAACATCCCTGCAGATTTCTTTGAAAAACTGAAAACAAGTTTCCAGAAAATAATGGAAGCTGTAATAAAAGCAAAGTGTGAACACAATAAATAATGAACAATTTGATCTTATTTAGTTTAGTCTGTGTACTTTTTCTGTTAAATGCATGTTTTCTGCTTTTTTACCTGCTGCAGAAAAATTTACTTGTACTTAATGTGACTTTTTTGATCTGTTAATTTGTATTTTTTTCTTAACCATATCATATCCAAGTTCAATGGATGTACAAACAATATAAAAAATGATCATTTAAGTAGCATTTACTCCAATGACGTCTTTGAATTTGTAAGTACATACTACTCAGTCAAGTATCTTAGACACTGCTTAACAGAGTTGCATGGATAGTTTGAGTGTATATATCATTTTTGTATGTGTGATATCAGATATGAACTATTAGTTGCCATACAGTTGATGGTCGTCCTTGCTGATCTGTCTTCTAGTGAACTGCATTCTTACCGTGTTGCCTCCACCTCCTCTCTCTCCCACATGGCTATCTTTTTTATATGACAGGAGTGTTCATTCTCTCTCTCTCCCTCTCTCTGCAGCTTTCTCTCCGGTTCCACTGACTGATCTCTCCAGTCTGTGTCTTCTTGCCCTCTGTCTGGCCTTGGCTCTTCTGTAAGCCTCACGCCACCGCAGTGTCAGTGCGTGTGAGCTGAATGCTCCTCATGTGGGCTGAGCTCAAATCCATGTGCACCATATTAATGTGTGTTCGCGTCTGCTGCAGAGCTGCAGGCCCAGGCGACCTGCTGACGGTCACAGTGACTGATTAATGTTATGAAGACCTTGCGAATTGTCCTGCCGCTTGAGAGGTCTCATGGGAAAGGCTGAGCATGTCCAGTGGCCCCAACATCCAATAATTTCCGAGTTAAAGTAACCAGATTGAAGTGCCTCTATAAATTTCAATTTGCCAAATTCAAACTATTGCATTAACAGCTTGACCATGACCGTGCACTTCAAATTGAATAAATCCAATGAGGCATGATGACTCATGCTTATCCAGTCATTACTAAGAACAAGATGCATTTCATTACTTTATTTCATCACTACAATACCTGCATAAAGAGGGGTGCGCTGGGGGATAGACCTGTTTATTCCAGTGGTTTTACAAGCAGATCGAAGTAGTATGCGTAACTTTTTAGCGTTTCCACTATTAAAGCAAGTTCTTTTCTTTGAGTCTGATTCTTTCCACAGCTTCATCTAAGAAAAGCTTCATCATTTAATTCTCATTTTGAGCCTTACCCTCCTTTTTCAGATAGAGCCCACTGAGCTGGTTGGCAACTCCTGCAGGAACTATTTACGAGAACAGGAACTTTTTTTCTATGACTCAAACATCTCCTCTACCTTCTTTATGAATGTGTTGACGCCATGGAGGACAACAGACAGTGATGTATGGAGATGCTCCCGGATTTGTTTTTTTTATTTATTTAAGGGCCTGTTGTGCCCTATATTGATGTTTCCTGTGGGTATTGAGCCAGCTTCAAACTCTGTGATGTGCTGTAAATTTTTATGCTTTGACCTCCACTTTAAGCATCTAATGGTTACTTTATCTGTGTGATGCTCAGATGCCTTTCCTTGTGGTAAATTCTGAGCAGAGGTTCTGAGCAAACGTTTTGTGACCCCTCCTGGACATGCAATTTTGGCACGCTATTCTGATGTAAGAGAGTTGCATTTATGTCGCTCATTGTATACTATGGTTCAGGAAAAGAAGAATAATTTGATGAATAAAACAAAGTGTAAAAGGAATTTGGTAAGTGCCCATTTTTAAAGTAAAATTTAATGATGCTTACAATAATTGTGAACGTAACGTGTGGCTGCATTTTGGTGCAACTGTTTGATGAAAATGTTGGTTCCAAATGCTACTTGTGTACCTCTAAAGGAAAAATTCACAGAGGTTTCATCTGCAAAATTAAGTCATTAAGATGTAAACAAAGTTATTCAAAGTGGTTTGAAGTTAATTGTGCATTGTAAAGACGTTTCCTGATTCAGAATTGTTCACAATGGTGGTGATAGGAGCCAGATATCTGTAGTGCTTAAAGAGGAACTCCACCAATTTTTTGAAAATTCTACACCATTAAATATTTAAGATGTTAACAAAGTCATTCAGAGTGGTTTCATGCGAAATGCTCCTTCTAGAGAAATTTGCAGAGCCAGAGTTGTTCACAGTGGTGTTGATAGGAACCAGGTGTCTGAATAGTTTAATGCCTCTAAAAGCTCCCTCACAAAAAGTTATTACATGAAAGGGTTATGAATACACTGCCTGACTGAGACATTGTTTTGGCCTAAAATGTCTTGTTAATCCCTTTATTTTAATATGTCATGGTGGAGTGGTACATTCAGGGTGGTGAAAGGCAAAACAGCCCCTAAAGAAAATGGATTTTTTCAGATTTTCTGCTATTTTATCATCAGCATTACAAAAACTCAGAAGACAGGTGTAGGTTCAGTGGTGATTTTGGGTAGTAATGAAAATGGTTATATTTGTCTTAAAGACATGGTGACCCCTGGTTCCTCTCACCACCACTGTAAGTTTCTCTACAGTGAACCACTTTACATCAAACCACTCTGACTGACTTTGTTTACCTTGCAGTGATGGAATTATGTAAACATTTTGAAGAAATTGGTGGAATTCGCCTTTAATGTCTACATCACGTTATTACATGAACAAATTTGTTGCCTGACAATAGATAGATGTTTACAATAGTTTTAGAAGGTTTTGGCCTAAAACATTTTTTCATCCATCATTCATGCGGGAGAGGTGCATGTATGGCATTGTAAGGCAAAAGAGTTTCAAAGAAAACTTTTCCCATTTGAAAATTAGAAAATGCAACCAACTTCTAAGACTGAACTTTGAAGGTGTGGAAAAACATCCCAGTAGATTTCTTTGAAAACAGTGTGGAAGCCTTGATAATCACTAAGTGCTAAGTTATTATATTTAGTTGTTGTGGCTTCTGTGTAATTTTCTGTTAATATGATTTTTTCCCCAATGCTAAAAAGTAAATAAATTGTACATAATGGGCATTTTGACTAAAAATGAAACAATTATTATCAACGTTATCTATCTTTAAAAACCTCAAAAGACACATGTAGGTGCAGTGGTAGTTTTGGGCAGTAAATTACATGGCTATGTTTTGTGTTGTAGATATTGTGAGGTTCCTTTTAATACCATTCTTCCTTCCTTTCTTCCTTACTTCCTTACTGCCTTGCTTCCTTCCTTCCTTCCTTCCTGCCCCTCTTCCTGCCTTCCTGCTTTCCTTACCTCCTTACTGTCTTCCTTACTTCCTTAATGCCTTATTTACTCTTTCTTTCCTTCTTTTATTTCTCCTGTACTACCTTAATTTCCTTCTTCCTTACTTGCTTTCTTTATTATTTCTTTATTTACTCTTTTACTTCCTTACCTTCTTCTTTACGTCCCTCTGTATTCTTCCTTCCATCCTTTCTTCCTTCCTTCCTTCTCACCTTCCTTCATTTACTTCCTTACTTTAGTTCTTTATGCTTTTTTTTCTCTTTTCCTTCTTTCCTTATTTCCTTTCTTCCTTTATTAATTACTTTGCTTACTTGACTATGTTTATCTGTCTCTTACACTTCATGTGTTTTGAAGTTGGACATATCTTAAATGGATTGCATTTAGGCCCGTCAGGGAGGAGCAGTATTCGGTGTGCTGAATGGCATTGAGCTTGGCCCGTGTTTATGTCTTGTGACAGAGGCGAGATTAAGGCCAGGCTGAGGGGGGGAAGAGCTGGACCCTGCCTTGGGGACAGGGGAGGATATTGATGATGGCTTGGGGGGGTAATGACATGAGGTTTAGTGCAGGTCAGAGGGATTGGCTAATGAAGACTTATGTGGCGAGGTGAAGAAAGCATTACTTCAAATCAATTCCACCTAAGACCGAAGCCCTGATAACCTTGATGCAGAATTAGCGAGCAGGTCGTAAATTCTGAGCCAGGGGCAGACTGGAAGGCCTATCTGACCCCTCACTCACAAGACCCTACTTATGTGCAATCACATACACAGGGGCATCTTTTAAGTCTGCTCTGAGCACAGGATATTGAAATAAGTCTGGGCAGTTTGTTGTAAGAGGACAATATGAACGAGTAGGATGGAATTGATTAAACAAATCTCCTGTGTGTATGCAAATGAATAATCCTTATTGAACAATGAAATTCTGAAGGCTCAGCAACTTCAGACATGTCCCTTGGAGGGGCTGCACTACATATCGGAGATCCTCTGTAGTCTGGCATTTCTGTGTGTCAGCTTTGATGAGGAAAGGGGTAAGTGAGAGGGGCTTTTCATTGGATGTGATACCATGAGACTGCTCTGGGTCTGACACGACCTCCCTGCTACCACATGCATACTCCACTGCTTTTTTTTTCCTCTCGCTTTCTTTATTTCTCTCTCACCTTCTCTCTGACTTTCTCACACACCCCATCTCCCACACAGCCTTCTTTCATTCTCTAGCTCTCACTCTTTCTTGCATTACCATGGAAACTGCAAAAAATCCTGGCTTTGAAGGCTCTGCACTGAATAATGTGAAACCAGCACCCTCAAAACGCACCCTGTAAATATCCCCAAACCTGCAAATTATTGATTGCTGGACTGGTGAAATGCCAATGATCTAATGGACAAGGGGAAACGTGTGCACATGCATGCTAAAGCTAAATGTGTGTACTTAAGGTTAGAGACCACAGCACTGGGGGGAAGTGGACAGGGAATCGCTCTGATCATTAAAGGACTGTACGCAGATTAGGAGATTACTGCTGAGTGCTATGTAAATTGGCCCCAAATGCCCACAGGATTGCAGCATGAAGTAAAAGATGTGCAGGTTCTTCAGTTCAGGCTACCCACAATTTATTGAACTCTTATTGACCATAAAAGGCTCTGACATAGCGAAGCGTCCGGTTCCTCCTGCTAAATCTGAGGTTTATCTGATGTTTGTCTGCATCATGCGATCCGTAATCCGTATCGGCAATGAAACAAAAAAGGCTTAACCCCATCAAATTGTATGAGTTTTGGTGCTGTCTGACTTAAAACACCTGCTGTATCCCTGGCAAGCTGACCATCGATTCCATGTGGAGCAGAACAGAGGGGAGCTGAGCTGGAAATAGAAATGTCCTCATTGAACTCGATAGGCCATCAAATTAACAGAACCCTGCTGTAACACCCGCATGCCCCACCAGGATTTGGCATGCCAATCAGATAACGCAGCTAATGTTGAGCGACAAGAGCAGACTGAACCCCACCAGGCCAGCATGATGCAAACACAACCACATTCGAAAAGGGGGGAAGAGAGTACGGCTCGAATAATCTTCTTTTAGGTGTGGAAGGGAGGCCTGTCCCCTCTCATAGGGCTGCGAGTAGCTTCGTGAAAGCGGCTGTCACCAGCCACCCACACGTCACATGGGAAGAGAAAGGGAGGCTCTCCTCATTATCTTCTCTCCTCTGTTGCCCCCTTTTGGCTTTGAAGCTTTCACATCCTGGGATCGTCTGCCGTTCCTATCTCCTCGATCTGGACTAATTGGATTCCACCTCCATAAAAGAACGAGGGGGAGAGGACATGTGTGGTCTGATGTGCTGGAGGGAGGCACGTTGGAGAGCAGAGAGGACAGTGGCACGCGTAGTGAGGTCGTGGGTGTTTGACTCGATACAACTGTTTTTCTCCCTGCGCCTGTGAGGACGCCAAACACAGAGTACTATGCCGATAATGAATGATGGGACCTCTCAGAACTAGCACGCCAAGATATTCTGCATATTTGTCTCAGATCTTAGTCAGAGTATGAAGCTGCCGAAAAGGACTTTGGCAGCTCTGTCAAGCATAGTAGAGTTTGATTGGTGGGGTGATGCAAGGTCTTTCGCAGCGCTCCTGAGCAGCGCTGGAACAGGTCATTAAAAGCTTGTTTTTGAGCTCCTTCACTTTCTCTCACTTTCTCCGCAGAGCGCAATCTCAATCATGGCCTCTCGAAATTCAGTCTGTGCTTTTCCCCTGCATCTGGTCTTTATCTTCATAATCCGTATGCGCACAGTATACATACACATTTGTTCCACAGTGGTTGGGCTTGCCAAATGGGCCCGTCCGGTGCCAAGTCCTGGTGGAAAATATTTTATCAGCCATTCCGATCGATCGCAAGCCCTCTCTGCATTTGCATGGTAGGGACAGGCTTGTGCGTGGCCGCTGGGCCATGAGCCTGGGTGGAGTGCAGGTTTTTTTAGGAGTTGAGAAAGGCTGCTTCGCTGAGAGACACTCTTGCAGATGGGCCATTTCTGGACAGTGTTAACAGTTATGTTCCTTCATGTTTTCTATAATGACAGCACAGCTGTGCAGCTCTGTAAACCAGTGCATTTTGAGCACACTTAAAATGCCACTTTGTGTGTACGACCGGTGAAACATGTCCCTCTAATATCATGGCAAAGAACTCGACAGCATGCCTCGGTCTCACAACGCAGTAAATGTTTCATGAGGCCATCAGCTTGCGTATGAAACTTGCCCATAAATATATAAAGGAGCGTTCTCTCTGTGTGGGATGCATCTGTCTATCGTACAGTTCTGCTGGTGATCCTGGATCCTCAGAGGCCGTCAAATCCAGACCTTGAGAGCAGTTTCTGGTCTTATATTTTGTAATCACTGGTAGTTATTTGACCTGTTGATGTAACTGATTGTCTACCTTGAGTACTTTCCAGCAATTACAAAATCCAGGACCGGAAATTGGATTCCAGGTCTGGGTTTGAAGACCTTTTCTCTAGAACGTGTGTCTGCTTTGGGTCTGAACTCTGTCACCACCCTGGCCTTGTCTCTTTGTGGCCAGTCCAAGGCCGGTGCACCTGTAAATCCTCATCAACACGCCACTATTTAACAACCCATACGACAGCCGGACAGGGATAAATTCTATAAAGTCTCAGCCACTGAAATTGGTTAAACTCCAGCTATCCTTCATTCTTCATCCCTCCATAATTCTGTGAATGTTTTTTGTGAGTGTCTGTTCCAGTAACCTTCATGTTACTTACTAGAAATGCGCAAATCTCTTGGTGCAGGTTCCCGTATGCCTTTAGGTGATGCCTTTATGGGTTCGCCACACACCGCTCTGCTCCTTTATCTCCCCCAAGCCGCTGCATTCGAGCGAGCTCAGCTAATAACCTTGGATGGGATTATATGCAGAAATCTCCCTCTCAAACAAACCTTCATGTGTTTGTCCACAATGCTGCACCTCTTAATTATCCCTGTGCAAATATTCACTGTGATACAGCCGCTGCTGAAAATGCTAGCCCCGGGGGAATGAGGCTTTAAATGCCTGCTACTTTCTTGTCATTTTTTCTGTGATGCAAAAATGTCTCCTTGGGTTTACTGTATATTATCCTGTCATTGTAGAGCGCCTTCTGTAGACTGTTGGTGAACTGAACATGCTGCCAATTTGTCACTGTGAATGTTAATGCTTTTTTTTTGTCTGAATGCTTAGCCTTAGGTTCTTAACCATGTCTTTTTGAGCTGCAGCAGCCCGGATGTAGAGATGTCAGCTTTGTGGTGGATACTTGGAACAATGAAGGAATAGGTTGCCAGAAGCGAGCTGGTCGGGAGGAAAGGCCAAGTTATTTTGACTGTTTACTGTTTATTAGGATGCTATAATTTCATACCAACAACAAACAGTCCTAGTCCCTCACTGCTATAGGACAGTGATCATTTTGTTATTTTGGTTCTGTTCTGAATGTGAACTGAAGCATTGAGGTTGGAGTCAACCATGTCAGCTTTAATTCAAGGATGTTTACAGCTATATTGAACAAGCCATATAGGACAACCATCCTCCTTTTCAGGCGACCATTGCTAATTGGACAAACTGTAATGAAAATTCACATACTGAGGAGGCCAGGAAAAGTTTAAACTGTTTTTGTCTCAGCCTTAATGACCCACTGGTTGTTTGTGTAATAGTTTTCAAACATCTATATAAGATACCTAGATTTGTCTGTTACAAATAGCAATAGAGTAGAAACTACTGCTCACTCACAAAATGAGTAAGTTTGTGTCAAATGCAGAGTTCTACTGTTACAACCTGCCCCACAACAGGGATAAGTTGAAACAGTAGGTGGACTATAAAAGAATCTATAAAGGTACGTTTGTAAAGGTCATTCTTCTCATTTTTCAAACAGGAAACAAACACTTATTAAACATAACAGTCTATACCAAAACACCTTAAACAAGAAACACTATGTATGTGTGTGTGTGTTAGTTTAAGAGAGGAAGAAGCTGCAGATGAAGGAGGACAAAGTCACATTTTTCATTGACATTTAAAGTTTACTTTACTTGATTGGGTTCATGTAAGAAATATTGTTGTTTGTTCAGCCTTCCTACCTTACATTGTGTGGTACAGCCCACTCTGTCCTTGTGAGTCATGACATTGCTAAATTTTTTAGCATGTTTGTTTGAAGCTAGCATAAATTTTACCCCTCATATTAAACTAGAAAACTGCTGATTTAGATGTTCCCAGAACACTTAACCTCCATTAATATGAAAAAATGAATAGGAAAATATGAAAAACAAAATTTTACTTTTTTATACCTCAAGACCAGATTTTGTTACATAAACATGTCACTGTTTTACACAAGGTCATTAAACTTCTCCTGTCGGCTCAGGAGAGTGGTGGGTGTGCACACTAGTGATGTCACCCCTTTAGCATATTTCTTATAGGTGTATATAACTTAGGGTTATATATTTGTTTGCACATCCTGAAGTTTGTTACCCAAGCCATACACTTGGTATCTTCTCTGATGATGCTCAGCCAGGTCTGTAATGTAGGCATTTTTAGTTCCTGCTTATTTTAAAAGCTCTTGACTTCAGTAGGTGTTACTGAGATTACTGAGCTTAATAAAATTCAGGTCAGGTCATTAACTAGGCCAGTAATGAACACTCCACTTTTTTTTAGTTGTATGTTCGGTCTGTCAATCTCGGTGCACTACGAAGATTAAGTCTTGGTTTAATCTAGTCCTGCAAGCTAGACTTCTGGTTATCACTGTTAAGTCTTCTAGGCTTTGTTGCTAAATGAGTCCGAAAACCATCCAGTTTGTCAGGAACAGGCCATTTGACTTACAAAATGACCACAGTGACTGCAGACCTTTTTTTGCATTAACTGTAGGGACCTGCAGTTGTTCATAATGTACTGTAACACTGTGCCAAGATCCACATAAAAGAAATTTGTAATGCCTCAGCAAACATGCAACATTATCTTGATTACTTGCTACAAAGTGCTTCAAAGAAAACTTCATAAGAGATCTTTAATAACTAAGATGTGATGTTGATTGCTGGCTGGGCTGCCACCCATCCAGAATTTTCCTAGATTTTGGTCATGTGTCCCAGAAAAAAAAATACATTCCTGAACACAAAATGTCCTGGAATCAGAGGATTTAACATTTCTTTTGACTTTTTCTATTCTACGTTTAAAGCTCATCTAGTGTATCTCTTAATCCAATCCAATTTCTATGTAAAGAGTCAATGCAAATTAAAAATAAAATTTCAATGGAATATAATACAATTATGTTCCCTAAGTAAGCGTCCTGAAGACGTACCCTTGAGGGTACTATCACAGCATTTGTACCCTGTAATGTACATTTTTTTTCAGAGAGTGTAGGGGTAATAGTTTTGCCTGCCTGCCTCAGAATGCATTGTGAGCATATCTATTTAGTCATGTATATTAAATTTACATGTGTATTGCGTTTAGCAGACGCTCCTATCCAAAAGTGCTTTGTTGTCCACTCACAGACTGTATCCTAGCAAGTACAAATAGTCCAAACTCATGAGCTCAGACACGGCTAGAAACAAAAGCCAGTGGTAATACCTAGAAAGAAAGATACATAATAAAAAATGGCATAAGTGCAGCACAATGCATTTCAATAAGTACTTAGATTAGTGTTCACTTAAGTGCTTTACATAGAGATGGGTCTTCAGTCTGCGTTTGAAGACTCTGTTGTTTGGACGGCCAGTCGAAGTTCATTCCACCACCTGGGTGCCAGGACAGAGAAGAGTTGTGGTGATTGTTTTCCATGCATCTTGAAGGATGGCGGGTCAATCAAGCCGTACTTGAAGCTCAAAGGGCTCAAGGTAAAGATCAAGATACAGATATTTACTGAATTTGGTACAAATTTTAATGCAAAGATTTTTACCGACTGAAGCACTACCCCCTAAAGGCTCAGAGCAGAGCAAGCAGTGCTGGCTAATAAGTCTAATAAGCAACACCTAATAAGCAACATAAGCAGCTGCTTAGGACCCTGTGGCCACCAGGGGGGCCCCTAACAACTTCTGGGTTACTGCTGTACCATTATGTTGTGTAAGATTCTCAAGTGAGGGGAAAAAAGCAACTGGTTAAGCATGTCTCTAAAAAGAATGTACGCATCTGGAGCTGGAAAATGGAAAAAGAAAAAGAGAAGATGAGGAGAAAAGCTTAAAGATGAAGTGTGTGTTTTTTGTGGTTATGACATTTGTTTCTGCTTAGTTGGACAACAAGGACTAGTCAATCTGGGGTCTGTAAGCATGGTTCAGCTGAGACAGGCTTTCTGACAGAGTTTCAGCTTCACAAAGTCTAACAGAGGTGGTTAACTCATTTTACAACAGCGGTTAACAACTTTCTCTATTAATCCAGGTTTAAACACTGAGGCTGTGGTTAATCCTCATGCACATGAAGAGAACATGAGGAGAAGTCGCCAAAGAAGGAAAAAGAAATGATACTATCTAAATATGTAAAAAGTAAAGTGTTCATAACAGTAAACAGCTAAAATTGGAGTTAGATCCAACTAAACTTACAGTTGGTTGGGTAAGCAACAAATACTGCGTCATGATACAGACCCCTGGATTGAGCATGCTGGAAAGGTTATCTGCAATTTGAACTGTAGCTTATTAGAACCCCAAACAAGCATCCAATCATCAGCAATACAGTTTGTGGTAATCATTGTTATTCGTTAGCCAATTTTACAGCACAACAGCTAAAAAGATGAGGACCCCCCAAAAATCCTGCCTAGAGGCTCCAAAAGGCATTAGATGCTCGGTTTGATCTGATTATTTGAGACGCTTCAGAATTCATCCTGCTGTCTCACATTATTTACAGTAGATTCCAAAATCTGAGACCACATTAAAAATTCAGGGTTTTTCTTCATGTAAATTTGGAAAAAAAAACAACAGAACATTTTAGTTTGTATTTAACTTTGTTTACAATTTAACTTTGTTTACAATTTTGAAAAATTGTAAACAAAGAAAAGTTATGACAAGTACAGTGAAGAAGGAATATTCAAGATTCTGCACTATTTTAGGTCACTACTCCAATTTAAGCAAATTTGTGTGCATGTTGAGGCCTCTATATAAAAAGGTCATTTTTTTAGTCTCATCTCTTCAGTGAAGCACGTGTTCAGACAGCTCTCAGACGCATTTGATGAAGTCAGTGTCAGCTTGAGTGCAGTCATTACAGCAAAAGAAGGACTTCTTCTGAAATTCTGAAATTTATGTTACAATTTCAAAGATTCTACTTTTAATTCAAATTGTTATGCTGTTAATACTGTAGAATTTATGATTAAAAAATCTATTTAATTAGAAAGTAATATGTAAATAGAATGAAAAATATAAAATATGTAAAAAGAATGTAAATAGAATCATTTTCACTTGTAGTCTCAGACTTTTGAACCCCACTATATTAGACAAATGAGTTTGACTGTTAGCCTACATGCCCATGCCATCTCATTTGACAGATGAGGCAGTGTGCTTAGATCATTAGCAGCTCCTTTGTTTCTCCATCACTCTTGTGCAGGTTATTCTTTGTCTTGTCTGTCCAAGACTTTGCAAACGGCTGCAGGTGTTTTATGTTTTTTTAGCACTGCAACTATGCAGTGGTTTTTATCTTTTATCTGACCCTCTGAGATCATGCTGCTGTATTCCTCATATAGGTCTTTAGAAGAAAAGTAGTAATAGTGTTTTCCCTTATAAGTGATACATTCTTTGGTCATCCACTGCTGTGGTTTTCACGATTGGCCAGATTGTCAGTTACTTTAAAATCTCATTTTTAACAATGTACCAAAAAGTTGATTTTGACACTCCTAATGTTTTGGCTTTGTCTGACTTCTTTTGATTCTTCAGTTTTATGATGGTCTGCTTTCCTGGAATTAACACTTCTTTGGTTGGTACCTCTCACAATATGATGATATTGAGGGGTACCATCATCAAAAGACTCAACTGGTGTGTCTTTGTGACCTTTAGTCACTAATAATCATTCAAACACAGAACAAAGCAGTTTTGTAAAATGGCAAAACAGCTGAGAGTGGTGAGATGCTGTGGCACCAGGCTTTGTAACGAAATGTAAAATCTAATGTTTCCAAATGAAAAATTTAAACATGTCACATTGCTTATGTCAGAAAGTCATGACATGTCAGTTCAGCCTGCTCAAACCATCTCAAATGTGCATGAGTGAGTACTGAGGAGGAGACTCGGTGTACCAGTGCTAAGAAGGACTCTCCCACCTGCATTCTTCAGGTTGAGAAACACCTAATATCAGGGAGGGTCTCTAAGCTAGCTGAGCATTTGGCTCCATGATTGGGGATGTGGTAGGTTGTGCAGTCTCAGTTCTTGCTGTAAAAAAGGCAGTGTGGCTATAATAAGGCTCTGCATGTGGACAAAAACTCTTTTTTGAAAATGCATTTTTTAAATAAAATAATATAATGTTTCAATATCACTTTTAATGAAATCAAAAGATTAAAAACAACACTGAAAAATCATGATAGCGATAAATATCATCATATTGTCCACACCTACATTACTTTAGACTGTTTTTGGTTCATTGCTGTCCATGGTCCGGCTCCCCATACGCTCTCACACTCAAAGCATAGATTTACATACCGCATGCATACAATATAAATATGCAGTTATCTGGTGTGGCTACTTGACTTGTAGCTGGTATCTAGTCATGTGTTGTGGCCACTTCTACACTTTAAACAGCAGTGAGCTCATTCTGTGTGTCTGTGCTGCTTCCTGGTGTCTGCTTCACTCTCACTCCGCACTGTAAACATATGCTATTGACTCCTGCTATTGTCCCCTCTGGACACAGCTCAGGGTCATAACACTGGCGTACAAAGCTGAAATAATGATAAAACAAAAAAACTGACAATGTGATTACATACTGACTGCATTGTATATGCATGCTTAATTTCCTGTGAACAGCAGTGTTACAAAGGCTTTCTGCACTTGCAGCAAGCTACTATGATGGCAACTGAAGTTAGAAATCAGCATCTCGCTTTTATATTTAAATGTTTCAAATGTGACATGAATGGGCAGCTTTGATAAGACTTATTTGTTTATAATCTTCTCCATTTGCTTTCTTGCTGCCTCTTTGTTCTGCCTTTGTAGCCATAATGATTTGAGACTGAACGGCAAATCCATAAAGTTGAACAGCTTGAGATGATTGGTCATTTGCTCTGGCATGTGGTCCTTTTCTTCTTATCTGATATGGATTTCTGGTGGGCTTTTTCATCATTTACTCTGTTGATTTCCTCTGTGGGTGACTGCTGTTTGCATGTGAAATATATTTTAACTGAATGGAAATGGCTTGAGGGAGTGGTGGAACTACTATGGTGAACTGTGCTGGGTTGTTCTTTCCCTTGTAAGAGCAGCTATACCAAATCTACTTGCACCTGCAGACACACACTGAGAGACTGGTTCGCTTGCAATTAGTGTGGTAACATGGCTTGCTGAATTGAGAATAAACTGAATTAATGCTCACATCCCAGCGTTCTGAATGCTCTAGGTTCGTTTTCTTCAAGTATGTGCTACTATTTGACTTTAGTTTTTTTTTTATTTTAAATAACTTATTCTCAAAAACAGCTCAGTGAAATCATGGCATGTGGAACATTTGAGACTTCAATGCGCCAACAGCAGGAAGAAGGCTCAAAAAGCAGCATTTAAAGACACCCACGCATAGGCATGAAAAGCCTTGGCTGGATCAGAGAAGATACACCCAGCTGGGAGAAGCTTTCTGGACTGGCCTGTCAAGGTCAGAAACAGCAACAGACAATCATAAGGTACTTATTGCTGGAACTTTGCTGATGTCAGCTGTTTTGTTTGCTTCATTCAAAGTGAATGGTGTATTCTATCTGTGTCTCTCACGCTCCTTTCACTTTATTAAATTATTTTTCTGCTCTTTACACGATAAGCACAATAAAAAAAATACATACGATTTTTTTTTCCCAGACCGGAGGTCTCTCACTTCATATTTGTTAGGCTACATTATTTAAGTGTTTACTAGCAGCAGATATATGTGGACAGACATTTCAAAAATAAAAAAATCTAAAAATAAAACAAAATGATTGCAATATTACATACATTACAGCAGCAATAGTCAATCTGGTAACTGGATAACTCTTGTACTGCTCATCTTAGTGTTTTTGGTGTTTTAATGATTTAACTCATTAACAAATTATTATATATCCCACCTCCCACCCCCTTCCCATTCATGTGCATGTGTGCATCTTTATTAATATGCATTGTTGAGTCTGAGTGCTCATGGAAGTTGTAGTCAATTATTTATAATCCATTCTCTTTCAGCTGTTCTAACTACACTGTGTGTGACATATTCAACATTTCTGAACAGCCCAGTTCATCTATGAACTCATCACAAACTAGTGTTCTAGTGTTTATGGTAATTGTAGTCCGTCAGGTAATATGAACAAAAAAAGAACAAACCCAGATGTTTGTAAACAAAGGGCCTCGCCATGTACAAAATGCCCAAAAGTTGTTTAGTTTGGGGCTGTAATGTCATACATAAAGTCAACAATGATTAAAGATTTTACTGTTCACCTGCTGAAAAAAATAAGCCACCCCAAAAGATTTCTCTGAATTCAGGAGCTTTCATTAAATTCAAAATCATATATTAAATAAAAATTTGTTTAAAAAATAGTTAATGGAAAAATTAGCCTTACCTTTAGGTAATAAAAAATGTACCCTCCCGTTTTGAAATTTATGATTCTAACCATACATGCGTTACTGCTACTGTGTGTTTCTTCATGCTTGAAGATGCAGAAAAACATGATACTTGGGTGCTAACTGTTCCCTTTTTGTGGAGAATCTGGATTATCATTTTACATGCTGCTTCTGTTTTTCACAGGTATCTCCTTAAATAACCAGGGCCCACCAGCAGACCCAGAGTTTTATTACACACTTCTATAACCTAAGAAAAGCTCAGCTAGTTTGCACTGATATAATAAGTTACTGAATAATAAGCCTTAGGATGTAATCTGCCTGGGATTCCACTTTTGTTCCACACAATTACTGAAATTCAAACTTTTTTAGAAGCTTTTATGTAGTTTTAATCTCAGTGCTAAAAAATAATAATAACAATAATAACACTATATAACACTATAATAATAACAACTTTTGTAGCACCAGCCCTGGAAAAGATTCTGTATCAGTTGTTGGTATAATGAGTCAAGTGAACATTGAAACTAAATACTAGGCTGATTCCTCAATACTTCCTCTGCTTGAGCACGTCAGAGGATACTGGATTCTGAATCCCTGAGGCATTTAATACTAACATGTGTGCAGAAGTTTGGACGCCCCAGTCAAATTACATTTTGCTGATTGTCTAAGTAAAAATACATAATTTAACCCAAACAAAAACTTAAAATTGTATATTTTATTTTTTTTCCGAATATATTAAACAGAAAAAATTGAGAAAGGAAATATTCACTAAAATTTGCAGAAAATGCTAAATTTATGTGAAAATCAACAAAACATGTAATTTGACCGGGAGCACCCAAACCTTTGCATACAACTGTATTAGCATGTGATGTTAACCAAATTATTGATAATAAATTTTAGGGTCCTCCAGTGTCATCTGCTAAAAACAAACTACTAACTTTGAGTAGCATAATACTGGAGTTAAATACTATTTAGATGTTCAAGGGTAAACTAAATACCTATTTTTCCTCATCTTACTCTCTCTCTCTGTCCTTTGACTCCCTTTTTCTCATGGTGTATAGAAGCTGATTAGCCACCTTGCTAACCCTGAGTGGACACAGAAGACCTTCATCCGAGCGGCAGGGTCGAGCTCTACTAGCTCAAGGTCAAATTACTCCATTTCCACTGTCCGCCACAGCAGAATCAGCTTTTCTTCCATCTTAGGCTTGGGAGGAAAGAAAATAACAGTGCCAGGTTCATACTGGAAAATATGAGTCCTGCCAAAGTGGAGCTCACTTGGCCCCACACAGGAGCACCTTTGTGTATATTTTTTAGCGCACCTGCATGGAAAGATTGCAACAGGCAAAGAGATGCGCAAGCCCAGTACGGACTCCCTCATTAGCAGCATGATGAAGTCACAATGCCAGAAAGGAAAAAGCTTGTATAACATTATATATAAACAATTTAAAAACAAATAGGCCTGAATACAGTAAAACTTTCAAGACTTCTGTTTTCAGTAATAAAACTGTGCACTCCAGCCATTTCATGTATTTCTAACAGCAGCACACCTGATTTAATTTAGTGATGTATTGATGAAACCGATTTAACGTAATGAAGGTCGATTATTCAAGCTAAGTACTGGATGGTAAATGCAAATACTGGGCCTCCTCGACAAGGGATTTGGAAATGGTAGTTATTGTAATGTTATTTATTTTTTCAAACAGAGCCATGCATAGCATGCAGCTAATTTATCTTAAATATACAATACTGTGCAAAAGTTTTAGGCACCTGAGAAATTTTGATTTAAAAAGCTGTCTGGGCAGGAAGTGCTTATTTGCTGAAAAAACACTAATAATCAAATAAATAGAAATAATATTAATACAATAAGTAGTGATTTTGAATACATCAATGTGTTTGTTTAACCATTTCCATATCTTTGCTCCTGGCAGCCCAGTATTAAGTGTATATCTGAGTTTGGCTAATCAATACTTGTGTTAAATCAAGTGTGCTAGTAATAGTTTTGTTTTTTAATTTAATAAATCAATTAATTTTTTACTTTAATAAATCCATGGGAAGGCTGGGAGCATCAAGGAGAAACCTGGAACCAAACATTGCTCTTCAAACTAGCGCCCATAATATCAACAACTATTTTGAAAATATGAAATTCATCTCACTTTTTGCTGCATTTATGTTTATTTGCATTTATTTGAATGATACATGGTGTTTTTTACAAGCGCAAGCACACAGAAACACATACACAATACAGTGCTACATGCTGCCACATTTTTTTTTGGTAACACTTTACTTTAGGTGCCTTTATTACAATGTAAGGAAAACTGTAACTACTATTAACTAAATGCTGAATAATAATTAGTTGCATTGTGTGGGAATAGTGTCTTTTATAGCATGTAGTTACATCATGTAACTACATGCATGAATTTCACAACTTGCAAGTCAGACAAAAGAGGAAAAAACAACAGTCTCTTTATCATCAGTTTCAGTATGACTCTACAGATTTGCAATTTGCAAAAACCAGCAGAAATGAAAAACCAACACATGTGGTGTTTAGACCGAGGCATGTTTTGCGGCCATATTTTTAACATTTAAATGTACAAACATATGTATAAATATAATTGTTTGCCCTTATAGCATAGTGCCCTCAGCACTATGTTGCATAAAACACACTACTTACAAAGATTTTAATTGTACATTCAAAAACCAGCTTATTAAACACTAACAGTGCATTAAACTCTCCACAGCATTAGTGTGTTAGTGCATATAAAAACCTGGAATTTTGCTTTTTCATGTGCAATATGGTTTCTTGTGGAGCTATATTTAACTCACTTTTAACATTATACATCATATTATAACACTAAATAAATTCTGATATAAAGATGAGTGCATTCAATGAAATATGCCAAGTTAAAATACGTTGTAATAGAACATTTACAATGCAGTAATAACGCTGTATTGCATTTACTCAAAAAAGGTGACTGCTTACCTCTAGATCAACAGTGATTATTATTTGTTCTTGTGATGGATACATGTAACACATATAATTCCCCTTAATTGCCCTTATTTCCCTTAACCTTTAATTTCATTTATGTCCAGGTAAGTGCAGTGGAGTGTTCTAGTAATTTGACAGTCAACCTGTGACAAGTATAGAGGATAAAGACTTAAATCTGAGTAAGTGAACTTACTGGTGTTGTTAGCTGTCCTGTGGTGTGTGCCTGCTAGCTAAGCAAGTGCTAGCATCACAATCAGCTGAACTCTGCCTTCCACTGCTAACATTTAGCAGTTATTGTTGTTATATTAATGGTGCAATAATTACTGAGTGATGAATGTTATCGTGGAAGCTGATGTTTCAGTTTTTTGCTCTGCTCAATTTCATTTGTTAATGCATTAATTTGCAAATAGGTTCTTTAACTGTTAACAGATGAAGCCCATCTTCTGCTAAGCGTGCTCTCCATCCTGCTGGGCTGGAGATAAGGCTGTCAAATTTGATGTACAAAAATAAACCAATTTTACTGGGTTTATTGGCTTGCAATGTTATTTTGTAATCATTTGTAATTTTGAAAGTGTAATTTGCTAAATTGTGTTTTGTCTGATTCTATCTGTCCCCCAGCCTCCTTATTCCAGGGTAATATTTGGGGAATAATGTAATGAGAAATTGCTTGTCAGTAGACATTTCATATCACTTAAGTACAGTTAAATTCTTTTTAGGAAGTGCCACCTGTACAGCACATGCTGAAGGTTTAGCACAGACTGCGAATAAGACATGAGCTTCAATAGATGGCTTAGACAGCTTCCATACACCACCACCAAAGTTGTGTTGTAATCTGACTTGCAACAAGTCATGGAATTTAGACATGTAGTTACAAAATGTAACTGCATGCTGTAAATGGAAATATTTCTAGATTAATTGTAGTCACATTGTTCCTTTCACTGTAATAAAGGCACTGTTAAATAGTACTAAGTATTGCCGTTATTCTTTTCATTATTTTTAATTCTTCAAGCTGGAGTTGGTTAAAAAAAAGCTGGCTAGCTTACTCAGTCAGTCAGTCTCAGGCTTATCTGTCACTCAGAGTTTTATGTGCAGTTCTGAGCCACCGGCTGCGTGTTAGCGAAGCTGGTGCCGAAACCGAAGCAGCATAAATGCCGCAGGTAATTTCCTCTCGGCTTCTCTCAGGCTGTACACCACAGCAGAGCTTCGAGCTTCTGCACTTGCAGCCAAGAAACGTGGTTCTCATTATCAACAAAAACAAAACCGAGAAGCCATATGTCAAAACAAGCAGGCTTTTGTTCGTCTAAATAACTCTGACAGTTCGACCACGACTAATGGAGGAGAAAAGAGGAGGGAACTGCTAATCGAGATAAATGCTCTGTGTGAAGCTAAAGGGTTCCACCATGGTGTTTAGAGAGAATGGTGTTACTCTGCAGCGAGTTATATAGCCTTGTTAGTCATGCTCATAATTGTTCTGAAACAGTCACAATGCTAGTCTAAGACTGTTTTAATACACATGGTTCTGAGTAGTTGAAGAAGTTTAGAAAGCTTTGATTTAGTGTTCTTAAAAGAGTGGTAGGCCTAAAGATTTGTTGCCTGAATGACAATCAGGAAAGTCTGTAAACAGTTTTGTTTTGCTTGAGTGCATAAGGAGCCATTTGCCTAAATTATAAATATTAAAATTTATTAAGTCAGTTTTATGCTGGCAGTGACTGAATCTATAGCCTATATTGACTACAAAATGTGTTATCAGTGACACAACAAGACCTTTGAGGTGTGTAAGGAGATTCTTACACAGTTTTGTTGTTGGAAGCCCTTTTATTTTATAGTTATGGGTATATAATTAGGCTTATTATGTTTTTGTTTCATAATGGGTGGTTCACAGCATTTTCCCATATCCTAAAATTATACACAGATAGAAGATGTCATATTTTAAAGGAAGAAAAATAAATAATATAAAAAAAAAAACATAAAAAGTGCTGCCAGTTTTCAACATTTTTAGCATGAACAGCCCAAGCTGGTGTCTGTCTCCCACATCCCCATAACTTTAGCTGCTTAAAACTACAAATAAAATGTCAGGTCAATTGAAATTGAGCTAAAAAACCTGCTTTGCTGACATCACCTCTCCCAGTCTATCTAAAGCCGACACTCACCTGCAACCTGCAGCCGCACTCCAGGAGACACTCTGCTTTTATATAGCTTGTTAACGTATGACCTGTTTCTGCTCACTGGCTTTCAGTCCGAAGCCCTTCCACCTGCCTGCACCCTTACAGGGGACCCTCTGAGCCTGCCGCTCCAGTTCCCCATTCTCCAGCTCAAAATAACAAGCCTGCCTCACTGCAGACATCTAAATTGAAACTCCAATACACTTTGGGTTGTATTTATTCTTTTGCTCTAGTATTCAAATTTAAGACTGTCCTCCCACAACACCCCATTATCAAAAAAGGGGGAAAAAAGTACCACGGGGAAATAATTGGCTGCTCAACACATAAACAGGGTGAGTGGAGCCGCAGAGCCTGTAAAATAAATTGACTGGAGTAAATAGCATGTTGCTTTTCCACGGGTCCCGCTCCTCGTGATGAAGTATATAGATTTGCAATTTCCACGGCCACAGACAGGCCCAATAAACTTCATAATAAAGTGCACAGGTTAACAGAGGGGTTATTTTCACCTAGCCAGCCATAACTATAAATATCGGGGTAACTAGCTAACTCTAGTCAGGGGATGGGGATATTTACGGCCCAATGTGCCAGAATAATGCTGCTTATCTTTGGCCGACGTTGTGGCTTTGTGTTTGCTTTATGGCTGTATTGTAAGTTTATATTGTCCTTAGCTCTATTGCTAATCAATATGTGCATATTGAAAGCATAGATCATTGGGATAACTTGCGGCCGCTCGCTGCTCTTGTCTCCGCTGTGAATGTGAGAGGAGTGTCGTTATCCATTTCGATAATGAAAGCAGCTGGATGGCTGATTCAGGGGCCTTAGCGGACTTGGGCAGGCCTACGTGCGGTGCCTTGGGTGGGGGGATGGGGTGGGATGGGATAGGGGAATTTGTGTCCTCCTCTTGTTTTGACAATGATCTTAACATGGACTTCAGAACAGTCTTCGGTCTTTGCAGGAAATAAGAGACATCATTGTTTTGTTGTTTATCAGCAGCGCTGAAATGCCCAGGAGTGTTTGTGTGTGTCTGTGTTTGTGTGTCTAATCTCTACAGCAGCCATGGCTGTCAGACGGCCACCCCCTCAGAGAGGAGATGGGGGTGATGCCAGGTCTGCCCAAAAAAAAAAAGAAGAGGATGGCTAGAGCAGGAAAGGAGGGGTCCGGCAAATCGAAGCGAAAGGACGGCCAAACAGGCAGGCAGGCAGGCATGCAGGCTGGGATGCCTTTGGGCCAGGGAGACGTGTTTGCTTCCAGAGGCCAGCAAGTGGGGTTTTGTCCCTCAGAGGCGGCAGGGCGGCTACTGACCCAATGGCTGCCCTCCAGCCCCCTGCAGGACAGGCTTAGCCCGTCTCTGCCCTGCAGTCCTGCTGATAAGACTGGGCTGCCTGACACTGTCCACCTAGAACACAGTCAAAGAGCAGGAACAAACAATGCCCAACACCTTTGTGCTAGTTTATAAACTCACAGGCTGATTCTGAAGGGCAAGCTACAATGAATAATGCACACAGACGTTCTGTCAGGAGTACTTTCTTTATGCTCTGAAGTCATGTTCTCTGCATTTTCTTCAACTTCCTCTTTCTTGCTATTGTTTCATCTTTTATCAGTCACCTTCAGCTTTCTTTGAAAATGCATAAAAGAACTAAAGTGGAAACCTATTTTGCAAAATTAGCTCATAATTACATTAATAGCTGCACTGTACTTATATTTGACAAGATATGTGAGTTCTCTCATTAATGATCATAAGGTCAACATATTCACAAGTGTGTGCGCACTACCAGTATATTTTAACACTGAGAAAAAAAAAGATTTCAGGGTTGGTTCACTGACAACTTATCATGGTAATGCTAATGCAATCTGATGTTCACAACCTTGTGCATACTACAAACATATTGTAAAACTATAGAAAAAAAATGACTTCAGACTTTTACATATGCTATCCTTCACCTCTTTTTCCAACCACAGCTTTGTCTCCGTGTCTGTTAATGTGGCCGAAGCTGCAGCGATGATTTTATTAATACACCAAGACCGGAGTTAGACAAACCTGCTGCCCATATGTTTCACGTACCATAGCTTGTCCTTCAAATCAAAACCAGCAGCCGCAGTAAAGGTCCTGTATTTGTGAATAATAGCACAGTTGTCTGCGCCGGATAAAATAATATGTTTATTACACTGGCAATGGAGTGCCATTGCCAGGAAATACATACTATGTACAGCGATGTATAGGAATATATTACTCATCCCACATGTGGCGCGGGCCTGTGCGCAGGTAATGGATCCAGCACATGGGCTTTGGAAGTGCTCCTGCGACCCTCCATCTCAGCGCTGATTGAACGCTGAAGCCCCGACTGTAAGTGAATTACAGACTTGCCTTTCTGCTTTTACAGATATGTATATGATATGAGCTCCAAGTGGGGTTTTTTTTCCTCAAATGTAGAACTCAATAGAGTTGATTTATGTAAGCTACTCATTATGAATTCTCTCTTAAGGGGAAATGTAGGGACCGTGCCAGTGAGCAATGTGATTAGGGTCAGTTGAACCTAGTGATTGTTATTTCTGTGTGCGAGCCAGGCCGAAAAGCACACATCTTACGTTACGCGATATGGCAGAATGCAGTTCAGCATATTTGACTGGGAGAAAAATGCAGATAAGTATTGGTTACGGTGCATTGTGTCCCCTGTTCCAGGTTTCAGTCATAAGAAAAAAAAAAAAAGTATACACACACACACACACACACATATATATATATATATATATATATATATATATATATAAGAATGTACAAAATGTATAAAAAGCAAATCTTATATATATATATATATATATATATATATATATATATGATATGATATGATATATATATATATGATTTATGTAAGCTACTCATTATGAATTCTCTCAGGGGAATGTAGGGACCGTGCCAGTGAGCATGCTGTTGGAACAAAACCTTGTATCTCCTACAAAATGATAACTTGACAGGAGAAGGAAAAAACTTACTTCACTTTTTGTGTCAGTGGAACCGGAATTTTTTCCAAGGGATTTTGGGCCACTTTATTTGATCCATCTTTCATGAAATTTACAGGCAGTATACAGGGCAACAGGCATTTTCCAATACACACAAACACACATATATATATATATATATATATATATATACATATATGAATGCTGGATCATAAAAAATCATAAACAAAAAATATTTGTTTATGATTCAGCATTCATGACACCTACAGAAGCTTAGCAAAGTGTTAAGGAGATGATTTTTAACAAATATAAATTTATTTAATTCCAAAACAATACATATATTTATAGATTTATAGTTACAAAGAAGTGAGACAAATCTACTGAGCGATGGTTCTAGGGTAAGTGCAAATTAAGTAAGTGAAGTTACAGACTAAGAAAAATGTGCTAAATAAATTTGCACGTTAGAGGGAAATAGTTGTCAGATAGTTTATAGAAAATTTGAAAAATCTTTCCAAATTGTAAACATATGGATCACAGAGCTAAGTAGCAATCAAAGGCAATCAAACTGTTTACTCAGGTGTATTTTGATAAATTAGTTTGTATGTAGAACTGCATATTTGCCAAGCAATTCATCATCAGCATGAGCAGCTCGAGCTCTGTAGCGCAGGAAAAGCAAGTCAATTGTTGATAACTGGCTGTAAGCGAGTGCATTTTCTGACGTGCTCCTGAAAGAAGAAAGCGGCATAGGTTGCATGGCAATTAAACCATCAATCTGCAATTATTTCAACTAAACAAACACGTATAAATTGTCACCTGTTTAAGGTCTGGTTTACTCAGTAACATCACCCCAGTACGTCCTCTTGAAACACACGCATACACATAAACACACATAAAGTCTCTGGTGAAAGATTGCCATTTACTTACAAATAACACCAGCCGTCAGGCCAGCTGTTTTGTCCACACACGCTAAGCTTGGACAGAGAGAATTTCTGCTGTTTGAATTTCCATGCGTTTCAGACACTTTCCTTCAAAGACCAGTGCCTGTGTATGTGTGTTTGTGAGTGAAATAGGTTCCCCGAATGGAAAGTGGCACTTGCAGGCTGCTGTGGTGAACCCTGCTGTGAGGGAGAGTATTATGTGTCCTGACAAATATTTTGGAACATAAATACAAACACATTACATCCAAATCCCTTCTTACAATGGCACAGTGCTCTCCGTCTTTACAATGTCCAAACACAGGGCAAAATGTAATCACACATTATAATAATATCCTAGGGGCCACGGACTGTTTTCCTTCGTGGTTTGCATAGCCTTGTAATGTTTTAAAGTTCCTGGAGTGCCATTGTACAAAGATTGATATATATGATTTTAAAGAAGTGAGTGGGATGCACATACTCTGCGTTCACTGCAGACAGATAGAGGTAATAGAGAAACAAAAACAGAACATAGCACATATGCAAAAAATGATGGGCGCGCCGGTGCTGGTGAGCTGCTTTTCTTGCTCCAGTGGTGTGCACAATAAGACCTACTGTTTTGTGGCTGGAATGTAATTGAGGAGAGAGCCTGAGAGAATCCCCCCCACCCTGCTACAGCAGTGCATGAAAGTTTCTCAGCAGAGCCAGCGATCACCACCAGGGGGAGATATGAGGACTCTGTGAGGCAAGGGACATACTCTATAGTCCACTGAAACAACTCCAGAATGGAATTGTGGGATTCAGTGTGTCTTTAGCTACTGCTCTGAGATCAGCTGATGGTGAGTGCAGCAGGTAGGCCACATCTACTCATTCTAGAACTTGTTAGCTCTGTCTGACTTCTCAACAAGAGTCCTGGCTCACATAACAACTCAAAGAGGCTTTGTTCTGTGAAAGGGGGATAGAAAATGTATGTTATGTACAGAGACATAGTTAGGATAGTAAGACAAAATTGTATAGCAGATTGTGTACAGGCCCTTAAAAAGTCTAATTAACAGCTTTCGTAAGTATTACATTGTCATAAAAGTCCAGTCTTTAATTATATATATATATATATATATATATATATATATATATATATATATATATATATATATATATTTAAAATGTCTGTTGCTCTTTACATTGTTTGTAAACATCATGATAAATGGACTAAAAAGTTTGGTTCCATTGACTTACATTAAAATAAAGTAGGTTTTTTCCTTCTCTTTTAAAATTATCATTTTGGAGATACAAGGTTTTCTTCTGACAATATATATCACTGCTGTCAGAAGTGTTTTTCAGTTTTGTGTTTGAAAATGCCTGTTGCCCTTTATGTTGTGCATAATTTTATGATGAATGGACCAAAAGAAATGACCCAGAATTACTTGAATATTATATATATATATATATATATATATATATATATATTTGACATCATGGTACACACATTGAATGATGCAGGTCTCTTGCTGTTGAGCTACATGTCAATATGGGTATGATTTACTTCTTTAGAGAGTGTTTTTATATTTGATATGCAGTCAATTCAAATTACATAGCAGTAAAAAAAAGTCTTCAAAAGTAAATTTAACTCAAGAATGCCTGCAGACAACCTGCATACTCTGTACAGAAAAAGGAATGATATTATTTTTCAGCTTTTCACACAGGTGCCCAATGGAACCTTTCCATGAGAGAATAGTTTCCTTCCACTAAAGACTTTTCTAAAAAATATCACTGATTTTATAACAGTTTTTATAATTTCTCAGTATGTCGTACGTGAGGGGCTACATAGGGGAACATACAGTAAAGGAACACCAATGCTTAGTCCTGCATTTTACTGACATTCAAGTTTTCCTCTTTAGTTGATCATGAAAACATTTGAACCTGTGATCTCACTCATGTAGATATGAAATACAGATGCCACTGTGTGTAATACAACATACATTATTTCATTATCTTCCTGTACACTATTACTCTGCATTATTAATGCCATTTAATGTTGTAATGTTATTTATTATTAAAACTATGTATTGTATTTCACTTCTTATTTTCTTTTATCCTTCTAATTTCAGAAGGAGCTGAGGTTTGGTGTTAACACAAAAACAGTAACATACTGCCTGTACTATTGTTGTGTTTGGATTTGGATTTGCAGAGGAAAAACGACGTGAAATAATAATGGACAAAATAAAATATTCTCATTCCCGCGTTGGCATGCTTCTTAAGACTGCAAAAAAAAAGAAAGAAAGAAATGATTGCATCCAGAACCCTTGAAGAGCTCCTCTTTTTTTCCAAAAGAGCAGAGATGAAAATAAATCTCTGTGATTTATCATTCAGAGATTAGTTGTTCTTTAATTTGAAAGTTCTGCCTTGGTGGGTGTCTGATTTATTGAACAACGAAATTAAATAGTGTTTTTGAAGCAACTCAAACAAAATTACCTCGGCGTTTGAACCAGTTTCTTTTTGTGATTGTTCTTTTTGCAGATGATTAAAACTGAACTAAATAATGTGGGATCTTCATTCGTCTGGCGGCTTTCTCTTGTACCCAGAGCCCCACTGTCACTGTTTGTAAATTCTCTTTTTAGAGGAACCAAAATAGCCTGACATTTTCCTTCAGTTCACTTCTCTAACCCATGTTTCCTGAGGCAGATTCTCTCTCTCTCTCTCTCTCTCTCTCTCTCTCTCTCTCTCTCTCTCTCTCTCTCTCTTCCATGTGGGGCAGAGGTATATTAAAGTTTTTTTTCTTCTTTCTTCTGCAGCTCCTTGTTTAACCTGAGATGTGTGTTCTATTTAATAAGATGCAAATCAAACATAGTATTTCCTTCTTCACACAATTATCAGTTTTCAGACGGGTGTGTACACAGGCATGTGTTTCTGTGGGGCCTGAGGAAAACATCTCGAGTGACTAATATTCAGTAGGCTATGACAAACTCACCAAAATGAAGCCAGTTGAATGATTTAATGTACAGTCGGGTCTGAAAGTCTGGGACTACATTGAAAATCTGAGATTTCTTTCTTTTAAACCTGGAATTTATAAAGAGAAAGTTTTAGAATGTTGAAAAGTTTAGAGCAAAGAAAAGTTATGACAAGTTAAAGGAGACAAAATATTCAATATGCACTATTTCTAGGGCACCTTTAAAAAATAAACAAATTAGTGAGATTGACCATGTTATGCTTTTTTTATAAAAAGGTCAGAATTTCAGTATCTTCCACTGATTTTTTTAACTCTTCTATTTAAGCTCGTGTTCAGACGACTCTCAGTGGATTTGATCTACTCAACAGAGGATTTTGTGCAAACATGTGGAGTCCATGCCAGCTTGAGTGCATGCTGTCTTTAAAGAAAAAGGGGACACAGCAAATACTGAGAAATTCCATTCCATCTAAATATTGCAAAGATTCTACTTTTCACTCAAATTGTTAGACTAATAATACAATTTTTAATTTAAAAATCTATTTAATTGGAAAAGAATGCAAATAGAAACATTTTCACCAGAGTTCTCAGACTTTTTGACCTCACTTTACATATCTCATAACCTTGTATTGCTAGTTTTGTTCATTTTTATTTATTTTATTTTACAAAATTTGTAAACACCAGCTGCCCATTACATTGTATCAAAATGTTGAATAAACCAATAGAACATATATAAAAATTGCTTGGAAAGTTTTTTCTTCCCTGTAAAGTTACCAATTTAGTGATATGTGGTTTGGATACAATGGCGATGACATGCTATCTTTAAAATTAAGGTTCCTATATGGTTCTCGACATGGATGTATGGTTCTAGGACAAAAGACCTTGATTGATAAAGAACCTTTACATTAGTGGAGGTTCTTTAATGTTATAAAAAGCTTCTTCACACTCACACATCACTTTTACACAAAGGTTTCTTATGCTTATTAGAATTCCATGCTTATTACATCCTTATTATTCAGTAACTAAATGGACTACAATGCAAACTGGTTGAACTATTCTTAGAGTTCTTGTAGATCCTCTGTGTCACCTTCTTATGTAAAAGTGTGTTTTGAATTGTATAATTGTCTTTAATTTTGGTTGAATACTCAGGAATATCACTCCTTTACCTTCTGTGCTGCTACTACTGAGGGGTTTTTGACAGACACCTAGTAAAGCTGCGTTCTCCATGTCGCCCACCACCAATCTGAGCAACATTAGGCTGTAATATCTTCCACGGTTAAAAAGATTGTGCAGCAACTTCTATATTCTGCAAAGCATTGCAGTCCAGAGGGAGTTCTCCTATACCCCCTCAATGTGAGACGCTCAGGCTTTTACACGTGCTGTCCCAGCACAGAGGTCACCAGACCTCTGTCAGTGCTCTCGTCCATTTAGTCATAAGCGAGAGATCTGGCCCCATTAAAGGAAGGCCTGCGCATCAGTAGAGAGATAGATCTGACGTCAGTGCTCACTTAGCAGCACGCAGCGCGCTGAGGATTTGCTCCAGCTCACTGTTATAACTCAATGGAAGTGACAATTTGGCATTTGGCACCATGTATTAAATTATCAAGGAGACAGAGGAGCTGTTAAAATGGCCTTGCACAGAAAGCTAGAGAGAAAACAAATGTTTCAGTGTTTTTCAAAATGGTCTTCTGGCAGAATGCCCCTCCCCAATAGTGACTCGTTTCATAAAAGCACCAAAAATATGATTAACAGGTGTGATAACTGCTTATAAATAGAACCAGAATGCATTTTATTGCTAAGAACATTATATAAGATATTAAAAGATCTAAGATATTAAAAGCATATAACTCTATAAACATTGAAGACATACAACTACTGAAAGTTCTATACACTTATACAGTAATGAAGTAGGGAAGATCAAGTACAGCTGTGACAGTAGAATATTTGTAACATGTTAAATATCTTACTTGCTTTAGAAGCTTAATATGCTGTATTTGTTCTGTGTGATATCCTCCTATATTTAAAATAGTTGTTTATCTGCGCAGAACTCATTCATTTGTTTAGAAAAAACACTAATATTAGGATAAATACAAGTAGCATTAATACAGCAAATGGTGCTGTGAAAAAAACAAAAAAAATCTCCATTTTTTCCATTTTTCTTTTTCTGCATCATGAGCAGAGCAGTTGTTCTTTATATCAGGTCTAATTTGCATAATGAATGGACTGATTGAAATGATCCAAAATTATTTATATAAAAAAAAATTACATTATATTAACTTACATTAAAAGTTACAAAGGTTTTGTCTTCTCTTGTAAAGTCACCATGTTTGGAATTTTTGGTACCACTTTAGAAAAAGACTACCCTCATAAAATTTCTATGAATGGTTTAAAATGAGTTTATTAATGGGTAGTAATTGGGTAATAAACACTTTTAAAATAAAATATTTAAAAATAATTAATAAGTTAAAAAATAATTAATAAACAGCTATAACACATTAATAAAATGAACTTTTACATCTGATGAATATGAACATCTGATGAAGCTGACAGGTTTAATACAGACTGATGGAGAAGACAGAGTAAGATTAGTAACCAGCAAGATCTGAAGTTAAACTGTATACATGAATGTGTGTTTATTATTAGGAAAACAACACAACTGCCTATTTGCCTATTTATGAGTTGTAACTGCTTATTAATGATTTTTAAGGTGTTTATGAACTAATTATCATTAACAAACAAAACCATTCATAAAAGGTCATTTTATTTGAAAGTGGTACTGATTTTTTTTCAATGTGTTCACTTAATTTGTAAACGTCTCCTTGGTGCAGCCCAATATGACTTGGATGGTTATCATCCAATATCAGATATGGTTAATCAGAGCTTCATTATGTTAAATCAGGTGTGCTGGTGATGGGATTTAACAAGTACATGTAATAGCTGGGAGCATCCAGGAGAAATCTGGAACCAAACTTTGTTCTTCAAACTACCTCACATAATATCAACTACAGTTTTCAAAATAAGTAATTCTTGTTCCTTTTTACTTTATGTTCACTGTAATCTATTCCAACAATAACACATAAAAAAGTACTTATTGCTTAGATAAATACTTTTAAAGACTGAGCCTAGGTGTCTTGGACTTTTGCGTATTTCTGTTATGAAGACATTTTTGACTCAGAATTTGTTAGTAGACAGATAAAAGTAACACATGTAGAAAATCACATTTCCACCTACAGTTTCTGAGTGGTAGTGCAAGTAACAAAAAAGTTATAATTATAAATAAAGAAACAGCTATAGAAACACAACACAAAAATGTAAAATTTTCCCCTTTTTGTTGGGTCATCCACTCCACCCAGAATTTGTCTTTGTAACTGAAGACCTGGTAGGCTGCCTTGACCTGTGTTTTCTCTCTATAGAGCAGATACAGAGTGAGTTGAGCTCTGGCCACCTTGTCCTGGTGTGATTGAGGCGCACAGTACGAGCTGAAGCGCGGCCATGCTCAGCCGAGCGTGTCGTGAGGATATCTACAAATGAATATAATTGCTTCATCATTTGCTACATGCCCTCCTCTTCGTTGGTGTTCCCGTGTTTATTATTTACTCTTTGAATATTGTCAGATTGGAGAAACATGTGAGGGAGCACAACAGCTGAGTGGATTTCACAAGAAATGAGAAATTTGTTTAAATCATCTTGCAGGAGAAGTGGGGATTTACGGTCTTTGGAATGCTCTGCTTATGGTGCTGCAATAGCTTGATGAAAATACACATATTATAAACAGATGCAGAAAGACAAAGCAAGCACAGAAGATGAATTTGACTTCAAAAGGCAGCAAACACAAACAAAACAAACAGACACAAAGATTAACTTCAGAAGTGTCTCGTTCCTGCACTTACACTTCTCAGAGAAATAGAAATGCTTTCAGATTCTCTTTTAATAAGTTAGTTATTGATCTCCAGAACTTTTTTACTGCCCTAACCAAATTATACAACTCAGCTTATTATGAACATGTTTGTATGTCTGTCTATTCATCATTATGTTTATGTTGTGTACATTTTTATGTTGTTTACAGTTGAACACATTAAGGGCCCATAAATCATTTTCCTTGCATTTTAATTTTGTCCCTTGATCCACTTATGATGCTTGTGTGAGTTTATATAAAAATAGCGATTACATGACTATTTTGCAAACTTTTTTATCCCATAGAGTTAAACAGGCTGCAACAGGATGTCTTTAAGACTGATATATGTAAATGAGCTCTCTCTGATTGGCTGCACTGATTATGCTTTGTTTAGCTACACTCTTTATAGCTTCACTGTGAATGAGTGGGTCTACACTGCTGTAGGCTGAGTAGGCAAATGTATGTCAGTGTGTTGGCTTTTGTGACATCACAAAAACAGTGATTTTAAAATGGGCTGTTTTTGCAGCATGTTGTCCATATATAGACTATATAGACTGTGGAGTGAATGCTTTGTTTTGAAACTTACATACTATATCAAACTTTTTCATATTTGAAAAAAGTGATGCAAATTCAGATTTCTATGATATGGGCCCTTTAAAGTGTGGGCTCTTAGCTTGAAAACACCAGACTGTTGTGCTTGGCTAATGTTTAGGAGAGAGACACTTTTCTCTGCAATTGCAGGCCATCCTTAGGGGAGCATTTCTTTTGTGTTATCTTGTTTTGTGACAATTAGCTTTTACCTCTCAGGGTGAGCGCGGGAGCTAGAGGAGATTGAGTGCGTTGCCCAAAGGTGCTGTAAATCACAGGCTGTCGCACGGAGCAGGAGCTGTCCATCAGCAGGAGTGCACTGAGTCAGCGCTGACCCTGTGGGATCTCTATAGCTGATAGCAACTCCAGCAGTGAGCTCACTTTCTGCAAACAATGTTAGCAGAGAACTATTTCAACAACAGCTGAAGTTGGATGACTTCAGCATACGTTTCAAACTGTCATAACAACACGGCTGAACTATTGAGGTGATTTTTCACTGTTACCTTAAATCACCATTACACTTGTCATGGCAAAACTTTGTGGTGGACCTTGTTTTTAAGCATTAAGTTCAGTGTTCTGGCTTCTGTTTACAAATGTAAAAATGTAAGAACTCTTAAATAACGCAGTGCATGTATAAACTTTACTTTGGTCCTTCTCACACGGTTGATCCAGACTATTTCTTATGAGAAATACTGCTACTTCTAATAATAATGGCTTTATTTATGCTGTATAACACTTTTCAAAAAGATATTTTAGTTTAAAAACAATAAGTAAGTATGTTAGTACAGTATATATATTTGAGAAAACCTCTTTTCACAGTAGCCATAATTTAATAATATTAGAAATATATTTAATGGAAATTTGAATAATTCATAGGTGAGAAAGAAAATCAAAATTTCTTATTTTCTTATTTTTATTTAGTTATTTTATTAGTTTGTTAGCACTACAATTTTGGTAACACTTCATGTGGATGGCCCACTGTAGATGCCTCACAGATGCTTATCTTGCATTTAACATACATTCTGCTAATTATTTATTAACTTTGTCTTAATTTACCCTAACCTTAAACCATCATCTAACTATGATGCTAACCTTAACCTCAACCCAAAACCTAAACCTTATTCTTTCAACACGTAGTTTGTTCAGCTATAGATTATGGCTTAATTTATATGAAGGCCATCCAAACAAATGTGAGACCAATGTTTTTTTGTGACAGTTGTACTTAATAATAAAAGTTGTAATTATGCTGTCCATTTAATCTCAGAGTCACACACAGAGATCCAACAGTGTCCTAGTTAATCTGATAATGCCAGTAATCTAAGTTCCAACAGAATGTATTTAACTTATTTTATTTTATTCCATTCTGCTGGCACAATGACCACTAGGCGACCTGCAGAAAGAAACAGTTTGATGAAAAATAAAATTTACACATTTTTCCCTTTAGCCCAGATGTATTCAACCGGCCAAGACATGCTTGATGTGCAAAGACTGCTTCTTTGGGTTTGCACTGGAGCTAAGTGGCTAAGTTAGCAGTTAATGGAGGCCTATACTCCACCAACTCAAACTGTGAACATGGTATGCCTATATTATTGTAGATTTACCACACACTAGCATGTTTCATTGTTAAGTAATATGACATCAATCTACTTATAAACAAAAGTCTGTTGAATAGCTAAAAACATTAATAGCAGACATTTTGCAGTCTGTAATTTATCAATGCATTTTGGCCATTTTTCAGTGCTACAGCATGTCAAACAGTGTCTGAAGCATATAGGTAAGTTTATTTAAGACATTTAACAACTCATCGTGGTTTGAGGGCAGCTCCCACAACAATAATTAGCTGATGACTCTCCCACTACTAATTCCCTTAATTGTTAGCTACAGTAGCCTTTTAGCCCCAGTGCAAAACTAAAAAAGTGAGCTTTAGACACCAAACATGCCACAGCTTATTCCTTCAAATCTGAAAGATATGGATGCCACTGGAATTCCTGCAAAACAGCACCCTATGAAAAAAACATGTTAGAAGTCTAACTGGGCCTCAGCAAGTGACTCTCATAAGTGGATTATCTGGCTGATGGCACGGACTTGTTTGTCTGGTAGTGCGTTTTCTCTGGGCTGTGTCTGTGTGCAGATGCAGCTCTTTGTAGTGAAGTGCAGCCTCTACTGTTAAAAGCTCAAAACTGTCTGTGATGGAGGCAGCTGGGGTGAAAGCTGCAGACTGTCTGCATTGTGCGAGCCTCTACGTTTTTCGCCTCTTGTATGAGTGCTGTGTAAAATCCAGCGGTAAACAAATTAGGGGCCAAGCGTGGGTTTTCCACTCTGCCCAACTCCTCTGATGCCTGCAGGCCCAGCCCTGTTGGCCAGGGTTAAAAGAGGGCCTGGGCTAAACTAGCTAAACACGATTGGGAGGTCGGCCACTCTGAACCAAGCTGCAAGAAAGTGATGGATATAACACGCCTGTACACACAAACACCCCACCTTCTCACACATACACACACACAGATTACTGGAGAGGACGTCTAGGGATAGGGAGCGTGGAACAACTGTGCTTTAGAGGCGCTAGGCTGTATGGGTGAAGAGAGAGAGAGCGAGCTTAAACTGCTAGACAACACCACATCTGCGGTCAGAATGTGTTAAAGCAAAGCACAGCAGGAATGAATACAGAAAGAGATGCAAAGCTAAAAATGTAAATACACTTTGTATTGCTGCATATTTTTTCATATATTGTCACTGTCCAAAAAAATTCTCCATTTTTTTTATCAATTTTTATTTTTCTACATCATCCTGTCCTCTATATTGTGTGAAAATTTCATGATGAATGCAGCAACAGAAATGCTCTAAAAATCTCCTTACAGTAACTTAAACCTTCTTCTGTAAAGTAAACAATTTGGAGATGTGTATTTTTTGGACAGTGACAGTATATTGTTGCTGTCAAAACTATGTATCTTGAAAAAAACTAATTTATTAGAACAAGACAAAAATATGCATCAGTATTGTATTCTATTGAATTCTAATATTGTATTATATCCTCATGAAATATTCACACATTTTAAAAGAGAAAAATAAAGAATGTTGAGTTTTCATTATTGCTGAGTATATATATATATATATATATATATATATATATATATATATATATATATATTAGGAATATTAGGAAAGACATTCACATGAATGCAGAATATACATATATATTCTTTTCTATAGTCTTTCCTAATATTCCTACTGTAATCTAAATCCAAAACAATGATGTTGCGGTGTGCCTTAAAGCGACAGTTCTGCGCAAAAACAAATTTACAAAATATTTCCCACGTACCTAAAATGAAGTTCATCAGTCATAACATCTTTTCTCTCAAACTTTTTTTACTTCATTTTCTTAATCTTCCTTAGTTCTGCACTGGAGCTATAGAGCTAATGCAGCTAACAGGTAATAGAAGCTCATACACCATTAGCATTATAACACAAAGTGTATGCCTAAATCACCATACGCTTGTCTGAAACTGTGTAACATGCTGCTAGCTATAAAAATGGACACAAGTATGTAGCATAGCTAAAGACAGTAGTAGCCAATCATGAAATCTGAATTTTCATGATGGTCACAGTTTGAACTATCTTGGTTAAATGACGTTTTGTTGATTTTCTAAGTGAAAATATAGAGGATGTGTTAACTTACATTCCTTTAGAAAATCAACTAAACATGTGACCAGGGCCCCCCAAACTTATGTATACAACGGTATAGATTTTGCATTTGGTAATTATATTTAAACTGTAAAAATTCACACATTTACAGATTTCAAAAATCTTTTTTGATTTCTGAGTCTGTGTGGACACAAAGAGACAGAAGTGTAGCATAGCTTCTTGAAACCTGAATTTTAGTTTTCCTTTTTTTAAAAAACTTTTGTTTTAAGTCAACAGTAAGTCATACAGTGTCAGTAATGAGACAATTTGAGATTACTTAACATCTTATCGCGATCTGAAGTGCGTGCGTAACGATTTGGTCATGCAGTTTGCACGATGCTAATCAGTGGTCGAAAGTTTCCATGACTTGTTAGCTACATTAGCTCCAGTGCAGTGTTCCCCCAGTGCACAACTGAAGAAGCAAACTTTGGACACGAACCATGTCTTGGCTGATTTGAGGTGAAGGGAAAATACTGCAAATTTGACTTTTTTGTAAAACTTCTGCTTTAAGAAAACCAGAAACAGGACACATTATGGCGTTTCTCGGTTGGGCTCAGGCTTGGCATGGTGAGCGTGGCATGACTGATGAGATGCGTGCCATCCCCAAAACACCACCCCCTCAGCCCCAGGCCGGCGCTAGGAGCAGGGGAGGGAGGGAGGGGGCATTTATGGGAAGGCAGATCAGAGAGGGCTGCTGTGCTTGTGCCAGACGCAAAGTAAATCTCTCCCTGGAGACGCACAGCAGCCAGAGCCGAGCAGCCGTGCCCACACCGTCGCTGTCAGTGATGTAACACATTCTTCTCCTCTCTCACTTTCCTCCTCTCTGCCTCTCTCGCCCAGACCCCGGCCTAATTTGGGCACAAACGCCTCATCACATCAGACTGGCCAACACTTTAGACTCTATCGCTTCCTTTCTTTCTGCTTTCCTTCATTGCTTTACTGCATTGCATTGCTCTCTCCCTGACTCTCTTGCTCTGTCTGCCTCTCTCTCCCTGTCTTGTGGTTTACTGCTCTCCAAACAGACCTTTATTTCCCCATCAGCGGTGCATTTCTCACATGGTGAGACATCATTATTTGGTGTCAGTGCTGTTTGAACTGGGAAAAAAGCGTAAAACACATTGAAAGTCGGCTTATCACCGCACGTCACCCTCAACTAGCGGCTCACCCTGGCTACCCGCAACCCTCAGACGGGGCGGGGGGTTCCCAGATAAAACACCCCAGCAAAGAAGACCCCTTCACACATGGCACCAGATGGTTCCCCTGTTTATACTCTTGTACATATTTAGCCAGGCCTTTTCAAGTGGTGCAGATTTGCATGTTAGTTTTCCGATACTAATGAATATGTTTTTGATTTACATTCGACAAAATGGAAAGAACTTTCATGTTCTGAAGGGACTTTTTTTTCGGGCTTTCTCTTTTGAGCAGCTTAATTACTTCCAGAAGACAGATCTGAGCGGATCTGATGTCCTCCTGTAACCCCTAATCATTTTAACGAACCTCGCAGCCTTGGAAAGTGCTCTAGTCCTTTTTGAGCATTGCTCTGTAAAAAAATGCTCTGTGTTTTCACTGTGTTTATTTCTATATGTGTTTATATTTACAGTGTCAGCCACTGCCATACCAATTATCCACCAACAAAAACGGAGGAGCAAAAGAATTTCCCCTAAGTTACTGTTTCCCATGCAACATGGTAAAGTCTCTCTGTTTTCTAATGGGAAGCCATTTGATCTGGAAAATGAGACGGCGTGTCATGAATTTTTAATTTCTTCATCTTTCTGATGCGCACACGCAGATGAGGTTGTTTTCTGTCCCGACGTATTTGCATATTTTAATTGCGCTGGTATGCGCATATCAATGTCACATTACCATTCTTGAGTAATGTGTTGATGGTGTACTCTGTTTTGCGCGGCAACATTAATTGTGTTCACACCTGACAGACAAGACACGGGATTCCAGAACATGAATATTATTGAAACAATTAGGCAGAATTGATTATACTTTAATTCGGCACAGCTACTTAATTAATAATGCATCATGGGCATTAAAATGCCTCACAGGTTCAGCCAAACTGTTAACATGGTGCAAAAAGTGCTGTCAACCAAATGTGACCCAAGAGGAAACATGTGCTAAACTCTGATTTCTAACTAACAGAGACAGGTCAGTGCGGTGGCAGTGGACAGGTGTTCGGTCAGAGGATGTAATGTGTTATTAACATGCTATTTGATCTTGTTTATGTTTATTCCATTCAAGTAACTGGGAATTTGGTGCACTTTGTCGAGGTACTAGTAAAAATAATTAAGGCTGTCACAGAAAGGCCTATCTCCTGAAAACACTCGCTCTCACACACACACTTGTTCTCTTTTCTGTCAGTTCCTGTTGAGACTTAGCTGATTGCTTGATTGCTCCCACTTGGCAGCCAAACGGCCTGTTAAAGTGTTGGAGAAGCAGGTGCAGGGCTGGCGTGTTGGCCCCGGCCGGACCCAGGCTCTGGCTGCTGCGCTGAATAAAAGCAGTGTTCCTGCACAGTGAAGTGCTGTCAGAAACTGCCGCTTGCAAAAATACGTTTTCATAGTTGTGTGCCGGGAATTAACTCCAGGAAGGAGCGGCTCAAAGGTGAACGATCTGTGACGTCAAGTCCACAGCGTCAATCCTTCCAGACGGCCATTTGCTGAAAAAAAAATCTCCACTCTGCCATACTAAGGTACTTGTGTCCTGTGTCTGTCTGGTTTTCTTATGGTGCATAACGACATTGTTGTTTTAGAGTTTGATGTTTGCTCTTTATTTGTTTTAGCTGAAGTAAGCCCTGAGATTTATACGAGAATGCATTTCAGACACATATATATATATATTATTTCTGACTCCGTCAAATAAGGCCTAATGATTTCTGTGGATTAAAAAATACATGTCCCACTAAAAAATTGTCCAATCAGGTCTTTTTTCCTTGCCATGGTAGATAAATAAAACTAGCTCATTCATTGATTAGAATTTTAGGAGCTTAACTAAAGGCCTAACATGTCAGATTAAGTTTATTTATATGATGCTTTTTGCAACAGGCATTGTCACAAAGCAGCTTTACAGAAAAAAGCAGGTCCAAGTCCCCATGAGCAAGCCAATGGTGACAGTGGCAAGAAAAGCTCCCTAAGAGCATTTTTTCCTTGCCACCGTCACTTTAACACAAAAGCAATATGAACAGAGAATGGGGTTTTACCATTAGTATAAAATATTACAAATACAAAAAAGAGGAAAAGCTGGTAAGGAAAGGGCTATGATTACATTGTTCAAGTCTGTGCATGCAGCAGTATTAACCAGTGTTAAACACTAACATAATTTGAAACTTACAGTAGAACCAACCAGTAACATTTTGATTTCCTATGGGTGGCAGTTTTGTGAGAAAAAACGTCACTCCATGCCTTCTGGAAGTTGTAGATGCATTACTGACTGTGAATACAAGTGGTATTGTAACCCGGTGTTAGTCAGTTGTTAGAAATAGACACAACAGGAGCTCTGTGCCAGGGATTCTTTATTAAAAAATCACTGTAAAACTGCACAGGGCACAAAGTATAATATATGTTAATATGTTTGTTACAAGCTTCAAACAAAAAATGGAATGGCATTTACAAGCTTTCAATCTACTTGTTTCATCTGCAATGGACAAAAATGTTAACTAGAAATCCATAGGGCTGCTAGAAATGTGCATTATTGCAAGTCATTGTAGAAGTGTTTTTTTAATTCATGTTTTGAGTGTTTTGACATTCATAGCCCAAACTGAAGGCCTGCCACTAATAGTCAGGGTTTGCCACTGCATCCTGTTACTACCAGCCCTGAATCTTGTTGGTACTTTGATAGATAACTGTACTATACATACACTATACAGTCATACAGTGTGAGCAACCACAGAAGCAAGCTTATTATAAATTATTATATGTAATATGTGAGCTTTTGTGAATATCCTTCACAGTGTGTTTAAATTAGACACAGCTTTTGTTTATGCATCTTTTCTTGGTGATTTGCTATAATTTATGCTGCAGGCACTCGTGGTGTTGTCTAGCAGTATCAGCTTTTTCTGATTGATTGTCCAGACATGATCCGTATGTCCTTAAATTATTGCCTTCAAACCTTGAGAAGCCTCTCTGGCTTGCAGGCAGCCTGTGATTACAGTATCAGATATCATGTGCTGAAATAAAAATACTTGCGTGCCATGTTTATTTCCACTGTCAGTTACAACGACTTGAAAAATAAACTGAGGAACGATGCGAGTTTGAAAAAAAAAGAGGTCACTAATGATTTTCGGGCACAGTTGGGAGAGATGGATTTTAGTAGTTAGGCAAAGATTTTCATTTTCTATAAAGCAACCACATAATGAACCTGCAATTTGAGAAGTTAAGTGTTCCTGCTGGTCCTGGTCCAAACGTACCAACCCTTCTCTGCTTCACATTAATGCTGAAGAGATCCATATGATAAAAGGTTTCATCCCATTTAATTAACATAACTTCTTTTTTTCCTACTGAACGATGCATAATGTGATTGTGCTTTACTCTTCAAATGCAGGGCCAGTCAGGCGGTAAATGTAGCTTTGTATAATTTTGTTCAGCGGCTTCAGAACATACACTGATTTGTGTGAGGAACTTCAATGTTCTACATGGTTTTATATTATTAATTGGCATTTTTTGCATTGTTGTTCTGAGGCCATAATTGGAATGATCTGTTTTACATATAAATGACCCACAGTAAATGAGCTAATTGGGGAGTTTTTTGACGTTTAAAAAAAACACTGCATCTTTTCATGTGGTTCAGGGAGCTCCAGAGACATGCTTGAAAACAACTGGGCGTTGAGCACTATAAAGCAACCACTTGAAGCAAAGTGTGTTATGTAAAGAATGTTAGATACGATATGGTGAATATAAATGTGTACTGCTGTGATTTTAACACTTCTTTGTGTGTAGGTTCTGAATGTTACAGATCTCTTGGAGTGGATGTTATTATGTTATTTATTATTAAAGCCAAAAAAGTCACTTTTGATTCACAGCTGCTTAAAGATTGTATCTGCATGACATTTTGGTCTGAAGGCAAAATTTGTCTTTATATGATATAAAATGTGAGCTTTCTTAGTGTGCAGTATTTCCCTAATATGGTGCACATTTTATGGCTGTAATTTAGGCTGATGTCAAATGCAAATCAAATAGTAGTTCTCTGAGGAAGAACACATTCTACTGACCAAGTTATTTTCATGTAGTTTATCTTGGATGGTAACAAAAATGGAGTTTGTGGAATAATTGTTGTGCTTATTATCTAGCAGTTGGCTGCCATTTAATACTTTTGCTTTGTTTAAAGGTGCTTTTGAACAAATGTTGTAGAAACAAAATGGGAATTAATTGCACATATTTAAAATTAAAATTACTTTGCTATTAAAATGTCATTTCTAATGTGTTATTTGTGTATCGCTTTATGGTAACACTTTCTTTTACAAGTAACATTAATTTAGGTTACATGATAGTAACTTGGCCCTGTGATGGACTGACGACCTGTCCAAGGAGTATCCTGCCTTCTGCCCAGTGACTGCTGGGGTGGGCCCCAGCACCCACCACAATCCAGAAGGATAAGCAGTTTAGAAAGTGTGTGTGTGTGTGTGTGTGTGTGCGTGTGTGTGTGTGTGTGTGCGTGTGTGTGTGTGTGTGTGTGTGTGTGTATGCGATAGTAAGACAGTTTAAGTAAATTACACTGAAATGCCAAACAAGTTCAAGTAAGAATGTTAACTGAGTGTGTGCAGGGGCGTAGCTAGAACATTTAGAATAGAGTGGCTGGGTAAGATTTTATTGGGGTGGCACACTACCAGGAAAAAATCAGAATAAAAAACATTACTATATTAAAACGACGTAAGAAGTAATGTGTGTTTGTTTCTCTGTACGTAATTAAATATATCTATCATTCCATATGAATAAAAAAAGTACATCACTACAAGTATTGCCAAAAGTAAACTCAAAGATAAAACTGTGTTGATGTAACTTTATGAAACATTAATGTATTCAATTTTATTAGTCATTCATGTGGAAATGATTCAAGTGTGTGTTTGAATCAAGCAAATTAAATCAATTTTTTTCAGTTCACAATGATAAAAAAAAAAAAATGAAGATAGGCCAGAGAAGTTTTTAATTTAGGCTGCCCTCATCACGGGTCATACATGAGTCTGATAATTAGAAGGCTAGCCAGACAGCACTGTATAAGGTAAACTAAGACACCTGCAAGTATTCAACTGTAAATAGAAATTAATTAATTGATAAACTATTATAACTGACTACTTTTTGATAGTTAACTCATCTTATCGGATGAAAGCCTGCTGGAACCCAGTGCACATTCACTCGTCAGTTTGCTGAGCAAATTAGCCAATTAAATGCATCATCATCAGACTCATATGATGGTGGTTGGTAACTACCCTGTTGGCAGGTTTTTACCATAAGCACAACTGGTGCTTTATTAATGATGGCTGACTGTCTCACATTCCATAACTTAGTTGGCCAGAAAGTTGGCCATGCTTCATTCTAGGGTGGCACTGGCCAACTCTGGCCACTTGTTGGCTACGCCTCTGAGTGTGGGGTACAACCAAAGTGATAATTAGTGCCATGACAGTGTAACTAAATTACACTGAAATGACTAACAGCCTCTCGTGATTAAACTGATAAAGGATATGATAAAATACATCATAAATATTTGGTTTAAGGTTGTAAGTACAAACATACTCAATCTAAATTTATATGTAATGTTACATGTTTAAGCAGGAAAGTTCAAAAGCAATTCCAAGTACCAGGTAAGGACTCTTTATACGTAATTTGTGTATTTGTTTTACGTCATGTAACTACCCTGTTCTATTTACTCAAAATATTCACACAGTACAGTGGAGTTTGTACCACACTTACCCAGTTAATATCTAGAACCTGTTGGACATTTCACTGTAATTTAGTTAAAGTGCCTTGGAACTTACCATCATGTTACCCAGGGTTATTACCTTGTGCTTTGGAGTTTTTACCTCACACTTACCTGGTTAACACCTAGAAATTAAAGGGCTGTTAAAAAGGCAGCACTTAAATTACTTGAACACTGCTACATAACACTGACACGACTATGCCATTAACATGTCATGGAAGATGTCATAAGCTGTCCTGAGTTGTCATGACAGATTTTGTTCATTGATATAACAGTGTCATGTTACCACTGGGCTGGTGTGGCTGCAGCTTTTCATTCCAAACAAGCAAAAACACACCTGATTCTAATTGTTTAATAAATTGATCAGACTTCAAACGACTGATCATGTGAGCTTCTGCTTTGTTGGAATGAAAACCTGCAGCCACACCGGCTCTTTGCGGATAAGATTGGACACCACTGCCATATGACATCTGCCATGACATGTTTATGGCAAGGTTATGTCAACATTATGTAGCAGGGTTCATGTAAAGTGTTAGCATTATTTGATTACTTTCCAGTGATGGACAGACTGTTCCTCTCCAACTTCCATGGTACATGCTGGTGTGACCTGATTGCCTTGCAACAGAAACTTCTAGTTAAAAAAAAAGAACAGGCCATGTAAGTTTTTGCAGTGGCCCACAGTGAACTGAAAAAGTCACAGCTCAAGTTGCACGAGAGCCATGAGACGAATGCTTTAGTGTCACCTGTTGGCCTGGGCTGCAATGGATCACTGCATCCACATAATGCTCTGGAGAACTTATAAACCGATAGTTATACCCGCTTTTCAAATGAGAAGCAGCTTTCATCAATCAGAAGTGGCTGGTGGCTCTGGTTAATGGTCCTCTTGTTTCTTTCTACACATTCCTGTGGGCTCCTCAGCATGTCCTCATGTCCTGACTGCTCTCCTCATGTTTACTGCTGGGTACAGCATGACTTATGATGTCCCTTTTACAGCCCAATCTTGGGGGGACGTATTATCACAACACATGCCATCTAAACTGCCTCTCTGCATCTGTAATGTGACTCCAGACTGATCTGTAGTCAGGGTTGTTAGGTAACTCAACATTACTGCACTTTGGGGGGAACACGCTCTACCTTTTTCAGTCAGAAGTACATGCTAGATGTTGAGCCTTTGGGCTGGTGTTCCCAGCGGCCATGTTAACTCTGGCTGTAGAGGTGTATTTCATGTGAACATGCTGCCAGCTTCCAGCTGCTTTATGGAACCTGTAAACATAGTAGACATGGACACTGAGCCACGGCTAGCGGTGCTGTCTGGACAGGCCTTTACCTCTGCTAGAGGTGCTCTGGATCCAATTTAGTTACCATCACACTCACACCATTGATCAGGACGTCTATTGTTGGCTCTTGCAGACATGCATGGGAGCAGAGAATTTAGGTCACAGCAGCAACTACCTATAAAAACACATTTTTACCAGACTCTTGAGACTTAAAGAACATGATGGGTTTACAAACGTGTTTGAATGTAGGTGAATATTTAAATATTACATAAGTTTAGATCCTTGAGATTTTAACACACACAGTGTCATTGAAGTGAAGTGCACCACTTTTATGAATCATTAAAATCTAATTGAGTGCTAAAAGCTCTCTCTTATGGAAAATCCTCAGCCTGCTAAACATGAACGAGTGAGTAACAAGCCAGGTTCATAAGGTACTTTGCATGTAAAAATAACATTATTCTTTCTTTTTGTTTGTTTTCATATTTGTTGTAACTGTTCCATCTTTCTGATGTATTGCAGATTAAAACTAAACCTACAATATATGCAATACAGAAAAAAAGAATTAATTATGTTTAGTATTATGATACTCAGTAAATTTAAAATAAAGTATAACTAGGTCGATGGGCATATTGAACAGGAAATGTATTATTAAAACATTAGTCTGTTTCCAGGTTCAGGAGACATACGACAAACATATCGCTGTTGTCGGGAGAAAACCTTGCATCTCCAAAATGATGTTTCCTTTGTCCATTCATCATGAAATTTACACACATCGTAAAGGGCAAAAGGCATTTTCAAATTATGTCAAAAACTGAAAAATGTAAAACATTCTTACCTGACATCATTTGTTTTAGTCATTTATGTTTAAAAAATACACTCAAAAAATGGGGAAGAGTCAGTATACAGATTTTGTTACTAAAACATGAAGTTCAACTGCTGATGGGGCAAAATTGAAACAATTCTGTGCAATTGAAGTGTGGGTATCATTGGAATGGAATTCCCATCCAATCACAATAAATAGTTTTCAGTAATTAAATTGTACTTTCACAACTTTTTGCCAATTTTACATAAACCCGTTACTGAAAGACAACACAATTTATTTATTTAATGTCAACGTTTTTCAGGTTGTAAATCAAACGACTCCTCTGGTTACATTTTTTGAGTGTACACTATCGTTCACAATTTTGGGATCAATGTTTTTAACAATATAAAACTTGCAACTTTCATTGCAGATTAGTGTGAATGTACAACACTCCAATATGTTAATCCCACCCAACTTTCAAACCATTAGATTATTCTAAAATTGAGAAACAGTAGATTATTCTAAAATTGGGAAACTGAGGAAGCTGTGTGGCATCAAGAATGAAGTCATGATAATATTAATATTCAGAGTGCATACAAAGTGGTGATAAAATGTTGAGGCAGATAATTTCAATAACTGATTGTAAATGGATAGAAGTTCTGAATATAACATCTAAAAATTTACTAAAATATTAAAGAATTCTACATTTGTTTCTAAAAATACCTTTTGGTGTCTAGTTTAGAATATACATGTCAGAATTGTATGAATTATTATTCTTCATAAAATACATAAAAAATGTTAATATGGCAAGCAATTGCAAAATTTGCTTCTTTTCTGGTTGAAACTTGAAGCTTGATCTGCCTGCTAGGCAGTGATTGCTGGAGGTGACCTCCAACTGGCTTGCCTCAAACGATGACAGAGCTCCTCAGATCCGGGCTCAGGTCCCCAGAAGCATCGTTGTGTTAAGATGATTTTTACTGCTGGAGAGAGAGGTTCAAAGTGACACTGACTCTGCCATCTTATGATGATCTTTGTGCTCCAATGCTTTTGGGCCATGGGGCTCAGATCAATCAGGCAGGAGAGGAGCTCAGGGACGGAGCTTCGGGCTAATGGATTGTGCTTTTACTGCTCAAAGACAGCACTCTGGGGCTCCTCTCTTAGAGTAGCGTCAGGAGCATTTGCATAAGCAAGGGCAGTGGCCCTCGACCCACCCTGCTCTGAGCTATGGTGATTCACACAGTCCAATCCTATTACCATCCAAGAACACCATGTGTTGATTACGTTAATTATTATGATGATGATTGTTTTAGTTATCTTGAGAATGCAATTTGCAATCACTCAGCAGTTACCAAAACAAGATCTCATTATCAGCATGACAAGCGCCTCGCGATTAATATTTTCAACGTACAGCAGTTTTCAGACACAGTTGCAATGACTTAAAGGGGCCACATCCTACATTTTATTTTATTTTTACCAGTTATAATGTACACCATGTGGCCAAAAATATGTGGACATGCGAGCATCACACCTATAGGAGCTTGTTGGGCATCCCATTTCCGAACAATGGTCATACATATGGAGTTGGCCCCCCCTTTGTGGCTTTAACAGCCTCCACTCCTCTGGGAAGGCCTTCCACAAGATTTTGGAGTGTGTCTGTGGCAATTTCTGCCCATTCAGTGAAATGAGCATTTGGGGGAAGGCCTGACTCGCAGTCAACATTCCAGTTCATCCCAAAGGTGTTTGGTGTAGTTAAGGTCAGTGCTCTGTGCAGGCCACTGGAGTCCCTCCACAACAAACTTGCTAAACCATGTCTTTATGAGCTCGCTTTGTGCGCAGGCACTGGAATGCTGGAGCATGAAAGGGCCTTCTATGGACTGCTGCCTCAAAGTTGGAAGCACACAATTTTCTAAAATGTCTTTGTATGCCCTGACATTAACATTATTTCTCACTGGAACTAAAGGACAGAGGCCAAACCATGAAAAACAGCCACAGACCATTATACCTACTCCACCAAACTTTACTGTTGGCATTATGCATTCTGGTAGGCAGCATTTTCCTGGCACCCAGCAAACCCAGATTCGAACTGTTCCACAGTTCATTGACAATGTGCTTTACATCACTCCCGCCAACACTTGGCATTGCACTAGTGATCTTAGACTCGTGTGCAGCTCCTCAAACACTGAACCCCATTTCAAAAAGCTCTTGTCGCAGAGTTTTTGTGCTGATGTTCCTTCCAAAGGCACTTTGGCAAAAAAGGATAAGCAGTTCTGATGCACTATGTACTCCAGCACTTGGCAACCCTGCTGTGTGAGTTGTAGTGATCTAGCGCTTTGTGGCTGAGCTGTTGTTGCTCCTAGACTCTATAGTTTCACAATAATAGCACTTACAGTTGACAGGGCCAGATCTAGCAGGGCATAAATTTCACAAACTGACTTGTGGCAAAGGTGGCATCCCGTGACAGTGCCACAATACAAGTCACTGAGCTCTTCATTATCCCTCAAAATAAAACTTTTTTGTGGTTGTGCTTTGAGAGCTGATGACTATGTTCTGATTGGCTGCCCTGCACCTCATTCAAAAACAATACTAACAATTCTCATACCTTCAATATAAATGGGTGAGCTAATCTGCTGTAGGCTAAATTGGTGAATATATGTAAATGTGCTGGTTGTTCATGACATGATAAAAAAATCCATTATAAGGGGATATTTTGATGCACTTTAATTTGCTTTTTAAGCCTTATCAAAGCAGTAATTGGTAGTTAACTAGTTACTTATTAGTGCATTATTAGGCAGTTACTAGGACTGGCTTATATGGGCAGGAAGGACCAAACTTATTTTAAAAAAAGCAAGTGATTTTTAGTTTTCTATTATATTGGCCCTTTAATGATACAGATATTTGAAGGTTTGGTAGGACATAACTGACACTGCAAACAGAAGTGACTTGGACAGCCTAAACCAACACTCAAGTTAAATTATTGTTACATGATTTGAGTAATAAATATTGTTACTTTTATTGAGTGCTGTCAGTACAAAAAACATAATACATTGAAAACATATTTTAATATATTCTGTTTGTATTTTGAAATATGCATACATCATAAAACAGTCATTTCCTTTTAATAGAAGTTCCCTATAGACCTGCAGTGGAAAGTCTTCCAGCATCTGTTAGCATAAGAACTGAAGTTTGTTGCTGTTCTTCTCTTTCAGGACCTTTTTAGTCTAAAAAAATGCTAAAGCTAGAAAGTGAGAGGTATGAGAAACAGCAAAGCAGATCAGCTAAACCAACAGAACAGAAAAAAATTAAACACAAATAGAAATGAACAACTCAACCTGAATATCTAAATTGCAATTGAGAAAAAAATGGTTATTGCTTTCCTTAAAATAAACTTCTAGACATGAAAGTGAACTAGAAATGAACATATTAGTGCTAGAAAACACTGAGAGAAGTACAAATCCATGCAACCAATTCTTCCCCACATCTGACTGCAAGTAAAGCTTTCAGAAACTCTTTGCTGTCATCCAACACCAGTTTTTAAGGGCATGTTGTCAAAATACGTCCGGATCTAGGACACTGCTGCTCTGCTATCTGTGCATTTGAAGGGAGCTGTCGTGCTGCGTGATAATCTAACAATCAAAGGGATGTGAGCCACGCTTTGTATAGATAGTGCAGTGACCTGTTTGACTGCCCTGCTGCCAGGTCAGTCACTGTTCCATCTTAGTCACAGCACAGCTTTTCTTTTCCAAAAACATATGACATACAACCGCATGACTCAGCATTCAGCATCCTCACCTCATCTGCTCTGTGTGTGTGTGTGTGTGTGTGTCCTGTGTCCAGACTTCCTTGGCCTTGGAAAAATCTGTAAAAATCAGTGACCATCACTGTCTCTCTCTCTCTCTCTCTCTCTCTCTCTCTCTCTCTCTCTCTCTTTCTATCTCTCTCTCTTCTTTTTTATCTCTCTCTCCTATTTATTTCACTCTCATTCTATTCTATCACACCTCTCTCTTTTCTCTTTTGTCATTTCTTACTCATTCCTTTTTACTGTTATGTTTAATATTTTTCCCTTTACCTCCCACTATATATTTTTCTCTTTCTCCAATTCATTCTTCTTTTTATTCTTTTTCATTGATTGCTCTCATTCTGTAAAGAGACATCAGATGTTGGCCTGCGAATCAGAATCTGTGTAGATTAAAGGAAAACATTTGTGATGTCCAGCATGTTTTTGTTTTTTAAGAGAAAACCTCCCTGTGTCTGTGGTTTTGTGTGCACTGTATTTCATTGACCACCCTGAGCTATGAATTGTTGTAGTTTCAGCAAATTGGGCCCCAAAGCTTAATGTGGTCAGAATGTTTCACAATTTAAGCAGCAGTCAATGTGCTGTGATAGGTGTGGAGAATTGTCCTTCATCTAAAGAGAGACAGTCAGGATGATGGAATCAATTCATGCAACAGTTACCACAAACTCACTCAACCCCCCACCACCAGCCCCCCCCCCTTCCGCCTCGCGCAATTTAGCTGCTTTTGTTCTTTGGTGGATACTTCAGAAATCACGCATAGATAGCAGCCTGTCAGAGCCATGAGAGAGGGACAAAGCTGTGACAAATGGCTCTGCAAAGCGCTTCTGACACACTTGGGAAAGCCCTAAAACCTCCATGCCATACAGGCCTTAGTGAGATCCAGCTTATTGTTTTATTATTATTTTCCCCCTCCGAATTCCTTCGTGGGTGTGTGTGTGTTTTTGCCTTGCCACACTGTGTAATGTTTTCTTGAGAAATGTGTTTCATAAATGATTCGCCCAGACTTCATGTGTTACTTGAGATGCACTGACAAAACCTCTCTTCCTCTCAAAGAAGGGGGAAAAAATGTTATCTTCAAACAGCAAACTCTTTTCCTGAGGGACTCGCAGACTTCATCAGTGGCGCCTTATTGTTGAATTTCCATTTTCTTGGTTTTGAAGATACAATAAAGTCTTATGTTTGATACTGTGTGATGTGGTTTCGTCCGAGAGCAAAACAATCCCTTATTTTTAAAGAAAATCCCATATTCCCTAATGAATTGATAATTACAAACAGGATCGTCGAGATCTGTGGCTTGTTTTAGGGCTACAAAATATGGTCTCTCTGTTGGAAGACATGTTTTATGAGTTTGGAAAAGGAAAATAATTAGAAATCCTTGACAGTTCAGAAGAGCCGGGGCAGAAAAAAAAAAAAAGACTGAAGGCCCACAGCTTGACTCTTGACACTGTCAGTGCATTTTTATTTCTTGTCATTGTGTAATTGTCTTTGCCTTGCAGGAAAAGTCGAGTCAATGGGCCTGTGCTTTGAATGGACAGAGGAAAGAGGATTTCTATGAGTCAAGGTCTATAAATGAAGCTGAATAATAGTAAATGTTACTTACAATTTAGACAGAGAACTTTGGAAATGGCTTAAAAAGCTAAGGCAGATGACTTTGCCCTCTGAATATTTCTGAACATGCCCTTTGCCGTATGTGTGTGCACTGCTAGGTACGTATTTAAAAAGAGAGAGAATATGCGTGTGTAATTGCAACTGTGTGCGCGATAAAAATGGTGGCAGCCAGAAGCAGAAGAGCCCTGCACCTACACATCAGCCAGACTTCATCCTCAGCTCAATAACAGGTTTTGCGGATGGTCTGTCACCAGGAATGAATTTACTGCAGACCGGGTGTATAAAAACAATGCTTTTTCAAAATGTCGATAGCCCAGAACTAATGCTATTTTAATGAGTCTTATAAAATGAAATTTTAGCTATGCAGCTAAGTTTCTGCTAGAACAGCAATAAACAAAGAATGCCTGTTTCTCTGGGGAAGATTTTTCTGGAGGTACGCAAGCAGACAGTTACAGATATTCTGTAAAAAACATAGAATTGGACTTTTATTAAGCCTCCAGCTAAACAGTGGGTTTGCAGTGAAAGGTAACATCCTCACGGCTATGAAACAGCCATGATCCGCACCACCTAACCGTGTTAGCTCATCTATTCTAAATGAAAGCCAGTGTTTTCATTTAGACTTCATTGATTCCACAATTGGGGTCCCATTTAGCCCATGCATGTAAAAAATGTATCATCCCGTCTCAGGAAAATTGTGTCAATTTTTACAGGATTTCATGCTGCCAATGACTTAAATGTGATTCAAGGTTGAAAGTAGCATGCATGCTAATGGCATGATTACGTTAAGAGGTAACACTTTGTTTGGATAGCCCACTGTATATGTTTTGTAAGTGTTTACCTTGCATTTAACTTACATTGCTCTAAATAGCTATTAAATTCTCCTTAATTTTTACTAACTCTAAACCTGGCCTAATCCTAACCCTAATGCTAACCTTAACCATAACTTCAACTGAAAACCCAATCACATCCCTGACCCTGGTCGAATGCCAATGCTGTTGAGAATCTACTGAGTTTCACCAGACAGTTTATTAACAGTGTGAACATCTGTAGATAATCTCTTCTGTCTCTCTAATCTGTAGAGTTCTATCAAAAAAAGTGGATTTTATTAACAACGTTCTAATGATTACATTTTTGGTGACAGTGTTGACCCTGGCATTCAACATCACAACATCATTGAAAATAGAGAAAAAAACACGGTAAAATGTACTGTTCTTCTTCTGTTGAATGCTGTTGAATATGTGACTTGTGGAACAATGCATATATTTCATAAAGATGACTGTGCTCAAGTAACAAGACTGATTGAATATTGAGGGACACAATTAAATGTACATTTTTTCAAGTATAATGGAAGACTGGCCTGTGCAAAAGATATGGCACCTTTTATATTTTACATTTACATTTACAGCATTTAGCAGATGCTCTTATCCAGAGCGACTTACAAAAAGTGCTTGGTCTATCTAGAGAAAGTATCTTTGCTAGTTACCAGTAGGTTAGAGAGAAAGCTGGTCCTGAGCTCAGATACTGCTAGAAACAAAAGTCCATGTTGATACCTAGAGAAAAGAAAGTTAAACACAGCGCAGTGCAGTACAATACATTTCAATAAGTGCAGTACAATACATTACAATGAATACTTACTTAAGTACTTATTTAAGTGCTGTATTTTACAATTTCTTCCAATATGTTAAACTCAGCAGACAAATAGAAACTGTCTAGTATTCTGTTTACTGTTCTAAAAATGCTGTATTTAAGCTTGTTCTCTGTAAAGATTGTGTTAACTTAGTTTCATTTAGAAAATCAACAAAATGTTTAATTTTCCCAGAGGGGTATTTATCTGAAACATGCACACAGATTGTTATGAAGGACGTTACTTGTGTTGAAATTGTATTGTGCCATTGCCATAGAAGGAGACACAGGAGAGGCCATTATTTCTGCTTAGAAATGCTCTTTTATTCACACCATCAGAAAAGGTACATAAAAAAACCAACCATTTCACTATAAGGTAGACGCACTAACCCACACAATTAACTCCACAGTCCAACACAATAACACACCATCAACAGACACACACATTTCAAACCAACAACAAACAACAACACAGCAGCAGTCATTGTCTTTTCTAACAGAGGTGGGAGGGGGGTTCGCTGCATGGCTTTGCACACCATGCCCCCTGAGCTCTTTTTGAAAAGCAGAGCATGTGGCGTACACCACGGCATTTTACTCTCACTTTACACATATTTATAAATGCAGCCTCAGTGGGACACAAATGGCAACCCAATCATAAAATCACCCTTTAGAAGCTAATTGATTATAAACTATGATTGCTAATGTCATTTACATAAAGCTACCTGATGGATATTTACTTTCATTCATTGTTAGAAATTTTTCGCTACACAGTATCTATAAGCAAAATCACCAGAGTGTGAATGAACACTGGTAATAATACTATGATCCAAATGAGTGAAAGTTGTTGTTGGATAAATAAAAGCTTAATCAAAATGACATAAAACTGAAAGCTGAATGGCAGAACTAAATGATTTCTCCAGTGAAACAGTAAATAGACTGTGAATATAGTCACAAATTTCACATCCACTTCTAAAGATTAGTGCTGTCAGGGCTTGCTTTTAATGTTCATTATATGATGTGAATTGGAGTATGAAGAGGGGCTGTGATTTAAAAATGCTATTAATGTTAGTGAATTAGCACTTAGTTTGTCATCTATGACCTTGCTTTAGACTGACACGCATAATTGGGAAAACGTTGTTGATTATTTAGCCTGCTTTTCACCTACTGAGGATGCTTCCACTGAAGCTAACCTTGACTTCAAAGGCTAGCTGGCTGGCTAGCTTCTTTTATAGATGTTTAGCCTGTGGACCATTTGCATGTTTTGCTCTAAGAAATCTGTATTAGCTTATTAAAACTTTTTGTATTCATCATACATTCTCTGAACACTCCAAATATTCACCCTTACTTGTCATCAACTTGAGGACAGGCTGAGGCTGTGAATAAATCTCATGTTACACATCTGTGTGACATCGCCTGCTGACTTCTATATTACAATGTGCCTATGTATTCCTGAGGAAAGTAATCTTTGACATGTGAGAGGAATTGTAAATGCGTATGTGTGGGGTACTAACCTTTCCGTTACCAACACTTGTGTGCCCAAGGGTTAGAGGTGTGAAAAGGGGCTTAGCCCTGCTGAAAAACCATTTTGCTCCCAATCTGGCAGAACGGGCCACAGGTAAATTGAGGGCATCTCCAGAGAGTTAAAACAGGCTTGTCAAATGTCAGGTCTGAGACGTTCCAAAAGCCAAAGGGCATGCGAGCAGGGCCAGATGCTGCAATGCATCGCCTTGACTGGGTAGCACAATCTCTGTGAACAGCCCCAAAGGAGAGGGAGGATCTGTGGTGTAGATCTGAAAATGACTTACCATATTCATGCTTTAAGCGTTGACATTTCCTGACTAAGCTGTGCACAAATGAATAATTAAGTACTCCAGATTGTGAATATGTTTCTCAAGTGAGATTTGAAACCATTTTTCACCTCAGAATTCAGGGATCAGGTCATTAGATAGATTGTTCAGATGTCTATGTGTTTCTATACATACAAACCAGGGTTAAAACACCAGTATGGCCATAAATAAATAAATAAATAAATAAATAAATAAAAATCAACAGACAATTTTATCTATAGGTGTATCAGATGTATCAATCAGCCAAAGCAAGTTTGACTTCTAAAGTTTGTTTCTTTAATTATGCTTCGTATGAAGCAAATGTAGTTAACAAATAAAATAAACCATATAATTTGCAATTAGCATTGTGCTAACTGTATGCCTACATCATTATACACTTGTCTCAAGCTAGGCCAAGTTGTTAAGTAAGCTAAAATAGACTTGCTGTGGTTTCTGACACTGTATGACAAACTGTGCAGACTAAATTCAGGTATCAAAATGGCTGCTTGTACTGTTTTTAGCTAAGCAATGTACTTTGGTTCATTTTTATGAATAACATTATGTCATAATAACATAATGTTATTCATCAGTGAATGAAACCACATAAGCGAGTCTATTACTCAACACTGTGTGAGGTAAGTGTATAACAATTTGGTATGCAATTTTCACAGTGCAACTTTATTGGGTTTAAGCTTCTGTTACCATAGCTTCTGTTAACCTTGTAGCTCTAGTGCAAAACTAAAGATACTTTGGACACCCAATGTATCTTGGCAGAATGACTGCATTTATAGTAATGGGAAAATTGTATAAATTTAATTTGGCTGAATTATTGCTTAGATAGAATTAACATGTTTCTCCTCTTAGATTACTAATGAAAAAACTCTCTCCTTACCCTCTTTCCTGTGCTTCAGGTGATCCAAGTCTGTAATACAGGCCTAACATTATTTATTCAGTATTAAGTATATCTGGTGTGATGTGTCATCACATCCCAAGCATGATATAGCGTTAAATTGATTCCACAAGGCTAAATATCTTGCACATGCTTCATGGCAGTATGTGCACAGGTGTATGTAAGGACTAAGGTACGCAGCAGAAGGTGTAATGTCTGAGTGGATACGGGACTGTAAAATGTTTATCATAAATGAATGGTGGAAGGAGTGGAAGGAGCTGCTCAGACAGGCTGATGGATGCCATGGTCTGTTACTGGTTCCGTAACTAATCTGGAGACTGAGCAGCGGTTGCCTATGGCATTTATCCGGACCCCTGACCTGCAAACCCACACACACACGCATACACACATGCACGCAAACACACACAAACACACTTGTCCCACCGCCATCCAGAGTACAGTGGTAGGGGCTGTTGTCACAAAATATATGTCACTAGCTAAGTGATGGCACCATGGTGTCCTGGTTTATAGGCTTCGAGCAGTTGATGGCTCCATTCGTCATCTTTGTATCAGGGATTGTAATGGGTGGTGGTGTGGCAGAGCAGTTAGGCAAGGTAAACAGGCTCAGAGTGGGGCTGAATGATTGTCCATTAGCAGCAGTGTTGGGAAGGTGTGGTGGCTGATGATTCAAACTTCATAGTACTGTCTATATGTAATCATTTTGTTCTGAAGGACCAAACCTGTCCTGAATTTCTTTATGAACAGCAATTAAGACCTTGAAGCATGACAGTATGCTCTGGTACATCAGAAAAGAGGTCAAAGCCTATATGAGTCTCAATAAATTCTCTTGAAGAATCAGTATTTTTGGATACAGCAGCTTGCAGTCAAGGTCATATTACTTCTGCTTCTGGGTTATATTACTTCTGTGTTTTGAAGATAACAGGAAAGGCCTTAACCTTTAAGTGAAAGTTTTCACTTATGTAAGCATATCTGTGAGAAACATTACTGTGTGTGACTACGTATATATATTCTGTCTGAACATACATGGCCTTGTAACCTTTGTATGTTATGAAAATGTACATTACAGTTTAAATTCTTGTAATATCTTTACATTTAAACTCTACAAAATAATGCAACTTTTTATCTAAAAAAAGAAAGAAAGTAAGCAACATGGTTAAATGGTTCATTTAAAATTTCACCAAGATACTTTTACCATGGCAACGTTTACATGGCTGCATGCGTCCACTAATAAGGCACTAAACATCACTTATTTACAATGACGAGATAAACACACAGCACTACCTGCTCCACTGTTTCCCCTGACTGTAGAAATGTAGCTGTGCTGAATTAGCACAGGCTTACAACAGGAAAATTGTAGTTTTCACTTATTTTTCCTAAACACATAGAGCTAAGGGCTGTAAAAGGTAGGACACTGGTTAATTAGCGTTTACCCACCATGCTGTCAGCTGTTGTAGTAAGTTAACTAGGCAGTTAAATGCAAGGGTAGTAGTTTTGTACTGTCTTTAAAATTTCTGTTTTTTTTAGTCTCTGATTGTAGAAGCCACAATGCAATATTTTAGCTGGCTAACATGCCTGCAGTAACACTGACGGGCTGATGTCAAAGAGGGCAGTGAGTTGTCTTCTGCCCATGCTGCACTTGTGCCAAAGTCTGCAGTGGCAGCTGATCTTCCTGGCAGGCTCCCGTTTCCCCATTTCCTGCACCACCAGTCACTCCACCGCCACTTGCTTGGGGGTCGCTCGGCAGGTTGTCTCCTCCTCAAGCTCCTCTGACACATAGCACTGCGTAGCTCACTGCAGCATCTCTACACCGAGGATGAGTTCTATTCTCTTTACCTCGGTAGCGGTTGCTTGAGGGCTGGCTGGTGTGGTGAGCTGCACATACCCTCTCAGCTCTGCTGGCAGCAATGTACTCAGGAAGTGTTCCAGCACCAACTCTTCCTGCACAGCCTTTTCAAATGTCGGTATGCTTGTCGAACCACTGTGCTGAGCTCCGCCATCAGCACACTTACTTTAGCCTCTACCTGTATCTGGCCAACCACCTGCAATGCAGTGGCCACCGGTGCAAGGTTATTATGTTGTTTCAGTGGCAGTTCCACAAGCACCTGTAGTGTTTCTCCTCCAGTGCCACACACAGCTGCATCAGGGTAAAGGCCATCGTCTGGATGTGATGCTAGGCGATCACCTCATAGTGATCATAGTGCCCGACTCGCTCTCTGCTGGTTGGACCCATCCAAGAGGGCACAGATGTAACACTTGGTACCCCCTTTCTCCGGGCTAAGTCTTCCTCGTTGTCTGCCTTTATGTTCATTGATATGCTGCTCGACTTCTTCCAGCTCGACGGCCATATCCTGCTTTTGATACCAGTGTAGCATTGACAAAGAAGAAGACGCAGGCAACAATGCAACGCCACAGTCTGTAATTTGCTTGCTACCTGTGGCAGCTGATTGTGTGACTTTGTGAATATGAGCATTACAGCTCGAGTGCAGAAAGTGCTGTAAACTCAGCAAGCAATCTTTTGAAGCATGTAGTCATGTTAATATGAAAAATTAAGGGATAAATATCACTCTGCTGAAGGAAAAAGAAGCCTGAGCCCAGACGTGACTCAAAATTCATTCAGAAACAGCTCTGTAAGCTTTAAATTTTGTTTTTAACATTTTTATTTCGAGGCAGCTTTTTTGAGCTGTTTCTGGATGGATAGCATTAACCAGTATAATTTTATTCAACATGACTGGCTGTCTTGCTCAACAGCAGGGAAACTGACATGTCTTTTTTAGTGATGTGCATTGTAGCTGGCAATTTCTTTTTAAATAAATTACAGAAAGGACTACCGACGTTTACGTTGTATTGTGCACAGATTAATATTTCCAGAAAGTAATCAGTAAGGGAACTACAGTTTGAGAGAAGTAATTAGTAATTTTTAATGTATTCCTTTTTTGGAGTGACTGTTGAACACTGGTTAGCAGTTGGTAACAAAAGGATAACATCAGTGAGTCAGTTGGTGAGTTTATCTGGACCATGAATTAACTTTGTCTATATATTCATTTTAAGTACCCCAGCTCTCCACACTGCTCTTAATTTGGACAAAAAGGGAGTTCAATGTCTTACAGCTCTAACATTGCTGTAACAATTCTGAAAGGCAGACTGCACAGTTTTATCATTTCAGCAGATCAGTATAGGGCACCTCTTATCTCTCTCTTGTCACAAAACCTTACATCAACACGGCAATGACTTAGAGTTTCACTGTTCTGGTACCGCTTATCAGATGAAGAACTGATGCTGACAACAGCAGCCAGTCATCATTGCGACCACTAGGTAGATTTCCCCCCAAGTATAATCTGATGCAGACTGATTTGACCACATTCTCATGCATGCACTAGTAGTAGCAGTGTCAATCTGAAAATGCACAGAAAAATGCCGATATTGCACATAAAATCTGTATGTGTATCCTTATGAGGCATTTGTGTCCTCATATTTGTGATATTTATTCTCTTTGGTTTAACGCTAATACTACAGGTTTATCATTACTTTAGATTATTCAGTATTCAGTATCTACTATGAAGAATTCAATAACAATCATAAAGTATACAATTTTCACTATAAAGTATTCAGTAACTTCTAAAAAGTTTCAGAAACCTCTATATTGAGTCAATCCTATAAATTATTCAGTAACTACTATAAATAATTCATTAACTACTATAAAGTGTTCAGTAACTATTATAAATCATTCAGTAATTACTATGTATTATTCAGAGCACTACACAGTATTCAGTTACTACTATAGAATATTGAGTAACTACTATAAATCATTCAGTAATTACTATGAATTATTCAGTGAGCACTATACAGTATTCAGTTACTACTATAAAGTATTGAGTAACTACTATAAATCATTCAGTAATTACTATGAATTATTCAGTGAGCACTATACAGTATTCAGTTACTACTATAAAGTATTGAGTGAATACTATAAATCATTCAGTAAGTACTAGGCTATACAGTATTCAGTAACTGATATAAATCATCCAGTAAATGCTATCAAGTATTCAATATAAAGTACTGAGTAACTAGTGTAAAGTATTGGGTACCTAATATAAATGATTCAGTAACTAGTATAAAGTACTGAGCAACTACTATAAAGTGTTCAGTTACTACATTAAGTATACGGTACAAAGTATTGAGTAACAACCATAAAGTATTGAGTAACTGCTGTAACATATTCAGGTACTACTATAAAGTATGCAGTACAGAGATGTTGAGAAGGTCCCCGCGAGCATCTTGTCGTAATTTGTCTGTGGGCTGAAAAGCCGAGTGTTTTTGTGTTGTGTATAAATAACTGTAGCTCTCCGTCTCCACACCTGCTCCCAGTGTCCTCACTCCTCCCATCCTTAAAAGCTGTTACAAAAGTATTGAGTAACTACAACAAAGTATTGAGGAACTACCATAAAGTATTCAGTAACTATTATATATGATTCAGTAACTACTGTAAAGTATTCAGTAACTGCTATGAAACTAATGTGTAATTTTGCAGTTATAAAGTTAGGGAAGTATGGGCTGACATACAGGCCTTAGCAATTCAAGTGGTTAAACTTGAATGTTACTCTGAATGTGATGTCATAACCCCATATTTATAGCATATTAAAGGGAGGGGTGTCCTAGCCACAGTGGCCGCTTAATTGCCGGATGCTGTTAAACAGGGTCATTTTCATGCTGCAACCATGAATAAATTCCCTGTGACAATATTTGCACTTTGTGAGTAAACAGGCACGGTGGCGGCTCCTCGTTTGCATATAATTAATTTGTCGGTGTCATGCTGCTCCTAGCCGGCGCTCGCGAAGCCCCATGTCAGCCGTCATGCCGCCATCACTGCCCCTCTGCCCGCCGCCCGCTGACGCCTTAGCATTTGTCTGAGAAATGCCAGGCCACGGATGTGACACGCCATGGACAGGCGCTCCGGCCTGATGGGGGCGACGTGGTCCCTGCCTGGGAGGGGGCCCTCGCCGCCAGCTCTGTAGTGTAAAACTCATATAAATTGAAGGGCTTTCTGATACCCCCCACGGGCCTGATGAGTGCACGTTTCTAAAATAAAGATGGATGCTGAGTTCAATTTGGTGCTCGTGTTTCTGATTTTGTCAGGCCAGGGGTGGAAATGACAGTGAAGATGAGGCAAGCTGTCAATCAGATGGAATGGGCCTGCTGTGCACTCACCCTGGCTGTACAGTATAATGGAGTTTAGAATGCCAGTTTACCATTTAAAAGTGTGGAATCAGCTGTTAAAAGTTTGGAACCAATGTTTTCAAGAATGCACAAACAATTTTGTTACAGATTAATGTGTAAAATGCATCTAATGTGTTTGTCTTGTGCAACTTCACAGGTTTCAAATCATGAGTAGAAAGCTGAGAAAAAAAATGAAGTGGTGTAAATGATTTCAAACAACTGAGAAAGCTGCATAGCACTGAGAATAAGGTTAAAATGAAATTAATACCCAGAATGTAGCATAATTTTCATCATTTAATATCTTCTTGTGGAAATATTGAATAAAACATAATAGGAGGTACATTAGTACATTATGTGAAAATCACTAAAATCACTAAAATCATACATAATAAACAATTTGTTAAGATTTTGTTACGTGCATTACTGAACATAATATAATCATCTACATTCACATCTTTTTAGTGTATAACATTTTAGTGTAGCAACATTATATTCCTCTAGGTTTAGGTAGCATCAAGTCACTTCTAGAGTTTATTACCTTATGAGTCAGTTTCATGGCTGGACATTAGTCCTGGACTACATTTGCTTTTGAATGGGAAATTTCAATTCAAAATGCTGTACTGAATACTCTAAATTCAGTTCAGTTAGGTTATTATGTCATACTACTATAGCCAGCTAAATTTGAGGAAAGTTGGAATTTTTTGTTCAGATGCAGTGTAACTACTCTCAAAAGTAATTACACACCTTCTGCTACAATCAGACAAGCTTTGTTGAAAAAACAGCAGTTCACCCAATTACACACGAGAAAAGTGACTACTACCAAGATACACTTAGTAAAACATGAAGTTGATATATATGTATTTACATAAGCTGTACTACTATAATCCATCTATAACAAGGGAATACATTATAGTAGTTAAAATTCTTTGTATGTATTGTTAATGTATGTAACTACACAGTTATTAGAGGCACTGAATATAATGTTGGACCTTAAAAAACATTAAGTTGTCAAATCACATCACAAATTAAATACCTATTCATGATATTTTCATTGTAAAAAAAAAAAAAAATGGAAAATTCTTCCATGCAAAAGGTTTATCCACATTTGTTTGTTAAACTGGGTTGCAACTAGAAATCGTTTGTATGTTTTTGGCTACCAAAAAGCCACAAAATGATTTTTACTTTAAAATATTGAAACAAACTAATAATTACAACTAGTAATGTGCTTATTAGTTATTTGCACATTAAATTCAATTATGCACTTATGCAGGTCATAAATACATAATTGAATGTAATGTGAAAGCAATAAAGTTTAATGTACATGTCTAATTTGGGCTTTATTGAACAAAGAAGATCTTAATTAATCTCCAGTATGTCTTCTATAAAATAGTGTCATCTAGAAGTGTTACCAAAATATCTACTGGTGTCCAGTTTATAAAATCTAAATGTACATTGTATAAGTTAAACTTGTATGAGTTATTAAACTATTAACGTGACAAGTGATTCCAAACTGAACATTAGTATTATAATTTAGCATCACACTGAAATCATTTGTACATTACTGTTTGAGTAAACTTTGCTGTGGCCTGCTGAGTCCTATGGAAGGCAGCTGAAGTAGCCACGTAGTGAAATGATCTATTTGCAATAATTTATCAACTTAAATGTCTCAAGATGTGATCCCTAAGAAGTGCTAGTGCGTGCTGCATTAGGACAGGATGTCTTTATGAATCTCTGATGGTGGCATATATTTCCTCCATTGTGATGCCATCCTGCCACTAATGCTTTAGCGCCACTAACTGTGTTATATTGCTGTCTGAATGTGAGTCTCACTGTGAAAGCACTAATTAAATCATTCACTTAAACCACATTAGCATGCATATTCCCATATGAATCAAGCATCCACTCTACCCATTCAGTCTCTCTGTGGCTAATTGCATTTCTCTGGATTCCTGGCCGTAACCTATTGGATCCAGCATCCATCAGGAGCCCATGTCCATCACTATATATTGTACCAATCAACAAACACCAATTAGGTTACCCACCCATTTGAAGGTCCAAAAATAAACAGAGTTACACTCCTTTCAACTGTTTTTTTCCCCCTCTCAAACGCCTCTGAACTCCGCCTAAACTCCATTTTCCTCTGTCAGACAGTCAACCATTTCTCCAGTTTTTCCCCTCAGACATTTTACTGGCTGTTTCTTTTCACCTGGTGATTGGTTTTAGTGCACGCTCTCTGCAATGAGGCTAGTGAGTGAATGCTGTCGCACGGCCTCTCTCCATGCGGAACAGCATTAGAGCAATAAAACCCTCACAGACACACTCGTGGCCCTTATTGACTTGTCAAAAGAATGGAGGGCTATAATACAGTACACTCTCAACAACATGAAAAAGTCACTCAGAAACAGAAAACAACTGGGCTTTTATGACTTTCCAACTGGGTTCTGACACACATGGTGATTTACTTTGGTTGTAACTATTTTTTGTGGAGTTTGTGTGCGTAGGGTCATTGAATGAAAAGCATTTATTTCAGCGATTGAAAGTAAAGAAAAAAGAATTTTAAAGAAATCCTTGCTTTAAAAAATGTATGTTTGCTTGTATTGAAGCGAAGAAAGCAAAATAAGGGCATTGCTGTTGAACCTTTTTAGACAAAGTATGGATGTTCATGGAGAGCCTGGGGACATGTTCTGTGGAGGCATATAAAGGAGTTGTTTGTTTGTTGGTGGTGTAGCAGGATCTAAATGATGAGAAGCCTGCTGAGTGCATTTATCCCTTACTGCAGTGTGTTTGACCTCCTGCCCAGAGACCAAACGCTTACAGCTCAATAGGTTTACTACTCTTGATGGGCTTATGAAACTGGGAAGGCAGTTAAGTAAGGAGCCAAGTGATTTTGTGGGTGTGTGTGTATGTGTGTATGTTTTAGTTTTCATACATTTTCAGTACATATATATATATATATTTATATATATATATTTGCCCATTCTTCTAGAACAGCATTTGTGGGGTCAGATGCTGGACGAGAGGGCCTGGCTCATAATCTCTGTTCTAGTTTGTCTGAAGGTGTTGAGGTGTTGATGGGTTTGAGGTCAGAGCTCTGTGTGGACCGGTCAAATTCTTCCACACCAAACTCACCCAACCATGCCTTTTTGGACCTTGCTTTGTGCCCTGGGGCTCAGTCATGCTGGAACAGAAAAGGACCTTCCCCAAACTGTTCCCACAAAGCTGGAAGCAAACAATTGTCTTAAATGTCTTTATCTGCGGAAGCATTAAGATTTCCCTTCACTGGAACTAAGGGTCCTAGGCCAACCCCTGATAAACAACCCCATAGCTTTATCCCTCCTCCACCAAACTTTACAGTTGGCACAATGCTTTCAGGCAGGTAATGTTCTCCTGGCATTTACCAAACCCAGACTGGTCCATCAGACTGCCAGACTGTTGGAACAAAAGCTAAATGTTACAACTAGATTTTTTCCAAGTAATTTTACACCATTTTAACATAGAACAATACAATGTAACGGACAAGTGGAGTTTTCAAATTATGCCAAAACAGTAAAAAATGACAAAAATGGAGATACAAAGTTTTGTTGTAACAGCAGCAATATATTTAACAATTACACAGAAATCTCAACAACTAAATATAACATGAACATTTTGTCCACTCTTTGCCCTTAATATGGCCTTCATTATGTTTGGGAGACCTTCAAAGTTCAGTCTTAGAGGTTGGTTGCATTTTTTGCTTCTCATAATCCAAATAATCCCAAACACATTCAGTGATGCTGGGGCTTGGACTCTGGGGTGGTCAGGCCATTATTCTGAGAACACCAGCAGCTTCTTTGTTCGATTCACAAGTTTTCTTCTTTTTTGTTCCTTCTCTTTTCTCAGTAAGGGCCTCTTGACATCTACACATCCTTTCAGACTCATAGTGTTGAGTTGTCTTCTCAAAGTGAAAGGAAGGACAGAAATACCTACATATTTTTCAGATCTGAAGCAACAGTGGAGCTCTTTCTCAAAGAGGAAAGCTTTAAGTACTGTTCATCTGATGGGGACAGTTTTGGTGATATACCAGGTCTTGCACAGTTTTTTGGAGTCCATTTTTTCTTTGTATCGTTTAACCATTTTTGATTTTCACACAAGAAAGCTACAAAGTAAGAACTCTCTGAAATGTTCTGTTTCTGTCTAACTTACAAATGTGAACTGGGTCTAGCAACTTATTTTGCCTTTCAGGATAGGACTCTGGCTCAAACTAATACGACAGAACCAATGTCATTGGAAAAATAGCCACAGTGGTGTAGGGACGGAACTTGTAGCAGGATGCTGCTCTGGTGGTTGACCAACTCAGAACAAAGTAAATGAGCTGACCAATCAGGTGGGGCTTAAAGACACAGGAGCTCTAACAGAGTGTTTCAGACAGAGGGTGAATGTATTCATACTGTATTCTTGGAACACTGATATATATGAATCTTTTCTGGTAGACTCTGAATATAAAATTATGAACATTGAAAATAACCATATGAATCCCCTTTAAGCTGCTACAGAAATTCACATCAATGGTTTTGTGCTGCTCTTCACATTACTGCAGTGTTTTAAATAGGATATGACAGTCACACTCAAACCAACCAAGTGCATAATGTCTCTGATCTCCCCCATGGTTCAAAATGTAATTTTGAATATAATTTTAATCCATGAACCTTTTAGCCTGAACAGTTGATCCTCCATATGATGTCTTTTGGCTGGCTGTGTTGTTTTGTCTCCAAATTAGCAGTCTTTGATTTCTCTCTGTGTACTGTGGATTAACTTTCCAGAGGACTGTTTATAATGGGTCTGAAGTCTATGCCCAGACAAAAAGTTATTATAGGAAAAAAAGGTCACCATGAAATGCCTCAGAAATGTCTGTCCACGCCATTCCACTCTGTATTGTTGTCTGTGATTTATTTGCCATCTGTAAATGTGATGGCTTTTCCAGTGTCCTTGTAATTATCTGGCCAAAAACATGGAACTGAGACCTCTCTTTCCCACCTCATAACCATATTATTAAAGAAGGCAATTTATGAAATACATTTTGGGCTACTATAGTTCTCTGAGTATAAAAGGACAGCGATATTTTATTTTCCCTATCATGATGTGCAACATTATAAAAGAGCTTGCCTCTGTCTCCAAACATTGATAAATGTTAACAAAACCAAGTCAATACAAAGAATAGTACTTCTTTAGATCGCAATATTTCACGGATATAATTATTGCCTTTTTTTTACCCTCAAAAGCCACAGCGCTATGGAGTGGGTTGCTATTACCCTGGTGCCATTTTTCTTCTTATCCCAAATACAATGGCTCTGATTAATTAGCGAGGACAGAGAATATCAATGGCAGCCACATTTGCTTGGTGCACAGAAAGCAGGACGAGTCGGTGAGACTCCACATGGTGCCTAAGTGCAGCTTGATAGCAGCTAATTGGCTCCCTGGGTTCTTAGATGTGCCTTTGCTGCTTGTTTCATTGCACTGCACCGATGCCACTGCATCAAAACAATTAACCGTTGGCTTTGATAAGAGATATAATACAAATACATCAACTGAACTCACCGAAACCCAGCGTGATGTCTGTGAGTGTGATGAATGCTTCTGCGTAAATAATCACCCTTCTTTTGCTTGTTTTAGATTATTTTTAATTAATTTAGTCCTAAAAATTAGAAACAGTAGAAATGTTTACTTACATGCAAAACTAATTTTCCTACTGTTTTTGTTTCCACCTAAATTGATCCTCCCAAATTGTATCGTTTATAACATGTTGGTTAATTAAGCATTGCAGCAGAATCCACTACACAAAGATTTTTTTCTGTGTTGTCATTCATGCGTTGACATTAAACATATTTAAAGCTTGTACGCAGCAGGAGCTCTGTAGGCTTCCACATTCAGAACTGAAAGCTGGCTGGGTGGAAACCCTCACAGAGCTGCAAAGATGCTGACCTACTACTTTGGAGGCTGGAGGAGCCAGTGTCTTCTTGACTTTAAACTATTTTAAGGCTTGCGCTAAGGGTGTTGTAACATGACATCAGCTAACGCTAACCCACCAAAGACCAACAATGCTGAAGGACTCTTTTCTTGTTGACGCAGGAAACCATGTAATCACTGATTAGCCAGAAGACACGTTATTTATACTTTAGAGTATTTTTTATTTGCTATTTTAAAGATCTCTTTCACTAAGTGAATAAGTGATGTCCATTAGCATGTTTAATAGATGACCAGGATTAATACTCCTCACAAGTTAATGAATAATTCATTTAATTAATGTCATCAGGCAACCACCCAATAAGTCAAATCATGTTGTGGTTCCCAGTACGGCAATTTGTGATCATTGGTGGGAAAAATAAATAAATTGAAAACGTGTGTCTGTTGAACTGGTGCCACTTGCCATTTTTGTTCGTGGCAAGGAATAACAGTTGATAGCTCACATCATTATATATCATTCCTGTCATAGATTCAAAACCTTGTAATTTTAAAAACATAAACATTGCCAGTAAATGGTCCAAAATTACTTGGAATAAAATTCCATTTATATACATATGAGTTAAGAATGTTTTACCTTCTCCCATGAGATCGTTTTTTGACAGTGATTATGGAGATAAGCTGGGAGTTATGTGGTTAGCTAATCATTCCTGAACATAAACATAAACATAACTTACTGTATGTCAAATAGTAAGACATGTTGTGCATGTTCAGTTGTGTTAAATGTAGAGTAGCTACTCAGCTAATCCTGGCTCACCAAAAGCAGCTTTAAGTCACGAACACTTAACTAATCAATAACACCCCTGTAGGCCTAAAATGTCACTTGACCTTTTTCCTGCTGTGTCCATTTTAATGATAGTCATCTGCTGCATCTCAATGGGAGAGTAATGGAGGAGAAACATTAGGCCTTCTCTGAAAGAGATAGCAAATATTAGTCCTGAAAAAACATTGATATGTTCAAAAAACTAAAATAGTTGATTGTAATTTATGTATAGTTACTGCCTTAACACTGTAGTGAACTGTAACTGGTTCTAGGCCTTCAGTTTGTGTCATAAATATAAAAAAACACCTCTAATTGCTAATTTCTGCCTGCACCCTAATGGGTTTTTATAGTATGTTAGCGCTAAGCTAAAGACGACGCTCCTGAGCAACTTTTGCCATTCTATGTTTAAGTGGACATTTGAAGCTGACACATTATCTGACATGATAGGCCTTCAGTTCAGCCCCTGAAGTCCTAACCAATGGGAGAGGTAGCTTGACTGTTTCTACTTAGATACCACTGAGAAAAAATCTGATTGGATAATTTTCATTGGCTGTCAAAATTTTAATCCTTTCCAACCAATTGAACAATGAAATAATTGCTACAATACATGCAGACTTTAAACACAACAAGGATGATGAACATATGAAACAAAAATGAACTAAAAATTAGGCTTTTTTTCACAGAGATCTTTAGGCCTTCTCTGAAGGCATAGAAGGCCTTGAGGGTTCCTCTCTGATTTAAAGTCTTTAACATCACAGTGGATAACACACAACCCCAACATGGGACCACCGGGTATGTTTCCCAGTTCATTTGAACACTGCTATTCCAGTAAAAATACTTTTATATGACTCCTCACACTACACTTACCTACCATAGTAAATCACTATGGACAAGAGTGTCTGCTAAAAACGTAAGTGTAAGTTTACAGACAGATATGTGTGTTTAGTGCACAGTCCATCCCTGTGCACCAGTGAAATTCTGAATGTTATTAAAGTAAGCTGCTGACGCCTATTGCTTAGTCACTGGATGGGGAAGTGGTGAAGATTAGGAAGAGATAAAGCTGTAAACAGGAGGAAGAATATGTGACATTATCTATAAATAACACAAAATCTGGTGTTATTGCCTTCATTTTGTAATATTATGTAGATTAGCCAGTGAACTATGTGGATCGCCTGCAGGGTTATGTGCGGCAATTTACTGATCAGTATGATTAGTATAAATGGATTTTGCACAGTAAACATTAACATTAGTGATATTAATGCTTAAAAACTGGAGTAACTGTCATGTCAGTTAACTTTCACAGGAATATAACATAATTTAATTTCTGTTAGTATGGCTGCTAGCAAGTATCATCCTGTTCTCTCCTTTAAATTAACTTTAAAACATTCCGACTTCATCTTCATTTTTTGGTAACTTTCTTCTCTTAAATGGTTTTCGCACACAGCGAACGCACAGCTGTTCTATTAAGTAAACCTCTGAAGCATGACTAAGGCAAACTGTTAGTAAAGCTGTGTTATTTTAACCCTTGTTTTCCCCTCTCAAATATAAAGACTTTTCCAGCTTTGTGGACAAACCGCTATTTTCATTCATTCCTTCCCATCAAATATGACACATTAGTCATTCTGACATGAAAGCGGGGGGCAGGATTGATGTCTGAGAGCAGCCCAAGTCTTCTGCTCCACTCTGTGAATCGTCACTCTGTTTGTGTCAGTCCTAATGGTTACATATTGCTTTCTATTGTGAAGCACTGTAACCACAGTTCCTCTTCTTCACAACGTGGACAGAGGATTATGTCAGACAAGCAATAGTCTTGAGGTGAATGAATTGCGACATGACGTTCACATGGAAGGACTTGCTCATGGCAATGTGATTTGTTTAGCCTGTGTTACTGTTCCAGTAATAAACAGATATTCTATTGGAATTCAGGTAAAAGTTACAGACTTCTATCAGTAAAGTATCGGAGCCCCAGTGCCTCGACTTTTCACATACAGAATGTGGCGTCTATATGCACACCTGCTAGACTCATTAAGCCCAGGGGATGAAATCGTTCCAAGTCCCAACAATTTGACGATTTAATGGTGATCTATAAAAATGTGTGAGAGGGGCTCTCTGGGAGAGGTTCTATGGCAGGGCTGCTCTCAAAGCAGAAACAAATACCGGTTCATTGCCTGGACATTATAGTCCAGTGGAACTCCAGACTGCTGGCTCATGTCTCGAAGGCTAGCCCTGTCTGTGTCTGTCTACACCATTCTCCTACATAGCGTTCTGCCTCATTCGGATCTCTCTTTATCTTTCTGTTTTTTTTTTTTCTTAAAAAAAAAGAAAAGCACTTTAAAGAAAATATTTTGTTAAAATATATTTTTATGATAAACTTGATGAAAGGTACTATTTAAACTATTTTTTTCCATCATATACATTGTTGGGAATGGGCTTTACACAAGAAATATCAATGCTATGTTATGATGAATACTACCTTTATTAGAGAAATACATGTTTTCCATTATACATCAGCTGTTATTCTTTCATTAAATCCTAAATTGATATAAATGGGAATTAACCCCTTCATTTAGTAGGTACAACATACTCAACATCAAAAATTTGGAGACACTTATTTGCCTTCTTTTGAAATTTTCAGAGAAATGTTTGATTTTGATTGTTAGTTAGGAAAAAAAATACATGCAAATATTTTGTTAACATAAAACAGCTATTTAGCAATATTGTGGGTATTTTTTGCCACACTCAGCTTCATGTTCAACAAAGTGTTTTGCTTGGTATGAGGAGCAGATGTTGGCGGTTTTCTTAAAACACTTGAAATTTCTGAGCGTTGTTAAGTGCTAACATCAAAACAAGGGAATAACATGCTTGGGTTATGAAATTATACTCAATGTAGCCCTTTCCTCTGCTACTTTAGTTTGTGCAAATGGCTAAATCTAGACTGCTTTCTGTTAAATATATTACATTTTTGCAAAAGAAAGCATTTAGCAAAAACATTTTACAAAGCTAGTTGTACCCAAACTTTTAAAGGGCAGTGTAAGTGGAAGACAGTTTGTGGTCAATTTAATTAAAACAAGGCAGTGATATAGCGACAGCCACTCTATCTGCTGTGTCTATGAATTTTAATATCAATAAAAACTTCAGGACAGCGTTTTGTTTGACTCATCATCACATATCCACGTGCAATATGGGCAACGCCCAATGGCAAGAACAAGCCAAGAATAAGTAAGCCATGTAAAGAAAGCTATGTGTTACATCTAAAAATATTTGAAATTAAACATTTGTGTTTTAAAGATAAAGGGAACAATGTGTTTTTCCGCACACATTTCCAATTTAATTTCCACTTCAAACTCCATCGGCACATAGTTGTGGTTAATTGTGATCTCTTTCCCATAGTTGGTGGCCAAAAACAATTGCTCGTAATCTCTGTGATGAGTTGAGAAACAGACGTATGAACACCCACATGACTTTGTTTGCCTTCAAAGCCCAAACTTTTTGAGAGATGTTTCTGTGTCTCGCCCACAAAGATGCAGAATATGTGTTTGATTTGCAAGCTTTCCTCATGACTATCAAGATTACTGCTTGGAGTCCATGCACCATTATTATCCCGGCTCTGCCATCACCTCTGATGCTTACAGAAAAAAAAAGCCCATAAAGAAAAAATTAACAACAAAATTTAATTTGCACATAAATCTGCTTTAATCAAATGCTTCTAGCTTTTATACAAGGGTCCTCTTTTTTCAGAGCAGCTGTCACATTGATTTGTCTGTTGTCTGAGAGGAAAGATGAGACCCTGTCAACCGTTTATCAAAGGATCAATTTCACTCCAAGTCTTTGGTCCATAACTCAGAAGATAATGGCTGCAGGACGGCTGTGTGTTGTACAGAACCTCTCTGCTGCCTGCTGGGCCCCGGAAGCTCAGGAGCTTGTTAGAGTTTCAGCAGGATTAATTAGCTGGATAGCTGCACAAGTGAGTAATAGTTGGTAGTGGACAGACATCCTGGTGTTTATTGTTAATTGAGGAGCCAATCGATTGCAGAGAGGTGGGAGTTAGCAGTTGGCAGACTCGTCGGTCGATTGATGCCAGAGACTTGCACTGAGTGTAGAGTGAGATCCCTGCCTTAACCTCTGCCACTTTTTTTTCCTTTCTCGCACTCTCTTTCTGGCACATTCATATTAAAGTAAGGCCTGGAGGGGCCTAAAGGTCAGATTTCAGTACGTCTGCACAGCACAACATCATCCATTAATGATGACCACAGGATGGAACTCTTTTTGGCTCTACATGAAAGAATCAAAGGAGAAAGTTGGTCGATTCAAGATGTTTCTGAACTATTTTGTCTGGTGCTTGCTTCTCGCTGGACTCAGAAGAATGTTGTGCATTCCTTAAGGAATCAGTGAATTTACCCTTTGTTTTTTTAAAAATTGTTTAAAAATTAATCATTTTTTGTACAGCAGCAAATAATCAGTACTAAAGCTAGATGAATTACTAGGTTATCAGTTGATCAGTCCACGCTCTGCTCACAAATGCCTTACTATCATAACAGCTTTTGGGAGACTGGACAAGCTTTACAGAATGCTGACAAAAATTACATTCAACCTCAAGAGAAATTCAGTTTTTGTCTTTTGAAAGATCAAACTAATGGGATAGATGGTATATAGTTTTTTTCTTCTTCAATCTAGTCATGCCTCCAAGACATTTAAAGCCAGCTACTGCAACTTTTCAAACTGCTGCTAATGCTATCATTTTACAGCTCATGCTTTGAGGAGAACACAAACTGCCAATATTGTTTCGTTAGCTAACAGTCACCTGTCTTGGCTAGCACTGAACTGAGTAACAAGGGCCACGGGGCGGCTATCCTACGCAGAAAGACCAATATGCTCTCTTAGACTCCTGGTCGCAGATGGCTGTGGCATCACCTGTTGTCAAGGATCTCCCAAAGAGAGGACCAATGCTTAAATTGTTGTACCACCACACTGTCACGAAAAAAGGTGCTATACAGGGACATTTTTATATATCGAAAAACAATGTAATTTTGCCGTACAACCATGGTCTTAAGGTTCAACTGTGTACCTTGAATATTTTTTTTCCCTCAGGAAAAGGTATGTAAAGCTAATGTTTTAAAACAGAACAATAAAATGAAAAGTATATATACATATACTTCGTATCTCAAATATGGTAACTTTATAGGAGAAACAAAAAAAGTACTTTACTTTTAATGTAAGTCACTGGAACCAGACTTTTTACCAAGTAATTTTAGGTTATTTCTTTTTGACCATCCTTCATGAGATTTACACACACACACACACACACACACACACACACACACACATACATACATACATTTTTTTGTAGTGTAATCTAATTTATACTTACTATTGATGAAGCTTTTCTAACCTAGCAACAGTTGGTACAAAAGAATGCATTTGTGGGCAGGGTGTGGATTGGTCAATTGAAATAATAATAACTGGAATAACTGGGCTAGATTCTAATTGGACAGTGCTACCCTAGATAACCATTTTACTTGCTCACTTGTTCATTCTGTGCTAAGCTATGTAACTGTTGAAGGAGCTTTCTGTTACTTTTATTACTTCATTCATCCAGGTCTATAAGATCTACCCTGATCAAGTCTTAACAGCCAGTCAGTACACACACCTGCATATACAAAAGAAAGCAGCTCACGTGGATAAAAGGTAAGCTTGATTTCACTCTTCTAAATGGTGCCATAACATGGTAGGCTGCATTTATGACTGTTTTATTCTGCGTGCAGTAGAGCTCGTTTATATGATATAGTGGAGTTTGTATTACCATTATTCAATTAAGATGCAGTTTGGCTTATGGTGCTGGAGCTATCAAAGCCCATTAGTGCAGTGGCTCAAGCAGGCTCTGTCACGCTGCCACATGTAAGCACGCTATGAGAAATCCTGTGCAGCACCGTGCTTCCACATGGGGGCCTCTCAGCCAGCCAGACTTTACTGTGGGTTGCTAGGGAACTATTGTAATATGACACTGAAATCAAACAACGTCTGTTAATTTCAGCAGATTGGAATTAAAAGCAGGTCTTTTTCTTCTTTGTGAGGCGAGTGAGGATTTTCTCTGCATTACGGGGAGCTTTTGCGAACATATGTTGCACCATAGGGGCTAAAATGAATGCTGTTTTAGTGAGTTGAATAAGCCCCCTTAAAGTACACCCAGAAAGTCAGCGTCTTTTCTGCTTGAAGCATGGCAGCTCCTGTCTTCCTGTTTCTGTATAAGATCACCCTAAAAGTTGTCCTTCCACACCGCGGCTGTTTTAATAGCAAAATTCTTTCTCATTATTATTTTAGAATGATAAATGCATTCTGGACAGCAGTTCCACCTAAGGCACTGTGGTGCTTCTGACAACGTTAGCATGTAGACTTATATACACTCACTCCTTAGTGCAGTCTGCCACTAAAAAGGTAGAAAAAACATTGCCCCTCTAGACAATGAACTAAATATTTTATCGTTCACAAATGTATGAACCCAAATAGATTCTCGTCTAGATTACAAGCCCAAATTCTGAATGATACATAACATTAATAATTCCCAAAAAGGTGACTTTGAGTATAAAATCTATAGAGTTCTGAAATAGTCTGTTTTATCTCTGCCTACTGTTGTTAAGTTTGAGCCATTTCCTAAATTCAATTCCTCAGAAAAAAAACCCTCAAAGATTCTCATAAAACAAAGAAAATATGTTGTTTAACAGATGCATTAACTTTTTAGTGTCTGACTCATCTCACCCAAGTCTTAGCTGACTAGTATTTACATAAGAATCTGTCAGATCTCATCCCTTTCTTTTTTAACTCTCTTCTATATCTCAGAGGTCTTTTAGCAGTCTATCCGTGCAGAGGAAGAACTCATGCCTTTCTCATCCATCACCAGAACTTCATACAATGCAATGCTTATGCTAATCTCTTGTTCTCTCCTAAGGGGAGTTTAGAAGAAAAGTATTTAGAAAGCAGCGATCCTTCATTAATGCAATACCAAAATCTGCTTTATTTCTCTTGAGACATTTTTCCAAACTTCATTCCAAAAAGTTTGTGAGTTCACATAGTTATATGTGAAGTGCATATAAAAACACAAAGCAATGATTTGTAAATCCACTTTGACCTGTATTTAAAACAAAAAGCACAAATACAGAATATTTTTTTACATCAACATTGTTCCCTGTAAACATACACTTATTCTAAAATGAATGCCTGCAACACATTCCACAGAAGTTAGTACAGGGGCATTTAAGACTAGGAATACTGTGAAATGTCAAAAACAAAAAAAAATCTTAAACAGGTGCTCGGGTATAAAAGAGCATTCAGAAAAGGCCTAGTCTTTTATGAGCAAGGATTAGTCAAAGCTCAACAAAAAGATATTCAGGGAATAATTTAAGAACAACATTCCTCAAGGAGTGACTGCAAAAAATTATTTTTAGTATTACACCCTGACCCACGTCAAACTGGAGTCCTGCCAGGCCAAAGTGCTGCAAAGATCAGTGTTTACCCTCATCTAAAGCTCTAAAATCAGTTCACAAAGGCCTTGCAAATTAGCTGATGAGCTGAATCAGATGTGTTTAATGAGGCAGTGTGCTGAAGTCTGCAGTGTTTTGGCCACTTAGGACTGGAGCTTGACATATGTGCTCTATGGTGCATAATATCATCAAAAGATACAGGGAATCCTGAGAAATCTACATATCGCAAGGTCAAAAATCACAACTGAGTGCTGTTGTGTTGTCCATTCCAAAGAAAATAAGGACCATCCAGATTGTTACCAAAGTAAAGTTGAAAATCCAGAGTCTGTCATGGTATGTAGGTGTATTAATGTACCTGTTATGGGTAACTTGCACATCTGTAAAGGCACTATTACAGCCTGAAAGATACATACACATTTCTGCACATCATAATGTCACTGTCTGAGGAAAAATATGTATCTCCAAAATGACAACTTCACAGTAGTGTGCAAAAACATTCTTTACTTTTAATATAAGTTAATGTAAGGAGATTGTATTTCAAGCAGATTTGGAGCACTTCTTTCATTTGGTCCAATCATAATGAAATTTTCAGACAACATAAAGGGCAGCTGCTGAGCTCAAATTGTACAGAAAACTAAAAATTGCAAAAAATGGAGATACTTGTTTGTTTTTAGACAGTGATGATGTGCTGCCTTCAAGACAAAGTCCATGCATATTTCAACTTGGCGATGCTAAGCCATGTTCTGCACATTACAACAGCATGACTGTGTTTTCAATATAAATCAAACAGAATTTACCAGCCACTGCTTTCTGCCTTTTTTAGCATTTTCACAAACTTTTTTGGAATTGAGGTTTGTAAAGCACCATTTAGCTTTTATCACCATCCAGTTGTACGTGTAAAAAACAGCTCGTGAGTTGATGGCTGAGATAGCCTGCAGGTTCTTGCGTGGTTGACATCTGAACTTCGGTGGGATAAATCTGTGTGAGGCACACACTTTCTGACAGAGCTGAAATCCTACACAGAGGCGTGCTTTATTACTTTTGTGACAGATTAAATCAGAGGATACATAAATACTACTGCTGTTTATCCATACCCCGAAGTGCACAGAGAAAGGGTGCAGTGTGACAGCGTTGCAACAAGTGAGCCAAATTGAGAGTGACAGTAAACTGGACTTTTGGCTCGAGCTGCAAATATTCGCCAGCCATGTACGCTCCTTCCACGACTCTACCCATTTCATCACATTGCCCTGTGACTTCAGAAAGATGGGAACATTTTTCTCCCGGTGACGGACAAGGCACAAAGAGCTGATTGTGTGGGTCATTAAGTTAACTAGTCTATTTTGCCTCGAATAGGCTCTGCTTCGAGTTAAGGTGAGGTAATGTTTATGTACCATTATACCAAACCACTTTTCCGAAACCAAAATGAGCACAATAGACATATTCACACACGCCGCTTCACGGAGCGAAAAAACCGAGTGTAAAGCGAAAAGATGAAGGGAGAAAAAAAGAAATACAGAGCAGAATGAATCCTATATTTCTGGGCTCTAATAGGCCTAATTATATTGCTGATATGGTAATGTGGAGCTGCTCCCCCCGTCTGCTGCGAGGGAACAAAGAGGCAGTTGTGCGATGCTGGCGAAAATCAGATGTTAATGATATTTCAGGACCTTGTTGAGTCTGGACAGCGGGGCTGGAGCACCTAGAGGGGAAATGACTTCCATGCCTAACCTATTCCAGCAAGTCTGAGTGATACTGAGGGGAGTGCAGGGAGGAGGATGGGGGGCGGGGGGCAGGTTGGCAACAGATTTAGCCCTTTTACAGTCTGGGCGAAGTGTGAAGTAAGACTTTCAAGACAGCCATTTGTGAGCTTTTTCCAGCCATCGCAAAATTCGCAAGATTTTGGTTCACTGCCTTACTGTTTTTGATTCCACATCAACAAGAGTGGGCGAGAGAGAGAGAGAGAGAGAGAGAGAGAGAGAGAGAGAGAGTTGGGAAAAGACCCTCAAACAAGAGCATTGCATGCACCATGCAACCCAAGTCAAACAGTTTGCACCGAATACCCTTTTTTCTTCTGTTCATTCCCCCTTTTTTTGGAGATCATTTGCACTTGGCACAACGTCATCCCGAATGCTGAGAATGCCAGATGGATTTTCCACAGTGCTCCCCTTGACGGGGCGTGTGCTGGACACGTCTTGCCAGAGACAAATCCACTATGAGTTTCTGTACCACAAAGGGCACTACTGTTCCATAAAGCAGCGGCTCAGAGCCCCGTAAACACACAGAGACATGCTCAGGAGAGCTAGCAGTTATTCCGCATATTTACATACTGTAGACCTTTATAGACATTTACTGGAAAAATCTCCACCCTGAAGGACCCGATGATGAAAGGAATCAAAGTCAAAACTGTAATCTTAAAAGGGAATAACACTTTTTTTCCATTTTGCAACATTTCTGCATTATAAAATCATTAAAATGTAAACAAAGTCATTCAGAGAAGTTTGGTGTGAAATGTTCCTTTCTAGAGAAACTTACTGAGCCAGAATTGTTCACAGTGGTGTTGATAGGAACCAGACATCTAAACTAAGCTGAATGGCTCTGAAAGCTCCCTAACAGAACATTATTGCATGAAATGGTTATAAATACATTACTGGATATCTAAGACTTTTGTGATAAGCTTTTGGCTTAAAATATATATTTTTATGATGCATATATATATGTGTGTATATATACATTTTTTCCCCAGATAATTTACTACTATTATACCATGTAGGTAGTAGGTATGTAGTTTTGTATAGTACATTAAATGGTTATATTTGTGTTGTGGACATTGTGACCCCTAGTTCCTATCACCACCACTATAAAGAACTCTGAGTAGAAATGTTTCTCTACAATTAACCATTTTGCATCAAACCACTCTGAATGACTTTGTTTACATTTTTGTGACTAAAATATGCATAAGTTTTGAAAAAATTGGTGGCATTCCCCTTTAACTCTGAAAGCTAGCTGAGATTTAAATCTGGTTGCTTAAAAGATGTGTAAAATAATTTACATAAGATCATTTGAAAAATATACCTCACAAAAGATGAGGGGACAAAGGTTTAAATTTATTTTTTGCAAAAAACATACAAGTCACATGCACTTCAGAAACTATTCTTAAGTGCACAATGGTATATTAAGATGGCCACAGCATCTAATTTCCTCTTTAATGTCCATGTGAGAGTACATTAGGCATGTATTTATCTTTCTTATTGTGTTCTTTATTCTTCTTATTTACAGAGTTGACCATTAATGATTCATTTTATTATTTGGTCATTTTGAAAAGCTCAAAAGTGTAAACATCAGTGGTAAGAGAGAAAAAAGAAATTCCAGCTTAGCTGAGAACAGAGCTCGGTAAATTACTTTGCAAGTCACATGGCTGTAAATGACAGAGAAAAGACCAAGATGACTTTAAAACATTTTCACTGAAGACAACTTACATAAGCTGTGCGTAAATGTAAAATGTATTTCAGCTCCTGTGAAAAGCTGTCATTTAATTCAGTCACTGTGCAGAACTGTTAAAAGGCAAGACCAACACTATTAACATGCCGGTTTGTCTTTCTGTACTGTAAAAATAGGCTTGCCGCTTTGCCTCATTTTAGGAGGGGGATATTAATGGCTATTTTGGGCTGTAATTTGCCGGAGAAACTAGATGGAGAGTGTGTGCTTTTAATCAAAACAGTCATTCGCATTATCTCACGAGCTAAAAATGGTAAGCACCAGCCAGCCTCAACAAATAAACCCAATTTTACCCTTATTTACTTTTCTCGAGTTTTATAATACCGGGCAGACAAAGAAAGTCTGGAGCGGTTGATTGAATTTGCCACTGCCTGATAGCTGTGATAACGCTGTGACTTCTTTAGATATTTTAGAAAATATGTGTTCTTTGTGCCTTTAATTAATTCGCTCTACAGTGTAATAGAAAACATATATCCAAAGAGCTTTTCTGGCTGGTGTTTTGTACACAGGACTGAAAGCTGTAGACCTGCAGTGGGTGCAACAGGTGCCATACTTCTTTTGAGCTTTATTCTAAATGTAGTTGTATTGTTACTGAAACCTTTCAAATAAGAATATTAATATCGTCATTGTCAGAACAAAACCTCAGATCTCCTACAGAATTAGAAACTGCCTGCTGCTCTGTGCAATGTGTTTAAAATTCCTGATATAATGGCGATACAAGGTTTTGGCATGACAGCAATCATACACGCTTTATACAATATAAGAAAAAAAAATACCATAGTAGCACTGGACAAATTTCAAAGTTCTTACTTTATGGAAAGAAACACTTAAATTAGTTTGCTATAATGCTTCTAGTGAATTATTATAAAACAGAACATGAGTGTTTAAATGTACACACACTGGGTCGCCAAGCCTTCAGAACGTATACACTGACAAACATCAAGCCTCTGCATCAAGTCAATTTCAAATCAAGACAAAGTACAGACCTATTAACTGATAGCTTGAGAATTCATCTGCAGAATTTGTGCGGATCAGCATTACATTACATATGCTCAGTGTAAATCCATCTTTCAGATCATTTTAGCTAGTTTTTTTAAGCTATTTTCCAGCTGTTTACAAATTTAAACACAGTATTAGTAGTAGATTCAGGATGAAAATGAAACATGCAGCTTTTGTAAAGAAAAAAAAGTTAGAACTGTTTTTCTCTGGTTTCCCTACAAATGCAGGACATTATTGTTCTTAAAGTGTTTGAAAACACACACACACACACACACACACTATGTATTTATACAGTAAATAACCCACCGGAAGCATTAGTTGCACACTGACAGACAGCCACCCTCACACTCGCCTGGTACACTTAGGTGCACATTAGTACATTTGGGTGCAAGAAATTTTACTGCAATTCTGTGGCATTTTTTCAAACACAATAACCCCTTATTTTACAAAGATGGTCTCATTTCTCAATCCCTCAGCTCTTTATGTGCTGGACAGGCTTGACTTTGACTTAAACTGAGAAAGCCTGCTTTGTGAAATACCTCCAACATCTGCAGATGCTTAATTGATAATATTAACATAAATTACATAGTTAACATACAAAATATGGCTCAGAGAAGAAAATAACAAAAATACATGTCTGTAATTTTTGGTTCATTGTTTATCATATTTGTTGTATTTAAAGTCTGCAAGTGTTGTAGTAATACTCCTTTGCATTTTTAGGTTTTGCTTATAGACAAAATTCTTAAAACATTCAATGGAAAATGATACAACTAGGATTTTTGTTTTCTTTGACATCTATGTGCATAATCTCATTGGTTAGGACTTCAGGAGCTGAAATGAATTCTCACACGTTAGATTAAGTACTAACATAATTAGGAAGTGACAATAGAATCAACGGGTTTTGATTTACAAAGCATGAGTAAAAACTACTAGATATATCACCAGCTGTGAATACAAATAGTAGCCTGGCCTGATCTGTTTCAGTCATATGTCAGAAATGGAAAACACCAGTGGTTGTTCTATTCCAGGGCTCTTTACTAATGGAGTCACTGTAAAGCTGCTACAGGGTGAAGTTAATGTTAACGTGTCTGTCACAAGCTTCAAATAAAACATAGCTTAAAAGGTCTAATGTGTGTGTTTAATTTAGAATGTTGAAAAAAGTGTGTTGGCCTAGAGCTAACATACTCCTAGAATCGCTCACAGAAATGAACATTACTATAGAGTTAGAGTGACATTTATATCCCAAACTGAAGTCCCAGCACTAATAGGTACAGTTCATCACTTTTTCGTTATGCCAAAACAAACCCTACAACTTTCTTTGATGACCATGGCTGATGGTAACGCTTTTTTGATTTTTATGAGAGTGATTTGGTGTTATCGTCATCAACCACCTGTTATGTTTACTGTTAGGACAAGGTGTAAAGCAGTACTACAGGAATATTACACAGAGGAGACAGTGCTGTTGATTGTAATTAAGATCATATACAATACTAAAGAAAGCCTACAGTTACTGTTTTTACTACAGTTCTTTTTCTCATGGGCCTGCTCCATTTGAAGCCCACTCCACCCACATTCATTCAGGATCCCAGTCTGTCTGAATAAGCTTTTACACACCATCCAATCCTAATCTGCCACTTCATTTAGTATTCGGCCTCAACTTAATCTATATGCCTGCGTGTCTCAGGCTCACTCTGCTTTCAGTTTAGACATGAAGCTTTCATGTGGCGCATTGTCTGGTACGCTTTGGAAAGCGAAATGCATTGCACCATATGCTCTGCTGTAACTCATTAAGCCCCATGTCTGCTTCAAAGGCCTGTGACAGATTGATCCTCTGCTCTAAGCCCAGCCTGAAATGCATTGGAGGCAGGACTTTGAAACAAATAAATAGGGTTTGAAATAGCTGAACTTTAAGTGATAATGCTCTGCCATTACTGCCAGTGAATGCTGCACATTTCTGATGGAGGCCACTGACTGTATGACAATAGAGACACGTTCTTTCTACAGATGTGTCTCTTCCTCCACCACTCTGATTGAAAGTGTTTGCCTTTGTGTTCCTGTGTACTCTTACTTCTCTCTGCTCCCTTCTTCTGAGTGAAGATGAGGGGTTATTGTGTGCGAGGGAAAAAAGGGGAGTGAAGAAAATTGTCAGTGAAATTTCTTAAGCTGCACATATCAGCAAATGTGCATAATTTATGTGCACTTAAGGGTACTGTGCAACAGTACGTGTGGCTGTCAGTGTGTAGCTAGTGCTTTCTGATGGGGTATTATTTTGAGTTTGTGTATGTGTGTGTTTGTTTTTGTACATTATCAGGACAAGAATATCCCGACTTTGTGGGAACATCTGAGAAAATCAGGAGAAACCTGCAATGCCTGGACCCTGACTTTGTAAAGCGCTATTTTAAAACTGTTCTGCAATTTATTTTTAAATGTAGATACTTCCCCATATATGTAATAAACATGGGACAAATCATTATTAGACAGAGGTAGTTACATACAGTACTATGCAAAAGTTTTAAGCACCAAAGCAAATTGTTTAAAACCATTTACCAGAGCAGTGTGTTTTTTGTTTGTAAAAATAACATTTAACATTAGAAAAAATGCAAGCAAATATTATTGAGGTTAAAAACTGACAATAATAAAAAAGTAGTTGATATCTGCTGAGCTTGTTTGAAGAATAGCAGTTTAGTTCTAGATTTGCTGAAATCCATCACGAGCATTCCTCATTTCATTTAATGAAAAATGATTTGCCAAACCAATATTAGATACTAAGGAAAGGTTTGCAAATGTGTAAACAATTAACCTGAAACCTATTTTTTTTTTTTTAGCAAAATCGCTTATTGAACAAATAAATAGCTTAGTTTTCAATGTAATTTTATTAATATTATTAATATTATATTATTAATGTGCCTATCTATCTATCTATCTATCTATCTATCTATCTATCTATATGTATATTTACATATGGTGCATATTACTATTTCATTGATAGATAATTACATAGATAATACAAATGGGGCATGATGAGTGGACCAATAGGAAGGGCCCAAAATCACTTGGAATAAAATTGTGTATGTGTTAACATGTATTAAAAGTTAAGGATGCTCTTTCCTTCTCCTTTAAAGGAGATACAGCGTTATGTTCTGACAGTGATGATTCATACTATGCATGTTATGTATGTGTGTAGCAGCTCATTTAGAAATGTTTTAGCAAATACAAAAGAGCTTTCTTGTGTGTGTGCATGTTGTGCGTATGTGTGGGTGCGTGTGCGTGTATGTGTCTCTGTGCATATGCGTGTGTGTGTGTGTGTGTGTGTGTGTGTGATTGTGTGTGTGTGTGCATGTTTGTATCTGAATGCTCCTCAGCAGACAGCAGGTTGAAGTGACGCAGGTGAGAGTGCTCGTATGTCTGTCCATCTGGTCTCCTTTAAAGCTTTGTTCCTTCACTGCTTTTACAAGCTCATGAAACACACACTCAGTGAGAGCCATGTGATTCTACTGTAAACCTGTCACAATCAATTGCCCTGCAAAAAGCATATCAGCTCCTCATAAATTTCTTTAAGAAAAAAACTGAATAATGCTTTGCTCTGCAGCCATCTGGTTCCATATAATTATTAATACAATGATTATAATTATTCATTCTCATAATTGTGCCTGTCCCTGTCATAATATTACAGATCTGATGAAGGTAAGAGCTGAGTACTGTAATTGCCTGTTTTACAGTATAATGACTCTACCTCAATAAAAGGTAATGCAATTTGCTCATTGGAAAGCATGTTTTAATGACTTGGCTGTGCATCAGATCCAGTCTAAATATTAGTTGGATTGTATGTGCTTTGTGCAGTTAATCGCCTGGGAATTTTCATTGCTTCCTTTAAGCTTAAAGACTGAAAAATTACCTAATACCATGAGAAAGCTCACTTTTACAGAAGAAGTGGGAGTGTGCAAAACGTGCAAACTGTTTTAATATGGGCTTTATTCAAGACCCTGGATTTGCAGAAGATGTTATCTAAATGAAAATGTGAGAGAAAACAAATGGAATCTCTGTATTTTGTTATCTGTTTAGTAAAACTTTCCAAAATTCTTTCAGTAAGTTCCTGATATGATGTTACATTTCCCAAAAAAAGCTGTAAAGCTGATTGTCTTTAAAATGCATCAAACTGTCAGAACAGAGGAGAATAAATAAAAAAACAATCACAAATTACATTGTCTTAGAACTTCAGATTGGTGAGGGCATATGGGTCCATCCGCCCAAAAACACATTTCCTCGCAACTAGCAGAGAATAAGCAAGCACAGAAAAGAAAAGACAAAAAAATGAAGAGAAAAGAAAATATCAAAATCTGTCTTCATTCAATACCACTCGATTTATCCCAGAAATGAAACACTTTTATGTCTTTACACGCAAATATGGGCCTTCATGGGGCCTCCGCCTGGCTGCTCAGTGAGCGTCCGACAGCATGTGGGTTCTATTTGGCCTGTACAGTAACATGCCATCTGTATTTGGGCTTGTAATTGTGTGATTAATACTGGGGAGGAACATCACACGCTCTGGCTGAGGGATTCAGGCAGGGCTATCAACATGCATGGCTCACTTTGATGTATAGATCGGCAAATTGAAGCCAAATGCACTAATGATGTGCTTTTGAAACAAGTCCTTATCTTTTATATGTGGTTACTGTCTCAAAACAACAGGAATCATGTGAGTTTTTTTTCTTTCTCTATGGCCTTTCAGCTAAACTGCGTGCACTTTGGAAATGCATCTGTGTCTGCTCTATCAGCAGCATCAGAGCCGATCAATAGGATTCAGATTTACGGTAAGTAATGCTGAAAAGGTCAGGCTGGGTCTAATTGTTTATTAGCTCGTTAAAAGGTCACGCTGGGCCAGATATGCTTTCACAAACTTTGGCAGACGTTCTGTAGTTCTGGCAGATTATCGCCATTGTCATGGTGGTATTATGTATTTCTGGATGCCGAACGGCTGTGTGTATTCGCCACAGTTCAATATGTGAAATGAGCCGTAATAAAAAGGCTTTGCTGAAGCTACCTCACAATCCTAACGGTCCTAGATAATATCTCATTTCACCACAGCTGGATGGTAAAAGGCCCATATCATGGAAAACTGAAATAAGAGTTGAATGTGGTGTGTAAACATTGTTACAGTTTCAGTCCATGAGGTCTATGTATAGAAACTAAGCTGCAAAAACAACTTTTTTTTGTGAGGTCACAAAAACTAGTGCATTTATAAGGCAATGGGTTTCATTATTTTTAGGCACTTTGGCAGTGTTTTTAGGCACTTCAATGTTGAAGTGTTTCACCCATTAAATTCCCAGGCTTATTACATATTAAGGATTATTATTCAATAGCTACAGGGACTTCAGTGCAAACTAGCTTAGTTGTTTTTAGATCACAGGAGTGTGTAATAAAACTTTGGGCCATACATTAATACAGAAATTGCAAAAGATCTGTGTAAATCATGATTAGAATTCACCTAATGTTCTTCACAGGAACTGTCCCACATGGCTGACATTTTTCCCTGTCCATATGTGGCTGCTCAAACTGTGCTGACCAGCACAAGACAGTGAAGGAAAAAGTCTCATTTTCATGTCATTAAAAGTTTTTGTTAAGTGTTTGACACTTCATTGTAGGCCTGTTTAATCTTTGCTTAAAATTTTCAGCTTTTTTCTGTTTCAGTTAAAACCGTTTAAGTTGTAAGTTAATGTAAACACTTTAATTTCAAGTCATTTTGGGGCATTTCTGTTGGTCCATTCTTCATGAAATATTCACATATTTGTAGAAAAATAAAAATCAACAAAAGTGTCTATTTTTTGTTCATTACCTTTGCAGCCTGCATGAGCACAAGAAGGCAAACTTTTTTTAAGTAAACACAGATAATTCTGTTGCAAGTGGTTGTGTTAGATACCCAAATAGAAGCATGCAATAGAACCTGTTTTTGGATGAGGCGGGAAATGTCACGCTCGTTATCCTGCTCTAACCCAAGCAGACGACGCGGGCCGCTCTCAGGGTCCTTTCAAACACTCCCTCTCATCTGTCAGCGTCTGCTTCAAAATACCTAGCCATAACCAACACTGACAATATGGATAATTATGCCATCCAGTCCATTGAAAACTCACAAAACCCGTCCGGAACTTGTGAGCTTTGAAATCAGGGAAGTAATTACGGCCTTTGAACAAAGGGCTATATCTTTCGGAATATACTCTCAGGTCCTTTGTGGAGTTGGAAACTTGAGATTAAGATGTTTGCAGTCACTTCTGAAGTCAGAGAAAATGTGGAGGTGGCAAATATCTACAATGACTTGCTATTGCCATGCACTCTTTCAAGACAATGGTACTGAATAATTTCATGGTGAACGGCTCATCGCCAAGTGAACAGACTGAAATTACACCTCATTGTGTGAATGTGTATGAATGTGCGAATAGATGAAAAAAAGAAAAAAAAAGAAAAAGACGACTGAAGCTTACTGAAGCTCCTTGTTCAGAGTGACTAGATCAGTATGTACAATATCTCAACCACAGCAATCTACAGCAGAAGGGAATCATTAAAGCATTATGATCTTTATCAGTGAACTTCTGACAAATAGTCTTAGTATCTTTGTTATGGAACTGTCAGTCTGATTGCACAAGTAAGAGTTTCATTTGGTGGAAAAATGTCAGAGCAGACAGTCACCAAGGTTGTTTCTGACCCACAGTGCAAGGCTGTTCCCCTGAACCCTTCATAGCACAAGGTCTGAAATTTTGGATTTCATGTCTGATGTTCTGGATTTCACCGACTGTGTACATAACCAGGGGTGGAAATGGGCCAGAACTCACTGAAACATTGTTCCACAAGTAAGAGACAGGAGGGAACCGCATTCCAGCTCAGATTCCAAAATCTAGCTATTTGTTTTTAAGGAAAGTAGTTGTTTTACACTGTTTCTAAAGGAATGTGCATGAACCAAAGTGGTGTTGAACGCCTCCAAATTCCAGCCTGCAGCCTGTTCAGCCAATGGAAATTCTCTATGCAGCAGGTCAGTCCACCTATGGAGCCAAAAGTTTCAAATAAAACAATAAAATCCACAAGCAAAATATTAAGTATCAACATGTCCAACATATTTTGCAAATACAAATAATGAGAATTAAATTTTGAACTTTTCAAAAAGATTATTACTTAGAAGAGGGCGTTCACCTGCACTCTCTATTGGTCAAATGATTTGAAGTGACACATAGCCACTCAGTGTGAACCACCCCCAGCATGGCGGATTTTATTATTTTATTTAAAACTTTTGGCACAAAATCAACTCCATATTGTGTTTACATCATATATGAACAAGATAATTTAGTATTTTTGTTGAATTTGAAGTGGTTGAATGCCAAGCATTTGAAGTTTTGTACTTTGCATTGATGAAAGGCTTGTTTGGTAGTTCTAGTGAAAGTGCTGTTCAGTTAACTTTTAGAAAAGGTATATTTAAATGTATAATTTATAAACCAATTCAGTAATATTTTTAAAAGTGAATTAATATTATAACATTCTCTTCAGTTGTTCTGAGTCTTTGAACACACTTTTGGCTTCACTTTCTATGGGAGCCAGCATCTGATTGGCTGAAGCTTTGTGTATCCTCCAGTCAGTGATCACAACACTGAAACTGTATCTGCAAACTGTGTGTTGATGGATCTGATAAATGCAGGCCTTCCTGCATCCAGCCTGACAGCAATACAATGGAACATACAGTGATTGATGTATAGAGATTAATTGATGTCACTTTCAATTATGATCGTGCTATACAAAATGGAGCAAAGTAATAGGACATTGACCACTTTTTGTTTATTTTCTGTAATATGCACAAATCCCTTAGACTGCAGGGTTATTTGGTTATTAACCTTTGGATTTATTATTCATTAACCACTAAAAATTATTCAGTAATAAAACCAGTATGTAAGTTTCTAAGGGTGTAATGACTTCAGTGTGGAATAGAACAATCTGAAACAGTGTAAATGTCTAACTGTATCACTGACACATTCCTTGGTCTCTCATTTGCTGTCTTTCATAGAGACCACTGTCATTCAAAGTTGGGAGGGGAGGACAGGGGCAGAGTTTATGCTATGCAAGCATCCACACTCAAATAAGTGAAGCTGCTTATATATATATATATATATATATATATAGACAGTGCACAAACAGTAATGTAAATCCATGAATAATGTAAAGGATGTTCAATTGGAGTTAAGTATAGTTATGGCCACGTACTGAAGCAAATATAAACAGCAAGTACAGCTAAAATTGAGTAGCTAATATACATGTATGTGTAATATATTTATTATGCGATAAATGAAGTGCATATGTGTAAAGTAGAAAATGTTCTTGTTCAGAAGACCAATGGCGTGGGACATACAGTGGTTACGTACATTACAGTGTATGTAATGTGTGTAATACAGTGCATGTGCTGCAGTTTAAAGCAGAGGGATGTGAGATGGGTCCTTGTTTAGGAGGATTATGGCTTAGAGAAAGAAGCTGTGAAAGTGACGGTTGGTCCAAGTGTTTAGGGTTCTAACCTCTTAAACCTCTAATAACTTAAAGCCCTATAAGATGTGGTTATGAGAGTAAAGAACTGAAGTGTGAGTTCTCAGACAGGGTTTGTCAGTATATGGGTTAATGAACATACTATTACAATACATTCATAGTTATTCAGAGTTTATTATTAATAGTTTAACAGTATAAACTGCTTTTTCAGGGGCTCAAGAAAAAACAAACCCACAAATAAATGATAAAGTTTGCATTTTACTTTTACTTTCTTCAAGCAGTTCACTCAGAATGCAGGAAGTCTTAATAAGCAGCATCAGGATTTCTGGCTGGATTTGTCGGAGTGAAGTTGTTTCTCTCTGCTGAAACGGAGCAGAGTTGTGGCACTCTGCATGCAGCAGACACACTCCATCTTCTTCAGTGTGAGGCTTCCGCTTTGTTCAGCCCAGTTACGGGGGGGTGCATGTGTGTGGGGGGGGGGTTGGCTTCCAGGGAGCATGTTTGCCAGCCCTATCGCGTTTCCAAGAAACCTCAAAGAACATCTAAAACATGTTTTCTCTCTCTCTCTCTCTCTCTCTCTCTCTCTCTCTCTCTCTCTCTCTCTCCTTCTCCCCCCTTCTCCTCCTACTGAGAGAGGTGAACGTACTCTCTCTCACTCTCTGTACATTGCAGTGGATGGCGTCTCATCAAAATTCATGACCTTGACAGCCTTATTGCTGAAAAAATTTGATTTCATTGAACTTAATTTTCTTTACATTGTTACTGTGTGTTGATTTCTTAAGATCAGCTTTAATTAGCCAGCACTAACTGATGACTGCGGTGGCATGACAGTGGTGGGGTGCGTTCATTTTCCCCAACAATGCCATGCTTTTGTTCAGAGGACACAGTAACTTTGATGTCTGAATTGACCAAGGACATTTCCTCACAGAGCTATGATGGGAATTAAAAGGAGCAGCGAGCTCACATGAAGAAAATAAACTAAAATTAAAGCCACTCAGTAACTTGGTTTTGAATTTGACTTGATTGTTGTTCAGTAATATGACGAGAGAAAAGCATTCTAAACATTTGCAGGACTTCTAAGAACAGAATCTTCACTTTGCAGTTCGAGTGCAAAATTCATTCTCTGTCTTTAAAAGCACGTAACACATTTAATCAATTTTCTCTCCTCCTGTCACTGAGAGACAAGCAAATATAAAAGTGATTAACTTATGATTTGTTCTTCACTAGCCCAATAGATATATTGATTGCAAAAAAATCAACATCAAATTGTTTTTGGGGCAGGTTATTTTAAAAATGCAAGAGCAAAGTTTTGATCCTAACTTATTACATTACGTGTGTCTTAAAGGAATAGCATTTTAATTTAAATACTGTCTGTTCCATCTGTAGCATTTGATTACCATGGATAATAACTGTGATATTTTTCCTTGAACTTAGAAAATAACAGCAGTATTTATTCATTTATTTAATTATTTATTTATTTATGTGCTGTCAAATTGGTTCTGACTCTTGCTCTTTTTGATCATATGGGTAGTATTTCCCAGAATATCCTCTTTTCTTCTGTTTGTGTCTTTAGACTGCTGAATGGCTTATTCATGATTCCTGATTGTCTCCATCCATCTTCTACCTTTAATTATTCCTAATTTTCCTGACTGTTCCGTAATCTTTTCCAAAAAAGTTGGTTTTCCTCATAATATTTGTTTGTTTTCTTCACCGTTGAAGTCTTTCAAGCATTATCAGTCTTTGCCGTTACACATCTTTAAACCAGCATTCAAAGGCATCAATATTTTTCCTAAGTTCCAATTTAACAGATCAGACGAAAAATCTAAAGTTTCTTTTAATGAAATCTTGTTATTTTAAAGCTATGCTATGTATGTTATGGAGATTTGGAGACCTCTCTGGTAGAAATATGTAATTGCATGCAGCCTGTGTAAGAACATTTAGTTATGTCGGTTGTGCTTCAGACCCCTTCCTTGAGTGGGTGAATCTGATGATAGCCAATGCATTGAAAGCATCAAGCTGGACCTTCTTTTTGAGGCTGTGCATGTGACGTCAATATGTAAAAAGCATGACATAGTCCAAAAACTCCCGATCAGAAAAAATCCGACCAGACATCTCTGACTTTTAACTGACAGTTCCAGGCTTTGCAGGGCGACCCGCAGCAGCGCCATGTGTTAATGTATTTTTTCTTCCTCACTCAGTAATGCTACTACTTTCAATGTTAATACAACAATCTATCTTACATAGTACAGCTTTAAAGTGCATTAATGTTGTTTTTACCTCTCTATAAAGTTATATTTTGTAGATGCAAGGTTTTTTTCCAATATGTTTCTTGAAAATGAAGCAATCAAAACCAAACACAATGACGACCACATAAGAAATGCTGGTGACTTGAACAGTCATTGACGAATATGGTTGAACTCATGTAAAGCATTACAGGCTGTTTGTTCCTGTACATGTTCATTTCCCTGAACGCTGCACTGCTGGAGAGAGGAGCTCAATGTGTATGACTCCTGAAGTCTCAGACTGACTGCAGTGCTCTGTATTCACACAAAGACGCCAGAGCCCTCCACAAATTAACTCCCCATGCAGGCCCGGGCTGATAAAGAAGAGGAACATCCCCCAGTGTGATTAATCTGTCCCTGAGTCCCTCTCTGTCTCTCTCCCTCTCTCCTTTTCTCCCAGTGTCTCTCTCTCCCAGTCCAGACTGCTGTCTCTAGCAACTGGGACAGCGTGAATTATTAACCTGCAAAACAGCCTTTTAACTTACAAATCATGTCAGAGTTGTGAAAAAGAGAATGCCAGGCGGATTTGAAACTTCGGAGCCCCCAAAAACTTCTCACATGCCGGCCACAACCCCCAGAGAAAGGGCTGACAGTGAGCGATGTGTGGCCATAATATGAATTCAGTGACTTATTCCTGAGTCAGAAAAATGCTTAACATCAGGCTCTTAAGCCTGCATCGCAAATCAATAATCACTTCAGAGGAGACACTCATTCTGATGCTTTAAATTCTCACACATAGGCCCTGTTTTATTCTGTTTTACGGCCAGTGCTAGAGCAGGTCACTGTAGCTGCCGTGTGATCTCCAGCCATGGGTCAGCAAGTCAATGTTTCTGTTCTGGTCTTTCACAATTGCTTCATAAAAAGCTTTATTGTCTAATTAAATCTGGTTTGCTACCAAAAAAAAAAATCATTCGAACATCAGTGGACAGGGAGTTTCATTGTCACTTTCAAGTGGTCGTAAAAAAGCCTTTCAAAGCATTGTTTTGGTGGAAAGGTTCAATCTTCTTACAACAAAAAAAAGAAAAATCTATATTTGGTCCACTTCATGTGGTAGATCGGGTCCGATAAATAACTTTGTTATGAGAATTCGACGTAGCTTGGCATGGATTGTCTGGAACTGTCTGGGGTTCTGGTTAGCCAGCTGCACGGAAACGGCTATAGCATTATCTCATCAATTGTGTGCTGATTGAGGTCACATACTACGAGAGGAGGATACGCATCAGTGCTCCAAATGCTGGAATAACGAGACATCAGGGAGTTTTTTTTCCAACGTAAATGAAGGCCCATATAGGCACAGCAGGATCAGGTACTTTAATGAAAAACATAATCAGATCATGAGTGCGTGCTGAATGTTGCATGATGACTTCACACTGCCGTCCACCATATAGGCCATTTATTTCGCACAGGCCACACTTTATGCTTGATTTTTTTTCTAATACGTTCAGTCCAGCAAATAAACAGTAATTGTGCATTAAAATGTGCAGAAGTGTATTCTTTGTATAGGAAGATATCTGAATACATATCCTGCGTTTTAAATGCAAACTACTAAATTCTAGTGATAAAATTCATACAGAATACATTCTTTTTGTATTTCCAAGATATTACTTGCCAAACATCAAATATATGTTATGCATGAAAAGAAATCAATTCCATTCTATTCATTAATCACCACATTACTTTTTAGTCTTTAGTTGTGGATTTCACATAGACTGACCTCTTAACACTGAACACTCATCAATTTTCACAAGTCAACACTAACCATAAAGTTGTATGTTGTATTCCAACAAACACAATACACTTAAAACTACGCTCTCAAAACACTGCTTAATGGACAGAGAGCATGCTACCAAACAGTGTTGGACAGTGACAGACTACTTGTAATACTTGTGATCAGAATAAGATGTCTTTGAAAATATGTGTAATCACATCAAACTTTTTAAGAGTGGTTTTGACTAGATAATATCAATAAATGAGTCATTTTTCCCTTACTGTGTCTCTAACTGCATAACGACCGTGTCACTGTGACTGATACCAATAGTTGCATGTGGGTTTTGGAGATGGAAACAAGGAGGGAGGGATATTATGGCTGTGTCTTCAGATGGTTTGAACAAACAATATAGAGTGGTCTGCATTTGCCTCATTGGATATACAGAAGCGACTTTTATTAACTTTTCTGGAAGCAAAGGGGAAAAGAATATAAGATCAGATTCCAAAAGTAATCCAGAAGCAATCAGACTACATTACTACATAAATAACAGAAAATGACTGATTACATGAAATTTATACTCAATACCAAAATGCATCTCTTAACACTGGATACTAATGCAGTGCTTTAGATTAGATTAGATTAGATTAGATTAGATAAGATTACACAAACATAGTTTATTATCCTCCTGAGAGGAAAATTCTTTCATGGTCCAGATACAAACGCTTCATACAGTGAAGTGTAAGATGTAAATGTAGACTGAAGGTCGAATGTTCAGGAATTCCGGATTTACTCTGTACAATTCACTCCCTGCAGCTGTAGGTTTCTAAAACTACACAAGAGATCAGTAAAGCAGCTGATCTCAATTAGAAGGTTCTTTTAAGACTCTAATGTTGCTCTTGGATGCATCTTGTTACGTGTTTTTCAGGCTTGTCAGATACAAATCATGAAGAGCTCAAATGCAGTTGAAACGTATTACAAAAACATACGACTGAAATGTTGCCTGTCTGACTGATTTGGCCACTAGGGGCACATGCATATAGGAGAGAGAGAGAGAGAGAGAGAGAGAGAGAGAGAGAGAGAGAGGGAGAGAGAGAGGAAGGGAAAAAGAGAGAAAGACAGAAATAGTGATAGCGAGAGAGAGAGACAGAGACAGAGACAGAAAGAAAGAGAGAGGAGGAGATAAATGGAGAAAGGGAAATATGAAGAGAAAAAAGAGAGAAACAGAGACAACTGAGAGCAAAAGAGAGAGAAAAAGGGAGATAAACAGACGAAGGGAAATAACAGAGAGAGAAACGAAAGAACCAGGGAAGAGAGACAGAGTGTGTGAGAGAGAGTGAGAGAGAGAGAGAGAGAAAGAGAGAGAGAGGAGATAAATGCAGAAAGGGAAATGGAGAGAGAGAAGAGAGAGAAACGGAGAAAACAGAGAGCAAGAGAGAGAGAAAAGGGGAAATAAAGGGACAAAGGGAAAAACAGAGAGAGAGGGGAAGAGATAAATGGAGAAAGGGAAATAGACAGAGAAAGGAGAGAAACAGAGAAAACTGAACAAGAGATAGAGAAAAGGTGAGCTAAATGGACAAAGCAAAAAAACTAAGAGAAAAACAGAAAAGAGAAAGTGGAGAGGGAAAGAGAGAGTGAGAAAGAGAGAGATAGCGTTAGGGTGTTCTCTCTTCACCCTTGAAACGCGCTAAGGCTGCTGTTTTTGTTCATCTTAACTGTGAATTGACCTTTGAAGTGGGGTGCAAACACTTAACTGTGCTTTTCTCTTTTGCTGTGACCCAGACGCTCGTTCACGGGTTGTGTGGATGCAATCTCTGCAAATAATATGAAAAATTCACTATCAGGACACAGCCTTTATATTTGCTATCTCACCTTCTCTTTCGTAAACAAACTCGAATGCCTTTCAAATGTTGCAAATATTTGCCTTCTCATTTTTACTAAGCCTGAGAGCACCTTCAGAGGCACTGAGTAATATTATCCACAAATAGACCCTTAAGTCTTCACAGGCAATAAACTGTTTTATTAACTTTCTAACAGACTGAAGTTAATCATTAGCAATGCCTCTTTGTAATCAGTGTGTTCATTTATTATTCAGAAGCTCTTAGAGTAAAATGTCAGTGAAATCTGCAGTCAGAGGTTGTGTTACCATCTATATGATAATCTCATGAAAGAAAAAAAAAAGTCTTCATATGTGAATCTGACCCAGGCCATCATTTGGTCTGGCATGAGTGGCGGGAATAGAGGCGAAATAAATTAAACGTTAAAGCATGGAGAGTTACATGCTTGAATGATTGGTGCTGATTGCAGCCTGATGTATTGACAGGGACATTTTCTCGTCGGCCCCTCCCACGGACAGGGCACGGTGTGACAGGAGGGATCGACGTGAGCTGTTATGAAATTTGAATTCCTTTCAATTCCCTGCACTTCCATGGCTGAGATGGGAAAAGAATGTGCTTCGCCAGACGCCCGGCCTGGCTGCAATTCCCATCATCAGAAAAGACGAATGGCAAATGAGGCGCTTAAGGCATTTGTCCTTTGCATGTGAATTCAGTCACCTGTGGACAATTCAATCAATATTCCATAGAGTGACAGCTGCCATCTAAAGCGAGTAAGCGCTAACCTTTACACATTGTGCTATAGCAGGTATGGCATGATGAGGTCATATATAATGTAGTCATATACAATATACTGAGCACCATCGTCTAAAGAATTTATCAACGTTTATAACAAGGGAAAGCAATTTCATTTCATTTCACACAAATAAGGTCATAAGACAAGCAATGAGCATTAAAGCCACTCTTAACCTTCACTCTTCACTTTTTCACATTCATGGCCATTCGCATCAAGAGATCCTGCGCATTATTCATTTTCATCATTTGAATTTGTGGTAACTTGTTGCCTGTGTGGTGCCGTGGATTTAGCTTTCACAGACTTCTGCCTGATTGTGATGGATAACAGAAAAACTAGGGAAAGAAAAAGCTACTGGAACTGCTTTTTCTTTTTCAACCATAGTGCTCCAATATTGGAAAACTGGATAAAACCTCATAAGAACAGCTTTGGTAAGACTCTCATGTCCTCATCAAGTCTGTCTCACCATAAGACCTGTCTTGTTAGAGTGTAACAGCTTATTGAACTCATGTTAAATTGTCATTGTCGTGTATCATAAACGGATTTCTGCAGTTATCCGATTATTCAAATGGTCATGTAAACACCATGCCCCCGATCTAGAAATCTGATAAAGAGAGCAGGATTTTATTTCAGTAATCAGATTCCTCAGTGCATGTGTACTCTTACCCGGATTTCTCAGTCTGCACATGTACAGAAAAGACTGCTGTACCGCAAATAAGCAAGCAATGAGGCAGCAAAACACTTTTGAAGCACCTCTGATACCAACTACTTTCTCAACACAATAAAGGATTTAAGTATTCTTCATCTTCTAGGTGATGAATGTTCATTTTTTTAGGTAAAGTGGCGCAATACTTTTTTTTTTGACTTAGTAAGGCATGGAAATGAGATAATTAAGTTGTGACAGTTAAGTTGTGGCCATGATTTAGTATGGTGTGTGAAAGAGTTATTTAAATCATGGCCATGACTTAGTAAGGCATGGGAACCAGATATTTAAGCCATACCCACAACTTAGTAATATGTAGGAGTGAGATAATTAGTTAAAAAGTTGTGTTCACCACTTAGTAAAGTGTGGGATTGAAACATGGTACCCATGACATAATAAGATGTGGAATGAGATAGTTAAGTTGTAGCTTTGACTCAGTTAGGCGTGGGAACGAAATATTAAGTTGTGATAGTAAGGCATGCGAATGACTTAATTATCTCATTTCCACACCTTACTTAGTGTGGCCACGACTTAACTATCTCGTTCTCACGCCTTACTAGCTTACTAAGCCATGCATTAGGATCCCATAAAGGACAGAAGAACGCTTTAACATTATCGTCTGTGGTAACTGACTGAAGGCTGGATGGATGCTGCAGACTGAGAATAGGTGGGAAAACACTTGAATATTCATTGAATGCACCCAATTATACTGATGTCTTTTCCATATGAAATAAAAGAAAGAAGCGAGGGTTTTGTTTATTTCGGTAATGAAAGTGAAATTCTGGAGTTCTTGGATGCCTATAGACATTAGAGCTGAGTCTCAGAAGTGCCCCCCCCCCAGGTCCTCCTCCTTCGCCTCTGTTTCAATCTGCAAATCTCCTCAGCTCCTCTCCTCACTCCTCTTCACACATGCTATTACAGGCTGGAGGAGTGTAGCTGTCAGCATGGCCGCAGAACACGAGTCCATAAATGTCCCAGGACTCTGCTGGGGCCTGCGCCTCTCCGCCACTCCGATTAAAGAGCCCTCCATTTGCACTTATTCATTTCTCTGATTTATGTGTCGTCGTGTAGCGGCTGGCTTCATGTTTTTCTTCCACTGAGGAAGAGAAGTTCATCTGAGGACCTCTTATGCTCCATCTCCTCTAAGTCAAGCCATGAAGTAGTAGTAGACACACGTTAATAGCATGCTAATAATCTAGCCCCGAGGACAGAGCTTTCATAACTACATTGAGTGCGAGGATGACAATAACTAAAATGCCTCTGGGTTGACTGCTGAAAGTAGACGACTTCCATTTTCTCTTCAACCCTTTTAATGTGTTGCTCCCAGTTGCCTTCATTTGACACATTTTGGCGGTCTAGGCAACTGCTGGTGCCTGCACCTGTACATACTGCAAGAATAAGGCTTAGACAGATGTCTTTTACCCTTCGCCATTCAGATGACAGAGCAAGCATGTCTCGCCGGCATTGCAAAAGGGCCCAACAGGATTGCTTTAATTTGAGAAACTGGCTGAAAAAGCTCTTTCTGTATGATGGCCAAGATCATCAATCATTTTCCCTGTGATTTCAGATGCATATGAGTTCAATTTAGCATCTCGCAGCAGAGAGTCATCTGAATGCGATGCGTAATCCGCCGGTTACGTGATACAGTGTGAACTGGAGACCAAATGATATTTTGGCAACTTGACTGATTTGTGGAAATTTACCATTAGAGGAGAAGCTCAGCAGGCGAAGCAGCTTCTCTTCGGTTGACATTTATAAAGTCCCTTTCACATCCAAAGCTTAATTAAATTCACAATGCTGATAGCCCACACAGAGCTGCAGACACGTAACTGAAACGCTGTATCTGAATGGATGGAGATCCACTGTGATTATGGAGTGTTTGTGCATTAGCTGACCTGTGCTTCTGGATTCATAAACCTTTCTCTAGGCTGAGAAAATTGATGGAGATTAAATGCAGAACCAGGGAAAAAATTTTGTTCTTTTTACTGTGGATCAAACAGATGAGGACATGGGTGCTATGCAAAAAATTTCACACTTGTTAGTGAGCGCCTCTTACTGTAAATATGAATCTTTACATAATTCATCAGAGGTTAATAGGTTCATTTACAGTGGAGCTGAGTGAGTGTTTACTGTGCTGGCAAAGTATGACTATTTAAGCTAAGCATTCACTTTCAAAATGCTAGCAAAACATATCATAAAAATTACAGTCGTATCATCTCATGTGATTGACCTCTCCATGCTCTGCATTTTTAGATGTGAAGCACCTCATAGAAAGGGCTTGTAACTCAATCACACATTCACCCATGTTTAGCAGACAGTTCATTTGTTTTTGATGTTTCACAAGAGCTTTTCACATCAATAACACTTTGTGCTTATGTTTTGTAACAGGTTTTGCTAGATTGTACAAGTTTTAGAGAACTTTGGCAAAAATCCTATTCAACATAACAAGAAACGTAGCACACACCTCAGTTTTGGTCAAAATGGCTCATTTTAGAATGTATTATCAATTTTGTATGTGTATGAAAAGTCACACTGTTAGAATAGACTTAATTTAGTTTTTTTAATTTGATGTTTGGGTGCAAGGTTTTGGGGATAAACATGTTGGGTTGATCAGAAAGTTCATCAGCTTCAGCTGTTTTAATGTCGCTAGCAAGCTAACCTTGTCCATCACTAGCTACGGTAGCATAGCTGAAGTCACTTTAAAGGATTTGATGACAAAATGTTGTCATATTTGCTGTATATACTGACATTATGGCAAAATTGAAGAGGCCATGCAAAGTCGCTAACATTAAGGTATAATTCAGTCATAGATACTTGCTGTAGCTGTAAGGCAATTAGAGATAACAAGTCAAAAACAACACAATCTGTCCTCTCAATCATGTGTCATTCAGTGAAATATCATTTGCAGTTGATAACATACTCTAAATGTAGCTACCCAGGGCTGTTGAAGTTAACATAATAATAACGCATTAATGCAATCTCACTTTGACGCAGTTAAAAAATGTTCTTTTTGACCCTATGAATCACCCATAGTCCACGCTGCAAATTGAATGCACCCCACTCTAACCTTTAAGTGAATCGTATTGTATCAGAAGTCGCTCTATACTCTTTGAATTGGTAAATGATGGAGAAAGGTCTCTTGAATGGGACATTCCATTTTAAAACTTTGCCAGACAGCTTGACAAAACTAAGGCTGTGTGTAGTTACCAACAGGCTAGGTTTAGTTATCCAGCCTGCAATATCACATACAAGCTAAGCACACATCTAATACCAATAGTGTTAGCCCTGGTAAAATGTGACAGACCACACTCGACAGTGTTCAGCAAAAAACAATGGTTGCGACAGTCTCCAGCAAAGTAACCCTTGAAAAGGGCCCACCTGCAGGCCCTATAGTTGAAGTCCCTGTAGTTACTGAATAATAACCCTTAGTATGTAATAAGCCTGGGATTTTAAGGGGTTAATGATATAAATTACGCAATGAATAGCCACAGTGTGCAGGCCGAAATAATTTGGATCACGTCCAGTGACGGTCACGCTTACTGGTGACTACTGGATATCACTAGGGATTCACAGCTACCTTGGGTTTACAGCCCATTGCACTGATGAACAGTGGAACCTGCATTCACATGCTCTGACCGTTATGAAAACAGAGGAGAGACGTCATGCTGAGGTTAAGTAAATTTGTATAGAGCATATTGTGTCTATTCGCCTGTTTAAAAAATATATTTGTGATTAATCGTGATTAGCTACACAAAGTCATCCGATTAATTGCAATTGAATTTTTTAATCGCTTGACAGCCCTCATATTTTGTCAAAAACTGAGCAGTGCAGTACAATGTCATATTAAGTTAAATGGGATTTTGGCCAGTGTTCTGTAAAGTTTGTCCAACCTAGCTACCAGAAATGGGGAGCATGGATTGGAAAATTCACAATACATGTCATAGAAACTTGTACGAGGAGTTGCTAAAGCAGCGGTGTAATTGCAGTCAGTGTAGGCAGGGCTTTAGTTATATTGCTAATAACACAATTTTACATAGGTAGCTATGATAATTTTAAAAATGCACTTCAACCATTAGCCTGCATAAGAGAACCAGCTTGACTAAAGAAGCAAAGGCATTTTTCATAAGGCCAAGTTTTTTTGCACTGAAGCCCTTAAGATCCTAGTTATACAACTGAGCCAAAGAATTGATGCCTTGCTACTAATTAAGATTCCCAAATGGTGCTGAGCTGTCAATGCAATCATAAAAAAGATGCCATAGATGCAACAACCAGCCAGAATTTAAGACATGCTGCCTTGCCAGAGCTGATTAAAAACACCACAGTTACATCATCAGCTCAAGTATCTCCGGAGACCACTAGAACCACACTGGTATACATTATTGCCAGGTTCAACAAGGTAGATGTCAATTTCACACTCACACATGTCACATCACCCCATTAGGAGGTGCTGGAAGGTGGATCCAGCTGACCTCATATTCACATTGCTTAAACAATGGCAGTGCAGTGGTCTAAAATCTCTACAGGTGGAAAGCAGTTAAAGCATTCTATTTTCCACACTGTACAGCCCTGTGTGAAATTCTGCTGCATTGCTTTGCTGCTTTGCAAATGCTACAGGATGCTGTGTGATGTTATCTGATTCAGGGTTTTCAGTTTGCCTCATCTCATATTGCTGCTGTCACTCTATTAAGCTTCCTTTTCGCTGTTTTTGTGCACTATTTTGCATAACAACGTACAGTACCTACCTGTTTTCCACAGCATGTCCTCACCGTTTAAACACTGTTACTCCGTCTTTTTTTTTACAGCATTTTTACATTTTACATCCATAATGTTAAAGTAGATTTTAAAGTAAAGGGAGCTCTTTTCTTTTCTTTTCTTTTCTTTTCTTTTCTTTTCTTTTCTTTTCTTTTCTTTTCTTTTCTTTTCTTTTCTTTTCTTTTCTTTTCTTTTCTTTGTTCCCTGGGGTTTACTAATGACATTTGTGTGGTTTTGCTGTGCCTTTAAGACTGATATACTGATATACACTATATGACCAAAGGTATGTACTTGATGAACATTCCATTTCAAAACCATTGGCATGGACAGGACGTTTGTCCCACGGTTTGCAGCTAGAACAGCTTCCACTCTTCAGGAAAGGCCTTCCACTAAATTCTGGCTTCTGGAATTCACTTACATTCAGTCACAAGATCATTACAGAGATCTGTACACTGATGCTTGATAATAAGGCCTGGCTCACAGTTGGTGTTCCAATTGATCCAAAAGGTATTAGAGGTCAAGGCTCTGTGGAGGCCTATCTAGTTTTTCCACACCAAACTTTCCAAATCATTTCTTTATGTTTATACATGGTTCACTGTCATGCTGAAACAGGAAAGAGCCTTCCCCAAGCTGCTGCTTTGAAGTTGCAAACACACAATTCTCCAGAATCTCATTGCATGCTGTTGAATTAAAATGTCTTTTTACTGGAAAGGGGTTCAACTCAAACCATGAAAAACAGCCCCAGACCATAATTCCTCCCCTATCAATCCTTACAGTTGGCATTATACAGGTAGTGCAGGCATCTACCAAACCCAGATTTATCTGTTAGACTTCCATGACGATCACTCCAAACAACTGCAAGGACTTTACGCCCCTCTGGCCGACGCTTGGCATTGCACATGGTGATCTTTAGGCTTATATACAGCTGATCAGCCATGTAATCCCAATCCAGTTCTTGTTCTGATGAAAGGGTCTTGTGATGACATTGCTTCCAGAGACAGTTTGTTGGCAGTGAGTGCTGCAACTGAGGACATACACTTATTACACGCTACATGCTTCAGCAGTCAGTGGCCCCATTCTGTGAGCTTGTGTGGCCTACTGCTTCACGCTTGAGCTGCCGCTGCTGCTCCTACACATTTTCACTACACAATAACTGTGCAAAAGCTGCACAATAACAGCACTTACATTTGACTGGGGCAGTACAAGACGTTCTACTGCCAATATTTGCCGATGGAGTTTGCGTTGTGGTATGTAACTGAAATAGAAGGGGTGTCCACATACTTTTGGCCATGTAGTGTATGGAAGTGACTTAATTGGTTGTTCGGTATTGTGGCTCATTCCAAAAAAAAGTCCAGCTTGATACGTTCCTTATAACGTCTACATGAATGGCTCAGCTGAACTGCTGTAAGCTGAACAGGTGAATATGTAAATGTGTTTCGTGACATCAGTTTTCAGTTTTTCATTATATGGACAATTAAGAGTAAGGCGGCTTGTTTACTTGTAAGAATCTGAAATTCATTCAGAATTTTAAACACACACTCTTTTTCGCTCTTAGTCTCTTTCTCTGTCTCTCCAGCTGAGCTTGTGAGTGGAGGTAGGCTGGCTTTGTTACGGTATATCACAGAATGCTCTTTCCCTGACCTCGGAGCCTACACTGATTCCGGCTGTTGAAATATTAATGGAAAGGCCTGCCATGCGTCCACACTCAGGCCTAATCAGCCACCGGTCATGGTTCTGATTGGACCCGCAGCTCGCAGTCAGGAGAGGAGCCGGGTCTTGGCTTGTTGAGGGACTGGAGAGCTCTCTCTAATCCAATATAGGAGGCCAGTAAAGGAAGCGGAACCCTGGGTAATTCAGCTCAGCCGCTGCGGGCGTTTCCATTTGAACTGCGGCCTGTGACTGGCAGACCGGCCAAGTCCACGCGTATCCTGGGTCTGCAGGACTGGGAGACGCACGGGCAAAATAGCGAAGGTCTCGGGCGTCTGAGGAGATCAAAGCTGCTCCACTTCCTCTATGGCTTTTGTTTGGGCTCCATGTTAAATGTATAATCCAAAAGAAAGAGGGGGAAGGAGGGGTGGGTGAAGAAGAGATGGAGGAACTGTGAGAGGAAGCTTCTAAAAGAAGTCCAAGAGGCACTATCCCTCCCTCCTCCCTTTCTCCTCTCTCCCCTTTCTCCCCTCTCCCCCACCAACCTCTATCTCCTGGACTTTCAGCAGTTCCGTCTTTCATTCGGTGTGTCGGGGATGAAAGTGAACGCGTGGCTCCAGGAGAGATCTCTCCTCTCTGATGCTCTCTCTTCGTGGAGGGAGGTTTTTGCCTGATGGCTCATGTTTGATTCCGTGTGAAGATGGAGGGTGTGTGTCATTGTGTGCAATGTGTGCATTTATGTGAGATTTGCTGGAGGACACTGTGCACTCTATGCTGGGCATTTTTCTGTTTACCAACAAATGAGAATGAATAAGGAGGATCAAACGGTCTCTTCTCAAACACATCTGACTAATCAGTCGTGCGTCAGCAAACAGATGTAGTCTACTGAGTCTGCATGGGAATATTAAAAGGATAGTCCAGCAAAAAATCGAACTTACTCACTTTTCCCCTTATCCCCAAAAGGAGTTGATCAACCTAGATATGTCAGGTATCTGGAGTTTGCTGCCAACTTAGCTAACAAGAAGTGAAAGCTTATATTGCACCAATAGTATATAGCATATATAGTATATAGCATAGCTAAAACAGCAGTAGTAGCCATCAGACTATTGGTGGGCAGGGGTGGTTTGTTGCTCTACCTAAGTGTTATTTTAGAAGATTTGGACTGTTATCAATTATTTTTAAAAAAGTTTATGTGTACTTTTGCTCAATTACATTTCCAAGACAAAAACATATGTTTTACTTCTTACATTTTCATTTACAGCTTCACAGTGCTCATTACAAATCTCAGCGGTCAGGAGTTTTTTCCGGTTTTACTTGCCAATCAGTTGATTTCCTGTGCATGCTGTAAAACTGCTCAGATTGAAACTGCTAATTTATCTTTGCGCGAGAAATAGCACACTTAGTCACCGCACAGCAGACGACTACATGCACCGCAAAAAAAGAAAACTTTCCATTTATTTGACAGAACCACATGTACAAACAGAATATATTTATATAAATGTTTAACATATAAAAATGTAAATATTACAAATGGACACTATTTGATATATTACATCTACATATGTTGGTATATTTAAACATATTTGCATATATGTGCTTGTTGGCATATATTTAAACATTTTTGAAAAATGGCACAGTTAAGTTTGTCACTTATGTTTCAAAACACCACATACAGCGAGACCACTAGTGAAAATGCTTCATCTCCAAATTAACCCTATAAGTTTTTCATTACAAATTATATCAGCATAACAATCTGAGTGAACAATAGAATCTTTGAAATTGTAACATGAATTTCAGAATTTCTTTTGTGGTTTTCCCCCTTTTGCTTTAATGACAGTGTGCACTCGAGCTGGCATGGACTCCGATCACTAAGAGTGACAAAAACCTCTGATGAGTAGATTAAATCCACCTGAGAGTCATCTGAACATGAGTCTCAAAGGAAGGAATGAAACAAAACAGATCAAAAAAAATTCTGAGCTTTTTGTACAAAGACAACTTTGAATAGATTCGAGTAGTGACCTAGAAACAGTGCAGAATCTTGAATATTTCTTTTTCCTTTTACTTGTCATAACTTTTCTTTGTTTTAAATTTTTCAAAATGATAAAGCTTTCTATTGTTTATTTGTAAGATTAAATAAAAAGAATACTACATTTCCAAAGTGGTCTCAGACTTTTCATTGCACATATATATTTTAGCAAGAGCAAAAATATTGTTACTGTTGTGCAAAAACCTTGTACTTCCATTTTTGACATTTTTAATTTTTTGCACAATTTGAAAAGTCTAGTTGCCCAGTTCATTGTGTTAAAACATTATGACAGATAGAGTGTTAGAAATAGCCCAAAATTACTTGGAACAAATCTTGTAATATTAACTTCCATTATAAGTCAGGATTTTTTTCCTTCTCCTGTAAAATGACCATTTTGGATATATGAAGTTTTGTTCTGGCAACAATATGTACATACATTTTTCATCCATCTGAGACATTTACTCTTCACTTTGATAAACCTGAGTATGTTTACATGTAGATACTTTTTTGCCTTCACTCACATATACTGAGACATTGGCACGGACGAATTGTGCCCAGGAAGCATCCTGGAATTAAATTGTTTTTATTGGCTTGTATTTTCAGCATGTATCTCCTAACACTCAGCAGCTAGCTAGAGTACTAGAAAGTTAGGGAAAACAAGGGGAAACAAGCCATCGGCCTCCCACTGACAGTAAAATTTCACAAACACAATCCCACTGGGTCACAGGACACCTACACACATAAACAAATGGAGCAGCACTCTTTCAGTTAATAACAGCGCTAACGCTCATAAACAGCAACAGCTTCACAGTTACAAGCAGCCACAGGGGCAAATGGGAGAATTCAAATGAACTGGCGACCTTGCAGAGCTCAGGGTCGCCACAATAAGATTTTGGGTTCTCTGAACTTATTCCACCCCTGTTCGTGGATATAAGCTTCCATTACTTGAAACAGGGCTTCCGCCACATCAGCCTCATAACCTTGTAGTGTCATTGCAAAACTGAAGTATTTCATACATCAAACATGCTTTGGTTGATTGACTAACCCTACAGCGTTAGGGCTAGGATCAGCACCAAGAAGGGATAGGACTGGGTTTTGGGCTGAAGTTAACCCCTTAACAATCCAGGCTTATTACATACAAAGGACATACATACATACAAAGGACTTCAATGCAAACTAATGGAGTTATTCTTAGGTTATAAAAGTGTGTAATAATACTATGGGCCTGCCAGTGGCTTGTTAAGGGGATTATGGGGGATATAAGCTACTTTACTTATTACAGAGTTTCCACTACATTGGCCTTACAGCCTTGTTTCATACATTAAACATGCCTTGGTTGATCAACTACATTTGCAGTAAGGGAATAATTGTGCATTTTTTGCAATTGCTTTAACTTAGAAATGATAAAACACAAATAAACCGCTTAAAATCCCAGGCTTATTACATACTAAGGCTTATTATTCAGCAACTACATGGGCTACAATGCAAACTGATTGAGTTATTCTTAGGTTATAGATGTGTGTAGTAGAACTTTGGACCTGCAGGGGGGTCTTGGTCATTTAAGGGGTTCAAATATTCAGACTAGTGGCTTTGTATTGCGGAAAGCATCTGTTTTGAATGTGGACGGTCAATAAGAAAATACTACATTGCTATTAAAGATGCTCACAAGTCAAGATCACCCTTAAATTGTGTATTTTCAGCAGTCCTACACTGAGGGATAGCAAAGAGTTTGGCAGTTGTGCTTCCAGCAGCAAACAGCGCCACTATACTCTAACTGCATTAATTTAATACAGTAAGACCTCAGATAGAGAAAACTGGCAAAGGTTAGAAAGCTCATTATGTGCAAAAGATCAAGCTTTTAACATGCATGCAGGAAAAGCTATTAAGTAATGAGTAAATGGAACACATTTAGGGCAGGGGGAGCTTTGTTCCCCGTGTCAGAGGACTGAGGCAAGCGATAAAATGAACATAATTTGTTTCAACTGGCTGACACGAGGCTTGCAGAGAGGGCTAGACAAAGCAGGGGCTGCTTAGTGGCTGCTTGTGTTGTTTAAATGAGCTGCTGATGGAAGTCTTATTGTCACTCAGCTGTCATAATGCGATATTGACTCCATTAACATACTGATCTTCAAAGACCTGAAATCTTACAAAGTGGGGTTTCTTCCTCAATTTGTGAAGCGGCAATGAGATTGCTTGTAAAGTAGCCAGTATTTATATGTGTGTGCGTGTGTGGGTGGGGTGGGGGATGGTTCCAGTCCATAAACATACATATGTCAGTTGTTAGGGCCAACTCTGCTACGGGGTGTGCACCAGCAGTAGTAATAGGAGAAAGATCCTCTGGATTTTTCTGAGAAAATTCAAAGTTTCTTTATTTAATATGTTTAGCTACAGTACTGTGTAAACGTCAGAGACAACACTTTGTTTATTGTCCAGTCAAAATGGCCATTAAGATCAAGTCTAGTCTTTTTTAAGGAACAAAAGCAGATAAAATATATTTAACAGAAAATTATACAAAAATATAAACAACTAAATTTAATATCAAAGGTTTAAGTATTTTCAGAAGACTTGCTTTCAGGTTTCTCTAAGAAATCTGGAGGCACATTCTGTGATGTTGAGGTCTGGACTCTGGGGTGGTCAGTCCACTGTTCTGAGAACACACAGTTTTGCTGTTTGATTTTTATCTATTTTCCTTTCTCAGTAAGGGCTTCTTGGCAGCTACACATCCTTTCAGACTTGTTTTCTCACAGTTAAAGGATGGACAGAAACACCTGTGGATTTGTTAGATCTGTAGCAAGAGTGGAGCTTGATTTTCTCCTCTATCTCAAAGATGAAAGCTCTAAGCACTATTACCAATGGGGACAGTTCTGGTGGTCTACCAGATCTTGAATAGATGTTAGGAGTCCTATTTTTTCTACATTCTTTTAACCCCTTAAATGGCCAGGACGCATCAGCAGGCCCAAAGTTTTAGTACACACTTCTTTAACTTAAGAATGGCTCAGGGATTTTGTACTGAAGCCCCTGTAGTCACTGAATAATAAGCATTAGTATGTAATAAGCCTGGGATTTTATGGGGTTAATCATTTTGTAAACTCCACTTCAGAGAACTCCTGTTTTTCACGTGTTTTCCTTTGCCTTTCCCTTCCTTATGCGAGTGAATTATATCTTATCTTCTCAAAAAATATCTCCTGATAAATGAATAACTTTTACTTAATGGCCATTTTGACTGGAAATGTGATAAATGACTTTTCACAGTACTGTGTATTACATTAGCTCAACCACCTCAGAAGTACTGCATGATTCAGCTTATTTTAAAAAATGTAAATGTGATAAACTGGGGAAATGTTGATATTCACACTTTTCTACAGAGATTTTAATGTCTTTAGTTAATCTGCAATATGTATCATTCTTGTCGTTATGCTGGAAAAATGCCAAGACAAAATTCAGCATTTTATTTGAACAGCCCCCATATTTTCTACAGATCTTCAAATTATTAATAAACTATCTAGTGAAACTAGGTTGATTCTTAGCAGCATTAGGGTTATGATCAGCACCAAGATTAGGTTTAAAAGACAGGTAAAGGATAGGATTAGCTTTTGGGCTGAAGTTAAGGTTATGGTTAGACTGAGTGTTAGGTGTATGATCAGGAAAAAAAGGAGTGAATTGAATAGATACTTAGATTTAAATGCAAATTAAAGGCAAGGCAAGCATCTATGAAGCATCTACAGTGGGCTATTCAAATAATGTGTCATTCTGATGAAAAGATCCACTTTTAAGATGGTAAAAATGATCTGGGACAAAAGCTGTAATTTAACGCAATGCTTTAACCCGGTACCAAGCCAGGTCTTATTACACGCTTCTATAACCTAAGGAAAGCTAGTTTGCTTTGAAGTCCCTGTAATTAATGAATAATAAGCCTTAATATGTAAAAGCCTGGAATGTTTAGTCACAATGTCACAAGGCAGCTTTGAGCCAGTCCCCTAATGAGAAAACCTATAAAAATAGAGGCAGAAAACCTTCCTGAATGCTGATTGGATACCCCATTTTCAGCTTCTATTGCTTAAACTGCTAGTTTGATACTTTTGTTTTAGAGCCAATATGTTTGAGCATACAATTGAGTTTGCATCATATATAATTTATTTATGTACATTTTATATGTTAGCATATATTATTCATATGTCTATATTATTTATTGATGTACATATCACTGCAGTGTACCAAAGACAAGCGCAAAGCTTTGATCATGGAATGTAATTACCTACCATATTCAATAATAATCCTTGCTTTGGAAGACACAAGCTTCTTCTCAGAGTCCTATAATTAAGCACGGCCTTACAGAAGTAGGATGCACACATGGATATGCAGATTAGCCTAACAGACAGGAACATGTTCGAGGATTTCATGTGAATTCCATCCAAAATCAATTTCTCATGCTTTTCTTCATAATTTTCCATTAAAATGCTCAAAACTCTTTAGGCCTACCAGATGCTGTCTTCAGAATGTATTTGTTTGTGGAAAAACTCCACGGTCAGATGCCAGTGTAGCAAAAACTACAGAATGGTCTGCTATTTCTTTGCGCTTGAAAGCATTTCAGACCACTTTTTAGAGCCTTAAAAGCAGATTACTGCTTTTCATACAGCAAGCCACAGATTAAAGTACCATTTGTTGTTTGCAAACATTGATAAATTGTTTCATGGGAGCTCTTGAGGGAACAAACCATCCTATAAATGTGTTTATAAATACTAAAACTAGAATGCAGAATGGCATTTGGTGTTTGTGAGCTCTTAAAATCGTGCCTTTAGTCAAATACTCTGCAAACACTTTGTTATATTTGGGTCTTTTGATTGTTTTTCTGCTGCCAGTGTGGTAAACATTGACGAAATCAATTGAACTCAGTTATGAAAGTGTGAGGTCAGGAGGAAAGCAGCTATCAGTTAAAACAAACAGTCTAGCTCATAAATTGTGTTTACTACTGTAGTATAACTATAATAGGTACACAGTGTAAATATTTTGGTGGATGGTTATTAGCTTGTTAGGCACGCTTACAGCACATAAATTGTAAGAGCTAAAAGAAACGCAATCTAATTCAAAGCGCAGCTACAATGACTAGCAGCCTTTTGCCCATTCGTCATGCCACTGCTTCGGCAGAAGCCAAAGAGTGATAGAGGGTAGAGAGGATTTTGACTAAATGTTCCCTGCAGAGCTAATTCAACTGAACTAACCACAAGTTCAAATGCAACATTTCCCTTTGTAATGGATGTTAAGTTAGTGCTCTAATTATCATTCCATGACATTAATTGACAGAGATAACAAGGCACACATGCGAAAATGAGGCAGGTGATTTGGAGTAATTACTGTGCTTTTTGTGTCTAGAACATTTTGATGAATCCGTTCAGCTCTAATGGAAATTATGATTAAAGGCCATTGATTTACCTAATGATCTAATGAGTCGATTTAATTATGCTCAGGGAAGGTTTTATGATAGCGCCGTGCACATACAAACCTGAGAGCACAAATCTATTTTATATTTTATTTATCTATTTATATAGTTTGAAGACAATATAACAAAATAGCTGCACGTGGACTGAATTATTGAAGTAAGACTTGTTTCTTTCTCAAAGGATAAAACATGTTTAATTCTTTTTTTGGTATATCACAATAGAGAAGGCTGTGGTATCGAAAGACTTCCAGTGGGAATAATGAATCCAGTTTCTGTACGTGAAGGTCCTAGGGCATGAAGACCCCTGAAGAAAGAAACACCCCCTTACAGTATAGTAGTTATGTCTGACTTATTGGGAAGAATACACATTGGCCAGGTTTCCATTGACTTTATGCGCATACAATCGATAAAATGAAAATGAGGTAAAAATGTTTGGGAATTTTTCTATTGGCAACTTTTAGTGATAAAAATGGTTTGTAATAAGGTCATTACCTTAAAAAAATGTTTAGATATTTGTGAAATTTTTACCTACATCCTCAAAAACTGGGACTGTAGCCTCTCTGGTGATGCACAATTAGTGATAGCTTCTAACTCTTCATCAGTCCACAGTTTTTTGGTGGAAGATGGATTTCCACAACAGACACTCATGTGTGTAAAAACTCTATCAACACAGCTCTACCTGATACACTCATACCAGCACCACACACACTACCATGATGAATGAGGTAGAAGTCTGAAAAATTGCACATGATATCAGATCACAGGGCTGCGGTAACAATTGTTCACCTGTATACTGGACCTATAAGGGATGTGGACCTCATAAAGTGTCCAGTAAATGGAAGTCAGATATGCTTACTTTCACTGAGGTGTGAATCCGAGTCGAGTCTAGATTCACTGTGGGGTGAGTGCAAGTTGAGTCTTCAGTAGAGAATTTTGGTTTAGTCTTGTTGTTAGCTGCAGGCCTAGCATTGTACAAAAATGCCTGTGGCCAGAACAACCTGAAAAAACATGGGTTTTTTTTGTGTGTTACTGAGCCAAACGCAACAAACTATTTATAAGGTTTTGTCAAATTGTACCAGTGATTTCAAAAATGGTAATTTGTCCTTCAGTTTCAAGTATTTTGGTCTCACCCCATTCTAAGGGATAGGGGTCTGGCCTTGTATGGAAATGACTGCCCGGTGGCATAACAAAGATGGCTGCCAAGTGGACAGACTTTCCTATAAGGACTTTATCCCAACTCCTTTAAACACTGCATTTTACACTTCAGTTCTTTCCTACAGACTGACTATTTTTCTTGAATGAAATGTTCAGCATTTGAAGCCGTATCCAACTTGATGCCACTGCGAGCTGTGCAAGAATGGCATTGCAGCGATGACTGCACATGACCAAATCTCTGACTCGAGTCCCCGTCTCTAGGGGAAGTTTAAAGAAGGTGTTTTCAATAAAGTGGTCTGTGAGTTTATGTCACTGTATATTTTTTAGGAAGGGGCTTAGGGCCTTTTGGACAACACAAACAGTTTTTGTTCACATAATTCATAAAATTGTGTCACACATGCAAAGCAGGAAGAGACAAGTGGATTTAGGTGCAAGTTTCAGTTTGTTGAAAATAAAACCAAACAAAAGCAACAGCTAACGGGAAAACCAGGAACTCAGAAAACTCACAAAACACAAAGTAGCATACACATTCAAACACATGGAACCATTCAAGACCTGACAAAGGAACAATGAAACACGATTACTCAAACACAAAACCATACACAGATGAAGACACTGATTACGGAGAACGGGGACAGAGACTGGGGAAGGCAGAGCCAGGACAGAGGAACCGTGACATCTAAACAGGTACATTTTGTAATATCTAATTTTATGCCTTGGCGTGGGGGAAAAAGACCTTCTGCTCACAGCATGTTCTGATGTCTCGAGGACCCTTATCCCACTGATTAGAAATGCCTGAGTGTACCATGGACATCTGTACCCTGCTCATGGTGGGGGCCTGAGCAACATCATGTGACAGGGCTCTGGCATATTCAGAAGGCTTTCTGACTGTTGAAGATGAGTTTGAGTGTGAAGAGCTACCCCTCTTCCCAGATATAGCCACCTCGGCCTGTCCTCACACGGGGCACCAGATGAAAGAGACTTCACTGCGCTGTTCTTCTCACCGCTGCCAGGGGAGCGGGCTGTGTGACACGGGGTGCTGGACGAGCTGATGCAGTGCGTGTGGCTCAGAGCAGGGATGTGCAGCCAACCGATAAGGCCACATCTCGGGGCTAGGGAAATTAATATCTCAACGCGGGAGGCATAGCTTTGAATACTGAGATGGTAGATGACATTTCTAAGGTCTTGGAACGAACACGAAGCCGCACTTCTGCAAGATAGACTGTGTAGGTTTACTTCAGTCTCTTGATAAGTAATATCATCCCAATAAGTGACAAGCACTGCTAATTCTCTGTAAGTAGTAGCCTAAACTTATACACACAGCATAAACCCATACCTTCAGCACCAGGAGGACTGCTCTCACATATGACAGAAGTCGCAGCCGGGGGAGTAGTGGAGCTGACTATTCAGGGTCCCTGAGTGTAAGAGGTGCTCAAAGGCAGTGGCATGTGTGGGAGGGGCTGAGGTGGCCCTGCCCCCCACAGAAATTTGACTCCAGCACAGGTGCCAGCGGGCTGCCTCACTGAAGCTGCTGGTTTATAGGTTATTAGGGTGTCAGTCCTGAATATGGTTAGTCATCATTCATTCTGACACGACCTGAAGAGCAGAAACTTTCTGCAATGCTGTGTTTTCACTTGGGTCAGAATAAAAGACAGCAATCCATGCAGCCAGATAAAGCCTCACAATTTAGCTTGCTAATTTTGTTGTTTAGTGTCATAGTGTAGATTATTGCTTAATTGCCTTGTTTATACCAGTCTGTCTTTACGCAGTTGTGCCATCATATAACAACATGGAATAGTCCATTATAACTATGACCACTGGGTGGGGCTGCATTGAAATTACTGAATAGAATCAATACAATTGCGAATAACAGCTAATTTTAAAATGTATTTACTTTGGAGTAGGTTATCATAACATCAACATGTATAGTGTAGCTATCTTTTATTTTCATGGTGCTTTTGGCTTACAGGGCCTAATTTTGCCCCTGGCCCTGACCCCCTGCCCCTACTCTTGAAAACTGATCTGGTTAAAGTTGGGAAGAGGATTTACAGAAACTGCATTTGCACAGAGCCCAGGCAAAAGACAAACTCCCTGAGTTTTCAGCAAGTGCAAAGAAGACTGGAGTCACTCCATCATCACAGCACTGCCTCTGCCTCACTCTCCTCACAGCAGATCAGAGTAGCAGAAACAGCATCAATCAGTCATATTCAGCGTGCAGAGATGACACCACAAGCTGAGTAATGAGTGCCATGCAGCCTCCAGCCACCTCTACCTGTGACCACACTGCGCTGCCATCAGTACTGCATGCCTGCACGTCTGTTGCCGTTTAACATATAACAGAACATATAGCCTATTAACCATTCTATTTACACCTGTCCACATAGATGCACCTCTGCTAGACAGCCTGAAACCTGTCATCAATGCTGATTTTCCCATGTTACATGCAAATCCAAGGAATTCTTTTCCAAAACCTTCTGAGATAATATCATGCCAAAAAAATTGTTCCATGTTGTTCTATTTTGTAAGGAATAAAATGAGAACCTGTTTCCAGTTTTTAAGACGCTTGCAGTAAGTCAACAGGAGGTGTTGTAGGGGAGGGCAGAACACAAGTTTATGCATGGCATGCTTTTAGTCACAGTCTTGTATTCCCATAGCAACATCATCTGCAAATTTGAACAGCAACCAGATTTTTTTCCAGATTCACCTTGAGGACTTTTGTACAGTCAAAGTAATTTTAATTCATCATAAATATGTTTCAATCATTGAGTCGTGTGTTTAAGTACTTTAGATTTTGTTTTTGAAGCATGTAAATAACTCAGAGTGTCAGCTAGCCAAGCAATAAACAATGTGACACATCCAAGTCTCCCTACAAAAACTCAACACAGTCCATTTTTCTGGAAGTTTTTTATGCACAGATTCTTCAAATACATACCACGGATGTCACGTAAATAAAATAAATTCAATTTTTATCACACTGATATTTGCTGTTCTACTTTTTCTACTTTTTTCACTTATTTTTACAATGTTTTTTTTATATAGAATTGGATTGAATCAATTGAGCTCCTCCAATGAAAAAACATATATTAACCATTCCATCTTTTTTGATTAGCAGTTATTTATTCTGCTTTATTTTGTACAAACATTTACATTTAAGAGCCAAATCATGCTTTATTTACATTTTAGTGACCCCCTTTTATTAAATACAGGGCATCAAACAATGCCATACCATGCTTATATGACTTTTACAACAATGTCACATACACTGCAAGGGCTCAGTTGTGTTTGCGTTCATTTACCAGACCTTTTAGAGACGGTCATAAGTAGCCACTCTGTCTATTACAATGAACTCCACCAAAGGGGTTAGTTATAACTTTTGCACTCACCCTGCTTCCAGCTGAAGGTTAGGTGCTGGAAACAAAGTTTGTTTTCATGTGCAGCAATATGTGTATGTTTCTAATAATATAAAAGGATCTTGCTCAAATGCTTTTAAAATTATTAAGCAAACACCAAACTGTGTTGGAAATTTATTTATTTATTTTGCTTGGTGATTTATTGTCCATAACTGTTTGGATTTGGGCTTTTGTGTTTTAAGGGCTTGAATCTTTTTTTGTTGTTGTTGTTTTTTTTTGTTTGTTTGTTTTTGTTTGTTTTTAAGTTTCAAAATGTACCATTCGTTTCCCAACTAACTGGCTAAACTGCAAAAATGCTCCATTTTGAATTCAATGCTTTGGTGATGTCACAAAAACCAACACATTTACATTTATCTGCATATTAAATCTACAGCATTTAGTCCCACCCATTCACAATAAAGATATAAGGAGTATTTCAGCCTGGACTGAACAGTGCACAATAAAGGGCAGCCAATCAGAACAGAGATTATCTAGTAAAAACTAATGAAAACAACCTGTTTAAAGTGATAAACATGGAAAATGTTCATGCAAAAATGATTTATTTTTACGTGATGTTTTTGGTATATGAACCTCATAAAAGTTATAAGTGGCCCTCAGGAAGAAAAATAAAAATGGAAATGAAAACATAAAAATACATGATAATGATTATATACGGACCTTTAGGGGCCTGAATCTGCACTCATTAAAACAGCTGAGTGACAGAACTATCTGACAGCGTCATTATATGTCAGGTTTAGCAAACAGCTCTAAAAATGTGTAAAGTCCACAGTCTAAACATCCTAAGTGAAGATTTCATCTTTAAATCTATATAAACATGATGGGGATTGGTTTAACAATATTTCTTTCAGGGTAGCTTTAAGCTCAGCAAGAGAAGCTGAGCTGAAAATGGGAAACTCAACTGAAAAATAGGACAAACACAAAATGACAGGAATAAAAATGTACAAGTACATGATATCCTGCCTGACAGTCCAGATGTGTCACTCAGTGGGATGAGTGTGACTCTCCTAATGACTGTGTGAACTCTGCGCCTCTGCAGTGTGGTAATGGAACAGATGAACGATGTGGAGTGTAACTCAGCCGGATGTGAAGGTCTCTTAGCAGCATTATCATCAAACACACACATATGCACACTTTTGCTTTCACACACTTAGTAAAAATGTGTCCTAATTGAGCACATTGTACACGGGCACATCACTGCCTCCTACCAAGAGCTCAATGTAGTGCAATTAGTAAATGCTGAGCCTCAGTACGGCTTGTTCTCCCAAACCAGAATGGTTTCTAAGGCATCAAACACTGATTGCGCTGTGTTCTTATAATACATGCTCAGTCATAAGCGCAAACTTGGCATGATAGCTAAGAAATGGAACAGTTTTGTGGACTCTGGGTCTCTATGGAAACAGCAGCTATGGGGACCATGTTCCACAAGCTTATTCTGTGGTCAGAATGGCAGTTCTCCTTGACACAGCATGACCTCACCGTCACGATTTGCATAATGCAGGGCTAAAAATTCTGACACAATTAGAGACTCCTCTCCAAACGAGCGTGGGCGCAAAAAAAAAAGCAGGGGCCTCTCCGGTGTGTGGCGTCTTGGTGAGCGGGACTGTTGTGTTTGGCACGGCGAGCGTGAGAGGGAGATTGAGTGAAGCCTTGTGCTCGCTCGCCCCAGGCCCACTCCCTGCTACTCCTGCCGCCATCAGTGGAGAAAAAAACAAAACAGGCAAACAAGTTTCCTAATGACTTCACGTTTTAGACGCGACGGTTAATGCTCCACTACTCTGTGCAGGAGAGTTTGTGACCGGCGCAATGAAGGGACAAATACATCTCTTCTTATTGATGTCCAGGAGTCAGCATTACCTCATCGAGCGTACAGTAGGAGCTCCCTCACCATATATCACTTGCCATTAGACTGCTTCATTAGTGACTGAAATAGTTGTGGTGCAATAGCAGCAGCAGCTGCGGCCTGCACTCCACAAAGATTTCTTATGCAGTCTTGGATTTAGTCGACCTAATGATTTATTATAGCGCCCAACCTTAGAGCGCCATCCCGCAACAGAATTTTCCAAATATCACAAAATGGCTACATAATAGTCAATTTCCCCAAGTCTCAGTGGTTGAAAAATGTACCAAATGACTGGCACTCTTGGGGGGCGTATTTTCTCAGCGAATTTTCCCATGCCCACGATGTCATTATAAATAAGACACCGATCTGTACTGCAGTCTTGTCCAAATGGACGAACATCAGTCAAGCATTCGTCCCTGAATGGTTCCATAAGCATGATTTATTCGTGCTGCAATCAAATATCACCCTTGTTTTCCTCCTGCTCTCTGTTGTGCGTATGCATCACTTTGTGCCACACTCTCAGTATGGCTTCTCTTTAAGAGGGTCCAGTCTTACAATTATATCTGCGCTTGCTCGGATTACCCTCAGAAGAGGATAGCAAACAGTGGACAAATCATTTTTACTCAGAAAATGGAACTTTAGACTAAAGTTAGTGTACACTCTTAAAAATAAATGTTCCTCAACGATTCGTGGCTTGAACATTATTACTTTGTACAGGGCAGGGGTTTCAAATTCAGATTATCTGGGGGCCAACAGCAAGGTGGTGTTCTCCAAAGAGGCTCAATGAAAAATGCAGGGGATTTTTTTTAAGTATGAATTTTAACCACGTACAGTTTTTTTTTTTAATCTAATGCTTACATAGCATTTTAAACTCAAATATGGGGAAAAAAGGTGTCCCATATTTTTTAACATATACACTCATTTCAGCACATCCACAAGCCATGACTATGACTATTATTATTATTATTATTATTATTGTTATTATTATTATTATTATTATTGTTATTATTAGTAGTAGTAGTAGTAGTAGTAGTACTCAACAATTACAACCCAAATTCCAACAGCAGGTGAAACGCTTATAAAAACAGAAAGCAGTGATTAGTAAATTCTGTTTGCTCTGTATTAAATTGAAAACATTACAAAATCACAACATTTGATTTTTTACCTTATTGACTTACCAATGTGTTACATTACCTTTCCTTTTAATAACACTTAATAATGGTTTGGGAACTGAAGACACAAACTGATCCAGCTTTGAAAGTAGAATATTTTGCCATTCTTCTGTTATTCAACTCTTCAGCTGTGCAACCGTATGAGGCCTTTGTTGTCGTATTGTGCGCTTAATAAGACACATATCTTCAATGGAAGACAGGTCTGGACTGCAGACAGGCCAGTCTAGCACCTGCTATTCTCTGACTATGCAGCCATACTGTTGTAACATGTGCAGAATATGGCTTGATGTTGTCATGTTGAAATAAGCATGGACATCTCTGAAACAGACATCTACAAGGCAGCATATGTTGCTCCAAAATGTGTTCAGTGTTGATGGTACTTTCACAGATGTTACCCACTAATACATGCCCCCATACCATGACAGACCCTGGCTTTGGAACTTTACGCTGGTAACGATCTGGATGGTCCTTTTCTTCTTTGGCCCAGAGGACACAAAGTCAATTATTCCCATAAACAATCGGAAAAGTAGACTCATCAGACCACAATACATTTTCCACTTTGAATATCCATTTTGAGAGGAGCTTGAGCCCAGAGAAGTCAGATGTGTTTCTAGATGTTGTTGATCTATGGCTTCCACTGGACATTCAGTTCAGTTCATGAATTTGGGGAAGGAGTGATGACAGGGTTTATAGACAACAGTTTCTGAAAGCATTCCAGAGCCCATGCAATGATATCCATCGAAGCATGTCAGTTTCTAATGCATTGCCATCAGAGGAGTTGAAGGTCATAAGTATTCATTTGTGGTTTTCAGCCTTTTCCTTTACACACAGAGAGTTCAGCAGTTTAATTTAACCATTTAATTTACTTAATTGAGTTTTAACAGTATAATTATAAGCAACTCTTATTGTAATAGCTTTGGTATTAGAGCTGAATGCAAGTGAAGCTATTGCAATGAAGTGTTGGCAAAACAAGCAGTTAAATCTGCATTTTCAGTAGATTTTGTTTTTTGTTTGTTTTCCATTCATTTCTTAATTCCAACACACTGTATTTACGATGTCATGAATGAAACCACCAAGGTTTCATGCTGCATCAGGTTTTTGTTTGAATGGTTCCTCCTGCATGCAGTGCTCACTTTTTGCTTCTAACATTGTAAGCATCAGCCTAAGTTGATTTTATATAGCTTATGTTGGGTAACCAGCCACAGTGTCTGGTGAGCAAAGCAGATCTACCCATCATATGTAAATATTTAGTTGAAGGAAAAATGTTGTTTGGATTTAAGGATAAATTGCATATATGCGATGAGTCATGTGAAGCTTCTTCACAAACCGAATGTGGCCCGCAGGTTGGTAGTTTGAGACCCCTGGTGCAGAACCAATTAAATTACATCATGTGGAGGTCCTTAAACTTTAAAACATTCTTTACATTCATGTATCTCGTTTACAGAAATGCTTCTTTAACCCATTGATTCAACAACTGTCTTCAATATAATAAGGCCATAATAATACCACAGAATTCAGATTGGTCTAAAGTAAAGGTTTTCAGTCCTGGTCCTGGAGTACCACTGCTCTGCACATTTAGAGTTTCTTCTGTTCCCACTACACCTGATTTAATTAAATAATTAATTATTGAGCCCTTCCTGAGGTGGACTGGGTGTGATAAAGCAGGGAGAACACTTCAAGATAGAAGAATGCAGGTCTAGGACTGAGAACTACTGGTCAAAGTGATGAAATATTGTATAGTTATCTTTGTCTTTCTTTCTATTGCTCTGTAAAAAAATAGTAGTCAAATGACTAAAAGACTGCATTTAGTACGATGAAGTTATAAAAACTCACTCTGTCGCCATACAGTTTGAATAACTTGAAAAATCTCTTTTGATTTCTGCTCAGGCCAGCACAGATAACATATGGACTAAAGGAAAGGTAAAATTTCAGTCTTAAAAAAGAAGCTTCTTCAAGGGTTCTTTAGTAAAGACAATGGATTTACTTAGAACCAATGAACACTCAAAGAACCATTTGCATGCTTGAACTGTTCTTTGTATGGTGAAATCGTTCTTCAGACTCTATGTAGCACCAAAAAGGGTTCATCTATTGTAACAGTGTCAAGCTTGTAACAGTAGAGAAACCATTTTTGGTGCTATATAGAACCAAAATACTACATTCTCCATCAATCTGAAGAACTGTGTCACCATGCAAATAACTGTTTAAGCATGCAAAGGGTTTTCTGAGTGTTCATGGTTCTATGTAGAACCTCTGTCATTACAAAAGCGTGGGTTAAAAAACATCCATTTCATTCTTTAGGCATGCATATGTGGTACTTCACCCCAAAGAACACTTTTCAGCCACTATTTTTTTTGGAAACTTTGCTGTCATATTTGTTTAATGTTGTTTGCCTGTTTACTGAATATGTGCTTGCTTCCATTAGGACCAAGAAGCTATCTTAAGCGCACTAAGTGTAATTAGTTCAGATACTACACAAGAAGGATCTTTGGTAAAATTCATTGAATGTTGTGTTTGAGAAGACTGCGTGTCTTCTGCTACTTATGTTTTAACATTATGTATGACTGCCTGTAACAGCCCTGTTCTCAAAGCTAGAATGTAAATAAAGACAGAAGCGAATGTCAGAGCGCAACATTGGCTTCGAGAGATGTGGTTTTCTTCATGGATATATAATAAGTTAAAGATGAAGTTTGGCCTCTAGCTCCCTTCAGATCTCAGTACAATCAGTATTGCTCTGGGTCTGTAATTCGAGTCTTTTCTCCCCATCCGCTTCTCTCCATCCCTCGTTTCTCGCTCTCCTCTCGTTTTATGTGAAAGCCACATTGGCATTGTTGTCGTGACTGTTTGCAATGTTGGGTCACAGTGCCTGGGCAAAGATGGATGAACTTAATGACAGTTTGTGAACATTTGTGGAATTTCCTCTGAAGAGGCCCCAGTCACACTGAATCACAAAGCCATGTGCTCCTGTGAGTTATAAATGACTTGTTAATCCATTCATCAATGTCACTTCTGGAGCATCCATATGTATCAGATGATGAAAAGAAGTGGGAGAAAATATGCTTATTGGTAAATATAACAAAGAGGGTTTATAATTCAAAGAGACTTGAGGAAAGAGCGATGATTGATAGGTGAATAATCTCTGAACGCTTCACATTTACAAGGCTACCTCTGTAATCAGACCACATCCTGTTATAACAATGTGTTTCCAAGAAAACACAGTAGCTTGAAAAACAAAGCAATGTGCTTAGCTCCATTCAACTGATCAACATATAAAAGATGGCATAAAAACGTCCATTAACAAGTCACAGTTAAATGATGCTTACAATGATTTCAGTGTTCTTACAAGTAGGAGGGATACCTGGTAATGCATCATTTAATCTCATAAAATTCCAGCTTTATTACATCCTGAGGCTTATTTTTCAGTAACTACATGGACTATACTGCAACCTGACTGTGTGATTCTTAACCCTTAAATGACCAGGGCCCACCAGTGGGCCCAAACTTTTATTACACACTTCTATAACATAAGAATATCTCAGCCAGTTTGCATTGAAGTCCCTGTTGTTACTGAATAATAAGCCTTAGTATATAATACTAGTAATATAATAATTATAGAGGTGCACAATAAACGTTTGAACTAGCCAGCAGGTCCTGGCCCTTTAAAAGGATAATCTACACTGTTGACCACCAAGTGTTGATAAAATTCTACAGTCATACAGAAGATTACCAGCCAACCCTGTCCTCCCTTTTTCTAAGAGGGTCACCACCCAATACTTTCGTTGTAAGCTCTGATTGTATGTTGCTTTTGAGAATCTGAGAATGGCCTCTTAAGAGAAGCAGCATTCCCACAGATAAAATCCAATCATGGTGTTAGTGGTTGGAAAGTTTTATGGATGAAAAAACGCTTTGGCTCCAGAAGAAAAAAAAACGACTGTTGTGTTTTGATCTTCGGGCATGGAGGGACGAAGGGGAGGAAGATGAAAAGACTGCATGGTTGCTTCTAAAGGAGAACAATGCCAACAGTGCCAATCCCAATGCATTTGTCATGTCAAAATATAGATGGCATTACAACATAATGTAACAGGCACTTTAACACTAAGATTTTTTTTAGTAGAACCAGAAATATGCTGGAGAAGACCTTCCATGTAGATAGGAGCAGTCTATTTTAAACTTATGATTTGTTTATTTCGCATAAAAACATGATTTAATTAACACTAAAGACATTACAAATAGATTCTTTTTTAAGATTTATTAATTTACACTTCAGTTCAATTAATCATTATGATCTGTTTACTTACTGCAATGTTACTAACAAGCCCAGCTCAAACTAAAAAAGTAAATATAGAGCTCTACGACACTAACAAGATAATTATCACTTTCATCATTATGTTCATTAAAGGCAGCATAATCATCTTATAAAGCACACACCATCATTGTCAAGCAGGGCACTTAATAATGACAACTTCAAATATGACATTTGCAAGAACCAGAAAAAAGCTCCCTTTACCTTCGTCTCATTTAGCAGTTTAAGGTCCTGCAAGGACTTCTGAATCATGTCTTTCTCCAAGTTTTCCATTGCTGGAGTCATGAAGGTGGTGCAAGAATAAATTACTCTGCTATGAACATAGAAATGTATTTTACATTTTTTACTTGGGCTGCCAGCCTCATTTATACAGTATGTAAAATGATGCAGGCCCAAGTTTAAATCCAAGCACTTCTGACAAGCATATTTATATTATACACATCGCATGCATGCACACATTGGCTCCTTTCAGACAGAATGCCTGAGAGCCATGAACATGCATGTTATCAAGGCTGATAACAGATGACTTGTGCAAATCAGGATAAAAAAGATGCCTTTTTCAATGTAAAAAAGAGTGTAACACAGTACTGGTCACTGACAGCTGGTCATAAAATTGGATGGGAGGGCTAAAAAATACCAATTATCAATATCCCACACAGTGTAGCATCACATCTCAGAGCTCCTTCCCATCTACAACAATTAACAATGAAATGAGCTGTCTAGCTTAATGCTATAGCAAGTTAACAACAATCACACTAAATTTCACACCAAGGACAGAACATGAAATGTTTAAGGTCAAATCTTTACTGAAGGACTCCACTGAAATATCCATGTACCACTGCTATAACATCACCTTTAGCTTGGTGCTAATATAACACTGCAAATCCCGTAGATGCACTGACAGAAACTGCAGTGGTGCAAGTCTTATTATGAAGCAAATTAAAATGTTTCTGTGTTAACCATTGCCGTGTAATGATATACATTTTGACTGCATCTGACTCTCACTGTAAACAAAAGTAAAATAGTTCATGTTCATGTTTATGTATACCACATTTTACAGTGGCTTCTAGTATGTTTCAACCAATTAGATTTTAGAATCGGATTTATCCATCCCGGATGGTACTGACTGCAGACTGCAGGAAGGTAGAGCTGGATATTACAAGCTTTAAAAACATTACCCCAAATGGATAGTGAATCTAGGGGGGAATTTACTGCATTTGACACAAAATTACAGACTGTGTCAGTTCATATATTTCTTACAACCTATTTGTGGTGCTATTGCTCTTGGGTCCACAACTCCAAAATAATCACTTTCTGGTCAAAACAATGCGGAAGCCAACAATTAAACTGTATTTAGATGCCCTTTTTTTTTATGAAAAAGAGGAAAGGTTACCTGATTAACTTAAATTTCCAAATTTCATAGCTCTAGTTAAATACATAAACAAGGAAAGATAATGAAAAATTAAGTGCATTTTTAAAGCACAGAGGTAAAGAGCAGAGGACTGAAGACAAATGGGCTCAACCCTTCTAGCCTATTTATATCAGCCGCCCAGTACTGATTAAGCTCAAGTGCACTCACAATATCACTGACAACAAGGAATAGTGATACAACTAGACCTAAAACTAGATCAAAAATACTTAACGTGGCACCACAAGCTGAAGGCATGTAACTATTTTTCTAGGACAGTAAAATTCCTTCAACCATCTTTGTGCAGATGCGTAACGTCTCCAGACCTTTAGTATAAACTCTGAACTAATGGTGAGACTGAGCATGGTATAAACATCCCTTTTGAGCTGCGTCATAAGATTTTTTATTTTTCTTTACAAAAAATCATGGTCAAAATGTTCTTTAATGGGCCACAACATTCAAGAGTACATTTAAGACTAAGCATTTATTTTGTGTAATTGGTAGAGTAGAACAAGTCATTTTCAATGTAAAATTGCAACACAGCCACCCATTTCTGGACATTCTTCAAATTTAAGCAATTAAATCTGTACAGTTTGAGAATAAAAACAACTTTCCAGACTTATCCACATCCCCCCCATAATAACTACTTCCTTTCCAAATGAATATTGTTTCGTTCTGAACTGTTTTCCGCTCTTTACACCAAATCTGACGTCTCATAGAACAGTGATTCAAATATCACATTGCAACAATAAACAGTGCCTCTGACTGTTTATTTCCCAAAGACTTTCTAACCAAGCCCATAAAATTCCATATGCAGAAAGTGTATTCTGGCGCTCTCCATTTCTGATTCAGAATGATTCAGAATGCTTAGTCATGATGAAGTAGCAGACTGCAGTGTTGATTCATTTGTCAGTGGCTCGGCTCGGTAATGTTGGGTAAGTCATATTCCGTTCAGTAAATCAATGACTTGTTTGGTATTGATTCATTATGCATTCATTCATGTCCACAGACATGGTTTGCGGGATATTCAGCCAGAGGCAGAGCTCTATGGGGCCTTGAATCGCTAAAGGAAGACACAGAACTGGTGAGAGTGGAAATCATTAGAAATGTCATGTTTCAGCCTTCAGGCGCTGATGAGTTTCTTGGGCTGCATATTTGAATGCTCAGGGTACTGGGAGTCCATTATTGATCAGAGCTTGTCTTGTTCATGGATTATATGGTTTACATTAGAGCTGCCCAGCACAGCTTGGTGATTTCATTGCTCTTTCACACCTGATTCAACCTGATTTCGGTCATTACCAGCTTTAGTATGTGCAGGTTAAAAGAGGGAAATCATCAAACTGTGCTGGACCCCTGCAGGACCAGAGCAGGGCTCAGTCAATACATTCACAAGATGTGTCAAGAATACTCTCAACTTAAATTCCCAGTAGCTGCAAGTTCAAATCCAAGGTAAAAATACATAAATTCAAAAAAGGCACGCTCCTATTCGGCAAATGTTTTAACACTTAAAAAATTTTATGTAGGCGATGGAAACTGTTATTGACAACATGGATGCAGGAAGTGGACCCCAGCAGTTTAAATTGTTTAAAAATAACTTTTAAGAACATAAAAAGAAATGAACTTTAAAGTAAAGTGGGTGTAATAGAGACCCACTTGTTCTAATGGGGAGTTTGTATTTTTATTTAAGGTTTTATTTACATAATATCAAAATCAGCTGTAGCCATGCACTGTTAATGTCAAGCACTGTTTAAGTTAATACTGCACTTTCTTTACATTGAGCTGAGTCACCTTCCTGGCGAACTGTTGGTCACTCTAAGGGCACGTTGCTAAAACTCATACAATGTTAGCAGCCTAATATTGTTTTTAAATAATAATAACAAATATCTGACATTGTAATGCTCCAAGTTACGAAAGCATACAGTTGTATGCACAATTTTGAATATCCCTAGTCAATTACATGCTTTGTTGATTTTATAAGTAAAAATAAATCCTCTACAGGGAATAAACACAAACATGGCATTTTCTGCTACTTTAGTGCACAGCTTCTATTTATTTGCTGAGCTTAACACATGACAAAATAAAATATATAAAACTTGTGATAACTTTTGCAAAAATACACAATTTACGTTTTTTTTTCCTGATCTGAAGTTTAGCAAATAAACAGAAAACGAGCAATAAAGTGTGCAGAAGTGTGTTCTCTGTCAAGGATCTGTTAACCTTTTTTCACCTAGAAAATCAACACAATGTCAATTGACCAGGGGCGCCAGATATCTCCTTCTCAATGTGTGGTCGAGCTTCGAATCTCTGTGTTTAGCTTGAGTGAGCATGACACAATCAGTTGCTGTGCCACATATCAACAACCTGATTGGTCTCCACTCAGTTTATTTGCATAAAGTGCATCTAGAAGGAAAGAGCTCTGAGAGAGCAGGGTGTACATGCTTTGATGTCAGTAACATGTATATTGTCAACACTTTTCCTTCAAATTTAGCAGTTAAATCATTTGTCAGTGCTTCAAATGGTAACTATAAAAAAACTATAGTAGATATGTTTTGGTTCCAAAAATTATGCAAATATGTGTCAATTTGGCATCATGTGACAGGATTTCCATCATGTGCATCTTCTTCTCTACACCCTCCCAGAACTTTCTTTCCCATGAATATGCTCTATGGTGCTTTAAAAAGCACAGCAATTGCTTAATTACTGCACTTTCTGCTTTGGAGAGAATATTATATATTATATACATTATAACTAACCACCATTATCAGTTGTACATTCTGTCTATTTTTTCAATCTTATCAGTCAGCTATGGAAAAGTCAGAGAAGCCAAACAAACGGAAGTGCAAACAATTTGGGATTTACATGAAAGTTATGGAAATGATGGGGATGAATCAAACAAAATACTTGAATTCAATAAAGCAAAATTTATTTGCATGAAATTAGCATATATGAAGAATTTTCATTGCTATACATCACTTTGTTTAAGCTGATGGCAGCAAAATTCACAAACCTTTTTTCTTGCAAAATGCATGTAAAATCAGTGAAAACCTATCTTTGTATATTTGAGTGCAAGATACTCAATATCCACATCTGCTAAGCTTAGTCTAGTCTGGAGCTCACTGCAGGTGATTTCTCTTGGAGGAATGGAGGGTGTGGCAGAGAGAAGAAGGAGCTCAGGACAGATGGTTGTACTTTTGATCGATGTTCACCGTGTCTAAAATTTGCCGCTTCATCTTCTCTGGATTATTCCGCAATCAACAAATGCATTCTCACAGCGAAATGCTGTCATCAGCTATTTCTGCAATCTCTTGCTGCACGTAAACAGCTGTGGGGGGGGCTCCCGTTCCTCTGCCATGCATAGTCCATCACTAGCCTGTGATCGCAGCTGAAAACTCATTCTTTACATACATAAATGGAGAATAGAGTCATTCGTTACTCCATGTCTCCTCCACTCTGTGCCAGATCCCGGCCTCGAGGTTTACACACTGGGAGATGCAGAGTTTGCAATGTCAGCTGTGAGTGCATGTCTGATTAAACTCTTTAGGAGCTTGATCATTAGCTTGAGCCGAATCAGGTGTTTACAGCAGGGGAACCCTGGAATCCAGAGGTTGACGTTACTGTATTTTTCAAATGTTTATCAAATTTACACTACGTAAGATTTGGGGATTTGGAGACCTTTTTGGTGGAAATAGCAGTGTTTGACGCTAATTCATAAAGACATATGACTTGGTCCGAAACACTACCGTAAAATCTGACCTACCACCTCTGACTTTTAAATTTTCAGGCTGTCTTTACCAGGTGACTCGCAGCTGTGCATGGACATCATATTTTAGCATGTTTTTCCCCCTTGACTTAGTAATGCTACTTCTTTCAATTTTAACAAAACAATCTTACATAGTGCAGCATTAATTACATTTTAGGGCTGAAAGTAGACTAAGAGAAACCCCTATCCTGCAAAAAGATAAAAAAATAATTAATATAGTACTGGAAAACCTTAGACTATAGAACTTACAGTAATTTGAATGTTAAGTGTTTTGTTTGACTACATTGTCATTGAAAACTTTATTACATTTTTTGACCATGGCCATGTAGTACAATCTGGATGATAACAGTGATCTTATCAATGTTGTATTTTAAGTAAAGGACACCCTTAGAGTTTACACTGACATATTTAACCTTGAAGCAAAAAATGTAAACAAAAGTCACACAAGTAAAACGTCACAACTGATTGGGCAATTTATGATGTACAATAACTGTGGTAATGTCCACCGAACTTTCTGAATCATGTTCTCTGTTCTATCCGGTCTTGTTGATTTCATTTATGCCTGTTTTATCTATTTATATTAAAGCAATAAGCCACTGTGGTTTTGCACAATGCAAAGCAGGGTGAAATCCCTGTAACAGCCTCAACCGTGGCACCTTAATGCATAATGTAATTTACATATGCAGTCAGATGTGCATGTCAAGTATTTTGTAATGACTTCAAACATGCCTCAGCCTTGTTTCAAAACTGAAACTATCCGTTCAATAATTACCGATTCTGAGTTTCTGAAGTGATGATAAAACACATGCACATGTCAAAACATCAGAAACTCATATTTTCCACATACCAAAAAGTTGTGCAGAGAGGAGACAGGGTTTGTTTAGATGTTTTTGGTCTGTATTGTGTTCACAAAAGAACCTCACCAGAGATCATTTTGAAGTGAACAGAGACCAACCTGCTCAGGGGGTCTTGGTCTGCTTATTTATTATTATAGCCACATTAACAGAGCAATCACAACAAGGTTTGTTTTAATAGAACCAAACTCTGAACCCACACTTGTCCCAAATACTTGAGTCTGCACCCAGAACATATTCTGGGCTCGTTTGGGGGAGGGGCTCATTATCACTGATTTGCTTTCACACACAAGAATTTCATCTGAACTATGGATCGATTGCAGAATCCCATACCTCACTTCTCTGCACACAGGTTGCAAAATAGGCACTAGCTTCATCCTTTGCTGATTTTTATTATTTTCTGTGGATACAAACACTCAACTGAGGAAGAACAGTGCTTTTTGGATACATGGCATTTCATCATGCAGGAGAAACTGCAAACAAGGAGCTGTTTAGCTATGCAGGCCAGTACGATGTGATGTAGTAAGTCAAAGGAGTCAAGCTACAAAATAAACCAATCACGCAACCCCACACGTGGCACTGGGAAAGGATAGCTTCTTCACACACAGCGAAGTATGACAGAGTTTGCTGGAAGCGAACACCATGCCACCAATTTCTGGAAGACCAGAAATCGGTTCTCTGTACCGGTCCTCGGCTCAAAAAACAGCTTTTACACTTGACCAAATACACCAAACTAGCAGAGCAAATGGTCCTGGGTCTGGAACAAAACTCTAGCGTGAAAATGCCCTAAGATGCTCCCGAAGACCTTCAACAACCAAAAAAAGTGTTTAGATTAGGGTTGAGACTATACTTCGCTGCACAGTACATCTCCAGTAGGGCACTGATGTTCTACTGTTTTCAAGAGTTTCTGGCCCCAGTGTACTCAGCATTTTGGGCCAGTTTCAGGTGCAAATTGGACACATTCTGCCCAAATGCTATGTGTGAAACTGGAAAGCAAACCTAAATGCACAGTTGGAGAAAGGCAGAATGCACTTACCTCCCCAATGCATATGCACACAACGTGGGAGGACTGTGTGGAAAATGGGCATAAACACTGGAGGTGTGGTTATTCCTCGATGTACTAAACTTTAAGTAATTAGTGGTGGATAGTTTTCCAAAGATTTTGCTCCACCTTTTAAAATCAGGTGTACATTTTTCTTAATGCCTTCCTTCAGATGTAGCCATAGCAACTACACAGAGGCACAAGCCACAAAAACATGCTAAACGAATATTTACCAACAGAAAAACACTAATTTAACTCAAGATCAAAATGTATGCATGTGAGAAGGCAGAGTGTAAAAATATGTTTGTTATTATTTTCCAAATTCTGTTTTTGTATCTAGAGTAGAGTAACACCTCTACACTCTCAGAAAATAAAGGTATGAAACTGTCACTGGGGTTGTACCCTCAAGGGTACATCTCAGTACCTTTAGTCAGAGAACATAATTGTACCAGAATCCATTGAAATTATAAGTTGTATTGACTCCACACACCCCGCCTCGTCTCCAGGCTTTTTATTTGTAATGTATTGTTTAAAACATTAAGTTATGAAAAGGTACAAATATGTATTTTTCACCTGGGAAAAACGTATTTACGGTACACAGTTGGACCTTAAAACCACTGTTGTACCTTTGTGGGTACATTTACATTGTTTGTACCTTAATGAACGGAAAAATGTAGCTGCACAGTATCTTTATTTCTAACAGTGTAAGGAAAGTTTTGATGGAGAAAACTTCTTTTATTAACATACTGTCTCTTCACCTCTAAACTTTCATTTTGTCTTTTGTCCTCTGGCCTGCCTTAGTAAACCAGACATTAATTTTAGATGCATTAGCAAAGCATTTTGTGCTGCACCTGCACTTCTACGTATATCTGACCCTCTGTGTTTCTTTGTGCCTTTGGGCCCAGTAGGCCACTGTTGTTGAAGCTGCTGAGAGGGCTGAGAAGGGATTTGTGGACACAACAATCTGGTTGCTAGGGCAGAAGGTCAAGTATGATATCAAAGATATCCTTCACTCTCAATTTAGGTTTATAATGTCAAACCTCGCAAAGCCTAAGCCATTGTCTGCTGCCTGCTCTGCAGTGTCTGTATTGTGGTGTGTCTTGCGGTGAATTGTTTTCCTGTACCATGCTGTCCCCTTCGTCTGGAAGTGGCCTCTCCTCATCGCGTGACAAGTTGACTGGGTTCAGTGCGTGCCGCAGAGCGAAGAGCAACAACAACAACAACAACAAAGGGATCAAAATTTCATATTGTAAATTTTATAACTTTATCATCTTCCCGCCATGAACAATCTGAGAGACTGTAATTATTACAACAAGGACAGTGCGTTGAGCAGGCCAGTTGGTTACCAAATGGCGACCATCGCTGCTGCTGCGACTGACCAAATGATGTAGCGGTCAGCTCTGTCGCCTGGGGCTGGAAAGTTGTGGGTTCCCACTGCATGCCAAGTTTGAGTCAGCCCAATCCTAAATCTAAAAAAAGGGGACTTCTCGGGCAGACAGGCTGACCACAGAGACATCAGTCGGCCCAGGGTTTCCCTGCCTTCTCATGAAGGCCTGTGGCCTGCCAGTCCTTAACAATACAGGTTCAAACGGGCCAGCGATACTCGCACTGTAAAAGACATTAGCTGGGAATAGCCGCGGCCGCCGACCAGCTGCTCTGTGCGGGACGTGCGAGGAAGGGTTGGCATTCGGGAGAACAAATTCTCTCTCTCTCTCTCTCTCTCACTCTCTCACTCTCTTAGTGGTGTTATTTCCTGCTTCATTTTTTCGTGCGAGGACGTTCGTGCCTCCCTCTGCTTCCTGGCATTTTTACACATGCCCTGTGCCTTTGAACACGCCTTATTTGTTGAGGTTTCCCTATTTGTTGAGGTTTCTTCGTCGCCCCATTCTCTGGGCCGTTTAATTGGTCCCGTTAAGTTTTTTTCCAGCAGGACGCTGAAGACACAGAACAGGGAGAGAGCTGGGCCGCTTTGCCCCTCTCAGATGCAGCAGCGGTGGTCAGGCTCTGCGTGCCTGGGTGTATCGCCTTACCCCTGACCACAGCTCCTAAAACAGAAAATCCAAGAGAAGGCAGAGATAAAGTCACGCCGCTTCCTCTGAGAGACCGGCTCTGTCTGCCAAATGCGGTGTCTGGACCCCGAAAAAAAGGGGCCCATACATCAGAACAGATGTCTCTGACTGCGCTAAACATCTCGCGACTCCAAAGACCAATCACGCAACCATTTGTCAGGAAAACTCTCATTAAGAAACCTGTCAGCTTTTTACACCTTGCAGTATTTCAGTCATACTCCTTATCGCCAAAACTGCGTCTCCTCTTCTGCTGAACGAGGGGAAAGCAGGAACGTATTACCGCATGAAATGCAGCGTTTTTGATTCGGCGAATTACTTGCGGCTGAGTGTTTTTCAAAACATTCAGGTTTTTTCCCCCTCAAATCAATTACAACTTGACAAAGTAACTAACGGCACTAGCAAAGACAATCCCCCTGTTTGGTGGGCGTAATTCACTTTGGCAGGCCTGCATATTTCGCTTGGCTCCACGCCTGCCTGCTACAGCTGTGCAGGAGACATTTCCTAAAGATCTTTTTTTCTCCTGCTCTCTTTCTTTCCTCCCTCTTCTTTTTCTGTGGGAGATTACATTGTCTTTTTGATGTCTGCCAGCAGATATATGGCACATACTCCATGCTCCTATCATGGTCCCAGTACTGCAGTACACCATGTCCAGAAAATGAATTGCCCCCATCACTTTGCAGGCCTGCCCTGGTGGTGCATTATATAACATCGATGATGGCAATCTCTCCCCCTTCGGACGTGGCCCGTGATTGATACTGGAAAGCATCCATTTCATGCTCAGTCACTGGCGCTTACAGCGTGAAGCTGATATTTCTCTCAGTCTGCATGGTTGGAAAATAGGGCTGTGTTTCTTTTCTTTCCAATTACCATCCAAACCACCACCAGAATGGTGCAGAAAGCAAGGGGATAGAGAGCGTATGCGGGTGAGTAAAAACAAAAAAAAAACCCTGTGAGACAGATAGAAGGGGAGGCAGAAAAAGATATCAAATCATTCTTTCCACCTCTCAACAGGAACGCAAAAGTCTCGGAGCTAATTGTGTGGATCAAAGAACAAAGGAATTCACTCGGACGTGATTGAATGGAAGCAGACCGAGGAAACCTGTTTCAATTACAGCAAGCAGGGACATTCCAGCAGCTGGACAGAGGCTGAGAAACTGCCCCCAGGGAAATGGCTGGCCATTGAGAGGAAAGCGAGTGCTGAAGGTGCTGACCAGATAGGCTATCGCACAGATCAATCACCCAGCCAATGAGGCTCAGCCAATAGCAGGTGACATAAAAATGCGATGGGGTGAGAAGTGAGTAGCAAATCATGTCAGGCCATCAGCAGTTGAGTGGCCAGTTACTGCAATTAATTCAAACGAGGAAGAAGGACAATAAAGGACAAAAAGGGACAGAATATAGAGGGATATCTCTTTAGAAACATTTTTTATCTTGTGAAAGATCAAGGCAAAGCAGGTTTGCTTTTAACTAACTAGTCTCTGGTTGATTTGTGATATGGCTCATGTCTCAACCTCATGTCTGGCTCACACCATAGTATAAATAGGCCATTTTCAAAGCTGAACAATTGTGAAAGGTGACTCATTTTCAAGCTGATCCTGAATGATTATGTGATACTAAACCTGTTCATTATTTATGACTCAGTATCCTGTAGTGTAGGGGGAATGGGCAGCTGGCTTATTTGAAATGCAGTATTGACATCATGCAGGAAAATCTGATAACCAATGAGAGCTGCGCTGGACAGAAAGCCTGGCTGACCACGAGGATAAAATTAAATTTATCCAAATGTCGATCATAAAGGTAATTTCCACTAGCATTCCTATGGGATTTGTATTGTTTTTGTACCATTCAACAATTGCTACATTAACTTTTTTATGTGTGATAACTTACACAATGTAGATTTTAATCTTGTGATCTATTTATGAAAGACTATTTTTAAATGTTTTATTCAACATTTAAAGAATTCTGCAAATTCTGAGCAAATATTTTGTCACATTATCTACCTTGAGATTTAATCATCATGAAATGTGATCAATTCTGGATTATGCAATTTTATTACAGATTAATTTTTGATGTTATACAGCTTTCTCTATTTTTTCCATTCATCGTTCAGGAAACATTTTTTTTGGTCCTATAACACGTTAAGCCACTCTAGTTTGTTTTATGTTATTGAAAACATCAGTTCCAAGCTTTTAAACTGGAAATTCCAAACTCTTGACCTGCAAATTCAAAATTTTTGAACAGTAGTGTTAGCACCAAGCCTGCAGTACTGTATATTCACTTTCCCACCCTGGATTTAATATTACTTACTAAAAATGAATGTAAAATTAATGTATTTTATGCCTATCAACACTGTAAAAACCACAAAAATAAACCTTTTTTTCTTTAATCTTTTCACTACAAAACACACACACCGCAACATGTGCTTGCTGTCATCCGGCATGCTTGTTCTGACATAGAGTCACATTTGTTCACGAGAAATTGCGCAAGATCCCAGGTTCTGAGAGACGAGGCGATTGATTATGATCTGAAAGTGTGAGCTGTTTTGTACTGGCCAAATCTTGTAATGTGGTGGCTTTGATGACTAGGGTTCAACGAAAGACACAAAGTACCAGTGAACCGTGTCTTTATGTGTAGGCCTCTCACATTTTGAACATCAGTTATGATTAAGTCCTGTAGTGATGGCCAAGCTATAGGCTGAGGTGAACCTTTGCCCCTCACTGAAGGTGTTTGTCTGGAAACATTTTTTTTTTAGCCTGCAAAAGCTAAAGGCGAAGCTGGCAACTTGTTTCTGGCAGATATGCAAAATGGCTCTTGTCCCAACCTAAGGGTGAGGTAAAACTCTTCCTTCCACCGGAATGGATGAGAGAAAGATGGGAAGTTCCTGCAGGTGACAGGAAGCTGCAGATGCTGTTTGCTATCAGCGAGGAAGAGGCCCAGGATGATGACATGTCCCTCAGAGCAGACCCTGTCACTGATAGCACACACTTACACACCTACACACACACATATATATTCAGGGGAGGAAGTGATATTTCATTTCTCATGATATTCTCATGCAGCTCTATAGATCAGAAGGTATTCCTATAACACATAAATAATTGATACTGTTTTATAACCTTTTAAATCAAAGCAGGTTTTTGTCCATAAAGAACTTCAGTCTGTGTGGAAATAAAAGATGAATCCTTTTGTTGCCTCCCTAAGGAGGCCTTATAACTATATTCAGACTGATGATGATTTGTGTTTGGGTGAACTGGAAGGTTTAAAAGTGAGAGCAAATGAAGCAGTTCAGGAGATCATAATGATTAGATATAAACGAACACTCTAAAATGCCCTTATCTCAACAGCTGTTTGGATATGGAAGGTTTCTTTTAAATACATATCAAATACACTGCCTGTCAAAAGTTTGGGGACATCTAGCTTTGTGTTCAAAATGAGTTTATTCCTTGTCAATCTGCAATAATGAAACAGATCAGAGACTAACCAGGTTTAGGTGTAAAAGGTGGTGTTTAAACTATTATTTGGGCTAAAATATTTTCAATATGTAGTTTTGACAATAGTTTTGGGGACAAAAATGTCAAATAATTATTTAGATAAAAACCTACTCTTTACACCAAGGAATGCATTTCAAATTTACATAAAGCATAGTGCTGCAAAAGTGTACTCAAGGTATTAGTAACTAACTGCTTTATATTAAGAAAACTTTTGCATGTGTCCAGTAAAATCACCCAGGCATTCAGGTTCTCTTACTTTGAAGGTTACAATATTAATTAATTAATGAATTTAATTAATTAAATTAATTAAAATTAATTCATTTTCATGCAGTCATCAAAATTTTCAAAACAAACACACTGTCCCCAAGCTATGTACAGTTGTGTCCCGTCAATACAGCCATAAATGTAATAATATTATTTATTATTTGATATTATATGATACTGTGGTATTATTATATATTATTATTGATATTGTTATTATATATTATACAATATTGATTACAAGATATTATTAAGAAGACTGTATATAAAAAAATACACTTGCATGAGGAACAGCAGTTTCCAAAACTGGTGTAAAAATGATTAAAATCTATAGACATCAATGGGATTCCTAACAACCATGCAATCTGGTAGACCACCAAAACTATGACCACATCAGATACACAATACTTAAGTACAATAGTCAGCAAAGTCATTCATTAAAACACATAAATAATAATCCAGGTTGATTTATGATTGTTAAATATTGTTCTTTATTATCATTCTGCCCAAGAAAATACTAAAAATGGTATAGGAATGTCCCTAAACCTCAACACTCAGTAGGAATATGAAGATCTATTAACATATGAGACAGTTAGAACAGATGAGATGAGGCGGACCAGAAACAAAGCTCCCAGTGTAACTTTATTATACTGTCTTTCTGTCACTCCAGCACCAGTCACTCCATTTCACTCACTCCGATTTGAGTTTAAATTGCTGGAATTGCAGGTGGTTTAGCTTACTAATTAAGCTAATGGTAGCCACTAGTGCTGACAAATATCAGTCTATATAACCATAATAAGCCACCCAAGAGAAGTTAACCATTTAAAAAACACTTTGTTGAGTACTGAGGGTCTAGTGAAAAAGGAGGAATCCTAACAACCACAAAAGACCTGGGAGACCACTAAATTCGTCACCATCAGATAAGCAGTATTCAAAGAGAAACACAGGTGTTTCTATCCATCCTTCCATTGTGAGAGACAAGTTAACACAAAGTCTGAAAAGATATGAAGCTGTCAACAAGCTGTTACTGAGGAAAGAAAATAGGCAAAAAAATGTGCTAAATCAAACAAAGAAGCTGCTGGTGTTCTCAGAACAATGGATTGTCCACCCCAGAGTCCAGACCTCAACATCATTGAATTTGATTATTTGGATCGTGAGAAGCAGAAAATGCAACCAAACTTCTAAGACTGAACTTTGGAAAAAAAATCCCTGCACATCTCTTTGAATAGTCTCCTAAAAGAATGTAAAGTGTGAACACACTAAACATTACAAACACTGAAATATTAGATATTATTTTTATTGTATTTAGTTGTTGAGACTTTCTATCTGTATAACTTTCTGTGACATATGTTTTCTGCCGTTTTCCTGATGCTAGAAATGAATAATTCAAATTACTTAATGACTGTTTTTACTGGAAATGAAATAAATGAAGGGTGGTCTCTGACTTTTGCACAGCACTGTATATGCCGTCAATATTTTATTCTAAAACTTTAGATTTGTTCATTGAAGCCAGTAAAGTCTCCATACGCTGCCTAATGTGGATCACAGTTGTACATCTTCATAGTTGGTTTAAGGTGGAATTTCTCTCTTTGTCTGCCGATGGAGAACACTTGGAGTGAGAAGAGGCCCATGATGCACAGAAGTATCAGGGGGCGTATCAGTTATCCTGGAGCCCCTCCATAACTCAGTTACTGTCTGGAGGGCCTGGAGAGTTGGCCTGGCAGCTACTTAAGACCCCCTCCCAGTCCCTGTCGTGCTGCAGGCAGCTAAGAGCATATTTTCTGCATTAGCACGGACGTGTGCCTCCGCCACCGGTCAGGATTCTACCGCCTGATGCTCCGGGATGACCTACACCAGAAAGTATTCGCCGTGCATGAGCTGCTGATGTTAATGGCACTGGCCTTTTTTGAGCATACGAGAGAGGGAGAGAGAGAGAGAGAGAGAGAGAGAGAGAGAGAGAGAGAGAAAGAGAAAGAGAGAGACAGAGAATATGAGAGAGTGGGGGGGGTGGTCTTTTCTGAAATCATGCAGAGATTCTCAGAATCAGTCTGTCTGTATGTCTGTCCATCCGTCTGGCTGGCTGGCTCTGTTGTCTTTCGTTCCATCTGATTTATATTTCTATAACAGGCAGTCACAGGCAAACAGACACACACACACACACACACTCAGTCACTTAGCATTTGAAATGAAAACAATTACATCACATTTGCCTTTGAAAACTCATTGTAAATCATTCAAATTAGTTACACAGTTAAATATGTGATGTAACAGTGGAGAACTGAAAAATCATTATGCATTGTTCAAATTAGTTACATAGTTACAGACTGTGATGGAACAATGGGGATACCCATATGAAAATCTGATATATAGCCATACATGCACATATATCATAAAAGGTCGGGCCTATTTTTCAAAATACATGTACATATATCTTGTGTACATATCTGTAAGTATCAAATGTTGGATAAATGTGCTTAAATTCTTGAGTATACATATATGTCTGATAGGTGAGTGAACACATATGCATAATATCTGCAGCCTCAGTTATAATTGTTACAATATAACTATATAAACTATTTATAACTATATAAATGATTGCTTTTAAATATGAATGAATATGAACGCTGTGCAAAATGTATATAAAAACAAACAGCAATGATGTGCAAATCATGTAAAGCCTATATTTAACTGAAAGCAGGCAAAGACAACACATCAAATATTGAAATTTGAGAATTTTTGTTGTTTTTTGAAAAATATATGCCTATTTTGATTTTGATGCCAGCAACATGTTTCAAAAAAGCTGGGACTAGGGCAACAAAGGGTTAAAGGTCTTTAGGTTCATTTATATAATCCCCAATAATAATGTAATATTAATATTACATTATTATATTAATAATAATTATAATATAATATATTCATGTAATAATAATATATTCATTTAATATCATTTAAAGCTTCAGAGAATCCGAACGAAATTTCTGTGTAAGCAAGGGACCAGGCCAAAAACCAGTACTGGCTGGCTGTGTTCTTCGGGCCTTAGGCAGCACTGCATTAAAAGCAGACATGATTCTGTAGTGGAATTCACTGCATGGGCTCAGGAATACTCCCAAAAATCACTGTCTGTGAACACAGTTCGTCGCTGCATCCACAAATGCAAGTTAAAACTCTATCTGGCAAAGAAGAAACCATATATAAAGAGGATCCAGAAACAACGCTGGCTTCTTTGGGCCAGAGCTCATTTAAGATAAACTGAGGTGAAGTGGAAAAGTATCCTGTGGTCTGATGAATCAAAATTTGAAAATCTTTTTGGAAATCATGGACGCCGGGTCCTCCAGGTTAAAGAGGAGAGGGACCATCCAGCTTGCTATCAGTGCACAGTTTAAAAGCCAGCATCCATGATGGTATGGGGGTGCATTAGTGCACATGGCATTGGTGACTCAAACATCTGTGAAGGCACCTTTAATGCTGAATGATATATTCAGGTTTTGGAGCAACATATGCTGCCACCCAGACAGGGTCTTTTTGAAGAAAGACCTGGCTAATTTCATCAAGACAATGTCAAACCACATTCTGCATGTATTACAACAGAATGGCTGTAGTAAAAGAGTCCAGGTACTGAACTGGCCTGCCTGCAGCCCAGACCTGTCACCCACTGACAACATTTGGCATGTCATGAAGCAAGAATGGAAAAATTAACTTTCAAAACTACTGCAACTGGTTTCTTTGGTTCCCAAACAGTTACAGATTGTCAAAAGAAGAGATGATGCAACACAGTGGTAAACATGCCCCTGTCCCAACTTTTTTGAAACATGTTGCTGGCATCAAATTCAAAATATGCACATATTTTTCACATAAGTTTCAACATTTGACATGTTGTCTTTGTACTATTTTCAATTTAACGTACAGTTTACATGATTTGCACATCACTGAATTCTGTTTTTTATTTACATTTTGCACAGCATCTCAACATGTTTTGGAAACAGGGCTGTACATGTTGAGCTACTTACATTCACATCCACATATATATATATATATATATGTACAGTCTTCTGCACAACTTTGGACAACCAAAAATCTTATTAAACAATATGGTAGCATATATAAGTAATGTATGTCTGTATATTTAAATAATATTTTCTATCATATATTGTTAAATATATGTTGTACATATATATTTGTATATGTTGATTTGTGGCTGAAATATAGGTTCCATGTTGGATGTTCAGGAAATCCATGTATGTTAGTACATGTTATATATTTGAAATTCATATATTGCCATATATCAGACTTCCATATGGGTACAAAACCATTGCAAATCATTTGAGTTAGTTACATAGTTATAAATTGTGATGTAAAAATTGAGATGTGAAAATGAATGTATATTGCTCTAATTAGTTACATAGATACAAATTGTGATGTCACAATAGGGATGTGAAAATAATTGTTAATTATTCAAATTAGTTACATGGCAACACACTAATGAAACAATGGATATCAAAATCATTGATTTCACCAATTGCAAAATAATGATTGAACTTACTGTTATATCAAGGAAAAACTCAAGAGAAACCTGGAATGAGCAGAGCAGTGGCAGTAAATTAGTCAGAATTATTAATCTAAGAGTGGTGAAGATGTGCTACTGAGGAACAAATTAATTCAAATACATGTTATCCTGATCATCTGGGTGGGTGGTGTTGCTTTTTAATTTTATTCCTAGAGTTTTTAATTAATCTATGCAGAAGACTACACTGACAGCTCAGTGGCAAAACTATTACCAGGCAAAATTATACCTGTTCTAAGATAAGCTGAAATTCATCTGGGTTACTGTATTTTCAGTGTACCTTTTAATACAATATCTAACAACAAATAACATTACAGAGCAATTTTAAAATCAGTGAGCTAACTACTGACAGTTAGCTTGAAAAGAGTCCTATGAAACAGGAATGTACAGTGCTTACATTTCTAAATAAAAATACTAACAAATTAATTCACTAGTATTGGGCATCTACACATTTGCTCTGACTAGCTCCAACGTTAGATTTAGCATTAGCTTTAGCATTAGCTCATCTGAAAGACCTCCTCCTTATTAGACATGAAAGCCTGGCTAGTCACTAACAGATTTCCCTGGTTTGATTAATGTAAACTTGGCTGAGCACGTTTATTTTTCAATAATGAAATGTTTCCAGAGGTACTCCTCTTTGTGCTTCTTAATGTTTCTTTGTGCTACCGAGCATTAGCACAAGTGTTATGGATGCTACCAAGTGGCCTGAACTGACAGTTTGATGGACATTACAACAGTGACTAAGTGAGTTGGGACATGTCAGAATTTTACAAGTAGCCAATTAGTTATGTAGCGATGTAATACTGAAGATATAAAATCAATCAAATTACAAAACAACTATTTAAGAATTATGATGCAACAACAGGGATATGAACAATCATTTTGAACAATTGTGCAATTGTGGTGTACAACTTAGGACAGTAACAGTGAGTGAGCATAAAATAAATCTAAAAATAATGATAGTACTGAGAAATGTATAAATAAATGGCTACAGCTTTCTGTATGTGTGTTTATTCAGTTCTCCTTTCTGTCTGTCTGTCTGTCTGTCTCTCTCTGTCTCTCTCTGCCTTTAGATAAATGCATGAATGGAAAGTGATTACTGGCAGAGATTAGCACTCAAGTGCAAAGACAACAATAATATCTGGAAGGATGTGAGTCAGACTCTCAATTGACTGTTGAATTGTTGATTCTCATCAATGACAAGAATGCGCTGTTATCCTGTGCTGAAGGATTAGCGCATTGTGACCGCCTCATGACGCTCACTCTACTATACTATTTTTATTCAGACTACATACAAATTTTCAGATGTGATTCCATTTATCCACCACTTGGTGTCTGTTTACTACTTATAATATTCAGCCTCAGTGACTGAAAGTGAATGCGAAGTATGAAATGTATGTGTATTCCACATGTCAGAAAGCTTAATTGGATGCTATTTATTGTGCTGCTTTGCCCCATATGTTAGCACTGCAGCCAAGCTCAGTGATTTAATAGTACAACAAATACAGCAGTGTTGCTTTATTATCCTTGGGAACCGGCCAAATGCTAAGCAACCATCACTGTCCCTGACTGAACTACTCCATATAGCACTTCAGCAGCAATGATTCTCTCTTTCTCTCTTTCTGTAGCAAGAGTTTTTAAATACAGCATGATCTGTATATGATCTAGATCTAGATTATACGGTGAGATAAAGAAGGAACGAGGGGAGGGGATCAGTGAGGTAGCCTATGACTGATTCATCTGAGAGAATTCTTCAGCTAATCTGTTTGCTTTAATCTATCGCTGCTGCATTATCTTATAATTTGCGTCCCCTTTTTGCATAACTGTGATGAAGGGGAGGTGAGGGGAAGATTCATGAGGGTGTATGGCCATCTTTCATATCAGCACACCTCCATCATTAGTATGCTGAAATATGAATAGTCACCTGCTGATCTCGCTCTTTAGCCGGCTTCCTTTAGTTCCATGGGATCACAGAACATCTTCTACCTGCTTTAAATGTGCGAGTGTCCAGAGAACAACGAAGGCCGTGATGTAACTACTGGGGAGCACGGAGGGCAATCGCACTGAGGCCCAGAGCGCAGGGGGGCTCATGGTGACAGGCTTCCTAAAATCTTTAGTGAGCCCCTCATATAGACAGTGACACAACTGTACACCCATGACTCACAGGAAGATCTAATTTCTCAACAAAATACTTCACCAGCTTCCATCAACACTGCACAGACAGCCCTGATGTCTATTTATCTCCTATTTTTCCTAAAGCATCTCATCCGTGGTAACTATTTTCAAATGTATACCTCACAACCTGAAACATAACTTGCAGATTTTAAATAGGCAGTCTAATGTAACTGTTCAGTTAAAGTTAGATGGTAGTGGGTGGAGTGTATTAAGAGCATCAACTTGTAACACTGGCGAGTGAACAATCAAATTGCAATGTTGTTGTTTTTCATTGAACATCATTTCCGTATAGGGGCCATTCATTCTTTTTGCACTTGGCCCTATTAAACCCTAGTTATGCCACTGAAAAGGCACTGGAGAAGAATTACATTGAGAATGAACATTATATTTAAAATCAGAAATAAAATAGAAATAGAACTGTTTTTGGTCAGAGATGCTACTTTCAAAGAATTTGTCTTGTCAGTAGCGTACATTAAGAAAACAGGTAATGAAACATCATCATCGTCTAAACTGCTCATCCCTCTGGGTCACAGGGGGGCGCTGGAGCCTATCCCAGCTGTCATTGGGCAGAAAGCTGGATACGTCCTGGACAGGTCGCCAGTTCATCGCAGGGCATGTAATGAAACAGGTACAGGTAATTATTTAGAATATAAGAGAGAAGAAATGTACACAATACGGTACAAAAGTCAGAGACCATCCTTCATTTGTCAATTTCCAGTCAAAACAGCTATTCATTTCAAGTTTTTCATTTTTTAGCATCAGGAAAAATCTGAAATTTTGTATTTGATAGAAAATTGCATAGAAGACCTGATATTAAACATATACAACACAGAAGTTTAAATAATGTCTTTTTTTCAAGTATTTAGTGTTCACCCTTTTCAAGGATATTTGTCCACACCTCAAAAGTTCAGTCTTAAAAATTGGTTACATTTTCTGCTTCTCACAACCCAAATAATTACAAACGCATTCAGGTAGGCTGTGATCTGGACTCTGGGTTTTTTCAGATCTGAAGCAAAAGTGGAGCTTCATTTTCTCATATATCTCAAAGGTGACAGCTTTAAGTGCTGTTTATCTGATGGTCTGACAGTTTTGGTGGTCTACCAGGTCTTGCATGGTTGTTAGGAGATCCATTTTTATTATAGCTTTTAATACATTTTTGCACTCCAGTTTTGCACTCTTCTATTTTTTCACTTATATTACTTTGACTTTCCCCTTATGTATGCAAGTACACTGTCTTATATCTGATCTTCTCAGAAATATCCTCTGAAACATGAATAACTTGTACTTAATGATTATTTTGACAGGAAATCAAATCAATGAAGGGTCTCTGACTTTTGCACAGTACTGTATTTGTATATATCATCACTGTTATAATGAAGCCTTATGTCTGAAAAATTGTAACTTTATTAGAGAAAGAAAAAATATTCTCAACCTTGAATGAGCAATGTGTAGGATTTTTGTTCAAAACATCCCAAACTTAACTAAAATTATCAACAGAAGGTGGAGAAATAACAGTTTTGTTTTTATGTCAAAGACATCTATGTGCTGTTTTGCAAAGATACCTACTGAAGTTAGCATGCTAACCAGCTAGCCCTGGCCCGCCCTGTCTACTAATACCACCTCAAGAGGTGATAGTGAGTCACTGTAGTGTCAATTCTGGCATCAGTCCAACATGAGAGGATGAAGATGCAGCATGCCCACTCCCAGCAAGAAACCACAAAGAAAAGAAGTGATGTAAATATAAGCAAAACAAGAGTTAACAATGGTTTTGCTTTCCACCACTGGAAACAGCTCTTTGCGAGTAAAGGAATGAAGTTTGATGCCAAAATCTCACAACGTTTCTTCTAGACTGGTAAGCAAATGGGGCAGGAGTGAAGAGGGAAAAGGAGGGACTGTGTGAAGTATGAATTCGACAGGTTGTGTCATCTTACATATTGCTTTTTTAATGTACGTTAATGTAAGAAAATTTCAGTTCATGCAGTTGTGGAGTATTGCTAATGGTCCATTCATCATAAAATATTCACACAGTGTAAAGGGAAGGTGGTGTTTTCAAATGCTGCAAACAAGAAAAAAAAATTACAGCTACTGATTTCTGCTTGCATAGATGTGCAGTATATCTCACCAAACTCACAATAAAAGAAGATGCAGAGACGATGATGTTTGACACAGTCCAACTGAAGAAACACCTGGAGACTTCAATTCAGGCCTGCAAATCCAATTCTCATGTAATGACAGAGAGGGGTATAGTACATTTGTTCAGAAATGACAGAAGCTTACAAAATAGGGGCGCCAGAAGGAGATATCAGCTACACTGAGAGATCCAGATGAAATGCAGATGTCTGATATTCAGCATCTGATCAGAATCTCAAATGGAGAACGGACCAGAGGAGAGCAAACCCTTATTGATTTCAATCTCTCTTGAAGCCACTCTTCTACCAGCTCTTTTTGACGTCTTTTTTTTCTCTGATACAAATGCTGGGATGTAATGCTGTTTGCGGACTGCCTCTACTGCTCGTGTCAAAGTCACATTTCGCACATCAAGATAGTATGAAATTGCACAGTCTGTTTCTTCCCTTCATGTCTGTCCTCGTGGCTATCTCAGCGTTCAGGGTGTGATGGAAAAAAGAGTGAGAGATACAGAGAGGAAATGTGTCAGAGACCCCAGAAGACGCAGACACTGTCACAACCAGCATCGGTAGGGAATTATTTATATTGGAGCAGTCATATTTGAAAATCCCAATGGAAATGAAACCATCTAAGCAGAGAGAGAGACAGCGAGAGCTCCATTAGCCACATTGCTCCTGCATTATAGGCTACATTCACATTATAAGCCTTATTGCACAGCACTGATTTTTTGCTCAGATTGGTTGACATCTCACATTCATGTTTGTAAATGATCCATCCATAGGCCTTTAAGGTCATATATTTTGTGGCTGAGGACATGCCCAAATAAGGAACTCCAGGTGTAAGCCAGTTTTGCCTGTGCAAAAAAAATAGCAGCATATGTGAAGATTGCTGTCATAAACACAAATATTGCAAAGCTGATATGTTTTGCCCTACTACATTTCAGCAAGATTAATTTATTGAGCTGTAAACATTCAGAGAGGTTTGATGTAAAATGGTTCATTGTAGAAAACTTACGAGCTCAGGTTTCTTTACAGTGGTGATGATAGGAACCAGGGGTCACCACGACTGCAGCACAAATATAGTCATTTCATTTACTGCCCAAATTGACCAATGAACCTACAGGTGTCATCTGAGTTTGTATATGTAATGTTGAAAATGGTAAAATTGTGGTAAATCTAAAAAAATAAATAGTTAATGAAATAAAATAGTTTTACTTGAAGACTGTTTTGCCTTACAATGCCTTTCATGTATCTCTCCACCATTAATGGATTAAGAAAAGAGTCTTAGTCCAAAATCTTATTTCAAAACTATAATAAAATGATGATTTAGGCATCAGGCTATGAAAGTCCAGAGAGGACTGTTATCTTGTGATAACGAGTTAATGATCTTGTTATCTTGAGATAACGAGTTAATTATCTTTTTATCTCAAGATAACAAAGTTGTTAACTTGAGATAAAGAGTTAATTATCTTGTGATCTCAAGATAACAAAGTTGTTACTTCTGAGAGGCACCACACAGTTATTCTGTAAAGTGGTTATGAATATGCTGCCTGATACAAAAGTCTGGAGAGGCCATGCTAGAATTTTATATGGATTGTTATCTTGAGATAACAAGTTAATTATCTTGTGATCTCAAGATAGCAAAGTTGTTACCTCTGAGAGCTACCACCACATTCTGGATTTTCTGGATTATTCTCTTGAGATAGCAAGTTAATTTTCTTGTGGCCTCAAGATAACAACTTTGTTAGATAATTCAGTTGTTCAGTCAAAATTATAGCAACAGTTTAATTATCTTGAGATCACACTTTACATAATAACTTTGTGTGGTGGTGCCTCTCAGAGGCATTCAAATCTTCAGACATCTGGTTCCTATTACCAACACTGTCAACAATTCTGTTCTTGTAAGCTTCTCCAAAACAGAGGAGAATTTCATATTTAGCCATTCTGTATGTCTTCAGTTATATCTTAATCTTTTAAAAATCAGTGGGATTCCCCATTAATGCAACAAGCAAGCTAGCATCTCTGTACATTCAGTTGATGAAAGAAAACAATACAACACACAATACTATATATAGATACTATCCCCCAACACTATTATATACCAAGATCAGCTTCTCAAACTGTAGCCTAACACTACCAAATTCACTACACACCTGACAAAGCTTGCTGATATGCATGTGGCTTTTCAGTGAGGTTGCCGGCTTTATGACGTCAATTAAATGCACAGGAGTGTTAGCTTGCTTGTAGCATGTATGTTGCAATATTCCCAATTTGACTACACTGTAAAAAATAGCTCATCAGATCTACTTTTAAAAATGACTTCATGTGGTAACAAATAAATTAACTAGTTTTATTCAACCTAAATAAACACTTTGAATGAACGATCCTTTCAACTTTTTTTTAAGTTGAATAAAATTAGTTTATTTACTTGTTACCACATGAAGTAATTTTTTTGAGTAGATCTGATGAGCCACTTTTTATAGTGTACTTAATGATCTCATAATTCAGAAGACCCAGTGATAAAATAAATGTACATTGGACAAAATGTATCAACTTTGGAATATTTTATTTAGCACATTGTATGAACATCAATTTTCAAAAGTACCATTCATTTTTCCCATAGGCAAAAACAGCTTTGACTCGGGGCTCGTACAGATGCTAATGCTAATGGTGAACTACAAAATGACAAAATGTCTTCTGAAGTCATGTCTTGCAGTAGTGTTAACAAGCCTCTGCTTCGAGGTGACCCATATGTGCACTTGCAAATCAGTATTGTCCTGTGTATCATCTACAATAAAAAATGAATGAACTAGCACTTCAGTTCTTCATTGTAAAGATTTTTTGCTCTGAACAGCTTGTCACCTCATTGTGATTAGACAGAAGAGGAAAAAATGGCAGATACATTCATGCTTTTACAGCTATTGATGGCTCTACTTTTAAATTGACCACAGATGGGAAATTTGGAATTACTGTTTTCATTAATGTGAAAGCAGTTTTATTGCAGATACAGTACCATTATTTAAAGTCCAGTCAAAAAGGATTTCATGTTATTAACTTCTCTGCATCTGGAAAAAAAGGAGGAAACATATACTAACAAAAAAATTACACAGAAGCTGGAACAGCTAACATTTTCTGTTTTTATTGAGGCTACGCTTTCTCTTGATTACATCTTTCATTCTTATTGTTCAAACTTGCTTTCAGTTTTTTAAAGAAATCTGAAGGGATATTTTTCCACACCTCCACACTGCATTTTTTGATTTTCACAATCCAAAATCCAAAAATGTTCTTCTTTTGTATATTTTCTATTCTCAGCAATGGCTTCTTGACAGCTACACATCCTTTCAGACTCCTAGTGTTAAGTTGTCCTCTCACAGTGGAAGGATGGACAGAAACACCGGTAGAGCTTTTCACATCTGAAGCAAGAGTGGAGCTTTGTTTTCTCCTCTCTCTCAAAGATGCTTTAAGGGCTGTTTATCTGATGAGGAAAGTTTTGGTGGTCTACCAGCTCTTGCATGGTTGTCAGGAGCCCCTTTTCCCTTCAAATTTGAATCAATTTTTGGAAACTCCTGTTTTATTGCTTATTTTTCTTTGACCCCCCCCCTTTCCTTACACGAGTGGATTATCTAATTATGTCCTCAGAAATGTCTCCTGAAAAATAAACAACTTGTAGCTGTTTTAATTCAACCTATACAACTTCATAGGTTTTAAATGATTTTAATGATTTATTGGGTTGAGGTTAAGGTTAAGGTTAGGGTTAGGGTTACTATAAGGTTTAGGGTAAATTAAGGTAAATCTAATTGATAATTAGTAAAACAGAAGTTAAATGCAAGAAAGGCATCTATGAAGCATTTACAGTGGGCTGCTTAAATAAAGTATTACAGGAACTTATAAAAAAACAGGATTTTTTTAAGTGTATTTAGAAAACAAAACTGTAATGATTCCATAATATTACAGAAAGCTGTAAAACACTGAGAATAAATTTAAAATAAAATGAATAATAAAATTAATGACTCATATTTGAAAAGTTCATGTCAAGTCTTGAGGTAGATAATGTCTCAAGAAATAATAATAAATAATTACAGAATCCTTATTTATGATTAAATAAATTCACCCCAAAACAAAACTTGTTAAGTATTGTTAAATAAAATAGCAGCAATTATTATTTTCACAAGACAGAAACCTTAATATGGTCTGTTCTCACTACAGTTGCATGGCCATGAAACTGTATGTATCCATTGTAGGACCATATATGATAGTGATTTTTAAAAGATCAGATTTGCGTTCACACAGCACTGAAAAAATCAGATCAGTGTCACATTAAACCAAAAGAATCTGATTTGTGCCATTTCAACCAGGTCATGTGAACTTAGCCGCAGGCAAATATGGAGGGAGTCGTCCTTTGGTGCACTCTCGTCCTCTCATTCTCTCTCTCTCTCTCTCTCTCTCTCTCTCTCTCTCTCTCTCTCTCTCTCTCTCTCTCTCTCCCTTTACAGCAGTGAACAGGTCTGGTTAATAGTTCCAATGCTCATGGAATTTCTTGACCTCTTAAATGGTGTGTGTATGTTTGAGAGAGAGAGACAGAGAGAGACATAGAGCAACAAGTCCAAGAGTTAGTTTGCACTATGATTAAGTACTGCGAGAGCACTTTAAGTGCCCATCCCTCAGTTCCAGTCACTTGGGTTTATATGCAGACAACTTTTGAGAGAAGAAGCACCAGCAGAAAGACGAGACACAAAGACCAGCTTGTTATATTCCTCACGGCAGAATGGATCTCTACTTCTATTCCGCCTCTCATTAAGAAGAGAGGGATGACCTTGGGGGGCATCATTTTGTCAAGTGACAGAGAGAGAAGAGATGTGGTTTTATGCCTATTTTAATGCTTTCTTTCAGTCACAAGGTGAGGAACGTTGCAGGGGTGACGGGTCCGCCGAGCTCCGAAAGCAATTTGGCAGCAGTTTATGTTCACTCCCTTACAGTGTAAATTGCTCTCGGATCAATTTGAATAATACAGAGTCTTTGGATGTTTCTGACCTCTTTCAGAAGTCTGGTGAAATCATCTTAGAATATTCAAGCCTTCTATCCTTGGGTGGAAAACGCATTATTTTACATGGTTACAATTCCATGCATACTCACAATTTCTACGATTTCCTTTCTTTCTTTGACTTTTGACAATTGCAGCACTGCACTCATTGAAGGGGACAGATTTTGGAGAAAGCTCTAATCTTTAGATGGTGGAAGAAAACACAAATTAAGTCTCCCGCCCATCTCTCTAGCTCTTACTTTCCGTGCCGGGTCTCCATGCTGAGTTTAACCACTCACACTTTCTGTCTGCTCCTGCATGGTGGAGTTATGGAGAGATAGATGCAAAGCTGCTGAGTCGACGACTCCTACAAACCACACAAGGGCTTCTGCTCATACCAGTAGCTCATATTATCTCATTTTGTTTTTGCGGATGAAAGAACATTAGTATCTTGTCTTGCAGAAATGTATGTGTGATATAAAATGAATAGCGCTGTCTTTTTCAGGCCCCTTTTCTTAAAATCACCCATCTTGCTCCACAGAGTGAACCTGTAGTGAGCAAGTCCTCCATTCTAACTTTTCCTTTTACTCAAAAGTTACAGTGTCTGAGTTCCATTTAAACTGCCTGGATGGAGGCAAACATTAAAATTGAAAACTGCTCATTTATGAATCGGATTTGTTCTGCATATACGGTTCCATAGGAGATGCACTTGGAATGGATAGTCAAAGAAAGAGAATGCGCCTGCATTTTAATGAATATCTCTCTCTCTCTCTCTCTCTCTCTCTCTCTGTCTTTCTCTCTCTATTTCACCTATAGGCTATTTTGCTGTGCGTGTGCTTCTCAGAATTAGGGTCGCGTTTGTTTGGACATTTTCGAGCACAGATCCCAGATTTCCCCATTTTGATCATGGGTTAAGCTCCACGCTGGGAGTCTTTTATCAAGTGGTCCTGAGTTCCGAACTGAATTAGACATTCTTCACGGACTCAAATTCAATTTGCGCTGTGCTTTAATCAAACCCTTTCATAAAGGTCATCATTATCCCTGATTTTCATATTGTCATACCCTGCGCTAATCTCAGCACAGGGAAGTAATTTTCATTTCAACCTCAATGTGTTTTATTATTTTCAATATTCTATTCTACACTGAGTTTATAAATGTCAAAATGACTCCCCCTAAGCTTTTTAAATATACCATTCTGTTCCTTTATTTCTCTGCGAAACTGCTTTCATTATAGAGCCAGTAGGGAAGACTATGCAGTGCTCTGTCTGTAACAGTTGGGTCAGACTGATACTCGACTCCACTGTGTCATTCCTCAGGGCTGGCATTTGCAGAATTTCACACATAAAACAATTAGCATCTGTTTTCTATATCTTCTAATTTCAGTATACAAAACTATTAGTGATGTAGCAAATAAAGACCACACATCTTTTTTTCTATACAGCAAAATGGAGATACCTTATGGCGTTTATCTGCGTCCAGCTAAACTTAATGACCACTCTTCAAGGGTTATTTAGTAAAGACAACGGTTTTTATATGTATATGTATATATATACATATATATATATATATATATAGAGAGAGAGAGAGAGAGAGAGAGAGAGAGATATGAGGATATATATAACACTGCCGTTGGAAAACTTTGTCTCTCCAAAATGAGAAGGAAAAATATATTTTACTTTTAATGTAGGTGAATGGAACTGAAAAATGCCAGAATATATATATACATATATATATATATATATTATATATATATATATATATTTAGTAAATGGTTCTTCTAAAAGGGGGTTCCGTATAACACTGAAAAGGGTTCCACTATTAATACAATAAAATACAATAAAAGTCCTTTTTTTGGTACTATACAGTTTTTACTTTAACACTGAGGATTTTACTGTGTATTTTTTACCTTTTGTAGAAATAATCTATTAATTATCTGTTTGTTACATTGTTGTTATCATAAAAAACCTCCAAAATGTTAATGTAATGAACTCTTATGATATAAGAAATTTTGAACTATTTCTGCTGGCCTATTCCTATATGGAATTATTCACAGAATTTAAAGGGTAGCTGATGTTTCCAAATGGCAAAAAATAATGATATTAATAAACTTCCAAAAATGGTGAAGTTTTAATATGACAGTGATGATGTGTTCTAAGTGAGTGCCTTGTCACAGGGCTAAGCAAAGCTTACTGGTGCAGTAAGAACAGTGTTTATTTCAGAATGCTCCTCTAGACAGGGATCCAAATGGCAAGTTAGTCATTCCATCAGATTCAGAAGAGAATGGAATATGCTGACTGTTACCACCCTTAAAGTGGTTAATTAGTGCTTGAGCTAAGAGAGTGTGCGGTATGTTTCGATTGGAATAAAGCGTTCAGTGGGAGGCAGTGAAAAGCTCAATTGAGGGCAGTCACCTACCCATGGGGAGTTCTAAATATGACCACATGATGTGTCTGGCTGTTAACATGGACAGACGAAAGGCAATACTGAAACAGTACCGAGCTGAGATAGGTGACAGTGAGTGCCGAGCCAGCTATCAGAGTATGTAATGTATCTTGCAGAATATAGCTACCCAAACTAAAAATATTATAGTGACGGCCACCTCATGGCATGATATCTCGAAGTGAGATAAACAGCTTTGATTTCACTCCTCAGGTTTCCTCTGGCCAGAGTCACGAGCAGTATAGCTCATAGTGTTGGGAGGTTATCAAGGGAAAAAGCAAAGCCTTAAAAAAATAACATTTGGGACTTTGGGTTTGGATAGACTTTCTTGGTGAACTTCAAAATATATCCATGGAAACATATAATCAAATTTCTGGAATACATATCGACTTCACAGAGGCATCATTTTTCGTTAGGTTTCCTAAAGCCATTTTTGCACTATAATCAGTTGGCAGAAGCGGCTGAGAGTTTTTTCTTCACATGTTATAAGTCCAGCAGCACCACCACCACCAGCCTGGACTGAAGAGAACAGAGGGATATTATACAAACTGCTGGAAAAGATGAGAGCAGCCTTCCTTTCCTTGCTCTGCACAGTGTAACTTTCCCATCATTTAAAGTCCCACGAAACAAATTGTGTGCTTGAACGTCATCAATCAAAACCAGCCAATGTGGAGAATTTTAATGCTATTCATTTTCTATACGGTCAGCTGGACTGAACACAGACAAAGAGCTAGAAAGGATGAAAAAAAGAGAAAGGCCTTAAAAACTTTTACGTGCAAGTATAAAAAAAAATACACACACATAACGAATGTTCTCCCTCCACTCTTTCTTTGCCATTTATTCAAAAATGAAAAAGCATACAAATTCTCACCGGACTGGCTGGAAAAAGAAAAACCCAGTGCCCCACGCTCCATTTACTTTTTCCTCTCACTGAAAAATTATTTCAGATTTTCTTAATGCAAAGAATGAGTCATTTAAGGAGGCTGAAAAAGCATCAATATTTGCAGAATTTCACCCAAGGCTTACATTAATCTTTAGCCTCTAAATGATTCTTGGTCATTTCATTTCGTAGATTTATAACAATCAGCTCAGTGTTTGTAGGACAGGACTTAAGGCATCTGTGTCAGGAATTTAATTTCAATCCTTGTTTATTTCTGCTTGTTCACTGTTAAGAGATTTCTTGTTCCAAGCAGCAATAAAAAGTAGAGAATCCTCAAAAAGTCTCAGACATAATACATTTTAATTTATCATTTTTTTATTACTGCTGTTTTGTGCTTCATGCTATTCTAATGAGAACATTACAACATGACATCTCACAGTGGTCAAATGATTTTAATAACCTTTAATGATAACTCAGCTCTGAAACTACTGTCTAAATCTCTTAGAGTTATTCTCTTATTTTATAATGATGTACAAAGTTCTTTGAGAGATAAAAAAACTAGAAAAGTATTTTTGTTAATGCTTCTATTTATATGCAATGTAAAATGGATTAGATTGTTTCATAGCTTTGTGTTTTGTTTTGGTTATTATTCATAGTAATTACTGAAGAAAGGCCCTCTATATGAGTATGAATGGCAAAGGTAAACTGATTCTGTGCTTTATTGCATTTTATCTGAATCATTTTCTAGCTATGTAAAAAAGATTTATATAAGAGCATAAAGCTATGTGTAGGTCAATGGCCATTTACTTCAGCTGAATATATCATCGGTGTCAGAACAAAACCTTGTATCCTATGTTTGTTTATTTTTTCTTTTTCTCTTCTTCAGAATTTAAAAATGCCTAATGGCCTTTACAAAATGTTAAAATTTCACAATAATTACAGCACTATAAATGATCCAAAATTACACTGATTTTTTTTTTTTGCTTCACCTGTTTTGCAGCCAGCCACTGCTGAGTTGTCACCTGTTAGCATTATGCATTAGCAGTAGGCTTATATTAACATCCAGATTGCAGACTGTACCTTCAACATTCTGACAAGCTAATCATTAGCAAACTTATGATGGTTGCATACAATTTCATATTTTAGCCACTTTCAAAGAAAAAGTCATAATAATGTGCTAAAATTTCTCTTGAAAAATGAAACTGCATTTAAAGAGTTAAAGGGGAATTCCATCGATCTTTCAAAACTTCTGCATAGGTCAACCAGTGAGATGTAAACAAAGTCAACCAGAGTGGTTTGCTGTGAAATGCTCTGTCGTAGAGAAACTTGACGAGTCAGAAATGTTCACAGCAGTTCTGATAGGAACCAGACATCCGAAGAGTTTTTCGGCTGTAAAAGCTCCCTCACAGAAAGTTATTACAAGAAATGGTTAAGTTTACGTCGCTGATGTCTGAGACACTGTTTTACGACACTCTTTTGGCCTAAAAAAACATAAATGTTTTTAATACACTCATGGCGGAATGATACATGCAGGGCGTTGTGAGGCAAAATACTCCCAAATAAAATTATTTTCCCCCAGATTTACCTCTATTTTACCATCATTGTTGCATTCAAATACTCAGAAGACTCATACAGGTTCACTAGTGGTTTTGGATAGTAAATAAAAAATCATTACATTTGCACTGTAAACATTGCAACTCCTGGTTCCTATCACCCCTGCTGTAAAGACATTCAAGTCGGTAAGTTTCTCTACAATGAAGCATTTCAGACCAAACCACTCTTAATGACTTTGTCAACATCTCGACGATTGAACTATGCAGAGGTTTTGAAAAATGGGTGGAATTCCCCTTTAACGTGAGAAGAGGCTGAGTGCGGCTACAGCAGTGCTCGGAGCTGAAGGTGTCTGTCCCTTTAAGAGCGCCCGCTCTAGGGTGGCGCTTCCCTCCGCAAGGGCTTCTTGATATTAATAGTGTTGGTGTCTTGAAACTGACGTAATGGTTGGAGTCTGAGGTCCTGACAAGCGATAACGTTTCTGATAAAAAAGAACTGAGATCACTGCAAAACTTCACCTTTTCTTCCAACCAGACTCAGACGGCGTTTTTTTTTAAATACCAAACACATTTCACCCCGGTTTCACTTGCAGAGGAGCAATCTTATGTGCCCACAAACAGAGAGCGAGAGACAGAGAGAGAGAGTGAGAGAGAGAGAGACAGAGAGACAGAGAGGGAGAAAAGAAACAATTCCCGAGATCAACAAACAAAACAACACAAAGACGGTTTCAATGGCTCACGCCAAAAGCTCCACCATCTTTCAGACCGCAAAGCCAAATGCAGTTTAATCAACAGGTAAGGAGAAAGCGAGATGAATGAGCATGGCGAGCACACACATCAGATGTGCTGTGTGTTTTTTCTTTAGCAGTATAGTTCCTGAACGGGCTTTTTTTCTTCTTCTTCTCGTCCAGGCGAGCGTTATGTAATGCTGGAGGAGGCTGAGGGATTTTCGCGAGTCACTTTGTGAGCTACTTTGCAGTGAAAAAGGGGAGCAGAGGCGGCTCGGATTCCCCATGGCATTTAGGTTTTGGTGGGTCAAACGCGTGAGAAATTGAAATCGGCTGCTTCTGCTCGGTGCCCCCCTCCTTCTCCTCCTCCTCCTCCCGGTAGTGGGGTCACGTTCACACACGGGGGAAGAAAACATGACTTCCAGTAGGTCTTTTACTCATTTTTTTAAAAAGTAATCTTTCCCGTTTCTTAAAAAACGACGGCGAGCCGCTTCGACCTTCCTGCGTTTTCGTAACGCCGCTGGCTTTGTTTTTATTATTACTGTCGCGCGCGGTTAGCATGGATGCTAGCAGGTACTTTGCTGTGTGAAATGCGCTGTAATGCTGTAATGTGTGTGTGAGCGAGTGTGTGTGTGTTGTGGGAGATGGGAGTGAGCGGGATGGGGTGGCTTTGTGCCGCAGCGTGGAAACCCTTCTGCTCCCTTATTGTTTGGAAGGAAATGCGTGGTGGGAGAGAGCAGAGGAGCTCTAACGTCCATATCAAAAGTAAAGTCCGAGCGGCTGGCTAGTTTGCTCTGAGGCGCCTTGTTTTTTTGACGGTTGTTAATAATCCCGTTAATCCTGGACAAGAGTTTTTTTACACGCAACTTTTCTTTTTTAAAAGAGAGAAAACTTTCCGTAAGTGATGTTTTGGTGCTGATAGAGCGCGTAGGCACGGCAGCATGCTGAAGGCTGAACTGAAAGAGAGCCCCGACTGTGTGTCTTCTGATGGGGAAACTAACTGGCCCACTCTGAGAAGTTTCTCTTGAGTGGATTAGCTCCTTTTTTGTGGGATTATTTGTAGCCTGTGCTCAAGTTTGCCGGGAGTCGTTGTTGTTGTAGCTTCTTCGAGACCTTCTCGAGTGAGTGGGTGAGCGAGTGAGTGAGGAGACATGGAGCAAGTTTTTGGGAAGAAGTTTGTGAATTTTCTGTGCTCCTAGAAAAATAACAGGACTGTACACACGTGATTTGGATGGCTGTGTATGTGTACAAGACGTGCGTGGCGTTTTTAATGCGGTCGTTTTGGTAAACCTGAAGGGCATTCTCTGGCTCTGCTTGCTGTGAGGCTGTAGAATTTTCTTGTAAACTTCTTGAATGATTAGGATCCACGGTGCTGCAAAAATGGTCAGAAATTCTCTTTAAAATATGTACTTAATTTTTTTTATTTGTTAACACATCCAGTGTTCACATCTTATAGTCATCACTTTAGTTATAAACTAGTAACTACACAAGTCTGTGTCTTCAGTGATCCAAAAAACAGGTGAAATTAAGTTGAGTTCTGTTAGCTTGTCTAGTTTGTGCTGCTGCTTTTACAACAAGTGTAACTTTGCTAAGAGTGCCAGTTGACTGGATTTTACGGCCCTAACCCACAGTGATACATTACTGGTAGGTTTAAGTGGGTGGAAAAAAACCACTATTTTACTTTAACCTGAGATAAAAATCACCCGCCTTTTGTGGCACTGAAGCATAACCCGTATCTGATTGTTATGACACAAAATTCCCAAGTTGGTTCCAGTAGATGGTTTGTACTGTTTCCTGTAAACTGTGAAAGCAGCCACACTCAGGCAGTCTGGAAATGATGCACGCACCGCCGCTGAAAGGGCTGCTTTCTTGTCAGTGAAAGTTTCTTAATGACAAGGCCTGTGCAAACAAACGCCGCTCATCATTTGGAGAAAAGAAGAGAGACTCACAGCTGTAAACAGAGTTTCAGATAGCGTCAACAAGGAACCAGTGGGTATTGTTCCACACTCACAGCCATGCCAGTTTAAGACTTTTGTGTTTTCAATGTGTATGTGAATCTTACATGTAAAAAAATGGACTTTTATTGTAGTGTTGGATTTTAATGTTGTGGTAGTTAAACTAGCGTTAGTAGTATTACTCCCTGCAGACAGCTTCACTAAATCCCCCCCTCCTTTATTTAGCATATCTTTTTATGCCTCAGAGTTTATACCTTTTCAAATATGAGTCCTGATGTTCGTCTGTGTGTATTGAGATTCACATTGCTGCTTTCAGTTCTCTTTTTAAAGAGAAGAATGAGATCTGCATGGGTTGTCTGATAAGGGCTGTTTGAAGTGATTGAAATGGCTGAGGTAGATTTGAAATGTAAATGGGTCCGCATCTGTGAGCCCTTTGGGCGGGATGCAATAGATCAGCGTTGTATAGTCAGGAACTTTACGGTTGACAGATGAATTTGGGCCTGGGCGTTTGGAGAAAGCACCAGTGGGGGGGCTTGCATTTGTTCTACATGGCTTTTGAGTTTGCACAACTTCTTTTCTGGACTCGCTTCTTATCACAGCAAGATGAGCCCCACACTTTGTCTCTTCCCTGCAGATTCATGTGCCTGCTGCTGAATGAAAAGGCTGTTGAGAAAAAGAAATCTTTTTTTTTTTTTTATTAAAGGGGTACAACTGGCATATTAAGTCTCAGCCTGGACTGTTATAGAGAAAACACAATTGAAGCTCCCTGCACTGTTTTTCTCAGCTTGAAAGGATTCGTAAGTGGCTATTGTGCATTATTTGTTTGACGATTTATACTTTTTTCATGTGCTTTAACAAAAGTTGATTTACTCACATGCGGTGCCAAAAGTAGCTGCAGATGAAGTGCTTGTAGAGTTTTGTGGGAATGTCTGCATTAAGAGGATTGTCAGCTAGAATTACTGAAAGTTGTTTGGATAGAGTTAAAATATGTATTTTTTAACATTTCTGGAAGCCTTCAATTTTTGGTGCACACACCAAATGTTGATTCTTTTTAAAAGATATTTTAAAACTGCTTTAAAATGATGAATTTAATGTTGTGACGGTTTATTGCACAAAAAACAAAACTAACAAACTTCTGAAAATTGGCGTTAGCACTGAAACGTCAAATAGGATTCTGTATTGATTTTATAGATAGTCTGTTTTCTTGCCTTTATTATTTCCACCTTCCACAGTTGTTAGAAGTGTTCAGATGGATAGTTATCAGGTAGATTTCTGCTGAGTAGTTCTAACTTGTCATTAAAACTGTTTAATCGATGACTGTTTAGATATAGGGATATTTTTCGGAATTTTTTTGTGAACCAAAGTTTACACAGAAAGAATTGTTTTCTGTAGTTGGTTGTCTCAAAGCGTTTAGAATAGAACATCTGAGTCATCCCAGTTTTTTCATTTTTTGTTTTAGTATTGCATCAAAGTGAGTCATAGTTAAAGGTTTTCACTGTGATTTGATTTTTCTTTAGCTTTTCTTTTTAATAGCAACATGGCTGAGATGTCTGTAGTGTTCTATGTTGTTAGCTTGTACTATAAACTGACCGCTGCTGGTGTCGTCAACAAAGGAGACCGCTCTCTAAGAGTGTGAAAAGTTTGTGCTGGGGTGAGAGGACAGTTTCCTGAAGTGAGGTGCTGTATGAAAGGTTGTTGAGATGTCTGTTTTTGTCATCCATGCGTGTGTGTGTATGTGTAAGTGTGAGAGAGAGAGGCTGAAAGTGTTGTCAGTTCTGGTGTAATTGAGCAGACGTTATCAGTTTGCTCTGGTGTTGCTGTCCACAGGTGGATGTGAGAAGTTGCTTCTCTTTAGGTCGCTGATATTACAGTTGTATTGTTTTATTGTCTTTGCTATGTTCAGTATGTTTAATTAAAACACTTTATATTTTATAATATGTTTTAAATATAGATTTATAGCTGAATCAGCTTAATGTGTTTTTCAAGCGAGTTTAAATTCCAGAAATTGCTTTGTTGCTTTTAAGACCTAGTAAACTGGTCATCTGCAGCTCCGGTCATCTGTAGTGTTTAATTTTAATTTTTGGGTTTGTAGCTCATGATGGTTTCGCTCGGACTCACCGTTCTTGCTGCTTGCTCGCTTTCTTTCTCTGGTGTGAGTTTTTAAAGGATAATGACTTCCAAGAGTTTTTTCAAGCCTTTTTTATTTATGTTTATATAATGTATAGTATAGTAGATTGGGTTGTTTTAAGGATAATAAGGGGAAATTTTAGTATTTGTGCATTATTTAGATTAAAGTCTTGAACTTATGTTGCAATCTAAAATTTCCACAAAACTTTAACTAGTAAATGATCAAATTTTATAAAAAAATGTGTTTAAAAAGTAAATACTGACCCATATTTTTTCCAAAACTTTATAAAAAATTGCTTATGTTTTTATTTGTAATTCTACTCTTGTATTACAGTGATATAACAGTGGTACTTTGAATGTCTGATGGACAAACTTGTCAAGCCTAGCTGCGAAAAGTAGGGGTGCATCGGGCCCATAAGTTTAGGTCATTTCTAGCAGACTCTGTCTCAGTGCCATGTCTCTTTGAGATGCGATTTCAGATGTGCTCATGCACCAAACCTCTGCTGTTGGCTGGGGAAAGTTTTCTAAAACTTTTCTAAAACTTTTGTGCTTCTCCGGCAGTGCCTCTTCCTCTCTGTGACTGTGGCGAGTTTCATGCATACGCGCCCGATCGCTGCATACAGCCTGCGTTTCTCTGGAGCAGCGATGAGTCAGTTTAGCCTTCTCCCCTTTTCTCTGTGCTGTGGCGTGCGTTCCCTTAGCACACTTCTAGATTTCCTTTTCTCTCTCTCTCTTTCTCTCTCTCACTCTGTCTCTCTATCGTGCGCTCTCTCTCTCTCTCTCTCCCTCTCTCTCTCTCTCTCTCTCTCTCTGTCTGTCTCTCTCTCTGTTTCTCCCCCTCATTGTGGCTGAGTATCCCTTCTCCATCTGTGTGGTCTTGGAGGCTTGTGTCATGGCTATAACATAGACTCCTACATTGTTGGAGACAGGTCGGACAGAATGAGTCGGAGAGAAGGTTGGCTGGGTTTGGAGGGGGGGAACGGAGGAGTATTCCTTCAGAATGTTTGTTTTCCTGTTTCCAATTTGGTCGGCCAGAGGGCCTGTTCTGTCAGAGATCCCATTCATGGACTCCGCCATACAGAGCTGCGCTTTTCTCTCTGGATGTTTATTGTGGTCTCTCTGTTGTAGTTATCACAACGTTGCCTTTTGAGTCGAGCCAAAATTGTTGTTCTCAGTCGCTGATTGTATGGTTGTAGACTCCACGGGAGGCCAAGATGATTTCCCTCAAAGTTCTGCAGCAAACTTTCATATTGTTTTAGCGGTATGCCCATTTACATGATAACTGTATGTGTGATGAGCAAAAGCTGAAGTTGTGTGTGTTCTGTGTTAAAGTCTGTCATATCTAATCTGTGGCTGTTTCTGTGTGTGTTTGGTGACAGGTTTTGCTGTGAAAGCGGAGAGTGGTGTGATGCAGCTCCCGGTGTCATCCAGGATCACTTGTGAGCACCTTTGAAGAAGAGACGAAGAAGAAGGAGGGCGCGTTTTGGAAGAGAAACGAATGCGGAAACAACCCCAACGCAAGTGAACTCGGCTCACGCTGATGGAAACAATGGAATAAATTTGAAGTCAGCATGGACGTGGAATAAAGGATACCTTAGAGGCAGGGCAAGGGCTTTGGATTTTTCTGCCAACTCTGATATCTGCCTCCCTGTGGAACTGGTACTGATAATGCTATAACCCAATGCTCAGCAGAGGTACGTATTCGCATCATTATGTGGCAGAAAAATACAGGGATTATACACTATTTGCGAGTGTGTGAGAGAAAAAGAGAATGAGGTATTATTGGGCTTTCTCAATTGCGAGTGAATTGCGAGAAGTCTACCAGAGTGACCAACAGCATAGCAGATGCCACAAAAAACGAGAAGTTCTTTTGCTTTGCTAAATTCCCACATTATTATTGTGGTAGGCTTATTATATGAGGTTATGTGAGGTTCACCTGGCTTTCCTAACTCCTTTATGGTCACTTCTAACCCAGTCTTCCTGTTCTCGGCTTCCTCCCAGTCATCTTCACCATTAGAGAACTCAGCTGTTAAAGTGCTTTGATCTTGGGCAAGGCCATCGTTCCATGCTTTAGCTTTAGGGTTCACGTGGAACGGCAGTATTTCTTGACTGTCATTTGCTTGCCTGCCAGTACGTTCCTTCATCTGTAATATTTTACAAGCTGTAGAACGTCCTAGACTGTTCCGCAAACATGCTACTTTCGGATGATATGCATGTGGAAATTGGTTACGTTTTATTGTCTAGTACAACTTTTTTAGTCATCCAAGCTCTTTTATATTATCTCAAATATATTGTAGCATTATTATTGTCAGCTTTGTTGTATGGTAACGTACATGTGGTTATATAATTATTTCTTTTATAAGTTGTTCAAGTGCCTTCTTAGTACCATGGCAGGACATCTCTGTTTTATATTCCCATCTGCATTTAGCACATTCAGTGACAGTTTCATTCATATCATGTCTTTTTCCCCCCCAAAGTTGCTTAATATTTTGCTGCATTTGGAAGTTGGCTTTCATATGCATGTCATTTTAAGCCATTGGACTGAGTGATGAATTAAAATTATAGCCCTGTAATACATCAACGTGAAGCACCATTGAGAAACGTCTCCAATAGTGAATTGCTTGTTGAGGTCATTTTATGCGATTTGCTGTTCTGGAACCCTTGACGTCGTTTTCAGTATAACACAATGTCCTCCGTTGTACTTTTGTACATGTGTTTCTGGCTTTAGTCTTGAACTAATAATGCAAAAGCAATGAGCGTAGAAATCCAATAATCTTATTAAGTTCCGAAAATGACCGCATACTTCGCGGTCTGGATTTCCAACAGTAGTTGATCCTAAATAAAGTAATGTGAAAGAATGTCATAGCTGACTGCTTTTCTCCTGTGCGGACGTGCATATTAAACGCCCTGTAACGAGTGCCGATTACGAGATACTCACTTTGTTAACGCTGCAGAAATGGAGGCTTCTCTGATGTGCCATGCGATTTCAGCAGATTAGTGTAATGTTAAACATATGCTATCTTTTCCAGACTGGGTAGGAAAATCTGTCTGTGCTTTTGCACTTGCAATTACCTCCTCTGCTCACGTCTGGGTAATGTGCTTTGGCTGCCTGCATTTTTAGATCTGGTGAGTTATGCAGGAAGACTGAGAGGGGATGTAGAGATTAACCTCCATGGATCCCTCGCTCACACACTCCTACAAAGGCTCCTAGGTCAGAGGTCACCTGACATCTCTAACTACTAAGACGAGTGCCTAGAGGCCCCGGTGTCTCCTGTAGAATGGCTTTGTGTTTCTTTGAGTGCCAAGGAGAAAATCTGTGATTTTTTTCTTGTTGTTCAGGGCATTTTCTTCGAATTATCATGCCTTTTCACAAGGCTAGATAGATGATTAAAAAGTAATTCCGATTTTAGGCTGCATGAAATTGCTGTTTCTCAGAGCCGTAACTTATATTGTTTCCAATTAGCACTTTTTAAGGAAAGCTTGGTGTGCTTTTTTTGTTTGAAAAGTTAAGTTTTGGTTATGTTTTGCCTGCTTTTATCCCAAACTCAGTCATAGTTACAGATGTTACAGTGCTCATTTCATAGCTTTACTGGAACCTTTAATTGTGGGAAATAAGAAACAGAAGGTACGCTAATGTCTGTTTTGATGTGCTGCACTGGCCAGAACAGACCGTGCACTTTTGACAGGCGTTCTGTGTTAGTAGAAGTACTGTATTCAACATGGCACCATGTACAGTGACTAAATGAAAATCATCTGAATTTCAGCTTGACCAGCTCTGCCTTAAGTGTAAATGACCCAGATATCCACACAGATATGCGGTTTCTATTTGTGTGTGAAAGTGTACAGTGAATCTGAGATATGCATGTGCAGGCTAAAGCTTGCCTGTTAGTATGGTGAGTCATATTTATGGAGATTTTATGTCATCATTTAAATGGTTTGTTCAGGGCCCGAGTGTCTTTTTTTGGAGTTATGTATACACAGAGCTACTCTGTGTATGAGCCTTCACCCTTTAAGGTTTGTCTCATGCGCAGAGACATCCCTTTAACGTCCATTTTTAAGTCTAAACAACATTTTATGCCTGCCGTTACTGCTGTGCTTATTATCTGTAACCTTGCAGTGTGCAATCTTGGTGACTTATGAGGAGAAAATGCAAGTGGTCTGCATAGTTCCCCAGAAGGTGCCTATGTGATCTACGGTGTGCCAGCAAACCGAGAAACGATTGGTGGTAAATGATATCGTAGTGCTAATGCTGAAGTTTAGAGTTTAAAAAATCCTCCAAATCTGAAGCTGTGTGGGCTCGCCATCTGCAAACGAAAGCAGAAGCACATGGTTTTCAGGCGTTTTCAGGCTACATTTAAGTCACATAGCCCTGTTTTCATTTAACTTGCGACATGCCACAGCGCCGAAAAAGTTCACAGCAGGTGAATGTCAGAATATTTTTTATAGCTAATCAGCTCCCAAAAAAGCTGTCAAGGCTGTGTTTCTTTCAGTTATGGTTTACATATAAAATTTTAGTTGGTGGAAAGAAATCCGCTTCCATCTGCAGGCCCGATTCCGTTCTGAACACAGGCCTTAATTAACTAGCTCAGGCTTCAGGAGTGAGAGTTGTCATTCGAGCGCATGCTTAATGAGACGTGCAGGTATTCTGTAGCTAACCTCCTCTATGGCCGTGTATGTTAACTCTCCAAGCCTGCGGTAAGCTAAGTAAATATGAAATTTGGAGACAGTTGCAAAATGACAGTAATGAGTGGTGGTTGCAGCTGGTGGGTGGGGTGAACCTGCTGAAGAGTGAGGAGGAAAGGGCTGCATCTGCCAACCAATTAGGCCTATCTCTCCCTCCCTACATGGCACCTTATTGTACTAACCCCAAACCCACCATCCAACTAATATAATTAGATCGAGAGCAAAAATCCTGGGCCACTGGCAGAATGCAAAATAAGGGAGCGATTCATTCTCTTGTAGTGTTAAAAAAAAAATAGAAGAAGGCAATGGTTGAGTGCAGGCCTGTTGTTTTTAGCGGATTGTTTCCGTGAGGCCTGCAGCATATGGTGGTGGAAAAAAGGGCCCTGAAAGGGGCTAAAGAAAAGGGGGCTGGACGCAGCAGTGAAGCTGCAAACAAAACGTCTTGAGTTGGTGAAACGGAGGGCGAATGGTGAGCGCCACACACTCAGGAGTTGTTTATTTAAAAAGCCAGGCAGAATTAATCACTGTCTTCATCATCATCTTTGGCAGATTGAATAATGAGCTATTTTTCACCCAGTGTTGTTTTTTCTCTTGTTTTTTTGATAATTGCCAATCCATTGAGTGGCTTTGACAAAGTGGTCCCAACCACACTCTTCACACTTTGAGTGATGTCTGCACAGCGTCAGTACGCAGTGCTGTACTGCTGGTTCAGGGCCCAGATCCCACACTGTACCCGCTGCACTGTGTAACAGGCAATTTGGAGTCGACTCTTGGGCTTTCTGAAAAGACGCAGATTGTGTTGCTTGATGCAAAGGCCTGCTTTGAACTACATGACCAAGCCTGCCACCTTGACAAGACAGTTGCTGCTTGGGTCATTTGCATCTCCCTCTTTCAGGCTGTGGTTTGAGACCCTGCGTTGTAAGCCCCGGTGGGTGAATTCAACCTCCTTGAATAGCAGCCCGAGGCCATTGAGAGTAGCTTCGTGTATCCAGGCCGTGTCTTTGGCAGACACAAACAAGGGCCTTCAAAGATCTCCTCATTTATTTAGACGAAGTCCCAAAGGCTTGTTCCAGTCCCCAGCCCCCTCCTCGTGAGGCTATCAGATGTTTCCCTGCTACAAGGAGGGCAATTTACAAATGTAGGTGTTGTTACAGCACAGATGAGACAACAGGCATGGTGTCAAACAATGGTGTAGCTTGCTGTAAAGCCCGCATTGTCTTGCTAATTGAGAGGATCAGGTATAGAAGTTTGTCTTAGTCCACTGGTTAAAGGTATGGTGTGACATTAGAGAAGTCCCTGCTAGCTTTGAGTTACTGTTTCTCTGCCTGTGCTGGCGCTGAAAGGGCACTGTTCCATTACCATATGTGCCTGTGGTCACATGCGGCTTAATTTGAGCAATGTGATTGCACAATCCGTCGTAGATGATGGAGTAGTGGGGTTTCTGTTAGTTTACCATTTGAGTAAACACAGTCCCCTTAAATGCTTTCTTTCTGATTTGTATTAGTTTTTAGGGAACCATTGCTAGTAACGTCAGGTCACGGTTTTTAATTAGGCCAAAGGGGGGTAGGGGTGTAAATTAATAAACAGAACATCCAGTATGTCTTCAGAAAGGGGGAAAAAGTAGATCGGTCTCATAATACTTTTACTTCTTTTTACTAAGCTCCCACAAGCGTGTTGCTAGCCGCTAGCCGTCTATGGTCTGGCCCATCTGCTCGTAGCCTCAGATAGGCATCAGGCCTGGAGGACAGGAAGGCAGAAGATGGTCTTGCAGTGTAAAACACAGTGCTGGAGTGTTGAACAGGCCCATCCCCGTCTCTCCCGGACTGAACCCTGGCTGGCTGCACTTTGTCTCTGTCATGGGGAGAGATGTAGAAGGAGAAGTTTAGCGGGCCTCCCTCCCCTCCTCTCCTTCGCCGCGGTCCATAACTCTTCAACTGGACCGGGGGAGCTGAGCCCAGAGGCGGTTCTCCCCTGGCCTGCGCCGCTCGCCACTCTCAGCACCTATTATGGTCATCGGGCCCGGGGCCCTGTCAGGCCCTGCTGCCTTTTTGATTCACCGCTAGCCTCAGATTCCGCCCCGCATTTTTTTTTTTTTGCTCTTTCGCCGTGTCCTCAACTTCCAGATAGGAGATAAAATATCCATAAACAGCACTTGAAAGAGAATGTAAATGTTTATAGGCTTCCTGCGAGACTTATCTGATATTGTTCTTATTTATATGTCGGGGCCAGTTGATTTGGAGGCAGACGGGACCGGCCGAATTGGAGCCAAATGGCTTTAAGTGCTGCCTCGGTGCAGCTTTGCCAATGGCTGCGGGGTAGGGGGGTGGAAAGAGGGGGAGATTTAAGTGGACAGTTGGACGGTGGAGAAGCTAGCCGGTGACACCAGGCTGGAAAGAATGCATAGACAATACAGCGCTGATTCAACTCTGGCTGCCAAATCATTGGCAAAACTTCACCTTGCGAAGGCCGCTACCTGCAGCTTAAGGGTGCGTGGGAGATGGCGAACGTCCTTCTGCTCAGTGGCTGATTTCTTATTCATTCATTCATTTATTTTTTCAATCAGACAACAAGAAGAAGTTATGAGGAGCATTTTCCATTTCACTGGAGTCATTATTTAGATTGGCCACATCAGGCCAAAATCCCGGCTACTTCAGCTTGGGCTCTTGGGGCCAGATTTGACCCCCTCATGGTTGTGAACAGCGCTCAAAGCCACACCAATTTCCCAGAGAGCTCAGGCATGCAGTAAATCAGTGCCGTGCTGCCGTGGTGCAGCATGGAGAGTGGCTGGGTGGGAGGCAGTTGTGTGGAGAGCTCAGTGTTGACGTAGGCGGAAGGATCGCACTCTTAACATTGCCGTCGCTCTCCTATTGATGAGTCAGTGCATGCCCTGAGCCCAGAGAGCCACACTCACACTGAGAGGCACGTAAATGGATTTTTAGGGGAATGGATTTGTACGTTCACATGTGTATGTGCACGCTTGCCTCACATTATTTCCTAAAAAAGGCCACAGTCTTTTTTTATTTTCCATTTTTGCAGGTGCTCTATCTCTCATGTAGAAGTCGTATAGGTCACCTATAAGTAATTGTTACACCCAAAATGTGGATATTAAAAAAGTACACCTTGAAAAAAAGCAGCCACAGACATTTACATTTACAAGTATTCATTTAGCACATGCAGAGCACCTTGCAAAATGTACCAAACAACTGAAGCCAAATTGAAATGATGTGCTCAAATATTCTGCAAGGATCTATGAGGCCTTATTGTAGCTTGACATAGTTAAATAAATACAAATGTCGATCTTGAGGACAAGAAGTTTTTCTTGTCTCTTTTTTTTCAAAAAACACTTTGTCTCCCCTTTTTTAGTGGTGTCAATGCTAATGGCATTAATAATGTGGCAATGCACTATATTATCTACACCACTAATTTTTTTAACGACATTAACTAATTTTCACTGAACGATCTGTAGTTACATCCTTAAGCCCAGCTGCTCACACGGTGCATATTGCTATGATTGACTCTGTGACTGTAGCCCTCTCTTTCAAATATAGCTTTTGAATGGTTCATTTAATGGCTCTCTTGATAAAAATTTTATCCAGCTACTGTCCAGCTGCTGCCATGGTAAATTTATTTATCATGGATGCTGGCAATATCAGTAAAGTTTGCACGGACGCTTCGAGCAGACTGCACTGCAGAGTGCTTGTGAGAGAACTATGGATGAATCAATGCACAGCAAACAAAAGCAATAGCAAAGTGGAAAACTGCAGTTTCTCTCAAAACAACTCAATGTATCGGTATAAGAGCAGTAATCGCAGAGCTGCTTGAATGTGCAGCCACTGTGGTTCTCATTAGATGTTAATGACATAAATTGGAAACTGTGTTCACTTTATTTTCATTTTCACCCTGCATTCATGTGGTCCATTTGAACTCTTCACACAGTGAAAATAATCATATTGAATTATTAAAAGTAATAAATACATTCTGATCCTTATTTTGTCCACCTATGCGGCTATCACAATATACACTGCTTTATAAATAGGAAAAAATCTTTCTTTAGGACAAAATTGTGAGCAAATGCAATTAATAGCAATTAACTACACAAAAAATGATGCAAAATAATGTAATTAATCAAAATGTATTAGCCTTAGATTTTTTATGGCTTAAATTTTAAAGGTTATGTACCAGTGAAAAACATTTTTTTCACTTTTTTTAAAATAAGAGTTTGATATAGCATGTAAACATTAAAGTTTCAAAGCACACAGTTCACTCTCCAGTATATGTATATGTAAACTAAGCTATTTCAAATTCGTTGTTTTTTGTGATATCAAGAGAACCAACACATTTGCATTCACGTTGAATTTATGAGAAGTGTTTCAGGCTGGACTGCTTTTTGAAAGAGACAGGATACAGGGCAGCTAATCAGATCAGAGTTAATTTACTTATTTCAGACTTAAAGGCATGGTAACAAAAACAGCTTGTTTAATTCTAAGGGAGAACAGAGAGTTTGGAAAATTGTAAAAGTGAATTTTAGCTTTTTTGGTACATAAAACCTGCACAAATATGTCATAAGTGAATTTCAGATAAAAAAAAAATATGATGTATGATATGGGCCTTTAAATTTTGAACAACATGAAACAGACCAATAAAGATGTACCAAAACTGTTAATTGTGAAATTGAGGGAGAACAGAAATCTCTTGGATGCAAGCAGCTCCACTGATATCTGTCCCTCTAAAAGCCAGTGTGCGTGATGTTGTTAGCTGTGCGCTCAGGCCTGGACGTGTGTCTGACCAGCCCTGACTCTGATCTCCCTCAGTTCAGTAGCCTAGACGTACTGACCCCATGTTTGGCCTTCTCACTTATCACTCATCACAGTGAATTACTGCAGATCAAGTAGTAGTCATATGTCATTGGTGAATGTGTAATTTATTTGCCTCTGTCTTTAAAAGTGATTGTGAGGAAGTGATTTCTTTCTGTGATTTCCTATTTTCACCTACAGATCACAGTGTTTGAGAAGCAACAGGAGGCAGCAAAAGTTTGTCGAGTATATTCATGTCACACCTTGTACAATTAAGAGAGATGAAAAAGATTATGGAACAAGAAAGCTACTAAAGCACATATGAGAAAGCTGCTGAGAGATTGAGTCTTTGACGTTACTTGGGACGTTCTAATGACTCAGGTTGTTCCCATGATAAGCAAGACAGTCAGGCCCGCTTTGCTGTTGTAGCTATTACAGATGGTATAGGTCAGGGTGTGGTTGTTTTATCAAACATGCTGAGATGACTAATCAGTCCTAGGGCTATATGGCATATGAAAGGAGAATCTTTGTACAAAGCAAATACAGGAATCTTGTAAAACCAGTGGGAAGCCCTTTATGCTTCGAAAACGCTGTACAGCTCCTCTAAATGCTATACTTTAATTCTTGAAGAATGGCACCTTTGCTTTGATAAAGAGGGGTTTGGGGTGTAAGGGAGTGCAGTGTTACGCGGGAGCAGAGGGAAAAGCAGGACCTTACACACAAGTGAAGAGATACGGGCTGGGTGGACTGGATGTTTATCACACCCGTATCCGATAACCAGGCAAGTGTCTTCTCTCCAGTCTTTATCTCATCCTATCTGTGTCAAAATCTGCAAGCTGATATTTGCCGAGTGTTTGCTTAGGCGTTTGAATTGTGTCTGGTAAGTCAGACAAGAAGTATTGCATGTCTTTTAGGATGGACCAGAGTGGTGCATGAAAAATAATCTGCCTATGTGTACGTCTATAGTATCCAGGGACAGGGGACGTTTTAAGTTAGGGGTCCTGAAATTGTTAGCTGTATACATGAACTCAGTGACATAATACAAATTGATAGATTTTAAGTGCTTTGTATAATTTACTTCAGACAGAATGTCTGACAACATGCTGTAATATAGTGAGAGACAACAATATACACATACAACTGACACATCAAACCGCTGATATACACCCTGTTCACTCTGCACTCTCATTCTGAATGAACTTTTTGCAAATGAGCTGAGTGGCAGCCAATCAGATTGTTGATATGTGGCACAGCAGCCGATTGTGTCACAGGCAATAGTCATATGTTGAGATTCAACACTCACATACACACTGAAGTGGGAGGACGGTTGAAAAAACAATTCATTTATCTAAAAAAAAATTTTAAAACAATATTAGGCTGCAACTCGGCATACACTCTCACTCTGGACACCTAAATCTGCTTGCAGAGAAAAATTACTGCAGAAAAAATATACATAAAAATACAGACTCCACTCTAAAACAAGCACACATAGGTCTTAACTGCAGTAAGATTATTTTAAAGGTGTTCTTTTATTTTTCTCTTAATTATATCTAGCAGTTGCAGAGTTGTAGCTAGACAATCCTGAAATCTGGGGTTGCTGCAGCCCACTCAGCACCCCTACTTGTTGCGTGCCTACATTCTCAGAAATAAAGGTATGAAACTGTCACTGGGGCATTACCCCTCTTGTCACTGGGGTTATACCCTCAAGGGTACATCTCAGTACCTTTAGTCAGGGAACATGATAAATGTACCTCTGCAGTACCTTTATTTCTAACAGTGTATATGTATGGAACTTCATTTTTCTTTCTTTTTTCTTTCTTTCTTTCTTTTTTCACCATTTGCTCCCACACATAGTCCGTACTTGGGTGCCCCCCCCAAAGTCTCGTTCTCAGTTTCTGTTTCATCCCTTTTAAACATTTCAGTGACCTAAACCTTCACTTTTGCCAAGTCCATCTATCTATCTGTATGCTTGTGTAGGTCATTTTTCAGATTGAAACAGTTCCCTGCAAAGTTTCTTTCCTAAATCTCTGAAAGTAGCAGAAATCACAGACCACAAGGTCACAAAACCTAATGGTATGTGGAGCTGCACTCTGCACTTGCATGATACTATGCAAATCTTTGCCTAAGGTGCTGGTTGGGTGGTGGCAGGCCTAATTTCCTTGACTAGCACGTTGCTGTGTGTAAGATCTAATCACATCAGAGGAAGGTTGAGAGCACAGAGGCAGCGTATTACCCTCGCACTGACACCAGGCCTTATCACTGCACACACACCGTCCCCTTCACTCCCCTCCAATTCTGCTCCTTCGGGTTAAATGGTGAAGAACGTTGCTTTAAAAACAGATTACTTTTTCCTGCTGTGACTAGGCAAGGTTTTCTCTTTTTTATTCTGTCCACCCTCACCCCCCATCTCCACGCATTGTGCTGCATCTCGCCATGAAATATTCATTCAGACAATCAGGCATGTAATGCCTCTGTGTTTTTGTCCTTGTTCTGCGTGGTTAGCTGTCGGGAGTAAGGTGAGGGGAAGAATAGTATTCTGCATGTGTGTGTGTGTGTGTGTGTGTGTGTGTGTGTGTGTGTGTGTGTGCTGGGGAGTGGCCTAGCTTCGGATTTGTCCTGTCAAGAATTTTCTCTGAACAAGGGTGAATTCTTGTTGAGCGTGAATTCTTTTACAAACGGTAATTCTGTCTCCTACATGTTTGATCTATACAAGATGTGATGTAAAGTAGCCTTTTGTATTTATGTAATTTTCTTGTTAGTTTTACTCAGATAAGGAATTTGTAAGTGGTCTGGAAAATACCCAAATCATGAAAGACAGCCTTTATTTGAGAGTGACTGCTTTAATGGTGCACCTCGACAACTTCTTTAAGCACATGTACACAAGCCATTATTGTTTCCAGATGTTAGAAACTTGCTTACTTGTTTTTTTGTTCCAACAAAGTAGCACACAGGTTCTGCCTGTTGTTGGCTTTCCTTTGTTGTGTTGAGTTAAAACGCTGCATTAACTGGCCTGAGCCTGAGAACGAGGTGACTGTGCCTTCTTTAGAGAAGCTATAGCCATGTCGCAACGTTGTGTGATTTTTACTCAGAGGGGAAATGCATCTGAGGCTGCGGTTTGTCGTCGGTTTCACACTGTAGCAGCAACGGTTCACTATGAATCGTAGGAAAATTGTTGCACCACAGCAGGGGAATCAACGTGATTTCGAGTTTTTGACTTTTTTCTTTTCTTTCCTTTTGTTTTCTGTAAATGCCATATTGTCATTTCAAATGCCCAGATTTTAGTCACCCGCCCCCCAACCAACAACTCAAGGCCTCAAAGTCTCGGAACCTTCTTATCTCTGGAGGTGTGCCACAGTGACGGCACGTTTGCTCGCAATTAGCAATTTCCTCCTGGCCAGGAGAAGGAGGGAGGTGGCAGTTTGTGGAGAACAACTCTCGTAACCATTTCAGTCGCCAGGTCGAAAGAAGGAAATGAAATCTGTTGTCCTGCCTGCAGGGCTGGCATAAGTGTCTGAAAGTCCTTCAGAAGCGTTCAGAACCTTCATCGAGTAGCTAGAAAGAAAGTCCATTTGGTGCTACGTCCTCAACAGTGCTAGATCGGAGGTGAAGCTGGAGAACAGAGGTGCCCCAGCAGAAGTGATTTCCCATCAGCAGCACATGGCAGCACATTGGGCAACATTGCCATCGCGTCAGGCTCTTTCCTGTTGCTAAATGCTCATATTTTTAGGTGGAAACTGCTGCTTTGTTTTTTGGAGTGTTTCACAAATGTGAAGCGTTGGTTCCAACCTGGCCCTGATGTAGGGCTGCATGATATGGACTAAATACAACGTCGTGATTCGATCGTGATAGCAATATGACAGGCAGTATATTAGAAACACATTGGTGAACGCTTGATATGACAGTTTAAAGACTGGGCTGCATTATTTTGACCAAAATTATTTACATTTGTTGGAAAACATGAATCTTTTGATTTGATCAGAACACCCACAGAAACTCATCTGGAATGGAGATTTGGTCAAGATGCTCACAGCACACAATAAAGCAACTCTGTGATTTGTTAGCAGGCTCATTTACATACCACAGCTTTCTGCAGTATCTATATATTTGTATATGAAGCATTTTGTTCCATAAAACACCACTTTCATGAGTTTTATTTTTCATGATAAATGTTGTTGGGAGTGGACTTTACACACATAAGATACAGAAAATCTATGTAATGATTAAAACCACCTTTATTCAAGAAATAAAAATGTCTTTTAGACAAAGTATGTTACATGAAGCTCCTCAAACTATAGGTTTATGTTATAAATACTACAGAGGCCAACATTGTGATAACATCTCTCGTTTTAACAGATAATGTATCTATACTACTGTTAAAACGTTTGGAATCACATGTTTCAACTAGTTAATTGTAACCTGAAAAAAGAATGTTGGATGTGTCCAGACTGATGAACAGAGCTGTAGATGATTCAGTAAAGACTAAGAAAGCTGCTTAACACTGGGTATTAAGTTGTAATAAAATTAATAACATCCAGAATGCCTTGCATTTGATAAGAGGTGATCAAATCTGAAGGCAGGTAACACATTAAGGAATTACTGTAAATCGATAAATACAGTATATAACTTATCATTTGGTAACTTTTTGGTGTTCTCAGAAACATGAAATATCACATAAAACATCTTAATCTGTCTAACCTACTACTAAAGGAAAGTATACACTTTACACACTGACACACATTTTTAAAAGTAGGACTACAAGTTCCTACATTTTGAAAATGTTAAAATGTCACTTATGTTACAAATGCAGTCCAGTAAACCCTCTGCTTTTCCAGAATATGGAATGAATATATTGTGCAGCCCTGTCCGCCCTACACGTGTTGTTGTTTTCCCTGCTCTAACACATCTGATCAGCTAATTAACAAGCACTTCCTGTGTTGAAGTGGGTGTGTTAGTGCAGGAAAACAGTAAAATGCACACGGCAGGAGTACTACACTGCTGCAAAGGAACCTTTCTGAATAGAGGAACTGGTGTAAAGTGAGTGGGTGAGAGGTGAGAAAGACCAACTTTCAACCCCCCCCCGACTCTGCCAAGGGTTAAGTCTTTACAGTTGTAGACAGAGATGCAAGTAGTAGAGTCAAATTTTAATGGAAAATTTTGAAAATTTGTTTCTTTCTTATTTTTATGTAATGAAAGAAGCCAGCTCACCAATTATTTGATGTTTAATCAAAATCACTTTAACGGCCAGGCACACACACACACAGAGTCTATCTACTTTCTCTCTCTCTCTCTCTGTCCCTGACATGACAATTTTACATTTGTATTTTGTCAAAGCAACAATCATATGTACATACATACCTAAATTACATATTTTATATATATATTTATATATATATATATATATATATATATATATATATATACACATATGTAGTGTGTGTGTTGGTTTACGCAAGTTTATCAAGATATATATCGAGACTAAATCAAAACTCTCTCTTTTACTCACTCTGCTTATCTCTTTCTCTTTTTGTTGTATTTTCCCTCTCTTTCTTTTTTCTCTCTATCTTTGCTCATCTGTCTTTCTTTCTCTCTCTCTGCTTATCTCTCTCTATCTCTGTATCTCTCTACTTGTCTTCCTTGCTCTCTCGCTCTCTCTTTCCCCTCTCTCGGTATCCGTCTCTCTGTATCCTCCTCTCTCGGTATCTCTCTCACTTTCTCTCCCTGTCTCCCTCTCTCTATATGCCTATATCTTTCTCCCTCTCCCTCTCTATATTTTTGCTTATCTATCTCTGTCTTACTTTCTCTGTATCCCTATATTGCTCTCTCTCCCTGTCTTTGCCTGTGTCTCTCTCTCTCTCTCCCTCTCTCTGCCTCTCTCTCTCTCTCCCAGCGCGTGATCTCTGGCCTGGCTGGCAGCTCCAGTGCTCTGATCAGAGGAAGTGGAAGGGAAGCAGTTGTTGTGTGTTGTCTCCGGTTCCAGCGTGCGCTGATTGAGTGCATGGAGGCCAGGTCGCTGAGACAGGAGGAGGGGGGAGGGGTGCAGGGGGCGGGCCACGAGGGCAGGGGCGCGGGGTGTTAGAGAAAAGGAGCCTCCAGAAAGGCCCTTCTTTTAGTTTTTTGCCTTTAATTACCGCTCACTGCTGTGCTGCCTTTGAAGTGCGTGAATTAGGCAGGTAGTTGTGAAGCAGTGCAGGGACGAGGGTGACTCCAGTATAGCGCAAGCTGACGTCACGTGCTGAATGAAAGGGCCGCATTGTTGCTGGTGTGTGCAAACTGCTGAGGAAAAGTTTCTCCCCTGAATGTGAAGTGATTTCCATGCAGGGCTTTTCAAAGCTTTTCAGTCGCGCTCCTGAATTCAGTCACTCGCTAAAAGAAGATGAAGCTTTGCGCAAATCACACTGATAAACCCCGCTTATCTGCATTCGTGTTGTGCACGGTGTTGTGGTTTTTACTTTCTCATGTTGGACTTGTGAAACGTGTTGCTAAAGTCGTTTCTGTTCTGAGCCGTGTGGCCTGCTGTAATCTCTTACACTTGCGCTTCTGATGAGAAGATATACAGTCACACCACCAGTGAAAAGTTTGGACACATCTGATTGAGTTTAAGACACTTTCACTTTAAGGCTTACGCTCAAACCCGTACTTATTTCACCAGCATAAAATATAAATAGTTGTAATATAAATTCTGTTTATTTAGCTATTTATAATGTAATGGCATTGTATATTTATTATGCTGTTAAATTACAGATAAAAAGAATTGACACGTCCGTATGAAAATATTTCTAAAATTTTAAGGCCCTACATTATGGGTGTATCAATGCTTCATGATATTGTGATATTGCAATACAAAACTGAGGATGTGAAGATGTGCATCATGGAGATGTGGTGGTGCATCATGGAGAATGTAATACAACTGCATTGCAAACGCCAAGTCAATCACCAATCAATACCTCACTCCAGCACTCCTCCCACCTCCTATTGTTATTAGCATGTTATACAGCAACATGATTACAGTCATCGTTTTTCTTCATTCAAATTTAGTTTAAAATATTGTGAAAAAATCCAGTCCATAAATGCCACATTAAGCTAAATAGCTTGTTTTGAGTTCATTTTTGTGATGTCATAACAGCTAGCACAATTACATATATCAGCTTACAGCAGTTTAACTCGTCCATTCCCATTGCAGTTATAATAAGTGTTTCATCCGTGCTTTTTTATGGGTCACCAAACACGGCAACCAATCAGAAAGAAGCATGAAGCGCAGTAACAAAAACAATTTGTTTAATTCTAAGGGATAAAGAGAGGTTAGAAGATGCATTGTGACTCTTTGTGGTGCACAAACCCACACACACTTCATAAATAGACCTAAATACAAGGAAAATGTAGAATATGGCCCCTCTTTTTTGAAACTCTCCCCCAACAAGTAGTTGTCAGCAGCAAACAAGTGCTCAGCATATGTGAAACTTCTTCAAGCCTCTTAGAAAAGTGTCCCAGGTGGCTCCTCGTGAAGCTGCTTGAGAGAATGCCAGGAGTGAGTAAAGCTGTATTGAGGCAAAAGGGGGCTTTGAGTAATGTAACATTTAATGTACAAATTTACAAATTAAAACCTAAATTTTAGGATTTTATGATCTGTTGATTTGTCATTTATTTGATAACTATACAATCCAGCATGTGTTCTTCATACTTTTAATATATTTAGTCATGATTGAATTATTCTTATAGCAATTACTCTATAATAATTATTGAATTATTTTGGTTATTCTAAAATATGTTAAAGGGTAGAAATAAGGAAAGCCCGATGAGAAGGTGTGTGCAGACTTATGAGTGCTGCTGTGCCTGACCGTGTGTAGAGCTGAGTGAGAGTGCATTGGTGAATCTGAGGGTTTTGGAGCAGTGAGGAGCTCTTGCCCAGGCCACGCTGCTGAAGGCACAGTTCTGAGCAGCCACTCTTTGATCTGAATGTGTGCTCATGAATAAACATGACTTGTCTTGCTTGTGTGAGGAGTGAAGAGGGAGAGAGAGGGAGAGAGAGAGAGGGAGAGAGCTGTGTTTTTTGCATTGTGCTTGATGACATGCTACATAAAAAAAGTCACAGAGAGGCAGTTAGTCACGGACACTTCTTATTGAGCATGGCATCTTTTCACACTCGTGCAAGGAAGAGAAAAAAAACAGTAGTAAGAAGAATTATGGGAAAAGCTCTTTATTTTTGACATGTCATCCCCTCCTCCTCCTCCTTTAGTCCATCAGCTTTCACTCTCTTTCCTCTCTCTCCCTCTCTCAAACCCCCCCTCTCTCTTTCTCTCTTTCTCTCTCTCACACTCTCCCTCTCTCTTTCTCTCTCTCACACTCTCCCTCTCTCTCTCACACACTTTCCCTCTCTCAAACTCCCTTTTTCTCCCCCTCTCCCCAGCAAATACTCTCGCCGTCTCTCTCCTTTTTTCTGTTCTTCTCTTTCTGTTTCTCTCTCTTGTTTTTCCTTCATTTCTTTCACTTTCTCTTGTCATTTCTCCATTGTTCTCTCTTTTCCCCTATTTCGCTGTCTCTCTCTTCCCCCTCTCTCTCTCTCTCTCTCTCTCTCTCTCTCTCTCTCTCTGTCCCTTTTTCCTTGATTTTTTTCACTCTCCCTCTTGTCATTCCTCTATTTTTGTCTCTCTTTTCCCCTAGTTCTCTGTGTGTCTCTCCATTTTTTTCTCAAACTCTCTCTCTGTCTCCCTCGCTCCTTTTTATGTCATTTCTCTCTCTCTCTCTTTCTCTCTTATTTTTTGCTTCATTTCTCTCTCTTTCCCTCTTTTCCTTATTTTTGTCTCTGTGTATCTCTCTCTATTGCATTTTCTCTCTTTTTCTTTCCCTTTTTCTCTGTCTTGCTTTCTCTTTGTGTCTCTTTCTCACACTCCTTTTCTCCCTCTTTTCTCAAATTACACACAGATTAGGGTGACAAGTCTTTCACTGACAGTGACTGTATCATCAGACCATGTGGGCTGAACATCAAACTGCTCTCTCCGTGTGTTTGCGAGTGTATGTGTGTGTGTGTGTGTGTGTGTGTGTGTGTTTGTGGACCTCTTCAACACAAACATGCAGGACTGAAATCCCGATCATGCCCCGCAGGCCTTCAACTCTCTGTCAGCTTCAAAGGCTGTGTGGTGGTTTAAGAACACTAAAGCGGGACGGAGAGTGTGGGCAGGTGGAGAGAGTGTCAGAGCGGGCAGATATTGCCTCGTGCTGGAAGTGCACATTTCTTAAAGTTTTTTGCTTGACCCTCGGTCCATCTCGCTCCACACTTCCATTTCATGCCTCGCTCAGAGCTGTGTGAAATAAGTATCACCCCTGGCTCGCCAGTGCAATTCCCTAAATTTCATACATCACCTCTGACATGCGTTAGCGCCTGGTTTTGAAGTCTCTGTTTGGGCTGGGAGGATTGTGTGTGTAGTTTCCGCTTCTGCTTGTAACTCAGTCTGATAAAGCTCAGCTTTTACTCCAGATTTATTACACGTTCAGAAGAAGTCTTTTTTGGAGTGATTTTTTTCTTTTCCTTTTTTCTTTTTCTCCTCTCTTGCGCTCAGAGATTTCCGAGTGTGTGGAACACCGGGTGTAGTGCAGAGTGGTGTGTGTCGGGACGTCTGCGCGGAGACAGATTTTGGCAATCTGGGCCTCCTTCAAAGACCTCAGTGTTGCAGCGGCAGTGTTGGATTTATTCTTTCACTCTCTCTCTCTCTCTCCCTCTCTGAGTGTGAGGATAGGAGGAGATTAGCATGCAGTTCTGCACTCACTGTCTGTCTACGTATGTGTCTCTTTCTCTCTTTCTCTCTCTTTACTTTCTCTTTGTGTCTCTCTCTCTCCACGTCTCTTACACTCTCTGTTGTCTTTCGTCTCTGTACTTCTGCCTTCACATCCCTCTGTCTGCTTATCTATCTTATGCTCTTTCTTTCTCTTTCTCTCTCTGTATCTCTCTCTCTCTCTCTTTGTCTCTCTCTCTGAGATCGTATGTATGAAGAAAGCTGTCTCCTCACAGGCCTGTCAAGTAAAAGTCCTGGGAGTTATTTCGGTCTCCAAAGAGGCTCTGAAGTGAGAAGATATCTCCTCAGCGCTTGTTTACATTAGAGACTGAGGCTTTGCTGAGCGCCTGCCTATAGCTCTCTATGCTCCTTATTTGATTTCCAGTGCTCCAGCGCAGGATTGGCTCACTTTGGAGCTGCCACAGTACTGAACATACAGGATAATCAGAGGAGACACTGCGAGGATGTCTTTGTTGCACACTTCTTTTTTGGAAAGGCAGGATAGAAGTGATTCAGTGGCAGCACGAGCAAGTAGCAGTACTACCTAAAAAAACAAAGAAATATACAGTAGTCAAGAATAAAGCAACCGGAGACCACAGAACAATAAAATCAATAAAATATACATATGGATTTTGAGATTCATTAACTGTGATTATTTATGTTCACAGTTAATTATCACATGCACCAAGTAAGCTTATATTAAATGTTGCTGTAACTGTGTATAATTTTTTGTACAGGTCGAGTCAGTCCAGTGTGCAGGCCCAGGCCGGCAGTTCGTAATGATGCTGTGCTCAGTGCATACTCATAGGTAGGGATGAGTGTCATCTGGAAGTTCCATTTCCACTGATGATTCCTCAAAACAGTCCTGGGGCTGTATCACAGAAACCTACTAGCTTTAGTCCTAATTTCCTAAGATCTGACAAGCTGAAGATAAGAGTTTTCACAAATTCATATTACAGAAGCCAATCCTGTCTTAATTTAGGAATTATGTCTTATTTTACAGCATCTTATCTCAAGTTAGGGAATCCTAATCCACTCATTCGAGGTCAATTATCAATTAGCATATCTGTTACCAAGCAGCTAATGATACGCACAGCTGAGACGTAAACATGTAAGCAAGATAATGTAACAAAAGTGTAACAGTTAGCTAAACAGCTACTGGTGTAAAAAAGTAACCTTGATGAAAAATATGAAGGATGTTGTCACTGCGCCTCTCCCACTGTTTAAATTTACCAAAGCCAAGCAGTCTGTTTTTTTCACTGTGCTATTTCTCCTAATAAACAGCCACATGTTCAACACTGTTCCTTATTATTCACTGCCATTGCAGCAGTATTTTATGTGGCAAGTTTTAATTTTGTGACTTTAACACAAACAGGTAAAGAGAGGGTATATAAATGAACAGAAGGCGATAGAAGTCCGTCTTTGATCTTTTGAACCGTGTGGTTAGAAAAAAATCACAGGTTTGCAATATGACCAAATGTAACATCATACGCTAGGCATTGGTAGTGATTTTGTTGGAAATTGAATCAGATGCTTGAAACAAAATTTAGGGTACCTTTAGGGTTAGTTAGTACAGGAGTTAGGAAATTTTGTCTGGTTAGGACAGACGGTAGCAAACCCTACTGACAGGACATCATCAAAATATTCTTCTGAACAGTTTGTGAGCACCTGTAGCATCTTCTGTAACACTTCCTCCCTATTTGGTGACTGGCTGAAAGTTTCTCTCTTTGTTTCTGTGGGAATGCAGGTGCATTTCACTATAGTATAAGATGGCAGGGCACATTTGAGCTTTTGACGGTGGAAGAATCTTCACTAAAAACTTCTAGCTGGAGAATTTTAAATTTTTCTTTTCCATTGTTAAAAGTTGTTAAATCTGCATGAGCAGCTTTAAAACCCAAAGTAATCAACGTTTCTGTGTTGTTAGCCTTTTAAAACTAACCAGCTCACTTTATCAGGATGATTAATAGAGTGTGCAAGTGAGAGGAAAAAGGTCTTTTTCTCCTTCTGAGACTCAACAGTCATCCGTAATGTGCACATACATTACATCGACATGCAGCTAAAGCATGGTTATCCTGATCTAGAGTCCTTTTTTCATCAGCATAGGCAGATTTTATCCCAGGGTCAAATTAGCGTGACACATGGCTACACGGTGAGTGTGCATGAATGTGTGTTTCTCTCAGAAAAGTGAGAGAGGTGTGTGGCGGGGAAGCTGAGTCATAGCCCGATTCCTCCTCTTGACATTTGGCTTAATGATAATTAATTGCAGCCCGTCTATCTTGCATCTCGTCTGTGTGTTTTCCATAGACCCTACACATGCTCGTCGCGTTACTACTCAGACACTAATGTGATTTATTCTTAATGGTCCAAATGAGATTAAACACCAGAGGGAGACAGGCTGGGGCGCTGCGAGCGCTGTTCCACCGCAGACTCCATGGCAGTGACATCATACGGGACAGGAGGAACAGTGAGGGAGAGAGACGCTGCAAGGTGGAATTGTGGGATTGGCGGGGGAAACACTTTTATGGCAGCGTGCTCTTAGACGTGACCGCACACACATGGTATGCTAGGCCGACTAGAGAGGGGGCCACTTGCCATGTGTGCTGCTCAATGTACCATTGTTTTAAGCAGGGGAAGGGGGTCGTTGCACTTAAAATGCATTTTTGGTTTAAGTATCAGAAGCACTGAGTTTTAGTCTTACAGAGGTGGTTTGGCAAAAAATGAAATTTATACTTTTTTCTCCTTACCCTAAAAGTAATCGATCAACTAAGACATGCTTGTTTTTTTAAGTTTGCTTCTTTAGGTTTGCACTGGAGCAGTGAGTCTAATGGAGCTAACAGATAATGGATCCTAGAGATAGTGCTGATCTGATACCCAGTATCAGTATTGGGTGGATATTAAGAGAAAATGCTGGATAGAATATCATAGGAGAAAAAAGAGTGAATCAAATTGTATCCTGTAACAAATCTAGTCTGACATAGAACAAAATAGTTGTTTTCAATAAAAGTAGATAATTTTAAAGCTTAGTAGTTTCAGCCATTATTGAAAATTTCTATATCAATATCGGTAACTGAAAAAGGTGGTATTTTGGCGTCTCTAAAGAACCATTCTCTAGTGGAGGCATCATGTCAACTGCGTGCCTAAATCATCACACACTTGCCTTAAAGTACTATGAGTCGTTAAAGGGGAATTCCACTAATTTTTTAAAAATTCTGTATGGTTATATCATTAAGATGTAAAGCAAGCCAAAATGTCTGAAGTGTTTAAAACCTTAAAAAGCTTAACAGAAAGTTATTACATGAAATCTCTAACATGTAGGTTTACTTGTAGCATTGGATAGTAAATAAAATGGCTGTGTTTGCACCGTAGACATTGCGACCTCTGGCTCCTTTCACCACCATTTTAAAGTTAGCAAGTTTCTCCAAAAGTGACTTTGTTGTCCGATAGTCACATTAAAACACTCTGAATTCATTTTTGGATATCTCAATGATCCAGGTATGCAGAAATTTAGAAATATTGATGGAATTTCATTTAAATACTCCTTATGTGGTTTCTGACATTGAATGACACTTGGGCGTTACGAAAGTTAAATTGGACGTTACATATTACAATAATAACAGCCATCTTTTATATGTGTTATTTCATCATGCAAATTGTATGATACTAACAGTTATAATAACCCTCTGTTACTTAGCTACATTAGTTTTGTAGCTCCAGTGTAAAACTAAAGAAGCGATGTTCAGACACTAAAGTTGTCTTAGCTGATTGACCACATTTGAGGTCAGGGGAAAACAGCATTAGTTTCAATTTTTGCTGAAGTAGTCCTTAAAGTGCTTTGTCTTGAATCAGAAAGGCTGTTCACACTTGGTAGTAACATCCTTCTCAAGTGATCTGATCATAAGTAAACAGTGAGGCCTGTAGCTTTTCACACCTGGCATTTCCATGCATTGTCTCCATTGATGGGATTTTGTGACACATTTACTATGTCAGTCTCTCGCTGCGTTTGTTTTCAGACAAAAATACTGCAAGTGTGTATTCTTGTGAATGAAAGTTCAGTGTAAACAGTACAAATGCTTAGACCACATGAACTGCTAACGTGACTTGTAAACGGTTGGTAGAAGAGGCAAAAAACTTCAGCTACGCAGCTGCTTTCGTCTCTGCTGCGACAATGCAGCTGATTAAGGCACTGTCGAAGAAGCATCACACTATAAATGTTACATGGTCATGTGCGTTTCTGACCACCTCCGAAGGTAGTTTGAGTGATTGCTTCACAGTGTGTCTCCAAGACGTTTTGTGCCCCACTCACACCTGTAATGCCCACTTACGATCGGATCACCCAGAGCGCATGTTAATGCCAAGTGTAAACAGGCCCGAACTGTATCTGTCAGTGTTGTAGAGGTTTTGCTACTTTGCTGCATGTAACCTGTCAAGTGATTTCTCCAGATTGGCATCAATCAATAGGTCAGAAAGTCTTGTTTTCATTATCGGTAACTCAGGAGTATGTCTTGCCTGGAGCGTGGGTCAGATAGCAAGCTTGTAGTGTCGCATGCTGACATGACATGAAAGCATAGGCAGTTTAAGAGCCAGGCGCAAATAAGGATATGGTTCGCCAAATTGGTGTTTCAGTTCTTTTACATTTCAGTCCTGCCGCCATGATACTAAGAGTGATTCATTTGGTGATGTGGCACTGTATGCTCTGCCGTCTGCCTGCTGCGACAGAAGGCAATCATGTTTTATTTCTTTATCGCTTCAATTTAGGAGGCCAGTAAATAAAAGATGCAAAATGAGTCCCATTGTCTAAGGAGTCTGGAAACTCAATTCTCTGCCTGACTGATCAGGACAGCGCTGTGTGTGTGTGTGTGTGTGTGTTTGTGCGAGGTTGTTACGGAGGCCTTTATTGAGATCCCTCACCTCCTCCCCCTCAGTGGACCTAAAGAACAGGGCTGAATTATGAGGGTCTGCTTGTGGTAATGTAGTTTTAATAAAGCCTCTCGCGGCCTGAGAGCTGAGTCCTGGGCCGCTCCATGGGGTCCTCCAGCTGGAGATGGGACCTTTGCTCTTCCCCCTGAGGCAGAACGACTGTACCAGAAAACACAGCAAGACTCTGTTAGACATTGTTAGACACTTACATTAGTGTTCAAAAGTTTGAAATCACTTAGCTAAAATGTGTCCAGTTTCGTTCTGTATACCTTGTATACAGGGATTGCGTTTAAGCATAAGTTATATGCAGAGGATTAGCTGTTAGCTGCATGTTTGGTACCATTCAGTACAAGTTACTTTAGAGCTATTTTTGTCATAAGGGCAGTACAGTTGCCCATCTCATGATAACAAAAGCATGTTTCAGTGCTACCAAGAGTATAAATACATGAGTGTTCAAGCTCATTGGTGTGTTTGGAATTAAGTCATCTCTCTGCATGTGAATCTCTTAATCACTAGCATCATAGTTTTACTATCAGGCTATAACTCTCAATCCACTCTCAAATGGCTGAGGGATGGAAGATTGTGCAGTAAAAGTCTTGATTTACTCACAGCCCTGAGTGCTCCTAATGACCTGGGAGGCCTGCAGGCTAATTTGGAACACCTGGCCTTTGTCTAGGACACGGCCGGAGCCATAGACTGGCAACGATGCCCGGGACCCTTCCTGACACGAATTAAACCCAGCACAGAGAAAAGAGCTCAGCGGACTGGGCCTGGCCCACTAAGGAGATCCCCTCCATTTGTTGTCGTGTGGGAAGAGAGGCAGTGAAACGGGAGCTCCTAAATGAGTTTGACATTTAAGATGACATATTTGGAATTGAGCTGCCTCTTTGCAAATGAGCCTGTCGGTGCCTCAGCTCAGGCTTGCGAGGTTGGGGAGAAAGAACAGGGGACTTTAGCATGACTGGACCATTTTAACAAGATTTATTGCTATCACAAGATGGCTTTCAGGCCATGGCACTTGTACCTGTTCCTCTCGTCACTGTGAGCTTTCAGTGCAAAGTTGATATCTGTCTTTGAGATCATGTCAACAAGTGCTTTTGGCCAAAATCTGTGCATGCATCATCCAGCTAAGCATTTGTTTTGTCTTATATGTTGCAGTTTAAATAAGGACGGTCTGGTACCAAGTATGACAAAGCCTCTGACAATTGCGGTGCATTAAAGGGGAATTTAACTGATTTTTTGTCATTTCTGCATAATTAAGATGGAAACAAAGTCATTCAGAGTGGTTTGAACTTGCCAAGTCAGAAATATTCATAGTTATGGTGAGAGGCATCAGACATCTGCAGAAGTTAATGTCTTTAAAACCTAAAGTAAGAAGGTATTATGTGAAGTTGTTATGAATATGCAGCCTGATGCCTGAGACAATGTTTTATGATAGTGTTGAGATAAGGTTTTGGCCTTAAAACGGTATTTTTACAATCTTAAAAATCATCATATGGCAAAATAGTCTACAAAGAGATTCTTTAAAACATTTACCACTACTTAATCACTATCAACATTAGATGTAGAAACTCATTAGGTTCACTGGTTGCTTTGGAAAGTAAATGAAATGGCTATATCAGTGTTGTAGACATTGTTACCTCTGGTTCCTTTTACCACAACTGTAAAGAAGTTTCTCTAGAATGTAACATTACACATCAAGCTACTCTAAATGACTTTGTTTACATCTCAGCGATTGAATTATGCAAAACGTGTGAAAATCTGTGGAATTTCCCTTTAAGTGGCTGTTTACGTTATATGAATCTACATACACTTTGGAACCATCCACTCATAATGTTAATTTTCAGTCACCTTGAGATAATGTGTGTTTAACGTCTTCGTTTTTCTAGTGCCTTTCAAATCAAAAAGTCATTTCACATTCCTCTCAGCCTGTATTATAATAAGAGAGAAAGAAAACATTGCTTTTGAAAGGAGCCCATATGTTACATCAAACAAAATGCGAACCTGCCTTCTTTTGTTCTTCTGACAGAGCACAAAAGGATGGATCAGGCTGGAGAATATTTTTAGGCTTGTTCATCTTGACTGCTGAGTTTTTGACTTTGTGTGAGCTTCGAGTCACCTCATCGTCAAGTTTGATGGGTGTGCACGCCTTTTGTACGCAAAAGTAATCCACCGAATGCCTCTCTTTTCACCCTGTCACTGGGGTGATGATGAAAAGCCTGTCAGCGGGCGGATTTTCCTCCTGATAAAGTGTGTCACGGTGTCACGTGCTAGCTTTAAATCTTAAAGTGCCTCTGCAAAGGTTGGCACACCAACCTTCCTATCTTGTTAACTGACTGCTCTGAATATGATGCTGATCCACTTGGCATTTTACTTTCCCTCGTACTAAACCAAGGGTGTCAAGCTCTAGTCCTGGAGGGCTGAAGTCTAGCACAGTTTGATGATATTTTCTGCTCAAACTCAACTACAAAAATTACTCAGAAACAGCTGAGGTGAATCATTTAATTTTCCATCCTCAGGTGGAACTGAATTTGGGCATTCCTTGGCCTAGAACCCATCATGTCCAGATTTATGCCATTTTTATTTGTGCATAACCCAGAACCAATTTTGTCTTTGCTTCTCAGTTTCTCTCTTTTAGCATCTACTGTTATGTTTCTACGTACACCTTGGCTACTTGACTCCAACTTGACTTCATTCTGCTTCGTCTTATTTTGAAGAACAGCAGATCAGCTCTTGTAAAACAACTTTACGTGGCGATATTACCCCGCCCTGCGATTCCTTGTGGCACTGGTTTTGTGGTTCCGGACCAGCTGGTTTATGAGGCTGAGATTTTGCCAGCCGAGAAACAAGATGCTTTTTTTGGTGGAAATGTACAGAATGATTAGAGTACCAGCACACTGTAGGTGGAAAAGGGGTATCATTTTTAAAAGGCGTGCATTTGCATGGAAAAATCATCAAGGTGTGATGAACTGAGAGTCTCCAGGACACTGCTGGTCACTGGGGCTGCAACATATAGTCAGCAAAGTCAGTTAATCAATGATAATGTAGACAGAAAAAGTCAAATGCACTGGGGACAACAGAAGGCATAAATGGTTCATCAGTCAATTGAATAATAGTTGATATAATAATGCTTTATAGAAATAATCATTGCTGGTAGGCCTGTGCCCGGTGACGGTTAACTTAGTCACCGCAGTAACAGCCCTCAATAATAATGTTAGAAACTAATTTTTACGCTGGTTTAAAAACCTGTCATTCATTTATTGTTTCATTTAATGCAAATCTTAGACACTAGTATTTCCTCACGTGAACATAATTAAACTTTTAAACCTGTTGGGTAAATTGATAGTCCTACATTATACCAGAAATGCTTATTTATTGCACCTGACATTTTAGATGAAATGTGAGATTTTTCTGTAAACATGGCTGTTGAGCTGCTGTGGTTAAACACACTCGGTGCTGCAGGCAGATATGACGCCTGTACAAAAAGCTGCCTCTGTGGTACGGTGTACATTTTGTGTCGTCCTCACACCACAGCATCAGGTTTCACACATCAGACAAAACAACTTCAGGTCTGGGGAGAAACACATGCATAAAATCTTGTTTTAGCTCTCGTACATCAGGCAAAACAGGCTGTTTTAAGTGCCGTCAGGCGAAATGGCTTTAGAGAAGAAGGCATCAGGCCAAGCTAAGCAGCCTTGGATGGTAAAGTTTGTGTACATTTGCAATTCCATTCATTTTTACTAAATTAACTGCAGTTTCGTGTCCAAATTAAAGATGTTTATATACTACAACCACAGCTTTTACTGAACTGCACTTTAGGTTCTTCTATTTCATTTTCTTTTAAGATGAAGCTTCAACTCACGTAGAATTACTGTATTTGCTCCTGTGTAGTACAGACATAGTTTCTAAATTCCTGCCTAAAAAGTGTTGTTGTTGGTATTATTATTATTATTATTATTATGTAATAAATATAAATAAATATCACCCACCTCCCCACATGGGATTTAACCATCAACTGCATTTTTTCCTTATACAGGCCTGCGTGTGTCCCTTCCACCCTAAACGCATGCAAGTGTTTTGTTTGGGGTCTCTTTTGTGAGTCGCGGTGGAAGGAGCTGTGCCAGGCTGCCCTGTGATTGAGTTGTGGCTCATGTCACTGAGCTGCATTAGTGCAGCTGTAGAATAGCACTTCAGGGACAGACCTGAGCTTGTCTCCTCTACTAATGTATGCAGGCAGAGGCTGCTGTCAATTGACCCCCCCCCTCCCCCTCACTTTTTTAATTAAGAAAATTGATTGTCCCGTCCTCTTCAAAAGGCATATTATACTTTATTAAGTAAGTTCTTGAGTAGGCACAATAACAGATGAGGAGCAGTATAATGTACGGGTGGAGGGGGTACCAGAAAGTGAACCGGCGATTTGAATTGACTGGTACAGGAACGCAGTGAATGCCTAGGGGCTATAAAAGTAGATTATTCTGTCTTTTGATGGGGGATTGGAATAGTAATGTCTTATTTCTTCCCCCCGAAGTTTTAATGTAATTGCGTGGCATATCAAGGATTAAAAACTTTTTTTCTCTTTTACATTTCATGCTAAATCACCTTCTCTGGTGAAGCGCCCTGCTTAGGCGAACTTGTACATCGCTGTGCTTCCTTCTGAAATGAAAAGAGAGAGAGAGTGAAGTAATGAGAAAGAGACAGTGCTTCTGCTTCAGGTAATGAACAGTGCTTTAAAAGATTACTCTGTCTGAAATGTGATTAAAGTTGGTATACAAATTTTTGATGGGGTTACGCTGATCCGGAGTTTATTGAAATAAAAATCCTGGCTAGCCGTTCTTTTTTTCCAGGGGGAGATGGAATGAACGTTGTGTTTATGCACAGCATTCTCATCATTGCCAGCCATTTTAGATCAGTCATCATGGCACTAATGTGGGTTTATCTTGCCCTGCAGATAGTGCTTTAATATGATAGTCTGTGGTGATGCTTTGTGTGATGCCACTAATGATGTGCAGTTTTAGAGCTTTATGACAGTTTAGGAATGCAAGCTTACATGAAAAGAAAATAAACCTCTAACTTTCTGTTAGATATCTCCCATAAGTCACTTTTAATAAAAAATATTGTATACCTTTTTTGTGTGGCGTAGGAAACTCTTCTTTGGAGCGATGTCCTAGCAGAACCACTTTTAGTTGCCTAAAAAACCTTTCAGTTGTGTCTTCAAAGAATCATTTGGGTAAATAAGCAAGTGTGAGGAGCCTTTTTAAAGTTTAAAGGCCTCATATCATGGAAAACCATATTTTCTTCAGTTCTTTAAAGAGTTTGATGTAGCATGTAAACGCAGTTTATGTCCTCCCTGGTCGCAGGTAATGTCCTCCCTGGTCTTTACAATCAGTTAAAGGAAACTAGACCGAAAACCTTTTTTGTGATCTCATGAAAATGAGTGCATTTACTTATATCCATCTATTCAGAATACAATGGTTTAGATCTGCCCATTTAGGCTGAAGTTATAAGGAGTGTTTCAGGTTGGACTGCTTTTTGAATGAGGCACAATAGGTGGACAAAGGTCATTTACATAAATCGGTCTTAAAGGCTTATTGAGAAAACCACTTATCTAGTGATAAAGGGTAAAGAGATCTTGGAAAATGGTCATGTAAAAGTGAAGTATGACTGTTTTTGGTAAATAATATTATAAGTTGAAGGACAGGAGAAATGATGGAATTGGGCCCTTTAAAAAATCTCCACATAAAGTAAAGGTTTTATACCAGTTAATGGTTTGTACTAGAGTTGTGTAAATAAGCCTGGAAACATTAATGAAGTGCTCTTTGTGAGTGTCGCTTTTTGTGTGTGTTTGTGTGTGTATTTTTTTTTTGGTGTATCACATCACACAGAGTGAGGACTGTAAAAGAGCGGGTGATGTCATAGTGATGGAAGGGGGTGTGGTGAGATTTGTGAACTGTTGGTTCAGATTAGATTTTCCTAAGGCTTTTATTAACACAGCCCTGGTTAAGGCGTTGTCTCCCTAGCAAACATAAATTGCTTTATTTAATACCCATTTGCTTTACAACCTAAATTAGGAAATTGCTCTCGATTGCTTGCAATAGAAATGAGACTGGCCCCAATTTTGTTAAATGATGAGAAATGGTAACTGCCCAAGATTGGGCAAAACACATGCACACGATCTAACAGCAGCTAACTGCTAAGTAGTGTTTAGTTGTGTCCATACTAAATGTGCAACACAAATCGTTTCAGTGTACTTTATGTTATGGTGAAGCCTATTTAATGTGAGATTTTTTGAGTGGAAGTTAATCTTCATTGTCTGCTCAGAACAAACATGCCTAGATGACCTCATTGAAAGCTGATGGTAATTCCTTTTCATGAGTCAGGTTATAAATTCCATTTTTTTTCCCTGTCTTGACTTTGATTCGGTACACTGGGTGAAATACATGTCCATAAGCCACATCCATCCGTGACATGAATGAACACATTTTATTCATTAAAATATCATCAACAAAGCCCGGCGCCTGCCATAGTCACTGATATTAGGACGGCGGAGCTGTTTATGGATTGAGCTGGAAAGACAGACTGAAAGGCCTGTTGTAAGCAAATTGCTTCTTTTGAGAATGGTTTTGGGAATCGAAGAACAATCGAGAAGCTTTTATAGAGTCTATTGTGCGAGGAAAACAGGCGCCATTGACTCTGAAAACTGGTTGAATATGTGAGCAGATGAAGCCACACGCTGGCTGTTTTTGCTTTAGCCCTAAAACGTCACTAACTGAGTGCTCAACTCTCAAAGAATCTTTATTGACATGACAGTATTAAGTTACAGTGTTGCCAAAGCATCTAAAAGTGTTTGTCAGTCTGTTATTGAGTCAATACACAGGGAACAGTGCACTTAATCTTGCAGATAAAAATGATATTTGTTTTTAAATATTTAACTTGGCTATAGATATTAACTGTGCGCATAATATTGCAATCTGATGTTGTTACTGCTGCTGTATTATTGATGTACTGATCCACTTTCCCTGAAGCTTTGCCATTATTGTATATATGTGACAGCCAAAGGAGAATTATGCCTTTCTCCAGACAGTTTTTTCAGTTTTTACTTGTTGGAGTTTACTGAATGCAATGATTAAGAAAGTAATGATGGTACAATGGTATAACCTGAACAATAAACTGTTGTAATGCTGCTAAGAATTTCACATTTATTTAAAATTACAGTTAATGTTAATAATATTTTTGGTGCTATAAATAATTATGAGAAGTTAATTTTCCAGTATAATATCTGTGGTGAAATGATGTCAGTGTGTATTGCAACTTTTTAAACATTTTCGGTGTATTTTGACAGTGTCATGACATTCTAAAAACTATAATGATTTTGGTCACTGATATTATGGTAGGAAAGTTTCATCCCATCCCTAGCAGACATTTCTTTTTTGAACTTAACAAAGCATTTTTGCTCTCTCTCTGTTACTACCTTTCAGATATGGTGAGGAAAAAGAATCCCCCTTTGAGAAGCTTTGGTGGTGAGCAAGAGGAGGGTGAGGTGGTGGCAGCGGAGGCCACGGGTTCAGAGAGTGGTGAGGTGGGCAGCGAGGCCTCGGAACCAGACAGACCGATGGCAGAAGAGCAGGGGGAGCCAGGTTCCCCTGGCCCAATCAATGCAGATAAACCTGGCTTTCATTACGCCGGGCCGGCAGACGCTGTGGCGCTGAACCCGGCCACTTCCCCTCAACAGTCTGACCCAGGAGAGGCGGGGGACCCGGCGCGGAGTCCAGCTGGCGAGGGTGAAGTCACCAAGGCTGGGGTGGAGGGCCAGCGGCCCGGCTGCATCATTGTTCAGGGCTGCACCACCAGCAATGGGGACGAAAGGGACCCCACCCATAGCCCTTTGGTGCTGCTGGGTTCTGACGTCCTCCATGGAGACGGAGTAGACCACTCCAAACTTCCCCCAGTCCCGCTCCACCCACGGAGGCCTAGCGATGGACCTGAGGAAGCGTCTAGCCCGCTGGGAGCCGAAACTGGAGCCCCTCCAGCCTCCTCCCCCAAGCTACAGGACTTTAAGTGCAACATCTGTGGCTACGGCTACTACGGCAATGACCCCACTGACCTGATCAAACACTTCCGCAAGTACCACCTGGGCCTGCACAACCGGACGCGTCAGGACGCCGAGCTGGACAGCAAGATCTTGGCCCTGCACAACATGGTGCAGTTCATGGGCCAGACCCAGACCCAGGCCAAAGACGGCTCCAGAGCTGCTGCCCTCAATGCTGGGGGTGGAGCTGGAGTTGAGGCAGGCTCGCCTAGAGCCTCACTGCTCAACGGCACCTACGACGTTCAGGTAATCACCACTAAACGGCATGTATGCTCATCTACCACAGGCCAAAACTTTATTTTCTACACGTGCAACATTGCTGTCAATTAGCATGGACAGTAATTTTGATGCGTGACCCACTGCACTGAAACATATTTACATTGATAGAAGAAAGTGGTCAGTTGCTAACAACGACAATACAAACATGATCTAGTTCAACCAAAGAAGTTTAGTCATTAAATTACATTGGCTTTCACTGATGTACATTCTTTCTTTATAACCGTCCCTTATACTGACCAATTTTTAATATTTATATAGTTTATTAATATAAACTTCTCACTTAACCCTTCAGATGCAGTTAATGATGTCTTCAGGAGCATCTTAATATGGGAATCCTGTTTTTAGGATTAAGGCTGCAGTAAAACTCCTTAGGACAGTCATCAGGATAAAAAATAAAGAATGAATCACTTTATTGCAGCAGACATTTAGTCAAACCCTTTTATAGTATGTTAATAAACATATAATTGCTGTTATATCAAAATGTTTTAACTCAGTTTTTTTATTTTTGTTTTAATTTTTTACACCATTCAAAAAATGCCAGCTGCTCTTTACATCGCCTGAAAATTCCATGAGTGGCAGTAAAATAAAATCATGTTACAAAAATCAAACATATAAAATCTTGCTACAGTAATGTGCAATAAAGCTAAGATTTTTTCCCTTTTCCTGTAAAAGTTACCATTATGTAGTTTTGTGTCATAGAGATCACTGTATTTTTTATCTCTTAAAAAATATAATTTTCCGTTTTTTTGTGTCACTTTCAGCGTATATTGTATATGCATAACTACTTAGGCATGATGGGCCCGAACTGTGGTAAAAGAGAAGCTCCCCACCATGAAAGGAAATGACGTGATGCTTACCAGTCTGACCACATTACATGTGAACAGGAAAATATATACGCTGCTTTAGTCAATTTGTGAACTCTACCCCTTTTTCTTTTACTCGTGAGAAAGGCACAAATAGCTCATTTTGCTTTCCCGTTTAAAGAGCTTTTACTTGATTTAAGTGCTGTCTTTGTCTTATCCCCTCTAAACACTTTACTACCATTAACTGCATGTCCAGTACTAGTTATAAGTTTGTACACACCTGATTATAGAAGGACTCCACATTTTAGAATAATTTTACAATGACAAAAAAAAGGGTTAAGCATATTTTAGATTCTTCAGAATAGCTGCCCTTTGTTTTAGTACAGCTTTACTCACTCTTGGCATTCTCTCAAGCACTTTCATGAGACGCTTTTCCAACAGGCTGGAAGTTCTGCATATGCTGAGACTTTGCTGGCTGATGAAAAGTAAAGTGGGGGATTCAAAAATATTTAGACTAATTGTTTTAAAGGTGAACTTCCCAGGCAACAACTCTCATTTGTCATAAAAACAATTTCAGGCATTTAAGAACTTTCGCTCAAAATTTGTTTAAAATTAAAGAAAACATGCATTTCATCAGCAGTGTCCGAACTTTTGACTGGACATTTCTTTATATGACTGGACATTTCTTTATATGATTGGACGTTTTCTTTATATATAGGTATTTATATTCTCATCTAGCAAAGTGAAAGTAATTGCACAGTAACTTACTTATCACAATAAGAAATATGAATGAGGGTGATTTTAAGAAGCTGTTTTGAACTGCTGCCAAAGCATTTGTTCACCTTTATACATACTTTAACAAGCAGGTTAAATACGCTGACAAACTATGTATTATGCAAAAAACTCCTTAAGCTTTTTTTTTTCCTACTACTGTGCCCTCAATCTTTTTCAATTCAACATCCAGAACCACAAATTGTCATTATACTGTATAAACCTTAAAAAAAGAGGAATAATGAATCTTTATTCAGTATTCATTCCTAGTGGAATTTTCCATGCAGTAATATCGAAGACTGCGATTTCTCATTTAGCCAATGAAAAGAGGGGAAAGGAGCATGGGGGCGTCGGGCGAAGGGAGCCAGTAAAAACAGGGGAGTCGATTTATTTTAAATGATGGGTAATGAACAGATGTCATAGCTATTTATCTGCCCAGCTTTCACTGTGGTTTCACTCTCGGCTTCAACAATGTCGTGTTTACAATTCAGCTGGCGTATTTAACTCCAGTGTTCCTTCAGAATGAGCTGCTTTTGGAGGCGTTTGGCTTTTGCCATGCTGGGCCCATTTGGCAGCGGCTCGGACCAACAGGCCATAATGGCTTTAATGTTGTTCTCCTCCTGAAGGCAGCAAAACTTTGCCCACATGTTTTTTTTTTTTCAGCGAGTTTATTAGGGCTTCAAAATAATTTGAATTCATTTGTTTATATATTGTGGAGATTTTTTTGCTGTCTTGTGTGATGATATTTTAAATTCTTACACACATTATTTCTCTGAAATAGTTTTTGCTTTTTGCCTTTTTTCCTCCCAAACATTCAGAGATAACTGTGCCGTTCATGTCCTCAAGGAATGTTGTACATCTGAGAAAGCTAGAAGTCATGTAAATGTAAATGCCCTGAAGCTTATGCAAACAAGACAAAAAGAGTGGAAAGCCTAGATTTTCTTGAATTCTGAGAAGTCGCTATTTGGAGACGAGAGATTTTCTCTGGGAAACAGCGACAGTGTCTGAACTGCTGGACATTTGTATAACTTATGTTGCTTCACATCTGAGATATGCTGAAAAACTCTCAGTAATGCCAAAAATCTTAACAAACCTGTCTGTTATCAAGTTCAAAGACAGCACTATATTTAGCTCTAGTTCTAGAAAAAAAGTGAGTCTGTTTTATCTTAATTAAACCTTAGCAAATGAATAACTGCAATGCATTTGGTAGTGGACTCTGTCCAGACATCAGATTAGTTCTCTTAATGTGGATGTTTGGAATTAAGTCCAAGTCTGTAGCAAAGTACAAGTGGGGGTGATTTGTTTAATCAGCTACTGAGCATATAGCTGTAGGGCAGCTGGTGGGGGAGAAATACCAGGAGTGTTTTGTCTAGATCCTGACAGTGGATTTTCTCGGTGCGTATGAGGATGAAGGGCTCTCACTTTGGGCTTCATCAGTCTGTCACTGCTAGCAGAATGTTCTGTATATGCATTGCATGCATTTGTAATGCACAGCAGGAGCAGGAGAAGTTGTCTGTATGAGTTAGGTGTAAGTGCCTTATAAAAATGAGGTTGTATAAAGCGTATGTTTTGAAAAAAATTATTAGTCGTGTTTGTTATTGTTTGTCAGTTATCGGACGTCCAGTTTTTATTTTATTTATTGAGGTCCAGTTACTAAATTAGTATACTAAATGATAAAGTTATGTCATCACATGAACAATTGCGCAAGTTATTGACAGTGTTTTGTCATTAATTCTACCTTTGAGGTGAGAACATTTTCTTTATTCTTCTTTTTTCAGCTAAACAGCGGGGCTAAAAGATTAATCATTTTTATGTTAAATTTTCAATTTCCAAGTGTAATTTAAATCAATATAGTAATGATTTAAGTCATAAGTTATCACAAGTTATTTTTCTCTTTTCAGCTAAACAGTAGGGCTGAAAAATGTATCATTTTTATATTAAAATTGCAATTTTCCAATGTAATTTCTCAAATTGCAAGAGCTGTAATTTTATTCATATTTTATTTTATACATTATTCAACATTGCCGTCATTTTCAGTGAGAAGACTGAACCTAAAACAGAACTTGCAGTCTGGCACACTGCATTTAGTGTTCAAATCTGGAACAATTGATGTGCTGATCATTTTGGCAAAAAAGAGCTCAATTTCTAGCTTAATTTCATCATGAGTTTGGCTAACCTCTTTTTCATTGCAATTAAGAAATCAGCAGTTAGCTTTAGAGTGTACCCATATGTGAAAGCATTATCTTGTGATGATCATTTCAGCACTCCTCATTTTATTCATCCCATTTTCAGCGGCTGCGTATAATACAACTGAACACTGCCATTTTGCCTTTTCATGCACTGTTGCTTTATTCCTAAGCTGTGTTCTGCAGACTTCCCATTTCTCCAGCCTGCTCGCTGAATGCTTTCCAAAGTCTCGCCACTGAAAAGTAATAAAAACATTAAAAGAAGCGTGATTTGCCTTTGTGTGGAGATAACCGCCATCTTCCGCCGCCGGATTTGGAACGTTATTGAAAACTATCCATCTGTTGTCTGTCACATAATGTCAGAGCCATCATATTTCCCCTTATTTCTCTGCACTTCTAAACTCATGGATCATTTATTCTCCATTTCTGTCTCATTTTCTCTCTTTCTTCTACCCTTCTCCTCCTCCTCCTCCTCCTTTTTCTGCTGCCCCCATCTTCTCTCAGGTGACGTTAGCGGGCACCTTCATAGGCATCGGCCGGAAGACACCGGACTGCCAGGGCAACACCAAGTACTTCCGCTGCAAGTTCTGCAACTTCACCTACATGGGCAGCTCCTCGGTGGAGCTGGAGCAGCATTTCCTGGCTGCCCACCCAAACAAGATGAAAAACCCACCCCCTGCCTCAGCCAGCCCTGAAGAAAAGGTCTCGGAGCGGAAGGGAAACTGCTTGTCCTGGCAGGGGTCAGAGAATCAGGGGACCTGGGCTGACCGGGTGGCGGTCAGGGCAGAGGACGACTCTGTGGCAGGTTACTCTGTACCCAACCGGCCTCCGGACTCCCAGGGCCGTCCTGCCGGCGATGTCTCAGTAGCTTATTATTGGTGCAAGTACTGCAGCTTCAGCTGTGAGGCCTCCGGCTCTTCCAGGCTGTTGGAGCACTATGAGAAGAGGCATGGCCAGGCAGCCGTACGGGAGGGAAGCCCTGGGGAGAGGGAGTGCAAGTCACAAGATAGAGCAGACCCCCATGTCAGGAGGAAGGAGCATCAGCGTGGGAAGGGCGACCCGGACAGCATGGTCACCAGCTACAGCTGCCAGGTTGAAATTTTTATATATATATATATCTGTATGCGTGCACAGAACATGGGCTGATAAATGCCTCACATCAGTACTAAATCTCAAGCTACATTCACATCATGCGATCTCTCTAACATGATGGTTCACACTTTTTTATGTAAGTGTGACTCAAATCTGTCATTAATGTGAACGAACCTGCATCCTGAAATGACCCATATGCACACATCCTAATCAGTAACGTCACATGAATGGATCACGTGAGTCATGAACAGCAAACCAGTTAACAGAACGAGCCTTTGCTGTGAAGATAATTACCTCTGAACAGCTCTTAACTGTTCATTATTAGAGTAAGACGAAGGTGAAAAGGATGAAAAGTGTTGCTTTTCCACCGTTTACAAGCTTTAACTTCTGTTTGGCGCTGCTGCCATGGTAACACATGTGCAGTGGAAAAAAAGCATATGAATTCCAAACTGAGCATTCACATTAAGGTCATATGGCCAAGAATCGGACACGTATACGATCTAGGACCACATATGAAAGTGACTCAGGTCGGATTTGAAAAGATGAGATTTGTGTGTCCACACAGCTCTGAAAACATCAGATCTGAGTCATATTAGAGCAAAAAATTGGATTTGTGCCACTTCAACCTGGTAAAGTGAACATAACCTCAGTCAGGCCTTAATTTTCAACTAATAAATACAGTTTCAGTCAAAGTCTTAGACTCATCTGCTTGTACATGTGTCTAAAATTTTGACTGGAACTTTTGGGAGGCCTTTCTTTTTTTTTTACTATTTTCCACGTTTTAGAATAATAGTGATGACATTAAAACAGTATAGTAACATGTCAATTCAATTGTGATTCTTTCAGAAACAATTCAATAAATTGTAATAATACATTTACATTTCAGCGTGATTTGATTAGATTATTTCAGTATGATAGAAAATTATTATTTATAGGAAAACTGTATTGGAAAGGCCTTTTCTATTTATTTATTTATTTGTTTGTTTAAAGTTGGCCATAGAATTTTAGTTTGCATACTTTGTTGAATACGTTTACCATAGATAATATGTAATACAATTGTATATTAATACATATAATTGATTGTATCATTCCAGAATCAATGCCGTTTAATTGACATCATCAAATCAATTAATCACAATACATTCATGTGTTTTAACCACCGCTGTTCTTCAAATACACACCCTTTTCCTTAATGACAACTTTACATGCTCTTGACATTCTCTCACCCAGGGTGGGAAGGGTGAGCCGGACACAGTGGTCACCAGCTACAACTGCCAGTTCTGTGACTTCCGCTATTCCATGAATCACGGGCCGGATGTGATTGTTGTGGCGCCGCTCCTGCGCCACTACCAGCGTGCTCACAGCATCCACAAATGCACCATCAAACACTGCCCCTTCTGCCCCCGCGGCCTCTGCAGCCCAGAAAAGCACCTGGGCGATATCTCCTACCCCTTCGCCTGCCGCAAGAGTTCATGCTCACACTGTGCTCTGCTCCTGCTGCAGCTGACCGCCGCCGGAGGCAGCAGCACCCCCCCACCTACCACGAGGGCCTCAGTGACCCACCTGTGCGACCAGTGTCCCTTTGCCACGACCGACATAGACCTTCTGCTGCTGCACTACGACAGTGCCCATGCCCCCCACACCCTGCTGGATGTGAAGGCTGAGGAGGAGACGACGGGTGAGGGGCGAGGCCAACAGGGGGAGTACGCCTGCACCAAGTGCCACTTCTACACCGAGGTGGAGGAGGAGATTTTTCGTCACTACAGGTAACGTCATGGCGATAATTTGGTTACATTTGAGTCTTTAAATGAGCTGTTATTTAAATAAATGAGTCTGAAAAAATATATATTGTTTACCCCTTAGTCCAAATATGTGAACTAAGCTGCAAAAATCATACTCACTGACCATTTAGCCGACAGCGGTTTAGTCCACCCATTCCTGTTGAAGTGACTGCAGACAGTCTGTAGCAAAGTTATTGGAAAGGAAGGTGTTGGTGGGGAAAACCACTTGAAAGTGCTAAGTGAGTGATGCTAAGTATTACTGCACAGCCAGATATCTGAAAGGAGTGGCTGAAGTTATTTACACACCTAAGGATTTCAGACCAAACCTAAAAGTAAATTAACAAAAACAGCTTGTTTAATTCTAAGGGATGAAGAGGGGTTGGAGAGAGGCCATTTTAAAAGTTATTAGATTGGTACCAGTGCCCATTTGGAGGCTGTTTATCTAGGAAGTTGAGGCTTGTGAAATTACAGTAAAATTGTAATGAAATCACCCATTTATTTAATTTCCAGTCAAAACCGTTGTGTTATTCAGGTTATTTTTCACCATCAGGAAAAAGGGGCTTTTTGACAAACGGCATCTTGACAGCTACACATCCTTTTAGACCCATAGCATTGAGTCTTCTCAAAGTGGAGGGATGGACAGAAACGTGGGTTTTTTCAGATCTGAAGTAAGAGTGGAGCTTGATTTTTTCCCTCTTTCTTATGTGTCAAAGAAGACAGCTTTTAATAGTTTTTTACAGTTCAGTTTTGGAAACTCCTGTTTTTCTCGCCTGTTTTCTTTTTACCTACCCCTTCCATATGCAAGTGCATTATCTTATATCTAATAGCTAAACTTTTGACCAGAATTTAAATAAATGAAGGGTGATCTAACTGCACAGTGCTGTGTAATTAGATGATGCATTACCTGATTAGCTCGTGTGTTGTGATGCAGCAGTACTGCTTTCCCATAAATAGACAGCAGGTTTTCCCTGCTGTTGCATCAAGCCTTATATTAAGAAACACAGTGGAGTAAATACACAGCGTTAAACACCAGGTAATCCTATCACTCTGCTTTAATATGTTCCCTTCCTTGGTTCTGATTTAGCTTGCCTTTGAGCCAAATGTGTACGTGTGTGAGTGTGTGTGTTTTCCGTATGCAAACACTTAAGCCGTTATATAGAAATCCTCTTCATCATACTAGCTGTGTGGTGAATGCTGCCGCCGAGGACGGGCATTGCAGTGCATTACTTCAACATAAGATCTCAATTATTGGGTATTTTCTGCCATACTTCACAGGCATGTGGTGGTTTGATTTATTGATAGAAATGAGCTAAGTGCACCAGTGCTGTGCATGAGTTTGGCTCAGAAGCGGCAGGAAGAGAAATGCACTTTGCTAAATCAAATATACATGTTGCATAAACACAGCAAACCACCTCAGTGCCCTGTGCGTTTGATAGTAAAACACACGGCTTGCACAACATTTTTTTTGTTTACTCACCCTGACATCTTGGTTTATTTATCGCACAATAAATTATTTACCTCCCAACAAATTCCTACATGCAATACATACGTTTTTAATATACACACATTTAAACATTGATGTCTATATATATATATATATATATATATATATATATATATATATATATATATATATATATGTATATATATATATATATATATACATACACAATGTAATACATAGACAATGTAACGGAGCGGCAAATTTCATCATAACCAGGGCTGTCACAGTCATGTGATTTTAGCTGACAATTAATTGTTATTTAAATAATTACGATTAATGATTGAATTGTCTTTTCTTGTTCATTGTTTACAACTATTAAAATACAAGCCTGAAGTAGGCAGACTGGCTATAAAGCCACCTTACTTGCTTGCTAGTTTACTCTAGTAGCTAATACTGGTTGTACTGTTGAGTCAGTACTGCTGCATCCTCACACAAATGTCTACAGTTACACAGAATTATGTGTAGTGTTAAGCAAAGCTACGTGTTCCTTAAAAGAGTGAACATCTAAACAAAACATTTCATCATGTCAGCATACATGCTAAAACCATTCAAATTAGCTACATGGCTAACAAATAAAAATTAATACAAATAATATTAGTACACCAAGTTAGAATTTATAAGTTTTTGTTTTCACAAGTCCCACAATGTCTCAGTGAAAGCATTCACTGCTTTCTTTTATTCAGATGTATTTGCCTCAACCCACTGCACCCAGTTCAGCATATTATGACTGTGAAATCTAACGACTGTTGAAAATAATTGCATTCAGCTTAAACAGCTGTGAGTATCTCAAATAATTGCAATATATAAATATATATATATGTGTGTGTGTATATATACACACACACATATGGTATGCTTTGAAACACCTCCAACATATTTGACTCTGTTGAAAGGGCAGATTCGAAACTATTAACTTATAATACATTTGTGTTCATTACTAAAGGAGGATTTTTTATTATGATTTGAATTTTATTAAAGTTTTCACTTTCTGTAGCAAATCCAATATGAAAAGACAATACGTTTCCAAAACTGTAATTAAAAATTCTTAAAATACGCGGAGAAAATGAGACTCCTAACGACTATGCGAAACCTTATTCGACAACCAAAACAAAATCTTTGAGAGAGAGGAGAAAAAAGCACTTAGAACATCTGACAAAATCCACAGATGTTGCTGTCCGTCTTTCCACTGTGAGGAAACAACTCAACACTGTGGGTCTGAAAGGATGTGTAGCAGTCAAGAGGCTGCTACTGAGAAAAGGAAATAGACACAAAAGAGGAAAATTTGCAATTCAAACACAGAAGCTGCTGGTATTCTCAGAAAAATGGACTGATCATTCCAGAGCACAGACCTCAGCATAACTGAATGTATTGAATAAGCATTTATAAACATTTATGTGGGGTTGTGTTAGTGGTCATGACAAATTTATGTAGGTGTCATGTAGCCTTATGAACAGTACCCTAGAGTAAAGTGTTACCAGTTTCCTTCAGTATGGTATCAGTAAAGAAACAACAACCGTTATGTGAATTATAGCAGATTATAGCCAGGTTATACACACTAGTGCCAGATTATGTGTGTGTAGCTCAGGGCTGGTTGTTTCAGGTGGCTGCAGAAGCAGGCTGTGCTGAGTGGAGTGGCTCTGTTTGCTGGTGGTGCATGCAGCGCGCTGAATAAGGCCCTGTTTGTATTCGGAGCCTGTAGCCCAGCGAGGAGAGAGCAGAAATGCGACCTGCGCGGCCTCCCTGGAGGCTCCGCCCTTTTCACCTCACACTATACAGCGTCTGAGCGTGGTCATGTATGCACAGTCCCATGGGCTTTTTCCTTTGTTTTTGCTTTAGCCTCAATTATGTGCGTATAATGTACATAGTGTGTGCGAGTGACTGTGTCAAAGCTTGTGCGTGTGCATGTGAATGCTTAAGTGCTTGTCACTGCCGCATCTCTGTATGAAAAAAGCCGCCCAGCAAGGACAAATAACCATACTGCAATCATATTGATGCATATTGCAGTTGCTTTGGCTTTTTCAAAGAATCTGCATAGATGTTTTTCCACACCTTCAAAGTTCAGTCTTAGAAATTGGATGCATTTTCTTCTTCTGACGATCCAAATTAATAAATTGTAATCATTTTTTTTTATCTCTAATTTCAGAAAATCCTGTTTTTTCACTTGTTTACTTTGACATTTCTCTTCCCTATGCAACTGGATATGCAGTCTCCTCAGAAATATCTCCTGAAATATTAAAAAAAGGTTATTTCTCTAGAAATTAAGTGAAGGGTGGTCTCGGACTTTTGCACTGTACTCTATAAATCCAGTCTTGCAAACATTCTGCAGCCCTACAATGTTTTTTTTAGTATATTACAGTTCAATGTGTGCATTTGACTGGCAGGATTAGTGTATAGTCATGTATGTTACTTTGTCGTGATGTTTACGTTCATGCTTTATGTGAAATGTCCAGGTGCAAATCCATGAATCTCTAAAGCAGAATATTTCCTTTATGCGTATTCATGTGCGTGGTGAGCATGTTCCTCTGCATGCTGCAGGTTTAGTGGAGATTTATGAGTGGAGAACTGACCCCTGCTCTCCATCCAGCCAGCCACCCACCACGAACGTGAACCTGATACTGATGCTGCAGCCTCCTCCAGCCCGCACCCACCCGACCCGCAGCATGCCCAATATATCATACGCTGTAATAGAGAAAAAGATTTAAACTAGACTTTGGGATTTTAACCGTTTTTACTGTTTGAATATGCACATTTTTGTACAAATTGAATTTGAATCTCAGTGAGAAGATCTTTTACATTATTAAGAAAAAACAAAAACACAATGTTTATCATTATCATTTATTGTGTGCAGCTATTATAGGTGACCTTTATGGGCATAAAATTCGATAAAGCTGTTGGATATCACAACAATGATATGAGAAGTGCTAAATTATGAATGAAGAAGACTGCCTGTGACTGGATGTGCCGTTAAGTAGAGTTTTTTTATGTGGCTGTGTACATAGAAATGTGACTAAACTCTCCTTTAGGCAAATCGCTGAAAATTCAAAATTACAAGGGCACCATTCACCATTATGCAAAATAAGAACAATGAAATACTAATAGCCATTTAACTCAGAAGCAAGCACATTTTTGTACACTGAAAGGCTAAGAAATGGTCAGCATTTGCTGAACAGCTTTTTATATAAACCCACAAAATTTATAAATATATGTTTCATTCCTTAAAAAGCTCCTTATAGTGATGTAGGTTAGTTATGACAACCATTATTGTTTCACACATTTTAAACACATCTCTGAAATTGAGAATAGTCATCACATTTAAAGTAATTTTACAGGCTAGTAGCTCAGGATGAGTATTTTTTGAGCTGTGCATATGCGGGTTTTGTAAATGGCCGTTTTGCAGAATGGAGATCAGCGTTCAAGTCCAGCGCAGGGAAGCACTTGTTGGGCTTCTTACACTCCCGCCTATCCAATTACGTTGCTCTAGCACTGTGCATGTGAGGTAATTTGATCTGTTCTGTCATCACGGCCACTAAATATGTGCTGGAACTCATCATGATCATGATAAAAATACGATTTATTGTGCAGTTTTAATCTGTACCTGATTGTTTGATTTATGTATTTTAGGCAAGTGATGTAACACACCTAGTAGTTGACGTACAAAACAGTAACTGAGTTGTACAACAAACCCTTACAAATTGCAACATAATGCACAGTTTGCTTTTTTTTCTTTTTTATTCCAAACTACACATGCCTCATTTCAATGTCTAATTTAGTAAAGCAATACTATGGCTATTGAATATTAATACCCCCTCTTCCCTTCTTCCCCACTTTAGATGAAAGCTGAAGCAGAATTTTCTGCTTTTTTAGTTTTTAACTGGTAACGTTAGCATGGTTAATCATACCTTATCATTTAAAAGACATAATTCTTGTTTTTTCTGTAATCTTTGATCAAGTGTGGTGATTTTAGCCCGCCTCAAACATCTTCTGAGTTTCAGTTGCGACACCATGCAACAGTGGGTGAGGAAAAGTAATATGAAACAATAATATCATGCACAGCCACACTCATAAAAAAGATGGTTCCTCAAGGAATCTTTAGTAAAGAGAATAGATCTTTTTAGAACTTTGAGTTCTATGTAGAACCATTTCATGCTTAAATGGTTCTTTGCATAATGAAATCGTTCTTCAGATTGATGGAGAATGTGTTATGATTCTGTGGTTCTATATATTGCACCAAAAAAGGGTCTACTGTCATGATGTCAAGCTTGTAACAATAGAAGAACCCTTTTTGGTGCTGTGTAGAGCCATTTCCTTATCTGAAGAACCCTTGACGAACCATTTTCTTAAAGAGAGTAGTTCAGAAACCCTTTTCAGAAATATAGCATGACATAAATGCATTATGACTTCTAATTCACATTAATGTGATGAGCTGGGTTTTTTTTTTTCCAAAAAACTGCAAAAATTACACCAACTACCAAAACTACCAAAAGTACAACCTTGGTAATAGTGTCATTCCCCACACATTCTGTCCCCTTGTTGTGAAGTCAGCACTCAAACCTTTCAGGGGTTTGGGGCAAAATATTTTGTATGTGCTTTTAACAACAGTTTAGAAAATAAAAGTCAAATCGTGATTTGGGAAAATACTAATCTTCATACCAAAGAAGACACTTTGATGAGCATCAAGCTGAGTGTTGCAAAGTTTTAGCAAAGAGCTGTTTTATGTTAGCAAACCTATGCAGTTTTTTTTCTTATTTAATTGAAAAGTAATTTTGAAAAGTGAAGATTACTTTGAAAATTTTCAGAGATGAGAAGGTGTCCCCAGACTTTTGATGAGCTTTGTATTTTCCAAGGCCGGTAACTGTATCTATGGTATCTTAATTTAAACTTAGGTCTCTGCTGCCCTTAGAGAAAGACCCCCAATCCCTCCACCTCAGTAGATTCTCTCTTCTCCCCTAAGCAGATTGGTCAGGTGGGCTTGTACTGTGCCCAGCTTTCCATTTCCTGTGTGATGTCATGGGGCTGGGGCGCGTCACACTGCTGTGCTTCAGCGGAGCAGCTCCACTCCTGTCCTGTAAAATGGCAGTATTGAGCGAATGCACTGGTGCATGGCTAAAGGGGTTTTCATTTTCAAAAGCCCAAATTACTGCCACTCAATACTGCTATTGGCATGGATATTGGTTTGGGGACTTTTTTCATGTTTTTTGCCCACCAAATCAATTCGAGGGGTTTTTGACACCATGCAAGAGAGAGGCAAATACAGCAGGAATTTTCAGCTGAGTGTTTTTGATTGCATGCACAGAGAATTGATACTGTTGAGATGTAGTTAGCATCAGGCTTGCTTCAGTACACACACACACGTGCACCCACCCACCCACACACACACACACTCCTACACACAGCCCTTGTAAATGGCCGGGTGCTGACGATAACCAGACAGGTGAATTAAACCTTTAGGACTGCAAGCACTTGTGATGCTGTTTGTAATCCTGATGCTCCAAGTGATACTCCAGCTAACATCATGGAGAAGCAGTGAAAAAAGAGCGGGGGATGAGGAAAATAGGAGGGGGATTTGTTGTGTGATCCATAGTTTGGAAAGTATAGAAGTATTATCTGAAAAATGTGGCTATTTCTGTCATTTATTCTGCTCTTCAGCTTTAATTACTGGATGTCTCAGTGCTGTAATTGCATTTACTTGATATGTAAAGAACATGATCTAACAAAGACAAAATTTCATACATTTTTATTTCGTTTTTCACAAACTACTTTTTTGTGAACAAAAATTTAATTTAATACTAAACACAAAAGAAAATTTACAAATAAATGCCCCCCCCACTCCCTCCCTCCCACTAACCCATCACCCTCAGTTGGAAAACCGACGTAACAAAATAAACACAGAAACAAAAGATAAACACTATAAATCAAAGATGGCTTAGTATATACGTCCATATATATAGATACACACACATCTATGCTTACATACCCTTACCAACCCACTAAAAAATGTACTGGAGTTAACAGAGTGGTGACATGAAGAGATTAATCTGCTGTCCTGTCCTAGCATGCATTACAGTATGGGTACTCTATATCCCTAATTTGCCATTTTCAAACCATTTACTTATACATTAAGTAGTTCACTAATGTTACTAGCCAAATCTTCACATATTTGAATTGTTGAAGCCTTAGCATTGTGAACTCTAGCGGTAGAGAGCTCCATCATAACTACATCATGAAAATAAAATAACCATTTCCTACTATGCAATATATGAGGGGGCATCCAATGCTGAGCTATCAGTTTTTTTGCTGCGGTCAAAGCAGCAAACATACATGAATGACTTGTTTGAATGAGCAAACCCATGAACAGGAATATAATTCCCACGTTCATGAAAAGACCAGGCGATAATAAGACTCTGATTGCACTTACACACTCATTTGGGAAAAATCACAGTGCAGACAAAAATAAAGGAAGCCTTGTGCATCTTACACAGTGATAGAAAACACGTGCTGTCACTCCTCTGGAGGCAGATTTTAATGAGCTTAAGGCGCTATCACCACATTCTCAGGATGGACTGTCGACAAGACACTCAGCTCAGTTGGGCTTAATGAAGCAATATATTTACAAAACATTTCAGAAATAGTTGAATAAGCTTAAATTACTATACTAACTTGACCAACTAAAGTATTGTCCACAGCACATTTCATGAATTACACTACATGTGGACTCCTGTTAAAGAGGAGTATTTAGATCAGTCGAGACAAATGCGATTTGAGCCTCAAATGTAATAGTAATAGAATGAGCTTGTTTTTCTCTGTTGTGTTTCTAATGTGCTGGAAGAACACTGTTAAAGAACAGTTAAGCACATAAAAAGAAAATGAAACAAGTGCAGATTACACAAGCTAATTATATATCAGTATTGTCCTAAGTTCATTTTGCCGCATTAAGCCCCATAACATAAAGTTCATATCGTTAACGTCAGTGTGAATCGTAAATAATAACACATTTTCCTTCTATGTCGTGACATGTTTCTGAGTGAAACACTGTAACAGGGAGGTTCAGGGAGGGCTACAAGTTGCATGGTGAACTCAAACGAAGTTTTAGAGGCAGGCAGAAGTCATTCCATTTTGATGGAAGATTTCAGAAAACAAGAATGTTGACCTATTATGTGATGAAATGTCAATTTCGATTTTAGACTTTAATGCAATGAATGGTTGCAGTGAACTTCTTTTCAAACTTACTTGAGAACAAAGAGGACTACTTTGGGCAGCATTTTTACTACAAAACTACTGCAACAAACGTGCCACATCCATTTTGTGTTTCGACTGACTGCGGACCAAAGCTGTATTGTTGTCTTCAAGGTGCGTTTGAGCCAGCCGACCGAAATGTGTCTCAGCCCTGCGAGACGCATGCTCCCTGCCGCTCTCCAGACAGGCCAACAATCAATTCCCAGTTTGGGGGTCAGCGAAAATATTTGTGTTTCTTGACAGTGGGGTTGAACGAGGAGGCCGATTTATGTTGGACACGGGCCGTGCTTTGTGTGACTGCTTATTGCGATCGAATGTTTGGAGAAGATGGAGGAAAAACACAACCAAAAAAAAACAGGGGCACAGGAGTAGCTGCTGTGTGCTTTAAAGAGTAATCACAAGTACTCACATCTAAAACCATTGACTAGACGCATAGCTCACTGTAATAAGGCCTTATAAAATCTCTCAGAATGAACTGGAGGACTTTCTCTTTTGTTCCCATAAAGCTGTAATTGAATCTGTGAGTGATCTCTGTTGATGTTATTATTTACATTAATAAAATGTTACCCAGGCTAGAGGCAAGTCACATGTTGAACATCTGTGTCTTTTGTCTCAGGTTAGTGTTTGTTAGGGGTGGGAGGTGTACTGGTATAAAAGTAGATAGGCTGCTGTTCCATGCAATATTTTTTAATTAATTACATTGATGGCAGGCACTGTTATATGGTGGTACTGGGTTAGGTAAAGATAGTGACAGTAGCAGTCTTCTTCACCACTCTAAAGCCATGCATGCACAGGAGTATGATGGAGCTGATTGACGCTGGTTGTGTTTGCTTACTTGTAACAGTACTGTGCAAAAGTCAGAGACCACCCTTCATTTATTTAATTTCTAGTCAATACGGCCCTCAACTACAAGCTATTCAATCTTCAGGAGATATTTCTGAGGACTTTAGATATAAGATAAGCCACTTGCATAAGGGACGGGGAAGTCTAAGTGAAAAAACAGGAGTTTCCAAAACTGGAGTTCAAAATATGATTAAAAGATACAGAGAAAATTGGACTACTAATAACCGTGCAAGACCTGGTAGACCACCAAAACTATCACTATCAGATAAATAGAACCGAAATAATCTGGTGGTGTTTTTGTCTATCCTTCAACTGTGAGAGACAACTCAACACTATGGGTCTGCAAAGATGTAGAAAAAGGAAATAAACTAATGCTTTCAGAACAACGGATTGACCATCCCAGAGTCCAGACCTCAACATCACTAAATGTGTTTGGGATTACTTGGATCATGAAAAGCAGAAAATACAACCAACTTCTAAGACTGAACTTTGGAGGTGTGGAAAGTATCCCTGCAGATTTCTTGGAAAACTGAAAGCAAGTCTCCCTAAAAGAACGGAAACTGATAAAGACAAAGGCTGGACACACTTATGAAACATTTTGTTTTGTATATATTGGGGCTTCTGTGTAATTTTAAGTAAGCTATATGTTTTCTGTTATTTTCCTGATGCTGGAAAATGAATAACTTGCATTTAACGTCCGTTTTGACTGAAAATTAAATAAATGAATTATGATCTCTGACTACTGTGTATTACTGCACATCATTATTGTCTAAATAGTGGAAAATATCATGAAACAGACTTCAGTTCATATTATGCACCTGAGTATGTGTGTTTATGTGATTTACAGTGAGTATGTGTGTGCTTATGTATGAGTCAGTGGGGTTTGTAGCTTTGGTGTGTTGGCGACTGCATGGGAGACCAGCATGCGTGTGTGTGTGTGAGTTGTAAACAGTGTGTTGGGAATGTGTTGTGTGTGCAGTGGCTGTGTGTACACCTTGCTGCATGGCGCTGGGTGCCGGAGCGTTTGATCTGGCCCTGTCGCTGTGTGCCTAAGCAGAACAAATGAGCGCAGTGTGTGCTGGGAAGGGTGGGCGGCAGCGCTGATGAAAAGCAGTTTTCCTCCCTGTCCCTCATTTGGTGCTGAGCAGAGCGGAGATGGCGGCTGGCTGTTCAGCTCTCTCTCTCTCTCTCTCTCTCTCTCTCTCTGTCTCTCTCTCAGCTACCCCCCACCCTTTCACTTCTAGTCTGAATGTGACTGGGGGAAGCCTATTGCTGGATAACAGATCTCAGTTGTCACTTATTCCTGTTCAGTCGAGCTCAGTCGTGTCCTTTTCACAATGTACGGCAGACTTTTCTCTCCTTCATTTCTCCCTCTCTCTCTGTCTATTCAGTTCAGTTCAAGATGGCTTTATTGGCACGGCTGTGTGGAGTGCAGTGTTGGCAAAGCATAATGGAGTTTAAAGCTTATCATGTGTTTTAAAGCTGATCGTGTTCAGTAGGGTAATAGTGGTCATAAGTACTATTCGGGTGGGATTAGTTTCACATGGGGAGGTGGGCTAATGTATTTTTACCACAGAACTGAGATAAGAAATTTTTGTAGAAATTTTATGCGTTGCTATGTCAAAATAAAAGCTCCATTCACAATATGTTCAGCTGCTCACATTTAATTTAATCATAATTTAGTTTACTCTAACCATTTGCCTACTTGTGTTAAGTGAATGCTTTTATCATTAGCATTATCATTAGCATGGGAATGTACAGTCAACAGTGAATGTTGCTACATAAAATCAAACTGTTTTCTGTCATTTAAAATATCCTAATGTTTGGAGTTGTACTCCTGAGAAAGAACAATATGTGTCGCCTTGATTTGGGGCACAAAGATCGCAGGGGAATGCTTCTTTGAGTGCCTTCATATTTGCATACATGCAAAAACATAAAAACACATTTTCCACAGGATATAATGGAATAGATACCGAAAACTGTTCATGGGCAGAACAGTGCAATATGTATATATATATATATATATATATGCATGTGTTTATGTATATATACAAATCGCTGCTGTTGGAAGAAAACCTTATATCTCCAAAATGCTAACTTTACAGGAGAAAGGAAAAACATACTATACTTTGTGTAAGTCGATGAAACCATATTTTTTTCCAAGTCATTTTGGGCCATTTGTTTTGGTCCATTCTTCATAAAATTTATACACAATGTAAGGGGAAATGAGCTTTTTCAAATTATGTCAAAAACTGAACAACGACAAAAATGGAGAGGTTTTGATCGGACAGCAGCGCTGTATTTATATATATATAATACACGTAATTATTGTATATATATTGTTGTCATCACACACACACTCAGACTTATAGAACACATATAAAATGTATTGCTTTATAAATGGAGAAAAATCTTTCTTTAGTGCCATTATGTCAAATAAACAGTTGTTATCATACGCAATTAACTACACAAACTAAGGTAATTAATCACAGTTAATTATTTTAATTGTTTGACAGCATTAATATAAATTAATAGAAATGCCAACAATCATAATAATAATGCAAAAAAATATTAAGACAAGATCAATTTAACTTCTTTACTGATTTCTTTGTTTGTTTACATAACGTTGAGTAGTAAGTACTGGCACTGAGTATCTGGCCAGCTGCTTCTTTGGTTGAGTGTCCGTGGATTTGTCCAACATCCAGGGTTATGTAGCAAAGCTTTTCCTTTAAAAATGAAGTGAAGTCCACCCGTGAATGTACCCAGGTCAGTCCTGCCAGAGCCTGTTTCTGATAAGTGATGTTCAGAGATAGCTGTAATGATGATGAAGGAGTGAATTGAGCATGGCTCTTTAACTCTGCAAAGGATTTTGATAGTCATCACTTCTAGCTGTCCTTTTCCTTTTGGTTGCCTTTCATTGAAATCATGCCGTGAAGCGGCTCCACCGCAGCGCTTTAAGGTTCAGAAGTTAAAGATATCGATCAGTGGCAAAGGTCCAAGCGTACTTATTGATGCTTGAAAAATAAACAGAGGCTAGATGCAAGCCAAGTGTGAGATTTTTTTTTTCCGTTTGTTTGCTGAATGTATATGAGAATTTAGTTGCATTGTCTTGTGGTGGTCGATGGCAGAGAGGAGGGCCGAGGCTCATAGGAAATCGTTCGGATTTCAAGGGGGAATATTACACTCATTTACTTAAAGTTCAGCAGACTGTTCATTTACTGCAGGTTTTGTGGGGAGCTTGGGCCTGAATTGTTGCTCTCTCTCTCTCTCTCTATCAGAAAGAAATAGAACAAAGAGTCATTACACAGGTGAAAAGAGCTGACCAAGCTGTAATTATACTGCATTAGAGAAATCCAGCCCTCAGTTACAGGGGCAGGGCTCTCAGCTAAAGCAGCGCTAGACATATTCAACAACGGACAAATCATTTACTATGTGTCCCTGGTGGCACTCTGAGAAGAATAAATACTTGCAAGGTGCAGGAGTGACTAATGTTCACGCTCAGTTTTTTGCTTACTAGAATGTAAAGTGTGAAAATGACTGCAAATCTGTTTGCTGTTTTGAAATGTTGCTGTTTTCTGTGACAGATGTTTTCTGTCTCTCTTTCTCTTTTCCTCTCTCTCTTTGTTTCTTTTTCTTTCTTTTTCTTTATATTTGTCGGTCTCTCTACTTTCCCCCTCCTCTATCTCCCCTGTCTCTCTCTCTTTCTCTTCTTTTTCTTCTATGTCTGTCTCTCTCTGTCCTCTCCCTTCCACTTGTTAGTGTCTCTCTCTCTCTTGCCCTATCTTTCTCTTAATTCAGTTCATTTCAAATCAAGATAGATTTATTAGCATCACTGTATTGAGTGCAGTGGTGACAATGCATAATACACTATATTTGAACATACATCTCTCTCTCTCTCTCCCCCCCCTTCATTGTCTGCAGGAGGGTTCACGGCTGCTGCCGTTGTCGCCACTGCAGCTTCACGGCAGCCGACACAACAGCCCTGCTGGACCACTTCAACTCCGCCCACTGCCAGGACCCTGGCGACCCCAGTTCTGCCCCTGCCAATGGCTGCTCTGCCCCTTCCACCTTGCGCATCAAAGAGGAGAGCAAAGGGGACCTGAAGCTTTACAGCTTGGCACCTCCAGAGGCCAAGCCTGCCGAGGCCGTAAAGAGTGAGGCCCCGGATGAGAAGGAAAAAGAGAGGGCCTGGTCTGAGGCCCCAGGGCCTGGAGCGCGTGGCACGGGACGAGGCGCAGAGCAGGCAGTCCCAGGACTGGTGTGGGTGCCTAAGGAGAGAGCAGCGGAGGTCCTGAGGGGTAGCCCCGCCCAGTTCCAGACCCAAGGGGCTCTGGGCCTGCTGAACACCGTTCAGGAGCAGCAGCCACAGAAGGTGCTTCGGGACTCACCAAGCCTGATGTTTAGCCTTAGCACTGATGCTAAGGGCTACCTGCAGGGGACACCAGCGAGCGTAGCGGAGAAGCCAGGGCAGCAATACCCCAGCTCTACAGAAAGCAAGAGTGCAAAGGAAGAGTCCCAGTCACTTTTACGGGTAAGGGCAGAGTTCTTTATTTCTCAGTTTACTTCGCTACCTGTCAAAAGTTTGGCCAATCTGGCTTGTTTTTCCTACTAATTAGCATGTTTTTCTCTGGTGCTTTGCAATAACTTGAAGTGGTGATTCTGCCAAAAGTAAAATTTACACTGTTTTCACTTTACTCCAGATGTAACCCATTAGCCAAGGCCTTTTTTTAGCGTCCAAAGTTTGCCTCTTACTTTGGACACTAAAAATGTTTTGGCTGATTGGCTATATTTGCGGAAATTATGCGTGTTACATTTTGGCTTAACTGTCACTTCGAAATATAAAAGACTAACCAGGTTTATTTTGAGGACAACAAAATCTTTATGTAGTTTTTGTGCCAGTATTTTTAACAGTACTACTGTGGGAAAACTCACATTTATCCTCTTGTAATTCTGGCATTTTTTAGGTGGGGCCATAATAGGGCCACAATTCCAGTTAAAGGGCCAAACAAATGCCTTCATAATCATCTCATAATATCATAATACATTTGTTATAAGGGGAAGAGTTTATTAAACATCGACAACATCTACTGACATAGCTCATTCCATATATTATTTAGTATGTTTTATGTTTAGTAGCAGACATGGTAAAATATCTAATTACAAAGCTAATAATTTCAAAAATAATTCCCCTAATTTTAACATGAAAATTAAGTGTTGTAAAATGATTCAGTTCATTCAGTTCAACAGCTATGCTAATACAAGACATGTCAGAAATTGTATTGTTTTCCTGGTATTTTGTCTTATTGCTTTCCCTAACAAGATCAAAAGATGAGTGTGTTTAGCATCTCCTTTTGATCTACACCATTTACACAAATACCATATTTATTGTTCACAATGGCAAAATGCAACTAGTTTGTGTGTATATCAATCATTGACAGTGACTTAGAGACTGTGATTGACAGGAGGGGGCACTTAAAGGGCCAGTCAGATTTTTCCTGGGGCTAATGCCTCACAGGCCCCACTCCTGAGTCCGTCCCTGCCTTGTTGTGATGTCAGCACTCATCCACACTCAAGCCTTTCAGAGGCTTCAAATAGTGATTCTTAAACCGGTCCTCAGGGAACTCCAGACAGTCCACATTTTTGGTCTATCACTATATCTTTCAAGTCAGTTTGGAGCAAAAATCTGGACAGTCTTGGTGTCCTTGGGAATCGGTTTGAGAACCACTTGTTTAAACCACTTTTTGGGTGAAAGATTTTGAATTTGTATTTTTACCAGTCATTTGACATTTAACAGAAAACTGTTAATGCATAATTTAAGTAAAACCTACCGTTTATACCAAGTAAGGCATGTTGCAGAAAGTATTAGTGCTAGAGAATAAAAAAAAAGAGTGCCCCCAAACTTTTGACAGTCAGTGTATATCTTTTTATCCCCTTCCACATATGATTGGAAAGCAACATGCACACATCGACTGGGATTTCTGGTAAGCCTAAGAAACATTGTCCACCACACAAAACACTTCACAACAACGAGGGGTCATCAATTATTTCTGTCTGACTCTCACCCTGAGCTGCTGGTTCGGGGATGTTGTGTATCTCGAGCCTAGATGTTCCGTCTCTTGCTCTCTTTCTCCTTTTCATTTCTCTCTCTCTCTCTGTACATGTGTATGTGTTGTTATTCCTGCTTGAGGTCAGTATTTGTGGAGGCCCTTGGCTGCTCTGTGTTGCCCTCAAAGCCAGGCACTCCTAATTGAGACAGGTGCCCAGAGAGCAGTAAACAGACCAATAAAGCCACTGCTGCTGCCGAGAAACAAACAAATATCTGCACATATCCCTGCTTTGGGCCCTAGCATAAGGGGCGCACAGCACATAAATGTAAGAGTGGACTGCCGTGTGCTGCAGACTTGATGTAGATATTTGTTTTGTGGGCTGGCTTGAAAGTGTTTGCTCCTGCTTTCAGGTACTGCATAGCTGGAAGGACTTTTGTGAATAAAAGATAATTGGATATAAAATTACAGATATATCTGTATATAAATAATCCATATGTTAGACTGTCTGTTATCTTATTGATGTAAGCCAGAGCGTGTTATATATGAAATGCATGCTGTCGTGAGTCATCCCACAGGCTTAGCGGCTGCCATATGAACGAGGTGATATGGCCCTGCCACAGTGCTTATGGCCTCATTAAGTCAGGTTTGGTGAGTTTTATAAATAATCCTGGCGCTGCGTTTCGAGTGTCAGCAGAAGTACTGACGTAGGCCCTCGGTTGTTGAAGACGAGCAGTCGGAGGATGGCAGGCTCACACTACCTTAAGAAGCAGCAACTAGCAAAGACGAGTGTTCCACAAAGGCTTTTATGTAACCCATTCACTTGCCTGAAATTGCAGCAGAATTGGCCTCAGTTGAAATGTCTTTTTTAAAAAAGCCAAGGTCATGCAGTTGTGTGTGCACAGATTCAACATTGTGGTGACATGTTATAAGTATTTATGTGCGCTCTAAATGCTGCACTCTACCTTTGATCTGGCTCTAGACTGACAGGGCTAAGGATGGGCTCTCCCGCAAAACTCTGACATCATTTCCCCCTGTCCAGCTTCGGAGCTTTACCCACGTTTCAATCAGGCCTGCTAACACAGAGGCTGTGAGTAACGGGGGTCCCCGCTGGGACTCGCACTTCCTGGCCGTCTTCCCCTCCAGAACCCGTCACTGTCTGATGTAACGAATTGGCTCCAAATGAAGAGAGATTTCTTTTTTTTATGTCTGGGGGAGCAGGAGGTTGAGAAAAGGCAGCTTGGCCTGAGACTGGAAAGGGACGGATGAATAATCGCTTTTTGGAGTCGCTCTTTTTTTGCCTGCTGTCCGTCATTGGCACTTTGCTGCCATTCTCCACGGACACTTCTGGAAGCTGGATGGCAGGCCGGGGTGTGGTACACTCGGTGGTTAAGTCATTAGCTGAGGCGTGTCAGCGAGTGTGTGAACGGATCGAAGCGGGGGTGGAGGCTCTGCTCCAGCCTTCAGGAAATGTTGAATCAGATTTATTTTTTGAGGGGGACGGGGATGGGCAGAATGGGTTTAAAGGAACAGTCCGACCAGCAAAACATATTTTCAGAATTTTTCCTGTACCCCAAATGTAGTCGAACAGCCAAGACATGTTTGGCTTCAGGAGTTTTAATCAACTAGCTAAGAGGCAAAAAGATGTCAGTAATAGCAGCCATTTGAAATCCTGAATTGTGTGCATATTTTCTGGGTTTGCGGCATTAGAAACCATATAAGCTTAAGCAGGTCTGTTTGAGATTACCTAACAACTTGCAGCAATTGCAGGCAATTGTGTGATAATTTACTCTCACAGGTCTAGGCGTGAACTTGTAACAAGAATAGGCGTCTGGGGAACTTTTAGTGCTTGATGGTGGCAAACAAAATCCACCACAAACAAGGGTATGCCATGTCTTAAACCTGTCCCCAAATTCCTCTAACTTGTGCTCTTTCGTTCAGAGCACAATCAATAGCACAAGAAAAACAAGCTACCTTGCATAATGGTCTCCTTAGCTAATAGTACTGTTTTTCTCTTGTTTGATTTTACCGCATGTAATGTGTTCTCTACACAATGGACACATCTGCATGCTTATTTGGAGTTTTTAGGGGAGTTTTTAGCCATGCTAACTTGAATTACATCCATGGCCTAACAACAGGCTTGTTGTCAATCAGACAGTGTTGATAAGCGCACCATTATCCCCTACTTTGGGCTCTGACTTCACAAATTGTTGGATTATTTTAGAATTTCCATGCTCAGTTCATTCTCCCTCTATGTTCACCCCCACATTTAGCTCAGAATTTCTCATTGTTGTTCCCAGATTTTCTCATTACGAGACCGCATCTGCCCTTAAGACACTATGATGTGAGGCATGCAGTTTTGCATGATGCTTATAGGTGGGATATAAGCTTCCATTACTTGTTAGCTTTATATTAGCCTTGTATCTCCAGTACTGTATTAAAGAAGGAAACATCAGACCCAAATGATTTGCATATTTGCTGTCTGATGTTTCCTTCTTACCTTCTTTAAAACTTCAGACACAATAATGTGAAGCAAACTTCAGCCACCAAATGTACCAAATGTGTCTGATTGCCTGGGGTAGAGGAGAAAATTGTTTAAATTTGATTCCTCACTGAACTGTTCCTTTAATAGGACTCTCTGAGGTCCATCACAATATTTTTTAAGTTACCATGACTGAGTGCATGAGTCACTGCACACGTTATAAAACCAGGCTCAACCAGGGAGGGGTTCCTCACTGAAAGACCTGAAGAACCCAGTCTGGAGCCAAGGCTCCTGGAAGCTTTACGGGTGTGAGAATAGAATGGCTGCACTGAACTCATCGAGGGATTAAAATGTAATCGTAGTATGAACAACCAGATAAGAGGCTCTGTGATGAGGCTTGGCCAGGGAGGCGCCCCACAAAACCACATAGCTGCTTCTTTCTTGTCTTTTTCTTTTTTCTTTTCCTCCTCTCTGCTTTTCTACATTCCGGATAGGCGTTCTTTTGGTCAGAAATTTAATATTAGACACCCTTTGAAAGCAGTGATGCACTGCAGTTTGTGGAAGAGATTTGGAATGGATTCTGGAATTTTGGATCATGACTGGTGGAATTCAGATATTAAGATAACAAGAAGTCATTGAATAGGGCTTTTAGACTTTTTCCAGACAGACACCGTCAAGATCTAACTTTCCACATTGGACATGTTTGTCCCACGTTTTTAATACCCTTCTTAAAATATTTTTCCATTTCTTTTAAATTTGAAGCTTCTTTCATACTGGATATTTTTTCAACACCCACCAACCCCCCTAAAAAAGGCTGGCTCAGGCACAAGAAGTAACCAAAACCTTCAAGGAAGCTTCTGTATTACAGGACTAAACAGAAGAAAGAGGGCCTAATTTAGTTATTCATCCCCGAAGGACTCTTCATTAGAAAGCAGGCTATTGGCTTTTAATTATGTTTTGTAATGCCAGTGTTCTTGCTCATTACCATTTGCTCATTCTGTTATTTTCTCTCTCTCTCAGTGGCTGTGTGTGTTCAATTCAAACATTTATTATCTGTTTCTGCATGATAAAATGAAGTTATTGTATCCGTATTGCACATCAATGATTCCATTACTCCTCCAGATGTCCTCTCCTCTCTCTCTTGCTCTCCCCTGGCCGCTAGAGTTATTGGGTCTCAGAGGAAGAGGATGGATTCGGATGGATTTAGATCTTTTCTTGTCTTGCTGCATGCTCCCTGCTGTTACTTACTTTGGCAAAGATAAGGGCTGATTTTAAGCTTTTGTCTTAGATGGCTGGTCAAAACAGCTAATGAGTTGCATATTCCTTAATTCACAGCTTTTCTGTGTTGCAAAAGAGGATTAAAGAAATGGTCTTCAGATTATGGCTCATCAACATGTGGCAATATCAGAACTTCCCCTAGTGAAGACCAGAATATTTTACTTTGATTACAAGGCAGAGTTTCCTTTAAATGGTGAATCACTGAGCAGTTTGTCATGGCAACCACGCAGCGAGGCTTATTATTTGTGCCAACTGAGCTGCTGGCGTCATGTGACTTGATCATTTCCCCAATCACAGTGTGCATGATGAAGCACTTTGCCTACTGCGTTTGCAGCCTTGTTTCTCCCAGCGAATCCCCTTAAGCAACCTTGTTCCCATTTCCTTATGACGTCTACAGTCCGTCCCCACACCCTCAAACCCCGTTTGTCCTCTGCATCTCTTGTGCAGAGCACCATGTCCCAAAGGCCTGCTGTGCTGCTCCAGTGCCCTGTAGTCAAGTGGCTGTAGTCTGAGCAATACAAGCTAGAGATTAAATTTAAACCAAAACTGATTGTAGTCTGAGAACATTTTGCCCAAGTCCAACCCTCCCACCTAAGGATGTGCGTTCTGACTAATTTTTATGTTCAGGTATCCGTAAGAGTTAATGAAGGGATATCCAGTTAGCCACAGTGTAGGGGTGCAACGATTAATCGACTTATTCGACTAAAATTGATGACCAAATTAGTTGGTAACTAATTTAATAGTCAATTAATTGGTGGCGTCATCGCAAGTGTTTCTCAAGCTAACTAGGAATGTTGTGACATTACCACTTACTGTAGAGGTAACAACAGTGCGATGGCAGCCTTGAGAACAAACAATGTGGGAGCATTCCACGCTTAACTCTGAAAAAAGTTATCAGTTGTGCTATTTGTAAAACTGACCTTAGCTGGCTATTGGAGCACATCTTCCATGCTGGAGCATTTGAAGATGAAACACATTGCCTCATGAAGAAGAGTCATCTCGGTAAGGTAGTTGTGCTAGCAAGCTAGTTAGATAATGTGAATGTGAAAAGTCGTCCTACTTCATGTTATGAGCTGAGCTGAAACGTTTTCTATTTCGAAATGCATTTTCTCTGGAATCGTTAATAGAGTTGAAACAGAGAAGCAAGTAGCTATTATTCACAGCGACCCTGTTCACATTTCAGATGACATTTACAGTTTTAAACATTGTCGTCTTAACATCGAGACCACGGGTGCGTTCAAATTTAGCGAACATGGGAGAACACTTCCAAACAGCTGCAAACAGTTTTCTGTTTGACTTGAGTTTTCCGTGAACGTTATTTATCTTTTGTATTAGCAGGAAAGTTCACTAAAACTGATTTTTTAAAATAGGGTATTCATTGTTTGTTAGCAAATTCATAAAACAACCTCAAGGAGTTATTTGGTTATTAAGCGATTGATAATCCGAATAATCAATTGTTCATTTCACTAATTGATAGATTATTCGACTATCAAAATAGACGTTTGTTGCAGCCCTACCACAGTGTAGAAAAAAATATTAACATGTCCTACAAAATAGGGGGAACTGGTGCTGGCAGAATCTTAAAAAATCAGTGGCACAAACAAAAATTTAGCAGCTTTTATTATTCAAAAATAACCGAGGGAAATCTTTTGATCACTGTACTTAAGTAAAGCTTGAGGAGGCTGTTTTAGTGCTGAAGTTAAACTAGGGCTAACTATTGAGCTAATGCTATCAACGACGGTGATGACTCATAGGCTTCTGCACAAGGTTTTTTCTCTTCCATGGATAATGTTTAAATTCCATTAGCAGAGGTAAGTATAGGCCAGAATCCGTTAAAGGTGGAGGAAAGGCTATGAGAAAATTATATGATGTTTGAAAACTACAGGAGACTGAAATATATATGCTATCATAAATGCTATCATAAATAAACTTATAATGAAAGAGTCCAAAATTACTTTCAGTTTTTTTGTTTTGTTTAAGTTATATTACCGACTTTTTTTCTTCTATGAAGTTCCTGGTTCTTTTTTTTTAACATGGCAGCAACCGTTTGAGAAATGATGTCCTAACCTGCCAGTCCCCAACAGGCACAGTTGGTCCAGTTGAGTTTGGGCAATTGCGGGCAGCCCAGTGAGGGGAGCTCATCTGATGCCACAGCGTTCAGAGTGCTGGTGTGTGTTACGGGCACGGACCTGTGTCAGAGCTTGTTACTCCTAGCTCTTTTTGCCCGCTGGCACTTTCTCCTCACCAACCAGTGATTATCAAATTAACCCCCCTGGGTGCGGCGAGAGCCCCCCCTTCCCGCTTCACAGTCTCCGTCCATGGCTGTGTTCAAAAGAATCTCTCCGGTTAGCAGTTGACCTCCGGCTAGTCGTGGGTCACGTTAATTGCCCTGGATGGATGTTCCTGCTGAACTTAGGAGCCTGGTCTTAGACAGCCTCCCGAACAAAAAGATATGTGTTTTTGCATCCAGGATGACTAATCACTCCCTTAGCCTTTTATGTTGCCTCTTAGTGCACTTAAGCAGCTCTGAAGATAGTGCTATTGTTATTTAGCTCATTAAAAGCTCCCGCTACAGCTTCATAGACAATGCTGAACTTGTTCCCAGAAAAACTATCTGAAAGCTTAGCTGAGCTTTTTCTCAGTGGTTTGGAAAGGAAGTTGCTTGAAAAGACTTTCCTCGCTTTACCTGTGAACTGTCAGAGAGAATAGAGAGATCCTGATCCTGCACAAAGACCTTTAAGATGAGTTTTTTTTGTTTTTGATGTGATCTGCATCTGAATTCTGCCCAGGGGCATCCATTTGTCTAGGATTCATTTGTTTGACTATAGTTTTTCTGTGTCCCAAAGTGCAAGTAAAGTTTCTTGTGATCAATAATTTCTCTGTCCTGTCCTCGAAGGAGCAAGCTTTGAAAATGACAGAGAGACAAAAAGACTAAAGGAAAGAGGATGGGATGACAGCTAGGCTTAACTTTCTAAAATTTAAAGCCATTTTTGCCTCAACAGCAACTCTGCTCAGTGAATTCAATCAAATACAGGCGTTGCAGGTGCCCCAGCTAAAGTGGCAACGTGCATCAGGCTATCAAATGATAATAGATGTTGTACTCTGTCCTGTCCTTCTCATAGACTTCTCAGGACAGAAAAAAAAGCTCTTATGAATTTTTCCTTGCTCTGGATCCTGGACTGTTAGATGTCCCCTGTGATGCGACGGGAGCTTTGGCTTTAAAGACTTGAGCACAGCCCAGTTACAGTCTGTTTGAGTCATACTGACTGAGAGTGAGTGTGCAGACGTGGATGAAGTGTAGATCTGGCTAAGCGCTTACTCTGGGGTCTGTCCCTTCTGGCACATTAAGGGTGTTCGTCTCCGTGTGTGGTGACCTCCAGCAGTGCTTTCTCATCTTTGCTTCGCGTTCTGCAGCCCAAGTATCCATTTAGATGGGAGCCTGCCCAGCCTGCTTTTGATCCTGGCTCAGGACTGGCTGCCGATTCCATCACCCATACCCCACCTCCTAGCCCACATCAAAGAGACACAGTGCACCCCAATGAACACAATCTGCTGTTTAATTTTTGCTGTGTTGGATTACCATAGTCTTTGAGGAAGGTGACACTTTTTTCCCTTTCCCCCCTCTCTTGTTGTTTCACTTTTTTCACAAGAGCTCCTAGTCTTCCCTTTACAGCGGTTCTGCCGAGTTCAGCCTGGAGTTTAGTGCACATTTAGTATGCTGCTGAGATAGACGGTGGGAGAAGGAAGGATGGAGGGAAGGAGGGAGGGAGGGACGGGGCCGCTGATGAGCAGCTCTGTGCAGCCTAATGAAGAAGCGGCTGGCTTATTAGTCTGGAGAATGGGAGAATGACGAGTGGCAGGGCCTGAGGATTTGGGCGACGGCACAAACAAACGCTGAGAGAGAGAGAGAGAGGGGGAGCGAAAAGCAGAGCGCCTCCTCGTCCCTGCCTAATGGCCTTCCACAGCACTGTAATGAGAGCCTCTGATGCCAGCCGTTTGAGGTGCGATTGGAGGGCGGGGCAACAGCGAAACAGGGGAAGGTGGGGGAGTGAGCTTATTCTCTGGTGACAATGAAAAGGAAGAGGAGGGGCAAGAGGCTTCTAAACAAACACACAAACAAGCAGCAGCTGTGGCTGGCAGCAGGCGAATGTCTGATTGCCTAACGGAATGCGGCCCAGCCGTGACACCGGGTGACGCGGGTGTGTGGGGCGAACCAGCTGCTCCGCTGCACTGGGGCCAGCTTTACCACTCTCCCACTCTGGCTCTGGAAATCTGTCTAATAAGGCTGCAACAATTATGGATAGGAGTGGTTCTTCAAATATATATGGGACATCCAAACTCATCTTAGTATTTGTTTATCATCAATGCAGTGTTTGCTTAAAAAATGCTCTATATTGTCCACATCTACATTGATGCATGGAGTCATTCTGACAGATTGCACTGCACAGCCACAGGCAGTGATTCTCAGACACTTCAAGAAAGCGTGTTATTTGCTAGGTTTGTTGATTGAAAAGAAAAATCACTAGGTTAAGTAGGTTAACTAGGTTAAGATTATTGACATAATTAGTAACAGCCCTACTGTCAAACCCAAGCTCTGCTGGATGAAGAACTTGGCCTTGTTTGAGCCTTTGCCTGCTCGCTTACCTTTGGGTACTGGCAAAGCCAAGGCCCTGTAGTTTACTGTGCAAGTAAATGTGGGAGATTGTGAATGAGTGTTTGCTGGTATAGCTGGCACTGGCTGATGGCTGAGAGATGCAGGCCTAGTGATCGAGGTGGCCCAGGTGAGCATGCCCAGCTGTGCTTCTGCAGACAGATGGTCCCCCCCCTCTCCCAGAGGGTCCAGACCCAGGCAAGCCAGCATTCCCAACTTCTCTCACAAAAGTCTGCTGTTTCTGCAAGCTCAGGCATCTCCCCAGCTTCTCGCTGACGCTGCAGCCAGCTCCTGTACACTTGCCTGAAGGAGAGGGGTCTGTTCTGCCCACCACAGGCCTCAGGCACAGACCCCAAGAGCTTCTCTTCTGCCCCACTCCCCTGCAGGTGAGAGGGACCGGACCAACTGGTGTCATCTTCTCCTGCTGATCCCCGTTACACCAATTAATTTTCCTCAGTCTGCTCTCCCGGCACCTGGGCTTCCGCCCAGAAACCAGTGGCAGCGCCAAAGTTTTGCACCGAACTGAAGAAATCAGCGATTCAACCCTTAAACACGCCTGTGGGCCTCTGCATGCATGATTATCCACGGCATAACAAAGACAGTAGGGAAGCAGCAAAACGGGGTACAAGGAGTGCAGTAGCTGTTCCAGTTATACTGTATATCTTTCAGGAGAAATTTCTGCTTGGCCTTTCATACATCAATGAAGAGTTTATTCACAGAAGGAGCTGTCATATGGAAATATTTTAGATTTATTAGGTTTGTTGTACTATATTTCTTCAGAACAATCTTCCAGAGCTTCCGAATTTGAAAGGATTCGATTCTTACATAGTGGGATAAGGTAAGAAGCTTTCTTTTGGAGATTGTGATTGAGAGTTGAAAGTTTAGTGGGGACATGGCTGTGTCTGGAATGGACATACATTGCTGTGTCCACACTCGACTAGAGTAAGTAGTTTAGTGTTGCTGCTGTGGTGATGAGCAAAGTTTTCTGTGACATAAACAAGCATCTTTACTAAGTCAGTATGCTGACCTAAAATTCGGTTTCAAAGTGAGCTGGAAGCCAGTCTTCGCTGCGTATTTGGAAAGATTCTGAAAGAGGTAAAAAAATTGTTCGCTGAGAGAGAGATCATCTCTTCTTTGTCTACAATAAACAATATAAACATACTTAAAAATGTCTAAGTCATGCTCGTGTTTGGTAAAAGTCTTAATCTTCAAAGTGAGAATCAGTACAAGCACTGTGCACCTAGATCTGTGCTAAGAGAAAGGTGCCATAATAAACCAGATGTCTGCTTTAGGCAGGCCTGAAATCACATCCATTAACTCTGTCATTGTTTACATTTCCTGATGCCGCTGCAAGTTATATTTTCAGACAGCTACTTTGATAGGCCGCAGTATATCTCCAACGTATTCAAAAACCTTTGGGACTTGGAAACTTTTTCTGTGAATGTTACAGTCTCTGTAGCCTTTTCTTTGCCCCATCCCTTCTCTATCTCTTGCTCTGCTTTTGCCAGGGGAGGAATTTTGTGCAAATGTACTTTCGCCCTATTGAAGCAGAAGAATAGGAGGGAGGGCCACTTCTTGCTGAGCAGTAAAAATAGCGTGATGAACTCTCTTTTTTTGCTGATCATCGATGTTCTTCTTTGGTAATTACTGATGACATTTACAGACGCTTTGGACATTCTAATCCGTGTTTTCAGCCAAGAGTGTCCACTGGAGGCTATACCTAGCCCCCCACCCACCCCCCCTGCCCCAATTCAGCCTTCTCCCTTATTGGCCCATGTACAGACCAGCTTCAGAGCAGGAAGTCAGAGCAGATGTTTGTAGGCTTTGTTCAAGGTCTGTCCATTTAAAGCACAAGCCACAGGATACAGGGTGGATCTCTAAGCTGACTTGGCACACAAGGGTTTGTAACATTGGTGTTTTATTATAGTGTTGTATTGTGGTTCACTGACCGGGAGAGACATGAAATAGAAAGTCTTCATGAAAGACTATTCAGTGACTGTACATACCTTTATACTAGGTATTTTTACTTTTAATTGTATATTTAAGATTGAACAAGCTTGATGTTCTAAAACTAAAACTGTGTAGCCTCTTTTAAATGAAACGATTTGTTAATCAACCCAGTGTGGTCTGCTTGACCAGTAAGTCAGGATTTGTTTAGTATATTACAAAGCTCTATTTTGCATTGTATGAGTGGCTGTTGGAGTTCTTCCACTAGTGTGTAGTTGGCCTTCATACAGCACCAGATGCTTGGCAGGTATATGGCTGGCCTGCCCTTTGAGGGAGTGGGCTTGATTGGCAGAAAGATAGTGGAGTTATTTTCTTGGGTGGTAATAAGTGAGCATTTCTATAGATCAGTGAGCAGTAATCGCATATCTCAGTCTGGAACCCATTACTTTGACTTTCTTTTAGCTGGATCAGCAAGGAGGGGGCAGTTAGGCGCTGATTTGCTCTGTGGTCAGTGCTTGGAAGACCACGGGGCTGGGCGGTGTTCAGTGAGGGCCCAGTGGAAATAGCCAGCCTTCCACCGGCAGAGAGCTCAATCTGAGAACAAGCTGTACCCAAACACTGGGAGGAAAAAAGCTGGATACAGACGACTGAGCTTTTTTTAAAGGATGGAAAAATATACATTCCCCCCCTTTGGAGGGAAATCAGAGCAGAATCATATTAGTCCATTAAACTATTAGCAACCTGTATATTGTTTTGCCAAGAACGCTTTGTCATTAGCATTTTTTTCCCTTCCTTTCATTCTGTTTTACCGCTTATTCACTGACCATTGCACATGTTAGTACGCAGCACACCATGACTGAGGTAGGCAGTGCTAGTGGCCATTTAGAGCCACTCTTTTGAACCAGTGCACCGTCCTCAATTTCCAGGCAACAGCGTCACTTGGATGTGTTTCACTACCAGCCCTGTCATTTTGGAGAAAGGGAAGCATGTTTCAAACACAAGCCAGCCATTTTCCTTTATTGAATGAAATCACAGTGAGACGAGACCTGACTACCTACCGTGAGTCAGTCATTTTTCCGTTGTGTGCGGTGCGTGCTAGCAATCAAATTCACTTTTCTCAGTTTTACTGTGATATTGTGCTGCATCTGTGTGGCATCACTGGAATCAAGACTAACCCAGTGTCTTCATAATGGAGTAAATCACTTATCTCCATTTTTTATAGTAAGGGAAATGGTCCTGTCACTATGCTGCCCATTTAAAGTTTGAGGAGACATAGCTTTTCAAAATCTTTTTTATGAACAAGCATACAAAAATGTATCATTAATGAGTGATCATGAGCCTAACTTTCTCCAAGTACAAGCTTTTTTTCGTACTTACAACCTGCCCCCCCCACCCTCCAAAAAGGGTTATGTGGAGTGATGTCATAGAAAAGAAACACATTATTGTAAATGAGTTTTGTGCGTGTGAAAAGAACCTCTTTAACAGTTTAAAGGACGTCCACATAAAGTAAAGGTTCCGTAATATTTAAATTTATTTGCTAGAAATGCACGTTCAAGCAAAGAACCCTTTAGAAACTTTGATTTTTAAGAGTGTAGTTAAAAAGTGAAGTAGCGGTCTAAAATCTGCCGAGTATTATCCTTTCTGACCTGATTATAGACAGTCAGTGTGATTTTGCAGGGAACATAGGGGGTCAGTGGACAGCTAATGCTAACTATCTAGCTAATTTGAGTGAGTGGGATGTACTGAAACTGTTATACTGGTTCAATGTTAAATGAATTCACAGGGTTAACATTAATGTAGAACTCAGCACGATGCAAAATTAATTAATTCGTTCATTTTGTCAGGCACGTTTTATTTGCCAATATTATTTAATATTATTATTTACTTGCCTAATATACCTGGAGTCAAGGTGTCCTCAAACCTTTGATGAGCTTTGTACATTCTTGGCACGGTTACAGTGGCCCTCCTTAGCCTTTAGTGCAGTAGACGCTATTGTGGTGCCTTAAGATTAGAGCGAAGGCAAAGAGAGAGACCCTGAAGCAGGGATAACACTCCTTCACACCACAACTGCAACTTATCAAGGTTATAACACAACCTGGCACAGCAGCTCACACTGTGCCACCCTCTCCATGTGTACTCATTTGTTTGGCTCTGTGTGTTTTTAGCCTAGTGAATTCTCAGAGTAAACAGTCTTCAACCTTTGTGGTTGTATTATTTAATTTTATTTTTTCCCCCAGGTTCCACAGTGCTTCTTCAGTGCTTTATTAGTTTTTCCTCCGGACGTGTCTGCATTTGCTTGTTTTGTTTGTCACTGTGTTGTGCGTGTGTTTACGTTTCTGCCACAGTGTGTCCCACTTCGTTTGTGTGCTCAAGCTTGCTCACTAGCGCTAATGTGGCGCAGACAGGAAGTGGAAAAGCTTCCAGCGCCACTCGCAACTGAATTCTGGAACAGAGTGCCACATTTTATGGGGGGGAGGGGTGGGGGGGTGGGGGTTAGATGTGAGTACCTGCCCCAGTCTACAGTCTGCAGGCCAGAGGAGTGCTGTGGATGACCTCACCGTCTGAGGGGGTGGAATACAGTGAGCCGTTTCAACCGCCTTCCAGGACGCCCCTGTTTATTTTTGTCTATGGGATGATGGGAAATTTGACTGCTGCAGAAACAAACTGACACCCCTGTGCAGTCGGCTTGGCAAGGCCAGACTAGACCAGGCTGGGCGGGGGTGGGTGGGTTGTGTAAATGTGTGTGTGTGTGTGTGTGTGTGTGCGTGTGTATGTGCATGCTCTGTTTCTGGGGTTTGGCTGTCCTGTACTGGAAGTATAATGGAAAAGATGGTGAGGCCATGTGCAAAGTTTGCTGTTCCATGGGCCATAATGGTCAAACTGTGTTTAAAGTTAAAGCGAGGTGGAATGCCACGATCACGTCCTGCTCCGTCTGAAATCAGGGCCTTTTGCTTTAGGCTTTCACAGCCACCGATTATTCAATTGAACATCTTTAATGTGTGGAATAAACTGTAAAATGTGAATAACTTGTAAAAAGGTAGCTTATGTCCCTGAGAGTTCTCACATTCATATTGCACCCTCTGTAAAGGTACAGTTATTAGGACTTCTTAAGTGTAAAGAAACCGTAGTGAAACTAAAAGATAAAATCCAGTGGCATCCCATTTACCTTCCTTTTCCGATAGCAGATCAGCGGGTGCTCCCTGTGCTCTCTCCTGCTTTCTCTCCGTAGCTGTGTCTATTTTGCGTGTAAAATATATGGATGGGTGGCGTGCCAGCAACCTGCCTTTTTACCACCCACGTATGCTTTGTAATGATAATAAAGTATGCCTACCCAGACCCCTTATTCTGACTTGTTTACATTCAAACCCAAGCAAAATATAAAATGAAACGGAGTAACATTATCTAGGCCGGGATGTGCCATGCAAAATACAGGGCGCCCCAACGCGTCGTCTTCTGGCATAATTCAATCTGCGACTGGATGGAAACCGGAGTTATTTTTATGCTTTAATTGTATAATGCGCTGTGTTTAATGTGAATCGCTCATTAAATTCAATTGGTCCAGACATCGTTTTTGCTGCGCTGTGTTGGTGTCGGTGTATGAAAGCTGTGCGGTTGGCTCAGTTGGGGGTAATGTAAACAGACCTGTATGTTCTAATGTGTTTTTGTGAAGCACTCATGATCTGCATCTTGTCTGTCCTGATTCGGCTGTTTTCTTTTTTTTCCCCTCAGCAAGAGCCGTTTGTGCTGCCCCGTTTCATTCCACAATAATATGAAGATGGCTCATGTTTTAAAAATAATCCAACTCCGTTCCACCAAACTGTAGATAAGACAACTGTAACCATATCTCATCACCGCGTAGATTTCATCTGATCCTGTGCAGTGAAATCTATTATTCACGACACAGCCCTATTTTAGTGGTGTAACACAGGGTCTGTGGATTACGGAGGGTTTTATCATACACTTCCCTCACAAAGGCTCCATTCTGCTTATGAAAACCACATTAATCGCTTTCCCTCTCTAATATGGCCAATCTGGGATGAGGAGATTATGTATGGCTGATACAAAATGGCAAAGGAAAAAGGAAAATGAGACACTTTTGTCTTTTTTTTGTTTAAGCATTGTTATTTAGGCCTTTAAAACAGTCCATGCAGAGACAAGGCTAAATGTGGATTGACGGCATGTCACAAAAGATCATACCTCGGGGTAATGAAGAAACGATTGCCTGTGCGGCGTGTCGCTCAAATCGGGATCCCACCCCACTAGTCCTGCCAGAATCAGCCAGGTGGCCCTAATAATCCAAGCGGGGGTTGAAACCAGAACCCAAACTGAGTTATTTATGACCTGGAAAAGAGAAGAAAGGTGGGAGGGGGGCTCCCTTGGCAGTGTAATTTGAACGTTTACATGAATTACGCATTTGATTTGGTGACCAAAGCGCCGTCAGTTGCTTGTTTGACCACAGCAGTCCAAACTCTCCTTCTTCACTCGAATGCAGTAAGTCTTCTGTTTTAACTATGTGTCATACAAGTCATTGACCTGACAGCAATATTAACAGGACCCCTTCTCTTTCTTTCTTTCTATTTGTAACCCCTCCCCTTGTTCCTCCTCTTCTGTGTAACGTTGTGGCGCTCAGGCCGTGGTGTCAGACAGCAGCTCCAGAAGGGAGGGGAGAGGTACCTTTGCGTGTAGATGAGTCGTTGTGCTGCGTGCCCGGCTGCAAATGAACATCTGGATGGCATATTGGTTCCATGTGTGAAAATGAGATCAGCTCGAATAATGACCAGACTCTGGAGAAAGACGAATGCACACTGGCCCTGATTTGCTCGACAGCCCAAATTGGCAGCACCTTGCATAATTAGGGAGCAATTGGCTGAGATTAGACGGGCTTCGGACCCTGACCAATCGTTAATTTGGACCTCCGTCTCCAGGCCGCACCCCCCCTCCTCCTCTTTACTCCGATGGCCCCCTCCAGCGTTTGCCAAAGCGCTATCAGCTGGTAGCTATTTGTCAGGGACACCCCCCCCCACAACCCCCATAAGAGCCTTAATTGTTTTAGACAAACAAGCAAGCTTGTGGCCTAGGCTTTTTACACAGGAAGACATGACTTCTTTGATCCATACAATATTCCTTAGCAGGGCCTTGGAGCTATTTACCAAAGAGATTTATCCACAGACAGTGGAGAGACTGTTCCAGCCTCAAAACGGCCACTTCACACTGGAGAGAAGAAAGACGCCCCAGAGAAGCTAGCTTTAGCGGTGGAACGTCGGTTTAGAGCAAGGGAGAGAATCACAAGGCCCTCAGTTACGGTCATTGTGTGTGTTCCTGTTTTGCTTATATTAAAAGTATTTTGGAGACGCTTATTTTCGGTAATGTCATTTTTCATATTTCTCAATGCAGGTGGCGTTTGAGGTGTGCATAGCATAATATTAGCATGGACGCTGACGCTAGCAGCTACGCTTCATTAGCCCCTGTAACTGCTCCTCTTGTGAAGAGAGGGAAAAAAGTACCTTCCCAGTACTTGGCAGCTGAATCTAAATCCTGAGCCGATGATAGCAATGACAGTTTTGCCTGTTATCACTATTCAGCGGCACACCCAAATGTATAAGCAGCCAAGGTGTGGGGATTATGTGAGGAAAAAAGCACAGCTCAATACGAACAAGGCAATTTTCAGGATGGAATAAGTATATAAATTGGGATGTTTACAGCAGTTGCTTGGAAACGGCAACGGCGTGAATAACAGAGCGAAAGGCAAGAAAAGCTCACATTCCGCTTCTGCCTAACACATGTAGCATGGCCTGCCTGAAATGAAGCAAGCAGGTCCATGTGTGTGATTGTACATGTCTGTAAACAGCTTGCAGGCAGTCACAAGTTACAATTACTGACATGAGTACGAGTGTAATCACAACAAGATGGACCCACAGCAAAACTGAGTGGCTTCCTGCCTTTCACTGCATGTCAGCACATCTGGGAGTTCAATCAGTAATGGTAATTGGCATTTGATGAATCTTGACATTTATGAAGCTTAGACAAGGGGAATGCTCCAGGAGTGTAAAAGAATTGTGTTGGGCGTAAAACCAACAAATCTGGTGTGTATTTGTGCTTGTTTTTGTATACTTCCAGGACACAAACATCTTTGCTATACTACCTACAGTTACGGAACAAATACAATTGCCCTGGCTTTGCGAAGTGCTTTTTACAAAAGCTACATGTTTCATTTTTTTAAAAAACAGAAAGAGCACAACAATTTTTTTTGGTTACTGAGATTAAGATTAGGTTTAGATTTAGGGTTAGGCTTACAAAATTAGAAGTAGATACTATATGTAACATATATGGTCAGTATCATTATTATATATAAAATATTTAATCACAAATAACTGCATTATTTTGTATAGTTAATCATAACAACAATTCACTTTTTTCTGCTTTTTGGTTTCTGCTGTGCATATGACAATAAAACTCTTGAATCTTGAATCTTGAATCTTGAATCTTATTTGCTCAAATTTCACCTCAAAGAAAGGAGAACTACAGATTTCCACTACTATTGTTTTTGTTAATTAGCTGCTTTTTGATTTAGCCGTAGGTATCTGGAGAACACTGTCCAGCGTAGTCTACCGAAGGTATTGATTTAAAGGCCGCATTTAATTGAAAAGACCATAATCCTAGGTTTTATCATAGCGACATACAGTGTGCAAGCAGTTGGGCTTTAGCCTGCGCTTCTGTGGAAGGTCCAGGGGTCAAACTAGGGACATCTGTTAATGGTATTAAAAAAATTGTGACATTAATAAATTATTGTGTTAATGTATTATTGATGCCCTTTACAGCCCTTATGTATACTATTGCGAAGGTCAGAGACTACTCTTCATTTATTTTATTTTCAAGCTTATCATTTTTTAGCATCAGATCAATTACTCAGAAGCCACAACAACTAAATATAATGTATTTTTAAATATTTAGAGTGTGCTTGCTTTCAAATTTTCAAAGAATTCAGGGATATTTTTCAGTCTTAGGAATCGGTCGAATTTTTTGCTTTCCGCGATCCATGCAATCCCTGAATTACAAATTCAGACTCATCAGTCCGTAAAACGGTCACATTTCAGTGCTCTAGTACAAATATTCTTCCTTTTTCGTCTATTTCCTTTCTTAGTAAGAGCTTCTTCACAGCTACGCATCCTTTTAGACCCAAATCTCAGAGTTATCTTGTTACAGTGAAAGGATGGATAGAAAAGCCTTTGGATTTTTTCAGACCTAAAGAACTTGTACAGTAGTGCATATACTGGACACACTATAATTACATATAGGCACATATAGGTTCCTACATGTATATACATAGGTATGACCTCACGTCCTGACATTGCATAAAAACAAGTGTGTGTATGTGTTGCATTCATGGCTGCGCGCCCATGTGCTGCACTACCGTAACCAACTCCAGCAGGCTGCCTGCTCACTGCCTGTTTGTTTCTCTCTTCTCTCTCTAATCATTTAATCCTGCACAGCCTCTGGGCCAGAGGGCCACACCTTTAACTGAGCTTTTGTATTCTGAGTCCTGCTCAGGTAGTAGCATGCCCCTGCTCTCTTCTTTATGCTGTCCCCCCAACCCACCCCCCTCCTCTCTCACTTTCTCTCTCACTCGCACAATCTTTTCTCTGTCAGTCTAATAACAGGAAAAACCCTTATGCTTGGTCCCATGGTGTTCTCCCTCTATTTTCTCTCTGTCTTTCTCCTATCTTGCTCCTCGGCTTTGTTTACAAAAGGGCCATGGAGACGGGGCGAGAGAAGGAGAGAAAGAGAGGAGGGAAGCACTCTGTTTTTGTTATTAAAAGATGCTTTCACTGAGGAATGTGTGCATTAGCTGTAGATTGTTTCCTATTAGCAGCTTATCTCCCAGGCTTTTGGCTCAAGGGCCTGGCCTAGGTAACGGGGGGAGAGAGAGAGAGAGAGAGAGCAAGGCAGGCCACATGTAGAGCTTAGAGCCTTTGGGAATTTACCCATGCTGCCATAGAAACTGTGCTAGTCAGAGGTGCTGGCAGCTTAATTTGTGACGTGGCACTGATGGTGGCTAACCAAGCAGTGCTAGAGTGCTCACCTCAAGAGGCCAGACTGATAGAGACATGTTTTCTGTTTTAACTCAGCTTTTTCTGTTTTACGTTTTCATACCTATGACATGCCCCAGAATTTCTTCAGTAACAGTTTTTTTCTCTGGCTTACTTGAAAGGCATCTATAGAGAAACAGCATTTTCTAAATCTGGAAATGACAAAAGGGACTGTAGGGGATCATATAATCAGATGAGGTCATACTGATGCACCTGTGGCGCATCCTGCAAGCAGCCCCTTTGAGAAACGAGGACGACACTAAACAGAGTAAGAGACTTGGAAACAATCTGAAGAGAAAATAAAAGCCAATTTGTGGTTCGCCAGACAAATCTAAGACATTGGTTCTGAAGTTTGTGGCTTTTAGAATGGGGTTGTTACATGAGCATACATGACATACCCAGGGGTGGGAAACCTGTAGACTAAATGAGTGATCTGGGTATGAGCCATTCTACCGATTTAGTTCAAACTGTGGTCCCACAGTAAAATGAATAAAAAAATAAAGAAAGAAAAAGAAAAATGTAAACAAAAATTAAGTATTCAGACCGTAAAATCTATTTAAGTCCAAGGTATTAATTGAAATAGTAATAAGCTAAGTATGTACAAAATCCTACCCTAAAGTTCAGCTTTTTCAGGTTTTTGATGTTGTCTTTTTTATCTTTTTCAATTTATTTGAAAGTGAGGTTGGAAGATTTAGATTTATGAGTTCATTGTTTTTAATATAAAATATAACTTGTTTCAAAAAATGCTGATACACATTTTCATGTCACTACCGTAACACAATGAGCCTCACTCCTACATTTTAGAGCAAGAAATGAGACTGCATCTCTGTCCCTCATGACCAGATAGTAAGCAGTTAGATCCCATTATTTTGAAGTAAATATGTTCCAAAAATATTTTATGTTTTTTATGTGTATACAGTTCTTCAAAGCTGTGTTTGCTAGCCTTGTGTTGGCTAGCATTTTGGGTTATGCACAAAATTAACAAACATTTTCACTACTGAAACATTTGGTGAAGTGTTGGTAGTCTTATGATTGTTTCGATAGTGACAAAATGGAATGTTCAGTCATTTATTTTAATAAAATAAACATTTTAAAGTTACTCAGTGCAAAATAAGTTTAAAGGCCAAGTCAGAACTCTGACTTTTAATTACATTTACAAATTAATTTAATTACATTCAAATTTAACAAAGCTAATGCTACTTTTGAAACATCAACACAGGGTGTAGAAATCAATAACCAAGATTCATAAAGAATCATTTTTAATCACATCTTAGTGCCCAGAATCAAAATCAATTTAAATTCTTAGATGTAGAGATTTCCACTCTGTGGTGGGTCTGTGACTTGTCAATATCCGTGCACAGAGGAGTGGTCTACTCTCTCTAGGTTTCCACTCCTAGCATTAATTAAATCGAATATAAGTCCTGTTTGTAAACTGACCTGTGTCATCTACAGCTTCACATCTTTGAAATTATAATATATTTTAATATAATTATAATATAAAATATATAATGATAGTGAATCTATTTAAAATCCTGTTGGCTATGATACTTATATTTGTGATGCAAACTCCAGTTAGTAGCGACAAAAAACATTTCTGAGTGGTAGAACATAGTATTAGACAGAGGGAGAGCCATTTTTCTTGAACTCGGAAATGAGGTCACAGCAAGAAAATTTAGGAGCCACTAATCTAAGAGATGTTTCATCACTTCACCTGTGAGCAGAGAGAGAAAGTGAGGGATTCTTCTATGAATCTTCTTCAGGGTACTTTGCCAGAAGTGCATCCATATGATGTCATTTGCTTATTACTAGCTTATTTTCTTGATTCCAGCTGCAGGGAAGACTGTAGTATTTCTGCAGATGTCCTTGGCTTACCCAAAGGTCATTTTAAAAACTGAGAATTGGTGGTATTCTTTAAATTCTGTTATATTGTCTCATGCAAGAGAAGCCAATGAGCATTATCTAGGAAACTAGAGCAAAACATGAGATGACACATTTTTTTGTGTTACCAATTAACATTTACAGAAGTGTTCAGATGTACGTTCAGAGAATCCTTCTATGTACTACTGATTCACTAACATTTAGCATACAGTGGCAGGAAATGCTGTGCGTTTTTCTCTCTGGCACTCTACTGGCAGGTCTGGAGAGCCAGAATCCCACACTTTCAGTGAGCCAGACTCTGACCCTCCAACAGAAGTTCTCGAGAAGCTTGTAAAAGCCATTCCTGAACAAATGTGAGCACAATTCTCGGCATTCCACCCTGCTGGAGCACTGCCGGCTTTGGAAAGTGCGAGGCTCTGAAAACATGGTGTTCATTTTCACTTTTATAGAGGGCCTCATTAGGGACTTGTGTGTTTTTACAAACAGGTTGTTCATGGATACAGATGTTGAGCTTCCTCCATGTTTGCTAAGCTTGGCCCATGGGCTTGGACTACCGCAGACTGCAGCCGTGTTTGCACAAGGCACCGTTTCCTGCTCGGCTAACAAACTGCTGCCTCATCGCTTCAGTCCTTTTTTTTTCTCCTCCTCCATTTGTGCATGCAATGCAGGAATACTGTATTTTGCGAGGGGCTTGTTGATATAAAGAAACTATTTGAAACTCAGTATGGCTTTTAAGTCGGTCTTGTTTGGTCAAATGTAAAGAGTAGCCTCGCAGCGAAAGCTGTCCTCACATAGCTGTCCCATTTGGGTGCGGTGTAGTGTGCTAGCATTGAAGTATTCTGGGCACAGCTGTGTGTGTGTGTGTGTGTGTGTGTGTGTGTGTGTGTGTGTGTGCGTGCACACGTTTGTGTGTGTCGCAAGATGGGTTCTGCCTTTAATGGGACCCCTGGAAGATCCAGCAGGAAAAAATAAGTCCGGCTGTGTCGGGCCCCTCCTGAGCTGCTGCTCTTATTTTTAACCTCATTGTTGTGGAGAGGGGGATCAGTGCTGGCTGCCCTCCTGCCAGTCGCTCTTGTATCTGCTGAGATTCTTTTGGGGGAAAAACATGTCTAGCAGGCTTAAAAAACAACCGGTGCTTTACGGATCCTGAAGCACAGCCTGTCCTTGGGTATTTAACATCACTTTTTGTTCACATCCCTGAAAAATTTTCTAATATCAGATGTGTCTTTAAAAGCTGTAATTCAGTAAAAATCGAATTTGTCTTAATAACCCAAATGTGTTCAGTCAGTTAAGACATGTTTGGTGTCTGAAATCTTTATTCTGCACTGGAATCTGGAGGCTAGTGTAGCTAAGAAGTAACGTAAACTTACACCTCTGGTAAGTTGTTTAATGATCTCGGATAGACCTGCTTATGTGGTTTTGGACACTGTATGGCATAATGTTATTAAAAACAGTTGCTAAAACAGTTCTGGCAGCCTGAATGTATTTTGTACATATTTTTACAGATAATATATTTTACAGTGTCAGAAACCAGCCAAGCATATCTATTTGAGATTACTTAATAACCCAACTTTGAGGCAAATGCATGATGATTTAACCATGCAATGCTAATTGCTAAGGTATAAGCTTCCATTACATGTTAGCTACATTAGCCTCTAAGTTCCAGTGCAAACAAGAAAACCTTGGACACTAAACATGTCTGTCCGAACATCTTTAGGATAATAAGACAGTTGTTCAGTTTTGACTTTTTGCTGTTTTCTTCTTTTAAAATCTTATCTCAGCATTGAACACATTCAGGTGGTCATAAACTTCCTTTACTTGTTAGCAACATTAGCAACATCACCACTCTCTGTTTGTTTCTCTCCCCGAGAGGGGCGACCCTGTGTTGGTAAGCTGCTTGTGTTGCAGTGGTATTTGGCTTAATCCACACATCGCCCACTCCAAGGCGAACTCCCTACAGATGTCCCTCTTGCCACTGTGCTGTGTGGGAAAATCACTGTGAGCTGAGAACATCTTCTCTGTCTGCTGAATCTCAAACAAAAGGTTCTGTTTTAGCTGAACTCACCGCTCATACTGACTCCATAGCTTGGAAGCCTTTTAAATCAGCTAATGCAATTGATTAGCTTCAGCTCTGCTGTTCTTTGTCTCAGACAGCATCACAGGAACAATCCCTGCTAATTCTCAATACTTAGCATCTGAAGTGTTAATGTGGGCTACGGTATGAGCTGCTCAGGGATAGTCTGCAATTAGCCCGCACACTCGAAGAAAGGTTAGAGATGTAGGAAAGGTTATTGCCGGCCCGTTGTTGGCTATGAGGATGACATTGTCAGGCAGATCAAGCTTAAAAATATCCGTAGAGTTTGTACCTCTTAACGCCATCCCGTTGAAAAGAAAGGTTAAGTGTGGATTAAGCAAATTGGTTTCATTTTAATCTTGATTGTTTTTCCTCTTGATTTTTTTTTTCCATTGCTTGTAATTAAACAAAGGAAGCATGAAGTGAAAATGAAATCAGTCCTGCTAAGCTGGACAACATCAGTAATAAGAGTTTTCACTCTGGAGGTTTGATGCTTGTTTTTTGATTGCTCATTTGATTGAGTTGATGAAAAAGAAGACTTCCCTGAGGACTGTGGGAAATGATTACAAATGAACGTCTCACATGCCGAACTGGATTGTGTCAGTCAGACAGTGAAAATGACCATAGCTCGTGCTAGCCTGATTAATGATTGCAGAAATGTAGCATGCGTCTTTTTTCCCCGGCACATTTATGCACATAGTAGCAAGCTGGCCGGGAGACCATTTTGATTGCTCATTTGTAATTTTTCTGTGTGTATGTGTCCACTCTCTCAGGTACAGGGATTTGTTTATGAATATGGATGGCCATGTGTCCGCTCCCAGTCAACAGAGGGCCACTCATTACTCGCATTTCCAAAAATGGCAGGCTCCTCCACCTCAGCCTGTTCGCCGAGAGCCACTAACGGTCTCCCCTTTTCCGTGCTGTCTGCTGAGATAGTGCTGTCTGGCTGAGACTGCACAGGGTCTGCACCTCCAGGCCAGCTCAGGCTCAATGAAGCAGGAGAGAGGAGGGGGGAGAGAGGGGGTGTCGAGGGTGAGGGGGGTGTCTGGATTAGGCTGAGAAGAAGGGAGAAAGTCTGCAGGATTTCTAATGAAGTGTTTGCCAGGAATTGGAGAGTCACCGAGTCATTCTGTGGCTGCCTGGCTGTGTCCAGATTTAGAAGGTAATGGAGCATGGTCCTGTTCCGGAACAGAATATGACCAGGCTCCTTTGGCTTTGGGTCTGTTCCTCGCCTGGTCCGAGTCAGGGCCGTTTCCGCCTCTTTAGCCACTGTGGTATGGATGTGTTGGTGCTGGGAGATGTGTATCTGTGTGTGTGTGTGAGCATACGGATCCCTCTTTGATTTCATAATCAGATTGAAGTAGGCCTTGTGATGATTTGATAATGATATTATTAAAATCAAACTTTTTTTTTGATGCCAGTAATGCATGTTTGAGGTATTTTTGACCAAATAATTATGCTGATCTAGTCTTTAATCCAATATTAGTTAAGAAAAAATATGTGTTTGGAACTTTTGCTAATTTGGTACACTTGGTGGGAATGTGCATCTTTTTCTTTCTAGAGAAAAATAGAGAAGAAGGCTGGCCATCCCGCAGTGCGGCCAGACAGGTAGCTGAGTTAACTAGACAACTAGCAGTATTGTTTCTAAAATCAGATGCAACACAGTTGGACAAGCTTGACAACAATGTGTGGCTGCCAAATAGTAATTTTATACCCAATATTTATCCAATATTAGCTTGTTTTACCTTAGTTTTGGTATAGCTTGGTATACTAGATGGCAGTGTGCATATTTTACTTGTTGACTGCTAGACAAGAAGACAGAAAAATGCCATTTACTCACAACAGCACAAAGCAGCAGTACAGTTAGTTGAGTTAACTAGCTAATTAAAGTGTTGCTTCTAAAATCAGATGTAACACAGAGTTTTGTGGCTGCCAAAATGGATAACAGTTTAATATTTTTGCATATCCTCATTAGAAATAATTATCAGTGCCATAACAAAACCTTGTCTCTCCAAATCCATAAAATAATAATTATTTTGATGTATGTCAGAGTGTAAAAGATAAGTCATTTTAGACCATGTCTTTTGATCGAATGATATTTATGATGTTTTTGACAAAATGATTAGTCTTTACTCCAATATTAGCTTAAAAAGGAGCTTTTAACAGTTGCTACATTGATACACTTTGTGGCAATGCGCATATTGTACTCACTAGACGAGAAGAGAGAAGAAGGCTAGCTATTCATTCAGAACAGCACAAACCAGCAGGGCAGTTAGCTAAATTAACTAGTTAGTTATTGTCAGTGCTGAAGTAGCTAGATAGTAATGTAATGTAAAATGATTGCATAATGTGAAGAGCAGCTTGCATAAACAGTGGGAATTAGGGTGATTGAAAATATGATAAGACTTTTGGTCATACTACCCAGCTCTAGACTGAAGCCTGTGAAAGTTAAATGTGGTTTAATGGCTGCTGTCACAGATTGACACTTCCCTACACTTGGACGGTCTCTCTTTCTCTCTGGTCTGAACACTGCGCTTGGCTACAGAGCCTTTTATGACCCACACAAAAGATGTTTCCAGTCAGGTGCTCGGACAATGGCACATAGCGTCGCTGACAAGGAACTGTGCTTCCTGGTGTTGTTTTACATCTCTGCTGCTGTTGGGTTTGAATTCATTATGATAAGTGTGTGCGTTTTTATGCATGTGTATGTGTGCATGAGTGTGTGTGTGTAAGAGTGTGTGTGTGTGTGTGTAAAGCAGTAAATTCTTCAGGCAGCCCTCAAGGCCAATGCCATGGAAACAGGGCAGATTATCAGGCCGGGGTGTTGGGCTCAGATTGGTCACAAAAATACTCACACTGCCTTCATTACACTCATCTCTCTCTCTCTCTCTCTCTTTCCCTCTTTGTCCCCCCTTTCTCTCTCTCCCTCTCTCTCTCCTTCTTTGTCTTTCTCCATTCAGTGCTGTGCAGTATACTCTATTCTACCTGCATCCAATTAGCCTGAGGAACATCTTATTCTCTATCTCCTTGTTTGTTTGGCTTTCTCTTCCATTTTCTTTATTTCATTCTTTCTACGCTAACTGTTTTGTGCTGTTTTTTTGCTTTTATTCTCTCTCTTTCTGCGCTTTGTATGTGTGCATCCTGTTTTTTTTCCCTCTTTCTTGTCTCAAACTAACCACACTGTCTCACACATGACATTAACTCCCAGTCATATTTTATCAGTGCAGAAAAAGCCCCGTGGTCTTGAAACTAAAACTGATTGATACCAGACAAGCCTCGCTGTTGAAAGCAGTGTTTATATTTCCCTAAAAATTCTTCCATCGCTGTGGCCTCGTGGGCTTCAGAGATGCCCGTAAAGTTGGCAAAATGGCATTCAGCCTTTAAGTAAAAGTAAAAGTGCTTTTCTTTGCTGGAAGATCTGGCCCACTTTGCTTGAAACATACATAACACCATATAGTGTTTTACATTAGCTATATTTTCTTTCCGTTTTCATTATCTTCACTTGTGGACTAACGCTTAATGGACCGAAGGAAAACTTAACGTATAGCACTCATACTTTTAAGCTTGGTTTATTTATTATCCTGTTCATGCATTTAACATGCCAAGACCCCCTTTTCTCACACCTAATGTCCTCTCTCCGATGATTCAGACTCATATTTCATGCAGGTTTTACCCTACCACAGCTACCACTCAGTTATTACCACATTTTCTTTATATTATGCTTCATGTAATGCCAGATGAGTTGAGCCAGAGTGAGATTTTTTAATAGCTGCTTTCGAGCCTGTTTTATTTATTATGTTTTATTTATTTATTATTTAATTAAAAAAAACCTCAAAACTCTTTCCTTATTCTCCAGATTTATCCTTCCTTCTTCTCCTCATTTACTCTTGTGGCCTTAACCATCCTCATCACCTGATCTCCAGATTCGTTTGATTCTTTTAAGCATGTTTATGCGTATGATGAAGTACAACTGTGAGGATCTGGGCTTGAAGAACACAGGACCTTCATGATGGTTGCAAATGACCCATGAGTTTGTGCCGTTGCTATGGCGGCAGGTGTTATGCAAAGACGTTCACAGTAACAGCCAGCCAATGTTTCACAGTTTACCTTGGCCAATCATGTTGGCCAAAGTTGGTGGGTTAAACATCGTTTCGTTTGAGCTTGCCTAGTAACAGAAATTTAACTTGTGCAGCTCTAAGCAATCAAACAGCCTTTTGAAAGCGATGTCCTGTTCATTTTCCATTCGGCCCATTCAAACGAAACAGGCCCTGCTAGCCTACGACTTCCCTCGAATTATAATCAGACCTTTAGCATCAATCTCTGTCACCTTTAACTGACTAATTACAATTGGTCCTATTAATTAGACCACATGACAACTGGATTGCACATTAAAGAGAATGCGGCCTCTATGGTCTTCACGCCTCCAGTGCTGCAGACCCGCGCGTTCAGAGAAAATGAATGGATGAATAATTGAAGAGAGAGCAGAAATTACTCCCCTTGCCTAGAGGCTCACTCCTTCTGCCTTCTCTCTCCAGAGGTTGCCTTAACATACTCAACCCTTTCTGAATGCAGTCCATATGTAACGTCGCAGCATATTTGCCGTTTCTTCCGAAGGTCTTTATTGACTCTGACTGGTAAGAAGCGAACACGTAAGAGGCGTAACTTGCTTCCATGTAGTGCAGTCATTTTTAACTTTGTTATTCTGTCTTGTGCCTTGCATCTTGTAATCTTTCTTTAACAATTTAAAACTAATGGCTTCAGTAATGCGTTCTCACATGCCTCCTTAATGACATATATTACACGTTTCCCATGCACAGGGTTTTCGCAAGTAAAACATGAGTATTTTGAGAAGTGCTTATGTCAACAGCTGCACATGTGTTTGCCATCTGTATACGGTACGCTCAGCAACTCAGGTGTTTCATTACACTACATGGACCATGTGGATGCAGGGAGCTGATTTATTTCTAATGGTCACGTTGCATTGCTTCCTTCATCGTGCATCTACTTCTATGCAGTTTTGCTAACTCGTTTTCTGCCTCACAGTGATGAAATGTGAGTTTTATTTTAGGAATCTTAATTGCATTAAATGGTGCATTTCTTCAGCTCAGCTTCTACTTCAGATAGTTAAATATTACGCAGGATCTCATTTGGTGTATGTACACATTCTGTAATAGAATAGAGAGCCTACAGCGAAGAACCACGCATGCACGCACGCACACACGCACACACAAACACGCAAAGCCCCTGCCATGCCGAAAATGAATCAGCTAGTGTCTCCAGATTGATGGAGCGATAAAGCAGCATTTTTTTTTCTTAAAAGACGAGAGTGAACATGTGTTTTGAATAAAAGCTTCAAGGCAAAAGCCCCATAGCCAGTGTTACATTACAAGAAGGAGAAGATTAAAACACAGAGAAAAACATGTTTCAACATTTTTTTTCTTCTTTTTTTTATCGTTCCTTATCGCGTTCCAGCTGGAGGTCCGCTCTGCTTAAAGTCTTCACTGTGAACCCATCGCTCTTCTTTAATCAGCACAGAAATGATACATGTGCGCATGCATTTCGACTGGAACTCCACAAAGCCGTGGCTGAATGGAAAGACTATACACTCAATCCTCCTTTTTACCTCCCTCTGTAGCTCTTAAGCTCCTGTGTGTGGGTACTGGGCCTGCAGGCCAGAGGAAGGTTATGTACAGCCTGCAGATTGAGAAGGTGGCGCTAATAGGTTTATACACAACTTTTTTTTTTCTTTTACTATTTTTTTCCCTCCCTGTTCCAGTCTGTCAAAATAAAGGTTGGGAGGCACGCTATCTTTTTTCACAATGGAGCAGTAAGAAGGGAGCTTTCAAAACAACAGCTCCTCTCCTTTAGAAGGGAGGAAAGCAAGCTCCTTTCAGGTCTTTCTCATATAACTCACTCACCACCTTGCAATTCATTGATTCATAATCCATTCATTCACTCGCTTGAAATTCATTCAGTTTATTCACTCTGACTTTACGCACTCGCACTGAGATTTCAGGATCAAGATGGCTTGTTAATAATACATGTCCATTGAGGGTAAATGCAGTCGTGAAATCTGCTAGACAGAGTGTGAGTGTGAGGAGTGATTTTTTTTCTGCCTGACTGCAGGCTGGGATATAGTTGCTGTTTAGCATGTGCTCTGCCCGTCAAAAATTTAGGGACAACTTGCCTTCTTTTGAAGTTTTCAAAGTAGTAGTTTGATTTGCACTGCTTATTTTTAAGTAAGTGACTGCGAAGGTTTGTGAATGTCAAATAGCTTGGCCTATTACATTAGCTTTGGCAGAGAACTGCTAATATATTTGAACACAACACATTGTGAAATTGTTTATAGGTTTAATTCACAGTGCGTTAATTAACCCTCCTGTTTATCATTGGGGTCAATTTGACCCCAACAGTTTAAACCTCTGGGAAATATCAAAGTTCTCATCAGAATTATGCTTTCCCTTCCCTTATGTCATCTGAACTGTCAGTGGTTCTCTGACTACTGGTACTAGTGGTACTACTACAGAAGGTGTGGTTATGTTAGGTTAGGGCCCTAAAACTGAGCGAAGTGTTTTGAAGATTATAAAATTGCATGTTGTAGTGACCTCAATATCATCCAAAACAACCAAAATAAATGTGTATAAAATGTTATTTCTTACGTTTTACCCAGCTAAAACAGCCTGGGGGTGCATGTGCACAAGACATTGAAAATACATCATCATGTTAATTTTATGTTTACCCAGCTGTCTCCAGTAAATAAGGAAAAGTCATTAAATATGAAGCAAAAAAAACAATGTCAATCATTTATTTAGAGACATTAAATATTAAGTGGGGTTAAACTCACCCCAAAGGTAATATGAGGGTTAAGTGCTGTGGTAAGTAAATGCAGAAAATATTCAATATGAAATTATATTTACTTTGTCCAGAGACAACTGTTTGAGGTTTCCCATACTTTTATCCATAAGCTCTTCAGTTGACTTTATTTCTATCGAAAATAGGTTTGTTTGGCTTTGGAAAATGTACTGTAAGTAATTTGGTCACAATAAGTACATATACATGTAAGACAGACATGTTTATAGGAAAAAATGACAAATGAGTGATGAACAGTATTTATTATATTATATATTATGTTTTGATTTAATATTTATATAAAGCAGTTTCAGTTGTACTTTTCTGACCTTTTTATGTCTTTGAAGATTGAAATTGAGGGACATGACCTGACACCAGCTGATTTTTTGACCCAAAATTACTCATTATATTTAACTGCATTTAACAACAATTTTGTATGTGAGAATGTGTTATGACACATAATAAAATGGTTTCTGTGCTTCATGCTAATAATAACTTCATTCATAAAGAATGTCTCATGCTGTAGCAGCTGTACTGTAAAGTGCTTTACAGTAAAATTGTTCATTTAACTGTACTGCTTTACGGTAAACTCGTTAAAAGTTAAAAGGAAGATAAAAAATAATGAGAGAATACAGTTAGGTACAACAGCATAGCTAAGGTGAAAAGTCAGTTTTCTCTGCCATTTAGAAATGACAAAATCTAAACAGCTTTCTATGTAAGTGTTAAATGTTTTTGATATATGTAGCTTTCAGTAGTTTTTAAATTGCTTTTTGTTTAATGTTTTTTCTTTCGAACCTTTGAAATATGCTTATTTGATAAAAACATTTTGAAAAGCTAAGTGTCCCCAAACTTGATGGGCTGTGTATGTCCAGTCTGTATGTCGATTCATCAGTGAACATTACGTACTGTTGGACACTATCTTGGGCTTAGATGCTGATTTTGTAAATACCTTAAGGCTTTTCACAGTTCTTACTGCTTGCAGTCTATCCATCAGAAAGTCCAGTGGGTAGCTGCAGATGGACTTTCTAAAAAAGTGCTGTTATTAAGCAGTAAGCTGTAATTGAAAGATAGTTCTGATATGCAGTAGGTGTTCTGAGAGTCGAATGCAGGGCTGTATGATGTTCCAAGTACGCTAAATCATCTACTGATTTGCAGGCCTGCTGGGGAAACTGTGAAAGGGCTGTGCAAATGTGTTATGGAGGTGTTTATGTATGATACAACAAGGTTTTCCAGGGCTTTCATGGCCTTTGTGTAGTGAGTGCTGCTGGATAAGGGTCAAGCCGAGTTACCTTGGGTAGGAGCTTTCATGAGTTGATTTTTCGGGTAGGAGCGCTCTGCTGGTTTATTGGGATATGCAAAGTGGAATTAAGGCTGAGCAATAGGATGAAGTAATCGGATTTCGGATACATCCTCTACAGAGAGCACAATTATGTACATTTTAATGTGCAATAGCTATTTATTTGCTGAATGTAACATAATAAAAAAAAAAAATGCAAATCGTAGTTTTAAACTCTGGGAGGTGTGTTTTTCCTGTTCTCTATGGAAGATAGGTTGGGTTATTTTCATTCAACAGAACATGTAAATTGACCAGGGGTGTTCAAACTTCTGAATAGAATACAACTGTATTATTAGATGTTTATTACCGTAAGGCGTTGTATTTCCCAGTGTTATTTAATATGAATTTCCTTTAATCAGTTAATCCTAGAAAAGGTAATATGGTAAATATAGCAAAAACAGTGGGCATAAGCCTCCTAATGGTGTTGTGTTAATGGACACCTGGGTGGCGATGTAAGCGATAATCCTGATTTTATGCATATAACCTCAGTTGCCTTCTTCTTTGTGTTCTTCTTGCTGTATAGTTTTATTCAGCATCTGTTGCTGTTGTTTTTGGGACCAGTCAGGCGGGTATGTGTGAGTGTGTCTGCACGAGAGAGAGAGAGAGAGAAAGGCAGCTGTGCTCTGTCAAATAGAGGTGCATATCACTGTTGTGTGTACTTACTGTTACCTTCTCTGCTCCCAGAGTCGTGTTAAGTGAGGTTTTCACACTCGCGGTAAAATAATCCCCCAACGGACCTTTTCAGCGAGCTGCATGTGAGGCCGACGCTGACATTTCAAAGGATTACAGCCTGTTATGGATCTGTTCTGCCTCTGTTAAGCAGAGTATTTGCATAAAGTTTTTATCAGCATGGCTCATCTCTTATCTGTAGTTGCTATCAGAGTGACACTTGCGTTTGTCCAGTGTAAATCGTGTTGTACTGAAAGTGGACCTCAAATGTAAACAGTGTGTAGGTTGGAGTGGAGTTTGTCCAGAGTGTTTGAGCGAGTGGTGGATAGCAGCACTGCTCACAGCTGCTGTATCTCTCTCTCTCTCTCTCTCTCTCTCTCTCTCTCTCTCTCTCTCTCTCTGCCTCCCTCCCTGCTCGCTTGACCCCACTTCAGGCTTTGCCTGGCTCTCCTCTCACTGTCTGCTTTTTGTTGCCTGCTAATGAAACACTTGTTCTCAACGTGCAACAATCTGCATCAAACCAAAGCGATGCACACGTGTGTGGAGGCAGCCGGTGGCAGCCGTTTTTGGACACAGTTTATGCCTAATAACTCAGTAACTGACAGCCGTTGCCACACGGACTCGACTCCGGAGGCCTTTCCTTTGTAGAAATGATGGATTTGGGAAAAAGTTGAACATGGAGAAGTGGGAGGGGGGGGACAGTCTTGTTCCAAATGACGGAGTGCTGTGTGGACTACCGTTGAACAGCTGCTGCCTACCAACACTCATTCTTACTATATCATAGAGCTGTCAGTGTTGAGGTTGATTCTCCAGGGATTCCCCCACTTTTGTCGTCCTTTCCTCGGCATCCCATAGCCCCGCCCCTTCAGCGACTGAGCTATGTGTCGGTGACAGAGCGCGGGTACGCTTGTCGTTAGCCTCTTCTTGTCAGGGTAATCCTCCCTTGTTGACATCATTTAAAGACAGAGAAGAGGCTCGGGCTATATGACGCTAAGCTGTATTGACAAGCTTGGAATAAATGCCAGAGTGCACGGTTGAGCACGGCTAGAATACCCTCGACTAGCTCCTAGACGTCAGAGAAATAAGTGCTGTTTATTTATAAATGAATGATTCATTTTTCCCCTTTGTTTGTCCTCCAAATGCAGCAGAGATTGGATGGAAAGGTCCGCTTGCCCGAACTGACTTTAATCCCTGCTGAACACTAGCTTGGGCTGTATTTAATGATAAACAAAAAGAGGGGAGGAGGAAAGATCAGCAGGGTGGGATGCTGTGATTAGACTGAAACTCGAAGCAAACCTAACATAGCAGGGGGAGTTACAAAGGGAGGTAAAAAAAATTAAACCGATTCTTAGACAGCCTCACCATGTCAGCTGTGATTAGACATGCTTTGCTAATAAAAGCTCATTATCACATAGCTGCAATGAGCAAGCCTTTTCTTCTCTTTCAACCCCGAAAAAAAGAACACACCGCAGAACCCCAGCTGGAAACATACCTCCACGCCTTGTGGTTAATTGTGTGTAATTAACTTTGTTTCCAAAAAGGTGCAAAAAGTTGGGAGGGCTGCATTTTTCACAAGGGATGTAAATAAACTGTCGAGCAGGGCTTAGCACCTGTGATAGCTTGGAGGTCTGTCGATCCACATCACCCACATGGCTTTACGGAAACACAGCTATTTTCAGTTTATCTCTGCCCATCTATCACAATGAGATGAAGCAATATATCAGCTAGTGTTCCATACAGTAAAATTTAGGGAAACCAGATTTGACAGTACTTACTTATAATCTGTTTTATACTTTTCTTGCAACGTTTCCAGTTCTAGCTCCTTTTTAGTGGGTGCCCACATTGCTTAAATGGATAGTTTGATGACCAAATGTACACAATTCGTACTAGTTAAAATGTAGTTGATCAGCTAAGACATGTTTGGTGTCTGACGTTTGTTTCTTTAGTTTTGCTCTGGGGCAAAACTACGAGGCTACCAAGAAATGGTACAGCTTAGTATGTGCAGTTAACAGACAGTGGCTGCTTTTAGCATTGTGCAAACTGGAATCAACACATATTTGCTTCTTTTCACATATTTACCCTTTGAAGAGATGCTAACATTCACACAAGCAACTATCCAAACAAGCCTTTGCTGCCTTGCAAATTTCTTGCTAAAATGGCTAAATGAGGTATTTCTGATGAGATTACCTATAAGATAATACGCTTGCATGAGGAAGAGGGAAGTCAAAGGAAAACAAGTGAAAGTGATTAAAAGATACAGTGAAAATGGGACACCAAAGTTCTGGTAAACCACCAACACTGTCACCATCAGATAACCGGTACTTAAAGCTTTCATCTTTCAGAGACAGCAGAAGATCAAGCTCCACTCTTGCTTCATTGAGAAGACAACTCAGCGGTGTGGGTCCCAAAGAATGTGAAGCGGTCAAAAAGCTGTTACTGAGAAAAGGAATTATTTGCTTCATGGGCTTATTCAGTAATATCAAAAAGACTTGCTCATGTTGTTGACACTGTCTGACTTGCTGACATCTATAATAAGGGCGAAGAAGGACATTTCATAGCTTAAAAGATGAGATGGCAGTTCCACTTCTTCTTTTCTGATACTGTTATTGAAATCCAGTTTAGAGTTTTCCGCTGATACCAGCCTGATAACAATACCTATCAATACTAATATACTATCTCTTGTAGCAGCTACCTAGAAGGCCTGAAATTTGTCTGTACATTTATCCACTTTAGCTGTATTAGCCTCGTAGCTTCAGTATAAAATAAAAGAAGCGAACTTAAGACACCATACATGTCTTGGCTGATCTTCAATTTCGGTAAGGGGAAAACTGTGTAGATTAATATATTTTTTGGCCAGTAACTGCTTTAAACACCACCATGCATGCCAAGTATCAGCATATTCCTCACCGCCATGCTGCCCCACAGTTACAGCCACCTTAACTATTACAATAACACAGCTACCCCAATAATCAGCAAAAACATAAGAATACATACTATTTCAAAATGAATAGCTTTTTTATTTTTCAATCATACTTGAGCAGTATCTCACAGGAGTGCTTCAGCTTATGGTCAAGTGGCTTTTCTGTGACGCTACGGCGCTAGCTCTAATTGAGCAGGCCTATAGTTTTTCGGCGCTCGTCCCGGCCATGCTAATTTCACAGGCGGTTGAGTGTCTCTCAGGCATGCGAGCGCGTCACTGTGCTCTGCACACCCCTCTGAATGTTGCGTTGCAACCCCGCGACAGCCTCGTCTTCCTGTGAGGCACCCCGGCGCAGATTCCTTCATGCTAAATCAATTACAGCCACCATTATTCATTTATTATGCTGTTTTCTGCCTCTGCCCCTTCTCACACCGGAATGACAGTGACCCTTGTTCCTGCTCTTGAAAAATGGATGTGTTGCATCATGTTTGTTTATTTTTTTGTGTTGCTTTGGGAAGGGGGTGCTGGGGGGAGAAATCGAGGGGGTGTGGTGGGGGGGGGGCAAAAACAAAAAAGACCTATTGGCAAAGTGATAACATCTGTTTGGAGGCATTGTATGCCAGGAGTGAAAATGGTTTCCTCTGGTGCGGGCCAGCAAGCGTCTGATGCTGTGCAGATGTGCAGCTGGGCCCCGACTGTAAAAGTTATAAGTATTGTCATAACATTGTTCGACTTCTCCAGTATTTCCTGTCTTCTGCTTAGCACTTTATTACTGATTCTGGACGGACTCCAGCCCAGGAACGCTCTGAGAGCAGGGGAGACAAGAAGGAGGGAGGGTGAGAGAGTGAGAGCCAGAGTGAGAGAGAGAGAGAGAGGTTTCGGACTTCTTTTGTTGGCTGTGCTGGTGTTCAGTTATTCTTCTTCCTCCTTTTCTTTTGATAACACTACAAGTCGCTGCTTAAACAGCATCGCAGGAGCTGAGAGATAGAGTAGCAGAGTGATGCGCAGTGGGGGACAGGCAGAGTAAAGAGAGAGAAAATGATGGAGGTAGATGGAGGGTGAGGAGATGAGCAAAGAGGAGCAAAAAGGGTCCACAGAAAATGATCCAGTGAAGAGAAGGATGGGATATTCTATCTGCCTCTCTCTCTCTCTGTCTTTCTCTTTCTCTGTGGGAACAGAAAGGCAGAGAGTGCGGGTGTGATCTCCAGCTGATTCAGGCAGGGCTTGTGTTCATTTCCTGTGGAAGATGCCGTCTGCAGACAAGGAGAGAAAAGGGCCTTTCTTTCTCTCTGGACTCAAGCTGAACTCTTTCTCTGTCTCACTCTCTCCCTCACTTGCTCGCGGAGTACTCTCTCTTTCCTCTGTGTGTCTCTCTCTCACTCACTCTCTCTCTCTGTTTCTCTCACTATCTCTAAAACACACTCTCATATACAGACACATGGCATTACACAATATTATGCAAAAGTCGGAGACCACCCTTTCAATTATTTAATTTCCAGTCGAAATGGCCATTAAGTACTAGTTATTCATTTTTCTGTGTCAGAAAAAGCAGGAAACATATTTTAAAGAATATTACCCAGCCTCCAACACTAAGTAAGATATCAAACGTATCAGTATTTCATCTGTCCACTCTTACTTTTGTGCACTCTACTACCACTTTAACACTTCCATCCTTCCAATATTAAAACCAACAAAGTGCAGCTGTGCCCCAAAGGTGTCTCTGACATTGTTACCCTTTGAAGAGATGCTAACGTTCACACAAGCAACTATCCAACAAGCCTTTGCTGCCTTGCAAATGTCTTGCTAAAATGGCTAAATGAGGTATTTCTGATGAGATTACCTATAAGATAATACGCTTGCATGAGGAAGAGGGAAGTCAAAGGAAAACAAGTGAAAGTGATTAAAAGATACAGTGAAAACGGGACACCAAAGTTCTGGTAAACCACCAACACTGTCACCATCAGATAACCGGTACTTAAAGCTTTCATCTTTCAGAGACAGCAGAAGATCAAGCTCCACTCTTGCTTCATTGAGAAGACAACTCAGCGGTGTGGGTCCCAAAGGATGTGAAGCGGTCAAAAAGCCATTACTGAGAAAAGGAATTAGACATAAGAAGATGTGGAGTAAGATTTTATCGACTGATTAGAAATTGGGATTATTTGGATCATGAGAAACAGAAAATGCAACCAACTTCTGAACCTTGACTTTTTGGAAGTTGAACCCTACAGATTTCTTTGAAAAACTGCAAGCAAGTCTCCCAAAAAGGTGTAAAAGGAAGTTAATGGCCGTTTTGACTGGAAATGAAATACATGAGAGCATGGCACCGTACTTTATATAGCTAAAACATGAAACGTGAAAACATTTTCATATATAGAAATGTATCATGATATTTAGATTTTCTGAGGCTTGCAAAAAAATTTAAAGGGCCAAATTGCATAAGCAAGAAGTACATTTGCAAAAACAATTTTAAGTGGTCTGACCTTTAGACCTACATGCATTATGATGCATGCACTTGTCTAATGTTCTGCGAGTACAAATGTTACCCAGAAGTACACATGGTATACTCAGAAAAGCATATTGCGGCAAATTTAATACATAATACATTTAATACATAAAATGTAATATAACTTTCTGTCATAATGTCCAATCCTACTTTTATATTGAAACTCACTCACAAAGTCAAGCTCACACCACATTGTCTTTCCCTCTCTGGACCTTATCCAGTGATAAAGAGGAGATACTTTTTCAATAACACGCCTTTAAACAGGACCATGTCCTCTAGACCTCCTCACTACACACACCTTGGCCCCCGCTATAGCCTGCAGGTACACAGGGCCAGATACATGCAGAGGGAAGGGAAGACGAGGATTTTTTCCCCTCTTGAGTTCTGGCAGATACACAGATCAGCCCCTGAACATCTGCTCTGGACGTTTTGAGTGATAAGCATGATAATCCCTGAGTTTCATGCGTAGATTGATGATCATCTCAGACGTTATTCTTAACTGGCACGATGTAGCCATGCCTCTTGGGCTGTCAGTCAAGCTTCATGCCAGCAAACATGATTTGCAACACTCTAAGATGGGAAAAGGATGTCAGCCTTGGCGTGGCTCGGAACCAATCTCCATTAAAATTCAGAGTTCATGCATCCCTCTGTGTCGCTGCATGGAGACATTGTTCTTTGTTTTGACTGGTCCACAGCCTCAGCTGATAAGATGATTCAATAAACACACGCTTGGTAAGCAGTGACCGTTCACTTTGCACGGCTAAGAACTGATGGAAAGTGATCTGTTCATGGGCGAGATGCAACATTAGCTTTCAAAGACGGGCAGGACGATATGATCTTATCACACTGTGTTTCTATCCAGTGTCGTCCAATATTCATAGTTATTCCAAATAATTAAATGTGCTCATTGTTAAGTCTGAATAGTATTTTGAAGCCCTGAAGAAAAGACTTTTTCTGCAATGGTTTTTCTGATTTCATTAGAAGGAGACCTTTCTTTATTTTCTGCACTGCAAAATGATGTATTGGCAAATGAGATCATCTTAAATCTAGTCAGTATATCTGATATTGCTCATTATGAAAGTGATTTTTACTTGTTTTGATTATTATCTAGTGAATTTTTGGAAAAAATTAAGTTTGCTTATTTTAAGGAATAATAGTTGAAATTATAACTATTATATTATGTTATAAGAGTTTAAATTACTTTAAACAAATAAGTGTCTAGAAACAGGTTTAATAATCTTATGATATTCCTGCGACAATCTCATAATGAGCGATTTTAGAAAGATTATGTTGACTAGATTTACAATGATTTCACAAAGATTTTTTTTTCAGTGCATAATTTCAATTCTGAAATTAGCTAAACCTGCCAACTGTCACTGATTTGTGCTGTGACAAATAGAGTTGTGCATGAGTACTTGGCTACTGTTCAAGATGCTGGTATTCGAGTACTGAAATCACTTGCTGTGTGTACTTGCTCTGTTTCATCAAAGCAAGATGTAGAATCGTTGCTGATGGGACAAAACCTTATATCTCCGAAAAGGTAACTTAACAGTAGAGGGAAAACACCTTCTTAACTTTCAGTGAACGTTAATTGAAAAACATTTTTTCCAAGCAGTTTTGGAGCATTTCCGTTCCATTCACCATGAAATTTGAAAAAAATGTAAAACGCAGCTGGTATAAAAAAAAAACTACAAGGTTTTGTCCCAACAGTGATGATATGCAGACTAACAATTCAGTGAAACACTACTTTCATGTTGTAACAGGACTGTAAAATGTAACTTTTTTGCTCGTATTTGTGAGTAAGTACATAGTATTATGCTATGCTGCTCTAAAATCTTTGAGCACGCCGCCAAAGACATGTTGTTTAGGATGTGACCAAGAAAGCAGTGCAGCTTCATTGTTACCTAGGCAGACAACTCTAGTTGAAGTTAGCTAGGTCCAGACCCAGTGGAAGTGTATTTCTTTGACCAACTAACATCTGACATATTGGAACATCATCCATTGAAGAGAAAATACCTTGTGTGAGACGAGTCCTCATCAGAATCCATTGTTGTACCAGTTAACTGTAGTTTTATCTCACATCTGAAGAGGCAGCCTCTGTTACTCATGCAACACAAAAATCTACCAATTTCCCTCAGCTTTTGAAAAATAAACCATAGTTTTTAAATGTATTCCTCTGCTGTTGTGCTACTGATTTTTAGCCTCTTTATAACAGTCCTATCGCCTAAAAGAGTTTGCACCCTACGTTAATTTCAACCAAATTATTATTTTTTTTTTGGCAGTTTTTTTCTCCTTACCCCTGGTTAACTGCACACCCATTCATTCAATTCTTGTGGATACTTGAATATCAAAATTAGTCAGAATGCACATCCCTAATTACAAGTGAGTGATTAGTTTAGTTCTTCCTCTACAACTAGCAAGAAAAACCACCTTGTGTAATTAAATAGGATGTTTAAAATTCAAGTTTTTGCTGCTAGTTCTGAATAGAGGAAGATGATGGCTTAATGATGTTTTATCAGAAAAACTTGTGTCATCAATTTTGAAAAAAATGTTCTTTATTGTTACTGTTTTATTGCCCAGGTTCACTGAAAAGGAGATGTCTTTTGAGCAAATCGCTGTTGGTCCCCTGCCTGTGCATGTGTATATATGCGTATGTGTGTGTGTGTGTGTGTATGTGCATGCTCACCTCCATAAATGAATCACACCGCTTGTATAGGATTGGAAATACAAGCAGGTTCACTTTGTTTCAGAAGTGCTGATTCATTATGATAGAAGTGAAGCGCATGCAGGCAGCGCTCAACCTGCCGCTCCTTTAGCCCTGAGCGGTGCTTACAGTAGCACTGATATGTCGCGCAGCCTATATGTGTCAGTGTGTGGGTGTGCGGATGCACATTATTCATCACGCATCATGCACACGTGTGCTGTGATCATGTCTTGACATTTAGTGTATGATTGTGAGAAAGAGAGAGAGAGAGAGCGAGAGAGCTTATGAAAACATATGCTGTGCTTGCTGGCCCTTTGATTTTTTCCCACTGCTGGACAGTTATGAAGTGAACATTAATATTGGAGGAGCTTACTCTGTCTGATACTGGTAAGCTCCCATCTCGCAGTGACACAGTGCCTTCTAAATAGTCCTGCTGTAGCTGCACCTTCCTGGATTTTGTTTTCAGTGGGCTTTTTTTTCCACTCTACAGTCTTTCTTGTCTCTTCATCCTCGAATACGATCTTTTTTTTCCCCTCCACATGATGAATATATTGCTGGGGATAAAACAATGGAATTGAACTGGAGGCTCTGAGCCTTAGCCAGCTACACCCTACTCCCTCATCCTCTGCTCTATTTCCCACTCTATTTCCCTCTGTAATTCTCTCTCCCAGGCCACTCCTGCTCATCTGAAACACTGATTTTTCCTAGAAGTATAACAATATACATATTTCTAGATTCAATATGATTTTTGATTCTGAAGTAAAGGTTCGACTTATTCATTTTTTTTAAGAATATTTAGAAACACAACAAAAACTATTTGATTTGAGCTCGAAGTGTTTTGGTTTGTGAACGAAGTGTGTGTGTGAAAGTTCGCACAAGAGTTGGAGTTTTTGTATCTTTTTTTCATTTGGTTCATTTGGTTTTGCATTGCAACAGCTTACACATGCACTGGAATACACACGTGAGTGTTTGTTTGTTGGTCAGAAACTTTGCAGGGATACAAGCATAAGTAATAATAGTAAACCTTACTTGATATCTGCTTCTGTATGATTTGTTTGTGAGATTGAATTTAACCAGTCAGGTCACGAAGGCAGTGAGACGTTTAAAAAATATGTTTCAAACACAATACAATATATTCAAAATACAAATCAAATACATATCTTTACTATTATTTTATTGCTCATCTGTCATCAGCAGCAGCCCGTGCTGTAGAATAATATAAGCATCTGTCAAGAGTCAGACGTTACAGGCAGGTTATGTGGACAGGACAGGACTGATGTGTATCTGAAAGAAGAGGAAAAACATGCTTTGACGTTGAATTCCATTGTTTGGTGCGAATCATCATAAAAATGTTTTCCTACCAGCAGCGAATTGGAAGCAGGGTTCACTTGGAAATGGGCTTACGCACAATTTTTGGTGGACCACTTTTTTTTTTTGTGGATTCAAATACAAGTGGAGTGTTCACACCTGTCAAGACTGAACTAAAGAAAAGCTTTGATAGGTTCACACGAAACAAGGTATGTGCATTAGCCCTCTAACAAAGTAAGCTCTCAAAATCCTATGCATGTACCAAGCCAGTTGAGCCTGGGTACATGCATAGGATAAGCCCTGCCCCCTACCACTTTATTCTGACTGATTGCATGCAGGTGCCTAGTTTTTAATTACTGACATTACTTTCCACAAAAGACCCTCAGAAGAGTCTGTGGGTATATCTGAGACACAGGTTCCAATGTACTGCTTTAATGTTCATTTTTTCCAATTTTTCGAAGTTTCACTGAAATCATAACACCCTTAGTTTGTCCTCAGATTTGAGAGGAAAGCTGTTTTCATTCTTATGAACCTTTCAGGAACACCTCACTTTTGCCACTTCTCTTTTTTTGTGCTTACTGGTGACAAGGCGGCCTCTGCAAAAAAATTGTCTTCCTGTTACATCAGTAGTGGCTATTCGAAGAAATCAAGTTTTCTATCCTCAAGAACATCATCTCCACATTGTCTCCCAGTGTAGCTCAGCTCCAGAAATAAAGGTTGAGGATGCTGCTGGCTAATGCGGCTTTGGGTGCTGTGTGTGTATTTTTGTCTCCTCTGAAGAAGCGCATGTTAGAGAGGCTAAGGAGGGCCCATGCTGGGATCCAAGTGGGTGTGAGCTTTTAAAGACGTCGATCAGCCGTTTCTGCTTCCTGGTTTGCCCACTTGATTTGGTCCCAAAAATAGTAACAGAGGTGCATTTGCTTAATGAATGTTCCCGCGTCATATTAGCCAATCCTGCAGAGCTCTTTCTCTGTGGGTGGTTACAGCTGCCTTGCTCAGACGTAAAGAGAAAGGAAGGTTATTAGAGAAGCTTAACATTTTTAATTTGGCTTCCAGCGTAATCATCTTGTAGCTAAATGATGAGTGTTATGCGTAGGATTTAGTCTAGTAACATGGATCAGACATCGTCAAGAAGCAACAGTTCACAAACATGTTAAGAACACAAAGCAGTTCTGTGAATATACACACAACTGTATGTACATATTATGTATTTAAAGGCTGTAGATAGTAATGGGCAGTGTAATATTGCATGATATTTGTTTTCTGTAGAGGGTGTGTTAAATGCTTTCAAATCCACAAAACATGCAGTTTGTTTGGGGATATTTAAACTTTATCATATATTGTCTAAGCCTAAGCACGCAGCAGGTTCTCTAGGCCTGGCAAGAACAGTGCTAAATGTTGTTTCATGTCCAAAGAAATGTGTCTAATATGTCCATTCCATATACTCTGGCTTACACCTATGACCATCAAACATAGTTAGATTTGGTAAGTTATTCATGCTGTCGGTACCAGCTGATCCTCAGCTTGTTGCGATGAGGCCCCAAGACAGTGTTGTCATTTGATGCAGGTGACTAAAGGAGGCAGGGCCACAGGTAATGCGAGAGGAAACAGAAGTATGCCCAGTGGACTGGTGTCCATGCAAGGCTAAAAGCATGCCCCAAGAGTCCAGCCATTCATATAACATATTACTCTTTTATGTCTGCTGTCTTAAAAACAAAGTGGACCACCTTAAGCCAAGGTGACTGCACAGCGGGAGGAACTGCTGCATTTTCATTTAAATGACTGAAACATCCCTGACTCAGCCATTCAGCAGTGTTGCACTGTTTGTACCTTGCGTTATCTGCGCTTATTTGAGGTATACTGATGCAAAGGTTATATCAGATCCACTCAGGAAGAATTTCTTGGGTGAGGCCAGTATACCCCCCACTACTAGTTGGCAATAGTATTAGCGTAAAGACTAACGTAGTTACATGGTCTAGCTTGGTAGGGATGAACACACATGAATGCAGTTGTCCTCAACTGGTGCACCAGTGGACAAGGGAAACCTACACACACCAAATAATAATAAAGCCTATTTGAATGTTGCCTGTATGGCCTACAACTTAGAGCTTGGCAATATGGAAAGATCATTGTCATGAATATTTTAGTAACATGCCTTGATAATGATGAATGTACCGATGAAAAAGGAAAAAGGAAGCACCATTAATTACTGTTGCAGTATTTTTACAAGCAAGACATTGTCTTAAATGTTTACACATATAGGTAAATAATGTGAGTTGACAGTAATGTTAATATGATAAACTAATTAAAAATTTTGATTTGCTTATTTTATGTAATTTTACAGGATTAGCCTTATTTACCAACAGCTGTTCCAGATTTCAGTACTGTATTAGTTACTGTCTTTAACTGCTTCATCCCTTTATGCTACTGATGACACGTTGCTGTGGCTCCTCCAACTTTTAAATACCCATTCAGATTCCTTCTGCTGCTCAGCCCTCTTAATGAAGTATTGAATCTTACTCACAGAAGCAGCAGTGACCTTTTGCTTCTTTATTGATCTGGTTTGACATTTTGGCAGTCGCTTGCTCCAAAGGTGATTCAGGCCCCTCGGGGCACCGTGATGTCACTGAGTGTCTAAGCAGTGACACCGACTGCATTGATGCCCAAAATTGACCAGGGCCCCTGTCTTCAACGGTCTACCACATTTGCTATGGATGCAACCCCCAGCACGGTCTGTACTGTTTACTGTCTTTTACAGTAAGAAAGCAGAGCGAAGAAAATACACACATGCCTGGACAAACTCCAGTTTTAAGGAAAGGGAATAATAATATTAGCAGGTGAGAGAGAGAACGTTCTGGGTATGTCCTCCACAGTTAATGCATTTACGCTGTTGACTCCACGTAAAATTGCTCAGCAGAAAATTTCCTGCAGGCATGTTTGCAGACAGAGTGGAAGTGCTCAGAAGTGATGAGAGCACCTGCCTTCTTTCATCTCTCTCCAAATTCCTGTGCAGTCTTTCAGAAGGGAAAAAATCCATAGTGAAGGACCTTTATGCTTAATGCAGTTGTGAGAGCATCCTTTAAAAGAAGGAAAGAAAAGAGCTTTTCCCTTCTTGTCATATATTTGAAGCCTCTCTCGAGTCCTAGGCCAAATTTGAAAATTTTGCGAGATACATGAAGCATATTCTCCTGTGCATTTGCTGTGAAACCCGCATCTAGCTTATAGTGTAGATGGAAATGACTAATCTGAGATAAGACAGGCTGAGAACAAAAGGAGTCCAATTTTGATCCTTTATCTATTTATATTTCACGTACCTAGCTATAAAGCACTGCATCAAAATATGTGGTATTTAACCATAACCTAGAACATGCACTTTGTAAATAATTTACCTAAGAGGGGTTTAACAATTCAACATATGATGATGTTTAAGACAAGGTGGTTAATGAAACAATACATTCAACAGGCTTGAGCAAGTGCTCTTTTTAATACTGCTTGTGTTGCATGAATTGTAGTAAAAAACAAGCAAGCCCACCATACCTCCTCTGAAAAAAGACTTAGTTTTTACCTCAAAATCAAAAACCTGGTGGAAAAGCACACCCATCATAGCCATGTATTAGTTTAGACTCTGGGGATAATGTAGTAAAAGCCAGCAATAGCACGTCCACTAATCTGCACACATCACCCTTCCCTGTCCCTGTGAAATGTAAAAAAAAAAAAACAATTCAGTTCTGTGGTTGTTATTTCCTGTTTTTGTGTGTACATACAGTGCTGTCAGAGACCACCCTTTGTAGGTGAGAGACCACCCTTCATTTATTTACTTTCTAGTCAAGTTCTTCATTTTCAGAGATATTTCTGAGGAGATTAGATAAAAGAGAATCTATTTGTATAAGAAAGTCAAAGAAAAATAAGTGAAAAAACAGGACTTTCCAAAACTGGAGTTAATACTTCTATGTAAAGATACAGAGAAAATGAGACTCCTAACAACTGTGAAAGACCTGTTAGACCACTAAAACTGTCACCATCAGATCAGCAGCATTTAAAGGGTTCGTCTTTGAGAGAGAGAAGAAAATCATTCTCCATTCTTGCTTCAGAACTGAAGAAATCCACAAGGCAGATAGGCAAAAAAGAAGAAAGTCCAGACCTTAACATCAATGAATGTGTTTGGATCATGAGAAGCACAAAATGCAACCAACTTCTAAGACTGAACTTTGGAGCTGTGGATAAATATCCCTGCAGATTTCTTTAAAAAACTGAAAGGCTGTCTCCCTAAAAGAATGAAAGCTGTTTTAAAGACAAAGGGTAGACTCACTAAATACTGAATAATGTGATATTATATGTGATTGTTTAGGCTTTTGTGTAATTTTCTGTTTTTTTTTTGTTTGTTTTTTTTTGATGCTGAAAAAAATGAAAAACTTTTGCACATGAGAAACCAGTCTGAATCAAATACATCTTCACTGTTTCATTCTAGTCCTAAATATAAGATATAGTTACCTTACTAAACTACTAAGCTTGCATGTCAGAGATACATATATGCGCATATATAAACTAAAAATGGAAAGGCTACCCTCATCTGCATTGTCAGAATAAAACCTTGATTTCAAGATTCGGCTGCTTTGGGATTTTTATCAGTAGGCTCATACACAGATCCATTCCTGATCTTGCTCGGATTCCGCTCACGTTGGTTTTGATTATCACGCGTGTTGAATGTGCTTCGATCCAATCCGCCTTTGCTGTGCCCAAAGCACCGCTGCTCCTGTCGGCCCTCCAGAGGAGCCCCTCTCCCCATGGACGTTGAGTGTGAGGGAGAATGCAGAAAATAGAGAAAAACTGTAATTCATTTATTGATTTCTGTGGCAGCTCCTCTCATCTCTTGCTCCAGCTTTGAGAGCAGACTGCGGCTACCTCCTACAGTACATATGAGCATTAGAGCACGCAGGGGCGTGTGACAGGGTGGCAGTCTATAGCACAATCTGCAGGATGTTAACAAATAAGGAAAAAGAGCCTGCGGTCAGAATTTGCCTCCCGTCTAAGATTCACTGGCACTCTTAATCTCTCAACCACTGAGACCACCATTAAAAAACACTTTAATCACCAATGCTCCAGGCTGTTGTACTACAAAGGGCGTATTTAATGAATAACATTTTACACGTAACTTCAGCTGAAAGTTTTGTGTTGATTTGTGTTTATTAAGTTCATCAAACTAATTGTAAGTGATGATAAAAAGTCATTGTCAATCCAGTGAATAACTAAAAACCAGTTTGATGTAATCAAGTCAATCTAATTGGACTCTGGCATTGTATAATGGATTATCTGCTAGTCATTTTCTGTTCCCATTGGTATATAGATTTTCTGCAGATTTGGAGCACTAAGTGTATCTCATTAATACATGTGATATCCATAAATCTCCAGCTCTCCAACCATTAAGGTCCATTCTAATTAACATGCTTCATAAGATAGTCACTTCCCACCATGTTCCTTTTTTTCTTCTCATTATCCTATTTTCAGCCTTGTTGGTGTATTGTCATGCAGTTGTATGGCAGAATGAAGCTGCATTGCTAAATAAGCCTCTACAAAAGAAGAAACAATGCAATCACTGTTGAAAAAACAGGCTTTGTTTGTCAAGGTGTCACTCAGTGGGTGTGGAGCACTCGGTAGCTCATGCTCATTTCCTGTAGCTGTTCATATATGCATCTCTCACAAGTTTAGTACGAGGGCATGTCTGTCATAAACAGATCAGGATTACTATTTTATTTCATTAATATTAACTCAATTACTATTAAATTACAGTTAAAGAAGCCATTTTTGTGTTCATTTTGTATAGTTTTCTTTCTTTTATATTCTTAACCTAATTTGACCTGATTTCTTTCCTAATGTTAGTTTTCCACAGCTGTTTTAGGCTCTTCTTTTGTACGGCACCCAGAAATCGGGTTGCGGACCTACTTCTTTTGAAACACATGAGGCCAGCCATCTCATCTTTTCAAACTGTTTCTCACATATTGTTATAGACAGACTTGGGTAGGAGTTACAGTGTTAATCACAACACAAAAAGGTAACTGTATTTTATATACAGTTTTAATTCAAATACTGTTTGATTTTTACTAACTTTTGCAGGTGGGATTTACTCTGTCCTCCAGACTCTATTGTCTGTGATTGGCATGGCAGCAGCCATGCTGATCAGACCGTTGTGTCCCTGCCACTTGTAATAAACATAGAGAGGATTTGTTTATTTTCTGCTTCGTCTTGTTTGGGGCTGCATTTCCAAAAGCAGCAACAAACATCCAAGCTGTATGTGAAAATGCTTGAAGTTTCATTTCATGAACAAATGGTGAAAGTCTCCTTCCTGCATGCCCTAAGTAGCCTATATTTTTATTTTGTGAGGAGCATCTTTTTACTTGAAAATATTCACCAAATCCCCCCCCCAAAAAAAGTTGCATCCAATGTGCATACTCCTTTTATAAAACGGTGCTGATTTTCTCTTTGCCTTGTGTTAAGTTAAATTCATCTTGTTGAAATTTGTTTTAACTTGTCTTTATTTGATTATATGACTTTAAAAAGGGTCCCACCCCAGTGACAAGAGGGGTACTGCCCTAGTGAGTTTCGTACCTTTATTTCTGAGAGCGCGGATTAGATTACCGTTTGCATTTTTTGACAGGTGATCAGTAATTTGTACCAAAATACTTTTCTAAAGTAACCCTCTTAACCCTGGACGGTCACCCGACTGTGCTTGTAGGCACACACAATTCTAAATATGAGACTCCAGAAAGCTATGATTGGCCAGCACTGCTGTAGACAGATAGGAGAGAGAAACTAAGCCATCCTTTCCAGCTGGAGAGCAGGCCTGAGTGTGCTGTCTTGGACTTCCATCCATGCTTGGCTGTGGCATAATTGGGGATGAGCTTTTATTTATTAAATATTTAAAAGAGCCCTGCTCTACCTTACAGGATTAGTGCCCGATCCTTTTTTGCACATACACTCCCTGCCACGTCTCTGCAATATATGTGCATTTGACTTTCACCCACCTCATTAAAAAGAAAGTGAAAGTCGCTAGATGCCGGTGGAGCTGTCAGTATCCCCACCTCCCCATCTCCCTCCTCCCATGTCGGGCCCCCTCAGATGAGATTTACAGTAGCAGACTTAATGAAATGACCGGTGCTACTATATTTAAGGGATTGGAGGTATAATTAACGGTGGCCTGTGCTCGTGCTAGCCTGTGGCAGAGGTCAGGGAAGACCAAGTGATTTGATGTAAGTAAGGGATGGAAAAAAAAAAGCGCAGGCAGCATGTTGTTTCGCCATTAAAGGGGTCAAGGCTAAAATTGTGCTAAGCAAGTAGGAGAGTGGATGTATGTATCTTTAGATACTGGAGTTAGAGAAAATTGGAAACAGGCTAGTCGTTCAATTTGCCGGAGGGCAGAAGGTGGCCCTGCAGTTCAGCGCTCCTCCAGATGGAATTAGTAATAGGCCTCGGCTCTGCTTGCACCCATTAATGCACAGCAGCGTCTGGTCGCTAATGCACAGCCTGTGCACGGCCACTGGCCAATGTACACACCACACTGCATCTGGCTGCGTTGAAGAAAAAGGCTACGAGGTTTATCGCAAATTAAAACACAAGGCGAATAAAGAAGGCCTGTGTGAAGCCAGGCTAGGGCAGTTTTGACCATACTGGTAGCTCAACAATAGTCCTTCTTTCTATCCTGCTTCAAGAAACATTGCGTCCTGTGCTTGTCTGACATTTATTGTGACATTTATTGGAAAGATGAAGTATATGCTACAAACATATGACTAATTCAAAGAGATGGGAGGAAAGGCACATTCTATCAGTGTCCCTATGTGTATGTGTTTGTGCCCACAGTATTGTGTCCTGAAATAGGTTATCTTGTCCTGGTGCTCGACTGCCCGGTGGGCAGGTGAGGGTGGCATGGCTGTGTGACCTGCCTGCTCTGATTAGCTCAGCGGTGGGGAAAGGGGGTATGGAGGTTTGTGGGCGAGCGATCCAGTCAGACCGGCAGGGTCAAGGTGAACATGGAACACAGCAAGAAGACAGTCCAAGCTCCAGCACAATCCTCCCTTGTGTCCTCGTGCTCTGTCACCCTGGAGCTTTTATCAGAGCATGAAGCATTTTTCTTTCTTATCCACAATGGTAGCTTCAGTTCCTTACATGCCAGTGTCCTTTAAGAAAGTTAGAGCAGCCAAGGTTAGTTGTTGTATAAAATGTATAAAATTCTCTACATCTTATAGGGCCCATATCCTACTTTCTTCATGTATTTTAGTTTTTAACTTCACATATGATGTTTGTGTTGATTTATTTACCAAAAAAGTTTTTAACTGATTCATTTTAATTCATGTTTACATGACCATTTTCCAACCACGGTTTATCTCTTTAACAGGCTATTTTTACTAGGTCTTTAAGGCTGATATATAATATGTAAATGATCTGTTCAGTTGGCTGTTCTGTACTGTGCCTCATTTAAAAGGCAGTCCGGGCTGAAACACTCCTTATAACTTCAGCGTGAATGGGCGGAGCTGAGTTGCTGCAAGCTGGATAGGGGGATATATAAAAAGTGCTGGTTTTTGTGACGTCGTAAAAACAGTAAAATAAAAAAGGCTGATTTTGCAGCCTAGTTTCCATGTATGTGCTAGGAAAAGAACGGTATGCTTTCAGACTTGAACATGTTTATATAAAAATTTCAGTTTTCCATGATATGGGCTCTTTAATAGGTTTTACATAAATAGTAGGATGCTTTAAAAAAGGGAAAAAAAGAGGGTTAAGAAATTTTTGATGCAGCCAGAATGATATACATGAGTACAGAGATGCAGATGATTCTGACATGACTGAGCTGTATAACATCAAGAGTGCTATAATGAATAATAATAATAATAATAATAAAAATAATAATAATACAATTATTACCTAGAATGCCTCACATTTTAAAAATGGTGATCAAATCTTGAATAAAACATTATACATAAATTTATTATGTATTAAAAGTTATTATACATAAAATTATTACTATGAAATCATTCCAGACTACGTATTTGAACAGTATTGTTTGTGGTTTTACTACACAGGTTTGTGCAGTGTTACTGTGTCCTTTGAGATTCCGTTCCAGCATCCCATGACATGGACTCCCTCCAAGCTAGACTATCCAAACCCAACAGCCAGCCACTAAATCAAGCCTGTGAGCTTTATTGCAACTCATTACCTTCATTTGGTGCTTTCAGAGGAGCTCTGAGTCCTCCTCTGCAGACTGATGGAGGTGTTGGCCCCCTTAACTGAGATGTCTTTTCCATATTCCAGCCATTTAGCCCAGGAGTTAATACAATAAAATGCCATTCATTATCCCTCTCCCTGAAAACTCCCATAATTATCCAAATTAAACACAATGAAATTTGCTCCTCATGTCGCTCAAACCTCTCCGCCTCCTCAGCCACTAATTTGGAGGGCTTACTTGTCCAAGGTTGCCAGGCAATTAAGACCTTATAGCACTGGGTTTGGTTGCTAAGCGGGTCACTTAGATTGTAATGCATGATCGTGCTGTATTCTTGCAGGCCAGAGTATTCTGTCATTCTGCTTAAAGGGCCAATATTCAGCATTTTTCATGTGTTTTTTTTCTTGGGGGCCCCTTTATGAAATTTACGTGGGTTTATGCAACACAAACGGTTGTAATTTATATTACCTAACCATTTCCCAGCCTATCTTTGTCCGTTAGAATTAAACAGGCTGCTTTTGTTGATGTGTTCTTAAGATTAGTATATTTAAATAGCTTGTATTGCACCTCATTCAAAAAGCAGCCAGGCTGAAATGTACGGAACAAAAATTTAGACTTAAATCCTCAGGAACACCAGAAAAAAAAGACTTTTAAATTTCTGGAATAACTGGTTGTGTTTCATGCTTATTTTTTACATGTATTCAAATCTTTATGTAATATACAGTAAATATTAGTTATTATATGTCGCCTCATACCTTGCACAAATGTGCATATTCACATATTCATCTCTTTTAGTTCGGTCATATACTTACTGTCTTATTCTTTATTCTATTTATTCTACATTTGTTTTCTTTTAAATATTTTGTTATTGTCTTATTTTCTTTCAAATATTTATAATTGTAGTCTTTGTACTTAGTACTAACAGTTTGGTGTGTTACATGTCATACATGAGTGCACTCACCAAGACAAAATGTGATATCACAGCCATGATGAAATCAAACCAGGCTGTTTTGGAGCACAATTTTCACATATGGTCCAAGAAGTGATCAGTAAGTTACCGGTGTTTACAAGTTTGTCAGACTCTTATTGCAAAAAAGTTAGGAAATTTGATGTTCCATGATATGGATCCTTTAATTCGTCCTTACTAGCTGTATTCTTTTTTTTTATTTAAGGCAAGCCATGCTTTTACAGTGAGTGTGTGACAATGACTTGACAGGCCAAATGTAATCCTTTGCATTACTTTTTAAGGTGTACTTCCCAAAGCCTAGCAGCACATTCCTACTCTCTTGCCTGGACTGTTTGATCCCTGCTCAGTGTCAGTGCTCGGTCATTTGGGCCACAGGCCCTGAGCTCCATAGAGGCATCATTAGCGGCAGCCGTTCTCCACTCCTCTGCACCAATGAGGAATAAAATGATGGAGGCCATCTCTTTAGGCTGGATTTCCATAAGACTGGTGAAATCACCAATGCTAGAGAAGAGAAAATAGACCAGTCATATTTGCAGATTTGTTTGGTGGTGTATACTGTAGCGAAAGGGAAAGTATATCTATTCCCCCTGAATAAAGGAAGTGCAGAAGAGAGTCAAACGGGTGTGTAAAAGTGTGTTTTTCTTCATTCTGTATCTCTCTGTATCTCACTCTGCATCCTACTGCTACACCCTCTGCATTATACAGCATCCTCTCTCCCTCTCCTCCGGCTATTTGTTTTGATTACTGTGGGTTTTTTTATTTCTTCAGTGGAATCCCCTGTGGATTTTAGCTAATGGAACTGGAGTCACACACACTGAATGTAAGAGGAACAAAAGGTGGCCTTGGAGGAATGTTTCCTGTAAAATTGTCATGTGTTACATTGCAACTGAGTGCAATAGTGTCATGGTGTTTAAACAACTGTCGATTTCTACCCGCAGGTTCTTAGCAGATAATCATGAAACGCCCTATGTGGTCATTTAGTTGTGTGAGCCGGAGTTAAAGAAATGGTGTGACGAAAAATCTAATTCACTTGATTTTTCCACTTAGTCCAAATGCAGTTGATCAGGCAAGACATGTTTGGTGTCCAAATTTTGCTTTCTTAGTTTAGAACTGGAGCTGTCAGGCTAATGTTGCTGAAAGTCAATAGTCTCCCAAACCGTTTCCATAAATGCATGCCCAAAACGTCTCTCAACCATCCACACCGCATCCAAGTCTTAATTCAGGTCAAGCAGACGTCAGTGTGGTTTAGAACACAGTATTATTTGCTATAAACTGTAAAAACTGTGTAGTTACGATAACCAGAATTACTTCTTTCCTTAAGCAAAACTTGGACACTTAACATATCTTAGCTGATTGATTGCATTTGGGATGCCATATGTAAAAAATATGTAAATTTAGATTTTTTTCCCGACTATTCCTATTTAAGGCATATACACACAGCCCATGATTAATTTATTTTTATTTTTATTTATTTATTAATTTATTTTTACATCAATAAATTAGCTTGAGCATGTGAATAACTGATGGTATTTTGCACACCAAATGTGATTTTTCGGATGGCGAAGATTGTAATGGATGGCATCACTGCTGTCTCTGCAGTTGGCATGGCCACAGCCAAGCTGCAACTAGAATTTTTTCACAATTGCCAAAAAAGTTTGTCTTCTGCTCCTCCAAAAGCAGCTCACTATAGGTTAAGGATATCTGAGCTGTTTCAGCTCCTTAGGGAAGTGAAGCTCTCTATTCTATTTTCCCTTTTCCAAAATGGAGAGAAGCCTGTCAGTGTTTGCCCATTTTGTAAGACACAAGGGATTTTTTTGTTTGGATTTGAATCCACTGTGTGCATTTATTTTTGTTGTGGCGTGAATAACACAAGGAAAAAAAAGCATCACCTATATATATGTGTATATAGCTTTGTTAGTTTTGAATACTTTGCATGTCATTTATTCACATCTCACCCAGTGTGTAACAGCCTTTAGACCATTAATTTGGTGTCTAGTAAGGTTTGTTCATTTTGCCTCCTGCTTGGTTGCACATCTGAACTAGGATGGTAGTGTTATAATCTTTTCTAATCTTACTGTTGGAAAATAAACTGAAGAGAATTAGACTAAAAAAAGAAAGAGAGAACGTACAGTTCAGAGATTTGCAGTGACATCATAGGACACAAGGATGGGAGGCATCAAAAGATAGGAAGAAAGGAATTCTGAACAACCTGGATAAATCATAATTGAATGCGATGTTTACCTTCAATTTATTGAGATTTTGGACAATTGTGTCTTTTGAAAAGATTTTTTTTATTAGACTCATTTCATAGAAGGGCTGTTTTTTGATTAAATCTTTGATTGATTTTTAATTTTCTGGTTGTCTGAATGGAGTCTCTGGCCCTGTGCAATACACAGGTCAGTTTGAATCAGGTCACATTTCTGTGAGTGACACTCCACTCTCAACTTGACACTCCACTCTAGGGGTGTTTTGTGCTATATAAATAGAAACAGCAAAATCAGACAAACGCCTGCTGTCAGCTTTCTGAGACGCACTATAGGAGTCGCTGTGGGCTTTTAATTAGTGCTGCTTTTTACTTTTTCAGAGTCACACAGAGTCACAAATCTTTTTCTTTTTCATTTTCTGAGCAGGAGCACGCTAAACTTGGTGCTGAGCTTGATCCATCTGGAGCCACAGAGTCTGCAGGTATTTGTTCCAATCATGTAGCACAACATCTGATCCCACTAATTAGGTGCTCATTAGGGGAATCAGGTTATGTAGCGTAAGGTAACTGGAACAAATACTTGCAGACACTGCAGCACTTGACGGATCTGCTGGGTACCCTGTGGGGATGTGAATTGCGACTGTTTCTGATGTTTGATTATCCGTAAAAATTAATGAATGGATTTTAGGTTAACCACACAGAAAAAAGGACAATATCAACATACTGTAAAAAGTTTTCCACTGCAATTAAGTTCTTTCTACAGTTGGCTAAAAAAGCAATATACAGAAATTATATATATTTTTTTAATATACAGGTTTGTGCTCAAGTCAGAGACCCAATCACCCCTTTACTACATAAAGCAACCATTAAGAAACAAGTTATTTATTTTTAGCATCAGGAAAATGCAGAAAATTATGTTTAAAACTAGTGCAAAACAGTGAAGGTTTATCTGGTCCAGACTGGTTTCTTATGTGAAATGTCAGTTGTTTATTTCATTTCCATCATTTATTTCATTTCTATGTCATTTATTTCATTTCTGTATTCCCATATTTATTGCATATTTAACAGAACATTATACAGAAGCATCATCAACTCAATGTGATATACATTTTTTCAGAATATATTCTGTAATTTTTTGTTTGTTTCTTTTGTCTTTATTACAGCTTCCATTCATTTTGAGAAACTTGCTTTGACGTTTTAAAGAAATCTGCAGGGATATTTTTCCACACCTCCAAAGTTCAGTCTTAGAAGTTGGTTGCATTCTCTGCTTTTTACAGTCCCAGTAATCCCAAACACATTTAGTGATGTTGAGGTCTGGACTTTGGGGTTGCCAGTCCATTGTTCTAAAAACACTAGCAGTTTCTGGATTTTTAATTTATTTTTATTTTTTTTTGTCTGTTTGTCTATTTTTGTCTATTTTGTCTCAGTAACAGCTTCTTGACAGCTACACATCTTTTCAGACTCATAGCGTTGAGTTGTCTTCTCACAGTGAAAGTGAAAGCAAGGGTGAAGCTTGATTCTTACCTATTTATCAAAGATGAATGCTTTAAGTACTGTTTATCTGATGGTGACAGTTTTGGTGGTCTAGCAGTTCTTGCACAGTTGTTTTCAGTCCCATTCAGTCTCTATAGCTTTTATTTTTTTTTTATTTTAACTCCAGTTTTGGAAAGAGTTTTTTTTTCGCTTATTTTCCTTCGACTTTCCCTTTCCTTATACAAGTGGATTAATTAATCTAATCTCCTCAGGAATATCTGCTGTAAAATGAACAATTTGCACTTAATGGCTGTTTTGACTGGAAATTAAAAAATGAAAGGTGCTGTCTGACTGCTACACAGTGCTGTACTGCAAAGCCTACTGAAAGTCAGCACATAACTAAGACAAGCATTTTCTTTTTTGACATCAAATTTTCCCCTGATTTTCTGTGAATACCCAAATAGTGAATTCAGTATTTGAACACTGGAACCTGTAATGGTTACCTGAACTTTCAATTAGCAGAACACATCCTCAGCTTGCTCTTATGCAACTCCAAGCTTACAACTCCAAGCTTGTTAACTCCAAGTTAACAAATCTTGCTTGCTGGCTGCATCTCGAAATGCCGATGTTATTCATTTGACCTGGCTAAACTTTCCCTGACTGCTGAGGTAGCACTCTGTGCTTTTTGAACTATCAGTGTGGGCATCAGCACGGTTGTCTGGCCGTATTGTTGAAGCGGTCAAGGAACAGGTATAGATTTCATCAGGACGTGACCATCCACCCCCGGACCTGAGACGTGTTTGGTGTTTCAGCTTGCTCTTAATCAGCCTGGGCTTGTGGCCTTGGCCTCTGATCTCCGCTCCATGTGGGCCTACATCTACGAGGGTTTTTTTTTTTCTTTGTTATCTGGGCCTCCTGCCACCTACTCATAGCCCCTGATCCGGACCCATGTGCTTTCATTGCAAGATGGGGCCACAGTGATCGGGGCAAAATGGTGTCACTGCCATCTCTGATCTCACGCAAACCTCACCTCCCTTCTGCTTACAGAGCAGTTCGAGCAGTAAACAAGATCTTTTTTCCATTTAAGACTTCTGCACTGAGAGGCTTTCTCACTAAGGCACTGGCTTTACAGTTGCTACCTGAGGTAATTTACTGTTAAGTGCAGTGTTAGAAATGTTTGCTCTGAAAACCAAATACAGAAGAATCACTGTTATTTTAAAAGGTGATTGTCAATGTTTCGGTCTTATTCAGATGTGAATAGAGTACCAAAACCCATACAGAAGTATACGTATTGTTATTTCAGTGAAATGACTCAAGTGGAGATAAAAGTAGCTTAACTTGAGTAGGAGTTCCCTATACAACAGCAGTGGAACTTCTTGAGAAGACGTTGAGATGACACCTTTTCACTCTCTCAGGCACTTTTCTTTTTAATGTTTTAATCTTTCTATGTAGCAATATGCACCATGACTGAAGAGCACTCCTCTAGCTTTCATGTTTTTATACCACACATTTAAGTAGAAAAACCATCAGCTTCTGTGCTGCACTGCAAAAAATGTTAACTTGGCAAGCGAAAGCATCTTAAATCTAGTCGATGTAACTAATATTTCTCATTCTGAGATTGTTGTAAGGATATCACAAGATTAACATTTTTTACTTGTTTAAAAATAAAATATCAAAATAGTGAGAGATCTCACTCTTCCAAAATGTAGGAATAAAAGTGTTCAGAATGTGCTGTTATGTATGGGAGATGAAAAAACATTATGAAAAAAACATCACATCCAGTTAAACATTTGTTTGATGTAGTTTTTCACAAATACAGCCTGTTTGATTCTAGGAGATCAAGCAAGGGTCCCAGGGTTGACTATGGTTATGCTCTTGAGCCAGGCACCTAACCCCCCACTGCTCTGTTGGTGACGCTGTGCTGCTCTCAGACCGAGTTAGGCAGCAAAATGACAAATTTCCGATGTAGAACCAGCTAAGTACATAACATATCATGAACAAAAACAGAATGAAATGAAACACCAAACAACAAAACAATTGTTAACTCACTGTCACAAATATACTTGAGTCAAAGTAAAAGTATAATTTGTGAACAGTCAAAAGTGCACATCAGTCAAAAATTACTGCATGTGACTGACCAAATGTAAAAATCACTTTCTTCTTGTATTTTATTGTTTTCCCGTGAGATCCACAAATAACATTTGCATGGTTATATATATATATTATATATATATATATATATATATATATATATATATATATATATGTATGTGTGTGTGTAAATATATTTAAATATAACAGCCATAATTCATGTTTACATGACCATTTTCCACCCTTGCTTTCATTGTTTTCCCGTGAGATCCACAAATAACATTTGCATGGCTCTTATATATATATATATATATATATATATATATATATATATATATATATATATATATATATATATATATATAAGAGCCATAATTCATGTTTTTACATGACCATTTTCCACCCTTGCTTAATCTCCTTTGTGAAAAACTACATCAAACAAATGTTTAACCACATGTGATGTTTTTTCATAATGTTTTTTCGTCTCCCATATGTAGTGGCATATTCTGACCATTTTTATTCTCATACCTTTGGCCTGCTTTAGCACAGTGCTGAGAAGTTTACAGTAGAGTTCTGTGATGAGTAAAGAGAGATTGTCTTTGTTAGAGTGTGGAACCCCTCATGTTCAGTGGCTGAAGTGCTGTATAATATACACTGATACTACACTGCTCCTTACACACACACAGGCTCAGAATGGCGTTTGTGTGCTGTGGCATTTGTGTTTCTCCTCCAGGGCAAGGTGAATTGAGGTTTCCATGTCCTCCTTTCCACACCGTGTTACAACACAGGCTATTAAGGCAAAGTGTGCCAGAGTTTACCTCATGGCAGTTCCCAGGGTCTGTATCCTCATATATTTTACAGAAGCATTTACAGAGGCATTTAACAAAACCATGCTGTTTGCCACAGGTTAGGGGTCACAAATATTAAACAATTAAAGCATGATTTGAGCAAGTTGGAGGGCCTGTGGCAGTCTGTACAAGTGTGCTTTTCTGCACATCTTTAGCACCCTGAATGAGTTCTGTGTCGGACTGAAGTAAAGGTGGGCAGTACGGCAAAAGTGCACAATACATTCGCAGTACATGATATTTCAGTATCACAGTGTGAAATTTTGCAAGCAAATTGGAATGGACAAAGTACAACAACAAAACAGTAGTGTTTTTTCTTAAGGTGGAATTCCACCGATTTTTCAAAAGCTTCACATGTTGCAGTCATTGAGATTTAAACAAAGTCATTCAGAGAGGGGGTTAATATGAAATGGTTCATTGTAGAAAAACTTACTGGCTCAGATTTTCTTTACAGTGGTGGTGATGGGAACCACAGGTTATGATGTGTACAACACAAGTATAGTTACTTTATTTGCTATCCAAAATAACTAGTGAACCTACACCAGTGTTTATATGTAGAGTGGATAAAAAAAAATTGTAAAAATGAAAAATATGTTTTCTGTTTTGCCCCCTATGTTTTAGGCCCAATCTTATTGTAGAACCATCATAAAAGGCTTCATGCATTAAACTAAATGCTTCAGATGCCACTCTGAACAACTTTGTTTAAATTTTAACAATTTAATTATGCAGAACTTTTGAAAAATCTGTGGAATTGTCCTTGAATGTGGTTTTTGCAAAAATGGGAGAAAAACTCAAGCAATCGGTAAAATAAGTTGACATAAAAAGAAAAGGGTTCTGGGGGCTGATATTCAATCAGCTACATGTTACTATGCAGTCTATGCAGTTATTATACACTGGTTGTTGTTTATAGATATTTCCTTAGATTTTTTAGGTACATATAGGCATCTAGTTTTCTAGAAGTACTGAGGATACTCATTTTGTACTATAATGTAATTTATTATGATAACAACAACATCTTGGCATATTATTGTCAAAAATAATAATGTAAAAAATGTTTATAATCTAAACTAGTGCAGTGAAGTGATGTCCCCTCCCAACCCAATTTGCAGTTGTCCCAGCCCGTAACTGTCTTTTCTGACACATGAGAAGGTGTGGTGATGGTGGTGATGTCATGGTCAGGTTCCCATTGGCCTGTGTCTCTGCAGCTATTATCACAGGTCGCATTCTCTCATGCCCCAACATCCGTGCCAGTTTGCCACAAACAGCAAGGGGCTGATGCGAGCCTGGGAGGGACTGGTTATCGGTTAGCAAGGCGACAGATGACACGTTTAGAAACTGGCTGTTGTGTAAGCGGACTTCCTTCCCTTGTCACTCAGACAGGATGTGCCCTCGAAGCCACTGAATGTAAGAGGATACTATATATCTCAGGAAGCCTTAGATAGGGGACACTGAGTTCATTGATACTTTCTGAAGGCATAATGCCTTCGCATGGATAAGGAGAGACTGGAGCATTGTTCGAACGCTGGAATGGATTTTTCCAGAATACATAATGCCTTTATCTAATAGTGGGGGAAGAAAGAAAGACACCTTTGATATGTGTTTTTATTCAGTTCTTGATTTTCCCATGCAGGACTGATGATAGTGATTGGTAATAGTAGGCAGAGAAAGAAAGAGAGCTTTAGTTTTTACTTAACTCTTGGCTTTTGTATATGAGATTTCACTTTTATATAGGCCCCAATTGATGTACTTTCCAGCATTGATGGCTAAGCAGGACTTTTGATGTCTTTGTTCATTTGCATTTGTGTCCAAACAATAATGTTTTAATTTGCCTTGACCTACAAAGCTTTCTTTATGCACACTGACAGAAAAGTGCAGCTTATCTTTGTCCTCAGATTTCACTGATATTTCCTGTCAGAGTGGGAGAAAGGTTAGAGATGCTCTCATCTGGGGGTCTGTCCCCTCTGAGCTTCACAGTTAAAATGATTGACCTGTGGCCCAGAAAGCTAGCCAGCTGGGCCAGGTCAGAGTGGAAAGAGATCCTTGTGTTGCTTTTCTTGGGTCCGACTTCCTACCATTAGGGTATCTGTTTTGAAGCTCAGTGCCAGTTGAGTCATTAGTCCAGAACACCATAGCACAGCGCATTCGTTAAAAAGTGACTTGATAAATCTTTAAGAAAACACAGATAGGATGGCCTGGTTTTATTTTAATGATTAAGTGAGTGTGCTCTTCTGATCTTGCTATAAATACTTTGACATTGTTCCACCTGAAGCTCCTGAAGAGTGGCACTGCTTGCTTCCCTTTTTAATAACGCAAGCTCATTCTGCCATGAAGTGTGTCAGGAGCAAATTGGAGAGCAGCAGAAGTGGATTTGAAATGTTCACCACTTATTACACAGAGACATGACCTCCCAAGCTCGCTTCTTAAGATTCTAGATGGAACAAATCCTTGAGGAATAAATTAAAAATTATTTATTAAACTCCGACTGAATTATACAATTAGGGCTGCAATTTAGCAAGAGACATCAGATTTGTGTAAACCTAGGATAACCTCCTCATGAAGCAGGACTTGATGGTTCGATATGTCTAGAATTGTAACCAGATGTTCGCCGCCGGCACTGAGATGGTGCTGCCTGAGCCACAAAATGTTGATGCTGAATTTCTGAGATTGAAATTGTCAGCAGGGGTTCGCCTAATTTCCCCGCAGCTGATTAAATAATTGTTTATTTAATGTAAGAGGGTCTGTGGATTGCCTAAGTGAATTAAATTAAATTTAATTTCAGTGGCTTTGTGTGTATAAAGTACTCCTTTCAAACCTTGCTATTACTCCTGTCCATGGAGTGCATGTTGAAAAGGTTGTGATTTATTTACCTTCTATTCTTGATTAGTGTCGGTCCAAGAGCATCCTCATGGTGAGTCCTTTCTCCCCCGTTATAATTAAGAAAGTGCATTAACTCAGACACGCAATCATACAGTTGAGTTCTCCACAGCTGACCATGGGAAAAGTCTGTCGGATCAATGTCAAGAAGTTGCCCAGTGCCATCAATGTAGAAAACACATTTTTTTTTTTCTCTTCTTCGTTTGACTTCACTGTCAGTCCAGAAACTATTTTAGTAGTTCATCAGAAGTGAGACTATATCAGCTTCACCTCTGCCAATAGACAAAGCTCATCATTGAAGTGTAATGGCATGATTGACTCGTTGGAGAAAGGCATGATGGCAGTCTCTCACCTCTCTCACCTGGGAGCAGTAGAGGGATTTCACCGGAACGTGGGAACATGTTCGTTAAATAAATAGATGTAATTAGGTCCCGGATCTAATTACTTCAGATTCCTTTCACGAGGGCCAAATCAGCCAGGCTCCCTGGAGCACCTGGAGCAAGGCATTAATAATCAATCACGTACAAACAGAATGCACTGGGCTACACCCACAGAAAACGCCAAAGAGCAGTGAGGCCATTCATCACAGGCTGCAGTGCAAATGCAGAGAGTCGACTTGATATTTGCTTCGAATAAGGGCCTCTAACACCCACTCTACCTGCGCACTGCTCTGCTGCTTGCTGCACACGAGCAAATTACCCCTGAAAAGACAGAACATGGCCCATAATTACACCCCCAAACATTTCACTGAAGTTTTTAGCCTTGATGGTGGCAAGACACTTTATGAAAGGCAGTGAGAGCGAAGCGGCTCAAGGTTTCTTATGGTTGCGGTAAGCCGCGTGTTTATTAGGGGTGTAAATCTCTGACCTCCCAAGGGGTCAATTTGATTAGGATTTTTTATGAAATGATTCAGTACATTGTGAAGTCTCAGATTCCACCACGATTCGATTTTGATCCGATTTGATTTTGGTACAATTCAATATAATTTGTACTATATTAATTGTTTATGTAGACAGTAGTGGCATAAAGGCAATAACAGCAATACACAATTTTTTTTATGTTTTCCATACAGAGTTTCAATTTGGCCAAAAAATTAGTGCATACTTTATTATATTATTAAATGTGATCTGTTATAATTTCAGATCCGTGTGGTTGAACTGACACCTTTAGATCAGTGAAGGATCATGAAGCATCAATGCTTTTTTTACATCCCTAGTGTTTATGAACGTATGGACTTGTGTGTGGGCAGCACTGGGTGTAGCCTGCAGCATAATGCATGGCACCGGGGGAAGCCCATGACGGTTTCCATGCAGCAGCAGCAGTGTGAGGAGCAGATGCAGTGATGAAGTGAAGCAGGTCAGGAAAGGAACAGGACCCAGGCGCTCTGCGGCCCCCTCTCTCTGCTCGCGAAAAAACAATACATCACCCTGCTGAGCGGCCGACGTGGCAGGCGAGAAAAATGGCCGAGCACTTAGGGAAAACAAAGACAATCAGGGCTTTCTCTCCTTCCTCCTCCCCTCTTTTTCCTTTAGAGAGCAGCTGCGGCTAGCCAGGAGAACGCAGAGTAAAACCTGGCAAGGCCGAGCACACGTTCGTTTTTACAGATGGCAGAGCAGACTAGTTGATAATTGAAAAGGAAGTCTGGGATTATGAGCCATTGGACAGGAGGGAGGCTATTTCTGTGCTTTCCTGTGTAATTGACACTTGAACTTGCTGGATCGAAACCCCTCCAAACACCCCCCCTCCTAACACCTCTTCCCCTGTACACACATACACACCTACCTCCCATCATGTTTTCAGCTCTTACTGCCCTCTAACTGCCCGAGGTCCACACGCCTGACTTAAACAACACAGCGCTCTAGACTGCAAAGACATTAATCAGGTCTGTTTTAGGAAACTATTGCTATGTGCATACATTACACTAACACCTGTGTGCACCTACTTGATGTGCAGTTGTACACAGTACTTAATCAGTAGTAACAGATGTAGTCTGCTGCTCCACAGCCAAAAATACATTATAAAAAGTCTTAGCATATTTTAGTAGCTAGACTAAATATAAATAGCTATGACCCATGTCAATGCCTGCTTTTATTTGCTATTTAAGTTTTTCCCAAACCTTTAAAGTTAAGCACTACTCAGTAGTGCCAAAATCAGCTCTGAGTTGTTGGCTAAGCATATCAAACATGACTTACAAATAAAAATAAATAAATTAGTGGTGTCAAAGTTAACACAGTAAATGAATACACTTAATGCAATTTCCTAGTTTGACTAGAACTAGTTCAGGCCGAAACCCTGCTCGGACACTGTATTTTGAAATGTCTGATCCACAACTGTAGCCCTTTTGTTCAAATGCAGCTTTTAAATGGCAAGTTCCATTGATGGCTGCTGTGATAAAACCAAAGTTATTTCCAGTTACTGCCGCTGGAAATAATGTAGACCTGACTTATCACTGAAGTAAGTCAGGTCTGCATCATTTACAAGCAAAACACACCACTGATGCAGGACTGTTAGTAATATCAGTAACTTTAGCACTGGAGGGCGCCTTGTGGAAGAACTGTGATAATTCAACAAGCAGCGAACTAACAGAGGCAATAGTAAAGTAGAAATCTACAGTTATCTTCAGCAATCAAGGAGTCCAATTAAGCAAATAAATGTGATTAACACACTTTATTGTACAATAATGTGCCTATTATTAATTATTTTAATTATTATCATTTGGCAACCCTAAAATAAATAGCTACCTGTATGACCAAACAAGTAAACAAGGTGTCTTTACTTCTACAGCGTGGTATTGTTGATGGAAATAAACATATAGTGATTCATCATACAGTTTGGCAATTTGGCTGTTTAGGAATTTTTAAAGCTGTTTTTCCATTCCATTCCATTTTAGTCCATTTCATTTCAATTAATTTTTAGCGCAACTTGTGTGGCCTTGTAGTGTAATGACACTGTTTGCAGACAGTTGTTCTCTTGTGTGTTTTGGTATGTCTGTAATATTGTCAGCTAAGTGTCCATCACTGATAAATTATGAAGGTTAAATAAATCCAGATACACACATTCAGTTGTCTGAGGCAAACACACATGTACCTGGTCTATATCAAGAGTAAAGAAACACCTTTGTGAGGAAACGCGGGTCGATTACAGTGCAGCCATGTGCAGCGTCCAGTGACTGTTGGGCGCTGAGTATGGATTTGCTTTAGGAGAGGTGATTTTTTGTTTGATTTTGTTTGCCTTGGCACTTTTGGGCCTGGTTTTCTGCTGCAGCTGAACAGTACCTGGTTTAGGGTGCCTTGACAAATAACCGGCGAGACCAGCGAGACAAATAGAGCCGCATACATCAGCTCTGCTCTCAGTAGCTGTGCTAATGCAGGCAGTCGAGGCAGGGCACAGGGAAACACGTGTGAGTGATTTGGCTCGGCAGGCCAGAGGGCCGGAGAGAAAACTCCGCTGAGCTGATGACGGACACTCTGTTTGCCTTGTAATGCTAGAACAGGATAGGAAAGAATAAATCAATCAATCATGGCATGCCTGTCAGGCCTAGCATGTGGCCCTCTAAAAACCCCACTGAGATAAGAAAATATATACATTCTCGCTTTAGGGATGTAGGAAAGCATTGGATTAGATGTAAATTATCTGTAATTTGATTTTAATCTAATTCGCTCATGGAGTATCTTGGATTTGAGAGCACACATTTGGACATTGGATACTTGGACACAGGTGCAAGATAAAGTCATAATTTAGGTTATTTGTACATTTACATTTCCGTGTTGTGTACTTCAATATTGTTGGAATTTATGTTGACACCTGCACCAAGGGAAATTCCCTGTACATCTTGTACTTGGCCATTAAAAGGGTCAGATCCTGCTATTCTGATTCAGTGAATGGAGAATTTGACAAATGTTATTTTCAGACATCCAAAAACCAAACAGAAAAAGAAAACAGTTGCATTTGTTTGGAAATAAAATTACACATAACGTCAAGCAAGTTTTCAAAGAACTGATGACAAGCTGATAGTCTAGAGAAGTAGAAAATGTCCAGAGAAGAGCCCCAATGGAGCAGGCAGGAGGGGTTTTAGAATAGCCTCTGGCCTGAAGCATGACCGGCCGGTCAGAGCGGGACTGCTACGCCTCGCTTGAAAAGGGCAATTGTCGTGGCGGCTTTGCACTTGCTGATAGCTCCACTAAAAACATTTCTCTATCCCATTAAATTATTGCCGTCATTTGGAGGCTTTATGGCCATGCCGGCTACCATCCCTCATTCCCTTTCATTTCTTTTCACTTTGCGTGTATCTGTGATTAATGGCGGATGTCGAGCGTTAGACTGAGCAGGCATCAGCGAATGCAAGATCATAATTAGTTTAGCTGACGCGGGGGCTCTCCGATAGCGCTCGCATCTGGATGGAAAAATTACCCTATAGGGAACTGGCTGCTCCCCAAAACTTTTTACTGATACGTTGTGAAACACCCGATGAATCAAGTGCCCTTTCCCTGCCAAGAAAGCTCTCCGGCCTCTGCGCCAAAATTATGTCTGCAGAAAGCTTTCCATTCGAAATGTATCAGAGCACAATTAGGAGCATTGTATTTTTCTGGCAGGGGGAACATACTCCCTACACAAGCCGTCTGAAGTTAAATAAATCGCACATATTCTATAAGGCCAAATGAGTTTTACAGGGGCCATAATCTGGATAATTCTCGCATGCTGCCCCGGCTGACTCCCCCCCTCCCAACTCATGGGATTCACTTGTAGTTTCTGTCACTGATAAAACCAGAAGTTCGCACATGATTCATGTGCCCATCTCTTTTTTTGTGGCTCAGTGGACCTCTTGTGTTGGGCTTTGTGGAGACGTAGAGTATATTGAATGTAGCCATATATAGTAAGGACGCGATATATCTAAAGATTTAGATTTTCTGTAGAGAAGATTCTAGATTTGTCACTCTCTGTGGAGACTTAGAGTCGGTAAGTGGTAAATAGGTTTCTGAAAGTGGGATTCCGCTGAGGGGATGAGAGTGGTTTGGTTGCTGAGACGCTCTAGGCATGTCAGTGCAGTGTGACTGACCCAGGCTGAGGCAGCTGGGGGAAGTTGGTGTTGTCCCTTCCAACACAGTGGTATCTTACAATTCCCATAAATCAGCAGAAGGTTAATTAGAGTGAGAATCAGTTGGGTTCTGCTAATCACGCTATGGTCTGACCTTCAGATTGGACAGAGCATGTCTCTCCCCATCAAGCTGGATTGCTTAGCTACTAGAATCCTCATGATATGTTTCTTTTTTTTCAGTTTATCTCTGAGTTTATCCATCCTCCCTCTTTGACTTTCTTTTTTCTTTTCCTTATCCCTCTATTCAGCCTTGTTAGCAGCCTGCAGCCTCATTCACTCAGATTCTAATTCTCTCTATGTCTTTTTTTAATGTTTTTTAGAGACGGCGGGGATCAGGGGTCTTCTGTGCCAACTGTCTGACCACCAAGACCTCTCTGTGGAGGAAGAACGCCAACGGGGGCTATGTGTGCAACGCGTGTGGCCTCTATCAGAAGCTTCACTCGGTAAGGGGGGCGCTTAGGGGAACAACCCAGTGAGGGAGGAGGTTGGGAGGGGGGGGGACGTTTTACCAGCCCACCTACGAATTCTAGAAAAAAAGTAAGAAAAGTCAAACCAAACGCAGAGGTGGGAGTGCAGCCGCTCCTGACTGACCACTGCATTTCCGTGCTGTTAAGCTAAGACCTGACGGCTGCTCCGAGGAGTCACTGGCCTTTTGGCCTGTGGGACAGCTAATGGCCCTCTGGAAGTAATCCTGCACCCAGCCAGAGCCTCAACTTTCCAAGCACCTCAACTCTGACCCCCTGGGCCAGGCACAATAGCCTTCGCCAGTCCAAAAGCCTGTCGAGTTCACACCTTCTCACACGCGCTTGCATGCTCTTAACCTCCTGCACACATCTCCTGATGCAATCTCACTCACTCTTCCTTTCCGTCTGAAAGTGTTCCACTCGAGGAGGTTTTTCTAGCTCACTGAGAGAAATGATGGCATTCCTTATCAGGCCAAAGTTATGATGTCAACACTCTAAAGGATAGATAAAACCTAATTTTGGCCCTATATCGAATAGATACATATTTGTTGACGCACAGGGCAGTCTACTTTTGATTTCGTTTATTGGTTTATATGAGAATCCTTGGAGCCCACATAATAGCAGAAAAACAAGCTCCTCCTACGTATAGACACAGCATGTCTCTGGGCTCAATCATGAAAGGACTTTACAATTGGATTGGGTTTATAGCGTTACAGTTTTTTCCTCTCCGACTTCAATTTGATCCGAACGAGCAAATTTGAGTCCATATGTGTGTGTGTGTGCGCATGTGTGTGTGTGTCATCTAACTCACTCATACTTGCCTGGAATCTTTAAGCGTACTTGTGCATCCTTTGAAACAGCATCTGGATAAACACGACGGGTAAACAAATTTGTCAACATGTGAGGAATTACACAGCCGAAACAGAGTAAGCATTGTGCGTGTGCCCAGAGTCCATTGCTAGAATTTACTTTGGTTATATATTCATACATTTAAGCTTTGGAACTCAGCTGGAACTGGGCTGAGCCAGTTTCCCCCCTTAATATGAGAAGCATTTGATCTAGGAGGCTCTCTTTCTCTGTGGCGGCCCTGGGCTATCAGCCCCAGAGCCTGGGTGGCGGGGGCCCCGATACAGGAGTCTGCCTGAGTCGGTGTGGTCGGCTAGGTTAAGGCAGCACGGTACGGCACAGCTCAGGCCACAAGGCGTTCTTTCAGAGACCGTGCCACCTGGTGGTTTGAGTGGGCTCGGGGCCCGTTGACAGCCCACCACAGACGCTCAAATCTGACTGTCTGTCTGCACCACTTACACTCAATGCTGGTTTCATGGCCAGGTTTAGGAAACACCGTATTCACGACGTGCCTTGCCACATGCAATGGAGAAATTAGATCCTTTGTGGTGTAATTTTGTCTTTTCTTTAACGTCTGCTGTATCTTGCTTCTGCCTCAGGCATGTATCGAACTTCAAAAATTTATTGACTTGATTCAAATTTGATTTAATTGACTTTGATTGAATTTATGCAAATTATGTGTCATCAACATACACTTCAAAATAAGAAATTGTGGAAAATACATAATCCAAACTATTTAATCCAAAACTGTGCATCTCAAAGCTCAAATTTTGACTTACTCAGCTGAGGTCAGTTTTAAAGGGCCTATATCATGGGAAAAGTTTTCTTGTAGTTTAATGTAGTATGTAAATGTTTCCAAATGTACCATTTACTTCCCATTCCATACAGTGTATGGAAATCAAACTGCAAAAACAGCCCATTTTCAAATAGTTGCTTTTGTGATGTCATGAAAAGTGAATCATTTACATATACCCCTTCCCTCTCAGCCTACAGCAGTTAAGCCCCACCCAGTCATATACAAGTTACAAGAAGTACCTCAGCCTGGACGTTTTTTTGAATGAGACATAACCCAAAGCGGCCAATCAGAATAGAAATCACTTACATAGATCAGTCTGGAAGGCACAGTAACTGAAAAGCCTTTAGTTCTAGGGGATAAAAAGAATTGGAAAATGGTCATGTAGAAATGAATTGTGATTGTCTTAGGTACATAAATCCCGACAAACGTGCGCCTCTGGGGGAAAATAATAATATATATATATATATATATATATATATATATATATATATATATATATATGGGCCTTTCAATGTATATGCTATGCTATCAGTAGTTTTATTAATAATTTAGTATTCAAGTATGAGACCAGGGTCCTTTCTGTGTGGAGTTTGCATGTTTTCCCCGTGTCTGCGTGGGTTTCCTCCCGGTGCTCCGGTTTTCTCCCACAGTCCAAAGGCATGTGGCTAGGCCAATTGGACATACTAAATTGCCCCTAGGTGTGTGAGTGTGTGTGTGAATGTATATGTCTGTATGTCTGCCCTGCGATGGGCTGGCGATCTGTCCAGGGTGTTTCCTGCCTTCTGCCTAAAGACCACTGGGATAGGCTCCAGCCCCTGCCAATCAGGCTGTGTACACCTCACGCTCCATCAGCACTTAATAAACAAGATGGACACAGAATTATCAGTGCATCAGCTTCCCTGAAACGTCTCTGATTGGCCACAGGATTGCCTTATTTGTTAACTTTTTTCAGCATTAGACCCCCTTTTAACTGGTGGATGCTGACCCATGTTCACTTTTATAGCTAAAGAGAGGAGAGAGAAGGAGGTAGGAAGAAGTTTAGGAGACTTTTTTTTTTTGACGGCACTTTTTCTTAGCAGCTAATTAATCAGCTTGACTGTTTCATGGATGGCACACTAGTGTAGAGTAGAGGCCTCTGTCCTTCATTCGGACTTGGCAATGGGATTCCAGTAGTATTTTTATACTTTTGAATAAAAACTTTTATATGCCGTACAGAAATCATTTCATAATATCACCTCATAAACCCACGCCGTAGTGGGCTCTAAATGGAGGTCTGGGCTCCTCGTGCTAGAACACATTGCAACAATAAATGTCTTTCAGATTTTATCTTCTAATAATAGGACTCAACATGCGCACAGTGCTGTGCTGTGTCACAGCCCAATATAAAACTCAGTGAAAAGCCTCTGTCTCATTTTTCACACAAGACTCATTGACACAGCCTTTTTATTATGTGGGACACAGACCTGAGGAGCTGAATATTGCCTGAAAAGTTTCTCTCAGCTCCTGAACTTTGTGAACCTCTAAAATAAAAAAGAAAGTTGGGAGGGATCCTCTAAAGCCAAAATGTAAAAGGATGATAACTCTGGAATAGCATTTATTTATTTATTTATTTATTTTTTGCTTTCCTCATGCACCACACTTTCAAAGAAGTGACCTCAGCCACACTGCTTCATGTTTAGTCCCGTAAAAGCCTCCTCCAGCCTTCTGAGCTGCACTGCAGCGTTGAGGAGGCTTTAAACGGCATGGAGGCAGGGGAACAGTGCTGGTTTTGAAATGTAGAAAACAAGCACGTGCGGGAGGAGCACTGAAAGGAATTGCGAAGTGAGGAGCACAGCGAGGTGCTCAGGGTTGCAGAGGAAAGAGAAACGTGAGGCTGAAGGTGGGCTTGGTTTTGTCTGTTGTCAGCAGAGTCGGGTGCTGTGGTCCGTTGCCTCGAGGCACACAGAAAGCAGTCAAAGAATCTCACTGCTCTGAAAACTTTTAAGAATGAGAATGCAACAAAATGTGAGAAAAACATGGAATGTACGTTATATATATATATATATATATATATATATAGAGCACTGTTCAAAAGTCAGAAACCATCCTTCATTTCTTTAACTTCCTGTCAAGTACAAGTTACTGATTTTTCAGGAGATATTTCTGAGATTAGATAGGAGATAATCCACTTGCAAAAGAAAAGAGAAAGTCAAATGAAAAAAAAAACAGATTTCCAGAAACGGGAAATTATTAAAAGTCATTGAAGAAATGGAAATCCAAACAAACTGTGCAAGACCTGGTAGACCACCAAAGCTGTCACCATCAGATAAACAGTTCTTAAAGCTTTCATCTTTGAGAGAGAGGAGAAAATCAAGCTTTACTCTTGCTTCAGATATGAAAAATCCACAGGTGTTTTTTTTTCCTGCAGATGTATTTGAAAAACAGAAGATTTGACCCACAAAATATTAAAGTTTTATATTTAGTCGTTGAGGCATTTGTATATTTTTTCTTAAATATATGTTTTCTGCTTTTTTTCCCCAAGCTGAAAAATGAATAACTTGTGCTTAATGGCTATTTTAATTAGAAATGGAATAGGTGTAGGGTGGTCTCTGACTTTTGCACAGTACTGAATATAAAAGATATATTAGGTAAGAGAAGCTCCAGCTGCAGAGCATTTATCTGGGAGGAATATGCAGCATGATCATCAAAGAGATGTAAGATGTGAATCACAGATATCTTTGTTGCGATGCACACAATCCTCCTGCATTATTATTCTTTTATATTATTCATAGGTATAGATAGAAATAAGAGCAAGAAATGTATTTCTGTTTCTTTCACTTGACTGTGTAGTTTGAAGGACTCAGATTATTTTATTTGCTTAGGTATTTAATTTTTGCATGATTCTAAAGTTATGAAGCAAAAATTACTTCTAGGCTTCCACAGGACAAACTTAACAAAGCTTAACTGTTTAGAAGAAAATTGAGTAATAAATGCTTTTGAGGGAAAATGTTACATGAATTTGAATTTGCAGGTATAAACTATAGATCCTGTTAATACTCCACTATATTAAAATTTTAATTTTGCCCAAATGCTTTTAAACCTCTGTACTGTATTTATTAGAGCCAGCATTGTAGTGAAGTGCAAAGAGAGAAGAAGTCTACCTAACATGCACTCATTTTTAATAAAAGCAGTATCTGTAGTTAATCATAATGCTATGAACTTAACTTTCATTTTGCTGTTCGGAAACCTTATAAAGAAAAAAATTGAAGACCTAAATGAAATTTCGCCTGGATAAAGGTATATAGAGAGATGATATGAGGAAAAGAGAGGCAGAGAGTGGTGCGTGTGTGCATGTGGTGTACGTGTGTGCTGAGGGCCAGAAGTGGTCCAGCAGTAGAGGGCACTCTTTCTTTTTGTCTGACTTTTCATAGAGCTCTTCTCTTTGGACAGACAGCCTGACAGCTCCCAAAGAGCCGAAGCTTTCATTTTCGCACCATCCAGCGCATGGCATTAAGTGAACTTAAGCAGCAGCGTGAAATTTGTGTAACTGATTCAGCTTTATTCCCCAACGAACAAACATTGCTCAAAAATATGTACTTTCTCCCATTGAGATTGAACATATGGTGCAGAGCCAGATAGCTTCTGTGGAAGGAGCGTCAGTAAAAGTGTGCGTCTACTTAAATCCCATTTCCCACAGTTTTGGGGTGGGGGTGGACCGTTGGGGGATGGGAGAATGATATGTTCTTCCTCTCTATCATCTTCACTTGCTGGGCTTCTCCCCTTTTCCTTTTTTTTCAACCCTTTCTTGCCTTCCTATTGCCTGCGTTTGCCCCAGGAGCATGTCGGCGGATCACGGTGCAATAAAGGCAACCAGCTGCCATGCGAGTTTAATGTCCCCTGCCGGCTTTCACTCCTCGCAGCCATCCAGCGACCCAGGCAGGAGGAAATCACAGCACTTTTATTTGCATTCTCGTTGCTTCTGGTGGCAAATTTGCTCTTCGCAGCCCCGCAGAAAGCATAAGAGCGAGAGAAAAAAAAAAAGACATGGCTTCACCTTCTTCTCCTGCCTCTGCCCTCCCAATTAGCTGTGGCTCCCGGGGGATTGTGGGAGTTTTCTGTGGAGAGAGGGAGAGATAGAGGATGTAGGAGTGTGTATCTGGTGGTGGGGAGAAGCGAGAGATGAGCCACGTCACCTGACTGAAGTTTGCTGCCCACATGCCAAAGTCAACCCGAGGCATGATGGGATATGAGGGCAGTAGAATAGATTGCAGACAAATCATGATATTGTGGCCATGGTGATGAATGAAAGCACAAGCAGTTCTTTCCCTTTCACCTGTAGGTACGCCACTGAGAGAAAAATGTCTTTCTTCACATCTTGCCGACCACAGTAGTTTCCAGTGTAGCACAGAAAGAGAAACCAGGATAAATGGTTTCACAAACCAGGATAAATGATAACCGTTCAGTTAGAAACAACAGCTCAGAAGAACCCATTTTAGGCACCTTTATTTTAAAAAGTTCCTTAGTGAGTCTTGGTCATACAGTTCTAGGGAAAAACCTTTAATTGGTGTAGAACCTTAACACTATTGAAGGTTCTTGAAGCTTTAAAAAGGTTATTCACACTCATATCTCACTTACAAAAGTTCAAAGAACCCTCCACTGAAAGGTTACTTAGGGAACCAAAAAGGTTCATCCATGGCATTGCTCAAAAGAGCTGTTTTTTGGAACCTTTGTTTTTAAAAGCTTCCTTAAACATTCTTGGACATTCAGTTCTAGGGAAAAGAATGTTTAATCGGTATAGAACATTTACATAATTTTAGGTTCTTAACTCATTAAAAAGGTTCTTTACTCTCAAATCTCATTTACAGAAGTAGTTGTTTTAAGAGGCATCCATTGAAATTTTACTTATGGAATTAAACGAGGTTCTTCTGTGGCATTGCTCAAATTTTTGACACCTTATTTCTTTGGCCAACTCCTAACCGCTTAATGCCTATACTAATAAGCAGCTACTTCTGCCTTTTCTCCTTTAATAACTTGATATCTCAGTGTGTTGTCGCATATATTTTATTAAGTAAAGAATCACAAATGACCTTTTTAGCATGGATGGAGATACACTTCACATTTCAGTCACCTTTTGTTGTTACTCTGATTAAGTAAATAAAAAAATAAGCTGTTAGTGAATGTGAGTGCATGCTCACTCTCAAACTGTTGCAGGGCATCCAACAATAAAGACAGCATCGTACTACTTTTATAAAGTAATAGAAAACATTAGCACTCAGAAACCTCCAATTCTACATGCTGATCTATTTTACTATGCCCAACCTGAAAATACACATTAAAGGGAACATCACCGAAGTCTCTACATGTATCGTTCACAAGACCGTAGTTTTCACAGTGTTAGACACAGGTTAATGTTTTTAACACTGTCCCGTCACACAATGATGTTGACTGACATTAAGGAATTAACTGCCTAATCCATGAATGAATATTTGCTTATTTGCAGAAAAGCTGTCTTACAAATGTCTGTATAAGAGAGCCTGGCGTAACTCAGCAGAACTAACAGAAACAAAGCAGTAATAATTAATAGTCTTTTGATGACCGATTATTACGCTAACCAGCCTAATTAGTGGAGTGTGTCCTTGGAGTCCCAGAAGAGATGAATCATTATGATGAAATCTCATTAGAATAGGGACCGTTTGTAGTACAGATACATGGAAGTCAAGCTTCAGCACTCTTCACACAAGGGGCTCTTTGGGTTCTTTAGAGTCTCCTGAGCATCTCTGTGAATCACACCTAAATGCTTTGTGGAAATAGAGACACTAAAAGGCCTTAAATCTTGCAGTGGAAGTGTGGTAGGAAATTCAGAGACTACGAAAATCTCACACATTCTGAACTCTAGCTGAGTAAAGGTAGCATTATGACCATGCAGTAAATCACAGTCATTTTTAGGGACATTTTAAGAATATATGTTTATCTTGACACTTAAGTAGTGTTTTTCTATGAAGCCATGGAATGGGAGATCCTTACTGCTGAGTGGGGCAGTGACCCCTCTCAGCCAGTAATGGACAGTTGAATATCTGCTTAAACCTACCAATACACCCAGTCCAGCTGTGTCATCTTGGACTTCTGTACCACCAGTGAAAGCAAGAACACTGCAAAGTCAAGTTTTATCCTCATGCTTTCCTGTATCTCCCCAATTGTTAGAGTCGTGATCTGGGAGTCTCCCTGTCCTGCACATTTTGGTGTTTTTCTGTAGGACTTATTTTTCTGCAGGACTTATTAATTGGCTGATTAGTTGGATCAAAAGTGTTAAAACAGAGAAAACACTGGAATTTTGAAGGGTACCTCAGGCTTAAGTATCTCTGTCCTATATATATATATATATTTATATATATTAGTGGGGTCAGAGTTAACATGTGACTGGTTTTCAAGCTGTGGTTCCAGCTTGAAGACCAGCTGTTGATATGACTCCATGATTGTATCCCTCTCATACAAATACAGTTTTTAAATAGCAAGAGTTGTTGATGCCACTCTTGACAAAAAAAAAAAAGTTATTTCCAGCTACTGCCATGCCATGAATTTATTTATTACCAAATATTACTTCATGTCTGAAGTACACAAAACAAGGTGCTGATGCCAGCAAGAAATATCAGTAATATCAGTAACGTGACCACCGGAGAACGTCTTTGGTAGACTATGCTGGACGATGCTCAAGGAAGAAAAATGGACAAATCAGTGAGGCGTAACTTAGTGGTATGAAAGTGAGAGGGCTTCAGTCGCCAAGGAGATGAACCATGAACTGTATATATGATATATAAGACATATACACTAATTGGTTAAAACATGCAGCCGGTGCTTTCACTGGACATGGGTGGTGAAAACTGGTAACTGTGGAAATGACGGGACTTTTGTATTCAAGTTCATATGGACTCTACATTCACACAATGAAAAGATTCAAAAATGTAATTATTGAGTAATATATAGAGTTATATATACATTCTGATAAAGCTTATTTTGTCCTATCGTATGGCTAAAAAAACCATGCACTGCTTTTTAAAATTAAATTTCATCAGAACTCTACGTCTCTTGGTATTTGTCTTTTATTTTGATCTGTGTTGTCTTTTTATGATTTCAAATTAATACTCATTATTTCTTCTATTACTGTGAAGCTTTATCACCTGTCTGTTAAGCACTTTGCGCAGCCACCGACATGAAAGGATTATTATTATTATTATTATTAGTAGTAGTAGTAGTAGTAGTCGTAGTGTAGTAGTAGTAGTAGTAGTAGTAGTAATGCATTGGAAAATCTCGGCAATTAATCAAAATGAACTACACTATGCAATTAATCACGATTTTTGCTGACAACCCCCCTTTTTTGATTTCACAGCTGTTTATAACCATCAATAATGATGTGATAAATGATAAATGATGTGTCCCAGCTTTAATAAGCTTTCATAGTGCTTAGCTTAGCTTAAACCCTCATGATGTGTCTCTCTCTCTCTCTCTCTCTCTGTCTTACTCTCCCCTCCCATTTTTCTTTTCTTCCCCATCTTTTCATTTTTCTCCATCTCTTCCTTTCTGTCTCTCTCCATATCTCTCTTTGTCTCTCAGACCCCCAGGCCGCTGAACATCATCAAGCAGAACAACGGTGAGCAGATTATCCGCCGGCGCACGCGAAAGCGACTCAATCCAGACAGCCTTCCGTCCGACCAGGTGGGCTCCAAACAGCAGCGTGTTAACAGCGAGGAGCGCTTGAACGGCAGCCCGCTGGAGCGCAGGCCAGATGAACCGGGTGCTGACGGGCCACTGCCTCGTGCTGACTCTGCCCAGGCCCAGCTGCCCAAGTATGAGGGCTATGGCCCGTCAGGCCCAAAGGGCCACCCCAGTCCCCGCTCCACCCATGCCTTTCTGCTCAGCCAGACGCTGGAAATCCACAAGCGCATGCCACCATTGCACATGCACAAGAGCCCCGTGGAGGTCGGAGCCGAGGGCAACGGCCTGAGCGGGGGCTCGCAAGGTGGTCCAGACAGCAAGGGCGGCTCTGAGAGGGGCAGCCCCATCGAGAAATACATGCGTCCGTCCAAGCAGGCCAGCTATTCGCCCCCCGGAAGCCCCATCGAGAAATACCAATACCCCATCTTCAGCCTGCCTTTCATCCACAGTGACCTGCAGAGCGAGGCCGACTGGCTGCGCTTCTGGACTAAGTACAAGATGTCCGTGCCAGGCAACCCGGGCCATTACCTCGGCCACGTGGCCAGCCTGCCCAATCCGTGCCAAAGCTTCGTGCCTTACCCTACCTTCGGCTTGCCCCCTCACTTCCCCCCGCCGCCCCCATCTTCTTCTGGACCGGATAGCGACACCCCTCTCGACCTGGCCATGAAGCATTCCAAACCTAGCCCCGTGCCCAATGGCGCCAATATGGCCAAGGAGAGGGCCCAGCTGGAGAAACGGGCCTCGCCATTAGCAGACAGAGAGAGTGAGCGGGACAGGCCAATAGAGGCCAAAGAGGTGGACACTGCCCCGCCACAGCCCACCAAACCAGATAGAGTGGATCAGAGCACCCAGGACGACCTATCCAGCAAGTGCGCCCACTGCGGCATTGTGTTCCTGGACGAGGTCATGTACGCCCTGCACATGAGTTGCCATGGCGACGGTGGGCCCTTCCAGTGCAGCATCTGCCTGCATGCTTGTGCTGATAAGTACGACTTCACCACCCACATCCAGCGAGGCCTCCACCGGCCAGCTCCAGACGCCAGCGCAAAGGCCACGGACGAGTGAAGCCTGTAGCCCAGCAGACCTTTCAGCACAACTCGAGCAGTATCTAAGGAACCCATCAGAAAATCAGTGCGAGAAAAAAAAAACAATGTACGAATGAATGCGTAGAATTTTCTTTCTTCTTCTTTTTTTGCCAAGATGGTTCCTGGTGCCTCTGCAATCAACATAGGGAGCTTCAGTCAGCATAGCATTTCTATTCGAGTTCAAACACAACAAACTCTTGGCTGTTTTCACTTTTTTAAAGAACTGCTTTTGAGGAAAATGGTACAAGTAGTTTATCAATTTAGATTTTTTTTACGTACTTTAACCCAGGCATATAATTTTGACAAAGCAGTTCAGTAAACTGGGTTCATCTACTCAAACTGAATTTCTGTTTATGTTCAGGCTGTTTCCAGCCTTCTGGAAAGTTCTCTTACCTGGTTTTGAACAAATCGAGGATGTGGGACTCCTGCATGCGTGGCAAAGAGTGTGCAAACATGCCAGTCCTCTGTCACTATGGCAACAGCATAAGTGATTTTTGTCCTCAAAACAAACATCCTCAGGGAATGTATATGGCTGAAATAGGCAAGACACATTAGTTTAGGCCTTTCTGTCTCTGGTTAACATTATACTAAATATCTTATGGTTTAGTGTTGCTTTTCATTAATGTATTTTTCCCCTCCAGTGCGTAGGGTCGGGTTATTATTGTTACATAATTCCATCAAGACATGTTAGCTGCTGCCTTAGTTGCAGGGATGCAGAGCTAATTATCACTCTAGAAATTTGGGAAGGAATGGAAAAAAAAGATATTTTTTTTTTCTAAGTTGTTAATAGGAATAATCATATTATCAGTGCCTGATATAATGTACAAAGTATTTTCTACCTGATATGTTGATATGCAACATTGAACTTGCATCTGAATAAGGGCCTTGAGCACGGCTCTGAAAAAGTTTACATTTGCAAATGTAGCAAACAAGGTAATGAAGCAAACACCTGCTAATTTTGTTTTTTTTTTTCCACCTAAACAGGAGAGATACGATCATTCATATTTTTCATGTTATTTTTCCTTTGTAGTTTCTTTTTTAAGGTGGAACATTCTTTGGCCACCAAAGGCACTATCCATTCCAAGTGTTGTTCTTCATGACTTTGTTTTGCCACCTTTTTTTCATGTACGTGTGCTTTATAGTCAAATGGCATGTTGTCTTGGACTTCAATCTCCCTGTGTTTGTCTACAGACATTGAACAAATTCAAGGGAAGCTGATAAGGCTTTATGTGCTAATTTTGGTGTGAATAAACCTCTTTGGCCCCCCACTGTCCAGGTATTTCAACTACCATGAATTCTATTGAATTCCACATTTTAGAAGAGTATAGGATTATCTTTATGTGATTTCCTATAGGAAACAGACATGGAAACAAACCTGCCAGTTACTCCGCATTATGTTCAAACATAGAGAACTGTTGTCGATACTTAGTAAGTGCAGGTGTTTTAGGTGCCTTTTGATGAAGCTTTCCTTAGAGAAGTGCAACATTATAATGCTGTACTGAGATACACTTTGGTTCAAGCTCGCTTTGCAGCTCCTTGTTCTTCTATTATACAGAATAGATATCAGACTATTACTGATCAAATGTTTTGCCCCAAAATGTCTCCATTACGCGTTTGGAATCATCTCCAATACTAAGTCATGATGACTTTGCGAGATCAACAACTTAGATTGTCAGGTGTGCATGCATTTTCACTTTTCTGTTTAGTTTTCAATTTCCTTTCAAAGGAGGAACCTCTGCGTCTAGTGTAACATAGTCCACAGCAGCTCATGTTTTTGTTTACTAGCAGCTTCAAGATGTCTGTACCCTCTGTTTTGTTCCACTGTACGTTTCTCCTACCCACAGTTCCCATTTTTTGGCCATGGGCTCAGCGAGCTGGGTTTTGCCTGGCTACACACAGACATTATTTATATGAACTGGGGAGGTGAGAGGGAGAGAGAAAGAGAGAGAGAGATACTCCGGATGTCTCAAGGTCTCAAGGACGTCTCTGCGTTTCACAGATCCTCACTTATAGCCTTACGATGCTGCTTAACTGCAAAGCCTCTTGGAAAATAATTGAAATAATTATAAACTGTCGCTTTTCATTGGAGCATTTATACAGTTGGGTATTACATGACGTAAGGATTTTTTTTTTTTGGGCAAACCTTTCAGTTAAATTTGTAATTATGTTAATGCTTGCACTTCAGTTATTCTGTTTATTGCCAAGGAAGAAAGATGAATCGTTTTATTAGCATGCTATGACTATGAACAGGTACTGCATTGTAATAAGTGAACAAGATTGTGCCTTTTTTTGTTTTTTCTTTGAAGGCCTTGTGTAAGGCTTTACCAACATTGAAACACAAAGGAGTATTTGTTCGTGCCTGGAAGCCAGTTTAGCCCTGGTCGAGGCAGAAGGCAAAACTATGTAAATGTTTTAACTATTATTTTTAGAACGTTATTGTTTTTACACTTGCTGCATTTAAAGTGCATAGAAGATGGTTTAGAATTTCTTTATTTTGGTTTTCTTCAACTGCCACCTTAACTTTTTTTTTTTGTTGTAGGTTTTTACATGCAAAAAGATTCAACAAAGATGGCAAAGATGTCTGTTACATCTAAACTTGAATAATGATGATGACGATAATAATAATAATGATAATAATAATTAATAAAGTAATAACAAAACATTTTGGCAAATGTTGTGCATGCTGTCGCATTTATTGTGTCATTTAAGCTTCCCCGCTCTGCAGTAAGTACCATTCTGTGGCATTTTATGCTCTTTAAAAAGAGATACCTACACATCCAGAGCCATTTACTATCTCCATTTTTCTTCAAACAAACAAAACGCCAAATCTCACACCTATCAGCTTCAAACAGAACAGAGCCTTGAGTCCACTGGTCAATGGTCAGTGCCGTTCAGATCGCCTCAGGTCCATTGATTATTCTGTCCAGTGTGGAGAGCTAGCACAAACCTGAGATGTTGATGAGCTGAACTGAGAGGACTTCCACAGTCACGTGACACAATCCAGATGCAACCTATGACCCCTCACTCTGCTACGTGAGAGCTCTGTTGTTTGCCATCTGACTGTTCTGCTTGTTGTCCTACTAGGCTGTTGGTTAAGGGCTCAATCATATACTGTCAGTCTGTTCACAACATCAACGATACCAAACGAAGACAGCAGAATTTAAAGATATTGCCTTGGCTCTTTTAGCTGAACAGCAGGGCTTTGACTTGACACATTAATTCTCCTGCAAAGGTGTTAATTTCTCTCAGCGTATCAAACTGAAGCCAAATATTTGATTAACACCTACATTCTGTCCCTGCATATGTGTTCATGTGAATGGAGCAACCATTAATTAAAAGTCGACAAAAAAAAATCTGGTTTTCAAACTTGAAGGAACTTTAAATGGTGCGAGACTAACTTTATAGTGTTTTTATTAAAATTCACCAGCCCAGGATAGATAGTAGACTGTTATTAAATAATTACGCTTTTGACAGCCTTGTGTTTGTCAAACCCAAATGTCCCAATGTCCTTCAAAACTGCAAACAGCAAAACACTTAAAAATAAAGCTGCCAATAAGGGCTCATTTGAAGTGATGCCATGCAGCGTCAGAAAAAGGGGTTCTGTAAAGGTACATTTTTGTTCATCAAGTTACAAACAGTGTCAGAGTACCCTCAAAGGCACAAACCCAATTCCTTCAAAGAACCACTGCCTGGAACCAAACACGTATCTTCTATGTTCCAGAGACCAATTTTGGCACCTCATTTTCAAAAGTCCACTGGGAAACAGGGAAATTGTTGAAGAAAAACAGTCCAGAATAGGCTATGCAGGCCGAAGACCTTCCGTTTTTCGCAAAAAATAATAGATAACACTTAATTTGGGGTGATCCTTTGTAGATAATTAATAAACCCATAACAGATTATCAGTAACACATCAACAACCTATCAGTGAAGTAGCAGTAGTGAAGCATCTGAACAATTGAAGTAAATATCTTGTAGATGTTCTGTTGATACATTACTTACGTTAAGTAGATGTATTGTTAATATGTTACTTCCATTACACAAAACCTAACCTTACCCAGCCTTACCCCAATCCTAAACCTCACCCTGGCCCTAATCCTAACCCTAACCTTAACCTCAACACTAAACCTAATCCTAACCCCTTATATGTTTTTGACATGTTACTGAGAGTCTGTTGAGTGTTTGCTTCATCTAAAAGGACCACTCAAATAAAGCGTCACCAAATAATGCTATCCCTATAAAGATGATATAAGACACCACCCTGCTTTCTTTGCTGGAAGTTACAGGTTTGGCACTGACTAGATGGTGGTTTTGTTCACTGGCATGTAGGAGTTATTTGAATCTGCTGTTTTTACTTTTCTAAAGTTGCAAGCATTGGCCTCCTTCTGTTGCAGCTTTTCCCTTATTTGTCATGTACTCTCATGGTTTAACATTGCTGCCTCTGTGCCTGAGACAGCTGATATTTAGATACCAAATACTTGGCATTTTCACATTTTCTACAATTTGTTATTTACATGCATGTCTCAGTTTAGAACATCACATTTTAAGTGTTGATTATAAAATGTCAATCAACAGCCAGAAACATATTGGAGACTTGTATTAGAATTAACAAGAAATGGATGGATTGTTTTCAGTACACCATCTCATTTGGCATGTTCTTTATAAAATCCTATACAGTTCAGTAGTGTGAAATAAGTCAGATTGGCTGATTTCTTTTTCTGTGCTTTGGAGGCTATCTGAGAACTTCACACCAGGCTGCAGTCAAAAAAAGCCAAACTGACATAAGCGCTGACTTCTCTCTTTTCATTTGGCCTGTTCAGTGCTCGTAGAGTCCATTTCAAACCATTCCTTTGAGATAAAAGCCCAAGATGGATACCATCCACACCTGGCATAACCTTTTCTGAAAGGACTCTCTTATGGTGGTGGCCACAAATGGAGGTTTTAATGGGTGCCCTCTTTTTTCCCTTCTCTATCCTTTTTTTTTAGTCTTAATACTTTCTGTTCACTTCCACAGAAGTGTGCAGTCCTGCAGTCTGAACGTAAAATCCTCAGACCTTAGTGACCTTTGCTAGCTGCCTTAGGGGGAGGAGGATGAATCCTGTGGAGATAGAGGGACTTTCTCCAGGGTGTCTTTGAAGGCTCCTCATGGGGTTCCGCTCTTGTACTGGCACCTGGTCGGATCCAGACTCTGCAGGGTCCCAGCTCATCCTAAATGATGAGACGGCTTGGCAGTTTGGACTTGGATTATACAACTGTGGAGCTTTTGAGCCTAGTAAGGCTGGCACACATCAGGAGTTGAACGTTTAGTCCTGTAGAGATGGAGCCAGCTGTGGTTACATAACTAGAAGAGGTAGAGAAGTGGCACTATATGGACAATGCTTGTTCTTATTTCAGTACAGTGTTAACATACTGGCAGAGCCTTATGTTGTGGTGTACTCAATTCATAAATTCATTCCATTTATACGTTGTGTTATATCGTAATGGTCACGTGAGAAAAGATCTTAAAAGCTTTTAAACAAAGGGTTTATATATGTGAAGTTATCAATCCCCCTTTCTTCCTCCAGTGCTTTCTGCAATAAAGACCAATCAGGAAGTGTGCTACCAATCACTCCAGCCAGCCCTTCATAGATTTCCAGCTCCGTCCTGCTCATCTGACCGCCGCATCAGAGCAAATTTTGTAGATGAGAGCATCTCCAGCAGCACTTCAGTGAACAACTTCATTCCAGCGTGCCAGCTAACCCCTGCCACTCGCTGCAGCCTCCCTATCCCACCCATCAAATTAATCAACACGCTATTCACTTTACAATTTCAGAGTTTCCTGAGGGATCAACGAGGACCCCTACCCCTTCTGCTGTTCCCCACCTCCTCCCATTGATTGGACGGCTCCTCTTCCTCATTTCTATGCTCCGTGCGGTTCAGGACGCAAGCCTATCCCCTATAGTTGAAAGGGTGCCACCCAAGGCTGAGGTTGATTTTTGTTGTTGTTGTTGGCTTGGTTTTCATTAGTGTTGCGCCCTTGATGAGCAGTTCGATTATCTATCAACCATAAGGGGGCTGCTTTGCATGTAAACAATATTCTGTCAAAGCCAGAGGAGGCTCTGTGAATATCAAATATCCAGCTTGGGTCAACTCTACAGCCTCAATATCATCTGAGGTGGTGATATGGCTTTTTTAAAATAGTATTGAACTCATATGAGAACTCATATTCTCAGAGGCGCGCAGACCCCAAGAGTAGCTGTTGTAGGTTTATATAAGCGCTGCTACAGTTTGACTTTATTGCATGGATACACTGAGGTAAATGTGCTTTAAATGAGATGCAGAAGTTCTCCTATGTTGCTAAAAACTATTAATTTGTGTGGGGAGACATGCTTGGTTGGCCACCGACCATGCAGCACCATATTTTGACACTCAAACTGCAAAAGCATTTCTGTTTGTGGGCAATTATCCAGCTTCACCTACATTCACTAAACCAATGTGTAACTTTGGGGATGGGGATGGTGCTGCTAGGTTAAAGGGCTCATATCATGGAAGGGCAAATTTTCTTTATTTATCTGAAGTAATCAAATAAAGAGAAATCATGGATCACACTACTCAAGACTTTATTTCCCATATTTAGGAAAAAGAACATCTAGAAAGGTCGTCTTGCTAAATATGGAAATAAAAAAGTGCAGATCTCTCTTTATTAGAGGCACTAGAAATTTCATCAGCCAGCATTTCACATCCTTTTTTCCTAGTTATTTAAAATAAAAGAGTATGTAAATATTATTCCAAGACATACCATTTACTTTCCAGTCCATACAGTCCATATATTTACAGTAATTTGCAAAAACATTGAATTCTTTATTTTTGTGATGTCACAAAAATCAATGCATTCATCCGCCTATTAGGCCTGTAGAAAGTTAGCCCTGCACTTTTAAGTGATATGGAGTTGTTTCAGCCTGGACTGCTTTCAGAATGAGGCACAATTCAGGGCAGCCAATCAGAACAGAGGTCATTTACATATATCGGTCTTAAAGGCACAATAACAAAAACAACCTGTTTAATTCTAAGAGATTAACTGAGGTGGGAAAACAGTCATGCAGTAATAAATTATGACTGTTTTTTTTATTAATAATTCTAAATAATAAACCTAAACAAAACCAATAAGACACAGAATACTGGCATCATATTTCAATCATGTTACATGTTGATCTGCAATATATACATTTTATATATGAATCTCAATTCTAAGGGATACAGAGAGATTGGAAATGGTCATGTAAAAATTAATTGTTTTTGTCACCCAAAACTGCACCAGTTTCATGAATAAAATGGAAGAATGTGGGATAAAATGGAGGATATGGGCCCTTTAAATGCACTCGAGTGTGTCAGACCAGCACAGCGTGTATATCTGTGCTTTCTCAGTGTGAGATTGATTTTCTAAAGTTTCTGACAGCTCTTCATATGAACATTCCTCACCTTTGAAGTCACCTGTCAATTAGCAGGACAGCCAGGACACTGTCCTGCACGTAGATAAGGAGAACTAACTTTCAAAGCCCTCACTGTCCGGTTTCTTTGTGAGCTAGCGTAAATATTCTTATCTCCCACCTCTTGATAATTAAAGAGACACAATGGACATCTGCAGACAATGGTCTTTATCATAACAGGGTGATTGTGCGCTCTATGAGCAAGGATTTCTTTTTTTTTTCCCTTGGCTGTGCAGCTGGCCTTTGGGCCAGTGCGAAAGCAGGATAAGCACCATCGCTCATTGATATACAAAACACCTTGTTCCTTGCCCTTCAGATTTCAGCTTTCTTTTTCCCTCCACCAGTCCAATCTCATTATTCACCAGGAATAAACTGATTTCACCCGGGTTGTTCCCATAGTCTACTTTTGTTTGAAACACAGAGAACTTTGTGCAATTTGCTTGAATGAATATTTGAAGGGGATACGAAAGTAAACATTGTTAAAGTCTTGACCGGTTTCAAAATGCTCAATGTCACGAAAAAAAGAGTCAACTGCAAAGTGAAAAAATTAAAGGAACCAATTGGTGAATGGTCCTGTCACTTCAGGAAGAGGCCCAGGCTGCTCTTCCAATTAGAGGTATGTTTCATCTGCTGTGCCTTTGGCCTCTAGTTTAGAGAAAACTCAATTAAGACTGCATGAGTGTGATTTTTGTCCTGTTGTAGATCAGTTGTAACTGGATATCGCTAGTCATTTGTGATCTGGAGAGCATTAAGCCTGTGCATGCAGTTACTCCACATTCCACCTCAAATTAACAATATTATAGGAATGGTTCAGCAATATGTAACATGTTCTTTTGTGGTATTTTAACATGTTTGCTACTATTATTTTGCTCTGAAAGCTACAAGGCTAGTATAGCTAATACATAATGGAAGTCTATGTCATCTAAAATGTTGTGATATTAGGTAAAATGCAAATAAACAGAAAAAAGAAAGTATTGATATGTAAGCTGTCTTTTACAGACATTTAATTGAAAACAGCTCAAAGAAGAGATATTTAATATTTTATCTTATTTTATATTTTTGTAAATATATGCCAAATTTGATGTCTCCAATACGTTCGGAAATAGTTGGGACAGGGACAATGTAAGACTGGGAAGTTTGTGGTATGGTTAAAAACTAGTTTTGGAACTTTCCACAGGTGAATAGGTAAGATAGGATGATGCTATCATGATTGGGTATAAAAGGAGCGTTCACGAAAGGCTCAGTCACTACAAAGCAAAAAACAGCATAAGCAAATAGTCCAAGAGTTTACAAATGTTTGTCAGCGCACATTCGCAAGGACTTTAGGGATTTCAACATATACAGTCCATAACATCATTAAAAGACTCAGAGAATGTGGAGAAATCTCTGTTCATAAAGGACAAGGCCAAAAAACAATATTGACTGCTCGTGACCTTCGATCCCTCACACAGCACTCCATTAAAAACCGACATGCTTCCATAGGGACTATGCGAAGAGGAATGCGTATATTAATAAAAATGCCGCTGACTTCTCTGGGCTTGAGCTCATGTGAGATGGAATAATGCAAAGTGGAAACGTGTGCTGTGGGCTGATGAGTCAACCTTTCAAATTGTTTTGGAAATAATGAACATCGTGTTCTAACGGTCAAAGAAGAAAAGGACCATCCCGATTGTTACCAACACAAACACAGTGTCTGTCGTGGATTGGGGTGTGTTAGTGGCATGGATAACTTGCCACCTAGACATTGTCTTTTTCAGGGACATCCTTGCTTGTTTTAGCAAGACAATACCAATCCACATTGCTGCATGTGTTACAACAGAGCAGCTTCGTAGTAAGAGAGTGCAGATGCTAGACTGGCCTGCCTGCAGTCCAGACCTGTCTCCCATTGAAAATATGTGGCAATTATGAAGCACAAAATATGACAGTGGAGACCCTGCACTGTTAAGCAGGTGAATTGTTATATCAAGGAAGAATTGGAAAAAAAATCCACTTTCCCAACTACAATAATTGATGTTAGCCGTCCCAAATTATTACTGATCATTGTCAAAAGGAAAGGGGAAGTAGCACCGTGGCAAACATGCCCCAGTCCCAACTTTTTTGAAACATGTTCCAGGCATCAAATTTAGCATGAGTGTTTCAGGAGCAGAGCCATGGGTCGTACTCGGTAAGCCTGGGCCTGCCCAGATTGATCACAGGCCTACACCATTAAATGAGAGAGAATATTTATTAAGTATTTTTTTAAGATAATGAAATTTGATTTGTTTTCTTTGAGTGCTGTCACTGTATTTTAGCCAATCAAAATCATTATGTTCTTTGCCACTCTTCACCTTAATTCCTCAGCCCCATAATTACTGCTTAGCAACTGTTGCTATTGCCTCAAGCCTGCTTTATCTTTATGTGGTACAACGAGCATAAGTTCACTGTTAACAAGCACATTGGTGGCATAGTACCATGTAATGTAATTCGGAAACCAACATGTACATTAGGCTGTATTGTGTTTCATTAACTCTATGAGTGGCCTGTTTTCCTGTTAGATGGGGTTTGGTATAGAGAGCCTTTTATGACATATTTTTAAAGTATGCTTTTACAGTAATCAGTGAGTACCAAGAAGCCAGAGAGAAAAAGAGACAAACAGAGAGACAGAGAGAGGCAAATGAACTATAATCAATGTAAAACTATTACCTGATTTAATGTTGTATTGTGTTGTACTGTATTTTCAGAAAACATTTTGCATGCCTGCCGTGGCAATAAGTTTTTGCGTGCGATGGTTAGGTTTATGTTTTTAAGTTTGCTGTGTTGTTTTTCCTTCTCTTTGTACATCTTAGCTCTCTGATTTTAGCTTAATAATTATGTCGTCTGTTGGACAAAACTTGTGCCTGTGTTGAGCGAACACATGCTTTATAAGGGTGCTGTTGGTGAGTGACATGAAGACATGAAGGGTTGTTTTTGTGTGAATCCAGCATTCTGGTTGATGTCAGTTGACACAGTCTTACTATTGTTTTGTATCAGGGTGGAAGTGTTGGAAAAGGTATAATGATAACTGCACTGCTGTTACAACATTGTGGTACTAAGCACACTTGAAAAAGAACTAACTTGTCTTTGTACTGTTTTCAATTGGATTTAGGTAAAAAGCAAATAGTTGTCTGTTTTTATTTACATTTTTCTTACTTTCTAACTGTTTTGGAATTGGGTTTGCATCACGTCCATTACTTAAGGCTGTTAACCTCTGAATGCAATATGACAAAACAATGCAAAGATTCAAAATAGTCATACATAATTTTTTGCATCAGAACTATACTCATTGGATGTGATCTTTTTTTTTATTTTGGCAGGCTACTTTCCATTTTGGACAGTAAAATAAGCATGAAGAATTTCACCACCTCATTCAAGAGCTGAAACAGTGCCACTTTACAATTAGACCATCATTATAAAGTGTTTGTGAATGGCTTAAAATTATTTTTCCAATCGTTATTAATTAGGTTCATAAACACCTTAAATCATTAATAAGCATTTATAACACGTGAAAAGGTCAGTGAACTGTTATATCTGATGAGTATGAAAATCTGGTGAAGCTGACAGGCTTGTAATGTTGACTGATAGAGACAAAGATAAGACAAAGATAAGTCACCACCAAGATCTGAGGTTTAACAGCATAGAGGAATGGGGGTTCACTATTCAGCAAGCAACAAGTCTCTGTTGCCCTTTTTATTTATGGTTAATAACTGATTATTAAAAGGAAAGTGGTTTGAAGTGAAATGGTTCATTGTAGAGAAACTTATCAACTCAGATTTCTTTACAGTTGGAGTGATCAGGAAAGTACTGATGTCTACAAAACATATTGGCCAACAAGTGTCTGACTTTTCATATGTTATGTTGTTAATGGCAAAACAGCAGTACATTCAAGGAAGTACGGTTTTTGGGTGTTATTTTACCTCACAGCACCCTGCATGTACCTCTCTGCCATGAATTTATTTTACACTTTGAATTATATTTAACACACTTAGACCAAAGGTTTATCTCAAAACTGTTATAAAAGAATGTCTCAGACATTAGGCAATGTATTCATCACATTTAATGTAATAATGTCCTATAAGGGAGCTTTTAGGGGCATTGAACTTTTCAGACAATTCTATCATCACCACTGCGAACAATTCTGACATGATAAGTTTCTCTAAAACAGAGCATTTCACATCAAAGCACTTTGAATGACTTTGTTTACATCTTAACTACTGAATTATGTACACATTTTCAAAATTGTGGAATTCTCCTTTAATGATTTTTAAGGTGTTTATGACCTAATTAATAACCATTAATGAACTAATTTGAAACCAGTAATAAATGCTTTATAAGGGTAGTTTTGTTGCAAAGTGGTACTTTCATGTGCAACTTGGATGACTGTAGCCCAGTTTGAGATGGTTTTGGATATGCTAGCATGATATGTGATGAAGCAGGTAACTAACCCTTTGTAAAAAAAAAGGTTCTATGCTGGGACATAGACAAAACTTCATCTTTGTTGTCATCATGCCAACAACAGAGACAAAAGTGATCTGTCAAGTTCATGTCTCCTGCGAAGGTTCACAAAAAAGCAAACAGAGGGTAAATACGATGGTGCATTTTCATCACCTTAGGTGTGCATGATATTGTCTATACACGTGTTCAGACTTACTGACATCCAAGTAAATCACACATATACATCATGCTCAGTGTGCAAAGGCCTTAAAGAAACAAACTAAACACTCAGCCTGTCTTGGCTTATCACTGAACTGGAGATAAGAGGAAAACAGGGTAAACAAGATTTTTTTTCTGAACCGTTCCTTTATTTCCAAGATTATAACTGCATTGCTTAATATTGAGACAAATGTATCTATCCTAACGAACAGTTACGTTCCCTAATCATATAAGGTTATTCTTTATGCTGCTTGATAACTTATCAAAGAGTGCTATTGAACAGCAGTTGACCCTTCGGTACTGGCTCAGTGGCTCTCTCTTTTTGCAGCCGCCCAAGGCCTCCATCTTCTTTTTCCTAATTAGCACCTCATTAGCGTGAGGTGGCTGTGCTTAGGTCACAGTGTCTGGCGGCCCTGGCCCTAATGGCTGTCTGTGATGCAGGCAGAAGAAAGGAATGGAGGGCTGCGGCCCAGGCTGATGACCTTAGCCACAGACTCCCTCGTGGTCCCTGGAGGCAGCAGCAGTTCCGCATGGTGAAAGAGCCTCACTGCTGCCACATTAATGATTTATGGTTGACCACCACTTGCCTTGGACTCCTGCAAACCACCTGATAGACATTGCTGATGGTGAGTCTATTAGAGATGTCAATCTTGCACATTTACAGAGGGTCTTGAGGGGTCCATTTCATGGAAAATACATTTCCCTAGAGTTTATTTAAGTAAAAGATTTGATGTATTATGTAAACATCAGTATAGTTTCAAAGTCACCACTGACTACCAGGTCCATGTAGTCGATATTTGGAAACTAATTTGCAAAACAGCTTAATTTAAATTCGCTGTTTTTGGTGATGTCACAAAAAAAAACAAACGTATTGACTCATTCAGCCCACAACATGTTATAAGGAGTATTTTGGTCTGGACTTCTTCTTCAGTGAAGCATTACATGGCAGCCAATCAGAACAGTTTATTTACATGTATTAGTCAAAGGCACAGTACCAAAAACAACTGTTTCCTAATCTGAAATTGAATAATGACTGTTTTTGGTGCATAAAACCATCAAATGCCATAAGTGGATTTCAGTGTGTTTCAAGGAAAAAAAAATAAGAAAAATGTGGGATATGAGTCCTTTAAAATACATAAACTCAAGATAACTAGGCAATTATAAGTTATTGTCCTTGTTTTGGACAGTAGCGTAAATTACATATTGTATTTAGATGGTAAGTTATAAGGAGTGTTTCAGCCTGGACTGATTTTGGAATGAAGCATATAAGTAGACTTCAGGGAACATCATGTAATTCTTGATAACTAGGCAATCGACCTTTCTCACAGTCACTGCGTCGTCACATCCGGCTATAAATAGTAGCATTATTGAACTTCCACCTGCACCGCTTACTAGCGTGTCAATGGAGGGTTGGTGGTTTCCAGCTTCGCTCAAAAGTTAAAAATGTTTGAACTTTATATGACCCTGTGCGTCTGTCACCACGTACTCCGTTTTCTGCTGAGCTCTGTGCAGCAACAGTCTGTGCCTTTGCTGCACATCCCATTGGAAATAATGCCCTTGAAAGCGCATCTGTGAATTTTACGCGTTCAGGTGCGCAAAAAAATATTTTTCAGAAAATCTGCACGCGAACTGCGAGGAATATGCCTGTGAGAAGTTTTGCAAAGCAGAGAAGGATTGGAGCAGATCTGTATGAGCAGTGTTAGGGTGGGAAGCTTGACGCCACATCTTACATCACAGTAAATAGACTAAAGAAACTAGCACATATTATGCTTCATTTTGTAGGAGATCAAGTCCACCAGGTTTAAGTCCTCCTACTCAGCCCATGTGAATATTTGCAAGTGCCTTGAACAGCATGACTGTGAACAACGTCATATTTCTACATTAAAGTAAACTACTCACCAAGCTACAGTGGTGAGGGGTGCTCATTTATTTCTCATGGTTTTTAAGAAAATCTCAGAGGTAACAATTTCAAGGATAGTATATACACTAGTGAATTATTATTTATGTTTGGGCTGAGCATTTATTAATCACAAATATGAGCAAAGCTGTCTTACTGTACATCCCTGCGTTGGCTCTCCAGTTCAGTTTTACCTGCCCTCTTTATTGACTGGTTAGCTGATGACGAGTGGAGCATTTCATGGAAACTCAGGTAGGGCTTTTCAGCTGAATAATTAGTGCATTCACAATGTGTAAGAATGGTCTGTTATAAGTTGGTTTCTTTGTTGTGGACAGAAGCACAGCATTACATATAGTATTTAGAAGTTTATGCTACAATCTTCAATGGACATTTCATATCATCTATACTGGCTGCAAATTTGCCAGTGTGTCTGAGAAATGAGGCTCCTCCTGCCCTTTATATCCTTAACCAGTGATTCCCATCCCAGTCCTTAAGGACCTGGAGCCAGTCCACAATTTTCATCTACTCCAATTCCCAGCACACCTGAGCCATGAACTCAGTACTTAATTGCCCGGCTAAGTTGTATTGGGAGCTGGGAGGATGCCCTTGAGAACTGGGTAGAAACCTCTGCTACAGATCACAGCTTCAACGACTAAATTCAGGATTCAGAAATACAGATATTTTAAGACATAACGGCAACATTTTGTCCGCAAATTGGGTAGATTATTATCAAATACTGCCCTTACAACGGCAGAGCACATTTACTCAATACTTTATCTGGTCATTTAAGGAGCTGTTTTCCTGAAGCAATGAGCAACACAGCAATCAATGCTCCTACTAGGTGAATCCATAAAAGCATGCCAAAAGCTGCCTGCAATTTTCACACAAGGCAATGGGCAAATGTGTTGGGTGGACTAGATATAGGTGTGGTGGTTAATTAGGATCCTCTCAGCCAATCAGATTGCTTGTTTCATTCAGTTAAGCAGCTGCTCTAAGCAAAATGGCATATTAGAGAGGCAGCCAAGAGATGTTTTAGCAGAAGAAACAGGTGTCGGACAGCCGAGCAACACAACAGTAACACTAGAATCAGTAATAAAGCAAACAGGTAGGGAATAAAAGGAAATAGGCTATGAAAAAGCAAAGAAGGTTGACTTTCTAGAGGCCTGTGATGCTTTAATTAAATTCAGTTCCTTTGTAGGAGCAGCGAGTGGAGACCAAAAGGAAAGGAGAAAGCGGCATCATTCACTACAGTCAAAGTCTTAATGACTTACAGTCAAATGTCAAATTAAAGGAAAAACAATCGAAACAAAATGTCTGGTGGTGCCACCATGAGCCACCAGAACAGCTTCAGTGCTCACTGCCATAGATTCTACAATTCTCTGGAACTGTACTGGAGGGATGAAATGCCATTCTTCCAAAAGATATTTCCTCAATCAGTGTTTTGCTGATTGTGATGGAGAGCACTGTCCAACACAGATGTTTCCATAGATGTTCAACTGGGTTGAGATCTGGTCACTGTGATGCCCATAGCAAATGATTTGAATCATTTTCATACTCATCAAACCGTCTCTCATATATCTTCTCACAGCTGCATTTGCTCATGTGGAAATTTGGTGAAGAATGACTCACCTGACCATACCTTTGTTTTCTGTTTCTCTGTAGACCTGAGTAATATGCCCTACTGTAATATCCCTGTCTATGTAGTTGTAGACAAACTGTTCGTGCACTGACATTCTCAGGCACCTGAGGAACAGTTGCCTGTTCTTTACACATTGCACTAATGCGTGAGCATCATGCTCATTGAATGTGTGCTTTCATTGAAACAATATCCAGCTGAGCAGTCTTTGTGACTGAAGTTCCTGCCATCCATGACTCAATAATGAACACTCTTTCACAGTCACTTAGATCTTTTCCTCTTGCCATCTCAGTCCAAACTTTTTAGGTCAACTGGGCATGCTCGGTACTTTTACACACGCCACCGAGCATGGTAGGAGCTTAATTGCTTGACCCCTTAAAATCCCAGGCTTATCACAGACTAAGGCTTATTATTTAATAACTACAGGGACTTTATTGCAAACTGGCTAAGCTATTGTTAGGTTGTAGAAGTGTATAATAAAACTTTGGGTCTGCCAGTGGGCCCTGGCCATTTAATTGTATCATGCAGTTCACCTGTCTGGAAGCATCTGCACTTGTTAGAATTCTACACTCATTTATATAAGGTTTTCTTTTAATTTGTCACTCATGTATAGGTGATGTGTGTTGTATATATATCCATTTCTATGGAGTTGCTCTAACTGGCCCACTGTGGTGCAATGCAAGAAGCACAGCACTGGAAATGAGCAAATGTGTCACAATGTATTTGGTAGTGGCAAGCTTTGCACACCAATGAAAATGAGGTACAAAATCAAGCACATTCTGTTCACAACTTTAACCCCTTAAAATCCCAGGCTCATTAGATCTTAAGGCTTATTATCCAGTAAGAACATAAATAGGTTATGGAAGGGCATGATAAAAGTTTGGATCCACCAATAGGTACTGGATGAAGGGGTTAAATGGTAGATGGCCAGTGACATCCAATGTCTGCTGTTACACTGGTTACAGCAGCAGCACATTGTTCAACCCAAATGATCCAGTACTTCACTCAGAAATCTCAAGTCTCAAACAGCACGCAAGAGCATGTGGATATTTTCTGTAGCCCTTCCTCTAAAAATTATTACAATGATATTGAAATCCAGCTTTATTGAGTCAAGTCATTCACAGTCCCCTCAGAGTGGCAATAAGTTCTCTGGCTGGGGAGATGAAGGGGGCAAGGCACAGTGAGTTGATCACCTGTTTATCTTGAACTCCAGAGGCCAGGAGGATGCCTGTGAAAAATGAGTGGGAAGCTCAACTGCTCGCAGTGTATGGACTTGACATTTGTGAGCAGGGAGCCAATAAATTGTACTCTCACTATGCTCAAGTTCTGGCTCCAATAGAAAATAATGGGACATTCATTCACTCATACCCGGGTTTTGTGTAGAATTTTTGGCAGTGGCCAACAGCACGTTCTCATTTGTAGAGAGGTGTGTCAAGTACAATTTAAATTCTAATAAGAGCAGTCAATGTACTGTACTCATGCCAAAATGATAGCTATGATCAGGAGTATTTAAGAGTAAAAAGCACCTCAGGATCTCATGTGTCATAGTGAATTTGTTTTACATACAAGCTATTTTGGAGTATGCCATATGATATCTCAATTACAGTGTTTTTCTTCATTGCAGTATTTGAGCTATGTTTTGCTTCTAAAATTAAATTTGAGGGACATTACGGTGGTTAGTATAGTGAGTAACACATCCGCCCTGCAGATTGGGGTTTGGTCCCTTGCCTGGCCAAGCACATTTTGCCACCCCTATTCCAATAAGAGGCCTTGGACTTCTAAAAGTATTTTGGTCTACCTGATCAAATAATTGAACTCTAAGTCACTTTGAATAAGAGCGTCTACTGCTGTAAATGTAAATGCAAACTACAAATTACAACAATAACACCACAAAAACAATGTGGGTTTTATATGGTTTATAAGTGGCATATAAAACTGTGCATTTGAATTTCTGAAAAAAAGTAATTGCAAAATATAATACAACATTCATGTCCACCAACTGTTGTTTTTTTTTTAAGTAGGCACCTAGAGTTGGTATCTGTTAAAATGTCAACATATTACATCATTATTTATACTGAATAGCTGAGAAAAATGCAAACCCAAAAAACCCTAAATGTATAATTTTTAAAGAAAACTAAAGACTGGATTTTCCACTTTAGGAGTTTACTGGAATGCATAAAAACACATTTATGACCAAAATATATTTCAGATATTTCACATCAGGAAACAGGCAAACCAGCAAATGGAGATCACAAACTTAATTTAAAATGCTCCAAAATCAACTTAAAAGAGACTCTTCTTCCAAGAAACTGGACTCACATGGTGTAGAAAATCCTTCTGCTGTGGGTTTTGAATCCGCGTCTGCTGCAGTACGTGAAAAACATACGGTAGAGTGAAATCGGGGCTTGGGTAACCAGTGGTCAATTATTCAGGCCCATCCGTGCAGAAGCTGACTAGCACACATTACAACAGCTGGCTGTGGTGTTTTCGCTCTAAGGGAACAATAGCAGAAGTGGCAGTCTCCACTCCAGGAGCTGTTCTCTGCCATATGGCCCACTGAGGTGCATGCAAACAAGCTCCTTTGTTAACAGGTATAATTACACAGCTCTGATGGCACCAGAGAGAGGCCGTGCTCTGCGTGATCCAATTAAGAGCATAGTTTTAGTGCTAGAATACTTTCACAGGGAGCTGACGTGTCAATAGCATCATTTTAGAAAGACATGGCACAGGTTGAAATGGATGGATGCCTCAGTTTAATGCTTAAAGTACAGTACAGTCACTGAAAAGGTGGATATTATAGGGTTGCACATCAAGAAGTGGCTCCTGTGGGGAAAATGAGACGCTATTAGCCAGAAAAAAGAACTGTCAAAGGCACGGATCTCCATGTGATAAAACGAGATGATTAACATCAGAGTTTATTATGTTATTTCTTGTGTTATAAAGAACTCTGTTGTGCAGCATTATGTTCCTCAGTCTCATCATTTTGTCAGAATTCATGGTTTTATGTCATTTTCATGTTTTTATTCATACGTTTTCTCTCACTACAATATCCAGCATACGTTATGCAAATATATCATAGTCTACAACCATTGGGAATCCCTGTGTTGTCAGCTAATGCTGACTGCTAGCCTAGCCACTGCGCTACAAGCAAATAAATACAAGCAAGCTAGCATTAGTGTAACTCTTCCCTTGGCTGTCAAACTAAAACCGAAAATTGTATCTTTATTCAGGGCAAAATGGACTCCAGAGAAGTTTTTATCCTTTCAAAAAACCAAACTCAGGTAATGTGTCCAGATAGCCAGGTAGCTACCTTGCTAACATTAGCTTTAAGCTTGTTTTTCTCCTCATTTAGCAGTAACATTAGTTATCTGCCTTTCTTAGGCATTCACAGAAAAACAACACAGAAATAGCCATAGTTTTTCATTGGCCTTAAAGGTCAATTGTGTTTGCAATGATTTACCAGAGTTTTCTAGCCACTGTTACAGCTAGCCCCTCAGTCTGTTGCAATTAACTCCACATATATGGGGGAAGTTTTAACATTCCCATTCAAACCTTTGTCTGAATTATTTACAAATGGTAGGTGCTGGGAAAGAGACATGGCAGAGATGTGCGGGTTAAATATATCATAGCTGTCAAAAGAAAACCATGTATCTCTACCAGCTGTCCTTTACATTTTGTGAAAATTTCATAATGAGTGGACCAATAGAAATGCTCTAAAATCACTTGGAATAAAATGTCTTTACATTAAGTTACATTGAAAGGTAACAGTTTTCTTGCCTTGGCCTGTAAAGTTACTGTTTTAGAGACACTTGTTTTTCCTTGGACGGCGACAATAAAAAATTTAATAACTCTTTCCCACTCATTTTAAGTTCTTTTGCAAAAATAAAAATGTTGTACATTGTGCATTACACCACTCAAGTGCTGTTGAGATCTTTCTGCCAATTGTAGTCCACCATTTCTATTTAATGAGTTTAACATATTGGAAAAAACATTAAATCTAAAAAAATTTTAACTTTTGCACAGGCCACATTTTATGTTTAACTTTTTCAATATGTTAAATTGAGTAATTCTGCACTAATATTCTGGAAATAATAGTTCTCTGTAGGGGCTGTGTTATTTTAACATCTATCAACAAAACATATCATTTTACTAGGGTCACCCAAATACCTGCATACAACTGTAAAGTTTAGCATAATGGTAACAGCTTTACAGCTAACAGCTCTAATGTTCTATTAGAATATTGTAATAAAGTTATTTAAACCCTTAAAATGCCAGACATATTACATTCTAAGGTCTATTAGTCAGTAACTACAGGGACTTCAGTGAAAACTGCCAAAGCTATTTGTAGGTTGTAGAAGTGTGTAGTAAAACTTTGGGCTTAAAGGGTTAAACTAAATATCATAAGACCAGAACTTGTCCCCAGCACCTCTTGACTTGTGCGTGACTTTCTTTATATTCTTCCTTTAACTTGCCTAAGAAGCGCTGATTCACAGCACCCAAGTGTCTCCTCTCCTGTGAGCTGTTGAGGGGTGATGATGCACGCTTTGCCACTGAAGTACAGGATGCAGTGAAGTCCTCAGCGAGTCTCGCCCTCACATTTTTCATCAGGCCTGAGTAAATAGGCAGCAGTGTAATTAGCGGCTCGTGTATGCTGAATGCCAGCATTAATTCTGCCGAGTATTAATGAGAGGTTATCATGGACAAAGTTTCAAAAATCCACACCTCATTTATCTCCCTGGCATCTCCGCAGTCTGACTAATGCAGGATGTCACCGGACTGGAGCTTAATTAACCACTTTACGCGAGACTCCGTTTGCTCCACAGCTCCCCCTCACTTGCCCAGTGACTGCCAGCAACATTTGGAGAAATTGCCCTTTTCCACTGATCCAGTTCAGCCAGTCATGCGGTTTATCTTAAACGAAGAATCTGGAGGCAGAGTCTGATCTCATATCTGCATGAAAAGCCAATTTTAACCCAAATAAGCTGTCAGCTACCAACAAAGCTGACTGCATTGCATTAGTAATAATGTGCAGGAAGCTTACTTAGCGAAATACAACTGCTACAACAGGAGCATCCACAGTTAAGAGATTGAGTTGAGGGCTGCAGGTAGTAATTTGTTCATCTTTGAGGCTTGCTCATTTGTCTTTTCAGAATCTCATTTCATCATCTTTTTTTTTCCCCATCTGTGTATATCTGTAGCAGACACCATTTTAAACATTTATAAGAATGTGCTCATGAAAGTTAAGCAGGCACAATACTAAAGAGGAATTGGATTTTCACAACAAATAAATTGGTGCGGAGAGACTGTGTAATTTGACTTGCTAAAAGGAAGTTTCTGTTTCTGCTGAAGATAATTACTCTCCTGATCTGAGTTTTTGCTCTAAATGAGCGTGTGCGGTTTGTGTTAGGCCTGCCTGGAGGCCAAAGTGAGACCCCCTACACTAACAAACTCCCTACACTGACAACCATATACTCAGCTGATTAGACATTAAATATGGCTGCCTTATTCCAGAATGTTCTGTTTTTGCTGTTGTTTTGCTAATAATTAAATCATTGCGGTATAAATAAAGTCATTAAGAGTGGATAGATGTGAAAATTGCACATGAGTTTGTTACAGTGGTGGTGATAGGTACCAGTGGTCACAATGTCTAAAATGTAAATATATCATCTTGCCCCCCCGCCCTGTATAGCCTGCTATATTCCTATATTCTCATAGCAACATCATCTGTAACTGTTCACACAGATATTTTTCAAGATTCACCCAGAAGACTGTTGTAATCTGAAGTGCTTTTGATTACTGAGTTATATGTGTTAGTTACAGAGTTCACACAGTCTCCTTCTTGGTGGTGATGTAGCCAAGCTGCTGAAGCACAGCCTCCACTCAGTGGGGTTATTTGTCAGACAGTGTTACAACAGCATAACACAGTGTTTTAACTAAGCCTCCCCAAATAAACAAGGAAAGAACTCCATAATCTCACATTTAAATTCTAAATAGTCCATTTGCTAGAAGTTTTTATGCTTAGGTTCATCAAATGCACTATAGATAAATGCATTGTAGATGCACTATAGATGAAATTTGCCATATATGACACACTCACTTTTCACTAATCATACTTATTTTAGTCAATATATTTTTATGTCTTTAGGTTGGAAAGCTTGTCTGATTCAAACAGCACAGATTTGTGTTTAACCCCTTAAAATCACAGGCTTATTACATATTAAGACTTATTATTCAGTGCCTTCACGGACTTTAATGCAAACTGGCAGAGCTATTCCTAGCTTATAGAAGTGTGTAATAAAACTTTGGGCCCACCAGTGGCCATTTAAGAGTTATTTAAGGTTAAATAATTGTTTTTGTCATTGGGTACCATTTTTCCTTTCAATGCCCTGTATGTACATCTCCATCACTAATGGATTTGAACAAATATGTTTTAGTAAACCATTGTAAAACAATGTCTCAGGTATTAGGCAGTGAATTTGTAACTAATTTGTGTAATAACTTTCTGTGATGTAGCTTTAAGAGCTATTGAATGCTTCAGACATCTGGTTCCTATCACCACCACTGTGAACAATTCTGACACTATGTTTCTCTAGAATGAAGCGTGTTACAGCAAACCTTTCTGAATGACTTTGTTTACATCTCAATGATTTAATCTTGCAGAAATTTGGAAAAATCAGTAGATTTCTTGTTTAAGACTGGCTTCATAGTATGATGCATCAATGGTTCAAATTTCTTTTCAGGTCTTAAAAAGTAATTTAATATATGGCTATATGCTGTATTCTCAGATCATACGTTTTTAACAGTCGGGTAGAACGATCAAACAGAAGGTCAGTATGTTTTGTGATGACACCAACTCGGATTTGATTGAATGTGTCTTTCAGCCATACACATCGATAGAGCCTCCCGTCGCCTGTCGCCATTAATATCAGTCAGAAGGAGGGCTTATTTTAAAATGGATACTCAGTGTTTTATTAAGAACTGTCTCTAGACATTTGCAGGCATAAATTGAGGACTTTAAAAGTGGCCCAAAAGATTTTACTCCATTCCAAATTAGATCACCTCTTGGGCAAAATGAGTACCATCTGCAGACATATGAGCAGAATCTAGCTCAGGTGACCACTGAAACACCAGGAAAGGAGGGGAGAGTGATAATCATGGTTGCTTCTCAGCCAGAAACACAGGGACAGCAGCCTGGAATAAATCATACTGCTGTCAAACACAAGCAGATAGAGAAAGAAGGTGCAGAATATTTGATCCAGTCCTCAGGAGCCTTTGTTTGATACCGCTGTACGTGCGCCAACATATTACTAAACCGAGTGCATACGTCTTTGCCAAGTGTTTCAAGTGTTTTATCAAGATTCAGTAATGGCAGAGGAATACCAACATCCACAAGCGCGAGAGGGAGATGAGTTAACGTGTAGCCACTGTATATCAACAGCTCCTCCGAGAAAATGAGAAAAGAATGGACAAAAATTGAGTAGGAATGAGTGAGAGTCATTTGTATTTTTCATAAGATGAGCGATATGATTCAGCTGTATTAGATGCTGTTGTTCATTCTCTTTCTCCGTCTTTCCCTTTCAAGAGTTGCGATATACTTTCCCCCAAAACTGCTAGCATTATTCTTTCATTCTCTTTCATTGCATGGCTTTCACTTTGAATTTTTTGGGTTTCGGAAATGGACTGATTAGAATTTCTCCAACACGATAGCCTCCAGTCTGATACACACTATATGTCCAAAGGTATCCAGACACGCCTTCTGTATAGGGAATTCAGCTACTTTAAGGAGCACCTATTGCTGACACTAGTGTTTAACTGCATGCACATAGCTTGTTTAATGTGCATAGAAAAGCATAGCTAATTGAATGGAATAGTAAAGTCAAATCAAGTCAAGGTTTATTTATGTAGTGTTTTTTACAACAGGCGTTGTCACAAAGCAGCCTTACAGAAAATTCTGGGTCCGAGCCCCCATGAGCAAGCCAATGGCGACAGTGGCAAGGAAAAATTCCCTAAGAGCAAGAGGAAGAAACCTTGAGAGGAACCAAGACTCAGAAGGGGAACCCATCCTCCTCTGGTCGACTATGGCTATGATAAAATAGTTAGAGTCTGTGCAGCAGTAGCATCAACAGGAGGGACAGTGGCATGCACTTAAGGTTTGCCCAGCAGTGTACAGCCGGTGAACACCAGTTCCATGGTGGTCAAACATCTCTAGGAAACGGGCGAGCAGTGTGCACCTGATCAAAAGGGAGAGCCAGAAGGTAACTGGCATGAGGACTCCCAGATGTTATAGCCCCCCCCCCACTGCACTGTCAACAAACTTGAGTGAGCGCGTGAGAGCACCACCACTCCCAGTTTACCATAATACTCTACGTCCATGAACCCCCAGATCTGCACTTTTATCTGATGGGATTCTCTGGAGCAGCTGCACATGAGCCAAAGGTCATGCCCAGTGTTAAGCATCAGATAGGTGCCTCCAGCATTGGACTGTGGAGCAGTGGAACTACATTCTCTGGAGTAATACAGCTCCATCCAATATCTTTGGAATGTACCTACGGCTGACCTTACTAAAGCTCTTGTGCCTGACCGCGACTACATCCTCACAGCTATGTTCTGATATTTAGTGTTAACCTTTCCCAGAAGGACAAACTCCCTATTAATAGCCTTGATTTCAGAAGAAATGTTAGATGAGCAGGTGTCTGCTAACTGTCGCAGTCATGTCAAAAGTCCATAACTCCATTTTTTACATTATTTGAAAACACTAGCTGCCCTTTACACTGTATGAGAATGTCCTCACAAGCAGACCAACAGAACTGCTCCACAAAGATTTTAAATAAAACCTCATTATATTATTATACATTAAACATAAGAATGCTTTCTCTTCCTTTTCCCCTTCCTTTATATAAAGGAGATAAAAGGTTTTGTTCTGATAGTGTTAATAGATATGAATAGTGACCACTGCTTTAATTCATTTAGTACAGTCAAAATTTGTCAGTGTTATAAGATATCTATGCAAATTAGACAGCAAGTGAAGGATTTCATGAACGTATTAAAATAATCTTACACCATTATGCAGTGAGTTCATGAAAGGAGGGGCTTTTAATAGTTTTAAAGTTGAATAAATGCATTATCCCTGTAATCGCTGTCAAGTCTGGGGTCAGATGTTGATTGGCTCAGGCTGTGAGCACCTGCAGAGAGCTACACGGTAACTCTCAACTTTGTGCACTCACTCTTTTGGCCTTCATCCCTCCCCCTCCTCTTCCTCCTCCTCTCAGCAGGCTGGCATAATTAGGCCGGCACGTCCGTGCAGCACTCGCAGCATCTCCAACCCCAAATGTAAGCATCAGCTCTGACATGCACGCTTCGTTTTGACATGTGTGGGGTAAACATACAGAGACCATCTCTCTCCGCTGTACGGGATCGTAGAGGGAAGCCGGGCCTGATGAGGAATGGGAAGTGTGAATTAGGGCTTGTGCGCTCCGTGGGAGTCTGTAAACATGGCAGAGAATGCGACTGGATCATTAGATGCTGAAACATTAATTAAATCGGCCTGGAGCTGCAAAGGGGGAAAATATGGGAATACATTCAAGTAATTCACTCGGGAGCATTCCTCATTGTGTCCGTCAAGCAGAACGAACCATGTGCTCTGACCTTTCACCTATGCTAGTAGCCACCCCGGATGCCATGCAGTGTTTTTGGCATGTATGACATGAGGTATGTTGACAGATTCTGATGGTGGACAAGGTCAGAGAATAAGCTTCAAAGTCACCACGCTGGCCTTGTGTATTCCCACTGCTGTGTAAGTAAAATGCCATGAACATTTAGGGGACAGTGCAATGGGGGTCCCTCCAGTGCTTTTCCCTCCAGAAGCTGTTAGTCTTGGTGAAGGCTCTATTTACTCGAAAAAATACGATAGCTTGTGTCTGGAACTGTCTTGGACTTGGAAGAAAAGCAGACTAAAGCACTGAGCCCTGCTACTAAGGCAGTAATCGATTGACCTATTCATGCTTGGCCCACAAATGTGTTCTTTGCAAGGTTGGACAAGCTTTACAAACCCCATTCAACCTAATGAATTTAGGCTGAGGTTTAGCTTCGCTGCATAGCATTGAGCTTACAATTTTAAATTCTACATGGTACGATTCGCTTCCTCTACTAAAACCAGTATTCTTCATGAACTTGACACCACAGTTAAAAAGGGAACAAAGTCAGTGGAGTGGTCCACCTCCATCATTCCTGAATGGTCAGAGGCTCTGGTCATAAGGGATGATGATCCAAAATCTGATCTTAACCTGCCCTGGAGCAGGTTAGGCATGAAGCATTAGTTGCTATGGTGATGTAGCCTGGTAAAAAGTGATCCATAGTCATGAGACAGAAAATCCCAGGTTAGAACTAAGCTTAAAGTTAACTGTCAAAGCAAGAAGTCATGCTTCGTGAGACAGACCCCTGAACTGAGGAAGAGACGAGTGTTTTTAAAAGGAATGTTACCTCTTTTCAGCTCTTACAGAGAGAAATCTGTAAAACAGTTCTTTTACACAAGGAAAAAATTATAATAACCTTTATTAGTAGGTTGTGGGGGAGCCAAACACAACTTTTTTCTATGCATGGACCAAAACATATGCAACTGTTTTTTGCAGAAAATGACATAAAATAACATACATTTTTATCGTTAAAACTGAGTTTGACAGAACAAGCTGCAGGGCAGCGAAAATATATATATCTATTTTTTTACTCGTTTTGACTTTATTGCTTGTTGTTTGAGCAGAAAGTGGAGAGAAACATGGCTAGTACTGCCTTTCACACATTAACAAAATAAATATCATTAGAAAGTAATAAGATAAGATAATAAAATATTTGTTAACACTATTTTGATGGTCCACTGCAGATAATTTGTAGATGTTCAGTCTGTCTTTGAGTAACATTTAATTAAATATCTATAAACCCCTTAAATGGCCAGGGCCCAGCAGGCCAAAGTTTTATTGCACACTGCTGTAACCTAAGAATAGCTCAGCCAGTTTGAACTGAAGTCCCTTTAGTTGCTGAAAAAAAAAGCCTTGGTATGTAATAAGCCTTGGAATTTAAGGCAATAAATGCTTGAAATTGACTGTAATTCTATTTATGTAGATTCTATTTAATCTAACTCTAACCTTAACATCAACACAAAACCTATTTCTAAACCTATTTCTAACCATAATGTTGTTGATAATCAACTGAGTATCACCAGAAGGCTTGTTAATAATTTAAGCATCTGTAGATCATCTTTATGGGACCATCAATATAAAGTGTGACCAGATATTTTGACAAAAACCTCTCATTAGACTGAAAGCTATTTTTGTCTAGTGCTACAAAGCTTATTCAACTTAGTGAAAGTAGACATATGAAGTTGTGTTGTCTTTCTGTAGACGGTATAATGCCCATATTAGGAACACCACGTCTAAGCTGGTTTTCTCTATGGCTGTGTCTCAAATGGCTCCCTATATAGTGCATTATGAAGGTCATGAAATAAAAGCTTTTAGACTCAAATAGTGCAGTATGTGTCTAACAGAAAGATATTTATATTCATCTAAAGATGCATGGCTCTCTATCTAACATTCTGTGCACTATTTGAGTGTAGTTTTACGTTTATGTCCAATCTTATTAGCAGATGGCCGGTGTGGCTGCAGGTTTTTATTCCAACAAAGCAAGTGCTCAAATAATCAGTTGTTGAAGGCTGAGACCAACTGATTAAACAAGCAGAATCGGTTGTGTTCCTGCTTGTTTGTAATGAAAACCTGCAGCCACAGTGACCCTTTAAGGATAAGATCGGACATTCCTTATGTAGGGAATCAGAAGCCTTTTGAGATTCAGCCTGTGACAACAAATCGAAAATCACAGCTGTCTCTTCCTCTGGTAAACTAAAATGTTTGAGAGCTAATCTGTTTTGCTGCACAGACATTTTACCTCTGAACCAAATCCTCTGAATTATGAGGTTGTTAAGGAGCCGAAATGTGACTATTGCTACATGCGAGCTAACACTGCTATGCACTCAACTCCATACGACTGGAAACCTCACCAAAATACCTCACACAAACCAGCAAGCCTGGTCAGCTGTGGTAGTTCTGAGGCTTTGGCAGTAGTAGACTACCGTTTGAGCAGTTGGTGTTTGGAGCAGTTTACTAGTAGAATTACTTTCTTGTGAAGTCTTTTTAGTGAGCAAGTGTTTAGTGAGCTTGCTTGCAGCATGTATATAGCATTATTGGTATTTTGAATGATGAACAACCTTGGAATTCAGAGGTTCCAGTGACACTTGGGGGCAAAGTGTTCAGCTTTGGGGCATTTTTGTTTGCCACAAGGTGCAACAAGGTGGTTTTTGAAAATGCCATTCATTTTTCTCATAGAGAAATTTAATAGGTCCTAATATGGGCAAAACGGCAACCACAAAATGATGCAGGGGTCTGTTGTTATGAAGCAAGACATTTCTGAGCAGAACATAAATACCCCAGTTCACCACATAAATGTCAAATCATTCCATTCTTGCATTTATCTCCTTAAAATCCTGGGTTCACAATATACTAAGGCTTTTTACTCAGTAACTACAGGGGTTTCGGGGTGAACTACTTGAGCTATTCTTAACTTAGAAGTGTGTAATAAAACTTTGAGTCCACTAGTGGGCCCTGGCCATGTAAGGGATTAAGCTAATAAAAATATGAACCAATGGTCAGTGCTTGATACTACAATAATCAAGTTTATTTTTAGCAAACAACATCCATTTATATTCAGATTAGATGCGGGGCAGTGTTTTGATCCAGATTTAGCAATTACATTATGATAATAGGTTCAGGGAATCAAGAATAGCAGATAAACACACAGAAGCTAATTGTATGTTTATCACTTAGAGATGTCAGCAGTGGTAAAAATGGCACTTAATGCCGATTTTGAATGATCATCCCCAGTTTGTCTGAACAAAATACCTTTTTTTGTCTTTTGCATAGCTTGATTTTATCAGCTATGATCAATACAAGAGACATATGCCAAATGTCATGACACGTCCTTTCATGTACGTGTTCAGACACCTTGTATTTCCTGTGGTAGACATAATCGCTATTGATAGACGTAGCTATAGCACAGCCATATGACGTTGTTTCCTGAATGCTCATTATTGTTGATAATCAACTGAGTATCACCAGAAGGCTTGTTAATAATTTAAGCATCTGTAGATCATCTTTATGGGACCATCAATATAAAGTGTGACCAGATATTTTGACAAAAACCTCTCATTAGACTGAAAGCTATTTTTGTCTAGTGCTACAAAGCTTATTCAACTGAGTGAAAGTAGACATATGAAGTTGTGTTGTCTTTCTGTAGACGGTATAATGCCCATATTAGGAACACCACGTCTAAGCTGGTTTTCTCTATGGCTGTGTCTCAAATGGCTCCCTATATAGTGCATTATGAAGGTCATGAAATAAAAGCTTTTAGACTCAAATAGTGCAGTATGTGTCTAACAGAAAGATATTTATATTCATCTAAAGATGCATGGCTCTCTATCTAACATTCTGTGCACTATTTGAGTGTAGTTTTACGTTTATGTCCAATCTTATTAGCAGATGGCCGGTGTGGCTGCAGGTTTTTATTCCAACAAAGCAAGTGCTCAAATAATCAGTTGTTGAAGGCTGAGACCAACTGATTAAACAAGCAGAATCGGTTGTGCTCCTGCTTGTTTGTAATGAAAACCTGCAGCCACAGTGACCCTTTAAGGATAAGATTGGACAGTCCTTATGTAGGGAATCAGAAGCCTTTTGAGATTCAGCCTGTGACAACAAATCGAAAATCACAGCTGTCTCTTCCTCTGGTAAACTAAAATGTTTGAGAGCTAATCTGTTTTGCTGCACAGACATTTTACCTCTGAACCAAATCCTCTGAATTATGAGGTTGTTAAGGAGCCGAAATGTGACTATTGCTACATGCGAGCTAACACTGCTATGCACTCAACTCCATACGACTGGAAACCTCACCAAAATACCTCACACAAACCAGCAAGCCTGGTCAGCTGTGGTAGTTCTGAGGCTTTGGCAGTAGTAGACTACCGTTTGAGCAGTTGGTGTTTGGAGCAGTTTACTAGTAAAATTACTTTCTTGTGAAGTCATTTTAGTGAGCAAGTGTTTAGTGAGCTTGCTTGCAGCATGTATATAGCATTATTGGTATTTTGAATGATGAACAACCTTGGAATTCAGAGGTTCCAGTGACACTTGGGGGCAAAGTGTTCAGCTTTGGGGCATTTTTGTTTGCCACAAGGTGCAACAAGGTGGTTTTTGAAAATGCCATTCATTTTTCTCATAGAGAAATTTAATAGGTCCTAATATGGGCAAAACGGCAACCACAAAATGATGCACAACTTCAGGGGTCTGTTGTTATGAAGCAAGACATTTCTGAGCAGAACATAAATACCCCAGTTTGCCACATAAATGTCAAATCATTCCATTCTTGCATTTATCTCCTTAAAATCCTGGGTTCACAATATACTAAGGCTTTTTACTCAGTAACTACAGGGGTTTCAGGGTGAACTACTTGAGCTATTCTTAACTTAGAAGTGTGTAATAAAACTTTGAGTCCACTAGTGGGCCCTGGCCATGTAAGGGATTAAGCTAATAAAAATATGAACCAATGGTCAGTGCTTGATACTACAATAATCAAGTTTATTTTTAGCAAACAACATCCATTTATATTCAGATTAGATGCGGGGCAGTGTTTTGATCCAGATTTAGCAATTACATTATGATAATAGGTTCAGGGAATCAAGGATAGCAGATAAACACACAGAAGCTAATTGTATGTTTATCACTTAGAGATGTCAGCAGTGGTAAAAATGGCACTTAATGCCGATTTTGAATGATCATCCCCAGTTTGTCTGAACAAAATACCTTTTTTTGTCTTTTGCATAGCTTGATTTTATCAGCTATGATCAATACAAGAGACATATGCCAAATGTCATGACACGTCCTTTCATGTACGTGTTCAGACACCTTGTATTTCCTGTGGTAGACATAATCGCTATTGATAGACATAGCTATAGCACAGCCATATGACGTTGTTTCCTGAATGCTCATTTCAGTAATTCTTATTCAAAGAGCTGCCAACACTATGACTTGGTTTCCCTTCACCATGATTAGTCTCTACACTCAATGTCCCTCTAGTTTCGTCACTCTTTTGCGTTTATTATACCCTTCCTCTTTCCTAAAGGATGCTTTCTTTGACTGTAGTCTGATTGATTGAGCTCCTGTACAATGAAAAGCATTCTCTTCTGTGCTTTTTTATGAGGACTCTGTGGGCTGGTGAGAAAGGTATGAATTTCACTCAGAACCCTATTGTAGAGGATTCATTTTCTTACATTTTCATGTCAAGGAAAAAAGGAATGACTTAATGGAACTGAACAAAAAAAGGAAAAGGAAAACTAAGAGCACATTACTTTTTCATGGGCTGTGACTCAATTAGTCAAATTTTTGAATTAGACAAGAACATAAATATTTCACAATTCTGCTTTTTTAAAGTTCTAACACAGGCCTTTGCCCATCTACCCACCTCACCTATGCAGTGCTTCCTTATTGCCCGTGTAGGCTCCTTTACAATGCAATAGTTGTAATAATACATTGACTTTGCCTTGTCCAATTTTTCCATATCCAAGTGATGTTTATATGAATCATGGTGCAGATCTTGTCTTGATCGATAGACCCCAACGTCGGATCTCAAGATCAATGATCAAACACTGCAGTAGTGATGACAACCAACAACATCAACAAGGATTTATCATGGAGTTAACTCATTAAAAATTAATTACTCACTCATAAACCACTGAAGACATTTACCAATGTCAGTGTCTGTCGGTTTTATACTCTGCTGCTGGGTTTCTCTGCAGGACAAAGGCACATTCCCAGCCTGGACTGCTGATGGACAAACTCACCTAAAAAAAAAAAACCTGTGTTCAGCTTCATAAGCAGCTTCAACTGTCAGGCTACAGTAGACCAGAGTGTATGTGAGTATCCTTCGAATATCACAGTGTTATAAAGCATTGTCTACAGAAATTATGCAAAGAGTGAAAAATCTTATGTTATTTCAAGTTATAAAAAACATTCTTGCACCGCTATCCAGTGGCCTTCATTGGATGCAGTATCTTTCACTGGATGCAACAATGCAAATGACAAACATACCTAAACACATTTTCTGCCACATCCATTTTTTACTAATCTGAATCCACTACACTCAGTATCTCAAGAATCAAGACTGACTCCAGTCCTATTCAGATGAGATTAGTTTTAAATGGGGAGGTGTAGTAATGCAATTATTATCAGTATTTTTGTGAAGTGAAGTGCCATCTGAAATAATCTTGCCAGTAATTTCTTACAGATGCATAATTTGTAAAATGTTCCTGACATGTTAGATTTAAACACCACTGAAATGTGAGAATGTAAAATTATGACACTCTCATCTGCTATAAAACAAACTCCAGAACAGCTGTTATATCAGCCTTCATTCATTCATTCATCCATCCATCCATTCATTCATTCATTCATTCATTCATTCATCATCTAAACCGCTTATCCTCCTGGGTCACAGGGTTGGCTGGAGCCTATCCCAGTGCTCATTGGGCAAAAGGCAGGAAGTCCCAATACAGACTGTTAGTAAATATTCCATCATATTCTGTGGGAAAGGAGTTTAAGCACTTACTTGTGCTCTCTGTGACCCAAATGAAGCTGACAAGCAAACCGAGTTGCCTCTCTCACTTCTGTAATTTATCCAGAGATCTCTTATCCCATGCGAATCAGTGATAAATATTACAGACGTGCTGTGGCAATGTTACTTTATAGACCTACAAAAGTTTGTGTTTGCTCTTCCAAAGTTTGGAATCTATGTTTTTAATTACATAAAACCAATTTGGTTGCAAACCAAAGAGTATAACATGTTTATAACATGTTAGCCCTGTATCATGTCATTTACATCATATTTTGAAAATAGAAATTTTAAGGCAGATAACTTGACAAAAATTATATTTATATAAAAGTATGTTATACTGTTATATAACTTCTTGTTCACAGAATTCTACAAATATTGAATAAAACATTGAATAGTGTATACTGTAAAAGTTTGTTTATTACGATTTGTGCAAAAGTCAGGGACCACCTTTTTGTTTCCTCAATTTCCAGTCAAAACGGCCACTAAGTACTGCCAACTCTTCCATCCTCCCAGTCTAAAAACGTACAAGTTACAGCTGTGTCCTCCCAACAAAAGCTGCTCTGAAAGGTATCACTGACAGTTCCCCTTCAAAAAGACACTATCATTCACAAGAATAAATTACAAGAGTATACTTGCTTATCATCAAAAACCGGTTATTAAAAGTAACCAATCACATGCTTGAATTTTATCTTTTTCTACTTTTGGACTCATTATAAAATTCCCACAGAGAAGTCAGTGGACAATTAGCATGCAATACTGTGTGCAAACTCTTATGAGCAGGGCATGTTGGGTTAGGGGCAGTGTAGGGCAGCCAGATCAAGAGAATAGGGGGAATGCACCAGCTGGTGGGATGGAAAGCTTTCTGGTCTGCCACGGCAGGGCTGCCAGGCCTGAGGATGGAGCTACACATGAAGGATGATGCCAAGGATGATGCCAAGCTCAAGCCTCCAGGAGACACGATGGCAGCAAGGCCGAATGGAGGTGATTAGTGATTGGCATGTTACTAAAACTCACAAAACTTCACAAATGAATTCAACATTTATTGAAATTGCTTTGGCTGAAAGCTCATGAAGGCTTCAAGTAGCTCAGGTCATGACCTTCCCCACAGCAGTACACTCCAGTTCAGAATTGCTCGCATAAGCATGTGTTAATCCTCCAGGTGGTAGCTGAAAGTGTCACGCTTCACCTGGAGGAGTGTCATTTCTTTTATGTAGGGCTCCGACTTAACAATGCCTTGTTAAAAAATTATTGACTTGCTCCGTGCTGTAACTAAAAGTCCAATGCCTTCTGACTGCATCTTCTGCCTGGCTGCGGTCTGCAGGGAGGGTGTGAAGAGAGCTAGAATGAAATGCTCAGCACGCGCTGTCAGCTTAGCTCAGGTCAATGTCTGTAAATGTATGGTAATGAGCCCCTGATCCCTGCCGAGTTTCTTAATGTGTTCATCATTGATGGGGAGTGATGAACGGCCCTGGCCCTTAGGGAGGTGTGCAGAGATGTAAAGAACCATAAACAGGACGCAGGATGGAG